>NW_027491102.1:0-2400000 GCF_021521415.1 Bidens hawaiensis
ACAACATGATGATGGCCTACATAAAGACTCAGCATGACCATCAATGACCACCAACAGACGACCTAATCATCGGTTATTCTGGTGACGAATCGCCTGTCAGTTCAGAAGAACGGTCAGAATATTCTGACGTAGCTCCAAATTATGAATTTGAGCACTTATTTATGACACAGCCAGAAACCACAGAGCCAAAACATATTGACTCTGATATAGAAGAGGTGGAGTCACGAATAGAACTGCAAACAAGTAAAAATGTGTTCGCCAACACAAACTCGAAGCAACAGTTCACCTTCGATGTATTCCGACCATCACAATGGCGCGAGAGAAATGTTGAGATGCTAACATGGTGCTCTGCAGAATTGCAGTATTATGACATTGACATGGTCATCAAGCGTTTCCTGACAAGATGTCAAGGAAGACTCAAGGATTGGTACTTAAGTTTAGGAACTTATCGGCAAATGCAAATCCAGCAACGTCCCAACGGCAGAAGACTTCATGAATATAATTCACAATGAATTCATGGGAAACCAATAGAATTCACTGTGAAAGCACGGGATGAATTCCTGAAAATGAAGTGTTGCTCCTTTAATCAAAAAGACCTTGAAAGACATTATAACAGAATGTCCGAACACTTCTACATCCTAAACGGTGTGGATGACGTAAATCTCAAACAAGTCTTTCTAAACTCGTTCCCTGAAATCCCTGTCAAACGATGTTTGCAGATACCTCGAAACAAAGAACATCCAACTCGCCCAAATTTCTCTTGGAGAACTATACCAGCTAATTCTAAACTCTCTTTCAAGACTTTGTAACCAAAAAATTTTTTTTGGCAGAATTTGAAAGAATTGGAAAGAGCCTTGGATCAGCCTGTGATGATAAGCATCTCAAGATAAAATGCAAAGATAATCCTCTTGCAACTGCTCACGTCCTTCCAAAAAATATGATTTTAATGAAGACTATTCATCAAGAAGAAAGAAGTTCCACAAGAGAAGAGATAAGGCAGAAGGAAAATGGAAATTCCTAAGCAGAAAATCAAACAAAGGAAGAAACATAGACATATGTTATGTCTGCAACCAAAAGGGACACTTCGTAAGAAACTGCAAAGACAAGAAGAAAACCCAGGCCTTAATGCAGCAATCAATATGGTTGAGCCAATAGATGTCTCTGACTTAGAGTCTGTATATTCTCTTGATGATGAACCAAAGGAACAGACATTATGCTGCATCAGGTATGATAATTCGAGTAGTGATTCAAGCGAATCAGACTCAAGTAACTCAGATAATGACGTCAGAGCAATGTACATGCTAACGTCATCTCACCGACGAAGTCTTCCTTCCCAAAGAAGATGAAGAGAGGCTTCTCGTGGAAGATTATTTGCCAACCTGGAAAAACAGTCAAAACAGCTAACCACCGTTTGCACACTGTCGGCAAAGATTCCTGAAGAAACAAACAGACGAATCTTTCAGAAAGAATAAGCCCACTTGAAAAAGCAAAAAGAGATTGATAGAAGGCCACATGCAAGGAAATCTTGAAGGATAAGGGAAGGACCCAGAAGGGCAATATCAACCACAACTTTGGACACCCTCAAAAGTAAAGATTCGAGTGTCACCTCGAAAATCCAAATTGTTGTTGCAACCTCTATTACAGAGAATCTCTACTGTTCCCCATGACGCCGAAAGAGGTTCGACGGCCTATAAAAGCAGGAACAACTCTATGATCCAGCATCACCCCACCAGTGAAAACAATCATCTGAAACCCTATGAGAAAATGGAAAGAGATTCCATTCCCAAGCAGCCAAACACATCCCTAATCCCAGTAGAAGTCTTCAAAGTGATCAACAAAAACAACCTTGATGTTTATGAACTAAACTACAAAACCTTCTTGACCATCACTCTCAAACAACATGGTCCCTTCATGAAAAATTACAGGTTTCACCTAGACTACCCATTTCTCAATATCCTACAGTTTAACAATCTGGATCAACTTCCAACAGAAGCTTTAGGGTTTTTCTGGTACTTGTTTGAAAGGTTCAAAATAGCCAAGTCCTTCAACTCTGAAAAACTCATCACCTACCTGATTACCAATGAGTTAGGAATTATGCCCCCAGAAAGGACAAAATGTAGCTAAACTCCTTAAATGGTTCTGCCCAATCAACAAATGGGTGAAGATGTTGTCTTCCAGATAGGGCTGACACTGCCTAGTGTTGTTTGAAAAACCAAGTAAGTACATTCAGATTAAGAAGAACAATGACCCATCCGATCTTGTCTACGGGGGGTTTGAAATGAGCCCATCCAAGTACTACTTCAAAATTAACTACTTATAGCCATGGCATGAAATCCGTCGTTATCTGGCAAAAATAAACCTAGTAGTTTTTTAAGAGATTCACCAAAAAGCGCAACAAAAGAAGACGTCTGGACTACTGAAAATCCCCAGACAAAAGAATGGGATCAACTCATTCTAGACTACTGGAACAGCAAGTACCCGTTCAATCAAGTCTTTGTGATTTACTCTCCACTAAATGAAGGCATGTATGCACGAGTAAAAGATTCAAATGGTAACTATGAAGAAAATACTCCACCAGACGAAGACCCAAGTTCACCGGATTTCACCATCGAATTATGTGACATGACCGAAATGAAGAAGCACGTGCCGAAAGAATTCCATTAGTCCGGCTATTTTGTTTATGTGTTTTTTGTGTGTTTATTATGTGCTTAAGAATAAAGCTTAATCACTCTTAAAGTGGTTTTAGCAAGTAGGTTATGTATTAAAATATCTAGTGTTGTATGATGTAAGCCATGATGTAATTTGCTAGTGTGATGTAAGACATGATGTCATGGACACCCTTCCTTGGCCTATAAAAGGAGGGTTCCCCTAGTGTATTTCTCATCCTGGGAAAGAAATAAAAACTTCTTCTTATATATTTCTCTCTAACCTCTCTTTAGTTTCTCTCTCTAAAAACTCCTTTGAGTCTTTTATCTTTTACTTATTTTCTGGTGGGTTGTTTGAGGGTCCTCTCAAGTCTAGAAAGACTAGCAAATTGAGGTTTAGAAGATTTCCAAGCAAAGTATTTGAAAAATGTTTCAGGAGGAATCTCTGAGGTAGATGGCGGTTGATAAAGGAATCCTTTATCATAATTTCCAGTATGAATACTATGCCCAACCTGAAACTTGTGATTGGTAGTAAAACACCGATTCTCTCGCTGAGACATAATTCTATCTGGATAGATTTCTCGAGATATTTTCTTACGAAGTTTTGTTATAGCATCTATAATTGCTTCTGGTTTAGGTGGACAGCCCGGCAAATAGACATCTACAGGAATTAGCTTATCGACTCCACGAACAGTACTATACGAATCAGTACTGAACATCCCCCCTGTAATTGTACATGCTCCCATAGCAATAACATATTTTGGTTCAGGCATTTGCTCGTACAATCTCACTAAGGAAGGGGCCATTTTCATTGTTACTGTTCCGGCTGTTAAAATAAGGTCCGCTTGTCTAGGGCTCGATCTTGGTACTAGTCCATAACGATCAAAGTCGAATCGTGAGCCTATTAGTGAAGCAAATTCAATGAAGCAACAACTGGTACCATAGAGAAGCGGTCATAAACTAGAGAGTCTTGACCAATTTGAAAGATTATTTAATGTAGTTGAAATAACTGAATTTTGGGTTGTTCGATGAAATAAGGGAAACTCGATGGAATTCATAACTATTTCAATTTTTCCGTTTTTCTTTTTATTGTCTGAATATTCGGGAGCTAAGACCATTCCAATGCTCTCTTTCGCCATGCATAAACTAAACCAACAATTAAGATAAGCACAAAAATTAAAGCTTCAACAAATACAGATACACCTAATACATCGAAACTCATTGCCCATGGATAAAGAAAAACCGTTTCAACATCAAAAACAACAAAAACTAGAGCAAACATATAATAGCGGATCCTAAATTGTAACCAAGCGTCGCCTATTGGTTCTATACCTGATTCATAACTAGAAAGTTTCTCCGGTCCTTTGCTAATCGGAGCTAAAAAGCTCTGCCTTGTGTTTTAGGTTCTTACTGGTCTTCCTGAAGATCATCCATACACTCCGCCCCTTTTATGATAATCCACTACATCATTTTTCATTCCTGGCCACCAATAGTCTATTTTTAAATATTGGTATATCTTCGTAGCTCGCGGCTGAATTGAGTATCTAGATTTATGAGTTTCATCTAGTATTTGACCTCTAAGATCTCCATGACATGGGATCCACATACGGTCAAACCTAGTCTTCACTCCGTGCGTGTTTTCTATCAACTCATGTTGCTGAACGAAAATCCTTTCTTTCTTTATCAACCCTTCACTTATCAGCACTTCTGACTGCACTTTAGTGATTTCTCTAAATAGACTAGAGTTCATAATCAGCTGGTATGACTTCACTGTTGCAATGATTTCCTCATTCTTGCGACTTAGCACATGGCGACCACATTAGCTTTACGAGGATAGTATTTGATGTCGCAGTCGTAATCTATAATTAACTCCAACATCTTCTTTGTCTCATGTTCAATTCCTTCTACTCGAAGAAGTACTTTAAACTCTTGTGATCTGTGTAAATGGTACACTTAGTACCATACAGATAATGCCACCATATCTTGAGAGCATGCACTACTGCTGCTAGCTCTAAATCATGCGTCAGATAAGTACTCTCATGGACTTTCAACTGTCTAGACGTGTAAGCTATCACTTTCCCCCGTTGCATTAGCACACAACCTAACCCACGATATGAAGCATCAGTTTAAACAACCAAATCCTCGTTACCGTCGGGTAAAGCAAGGATTGGAGCTTTTGTGAGTCTTTTCTTTAATTCCTTAAAAACTTCTTCTTGGAACTTCTCCCAACTGAATACTACCGACTTTCGGGTCATACCGGTCAACGGTGCGGCTATCTTGGAGAAACCATCAATGAATCTCCTATAGTAGCCAGCCAACCCTAAGAAGCTTCGTATATCAGTCAGATTCTGTGGAGTTTTCCAATTGTTATCGCCTCAATCTAGGCTGGGTCCACGGTAATCCCTTCAGGAATTTAGCACGTGACCTAGGAATTTCACTTCTCTTAACCAGAACACGCACTTCGAAAACTTAGCATACAATTTCTCTTTCTTCAGAGTCTCCAATACCTCTATCAAATGCTCAGTATGATCAGACTCGTTCTTTGAATAAATCAATATATCATCAATGAAGACGATTACCGACTTATCCAACATCGGCTGACACACCCTATTCATCATGTCCATAAATGCTGCAGGGGCATTTGGTAGACCGAATGACATCACGAGAAACGCATAGTGTCCGTACCGTGTCTGAAACGCTGTTTTAGGGATGACTGCCTCTTTCACCTTCAGGTGATGATAGCCTGATCTGAGATCTATCCGAGAGAACCAACTTGATCCTTGCAATTAGTCAAACAGATCATCAATCCTTGGTAAAAGATATCTATTCTTTACTGATTCAACTCGTGATAGTGTATGCACATTCTCATGCTTCCATCCTTCTTCTTCACAAACAGCAACGGTACGCCCCACGGGTAAACACTTGGTCTAATAAAACCCTTGTTGTTCTTGCAATTGGGACATCAGTTCTTTCATCTCAAACGGCGCTAGACGGTAAGGCTTTTTCGCGGAGGGTTGGGCTCCTGGTACTAGATCTATATGAAATTCCATCTCTCGCTCCGGTGGCAACCCCGGAAGATCCTCAGGAAACACTTCCGAGTAGTCGCGCACTATAGGAACATCTTTCATTTCTTTCGTCTCGGACGTAGCATTGGCAACGTAGGCCAGGTAGGCACCGCACCCTTGCCTTAACAATCCCTCGGCTTTTTGTATGTTCCCAGCCGGATCTACACAGGAATATCTCGTAACACGAGGGTGCGGAATCCCCACGTATACGAGACGAGTGTCGAGATGTTTAATACGTTGAATATGTATATCATAACACATGAGATTATACTGTAAAACTTGATATATTGCAAGTGCCAACACGTGATACTAAAGATCACCCAAACAAATCGTTCCAGAAAAACCTTAAACAAAATAGCCGAAGTTGAGGTATTTATAAACCTCGACAACTTCGCCTAACATACTAGGCGAAGTTGTCATAACTTCGTTAATCCCCAAGTTCGCCTAAACATTAGCGAACATACAATAAACAGTATACAACACGAAACAAACAAACTAAACGATTACAGACACAGACAAACACAAGATACTAAACTACTGACATCATGTACCAACAGACTCCCCCTTGGCAGTAGCTTCATATCTCTATCTTCTTTCTAGTGTCATGTAATCCAAAAATTTCATACCACTCGTCTTCAAGCATGGACATCCTGCCTTACACAGACAGAGACCACCCTCTGGTACTTCTTGGATTCGTCCTTCCACGCAGAAATGTAGAATATATTCTTATCATTTAGTACCTGTCAATCAGCTTGAGACAAATTAACCAAGTGCATGGGATCATACACTCTCAGGATCTCCTGTTCATCCTCATCTTCCATAACAGCTTCAGCTGTCTAGCAATCAACGTACCACCACTTGAGATCCTTTAACACATCCTTGGGCATCATCTTCATCGGAACCTCTTTCAAGCAACGAATCGGCTTATACTTCATTACCATCCAGGGCTTGCCATCAGCCCGCATTCCCCGTTCCTTATCTTCAACCAACTTTCCTTTCTGAGGCTTTAGAAGTTCAAACTTTTTCTCCTTAATAGCTTCCTTCCATACTATCTTTCCAATTATTCTAGCAATATCGTTATCACTCCTATTAATCAATCTCAATCTAGCCAATTCTTCCCACTCAGACTCATCTGACACATTTGCATCTTGACTCAAGTTCACCTTATCAACATTCGGAATATCATGCTTTACACCATCATCAACAATCTCCCCTTCTTCTAAGTCACTATCAATCTCTAATGGTTCCTCAATCTTTCCAATCTCATCAGCCGTTAACACATCATCAGCTGACTCATCATCACCTATCTCATCATCATCATTTCCCAAAACTTCCTCATCATCTACAACCACCACATTCTCACCACCTGTACTTCCTGACGGACCAGCAGACTCCCCCTGAGATGTGGAAGTCCCAAGAGTTTTTTCAGTTCTTGGCAACTCACCACCTGCACCTTTCGATGCATTGGGATCATCGTGTCTGTCTTGCCTCTTTTTAGTTCCCAACTCATCACCCTTGCAGCTTGTCTCCCCCTGAGATGCTAAGAACTGTTTAAGAGCATCAAAGAGTTTACCGTGTTCAATGAGGAGTGATGATTGTATCTGATTTTCTGCCACCAGTCTCTGAATAGCTTACTTCTAAATAAGATTGATCCGTGATTGCTCAGCAACTACCCGTTCAAGAGCCGCAATTCGCTCGGATCAGACAGAGTAGAATCAAATTCATAACGCATGTGAGAAATATCTTAAGCATATGGCGATGGAATTCCCAAACTAGCTGGAATATCAGAGGTAGACTGAAAAGTAACCGCTGGTGGGATTGAAACAGGTAACCCCGCAGTAGAAACCAACGTCCAGTCAACAAATCTAGCAACAACCTCTGTTGGAGTAAGAGTAAGAGGTGGCAAGGAAACTATCTCCGGAGCAGTAAATTGTAACGTGGTTGGAGGAGTACCAAAAGATGACGACGTGGTCACCAAAGGAACACTTGAGGTTATCGGCAGTGTGATAGTCGAAGAAGCAGGAAACATAGTTATACCTGATAACGAGGGTGGAGAAAAACGAACAACCCTCGAACTTTCACCAACTCTTGAACTTTCACCAACTCTTGCCTTCTTTGATCTTCGTACCAAACGATACAAATTCTACTCAAAATCTAATTCACTGTCATCTGAGTCTTTCTTTCGCTTGCCATGAATCCTTTCTTGTCGGGAAAGGATTTGTTGTGCTTCAACGATATCATCAGTGGATGAATCAGAGTCAGTTCTCTCAGAGTCCGCCACAGATGTAGCGACCATGGACACATTTACACCAGACGCCTCAGCTACTGAGGCTTGAACCTCAGCAGCTAGATCAATTTATTCCGTGTCAAAGAACCCTTGCCCTCCAAAGGCAACTTCAAGGTCAACCTGTTCTTCCGGAGCGGCAACAGGATCAACAGGCGGTGCCTGCTGTACCACAGGTGGTTGTTGAACCACAGGAGGTGGTTGAGGAATATCGGCCTGTTACGGTGCCGGATCAAGAAAATCATCACCAGGAGGAGCAACATATGCAGGATTCACTAAGTAACCAAACAAGGTAGTGTGTCACGGACGAAGTTCTGGTTTGCTACGAGCACTCGATGACTTGCGTTGCGCAAAAATTCTCTTATTCACACTTTTAACATAACGGATAGGACTTCGTTGTGGCAAAGTAGGAGTTACGTGATTCAGAATCATCTGTAGGAATCTCGGATACTTCAAAAATCTTTCCCTAGCAACCGCGCGTCTCTGACGATCGATCTCATAAAAAATCATCTGACTAAAGCTATAAGGCTTGTTATAAGTCAACGCGGTCATTGCTGATTACATTGTTGCACCCATACCATCTGTACCAGCTTTGCGACCGGACATGCATACTATCATCACGTGCATAAGAAACCGTCACTGATCTAACAAAAATCATTTTCTCCTCTGAGAGTCTCCCAACGGACCCGAATACCCCATACGCAGAAACGCACCATCTCTGAACGTAGCCAGAAAGTCTGTGGGATCCTCAGTCGTCTCATTCCCAAACTATAAGGCTACCCTTAGTTGATCGGCATAGAACTGTACCACTTGATTGTTAACTGTAGCACGCATAACCGGAGGATCAACCCTACAATCATATTCAACGGTTCTCCAAAAGTCTTCAATGTTTGGTAGTGAAATGGGTAGAGTAGTAGTAATGGCATGAAAAATACGTGAGCGAATGAGAAAAGAAATGATTTCACGATAATCGTCTATTCCACAAGCATCCGGATCCAAAGTAATATACATGTTGTGACCCGGAAAGAACTGCATGTTATTATCTCCACCTTCATCACCACCAGCACCTGCCACAGCAGCCATATCTGCACAACAAAACGAGTCAAGTTAGATCAGTACCCCCGACAGTCATAACTTCGCCGTTTACAAGGAGCGAAGTTATGTAATAACTTAGTGTGAACTTCGCATGATGTCCAACTTCGCTTGAGGATACCAGCATACTTAAGAAAACTTTGTATTAACAGGTGATGTTAGTAGTATGGCGAAGTTGAATTTAACTTCGCTGAAACCCTAACTTCGCCTCTGTAATCAACGCACCAAGACGACCCATTCATGGTTCGGGATGGCCGATTTAACAATGAAAACATGAATGGAGTAGTTCGATTAAGATCCAGATAACCATATTTTCACCAAAACACTTTTAATACGGATTGATAAAAGAGGGTTAGGGTTTGTTGCAAAAGTGACCACAAAACGGATCGTCGAGACATTGATTAGTACCAAATAATACGAATTACGAGTCACAAAGATCTTACAAACCTTGTTCATGGACGAAAAACATATTATTATTAGGTTTGATTCGAGTGGATAAGTTCGCCGACGGTTAGATTGTTGAAAATAATTTGACCAGTTGACCACCGCTACGCTTTAAATAGTTTATAGAAACCCCAGAGGCGAAGTTGAGTTTAACTTCGCCCAAAAGCAATTTCGCCTCAGTCAACTCATGCTAAACTTCGCTTACTTTAATAAATTCGCCATTAAGATTAGTTCTCCCGTCTATTACTTATAAACAGAAACATATAAAGTTGACCAAAGTCAACTTCACTTTTAAAGTTCTTCGAAAAAGATTTAAAGTTAACGACCAAAGAACCAAGTAACCAAAAGTTTAAAAGTCTAAACATAATACCAAATACATAACGAAAATTTGAATAATAGAATAAACGGGATCAAATTTCAGTCTTGATGAGAACCTGCAAGTTTTAGAAAAGATCCGAACAGGAATCATACTGATTAAGCGGCTGTCACTCAGATTCATGTTCAGCGGTATTATGACATAAAGAAGCAGGTTGTAGGCAGGTATAAAAGTTAGTATGGTTTTCATCGCTTCTTTGATACGGATTAAGTTCAATTAAGCTCAAAATTTAGATGGACATCACATGAGAGATTGTGATGCCTCTTGTCTATTCTCAAAGCGTATTTGGCTTTCCCCAAGTCACCCCGAGTTGACATCGACCCGTTGTTTCTGATTAATCAATAAGCACACGTCGATCTTTTGAGTCTTTTTCCCGTTCTTTCTCATACTTCGAAATATTACTTCTTGCCTATTTTTAGATATTTGTAATAAAATAAGCTTCAGAAGGCTTATCAATAATAGCTAGAGTTTTTTTTTTAAAATTGGTAATAAAATTGAAGACAACTGCAAGTCCCGAATCTGGATCACTGCAGGTACTTAACATTATCTTTGGGGGAATCAGAACACTCACGGGCTCGTGTATGACTGGGTAATCACTTTTCTGCCTATCATTCGAAAAGATCTATATGGAGACATGCACAACTCAGAATGATTCTCCACATTAAATCGAGAAGATTTAGTTTGTATCACTCCTACTTTTACGCACAATAGAAAGCTACCATAACATACAATGACTATTCTAGAGTCTTTTAGGCCTAATAACCTCACCAGTTAAGCACAAAAAATCAGTTTTTCTATCACTTTCCAAGGTTGGATCAATTTTCTTTTAAGCGCCGTATTGAAACTTCTTACGAAGTTATAGACTTGAAAAATTATATCATCTCCCTCAAAAAAATTTTAAATTCAAGCGCCCCGATCAAGTCAAAGTCTTTGGGTAAACGGCTATCCTAATGATCCAATGGATCAGCCAGACCGACCACATACGAGTATGTGTCCTTCTAACTAAGAATAAAAACCCATCATAAATCGCCCCGGTCAATTTCAGTCATCTGGTTAATGGCTTTCCTTATAATCTACACGTAGAAGTAAGGACCAAACATATCCTAGGATATGTCCTTCAAACTTAAGCAACCGACATAATTTTAAGTGATAGTGATGGGTTTTTTTTTAAGATAAAACTGAAAACAAGGTTACTCGGGATTGATCAACCCATTAAGCTCAACAAGATTTTGAAAATAGGATCGGTCAAACGCTTTAGTAAAAGGATCGGCAAAATAATCCAGTGAATCAACCTTTTCAAGCACAATTAATTTCTTCTCAGCACAATCCCGTATAAAATGATGACGAATGTCAATATGTTTAGTTTTACTGTGTTTAACGGGATTGTTAGTTACTGAGATAGCGGCAGCATTATCAATGCAAATAGGAGTTTGAGTAAAATTCAAACCATAATCGCGCATTTGTTGTTGTATCCATAAAACCAGGGAGCAGCAGTTTGATGCTGCCATGTACTCTACTTCGCAGGTGGAAATGGCTACAGAGGTCTGCTTCTTGCACTGCCACGACACCAATCTTCCTCCGAGAAACTGACATCCACCGGTTGTTGACTTCCTATTCTGATTGCAACCTCCATATTCAGAATCGGTGTAAGCTACCAAATCCAGTTCTCCCCCTTTCGTGTACCATATTCCCAACTTAGGCTTTCCTTTGAGATACCGCAATATTCTCTTTACTCCCTTCATGTGTGATTCCTTCGGGTTTGCCTGAAAACAAGCACAAAGACATACTGCAAACATAATGTCAGGTCTAGATGCAGTTAGATACAATAAAGAACCTATGATTGCACGATATTGAGTGGGATCCACATCGTCATCACTGTCGGAATCAGCACCCAGTTTGTGGTTGACGCAGATTGGAGTGTCAAATGGGATACTATCATCCATCTTGAAACTTTTGAGCACATCATGGACATACTTCGTTTGCTGAATAAACATACCATCTTTCTTTTGATCTACCTACAATCCCATAAAGAAAGTTAATTCGCCCATGGTGCTCATCTCAAACCTCTTCTTCATGACTACTTCAAATTCCTGACACATAGTAACTTTTGAGGCAGCAAAAATGATGTCGTACACATAAACCTGAACGAGTAGAAAATCTCCCCCTTTTCTCTTGACAAACAACGTACTGTCGATCTTTCCTCTCTCAAATCCATTCTCCAACAAGTAGTCTGACAAAGTTGCGTACCAGGCACGAGGCGCCTGATGTAGCCCATACAATGCTTTGCTCAGTTTGTACACATGATCAGGAAAATCTTGGTTGGGAAAACCAGGAGGTTGTTCTACGTATACCACTTCATCGACTTTTCCATTAAGGAACACACTCTTCACATCTAACTGGAACACTTTCATCTCTTTGTGTGCAGCAAATGCCAGAAATAGTCGAATTGCCTCCAATCTCGCCACAGGAGCAAACACTTCGTTGTAATCGATTCCTTCCTGCTGATTTAACCCTTTCACTACTAATCTTGCCTTGTTGCGTATGATTATCCCCTTCTCATCTCTCTTACATTTAAAAACCCACATTGTACTGATAGCGTTCACTTTTTGCGGTTTTCAACTAATTGCCATACTTCCATTTTCTCAAACTGTGCCAGTTCTTACTGAATGGCTTCAACCCACGAGTTATCCTTCAGTGCCATATGATAATTCTTTGGTTCAATCTGGCTGATGAAGCAGGTGTACAAGCATTCATTTATAATACCCGTGTATTTAATGCTTGCGTAAAGACATGTGTGTTCATCAAAACTTCTTCTAGTACGTACACCATCAGAAGGATTACCGATCACATTCTCCAACACTTTTATCATCGAAATGACATTAAACCCATAAGTTTTCTTATCACCATAAACCGTCACCGCACTACCATCCAAGGACTTTAACCTAATCATCCTACTATTACACACTATTTGAGCATCATACTCAGATAAACAATCCATACCCAAAACCACATCAAACCCTCCTAAGGTCATAACATACAAGGTAACATGGAACTCATGTCCCTCTAACTCTATCTTACAGTCCTTAACCATTTTCGTTATTTTAACCGAAGTGTTACTAGCGGTTTCTATTATGAATGTTTCAGACACTCCGCAACATTTCATTTTAGCTAATTTACTAAATGGCGTGGCTATGAAACTTTTATTCGCCCCTGAATCAAAGAATACTGAATCAGAAATACCGTTAACTAGAAACGTACCTGTGACGACATCGGGAATTTGCTTGGCTTGTTCTTGGGTCAGCATGTAAGCTTGGGTCTTTGGCCTTGTTGGTTCAGCATCCTTCTTCCCGCTTCCCCCGGTCCCACCATCAGTGCACTCTCTAGCAAAGTGACCCGTCTTATCGCACTTGTAACATGCAGGCTTAGAACTGCACTCATGAGCATAATGACCTACATTTTCATACTTGTAGCAAACATTTGATCCAACTCTGCACTCCCCAGCATGCATCTTTCAACACTTACGGCATATATCCGAACCAATACCCCATCTACACTCTCCACCGTGCATTTTACCACAAGTCTTACAATACTTATACTCCCCACCTTCTGTTTCTTGTCTTTGGAGTTCCACAACTAAGTACCGGGGCGTTTAACAGGAGCGGCCCACTTCTTATATTTCTTCTCTTCTCCCACCACAACGTCATCCACAGCCAGGTCCTCATAAACCATCTCCGCGAGTTCGACATCAGAGTCAAAAGTACCTGGTTTATTTGCCCTGACTAGTATGCGAACATTATGTGGCAATCCTATCACATAACACTTGATTCTTTTAACCTCTGTGTTATCCATATCGGGCACCAACCTAGACATTCAGTTGAACTCTGTGGTATACTTCATCTCCGCCCTCTGAACTTCTGCGTCAGCACATAATCTCTTCATCGCCAATTACTTTAGATCCTGCCACTTCATTGCCTTAATCTCCTCTTGACTCTTCCTTTTCTCTATTGATTCCCACCAATACATTGCCTCATCAGCAAATGATTGGGTGGCATAACCGACAGCCTGGTCGGGACGGCACTCGCTAATGCAAATAACCTTGTCCATAGTGGTTATCCATTGGAGAGTATCGATTACGTCTCCTAAACCTGTCAGCTTCGGCGGATCGCAACCTTTGAATGACTTGTAGTTGCACCCACCTCGGCCTCTTTTCCTATCATCAAACTTCACTGACTTAACCACACTCGAGGCCTCCTTCTCTCTTTCATCATCTTTCTTACTCTTCTCCCTAGACTTCTCAACTCTTCCCTGGCTTCAAGAAGTCCCTTAAGGAGTCAAATTCTTCATAGTAGTGGTTACAGCTTGGACGATAGCTGCTTAAATTGTGTGGTCAAGTTGAAACCCTTCGTTGTTGCTTAAGTTTCGTCCAGCTGCGCTTCCTTCATCTCCTGTATTGGAAGTTGTCTCTACAGAAGGGGGTCAGACATTACGTGGCCTTCCTCGATGTCTAGTGCGACCTCCAATGCCAACAATCTCTCTTGCTCCAACCATCGTATTTTAAAACGGAAAACAGATACGTCATCACTCAAGGAACAATTTAGTACAAGGATAGTAAGGCTAACAGGTAATAACAGTGGCCAACTGTGATTAGCTGATCACGTTACTTTCCGTGTCCTATACACTTCCCTTTATGAGTCTATTTGTGTTGGTTCTACTTTCAAGTAGTCAATCAAATCAAGTAATCGATTAATCCTATCCCTAATATTCACATATCCTTTCTTTAACAATTAAGCTAACATTAACATTCATTATTCAATCATACACTTTACCGTTACTGAGCTTGCTTTAGTGACACATGGCATTCTTGAACTGGCATCTTTTTTCTTTTCTTACTTAAATCCCATTCTCTGTTCGAGTCTAAGCATGTAGGATGCTTAAATCTCTCGAACTTTGCTCTGATACCAACTTGTAAGGCCCCGTTACCGGTGCCCTACTTTGGACGTTGGATTTACTCATAAACACAGTTCTATATATCAGAGTTAATTAAAACGTTCGCGGAATATAAAACTTTCATTAAACATTAAGTAATAATTCTTAAACTTGTCTTAATCAAACATCTTGACTTTCAAATTAAACATCAATAACATAAAAACATATTGAGTCTTCAGATGCCAGCCTCTTATTCATTTTCCACGTGCCCCACTCAAGCTAGCTGTCTCATCCTACTCTCATGCGTGCATACTAAAAGTCAGCTGCGCTGAGTGAGTTCTAGTTAATCATACAACATACAATACATTCATATTTGCATACTTTCATTCATACTTTTCATACTTTTATCATACTCCTACTTACCTTCATAACTTACATTATAAAAAGCATTACGCCCTACTTTCCTCGAGTATTATTAGGGCCCGGTTCCCTCTTGCCTCGAATATTATTAGGGTTCGGTTCCCTCTTAGCTCGAGTGTTATTAGGGCCCGGTTCCCTCTTGCCTCGAGTATTATTAGTGCCCGGTTCCCTCTTCGTTACCATAAAACCATACATAATTTTACACATATATATATACATATCATATATACAATGTCCATGCATATTTTATCTCATATACTCGTTCCATACTTACTACATTTACCTCCCTTAACAATACATGCAATACCCGAAGGTCGTTCACGTACTGATAAGCATTAATTCATCATATAAAATAAACATATCACATTCATCATTAAGGCATACACTTACCATTTAAGGTAAGTGTATTAACATTCATGTTGAGTATGCACACAGCCCCGAAAACATAACAAGGAAATGGGGCTAGAAACTCACCTTGATCTTGTTGCTTTCGCCGTTAATCGTTATCCTCTTCCTTAATTGTGCATGGCTGACTGATATATTTATATATTCGTTAATTAACCGCATAATTAGTTTAGTAGGTATTTTTAGTTAACCAACACATTTTCTAAGTTGGGCTTGTTTGTTAAGCTTAAGATAATGGGCTAGTTTGTTTTAGATTTGATATGGGCTAAGCATCTTGTGGGCTTAGGTAGGCCAGGCCCGACTAAGCCTCACGGCATCTGGCCCAGCTGTCCCATAAGGTTTCTGGCCCAATTGGGTTCAAGCCCAACACAATAGAGAACTGTGTGGCCGAGAACCCAAGGCAGGGAACTCTCCTGACTGAGAACTCCGTGTTGACCGAGAACCCTCATGTTCCAACCGAGAACATATGTCTGACCGGGAACCCTCAAATCCTGACCGAGAACTCAGTGGGAACTCGTGACCGATAACTCTTCGGGAACTCGTGACTAAGAACTCAGGTCACCGAGAACCCCATACCTGAAGCTTTCAGCTCATTTTTCTATCTTATCATTTCTGCCCTAGCTTAGTTAATTGTTTTATGGTGCATTTCAATGGTTTAGCCACCTTTTCTATTCATCCTAACCGTTTTACACCTGTAAGCATTTCCTTAACGAGATCCAACCTCGTTTTAGGTATAAAGTTTAAACCTTTATCAATTGCAAACCCGTTTTAGCTAAGTCTTTAAGTAACAAGTTGATTAGGTTCATCTTTAACATCAAGTTTGCATTTTTATGAAACATCTAGACCCGATCTACTCTAGGTATATGTTTAATGGCAAACCGTTCAAAAAACGTAACCTTTACGGTTAAAGCACGTACTTTTAAGCGTTTTTAGACTTCGGGTTAGCTTGTTTATGAACTATGATCTTGTATCTTGCTTGTAGGTTCACAGCCGGATCTACACAGGAGCATCTCGTAACACGAGGGTGCGGAATCCCTACGTATACGATACGCGTGTTTATACGAGAGAGACGTAAAGAACACGTAACATGTAAGAACAAAGGTTTAATTGTTATTAGCTATCAACACCAGTAACCGATAAACCTAGCATTCCAAAAACAAATGAACCAACAACCTCGACAAAGAAAGCCGAAGTTAGGTTTATATAACCACGATAACTTCGCCTAACAGACTAGGCGAAGTTGTCCCTAACTTCGCTATTACACTAACTTCGCATACTACCCACATTAACTAATATGTTCACCAAAATGTAACAAACAAAGTAACAATTACAGACACGCTAAACTCAAGACTAATGAACTACTAGCATAATGAACCAACAGACTCCCCCTTGGAAGTAGCTTCATTTCTCTTACAGCTTCGTTTCGTCTAGTAATCCAAAAAACCATACTAACGATCTTCAAACATGCACACCGTGTCTCACACAGACTGAGACCACCCTTTGATATTTCTTCGGCTTATCTTTCCAAGCAGGAATATAGAAGATCTTCTTTTCATTGAGTACCTTCAAATCAGCTTGAGACAAGTTAACCAGATGCATATGATCAGACACCCTTAAGATCTCCTGTTCATCTTGATCTTTCATCACATCTTGAGACATTTTCTTCATCGGAACCTCTTTCAGACATTGAACAGGTTTGTACTTCATCACCATCCAAGGCTTACCATCTGTTCGTAATCCACTCTCAGTATCCTCAATTAGCTTTCCCTTTTGAGGTTTTAACAACTCAAACTTTTTCTCCTTTACAACTTCCTTCCACACAATCTTCCCGACCCAACCAGCAACCATATCCTCAATCCTATTAATCAACCTCGTACGTGCCAAATCCTTCACCTCACATTCAGGCAATGTGTTGTGCGATTTCAGTTTCTTTGCAAAGTACTGAATCCAATCACACCTCTTAATCCTTAATCATAAACAACTTGAGTTGATCATCATAAAGCCAACAGATGATTCCCTTCTTCGACTAAGCATATCCTTTGATATTATAACTCCTCTTGAACATCGAAGGTACCACGGGCTTCTTTTTCTTGATAAACCAATGAGCATATTCTTCCTTCCACCTTGTTTGATCCTCCCACTCAAAATCACCCGACACATTATCATCTTGACCCAACTGTTCATGACCACCACTAGGAATATCATGTTCAACACTATCATCAGGTATCTCACCTTCTTCTAAACCACTGTTAATCTCAATCTGTTCGCCAATCTTTTCAATCTAACTGAAAGATAACACGTCATCAGCCATGCCGTCATCATTATCGACAAAAATGGTTTCACCACCCACACTGCCAGACGGAGCAAAAGACTTCCCCTGAGATGTGGAAGCCCCAAGAGATTTTGAAGTTCTTGGCAGCTCACCACCTGCATCTTTCGATGCATTGGGATCATCATCTCTGTCCTCCCTTCTATTCGATCTCAGCTCATCCCCCTTGCAACTACTCTCCCCCTGAGATGCTAAGTACTTCTTTAAGATATCAAAAATTTTACCATCTTAACAGAAGAGGCCTGTCTGAAGTTGATTCTCAGCCACCAGACGTTGGATAGCTAGAGTTTGAATAACATTCACCTTTGACTGAGCAGCAATAACCCGTTCCAGAGCCGCAATCCACTCGGAATCCGAAAAAGTAGTGTCTAAAGCAAATGACATGTGAGAGGTATCCTGAGCATATGGCGGTGGAATGCCCAAGCTTACTGGAATCTCAGATGTAGGTGGTATAGTAACTGGAGGTGGAACCGAGACAAACATAAAAACCACCTCAGATGGAGTAACCGAAGGAGGTGGTAAAGAAACGATAGACGGTGCTGACAAAGCCATCGTAAATACACCTGAAGTCACTGCCAAGGAAGCAGGTGAAGATGAAACAAGTGTAAAAAACTCGATAACTGTGTAGGAGCAAAGTGAACTACACGTGAACTTTCACCACCTCTAGCCTTCTTGGATCTTCAAACTAGAGCATACAACTCCTTCTCATAATCAGACTCACTGTCATCATCAGAATCTTTCTTTCGTTCCCCCTGTATCTTTTCCTGAGTGGCTAGAACTCGTTGTGCCTTAATAGCATCATATGTAGATGAATCGGATCAAGTTTCCTCAGAATCCTCAGCAGAGGTAATTGATGGACCCACAGAAGTAGCAACCAACGGAGCATGCACCCCAGACACGTCAACCAATGAAACTTGAACATCAGACGTATCATCCACAGAAATTTTGAAAAATCCTTGCCTCCCAAAGGTAGCATCAAGATCTACCTCCATGGCGCAGGCACAATATGCTCAAGGATTGGTGCATCATGAACTGGAGCAGCTTGAACTTGGGCATCTTGAACCACATGAGGTGGTTGAACAGGATCAGCAAATCCATCATTTGGTGGAGCCACATATGCTGGATTCACGAGAAACCCAAATAAAGCTGTGTGCCTCGGACGACGGTCAACGTTACTCCGTGCGCTCGAAGTTCGACACTGAGCAAAGATTCTTTTATTCACACTTTCCACAAAACAAATAGTACGACGCTGTGGAAGATTCGGAGCTACATGATTAAGTATCATCTTTAAAAGCCTGGGACACATCAAGAATCGTTCTCGAGCCACTGCCCTCCGTTGAAGATCAATTTCATAGAACACCATTTCGCTGAAGCTAAATGGTTTATTATACGTTAACGTGGTCATAGCAGACTGCATTGTCGCACCCATACCATCGGAGCCAGGTTTGCGACCAGACATATAAACGATCAACCCATGCATCAAGAAACGCCATTGGTCTAGTAAAAACCTCTTTTTGCGTTGAGAATCTTCCAACGGACCCAAGTACCCCATGCGAAGAAAAGCCCCGGTTCTAAAAGTAGCTGAATACTCAGTTGGATCCTAAGTAGTTTCAATTTCGAACTGTAGAGCTTCCCGTATCTGATTTGCTGAGAACTGTATCACTTGTCTGTTGACTGTAGCACGCATAACCGGAGGTTCCCCGCGACGATCATACTCAACCCTTCTCCAAAAGTCTTCAATATTCGGTAGAGAGATCGGCAGAGTCGTGGTGATAGCATGAAAAATACGTGAACGTATGAGAAACGAGATAATCTCCGTGTAATCCTCAGCTCCACGACTATCCAGATCGAAAGTAACATACATGTTGTTACCCGGAAAGAATTGCCTCTTGTCTCCATCTTCTCCATCTCCACCTGTACCACCGACACCTGCAACTTCAACCATATTTATAATTCAAACGAGCTAAGTTAGAGTTGTGTATAATTAGCTGGTAACTTCGCCCAATAAGAGAGTAGTGAAGTTAGTATCCCAGCGAAGTTGAGATCAATAGATAGTTTGCAGCGAAGTTAGTAATCAAGCAAAGTTAAGGATAACTTCACTTTCTGGTAACTTTGCACTTTGCTACAACATCAGTCCAGAAATCTAAGTCCTTTACAGTTGCAAACAAGGATGATCAGAAGATCAAAATAGGTACCACAAGGTCCGATTAAGGCCATGTAACACTCGATATCACAAATACATTAACAACCGAGGAGTATTAACGACCTTTAGCGTTATCCAAGAAAAAAAAAAAAACCATACTTTATAGAAAGGATTACAAACATCAATAACAAATTATGAATCGTTATGAGTTAATGGACCTTATAAGTAGACCAAAAGAAGATTTCGACAAGGTTGATTCACAAGATAAGTTCGTCGAGGGTTTAAGAAAGGTTATTTGACCTATTTTGACCAAAGTGAGGTTTATATACTTTCAAAAAACCCTGGAGGGGAAGTTAGAGCAACTTCGCAGTCACTAACAAATTCCCCATAGAGAAGTTAATTCTTGAAAACTTTTGACAGACATAGATCAAGAACGAGTAACCCATAATTTAAAAGTAAAACAACTTTAAGATTATAAAAACAAAAATACTGAAAATATAGATTGGCGGGATCAAATTTCAGTCTTTGAAGGTAACCACTACGTTTTAGAAAAGATCCGAAAAGGAAACATATTGATTAAGGAGCTGTCACAAGGATCCATGTTCAGCGTTATCATGACATAGAGAACAGGTTGAAGGCAGGTATATGAAACTTAGCATGGTTTTCATCGCTTTCGTGATACGAGTTAGGTTCAATTAGGCTCAAAATTTTGAATTTTGGTGGACATCAATTAGCCTCCTATCTATTCTCAAGGCGTATTTGACTTTCCCTAGATCACCCTGATTTGACTTCGACCCGTAGTGCCTGATTAATAGATGTACATGAGATTCGGCTTTACAAGCCTTTCATTAAGTACATACGGACTCATTTAGTGCCTCATCCTTGTCGTATTAGGCTTTTGAATTTCAAAGGCAACAACGCCATCATTTTTTAGGAACAATAACGAACACCTACAAGTCCCGAATCTGGATCACTGCAGTAAGATAACAAAATATACGCGGTGATCAAGACACTAACGGGCTCGTGTATGACTGGGTAATCACTTTTCTGCCTATCATTTAGAGAGATATATGTGGAGACATGCACATTTCTTCAAAATGACTCTCCACAGTAAATCGAGCAGATTTAGTTTGTATCACTTCAACTTTTACGCACCATGGAAAGCTACCATGCTTAACAACAACTGTTCTGAAGTCTTTTAAGCTTATTAACTTAACCCGTTAGGCGCACAAAAACAATTTATCTATCATTTTCCAAAGGTTGAATCAATATTAAATTTTAAAAACCAACTTTGAAGCATCTTGAGAAGCTATAGACTGAATGATTATATAATTTTCCAAAGAAAAACAGTTTACATTCAGACGCCCCCGTCACTTCATAGCTTTTAGGTAAATGGCTATCCCAAAAATCTAGTGGATTAACAGGACCAAACACATATGAATATGTGTCCCTCAAACTTAGTGTAACCAACATAATTTTCAGCGAAGGAATAGAAACCCATCATAACCGCCCCATATGCCTTCAATTATTAGGTTAATGGCTATCCTTTGAATCTACAAGTAGATACAAGGACCAAACATATTCAAGAATATGTCCTTCAAACTTAAGCAACCGACATAATTCTTAGAGATAGGGAAGTTTTTTTTTAACAATAGAAAATAAAAACCCGGTTACTCGGGATTGATCATCCCATTAAGCTCAGTTAGGTTTTGAAAACGAGACCGTTCAAAAGCTTTCGTAAAAAGATCGGCAAAATTTTCCAGCGAATCAACCTTTTCAAGCATGATTAATTTCTTCTCAGCAAAATCCCGTATAAAATGATGACGAATGTCAATATGTTTTGTTTTTCTATGTTTAACGGGATTGTTAGTTACTGAGATAGCTGCAGTGTTATCAATGCAAATAGGAATTTGAGTGAAATTCATATCATAATCTCGCATTTGTTGTTGTATCCACAAAACCTGGGAGCATCAATTTGATGCTGCCATGTACTCAACCCTACAAGTGGATATGGCAACAGAGGTCTGCTTCTTGCATTGCCACAACACCAATCTTCCTCCAAGAAACTGATAGCCACCATTTGTCAACTTCCTATTCTGATTGCATCTTCCATAGTCAAAGTCCGTGTATGCTACTAGATACAGTTCTCCTCATTTTGGATACTAGAGACCCAACTTAGGCTTTCCTTTAAGATACCGCAAAATTCTCTTCACGCCTTTCATGTGCGACTCCTTTGGATTAGCCTGAAAACGAGCACAAAGACAACTGCAAACATAATGTCAAGTCTGGAAGCAGTTAAATACATCAAAGAACCTATTATGGCCCGATATTGAGTGGGATCCACATCTTCATCGCTCTCAGAGTCAGCACCCAGTTTGTCGTTGACACAGATTGGAGTGTCAAACGGAGTGCTTTCTTCCATCTTAAATCGTTCGAGCACATCGTGAACATATTTAGTTTGATAAATAAACATGACATCCTTCTTCTGATCTACTTGTAAACCCAAAAAAAAAAAGTTAATTCACCTATGGCGCTCATCTTAAACCTTTTCTTCAGGACAGCTTCAAATTCCTGACACATAGAAATCTTTGAGGCCCCGAAGATGATATCGTCCACGTAGACCTGAACGAGAAGAAAGTCCCTCACGTTCCACTTCACAAACAATGTACTGTCAATATTTCCTCTCACAAATCCATTCTCTAGCAGGTAATCAGATAAAGTTGCGTACCAAGCTTGTGGAGCTTGATGTAGACCATATAATGCTTTACTGAGCTTGTACACATGATCTGGAAAGTCTGGATCAAGAAATCCAGGAGGTTGCTCGACATATACCATTTCATCGACCTTGCCATTTAGAAAAGCACTCTTAACCTCTTGCTGAAACACCTTCATTTCTTTGTGGGCTGCGAAGGCCAAGAAAAGTCGAATTGCCTCCAGTCTTGCCACCGGAGCAAACACCTCATTGTAGTCAATCCCTTCTTGTTGATTAAATCCCTTGACTACCAATCTCGCTTTGTTCCGGACGATTACCCCTTTCTCATCTCGTTTGCATTTAAATACCCACTTAGTACCGATGGCATTCGCATCTCGTGGCTTCTAAACCAACTGCCATACCTCAAGTTTATTAAACTGAGCCAATTCTTCCGGCATGGCTTCGACCCAAGAGCTATCCTTCAATGACATCTGATTCAGTTCTATTTGACTGATAAAGCACGCATTCAAGCATTTATTCATAATAACAGTGACTTTAATGCTCACATACACACATGTATTTTCTTCCAAGCTGCTTCTGGTTCATACACCGTCGGAAGGATTACCAATCACATTCTCCAAGGGGTGATCCTTATGGATTCTTGTGGTTTGGACAGGAGAAATTTCCAAATATTCACCCAGATTAGGAGTGAGTTCATCTGAATTATGTTGGGTGTGAAATGGATTTATAAAGTCATCAGCACTTGAGACAGCAGGGGTTTCAACAACACTTGAAACGTTAGATTGTTTATCATTAAACTTTGGACGAAGCATGATGGCCTCTTCTTCATCAATTAGCATGTGTGTGGCCATCCTTACTTCTATATCTGTAAAATCAATAGATGGTAAATTAAAAGACTTTGGTGGTTTGTAACTGGTAATGTCTGTGTTACAGACCACCTAAACCATATTTTTTGATAAATTAAAGACTCTTCTATTGGGAGATCCAACCACGTAGCCAACAAGAATACATTCGTCAGCTTTCTCACCAAATTTTGAATTAGTCTTTAAGGTCGAACAAGGGGACCCAAAAGGTTCAAGACCTGTCAGATTAAGCTTTCGACCATGCATTAAATCATAGCAGGTTTTGTTTAATCTTTTAACAGTCAAAATACGGTTAAGGATATAGCAGGCTGTGGCGACAGCCTCAGCCCAGAACACCACGAGAAGTTTAGCATATGCCAGCATAGTCTCGGCGCCCTAAATTAGAGTTCTATTCTTCCTTTCAGCCACTCCATTCTGTTGCAGAGTATACGTTGCGCAAAACCGATGCTCTATTCCTTTCTGCGGACAAAACATCTCCATTCGATAGTTCTTGAATTCTGTGCCGTTATTGCTTCTGATGAACTTGACTTTTCCACCGACTATGTTTTCCACTTTGGTAATCAGATTAATTACCAATTGCACTATTTCATCTATAGATTTCAGAAAACACACACACGAGTATCGTGAATAGTCATCACTCACAACCAAGCAATAGGAAATTCCACCTAGGCTTTTAACGTTTATGGGACCAAATAAATCCAGGTGAAGCAAATCAAGAGATGCGAGAATTGAGTTAATCAACTTGGAGTTATGTGGTTTCTTATGCTACTTTCCTTTCTTGCATGACAGACATTGATCTTCAAATTTGAAATTCTTCAATCGAACCCCAAGTACCAAACCATTCTTGACTATGTAATTCATTTTACGTATATGGATATGACCCATTCTCTTGTGCCACAATTCCGATTCGGACCCTGTTGCTTTAGACAAAAGGCATGATTCTTCTGTCGCAATGTTGGTGGACGTCATGTCCATCACATATGTATTCTTTTCACTTGGAGCTTTCATGACAACCAAATTTTCAAGGATCTTGAAACCAGGATAAAGCACGAGTGCTTTGTCCTTTTTAAAGTGCACGGAGTATTCTTTGTCACATTTTTAGAGACACTTAGAAGATTGTGCATTAACTCTTCCACAAAATTAACCTTCTCCAAATTGATCCTCCCATTAGTAACACTACCAATTCTAGAAATTTTTCCTCCACTTTCTCCTGCAACACTAACTCTTCCTCCCTGTACAGCTTCCCAATCACGTAACAATTTCTTGTTACCCGTCATATTCCGTGAACAGCCACTGTCGAAAACCCACATGTTGTTCACATTCCTATCCGACTGTTCCTGCACAGTTAAAGAGACGAATTAAAAGCGATGGACCCAATACCTTCTGGTCATGGGTTGGTCAAACCTGTTAAACGGCATCCAACTCGTTGGTTGCCTAAAGTTTCCATTTGATTTAACATGAATATTTCTAGAGAAACGATTTTGAGACCAGCCAAACATCCTTGAGTTTCTAGCATTAAAAGATTCAGATGACTCAAAGTTACACTTTCTATGATTAACTGGGAAAAACGAGGTTGGTTTATTAGGAATCTTGGGTTTTCCCAACAATTAGTGTTAGTAGATTAAGAAGTTTTACCAACTCCAGTTTTAGGTTTCGTTATATTCTCAGTTTTGGTTGGCCACATATTTTTGGATTTCTTCCTCTTCAGAGGACTGTTGTTGAAAACGTGTCCTATCTTATGACATCTAAACAACTCTTGTTCAAACTATTAGTGTCCATCCGAACATCCTTTTCGGGAGTTGCGGCAGAAGATTAGGTTGTTTTACTAGCAGTTTGTTTCACATAGGGGGGAATAAATGGGTTTAAAGGAGATTTCTTTTCACCAAAAGTATCATTCTTCCCCCGTTTTAGTAACACAACTTCATCATCCAGCTTAACAGAGTCGAAAGACTTCCCAGAATATGAAACTTTACTTGTGACCGGAGAATTTGCCTGAACCGATTCGTTAATATCCTTATCATCCTCTCACGATAGTTAACATTAACGTCGGTATTGCTTGCTTGGACCTTATCGGGCACAACGTTGAATTTTATGTTACCCGTTACAGTCTGATCAGTTTCAACACAATAAGATGGTTGATTACAAGGATTATAAGTATAATTATCATTAAAACGTGGTGGTACTTCTGTCAATACAATTCCCCCTTTGTTGATAAGAGAACGTTGAACACTTAGGACATGATTAAGCATCATGGAGGAGTTCCTAAATTGTTCAAGTTTTCTATTTAGTTCTACCACTTTTACTTGGTAGTCAGCTATCTGTTTATCCTTTTCAGCTATAAGTTTGGTCTTTTCTTCCACTACTTCATAACCTAGATGAATGACTTATATTTTCTCAGGTAGAGTGGCCTTAAGGCATATTATGTATTTTTCACTAGCTTTTATTTTTACCAAATAACTATTTTCCTTTTGTTTAGAATAGTGATGTTCCTCCTTTAAAGTTTTTAATTCCTTTTCCAAACTTACATACTGATCAGTTAAAGCATTCAATTGTTCAGAGAGTTTCTCACATTGTTCACACTGAGGTTCAGAACATACCTCTGAGAGCTGATCATTCACTTCTGTCATGTACGCTTGATCCTTCACTAGTTCCTTTTCACATCTTCCAGTCACGATATTCACCACATTCGCTTGTTCAATTACCTCCCCCACTTTGATGTGCCAATAATACCCACCATCCTGTTGAGACACCATGGCTTTTATCTCGGTACCATTTCCATTCTCATTTTGTTGAATTGGCTTGTTCTGACTCCGTTCAACTCTTTCATTTGTACACTCTCTTGCAAAGTGTCCATTTTGTTGACAGTTGTAGCAACGAACCTTTGACTTGTCAAATCCCGGTCTCTCTCCCACGAACTTTCTTTCAGACTTCTTCATAAACCTTTTCACCCTTCTTACTATCATCGCCATTGGCCACTGCAGATCAATCTCTTCCATGTCATCCGCATCTATTTGATCATAATCCTCATCCAAGGTTGCAGGGTCAACTATCTTTCCTTTGATGTAGTTCTCATAAGAAGCAATGAAAGAGGCATAAAGTGCAAATTGTTTTTCAGCAGATATTACACTGATAGGCATCTTTGAGTAATTCACACTTGAAGAACTTGTGGAAGAGTTACCAACTGAAGATTGATGTTTTGAAGAACTAGTTCCACCAGCTACAAAGCATATATATCTCCATCCATGTTCATCACCACATGACCGTCTTGAGTAGATTTTGATTCTCCACCTGAGTAATAAACAACCGATTCTGTTTTAGAGCTTGAGTTTGTAGAACCTCTTGCACCATACATTCCCGGATCCTGAACCTGATCAGTAGGCATCTCTTTTCTTATCATATTAAGCTCAAAATTACATAAATTGTTGACCACCGTTTCCAAATCAAAGTTTTCAAACTCTTTATCTTCTCTCATCAAAACTGTGTATATATCCCATTTTGGTGGAAGAGCATCCAGAAGTTTTTCTACAACTTTAACCTCAGTGTACTTTATGGAGTAGTTGTTCAACTCGGTCGTCAAGTGATAGTATCTTCTGATGATGTCATCAAGTGATTCATTCTTAAAGTATTTGAACACCGACAATTGAGCTTTCAAAAATTTTGACTTTGAGTTCCGAATTCCGACGTTTCCTTCATAACGGTTTTCTAACGCTTCCCACAATTCTCTAGCGGACTTGTACTCTCTAAATATGTCTAGGATCTCTTGGGGTAGTGTTATGGTTATTGCTTCTAATGCTTTACTTTCTGCCTCATACATCTTCTTTTCATCATCCTCCATCTTATTATACTTCTTTAGTTGCTCACGACCTTCAAACTCAGTTGTTGGAGGAATATAGCCATCCTGAATGCATACCCACATCTTTGCATCTTGATATTTCACATACTGCTCAAACCTGTCTTTCCACGCAGCAAACTCGGTTCCTTTAAGTAACTTTGGAGCTTTAGTCGCTAACCCAGCTTTAACTTCCATTTTTATCAGTTCAGTATTGTTTATCGAAGTCATATTTAATCGAAATGAGAACTGAAACTAATCCAAACTGTATTCTGTGAACAGTGGATGGCGAAGTTAGTATAACTTTGCGTTTGTGATAACTTCGTTCAGGGCGAGGTTAGAAAGTGTTGAATAACTTTGCTTTCTGCTAACTTCTCTAAATAACTTCGCCAATACAAAACTTCGCCAATTATATATCTTCACCAAAACCCTAATGACAGGTGACGGCAACTTTGCTGATTTTTGGATCTGATTTCGAGCACTGTTTCTTTGATTCGGAAGGTTTAAAGGAAAAGGAGTGAGCGACAAGGGTAATGTGGTATACGAATGGACTGAACGAACGGTGTTTTATGTGAAACGATTCCGCGAAAAGTCAAGAGGAATGATTTTCACACTCGTGTGATAATCCCGAACCACACAATCACGAGCAAATGCTCTGATACCAATTGTAGGTTCCCAGCCGGATATACATAGGAGTATCTCGTAACACGAGTGTGCGGAATCCCCTATGTATATGATACGAGTGTTTATAGGAGAGACGTAAATAACACGTAACACGTAAGAACAAAGGTTTAATTGTTATTAGCTATCAAAACGATTAACCGATAAACCTAGCTGTCCAGAAACAAATGAACCAACAACCTCGACAAAGAAAGCCGAAGTTAGGTTTATATAACCACGACAACTTTGCCTAACAGACTAGGCGAAGTTGTCCCTAACTTCGCTATTACACTAACTTCGCATACTACCCACATTAACTAACAAGTTCACCAAAACGTAACAAAAAAAGTAACGAGTACAGACACGATAAACTCAAGACTAATGAACTACTGGCATAATGCACCAACATTGCTTGAATGTATAAGATTTATCAAGATTCTTGCTCGTTTTGGTCTCGGATCTCCTCCCCTTGCTTGTGGCCGTAAGATGGAGGGTATATGTATGTTTTTTTGAGTTTGTAGAGACCGTGGAAAGATGGAAAGATGGATATGGAAAGGATTAGGGTTAAGGGGTATTAATACTCCCTTAAGCCCATGAACCTAAGATCCATCTTTCCTATTTGGTCCATAAGTAGCTCCATCTAATTAGCCTACTTATCTCTCTATCATTATTATTTTATTATTTCCTTAATAACTCAAGTGAACTTTTCCGTCATAACAGATAAATATAAAATATTATTTGAAATTTTTGGATGTTACATGTAATATATATATGGATGAAGTTTTATATTCATGAAAGTTTTATACTGATATTTAGAATTGTGTTTATGAGTAAATCCAATATCTAAAGTGAGGCACCGGGAACAGGGCCTTACAAATTGGTATCAGAGCATAAGTTCTCTCAAGCAAGCTCGGTAATGGTAAGTTGCATGATTAAGTTCATGTAAATGTTTAGAAATATATGTACATTCATGTTAAATAAAAGTGGAAGAATATACGAATGTTAGCTTAATTGCTAAATAAAGAATCTGTGCATGATAGCTTAATTGCTAGGGATAAGAATGTAGGTTATATGTATGTTTACATGATTGTGTGAGAAGTAGGAACTAGCACAAGTGAAATCATAAAGGGAAGAATGTAGAACCTGTGGAGTAATGTAAAGAGTTAATTATACTTGGCCATTGTCATTAACTACTTACCTTAAGAATCATGTGCTAAATAATCCCTAGAGTGATAACGCTTGTGTTCCCTTAGAGATAATATAAATGAATGATACAAAGGTACAAACGCAAGAAGGTCGTATTGGATGTTGTGGTAAGATACGTGCTAACTAGACACCTTTTTGAAGAAGGTGTGACAAATCGATATACGAAAGCATTAGGACTTCGACTTTAGGAAGTAATGAAGAAGGATCACGCTTGGATCTTGTAGGCATGCATACAAAGGGATTTGCGTAATTTTTTCGCACTATAATGCCAACAATATTCGTTAAAGCATCAAAGGTAGCCCGAACTGGGAAGTCCAAATGGAAGCAGCATGAAAGAAACATAGATAAGCCAACTAGAATGAGTCAAGACATGTAGGGGCTGTTTGGTTCATTCAGATCTGAATGAGCATCTGGCCCATTCAGCATAAACAGTAAGTCTGAATGATTCAGACCTAATTTTAGTCATTCAGATGTTTTTCTGCTTGGAATCAAACAATCTGAAGTCTGAATGAATCAGATGTTTACATCTGAATGGTTCAATTCAGATGTAAACAAACAGCACCGTAGTATGTCTTCAATAGTTATCTCCATAAAGGAACTTGTTGGGATCATGAGTAATGAAGCGATGGATGAGAAAGTGGAGATGATCGAGAAGGACGGGTGAATTTCGAGGCATCCTAATTGTAAAGGAATGAAAAGATGAGACTACATAGTGTAGCGAATATGGATGAAGACGCTTAGGAGAATGTAGTTGTGTACCTGAGACTTTATGGAATAGACCACTAGCGATACTATCGTTAATGTCTGAGAATGGTTAAGAATTGTAAGGTAGAACTAAAGAGACGTGAGTTCCTTGCTACTCTTTATGTTTGACCTTAAGAGAGTTCGATGTCGTTTGGGAATGGATTTACTGTTTGACTTTAAGGCTTATACAGCATGTAGGAGTAAGTTGATAAGGTTTGAAGTCTTTGGATGGCGGTACAGTGACTGTTTATGGTGTTAAGGAATGTTCAGGGCTTAACATCATTTCGATGATAAAAGATGAAGGTTTGTTAAGGCAAGGGTGCAGTGCCTACCTGGCGTATGTTTTCAAAGCTATGGATGAGATGAAATAAAGGAAAGATGTTCCTGTAGGGTGTGACTCTCCAGAAGTGTTCCCGAAAGACCTTCCAGGGGTAGAATTATAGGTAGGAGTAATACCAGGAGCACGGCCCATCGCGAGAGCACCTAACCATCTGGCGTTGTCCGAGATGAAAGAGTTAATGTCCAAGCTGCAAGATCTCCAAAGGTGCATTAATGTAGAGTGTTTCCCTGCAGGGTGTACCAGTGGTGTTCGTGAAGGAGAAAGACGGAAGTATGGGGATGTGTATAGATTACTGCGAGTTGAACAAGCTAATTGTGAAGAATAGATATTCGTTGCCACAAATGGATTATTAGTTTGATCAAATGTAAGGTGCGAGTTGCTCCTCGCAAATAGACCTCAGAGCAGGCTATCATTAGTTGAAAGTGAAAGAGGCAGACATCCCTGAGACAACATATCAGGCGCGATATGAATACTACCAGTTTCTCGTGATATCACGGATAGACATATGCTCAAGCAACATATATGGTTATGATGAATAGGGTGTGTCATCCGATCTTGGATAAATCTAACATTGCTTTTGTTGATGATAATCTTGAAATATTCAAGGAAAAAGTCCGATCATGCTGAACACCTAAGAGTAGTGTTGGAGACGCTGAAGAAAGAGTAATTGTATGCTAGGTTTTCAAGGTGTACCGTTGATACATGGATATCTCTTCAAGCAGAAAGAATGGAATACGAGGCAAGAAGATGAGTAAGGCTGATAAAGGAATGTGATTGTGAAAACAAGTATTATCCTGGTGAGCTCACGAGGTCACTGGCGCACTAAGTCGTAAATGTGGAGAAGTTTTCACGACAATTATCCCATATAAATTAGTTAGTACTTCGGATTTCATGAGAAAGATCCACGAGGCACAGTTAGAAGTTTCAAAAAATAAAAGCAAGATGAAAAAGGATGAATTATCGGGTTGCATAAAGATTTGAAAGATAATACTTATGATGTGAGAATCAGATTTGGTCGCAGGTAGATGCGTTAGACATGCGAGGTCTACTAAGATGTATCAAGACTTGTAGATAGACTACTAGTGGCCGAGATGGAAGACGCAAGTGATATGATATGTCAGTAAGTTTTTGACTTGCTTGCAAGTCAAGCCAGGACATCAGAAGCTGCATGGAAACGAACAACCATTAGAAACACCATAATGGAGATGGGAACGCATCACCATTGATTTCATAACTTAGCTACCATGTACAGCTAGAAACCATGATACTATCTGGGTGATTGTGGACCGTTTGAAGAAAGGTGCTCACTCTATACCGATACGAGAAGATATCTCATCGGAAATGTTAGTTAAAGAGTTCACTAGCAAGATTGTGACAAGGCATGGAGTGCCACTGTCAATTGTGTTAAACATAGATAGTCGGTTTACATCGACATTTCAAAGGGAAGGAATTTGATTACAATGAAGGCAGATACTGATGAAGGTGAAACCCTTAAGTAGAAGTAAAATGAAGATGAGTTCATGGTATGTAACAGTTTTGGAAGAATAGGATACTTTGCCTACACAGACAAGAACAACCTCAAATATTACGAAGGTGAAACCGATAGTAACGCAGAAAGAGTTTACAAGAAACAAAGGACAAAAACTGGAAAGACATGTAGCGAAGGCGTAGAGATGGCTTAGACTTATGTAATTGGAATTAAGTCTAAACATGAATGATTAGTGTGTAACTGATATTCATGTGATCACCAACGGGAAGTCCTCTAGGTCGGTAAAGATAGAATGGTATTATAAATATCCATATGAAGGCCAACACATGCTCAAAAAGGAAGTCGGTTAAATTAAATGGTTATGATATGTCAGACAGCCTGATATGCAGTAGCAGACAACAATGGATCCATAGGATAAGATGAGACTTTATTAGTCAAGAAAAGAAAGATGTATCCTCATGGACTTCATGGTCAAGCTACCGTAGACAGCTAAAACTCATGAACCCTATGTGTTGATGCAGAGCCGAGAATGAAAGAAGGTTTAAATGGTGACCTAAGGAGTTCTCCGACAAGTTATGTAATGGATGTGCTCAAGAATTGCAAGAAGTGTTCTATCTTAAGGAATAGACCAAAGGGATTTCAAGAAGTAATCCTTAAGGAGAATCTGGAAAGGTTTCCTTTTGGGAATTAATATGTTTTGAACGTATTGCAAAGCAATATTTACTGCTAAAGTTTGTATTTGGACGGAATGGTCATTCAGTGCCAAGGATAATGATAGTAAGTGCAATGCTTCTATTTAAAGGACAAGAAAAAAAATAGAGCATATTTGTGGGAGTGATTTGCACTTGCAAAGTCTGGACAAGGAAGTGCGTCATCGAAGACTTCATGGACAAGCTACCTATGAAAACTAAAACTAATTAAGATCACTCGTTTATTGTAAGACAAAGGATAAACCGTTAAGTCAGGAAGCTAAAGAGAGGATGTGAATACAGGAAGTATTCCTATTACAAGGACTAAGCAGGTTTCGAGGACGAAACCTTTTATATGGTGGGTAGACTTGTAACATCCCGAAATTTCTAAGAATAATATTTAATATATTATTTATTTATGCTGGAAAAGTTTACTTGAGTTAGTAGAAAATTAATAAAATAATAAGGATTAAAGGATAAGTAGGTTAATTAGATGGAAGTAATTATGGACCAAAAAGGAAAGATGGGCCTAAGGTCCATGGGCTTAAGGGAGTATAAATACCCCTTAAAGCCCTAATCCTTCCATTTTCACACATCTCTACACCATAGCCTACACCATAAAAAAACACACTTCCCCATTTCCCTTTTTTGAGAAAATTACCCACAAAGACACAAAGATTCCTGGAGATCTAACCATTGGATCGGTCTCAAATTATATCTGAGTGTTAATGGTATATAATTGAATATTTACATCTAATAGATCTTTGATCAGAGGTCGGGAAGTCCGAAATTTATCAGCAAAACCGTGGCAGCTCAAAAATGAAGATTCCGACGATTGTTCAGCTGTTCCGGAGAGTGTAGCGGCGGTTTCCGGCGAAGGCGAACTGATGGATTTGTAGATCGGGTTGAGACTCTTCTGTGGCCGCTTGAATCACTCAACTCCGAGTTCGTTTGAGATGGTTTTGGTCTATTCGAGTGATTTTGATTAAAACATCAAAGGTACGTTTTTGTTAAAAAGGTTTACTCTTCGTGTACGGATTTACATGAAATTTGGCAGGATGATAGATCGGGTCATGATTATTGATAAAGTAATGAACTTTATAGAAAAGGGGTTAGTTGGTTCATTTCGGGTAAAACGAGTAGTGTTCGGTTCGTGAAAAGGATGGGTAAACGAAGTCGGTTTTGCAGAAACTTGGTAGGATAGTAAATCGGGTATTGTTATACCCTAAATATGTAAATTTGATGTTAAAAGTGGACTTAATGAACTGGTTAGTATATACGGTTCTCATAGAAATCCTAGATCTAGTTAAAATGGGTTTGAAATCAATAAAGGTTCAAACTTTATTGATAAACAAGCTAGATCTTGTCCTAGGATGGAAAGGTGAACGTTTAGAAGGTTATGTAGCACTAAACTACGCGAATGGATGATATATATGAAAAGAAAACGGGAATAAAGGTGATAATAACCCAAAAATGGGTGTATTCGAATAAAACAAGTGTTCGAATAACATTCGAATAAAAGAAAGAAAAAGAAAGAAAAGGAGAAAACAAGAGTATTCGAATACTAGAATATTTGTATACAAAAGTATTCGAATACTAAACTATTCGAATACAAAGGTATGGAAATACAAAAGTATTCGAATAGCATAGGGGACATTCGAATAAAATAGACCAGATGTAACATCCCAATATTTTTATAAATAATATTTAATATATTATTTACTTTGGAAGAATAAATTGATATAGTAGATGGATAATAATATAATTCTTGTTTCCAGTATCGGCTAATAAAATAAATTATTATGAGTTGGGCTTGTGTTAGGTTAAATAGATATGGGTTATGGACTTAGATTAAAAAGGAAGGAAGAAAAGACCATGGGCTTAAGCCCAATACCCATGATATAATTTACCTTAATTATCCATTAAATCCATTCATTTCACTCATTTCATACACCACCCAAAACACACACTTAAGGTCTCTCTCTTATTCTCTCTTTCTCTAGCAGAAACCAAGAAGAAGAATCCATTCCCGACCTGATGTAATGATAGTATGATATTGTATGGATCCAGACTCGCTAGATCTAGTGGCGAAAGGAAAAGCCGACACCCTAAACAGTTAAAGTCACGAGATCCGGATAGAATCGGGTATAAACCGATAAGAATAGATTAGGGATCACCCTGGCTCAGATCTGGATCTAACGGGACGAATAACGGTGAAAACTGTGGTAAAACAAGAGAGATTTCGCTTTTCTGGCGAGATCCCGATTTTCCAGCGATGACGGCGCCGAAAAGGCGGCGCCGGAGATGTGGGTACGAGGTTAACGAATGTCTGAGAATGTTTATGACATTGTCTGACCTAACCCGAGTTCGTTAGCGGATACACAACGAATTAACAAGCAATTCATTACGCCTATTCGTTAAGAAGAGATAACGAATTAGAAGCGGTTCGTTAAGCCATTCGTTAAGTAATTCGTTAATAGATAACTGACGAATGAACCCCCCCCCCAATTCGTTATAAAGGCCAGTTCATTATAAAGGTTCAGTTCGTTATAAAGGTTAGTTCGTTATATAGGTCCAGTTACTTATAAATGCCAGTTCGTTATAAAGTCCATTCGTCAAGAAGTAACGGATAAGCCCCATTCGTTAAGAAACTGGATGACGAACTAAAGTTTGAAAGAGTGACAGAAAGGTCACTGGACTTAATATAAAAGGATTAATTACAAAGAAGCCCTCGAACTTTATGAGTTAGGAAATAAAATAATAATTAATAATTCTAATGAAAAATGTTTTAACAGAGTTAATGGAAATAAAATTTTTCTAAGTTGACCTGGAAGCTTGACCGCAGCCAGGGGCTCTGCCCCTTGGAACCTTCTAGGGGCTACCGCCCCTAGAACCCCGCTGCCAGGGGAGCTGCCCCCGGACCCCTGTTCGATGAGGGTTATAATTAAACTAGAACTGTGATATGAGTAGTGATAGTAAACTGATACGTGTAATTGTTATACAGTTAGTCGTGCGCAGCTAAAGAAAGGAATAACCATTAGCGTTGAACGTAACCGAGTTCAGGTGAGATTCTAGCCCCACTTCCTTGTTATGTTTTCTGGGCTGTGTGTATACTCGATGTGAAGTGTGAATACACTTACCTTAAGTGGTAAGTGTATGCTATAATGTTTGATATTAAATATATATAGATGTTATAAATAGATTTTTGTCAATGCGTGAACGATATTCGTATATTGCACATGTAGACAGGGAAAGTAATGTTTGTCGGTGAGTGAACAATCTTTAGATATGACACGTATTGCAAAAGAGAATGATTTCCAGGTAATAAGCAGTGTGTACGAATCTTATTTTGTGACTTGTTTATTATAAGAAGTGTGTTGTAGGCACGTCGAGTTAGAGTGTGGTAGAAGCGGTAACAAGTTGGTAAGGGTGTAAGTGGCATGACGATAGTATGTGGTAGGGTAAGCCTATACGTGTCGTCGTTACTAAGAGGCACAATGATATTACGTGGGAGGGCAAGCATCAATGTGTTTCAGTAATGAAGTGGCTACTCAGTAAAGAGGTTAGCGGTGAGGTAAGCAGGTTAGATGAACGACTATGTGTCTTCAGACACATATGTATATACAAATGAATGAAATGGTTGTATTGTAAGTTTCCTGATTAACTAGAACTCACTCAGCGTGGCTGACTTTTAGTATGCACGCAGGTAAATACGCTTGAGGAGCTAGCATAAGAACGGCACATGGCAAGGATTGAATGACTGGCATCTAAAGATGGAAGAAATGATGTTTTAAAGATGATGTATTATGATACGTTTTTAAAGACAAGTTTGTATGTTTTGTAACGAATGATTGAAGTTAACATTTCCACGAAAAGTTTTACTTAACTCTGACTTGTAGACTGTGTTCATGAGTAAATCCGACATGAAATGTAGGGCACCGGTGACGGGGCCTTACACCAGACTTAACCATTTCTGCTGAAACCTAAATAATGCGATTAGGGAATTATTGATACAAGTAATTAATGTACAGTTAGCCGAGCTCAGTTAAAGAAAGGAATAACCGTTAACGGCGAGCGTAACAGGATTCGGATGATTTTTTAGCCCCGTTCCTTGTTATGTTTTCGGGGTTGTGTGCATACTCATTGTGAAAGTTAATAATGTTATAATGATAGATGTGATAGTTATATTTGTGTTATAAATGCATGTTTGACGATACATGAAAGCCAATGCAAATATGATTGCTATAATTATAAAGACAAAGAAAGGTAAGGTAAGGTGTATGGAAGAAAGGGAACCGAACCTTGATAATATTCGGGGATAGAGGGAACTGGGCCTTAATAATACTCGAGGCAAGAGAGAACCGGGCCCTAATAATACCCGAGGAAAGAGGGAACTGAACCCTAATAATATTCGAGGAAAGAGGGAACCGGGCCCAAATAATAATCGAGGCCAGAGGGAACCGGGCCCTAATAATACTCGAGGCAAGAGGGAACCGAACCCTAATAATATTCGAGGCAAGAGGGAACCGGGCCCTAAAAATACTCGAGGCAAGAGGGAACCGGGCCTGATAATACTCGAGGAAGGTAGGACGAAATGCTCTTTAAAATGTAAGGTATGTATATGAAAGAAAGAAAGTATGAAGGTAAGTAAGGATATAAAAAGAAAGTATGAAAGTATAAAATATGAATATAGGGTAAGTATGTGTAAAGAAAGTAATATGTGTTTTCGGAAACATATAAGTATGGTAACGAATGTATTGGATGATTAACTAGAACTCAGCGTAACTGACTTTTAGTGTGCACGTAAGTGAGTAGGTTGAGGCAGTTCGCTTGACATGGATGCATGACATGGAATTGAAGACACTAGCATCTCAAGGGAAAATGTTATGGTTTTTTAAAGACTTATGTTTTATTTTAAAAGACAGAATGTTTATTTAAGACAAGATTTAAATGTTATATAATATATATGGTTGAAGTTTTATATTCCGCGAAAATTTTAATTAACAATGATATTTAGAACTGTGTTTATTGGTAAATCGAACGTCCAAAGTGAGGCACCAGGAACGGGGCCTTACACCATTTTTATATTTCAATATCATTGACTTAAATGTTATTCTTATTATATTGTAAGATACATGAAATTTACTATATATAACCAATTACTTTATATTTGTAAGATAAATATTTATATATCCATCTTTTTTGTTTGACCAATGTATAATGAGACAGAAATGTCACAATTAATGCTCATTTGGTTATGTAAAATGCAACAATTAATACACTAGAAAAAGATCAAAATATTATTTGAATTTGAATTCTTAAAAAAGAGATATTAAAGTTGGTTATGGAAAATTTTGGTTTCTATTTTCAATATTATAATGTTTATTAGTTTCCAATCTCCACAAACTTCCTATCTTATATGTTTGACCAATTTATAATTAGACATAAATGTCACAATTATTGATAATGGGTTTGTAACAAAATTGAATGCAGATTTCATTAACTGTAAAAAAATAATAGTAATTATGGATCGACTAAAAAAATAATAATTTTAAGATTACATTATGACTTTCATAATGTGGGTTCTATTGTCAATATTATAATGTTTATTAGTTTCCAATCTCCACATACTTCCTTTCTTATATGTTTGACCAATTTATAATTAGACATAAATGTCACAATTAATGATAATGGGTTTGTAACAAAATTGAATGCGGATTTCATTAACGATAATAAAGTAATATTAATTGTCGGTCCCGTAATGATCGCTCACACTCACAATTAAGTCATTACTCACACAATAAATGTGTCGACAAGAGAGTTAATGACAGTTGCTATTTTGGGTAAGAAAACAGTTTGTTAACGGTGGAATCAGAAACAAACATGGTTGTTGCTTGAGGATTAATAAAATATAACAGACACAAACAATCACTCAAAATATTTCCATTTATATAAATGATTCATACAAATGATAATCGATTAGGGTTTCTTGTTTGAAAAGTTTATCCATACAATCCTAGGACAGCCGTCACACTCAATATCAGAAAATATTCTTTTAGGTCTGAAAAGAGTCAATTGTCCGTGGTAGGCGTGCCCTAAATTATTCTATTTATAGGCCTGCTACTACCTGACAGCTGTCCTATCTTCTAGTCACCCTATTGATTGTTACATATTAAAATTACATATTCAGAAATATACTATGTGTAAAACAGGTCTTCCTGGCAGACTTTGTATCACATGTCTTCTTAGAGTAGGCTTGTTCCTTTTGTCTTTTACGAGTAGACCTGGTAACCTTGAAGTGTGCTGGAGAACAGTTCTCTGAGTAGACTTTACTTAGAGTATTTTCCAAAGAAAATACTCACTTAGCATACTTCAATCTTCTTGACCATATCAAACTTTGCCCAATATAATCTAACGAGCACAGGGGTCTCAACAAAATACTGGTTCTTTTCATCCCACTTGCCCCTTTTTGTTGATCTGTCCTCACTTTGATCATACTCATCAGGTCTAAGCCTCTTTCTTGTATATTTCTTACCATATCTTGCATTATCCTCACAATCCCAGTCATATGGGTTTTGTCTTATATCTTCCTTAATTTCTTCAGCCCATTTCTTAGCAAAGATTGAGGCTATAGATTCACCAACGACTTTTGAATTTAGCTCCATATTAGAGTCATTCATCGGCTCAGCTGTAGATTGATTTCATTTTGAGGTTGACTCTGAGATTGACTGAATACACTCAAGACCAGAGCTAATGAGTATCCACTTCTTCAGCTCGTTTCAAATTAATCATCATGTCAATCACCTCCTGATCCTTTTCCTCTTATTGATCATGCCAGCTCTTCTGTAGTCAGGGTTCGGGTAACATATTCCCTCTCCTTTGTTTCATTCATGTCTTGTTCCAGTCTCCTGGCAGCAGCAGCAGCAACCTCATCTGCTTCCTCTTCCTCATCAACATTTGCCCTAATAGGCTCATTCTCCTTCTCAGCAATGGCTTTGCCTTTGGCTAACCTTCTTCTCTTATAACTCTCTGTTTCAGAAGGAAATTCATCAATGTCTTTCTCCAAGTTACTCATTTCATCATCATGCTCTACTCTCTTGGAACTTTCTTCAAGTTTTTCTGGTTCAGTTAGTATAAGTTCCTCAGCAGCAGCTCCTTCATCCATCAGAGCATCAGTGGCCGTTATTGCTCAGTCATCACATCAGTTGCTATATATGTCATAACATCTGTAGCAACATCAGTTGTTGTCATTTGATCAATATTCACAATCTCCACTTCATCATTAATATTCACATCATCATCTTCTCTTTCAACAGTGTTTAGAACTTCATTATTCACATCATAATTTTGTTCTTCACCCCCAGATAGATAAGCCTCATAATCTTCCTCAAAAATCATTCTTACCCCAGTGTCCTTATCATCACTTTAATTCTCATCATATGCATTTAAAATACAAGTAAAACCATCAGCAATCACATTCCCTTCATTCACCTCCTTACTAGCTCCAGTTGCCTCATCATGTGAAACATTCTCCCCCTGTTTTGGGGCAGCTGAAGTCTTCTCAACCTCCTGCTCCAGGGTTTGAATTCTTGATTGTGCCTGTGCCAACTGAGCATTCAACTCCTCATTCTCCAATTTTAATTCATCATTCTCATTCCTCAACTTCAAAGCTTCTATTACTAAATCAAAGTTTCTTCTGTAAAGGTTGGAAATATGGGGAGGGGTAGTGGGTGGTGTTATAGGAAAAGGTTCTGGTATAGGGACTGTGGTTTGGGTTTGTGGTGGAGGGATTGGGTTAGTGGAAGGGCTTAAGTCTTCAAAGATATTTTCACTTGTTGAGGGTAAAGGATTAAGGGTTGATTTTGTAGAGGTTTTGGATTGAAGAATTCTGAATGATCATTGAAAGGGTTGGTCTGAGGTTTGTGTAAGAGATTGGTCTTGTTTGGGAATGGTTTCTGGAAGTATGGCTCATTGTCATGGGTTTGGGTTAATGGTTGGGTGATGGTGTGGGATAGGGTTAGGTTTAGGTTATCAGGTGGCGTTTGTGGTGGTGTTTGATGTAGTGTTTCATGAGATTCTTGGATTAGGGTTGGTGGTGGTGATTGGGTTAGGGTAGTTGGTGGTGAGTGAGGTGGTGATTGGATAGTTTGGACATTTAGTGATGGTGGGTAGGGTGGTGTTTGTGTGGTGTGGTTGGTGGTGTAGGTATGGGTTAAAACTCCCCATGAACTTGTATTATCATCAAAGTTACCATCACTTCCTCCTTCATTACCATCATCATCATCACCCGAATCATCATCATCTGAATCATCATCGTCACCATTACCTTCATCCTCACTTTCGCCATCCTCTTCGTCCTCCTCTGAGATTAACTCAGGTATAGGTACAACCTCAAAATCATCAAGTAAAAGCCATGGTACAATTTCAAACACCTCCTCAGGATTAAACCTGCTTGTGCTGCCCGGATTTTCAATCCGTTTAAAAGTATTTGGATCTTGCAACACATGTGTAGTTCCAACAGTGGGCGATCCTTCCAACCCTTGATTAATAATAATTTGTAGAAACCTGGGATATGCCAAAAACTTCTTATTGTTCGACTTTCTCAAGTTGCTTACCATCCCTTCAAAGATCATCTTGGACAAGTTAAATGGTTGATTAAACACAACAACAACTGTAGCATTGGCCAAATCCCGACTCATAAGAGTCTATGAGCTTTTCCTAGGGGTAAAGCCCTGAATGATGTGGTGTATCGAGAATCGGTATATGATGGGCAAGATTCCCTTTTGGAATTGTTCTTCGTGCACCGTCCCCTGATACCCCATTGTTTGAACAAACACCTTGAGTAAGTTTTCTATTGGGAGGTGAATAGGGTTGTTATTATCATCATTTAACTGCAAACATATTCTTATCAACCCCTCTGTCACACATATCTCCTGAGTCGTAACTGTGGCTTCTATCCTCTTTCCATTCACATCGTCATAAAGCCTCGCTTACTACCAAAAATCAAACGAGTGATTCCAATATATCATTGGGGACTCTGTCAAAGTGAAATGTATGTGTGACCGTTGAAGCCATCTAATCATTTGAGCAATGTCTTCATTATCAAGATTAATTTGTAACAGAGCGCACATATTGTGCTTATGCTCAAAAGGATATCTCAGGTCATCCTGAATCGCCATATCTGAACACACAAACAAACAAAATCAAAGTAGAAATTAGTCCTAAAGTTCATAACTTTAAGTAATTTCAAGTTATAAATTTGAAGAAGAATAAAAGATATATCATTAAGAACCTGTGTTTGAACTCGTTAATCTAACACATATTTCAGATCTAAGATATAATTAACCTAATACGGATCTAGTTCATAATTACTCTTGATTGTATGTTATACGTTATATGTATATATTAATTGTATGTATGTGTATAAGATTAATAATAGATTGAAGCTTGAGAGAGTATTTGGGCAGAGGTTCAATAATATAACTCAAATGCTTTCAATTAAACTGTGGACTAAAGCCACTATAAATAGAAGATGGATCTAGTTCGTTAACATTCCAAAACGAACTAGTATCCACTTCGTTACATACACTTAATTAACAATAACTTAACGAATTAAGAGGGATAATAACTTAGATCTAGTTCGCTAAACGTCCTTAGCGAAGTAGACTATACCTTAACGAACTACTCTAATAACTTAATTGTTTATTACATTAATAAAACGTCAAATACATTAAAGATAGATACAAAGACTCGAGATGCAAAACCGTGTACTAACATATACCCCCTTGTCTTGAGCTCTTTGTCTTTACTTTATTTGAAGCGCTTGGACTGCCAATCTCTATAGCTATGAATCCCGTTCTCATAACATACACGCACGACGCGTTGGAACTGCATAGCCAGATCATAGTCTTCATTGCGCTCGATCAATATCTTATTCTTGTGTAGCACGTCGTTGTCGGTCTCGGTTAAGTTAACAAGCCACATCGGATCGATGATCTTGATTAGCTCGGTCTTTAACCCTTTACCCAGGACAATGACGGCCTCGCCAGTTCGGTTGTCGTAGTACCATCGGTTGAAAGATAAATACATGTTCATCGTCTTCACCGGCACACGCTTCATAGTCTTCGGCGGTTTTACCTTAAGAACCAACTTTTTCCATCCTGTTTTTGGATCGATCTCATCGATATGCTTGCGGATGGGGATTTGTGGTTTAAAATACTTAAAAGCCGTTGTTCAACTAAAACAGCAAGTGTTGGTGAAAACGACTTACATGGTAATCCTCGCCACGATTAATAAATGGACGATACGCTAGAGTGAGTACATCCCATATCGGTAGTGAGAGAAGATCAGACATTCGTTCATAGTACTGGACGCCCTTCTCCCATTTAAAAATACATACTTTCAAATCAAGATCAAATACCTAAGAGATAATATCACCTTGAAACTTTGACACGGTCTTGAATGAAGTCATCTGATTGGCTTTAGCTCGAGCAACAGCTTCTTCTTTCTGTTCCTGATCCACATACCGAAATTCCTCGATGATCTTACGAGCTTTCTTACTCTAATCCATCATAGAATGTCAGCATCAGTTAGGTTTTCAAGCGAATCAAATCTTGTATCAACCACCCTTTTACCTTTTGACACTTTATCCAACTCATCTTTAGCTGTTTTAAATGTTTCCTCAGTAAATACTGGGGCACCCTGATCAATATTAGGGTGTTGAAACAGATCATGGTATTCCTCAGCTGTAACATCTTCGACCTCAACCTCCTCGTCATCATAAATAAAGGTTGTACTCATCTCAATTGTTGGGTCATTTAAGATCTCTTCATCATTCCTAACTTCAATGTCTTCCTCGGCCTCTAACACGGTTAATTCGTCTTCATTCAGACCAAGCAGAATAGTAATTTGCTCTCGTGTTAGTGATTTCTCAACAAACTGCCCCGCATCAATCTCATCAGCATTGACCATGCTTCTAATCACCCCCTCACCATCAATAAAAATAACAGTATCGGCCTCGATCATCTCAATCGGTTTGGCAGCCGAATAATCATGATAAGTAACAATCTGCTTCTCTGAATCGTCGGCAGCACTTGTACCCGCACCAGAGGACGAGCCATGAGCTTGTTGTGGCTCACTTCCTCCAGCACCCGACTCATCTGGATCTTCATCATCATTCTTGAGCTTCTTAATTTCATCAAATTTACAAGTAAGCTGCAAGATAAGCTCTTCTTGTTCCTTGATTTTCACCCCCTAAGACTCAACAATCTCACAAAGTGCCTTTGTTTCCTTTTGACAGAAAGAAACATAACTTAGCATCTTCCTCTGGTTTTCCATCATGCGTTCTTGGGTCATACAATCAGCAAACATTTGATTTTTTATATAAATGTAGTAGACTCAACACCATTCCCATCGGCTGTTCGTGAGGCAATGCATTAAAAGAAGAAGGAACAGGCTAAACTGGACCCATAGGACGACTGAGCCTCATAAATGACATATCTGGTGGAGGCAACATCATTGGTGTAGGAGAAACCACAGATGTAGCAGTCGTAGGCCTTGGTATAGGAGATAAAACCAATTAGGGAATCATAACAAGCCTTGGATCCGAAGTAAGTGTGGTCGTCAAAGTAAGCTCCGGAGTGCTAGTAGTAAGCAGCATAACCGGGCGTTGAGGAGTGGACGACCTTGGAGTTGAACTCCAAACAAGATGCCAGCCCCAGTCAACACTCGACGCTTAGAAGAGCCTTCAGAAGCTAACTCTTTCCCTTTTCGCTTGGGTTGAGCAGCAATTGTAGCTGCTAAAGCCGCTTCAACTGCAGCTTGTTGTTCAAGGATAACAGCATCTCCATCACCACCATTACCACCATTACCACCTTCATCACCATCATCACCTCCACCATTCCCACCTGGTCCCTCCTCACGCTCAGAATCCGAGTCATCATGGATCCAGCGATCATTGTCAGGACATACATAATCAGGATTTGCCGGATGACCAATCAATCTTTTGAATCCGGGAAGAAGAGATTGACGGTATTGTTTCATCCTTCTCATGGTATCTGCCTTCATGTTATCCAAAATAAACTTATCATTCTCATCATTCAGGGCGAGCACCAAATCCCTGATTGCATCGTTAACAAAAATTGGATGAACCGCGAATACATCAAGAACTTAACACGTCGTTTCCAGGAATATAATTTTCTTTTAAATGATCAAAGATCATTTCAGAAAAGTTGTAACGCTTATTCAAAACAAGCGCAACAACAGCTGATTGTAGCATGATGCGGCACTCGTCAAAACCAGCCTTTCGTCCACCAAGGCAGTGAATAAGAACATGAAGTAAATACTTGTACTCGGGACACAAGTATGCGTTGTTATACATAGACGCACCGAGATTACTAGCATAAAACAAACATCTAAATAATCCCTGGATCAGCTCCTTGTGATATTCGCTCGGGTCATCAGTAGTATCATTGAATCGTAACAACCTTCGAACGGTTTCAAAGGATACGACAACTGGTCTATTATTAACCTCGGCAGCAATATGGTTCTCAGCTTCCACATATTGAGCAGTGTTCCAGAATTGGCGAACAATGTTGAACCTAATGTCCAGATTAGCAATAACAGCATAGTGAATACGAGAACGGCGTAGAAATGGCAACATATCAACGAAGACATCCTCATCAGGAAAATTTGTGTCAACGAATGCACAAACGTTATGTCGTGTATCAAATGGAAGCAAAGGAACATTCTGAGCTTGTTGATCTTGTGGTGCATCAATAGGAGGATCTTGAGCTACGTTATCCGCCATGGAACTGTATAAATAAACCCGAAGATTAGTGAAAATAATAAATAATAATACTTATATAATAAATAAATAAAGGTTTTATATTTTAACTTATGAGTTTTAAATTAATTAAATATGTCATTCGTTAGAAACAGGCTGATTCGTTAAATAATATAACGAATAATTTGATTCGCTATCAAGTAAATATATGAAGAATTAAGAATTAACGAATTACTATGGACAGGTAACGAACTAACCTCTAGTTCTATATAATTTACAAATATCGAACTGATTCGTTAGAAAAGTTGATTCGCTCATTCTAATTCGTGAATTGCTTAACGAATTGGACATGAAGTAGTTCCAATTTGCTAAGCATAACGAATGGCCAAAATAGCTTAATCTTTGACTTCTCTGGTCAAGGGCAAAATAAACCAAGAATACCAAAAGTCAAAAGTGAAAATCTGATATCGATTACCCCATAATCATCGATGGATATCCGAACAAATGACCATAAAGATCTCGGAAACACATTACGATCAGGATGGTATCGATATGATAGTCCACAACATGATAAAATTTCATTAAATTAGGGTTTTGAACAAAGTATAAAACCCGATTGTCAAAGTTTATAATTAACCCCGTAATTATCAATCAAAATATGATTAAAGATCACCATGGATCTCGGAAATCCATTCCGATTACAATGACATCAAAAAGAGATTAAGTAACATAGGATTAAACACACCGATGAAGGTTTATAAAAACCTTAAACCCGTGTTAACAAGTAACTATAATTACCCTATCCAATCTGTATGATTTTTGACGCAAACTACAAAGATGTACTCGTCTACACTTTAGAAACATAATGGTATACTCAAAACACTAAAAATCGAAGATCAAATAATCTGGAAAAATCGGCCAAAGTAACAGTGCTTATGAGGAAGAAGGACAAATAGTGAAACGAACTGCCTTTCACAGTTCCCTAAATAGTCTGACCCAGCATGTTTTCCAATGTAACGAATCAGACGATTCATTTGAATTTTGAAGCAACGAATCAGGTGATTCATTAGATTAATTTAACACGGGTCATGACATATCAGATTTTAATTGTTGGAGTTAAGTGCCATTTTAGTACCTGTGGTTTCGCCAACTACGCAACTTTAGTACCTATTATTTATTTTGTGCAAATGGCTACCTCAGTTTCAAAAAACATGCAATTTTAGTACTTTTTCTAACCCCGTCTAATATTCTCAGTTAAGTCAGTGCTAATTTGGTAATTTCATTAATATTTTTTTATCGTTTTCTTTTCTTGTAAGATAATGGTCTAATTATATATATTTTTTTTGGAACCATTTTTAAATACCCTATGTCATTCGTATAACAAACCCTTTGGCGGCGGATGGTTGCCGAAAAATCATGGCTTATGTATAACAAAACCTTTGTCCTTCGTCAAAACCACAACAATCTGCAACCTCTGGCGTGTTTTTGGCAAAGGTCTATAGTTTTCCGATGTGGTTGTGAACTCGATCGGTTTTCCGGCAAAGGTCTACGGTGAAGAACCAGCCCCAAATCGAACACATCAGTCACGGATTTGGCGGCGGATGGTTGGCGGCGGCACATCAGTGGCGCCAGTCATGGATTTAGATAATCGATTATTCATATGTTTGCCGGCGGTAGTGGCCGGAGCTTCCAGATCTGCGACGGATGGTTGCTGATTTCAGGTATGTAGCGTAAATTACATACAAAAAGTGGATGGGAACTGATTTCAGGTATGTTAATCTATTGAATGAAGCTGCCGAAGAATGAAAACTAACATCGATTTCAGGTCTACGGCGGAGCGAGGTTGTCAGAGAGATGATTGGATGGTTGTTGGACGGAGTTAGGAAATTACCAAATTACCCCTGACTTAACTAAGAAAATTAGACGGAGTTAGATTAAAATACTAAAATTGCATGTGTTTTGAAACTGAGGTAGCCATTTGCACAAAATAAAGAATAGGTACTAAAGTTGCGTAGTTGGCGAAACCACAGGTACTAAAATGGCACTTAACTCTAATTGTTGTCTAATTCGTTAACATATGCATAACGAATTAAAGTCATTTGTTACAGAGTGTGGAAGCGAATTAGGATAACGAATCAAAATGTAATTCGATAGAATAAACTAATTCGTTATTCATAATTAACGAATTGAACTTTATTTAATTTTAAATGAATAAATAAATAAATAAATGAATTAAATAAATAAATAGATTAAAGAGTTAAAGAATTTAAATAATTAACATTAACTTAAACTGTATTACCGAGGACTTTTATCTCGATAATCGAATACCTTAACGTGTTTTCCGTTAAAAACACTTAACCTAAATTAAAATAAATAATGGTAGAGCAGACGGCTGCTCTCGGTGCATCGATTAAGTTATTATGTAAACTAGAAAAACAAAATCTTTTTGATATTTTGAAATTTTGTTAAAAAGGAAATATTTACCAGAAAATTATCCGAAAATGTGAAAAAGGAAAATATTTTTTGTGTTTTTGTATGATTTTTCAAAAACAATACATATTTTTTTTGGATTTTTTTCAAGTTTGAGCAGAGAATCATATTGACCAAAATTGCCCTTCCATCACAGTTTTATATTTCAACGATATTGTGACTGGCGTTAAGTCGGTTATTAGTATTGTTGTCCATTTGAATTTAATAACAAACTTTCAAGCGTTTTTGTGATATGATTAATGATTCAATTAAAGCACAGAATATCAGAAACTATCAGCCTCTAATCTCGGTTCAAGCTTAATTTGATTTTTGCCATATCACCCCAACCTGACTTAAACCATTATATTGTTAATCAAAATTTGAATTTTATAGAAGTTTATGAGCAATGCATTGATTTTCTTTTACTATGAGTGAATATGCACGAGTCCATCTGTCGTCTTACATACATTGTATCCCCTGGGGTCCGTTTCTTAATGGTATTGAAACGCGCGCAAGGGAGGAACAATGTATGACTAACAACGGATTTTGATCAAGTCAGTAATTTGGATCTGTACGAAGTACAGCAGCGATCAAGTTTAATGACTTTGGGTTTGCTCTAAAAGCTAATGAAATATCCATGCATATGAATACCCAGATGATTAAGCCGCATAAAGACTCACAGTGTCCAGATCCTCAAAGCTTGTTATTTGCTTTATTTTATTTTTGGGTGATCAAACAAGTATAAGGCTTGAGTATGACAGGTTATTACATTTCTGCCATCCTCACCGAGATTTTTGTTAGAGACTAACAGCTCTTTCAATTAGGCATTTCTTTATGTTTATATCACATACTTTACTCTAACAGTTTGTTTTAAGACCTACCAATGCAATTAAGCACGCAGTCTTTTAAACTTATTTCTTGCTGGATTTGGGGTCAAAACAGTCAATGGACTATCATTTTCTCTTTTTGCTTCAAAAAACTCAAAATTTTGAGGAGCATAAAATAACAATAAATTTAATCGCCCCAGTTACATTAAGTCTATAAATTAATGGCTAACCTATCAATTCACAGGTGAATAATAGGGCCAAAACATACAAGCATGCTTCACAAACTTAAATAACCGACATAATTTTCAACGAGAAAATAAAGTAAAAACGCATAACGAACGCCCCCAACTACTTTCTATTATCAGGTGAATGGCTATCCCGATCATTTACAAGTAAATGTCAGGACCAAACATATACAAGTACATGTCCTTCAAATTTGGATAATTGACATACTTTTTCAATGAACGTATGCAAAATCTTTTTGGTTTTTCTCTATACATACATTAAAACACAATCTTTTTGTCTTTTTCAACTTTCTTATAAACAAAATAAACTTGACAATCTTTTTGTCTTATCTGATTTTTTCTGTACAAAACTGAAAAACACAATCTTTTTGATTTTTCAAATTTTCAAATGTTTTTCGATTTTCAAAATATTTTAAGAGAACAGTAAAGAAAAGAAAATCACAATATTTTTGTTTTTTAAATTTTTCAATGTTTTTGGTTTTTATCTATACAAACGAAAAGCATAATATTTTTGTATTTTCTAGTTTTTCACCCCTGAAACCTAAAATCAAAATAAATTTTAGAATAAAATTAACACAAAAGAAAGATAGTTATCCATGTTTCAGGATATCAACAAGGGTCTTCAATCCATTTTAACCAAGCAAAACTTGAAAACGCGTTTTATCAAAGGCTTTGGTAAATAGATCGACTTTTTGAAGGTTGATTAATTTCTTCTCAAAGCAACCCTAAAAGGATCTTCAACATTCTAAAACTAAACATATCGAAATTCGATATCATTTCATACAGGATTGCTTTGAGAAGAAATTAATCGACCTTGAGAAAGTACATACACTACCCAAGAAGGATCTTCAAGTGCCTTACGAGCTGTCGTCAGTTCAACTTGAGATAGAAAGCAAGTGAATTTTGCAAGATTTGCAATTCCCGATGAATTTAAATCAGCATATGCACACAATACATTATTCTCACTTGACGAAGCAACTTGATGACGTGTTTGAAAGCCCGCATCAAGTTCTCTAGTGATGTTTTCCTGTGGATGATAATTATGAATCCGAAGAGCAGGATTCTCAGGAACTACAACATTATCAAATAAATTAGTGTAATGTTCACCAAGTTCAGGAGATGCAACATTAACACTGTCAAGTTCAATAACCGGATTATTAGCTTGATTGTCATCTGAAGAAGTAGATACATTATCAAAAGTAGTTGGAGACACATCGCATTGATTTTTAGTTGGAGCATCAGGTTGAGCTTCAACATCATTAGAACATGAAAGTCTTGGAATGGCCAAATGATCTTCAAAGTATGCTCGAACCAGATCTTCGTCTATGTTTTCAGTTGATGGAGTAAATGAATTAAATAAGCCATCATAGTCAAACATCCAATCAGGACCTTTCCCTTGAGGAGGAGTGGTGTACTTTTGACAGTCCACGTGATACCATTCCTCAACACAACCAGAAGTAACATTAAATACTCGTTTCTTTGGAGACGCATACCCCAAGAAATATTCTTCAATGGCTTTTTCTTCAAACTTACTCACATCCTTTTTCAGCATTGTACAAGGAAACCCAAAAGGTTCCAAATACTTTAAGTTAGGCTTTCGATTGTTTAAAAGTTCATAACATCTTCTTGAATCGTTTAACAGTTGAAACCCGATTAAGCGCATAGCAAGCTGTATTCACCGCCTCATTCCAGAATTGAACGGGAAGCTTAGAATCAGCAAGCATAGTTCTTGCAGCTTCAATCAAGGTTCTATTCATCCGTTCAGCAACACCATTTTGTTGTGGTACATAGGGTGCACTATATTCTCGAGGAATTCCTTTTTGAATGCAAAATAAATCCAATATAGTGTTCTTGAATTCAGTACCATTATCACTTCAAATTCTCCTCACCTTTTGTTTGTATAGTGATTCAATCTTAGTAATTAGATTTTGTACCAAAACAGGCGTTTGATCCTTTGAACTCATAAATAACACCCATGAGTATCTTGAATAATCATCGGTGACAACAAGACAATACCTGTCTCCAGAGATACTAGCACGATTCACAGGACCAAACAGATCCATATGAAGTCGTTCAAGAGGAGTATCAATGGAATTTAGTAACTTAGATGGGTGAGACTTTTTCTTTTGCTTACCCTTCTTGCATGCAATGCAGTGATCAGATAACTTAAAGTTCTTCAACGAGACACCCTCAACTAAGTCATTTTCCATTAAATAGTTCATCTTCCGAACATGAATGTGACCCATTCTACGATGCCATAGAATGGAGTCCTTCTCGGTTACTTTGGAGACAAAACATGTTTCGATAGACGTTGATACTTTAGAACTCATATTTAAGACATAAATATCATTTGATCGAGGTGATCTCATGATAACCATGTCCTCGGGTATCACGTATCCCGGTTTCAAGATAAGACACTCTTTATCAGTAAATACCGTGGTGTACTTTTCATCGCAGATTTGCGACACACTCAATAAATTAGTCCACCATGTCACAGTAATTGACCTTTTCAAAAGTGATGTGACCATTTGAAACTTCACCCTCTTGTGTTATCATTCCCCCAGAATTCCCAGCAAACGCTACATAACCCCCTTGAATATTTCTTACATTGGTTAAGAGGTCGAGATTTCCAGTGATATGATGAGAACATCCACTATCCATTATCTAGTTTTCACCAGACACAGTCTTGGATGTACCATGCACACAAAGTAAAAGTGATTAGTTCAAAAAGGCAGCCCAGGCCTCAATCTTGGGCACCTTTTGATTTTCTCTTTAATCATTAACTTGAACAGATTTCAACTGTTGTTCAGCAACTTGAGAATAAGTTACCAGCTTCTTAGACTTTCGTCTTAGATAAGCAGCTTGAACAATGTTTGAATTTGTGTTCTTACATATGGGTTCATTTGGAACGAATTTTGGTTTCACATGACCATGTGTTTCATTTACATGAATCACCTTACGTGGATTCACGTTTGAAAACATAATGTGTATATCATCGTCCCACAACACTGGTCGTTTTAAAATCTCCTTTATCACAGGAACCGGTTTTGAATGGTCCTTGACAAAAGGATTGAGATTCTGAGATTTCTGTTGACCACAATTTCTCACCACATGACCTTGTTGACCACATAAAAAGCAACTTCGCATGTCAACATGACCATGTTGAGGTTTGGCAGAAACATATGAAACTGAAGGTTGATAACTTACATTTTCAGTGAAACATTTGGCCAAATCATCAGAAGTTACAGACTTCTTTTTCATATAAAAGTCAAGGTTAGAACAATTTGAGAAACATTTCAATGTATCTGTTCCAGTAGATTTCACAAAATGAACCTTTTGTAGCCTGTTTTAACAATTGTTTTTCTTTAATTAACGGGTCTGATGAGTTCGATGTTTTGGCACAAATATATTGACACTCCAAATCTTTCAACTTTTCATTTTCATTGTAAAAGACGCTCTCGATTAGTTCCGGTTTAATGATACTAATCGGGATATCTTTTTCAGTGAACATTGTATTCATTCCCTTTAACTTAAAAACCTTAGTAGATGATGGCTTAGAACTAGAAGGATTGATGAAACGCATCAAGTCCTCATCAAAAAATTTCGGTTTTTCTGACTTCTTTGCCTTCACAGGTTTAACTTTCACTTGTTCGTCCTTATTCACATGAGGCTTATGTGAACCATACACAACTTCATCAAATTCATGAGGCTCGCAAAGAATATGTATAGAACTTGGAATGTTCTTGTTCTTGTGTATTACCTCAGGTTCAAACACGTCCTCAATAATCACTTGGTCAACATTTTCAACAAAGAATTTGTTGCTTTCAACATGAGGTTTTTGAGGTGCAAGTTGGGTTTTAACAGTTTCAGGTTTAACAGGTTTAGGCTTTTCAGAAATCATGGGTTCTTTCACAATCACATCTTCTTCTCTTTTAGCAAAAGGATTAATTTTATAATCATTGTGAAAAGGTGGTGGAATTTCAACAAAACCTATACCTTTCTTTGAATCTTTTTGCCTACTTGACACTTCTATTATTTCGTTTAGCAAAAAGGAAGAGTTTCGAAGTTTACCCAATTTGTTCTTCAACTCAAGAACCTCATTCTCAAGCTCGGTTATCTTTGAACGATGTTTCAATATTTCTTGAAACTTTTGGTCATTAATTGTCATTTTCACAGATAACTCAGCCTTGAGATCGTGGTTACTTGTCGACAATGCTTCAATCTTTTCTCGAGATCTCATTTGAGATTCAAGAGATTGTCAATAAGTATCCTTTAGCGAAGCAATTTCTCTCACTAAATTATCATTATGATTCTTTAAAGACTCAAACTTAGGTTTGTTAGTTTCACATTCAACATAAGTTACTTTAACAGATGAAGTAGCAAAGATAGAATGACTAACCTCATTGATCTTAGCCATGCAAGCAAATGTGGTTGGAACATTAACACATGAATCATCAGAATCGGATTCAATGTCATTATCAGACGATAGCTCACTTCCACTTGCATCTTGAAACACATCATTAGTCTTGAACATAACCAAATTGGCTTGATTCTCGTTACACAACAATCTTTGTGACCAATAGGTACCATCAGCTAGCATTGCTTGAGATCCAGAAGCAGATGGTTTCTTTTCAGCATCATTGTCTCATGGTGTAGAAGAACTTTGGTTTTGACCACGAGGACCAGTATACTCCTTTTTCGGCTTGTCACACTCTTTTGCAAAATGATCGAACTCTTGACAATTGTAACATTTCACCTTTAACTTGTCAAATCCCAATTTCTTGTTCAATACAGGAAGATCTTTGCCAGTTCTTTGCATGAATCTCTTAACCTTACGGACAATCATAGCCATGTTCCACTTTAAGTCCATGATCTCTAAGTCATCCGGATCAATCTGATCATAATCTTCATCAGTCAGGTCACTTGTGGCTATCTTGCTACTCACCAAATTCTCATATGAAGACATGAAGGCTGTCAGAAAAGCAAAGTTTTGTTCAGCTTCCTTCATGTTTACACTTGGTGGATGAGCAAATGGATTTGTAGCAGATGAATTTCCAGACCAAACAGAAACACCAGGTGATCCAGAATTACCAAGCAGTGTAAAAACATGCTCTTGGATCACTATTGATGGTTGTTTCATTTTCACTTGCATTCTGTGTAAGAAATGCAGTGATTGGAGAAATAGTTGAACCTAGAGGCATGCTACCACCATAAAATGTTGGATCTTGACTATCTTTTGAAGACTTTTGACATTTAAGGTCGTATTCTCTTGCTTCAATCATTTGCATAAATTCAGTTGTAGTCAAGTCTTCATTATTGAAGTAATTGTTCTCCTTTAGAACCATTAGAAACGTAGAATAAGAACTCGGTAGTGCAATCTTGATAGTATCAATCTTATCAACCTCAGAAGTTTCCAATTTCATTTTATCCATCTCAGCAATCAAGTGATTAAACCTAGTCGTCATCTCTTCAACAATTTCACCTTTCAATAAGTTAAAGTTTTGAAATTGAAACTTGAGCATTACCTTCTTACTCTCAGCTGTACTACCCATACTCCTCATAAGAATATGTTGGAATAGGGAAGCACAGATCTTTATCCTACTCACCTGGTGAAAGATGTTTTCGGGTAAAGCCATAGTAAGAGTAGAATAAGCCTTTGTCTCAATCTCTAAAGCTTTCTTCTCTTCTTGTGAATATTGATAAATAGCTTTAGGATTGTAACCAATTATCTCATCTCCAATCAGAGGAACAGTGTACACCTCATCCAAACAATACGAGCAATTAGGATGAACAGAACCCAAATTAGCATGAAAACGGGGTTCCCATTTAGCAAAATCACTAAATTTCATCAAACTTGGATATTTCGAATGTGAACCTATCTCGGTATCAAGTTGCAACATTTGTTGCATTAACATATTCTATGAAGCTAGTGTGTACATGCCAGCCATGTTTGTTAAATGATAATTTTCTTAAACTCTAATGGTTAGAATTGAAAATTAGACAAACGAATTGTGTACAGTAGAGATAGCGAACTGTAAACAGTAGATAACGAATCACAACTTAACGAAGTTAAGATTGATCAGGTAACGAATTAGAACTGATGTTTGATGAATTGGAAACAATAACTTTGACGAATTGGAAACAACTTATAACGAACTGGTTCACGAATTGGGTCAAGTAATGAATCAAGTGATCAACGAACTAAGATATTTTCTTTAACGAATCACTAAGTGTTTGCTTAGCGAATTAAGTAGCGAATCAGCTATAGTTGATAACGAATCAACCTATAGCGAATTAGGTAGTTACAACCGTTGTAACAAACCTCTAACAACAAATGCCACGTGGCAAAAGTTGTTATAGCACAATTACCGAGGTAAGACACGTGTCACACGAACTAATTGACACGAATTAGAATACTTAGCGAATTGGTTCACGAATCTGATGATAATCTTAACGAATTAGCTAATGTTATTTGCGAATTACCCAAAATGTTAATGAATTATTCTGAAAGATAAACGAATTAGAATGAATCTTCAAATCTTCAAACCTTCAAACTCATTTTTTCCATATTTCTGAAAATCGTATGAACAAAAACCCAGAAACCAAATTTGTATTACTCACACAAAACTTAACCAAATCACCCAATCAAACTACCAAAACACTCGTAGCCACATCGTGAATCCAATACACCTCATTCCGTAAACAATAACCAAATAACTTGCACCTGATCTAACCAAAACCGTTCCCCTGTTCTCAGCCAAAATCAGATTCAATTCAATTCACTCCAAACTAAAATCAAATTCCAATTCCGATTATCCAAACTTTTCCAATACCTTACACACCACAAATCCAATCCAATCAGTCCAATTAACAATCAATTCGATCCAAAATCAAACTGAACAAAGACTTTGTAGGTCCCCCCGGGGGCGTCCCCGATCGATACGAGATCCGTACGAGGTCTAGGAGTGCGGAATCCTCCTAGACTCGTTTATTGGTGTAAAGATGTAGAACACAAACACGTACACGAACAAATACATGAACAAATACAAGAACGGGATAATCAAATCTGCAGATTCTTATATAATAATCAAAACACTTACATACCAAACATGAAAACAAATGACACGGCCGACCCGAGGTGAGCTCTACCTCGGGCCGTCCCACACGGCTCACTCTCTCGGTTTCTCTCTAGCTAATTAAACTTATCACACAATACTCTGATTTCTGGATTACTAACCCTAAACACGACACACATATATATATATAAACTTCACGGGCTTGGGCCTGTAGGCGAAGTTGTTACAACTTCGCCTATGGCGAAGTTGATATAACTTCGCCTATGGCAGAAGTTGTGCTAACTTCGCCTATGGCGAAGTTGTTATAACTTCGCCTATGGCGAAGTTGTTCTAACTTCGCCTGTGGCGTTCCGCTGGTCAGAATTGCATAGCGACGGTCACAAAATGCACCAACAGTCTCCCCTTTGACCGTTGCTCTCAATTCTAACAAACACGAAAGATCATCTGTTACAAAACATGCACCAACAGACTCCCTCTTAACTGATGATCTTCTGTTTGCTCATCAACCAGCCATGTCTGAAACTGTCCTGTAGCTTCACAAATCTACCAATCACCCAGCGTCTTCCATATCAGATCTCCCCTTCAGTGTAAGCTTCTCCGACTATAACGATTGAGGTCTTTGAAATGCATGCATCCTCGTGCCAATAGATCATCTCAACCAATCACGTGAGTCCATCTGACTTCACCAACACGTGAAGTTGGGCATCCTCCACAACTTCACCAACTCGTCGGCATACGATAAGGTTTAATCTTCAACTACTCAACATCAAGTGATCAATTTCATCACAAAACCACCTTGACAGAATCTAACACATGACCATTAATTAATCCGAAGCATCTTCAATCACCAGGGATAACGATCAAGAACATAAACACTTTAGTTCCCGATTAAATCCAACTTGTTCCAGAATTTTCACTCTAATAAATAAGCATCACGTTTCAGGATCCAATTCTCGAACGCCTTGAAAATAACATAAATAATATGCTCTGACCGCAATCCAGTAATGACAAAAACTTTCAGTTCAATTTGACTTTCTTCAGTTGGTCAACCTCGAACAACAACAATTTCATTGCCCACAAACACCCAAATATGTGTCAATATCCAGTTTCAATCAATATCCCATTCACAAACTCAACTCCATATCCAGAGTTGACACGTATTTGTTCACACGTAAGACCCAGAGATAACAAGTTTCACACGTTGACGGAACAACATCTTCGGTCTCACAATAATCGTGTACACCTGGCCATACAGACGAAAACACCAAAATACTTTTTTTTTTTTTTTTTTTTCTCTCGTTAACTTCGCCTAAAGTTAACTTCGCCTAAAAGTCAACTTCGCCTAAAAGTCAACTTCGCCCCTCAATAACTTCGCCTGGCCATAACTTCGCTTGGCTGCTAACTTCGCCTGTCCATAACTTCGCCAGACCTTATATCTTCACTGAAACCCTACGAACAGTGACGGCAACTTCGCCTGATGAACAATAACTTCGCCTGTGGCGCTGTTCGGCCAGAAACGCACAGAAACGTACCAGAAACACCAAAACGCAGATCTCGAACCATAGCATAAGAGCCTAAGGCTCTGATACCACATGTAGGTCCCCCCGGGGGCGTCGCCGATCGATACGAGATCCGCACGAGGTCTAGGAGTGCGGAATCCTCCTAGACTCGTTTATTGGTGTAAAGATGAAGAACACAAACACGTACACGAACAAATACAAGAACGGGATAATCAAATCTGCAGATTCTTATATAATAATCAAAACACTTACATACCAAACACGAAAACAAATGACACGGCCGACCCGAGGTGAGCTCTACCTCGGGCCGTCCCACACGGCAAACTCTCTCGGTTTCTCTCTAGCTAATTAAACTTATCACACAATACTCTGATTTCTGGATTACTAACCCTAAACACGACACACATATATATATATAAACTTCACGGGCTTGGGCCTGTAGGCGAAGTTGTTACAACTTCGCCTATGGCGAAGTTGATATAACTTCGCCTATGGCAGAAGTTGTGCTAACTTCGCCTATGGCGAAGTTGTTATAACTTCGCCTATGGCGAAGTTGTTCTAACTTCGCCTGTGGCGTTCCGCTGGTCAGAATTGCATAGCGACGGTCACAAAATGCACAGGTGAGAAAGCAAGGTGGCCCCGAAAGAACGAAAAGTCGACCACCTTCAGAGACAAATCCAATTGGTGTGCTTTCCATGAGGATTTTGTGTTGGTGCATGTTTTGTAACAGATGATCTTTCGTGTTTGTCAGAATTGCATAGCGACGGTCACAAAATGCACCAACAGTCTCCCCTTTGACCGTTGCTCTCAATTCTAACAAACACGAAAGATCATCTGTTACAAAACATGCACCAACACAAAATCCTCATGGAAAGCACACCAATTGGATTTGTCTCTGAAGGTGGTCGACTTTTCGTTCTTTCGGGGCCACCTTGCTTTCTCACCTAGATCCTTCATGGCACAAATTAAACCATGAGTATTTATCGAGAAGCAGTATTCTGAGATGCTAGGGTAGTCTTCATCATCGTCTCCTTCTTCAACCGCTCGGACGTTCTGATTGTTGAATTTGGAGTAGGGTTTCGAGTTGTTGTTCTTGCACGAGAACCCTTGCCTCTTGTCAGAGGATTCTTTCTTTGTTTGATTCCCCAGGCGATCCTGGATCCTCTTGTCATCTTCCAACCGCATGAATCTGAGTGCCATGTTTCTGACTTCATCTAAGGACCTGCAAGAAGAAATCACAAGATCATCATAAAAGGGGGAGACCCTCTGAATTCCCATCTTGAATGCTTCAACAGCAGTAGCCATATCAAGGTTAGGAATTTCCAGAGCTTCCCTACCAAACCTCGTAACAAAAGCCCTAAGGGATTCATCACTAGTCTTGATAACTCGGTATAAATCACTAGTCAACTTCTCAAATTTCCTACTACAGGAAAATTGACTGTTGAACAAGTTAACTAAGTGAGAGAAAGAATTAACTGAAAAGGGAGGAAGACTTAGCAGCCATTTTAATGCAGATCCTGTTAGTGTGGATCCGTAGCCTTTGCACAGACAAGCCTCCTTGAGCCTCTCAGGAATTGGATTGATCTTCATACGCTCCCTATATTGTGCAACGTGCTCCTCAGGATCTGTGGTCCCATCATAAGTCTTCATGTTGGGGGTCTGGAATCGCTTCGGGATTTCAGCATCACAGATGGGTGGAGCGAATTTGGATAACTTGTGACTCCCTTCCGGTATCTCGGGAATTGGAAGGACCACCCCGGGTACGCTGGATGTCATATCCTTAAGTTTTTGCAGTTCCTTAGCCATTGCTTGGTTGATACCTGCATCCTGCATGGAACCATGGTTAGCATCTAAGGATATGGGATCATACGTGTTACCTCTTTGGAAGAATGGCTGAGATAAGAAGTGTTTGCTACAGGAGTTGGTCCACCCGAAGCTATGGTTTTCATGGGGTTTATATCTCCTTCATGGACCTCAGAGGATCGTTGATGTTGAACCCCAGAGGATCCTAGATCCTGGAAGAAGGATCATTGATTGTGGATAAAGGATCCCAGTGGTTGGGAGTTGAAGGATGCTTGAGGATATGATCCGAATGATCCTGGTTGAAGGATCAATGGTCCATGCTGAAAGGTCGAGGATCCCTAAGCTCGCTGACCCATGGAGCCCGGTTGAAGGATGGATGATCCTTGCTGAAAAGTTGAGGATCCTTGAACTGGCTGACCCATGGACCCCGGTTGAAGGATGGATGATCCTTGCGCATGTTGAGCCAAGGATCCTGGAGTAGTGAAATCCAGCATCCTAGGCATTAGAGGAGTTTGATCTCCTGCCGGCCTCTTAGTCCTCTTGAGGTCTTCTATCTCACGGAGGATCCTCTGGTTAGTGTTGGTTTGTTGTTCCATGTATGCTTTGACCTGTGAAAACATATTAGAAACATCATTGTTAGTATTAACTACCGAAGTGGCAGCGGTAGTTTTCGAGCTCTGGAAGACTGGTAGTTGTGTCTTGTTCCCAGCAGCAGCAGCTCGTGGTGCTCCCGTGATTGGCGGAGGCATCGGTGACAAGTTTCTTGATGAGAGAGGAACCGAAGTTGGCATAGTTGATAAAGCAGAGGTTGATTGAGAGGCCATTGAAAGTGATATATGTATGAAAAGGTGAAAATGATAGGAATAATATGGATTATAGCACCAATTGCCCCACGGTGGGCGCCAAATTGTTTTGGATAAAAATCTGTTAAGGATAATGTATCCAAATCCGTAAAAGTGAGGTATAGTGCTATGCTAATAACAATGATTGTATGAATGAAAATAAAATGAACACCATGGTTTATTGTGAGGAAAAACCCTTTGATCTTGTTCAGATCAAAAGAAAAAAACCTCGGGTGATGACAACTCAGCGATCACCAATTTAATAATCAAAAAAGGTTACAAGTGTTTGAAGATTGTGATCGATGTTACAACGATTGCTAGTGAGTAGAGAGAATTTTGAGTTCTTCTCTTAGTGTGTGTGTATACAAGTGAGTCCTAATCGATCATTATCTCGATGTTTATAAAGGAAATTATACATAACAATAACTCCTAACTATCCGCCACTCTTCCACAACTCCTCTAACGTTCGTTTGACCACGTGCTGAGAGCTTTCCAGTGGCGAATATTAAGGTAGACTCAGTCATAGAGTCGTTTCTCTTGTTGAATAATAACCTGCACACGTGAAACAAATGTTAATAATACCAACCTCTAAGGATCCTTGATCTTCGACATGGCTCTGGAACTCTTCAAGAGGATAACTGATCCAGACACATCTTCAAGGATAACATATCCTCAGCAAAGAAAATATCAGTCTTAACAGTAATTATATGAATAATGATATGAAGAATGCATGTATGAATGTACACTTGTATGGAAAGAAGGGACCAGGCCCTAATAATATCTTAGACGGAAGGGATCAGACCCTAATAATATTTGAGACAGAAGAGACCAAACCCTAATTATATCTGAGACAGAAGGGACCATACCCTTATAATATCTATGAGGTTATAGGGCGAAAGGTTCTTTAAATCAAAGAGATATTCATGTATGTACTAAGTAAGTTAAAACAAGAAAGTATGAAAGAAATTTAGAATGAAAGTATGTGTGTATGTTTATATGTATGTATGTATGTATGTATGTATGTATGTATGTATGTATGTATGTATGTATGTATGTATGTATGTATGTATGTATGTATGTATGTATGTAATATGTATATTCGGATATGTATATGTAAGTCTGAGAATGTAATGTATGTTTGCCGATTAACTTAAACTTACTTAGCGTAGCTGAATTTTAGTATGGACGCAGGCAAATAGGTTAAAACAACTAGCTTGAGGGAGACACATGATATTGGACTGAAGATGCTGCCATCTTGAGAAGAAATGTTATTATGATTTATGTTACGTTTAGGACAATTTTGAATTATCTTAAGACAAGTATTTCATGTTTTGTAATATACGATTAAAGTTTTAAGTCTTCCGCACAAAGTTTTAATTCAATGTGATATTTAGAACTATGTTTATGAGTAAATCCAACACCCAATGTAGGGCACCGGGATCAGGGCCTTACACTGAAAAATGTTCTTTGATTAGTCCTAGAACGATTTGATCCCAATTTTGTCTAAAGTGTAAAGTTGAGTCTCTCTAGAAGTATAGTTTTGTGATTTGTTTTTATTTATTATTTATTTTGTTTTTATTTATTATTTATTTCTATTTCTTTTAAGACTCTGGTTTTGAAACGAGCGTTTATGGGAATCTTTTTTGCTCAATGCTGAACGGATTAATCTTTAATGGCAGCTCATTATGTATTTATAGTTTGAGTGCATGGATTAGGCCCATTAAAACTATTTTGTGAATATAGCCCAAATGACCGAAATCACAAGATGATTTTTCTTTTGATTCATGCCCCATTTTTGGCCTAAGTCACCGAATTCTCATGATTAAAAGACTCTCGGAATGTGTTATTGTCAAATCAATCTTTCAAAAAATAAAACTCATTTCTCTCACATAGCCGAATTCTCTAAAACTCTTCTCATCATCTTCAACTTCTTTATATCTCAATAAATCATCGATTTTCATTAAAGGTAAGAGAGTACAGATTATCATGTAGTTAACACTTTTGATGTAGTGTTTTGAAGATTAGAGTTTGGTTTCTGATTTCGGTAATCGCATGAATGTTTTATGAAATATCTAAACCAATTATGTGTTGGTGATGTTTAATTTATTTTTGAAGAGTGTTTCGGTGTCTTTTTCAAAAGTTAGAGGTGTGTTAATGGTGTCTTTTGGTATGTTGGAGAATATAGACACAAAAACCGAGGAGTCATCCAAACCGAAAACATTGAGTTTTCGATTGATAAAAAATCAGTATTAAACAAAATCATCTTTTCCTGACTATAATTTTGTTTGCTTTTAATTGTTTGTTTGGTGCAAATTATGGTTAATCAGATGAGATTGAAAATATTTCTTTTAAGCAAATAGGTGAAGAAAAAGTGGCGCCAAGGGAAAGAAATGTCATCATTTTTTGGAATCTCCAAAAGAAAAATGAAAAGAAGAGCAAAAAGATATGATTATGAGATGAAAACAGCTTCAGGATTAGATTCGTGGAGCCAAAGGGTGGTTGGAGCGGATCATAAGCCATCTGGATTGGTGCAAAGAGTGGAAAGGAACCTGAAGTTGGAGCTGCATGGGGTGAAATGAAAATTCAAACGAATCCACGTCAAGATCAAGTTAGAGTCAAGAAGAGGGTGATCAAAAACCGGGTTCGTGGAGCTAGAATTGTAATGCTGAGAAAAAACCGAACCAAGGTGGTGGTTGGAAAAACAAAGAAAACTGGGCCTAAAAATGAGACCGGCTGGTTAGACCAGTTGTCGGACTAAATGACGCTCCAAGACCAAACGTACCGGTAACCGCAACAAGACAAAGTGTTGATTTATTCATTCTTCAAGAGTTTTGAGAAAAGCTAATGCACATTTTTTTGATAAGACGTGTTAAGAGAAAGAAAGAAACCTAGGGGGGAGATTGTTAGGAAATATTTATGGTTTATGCTTTGTAGTAGCGTTTACAGTTTTGATTAGTGGTAACCGAAATCCCTTGTGGAATTACGGTGGGTTTGACGGGTTTTGGGTTTAGATTGGGCTTGGCGTATGTGCTTGTACTACCCTATATATACTAATGCTTATTATTGTTTAGGGTTAGACAACACGAATATCATCTTTTGTAATCGGTGTTGGTAAAGGGACTTAAGTACCAGACATAATATACATGTACTTTGAAGTCTACTATTGTGTTTATCATTCATTATTTCATCTTGTTCTTGAATCACCACTTTGCTAGTTTCCTCCTAACAAAGTGTTTTACTTGATATCATAGCGAAAGATCCTGGCTCGGGACTTACAACTCCCAAACCTATAACATGCATAAAAATATTGCTTTTGTCAACATAAAGTTAGCGAGCGATACACAAGTTTATATATATAGGAATGTTAATGTACAGATTAAATTAACTTTCTTATTGAGAGAATTAAGTAGTGTAATTATGTAATTACATCGTAATGTTTTTAAACAAGTAACATATGTTTTATTTATACAATTAACATATGTTTTATATTACTCCCAGGCTGGAAACCCGATAAGAGATCGGCTTGTGGTGTGACGAATTTCCAAAGAATGTCGGGAAAACACAGATTCGTTTAAAACCTGCCAGGAGCTTGTAAAAAGAGAGAGATGGAGAGAGGAGAGAGAGAGAGAGTAGAAAAGATAAAAAGTAGGAAATATAATATTGATTTGATAGAGGAAAGAGAAAAGTAAAAAGTGGTTATGTGTTAATTTACTAGATTGCCCTTTTTGTATTTATTTAAATGTTTATTAAAATTGATTTTAGTTTTTTATTAACTTTTAATATGGACCACACAAATCAATTGAATTATTTGAATATGTGGTCTAGAATGAGTTTCCGAGTTTTTCACAACTCAACCAAGTTTTCATTATAACCCAACCCTATATATATATATACACACACACAAACACACATACAATATAGGGTTTGAATCAAATATAAATAAAATTAACATGTTAACTATGAGATCTAAAAACCAAAACCTGCATATGAGATCTTGTTCATCGTATATCAATTCACATCATTACACGTATATACATTTTTGTCAATAATAAACGATCTGTTCATAATATCTTAGATCTCATTTAAATCCCAAGACTCACAACACAAAAAACTCATAGTTTATCATTAAAATAAAGCATCAAAGACTCCATAATCAATAAACAACATATTGAAAAAATCCATATACCAAGAAGATGGTGAAAAAAAAACAATCTCCTCTTAGGAATGACTATCATTTAAATCTTGGATCTTAGATCTCATTTAAACCCGACAAAAAACAAACACTTTTGAGAGAGAGGCGAGTTATGACTTGTTCAGATCTGTGGAAGAGAACAAACTCACCAGAGAGAAAATCCGTTAACCGGAGACAGATCCGTCAATCGGTGGTGTGCGGCGGCAGTGGATGGTGTTGTAGAGGGCCAAATATTGATCTTGGCAGAGAGAAATTGCAGATCCGGTGGTGTGGCGGCCGCAAGCGGTGGTGGTCCTAAGGTGGTGTATGGAGGCGGTGGATGGTGCTGTAGAGGGGCCGATCTTGATCTTGGTAGAGAGCAACTGCAGAGCTGGTAGTGTGGCGACCGCAAGCGGTGGTGGTGCCAAGGCAATGTGCGACGACGATGGATGGTATCGTAGAGGGGCCGGAACTTGATCTTGGTAGAGAGATGGTAAGATTTGTTGTTGGGGGTTTTGAATTTTAAAAGAGAGAAAGAAAGAACCTAGTGGTGTATGGCATAGAAGAGAGATAAAGTGCAGAAGGAGAGAGAGGGGCAATGAGAAAATACCAATATGCCCCCTTTTGATTAATGAATTAAAATACACAAATTGAATATGTGGCCTAATCTTAACCATTCATTTGAGTTACCAGAGTTTTCACAACTGGAGTGGGTTTTTATTTTATACTTTCCCTATTATATATATATAGGGTGCAGTTACTGTAAGCTAATGCCTTAACGTAAGGTAGGTACGCGAGACGCTCAAAGGCAAAAAACAAAGGCAACAACCTAAAACGCTCAGAAAACGCTCGCAAAACTTAAATGCTCATTAAACGCTCAAAAACGGTCTTTGTGAAAAAAAGTGAAAAATTAATCGATTAACCATCCAAAACTGTTTTTTCGGTGAACCAATGTTTGATTGGATATTTATTGACAATTCCGAGATGTTTGGATGTGATTTCATGGATCGATTCGTGAAAAAATGGATTCGCGTACGTATTTTACGTTAAGGCATTATTGTATTGGGTATTTTCTCTCTCTATATATATTGTAAGTTAAAATTATTCATATTTGAATTTAACAATTACAACACTTTGATATGTAAAAATTACAAATTAGAAATAGACGTAAACCCGTTTTAATTTGCCGAATGCTAATATATGGAGGTAATGCATGCATACTAGATGAGGATGAGGCCAAGCCACCAAAAAATTAAAATAAACACATAAGCATATATCATAACATCAATGAGAGATCAATAATCAGACACATATTATCGAATTGCGGTCGAGGAAATATAGATGTAAATAATTGAGGTTAATACACGGTATTCATGTTAACCCCAAAAGTAAAAGAGAAAAAAGGGGTGTGAATTACTCACTTGAAAATTAGATGAGTGAATAAGTAGATAATAAACAAGTCTAGATAAGTGAGCCGACAAATTCGACTTTCACGCAAAAACCCTAACATGAAATAATATAAAATTAAATTGTATGACAAAGATTTATATGGGAAAGGGTTGTCTAAAAATTGGGATTTTTACATGTAAAACAAAATATTTACGTTTAAGCGAGTGTTCGATTCGTGTTCATTCCAAATTTCGATATGAAATCAGATTCGGAGGTAGCCTATGCAAAATATAAGAAATAATATAAATGTGGAAAATCATATTTGGAACTGGTTAAAATGTTAATTAAACGAAAATACCTAAATTTAAGGTAACATAAACCCTATATAAATTTAATCCAATCGGATGTTAAAATCCCTCAACTCTTCGATTAAACTTCGATGCTTAATGAGGGAATTTAATATAAGGATGATTTACAATAGAAAATACGTATAAACATAGCCAGAAAATTGAACGAAACGCGAAGAACACAAAAGGTTGACTTTTAAAAGTCAAAGTACGAGGAACTCTTGAATTCATGAAGTAAAACACAAATTGAGAGTGAATTGAGATGATAAAATGCTAAGAGCTGACGTTAAGGGTCACTTATATAGGTTTAGATGAGCTTGAAGAAGAGGTTGAGGGTTATTTATATAGGTTTAGATGAGCTTGTAGAAGAAGAAATCGTTAGAATGGAATTATTATAATAAAAACCAAAATATAATAAGTTAACAAATATAGGGAAAACTTGTTACTGTAACATCTCGGATTTTTCCTATTCGAATTCGCATTCGTTTACTCGACTCGGGAATATATTTCGAATCTTTTTGTATTAATAAAAACTTGTATATATTATTATTAACTTGGTTGAACTAATTTTATATTTTAATAACTTTTAAACTTGTCTAACAATGCTTAGAAACTCTTAAAATCGCTTAAAAAGGCTAAAAATGGTATTTTATAAACTTCAGGGACCAAACTTGTCCATTTTGAAACTATGTTGAAAACCATCCACGCCGCTTCATGTGGGTAGACCTTCCTTTTTGTGGCCGCGTAGCGTGGGGAAGTACATGCAGCAGATTCGTTTCATTTTACTCGTTTATTCATTTGTTAATGCGGAATCCGGCCTAAACCGACTTAACTAACGAGACTTAGGCCCCAAGATAAGTCATAGGATATTATAACATGTCCAAAATCATACATCTGATTTTATAAACGGATTTTAGTGTTAAAATGCTCGTTTTTGTCATTTATTATTCGATTTACTTCCTAAACGAGCCCATTTATTTAATATAATATTCATAAATGAATTTAAACTATTCTTCCTTTAAAACTAGCCTCTAAAACCCTAAATACATCTTCAAAAATAGTCTCCATCGTCCAAGCCATCCTTCTTTGGTGTTTATAAAGTTTTATCCAAGAATCTTCTTTATACGGTTTGACTTTGGTGTTCAAGACTCTTTGACTCGTCTTTTCCCATCTATCCTTTATGCTACAGGGTAAGTGGTATTTATGAAAAATGTCTATTTTTGTCTATCAAACAAAAGCCCTCAATCAAATTTACTGATTGATGGGGTTTTGTCGTTCAATTGTTCTCCGGTCCGTTCTTGGGCATAATTGTCAAAATATTTGACTATTCGATTTATTTATCTTCTGGTCAAAAATACCTTTCGGGCCAGAAGAGTTTTATGCTTATTTTGAATTTTTGAGTGTACTGACCAAAACTCGGCTCCCGAATCGCAGTTCGAATTCTGGTCATTACCAACTCGCTTATTTATTAAAAATATTTTAACTGGAGTTCCATACATCCATTTGGATTGATTCTAGCGACTATGTTCTCGGTTTTTACTTTATTTTATTTTGTATTAGTCTCAGGTATGTTTGGATTAGAATACCTGTCGCGATAAACTTGCTTGTTTATAATATCTCTCGGTTTACTCGCTTAATCATCAAGGTGAGTAATCACTCCCCTGTTTTACAATTTTCAAATTATTTTGGGGACCTTATGTGTATCAAATTTTATTATTGATACTACATATTATTCATACTAGCAAATCATGATTATTGTGTTGTTGACCAATTAAATGTTTATTTGCTAATTGCTTACTTGCTTATCTGTTTAATTCTAGCATTTGGAGAAGTCCATCACTGATTCTAGCATGTCGTCATAGTAGCATGTTCAACTGACATCAGTTTTTTTGTTTTTATTTAATTGTTGATACCCATGATATTAATTTGCATATTTTGTATATAATATATTTTATTATCATAATCTAGTGATTCCTTACTCAACATGTGTTGTTGACAATATAATTTGATTTATTTGTTTTTTTGGATTTGTTTGTAACAAGCTAAGACGATGTGTATTTGATTCAATTCATATTAATAAATTAGATATTGTTTTATTCAAATTGTATGATAGTATCTTGTGAGCTGTGAGCAATCAATTCGTGGCCCGACATTTCCGCTTTAGGTTGAGGTGTGACAGATTGGTTCAGAGCCGAAGGCTGTAAGATAGGTCGTTAGAGGTGCCCTAGTAACATTCTTAGGACCCCATACGTGCTTACTTGACAACCTATGTGTTCAAATTTTAATTTTTTACAGCTAACTTATTTATTTATTTACTTTATTATTTTAATCTTGTACATGCACACACAAACTCCGAGCCTACGCCACATTCTCAAAATTATTTACTTTAAAATTGTAGATTGTTTTTTTTTTAATTTTTGGAAATTCCTTAAGAATTCCATTGTTTTGCTTTTACTCCCACACTTTAAAGCATGGGGTATGACAAGTTCCTGTAGTAACTAGAAGGGGGAGAGTACTGTGAGTTGGGCCTTGGCAAAACGATTCCGAGAACCCAAGGTAAGACGTTATTCCTTACCTGGAGGATAACCTGGCCACGGTATACGGGCTTATAGGCCGAAGCGGAACAATTGTCATACAACCGGAATTTTAAGCAGTCAACGTAGCAGGCTAAAGGGTTACATTCCTTATTTACAAACCGAATTCACGGTGGTTCATGGCTAAATTTGGAAATTCCAAAAACTGTATTTTTGTTATTTTAAAAATGTTTAGTTGGGCGAAAATTCCATGGGAACACCCATGGGCACTCCAACTATCCATTTCTCAACCCGTTTTAATACATATGTTTTGTTAGAATCTCATCATACGTGTTGATTCACGAGATGCTCCAACTAACCACATTTAAATTCGTTAATTCGTTATTTAGTTGGGCCAGTTAAAATGCCGTGTAACGCTCATGGGCCGACCAAATAAGTTGACTTGTTAGTTCGTTAATTAGTTGGGCCATTTAAAATGCCATGGAACGCTCATGGGAGGCCCAACTCACAAATTGATGTTATGTTATTTAGTCGGGCCAATAAAATGCCATGAAAAGCTCATAGGAAGCCCAACTCACAAAGTTATTTTAGTATGCTAACAAGTTGGGAAAATAAAATTCCATGGAAGGCTCATGGAAAGCCTGACTTACCGAAGAAAATTCATTTAAAACAAAATATTATGATTAGATTTATTCATTTACTTGAAAATATTTTGATTCTCACGACCAGACACAAATCCTTCATTTACAAAGACAAGGTTAACACAAGTTATTCAAACAGTTAACGTTTTATTATTCGAATGGTTTTATCATATTCATTTTATCATGTTTTCAAACTATCAACCACATTTCAATTTTTTACCCTCAAATTTTATTTTTAACATTTTAGTACTTCATGTTTTGGTTAATCTCGTGTTACTTCTCATATCCTCAAGTTACCCTTCATCATATAAATCTTTATTTTATATGAATCATCTGGTTCCTCAAGAAACCATCGTCGTCCCCAACATCAATCATCAGGTTCTCATGACCGCCGCATGGCCGCTTGTATAGCCAAGGAGATAGTTGCTGCGATCCCAAGAATTGTAACCCAAATTCAAAACATCAATGCAACCGGTCCAACCTTTTCCACTAACCTCTCTGCTGGTAACTGTTTTGGACAAAAATTTGCTAAGGATAATGTATCCAAATCTGTTATATGAGGTTTAGTGCTAAAATGATAACAACGATTATATGAATGAAATGGAGATGAACACCGTGATTTGTTGCGAGGAAAAACCCCTTGATCTTGTTCAGATCAAAGGAAAAAAACCCTAGGTGATGACAAATCGTCTATCACCACTTTATTAATAACAAAAAAGGGTAACAATGGGTGGAGTTATTAATCAATGAATACAACAATACTAAGTGTGTGTGATTGCAGAGAACTAGAGTATGTGAGTGTTATTGTGTAGCAGGTGTGTCCTAGCATTGATCTTAACTCAATATAAATAAGAAAAGAAAAATAACAACTAGATCCTAATTTCATGGCACTACTCCCACTAGCTTAGTCTTCACATTTGACCACGTGCTGGAGGTGCCTTGTAGCGAAATATTAGGTAGAGCACGTCTTGGAGCCATTGCACTTGATAAATATCAACATTCATATAAGAAACAACCATTAACAGCACCAAATACCGAGGATCCTTGATCCTGACATAGCTCTGGAACTCTTCAGAATGATATTTGATCCAGACACGTCTTCAAGAATAACATATCCTCAATACTCAATTATTTTTGACACAACAAGAAGTCCTATAAATCCGCCATTATCCCCACTAAATGTGTTACAGCCATTTGACCACGTGCCATATCTTCTTAACTGCGAGTTAGTAGATAGACTAAGTCTTCTAACCGTTACACCTGCTAAATACAAGACTACACATGAGAACAACCGTTAATTAGTAATAAGTACTGAGGATCCTTGGCCCTGATATGATTTGGAATACATGCTAAAGATAACTGATCCAGACATATGCTAGGATAACGTATCCACAGTGCCAAATTTCCGTGCCCTAACAGTAACTACAAATAATTTACCTCCACTTATCCTCACAACAAGAAATGTAAGAACCTTGCTGCGACCAAACCTACCCAACCGCAAGCCTCTTCAACTTTTCTGAACAAGAAAACCAATAAGGTACCACATCCCATCTGCAATACTTGTAACCATCACCATCCGTCCAACTCCACATGTCGTCTTTGCATCAATTGTAATCGTTATGGCCATTTTGCTAATTCTATCTGACAACCCCCCTTTTGCACCAACTGCCCCACAACAATTTGTGACGCCTTTTTCTTGAACCTGTATCGTGCCGTTTACTCAACCTGGTGTTGCAACTGTGCGTGTCAGCTACCATTGTGGAAACCGGAACCATCTTCGCAAAATATGTCCTCGCCTTGCTTAACTTCATCAAATTCAAGCCATGTCAAATCCAACCTCCTCATTTACTCAGGCTATTATGGATCAAATCATTCAAGATACTAAAGTTCCAAGGTTTCATGCCATGCGCAATTAAGGATTCAAGCTACTAGAAGACTTTCGTCGCTCATCGTATTCTATATTATTTAATTTGATTTTTGCATTATTTCGACTCTTTAAGAATTTTTGGATTGATCTTTTACGAATCATTAACGTAATGGTTATTTATTGCATTCATATTTCTACCTTCTATGCCTCTCAGTAAGAATTTATCTTTTCTCCTAAACTAGATGTCTCTTATTCGATTCTTATCTGCCATGATAAATTTGTCTTGTAATCTTATTCAAAAATTTTAATTTCAAGAATTTTTATTATAAATTGTTTTTAAAAAATAAGAATAATAAAAAAATAAAAGTTTTATGTTTATCGAAGGGTTGTTTTACAAAATTCACCATTTTAAATAATCAAGCTATAAATTTTAGTTTATTTAAAAGATGTCTCACTTATAACTCTTTCACCTAAAAGATTTCTATTTTACCATTGAAATTATGTATTCAAATGTTTTGTAAACCTACATGATCGGACGAAGCATGCGGACCATCTGACGATAAAAGTAATTATGGTCAGAACATAATTATCAAAGTCCTCGCTTGGAAATCGTACTAAGTGCAATTGTGTGACATAATCTAGAACCCAAAGTAGTTTTGGATAACAGTAAAAATATTAAGATGATAAGGACATGGTGGATACGTCGCTGGTTCATCCTGAAAGTGCATGATCCAGATCATGCATGACATCATTTACGAGAAACACGTTATGATTCGGACCGATTAACTTGAAATTTGCTATACTAAACAATATTGCGGAATAATACTGTAAAGGATTAACAACACATTCACTTATAAGCTCTGATATATTGATATAACAACTTGAGTACAAAATCAGAACTGTTACCAAAACTGTTACAAATAATGAACATGAAAGCCCTATATATACTGCTATAGTACCAACGCATAAGTCATGGTCAGCGTATATGACTTATACGACCGTGTACATCTTATACGGATGATTGTGACTTATACAATGTAAGCAGTTTACATAATTGACAATTCAGCCCTTTACAAAACAAACTATTACATAATAAGCCCATAAGACCTAGCATTAGACATTAATGCTCTAACAAACTCCCCATTGGATAATGATATATCTTAATTACAAACAAACATCCTAAACCTGATTTTTACTAACTAAGGATATAATAGACCTTGGTCATGTCAACATGAAAATTTGGATTTATCAAATTACCCATGGCTGCTTGACAGCACCCCAGGCACCAGAAGATCCAATCTGTTGACCTCGATTGAATCTATATTAGCAATGGTGAAATTATTTTTGACGAAAACACCATCATAGATTCAGATCATCTATCCAATATACGGACAAATGATATTATGGAAAATAATCCAACAACTCACGGATATTAGACTTGAACAGAAATCTTGTGATCTTCCTTTCGTCCTTTCCTTGTAAATCCATGACCAAATCATTATTTTATCATCTTCCACCTCATCATCAGTTGAATCAACAATCTTCATCTACAATCATGGTTAATTACAAAAGAATATGATCAATAATCACTTTTAATGAAAACAGTTAACCTATTTAAGCTTGAACACGTTAACAATCCAACTTCCGAAAGACACATTCCAAAAATGTAAAACACATGCGGTGTAATATATGGGTAACAAAAAAAATATTCATACCTTGATAGAGATAAACTAGTGGAAAAATTAAGATGAGTCAAGAAACCGAAATGAACTTTATGAAATAATATATGTTCTAATTGTCTTAAGTAGAGAAGTACAACACATAAATTCTACATTACTGACCATTAATACTGAACCAACTGTTGGTGTATTTTGTGACCATCGCTATGCAATTTCGACTAGTTGGGGAGAAGGTGTGGAGGGACCCAACTTCGCCATTGGTGAAGTTAGAACAACGTCACGTGTTGGTGAAGTTAGGAACAACTTCACGTGTTGGTGAAGTTAGGAACAACTTCACCTGTTGGTGAAGTGAGGAATAACTTCACCTTGAGGCCCAAGCCCAAGCCCAAGCCTGTGAAGATATTTATCTATATATGTGTGTTATGTTTAGGGTTAATGTTGTTGATCAGAAAAGAGAGAGTGAGAGCAGAAAAGTTGTCTAGAGTAAACAGATAGGGAGAGTCTCATGGACAGACCCGAGGTAGAGCTCACCTCGGGTCGGCTGTAACATGTTTTCTCTTTCGGTATGTAATGTGTTTTGATTAATATATAAAGCGGTCTGCAGATCTGGTTATTTTTTTCGTGTTTGTTTGTGTGTAATAGTGTTCTTCGTCTCCAACACCATAAACGAGTCTAGGAGGATTCCGCACTCCTAGACATCGTGCGGATCTCGTATCGATCACCATCGCACCGGGGACTTACAAGTGGTATCGAGCCTTAGGCTCTTATGCTATGGTTCGAGATCTGCGTTTTGGTGTTTTTGGCACGTTTCAGATCTGATTTTAGTTGGGGAAGATGGAAACGGCAAAGTTACAAGGTTTTGGCGAAGTTCTCGATCGAATTTTAGGGTTTTTTCGAAGTTAGTAGGTGGTGAAGTTATAGCCAGGCGAAGTTAAAGTCAGGCGAAGTTAAAGTCAGGTGAAGTTAATGCCAGGCGAAGTTAATGCCAGGCGAAGTTAATGATGGGTGAAGTTATCTGTTGGTGAAGTTAACAGGTGGTGAAGTTATCAGCTGGTGAAGTTAAAGAGGAGTGAAGTTATCAAGTGAAGTTCACAGGCGAAGTTATGCGATGTTCACCCGTAGGTCAGTCTAACGATATGTTTTCCTTTCCTCCGACATTCAAGATATGATTATCCAAAAAAATAATAATAATAATAAAGTTGGGAAATTTTCTTGAACGAAAATTTTCATATGTCATTCATATGAAGAGAGGATCATTGAGGAAAAATTTGGTGATAATATATTTTTAGGAGTTGACCAATTGAAGAAAGTCAAATTTTGTTCGGGTTTTCGTTATTATTGGATCGTGTTCAAAGCATATTATTTATGTTATTTTCAAGGCGTTCGAGACTTGGATCCTGAAAACATGGGATACGAGCATCCGAGATGCTTATTTATTAAAGTGAAAATTTTTGAACAAGTTGGATTTAATCGGGAATTAAATTGTTTAAGCTCTCAACCTTAAAACGTGGGTTACGAGTATCTGGGATACTTACTTATTAGGGGTGAGCTACTTAAATAATTTCATTCTCGGAAATAATAAGAAAGTCAATTGATCGTATCCCTGGTGATTGAATATGCTTTGGCTTTATAGGGTTGATTCGTGAAGATGCGAGACATGGTTCAACGAAGTTTTTGATATCATAAGTCAAGGGGGCGATTGTAAGGCCAATTTTAGTGGCTTTCGATATCAAATGAGGAAACCCGTTATATATTTATGGTCAAGTGTGTTAGATTCTGTCAAGGTGGTTTTGTGATGAAACTGATCACTTGTTGTTGAGTAGTTGAAGATTGAACCTTATCTTACTAACCGAATGGTTGAGATGATCGAATAGGCACCGGGATGCACGTCAAAGATCTTGATCGATATAGTTCGGAGGGGCTTACACTGAAGGGGAGATATGATATGGAAGACGTCGGGTGATTGGTAGATTTGTGAAGCTATAAGACAGTTTCAGACACGGCTGGTTGAAGACAGGATTGATGTTGCATGTATATGTGAAGTTCAACCTTGAAGATCACAGTGCAATGTCTGAATATCGAGTCCTACAAGAAGAAGAAAACAGAAGATCATTAATTAATGGGTGTCTGTTGGTGCATGTTTTGTAACAGATGATCTTTTGTGTTTGTTAGAATTGAGAGCAACGGTCAAGGGGGAGTCTGTTGGTGCATTTTGTAACCATCGCTATGCAATTCCGACTAGTTGAGGAGAACGTGTGGAGGGACCCAACTTCGTCATTGGTGAAGTTAGAACAACGTCACGTGTTGGTGAAGTTAGGAACAACTTCACGTGTTGGTGAAGTTCACCTGTTGGTGAAGTTAGGAATAACTTCAACTTGAGGCCCAAGCCTAAGCCTACGAAGATATTTATCTATATATATGTGTGTTATGTTTAGGGTTAATGTTGTTGATCAGAAAAGAGAGAATGAGAGCAGAAAAGTTGTCTAGAGTAAACAGATAGGGAGAGTCTCGTGGGCAGACACGAGGTAGAGTTCACCTCGGGTCGGCCGTAACATGTTTTCTCTTTTGGTATGTAATGTGTTTTGATTAATATATAAAGCGGTCTGCAGATCTGGTTATTTTGTCCGTGTGTTTGTTTGTATGTAATAGTGTTACCATAAACGAGTCTAGGAGGATTCCGCACTCCTAGACATCGTGCGGATCTCGTATCGATCACCATCGCACCGGGGACTTACACCAACCTGATTGCCGGCCAGCCTCGAGACACGGGCAAATAGTAGACCCACTAGATCTTTCTAAAACATATTATATTCCAGTTTTCGTATATGTCCAGATATAAGTCAACGTATAAGTCCAGTATATGTTTCAACGTATAAGTATATAGAACTTATACGCCGTTTAAGTCAAAATGACTTACACGCCGCATATGTTCATAAACTTATGCGTTCTGATTTGTGTAGGTCAAAATCAATCGGGATACATTTAACAACAATAATAAAATCAAACTATCCCATTAGGCTCGGAATATCATCGTTAAGTGTATACACATAAAAACCCTAAGATAACATTTCAAAATCCCATTCGATTAAACCAAATGCATGCATAAAGCACTGTTCACAAACGATAACAACCCAGATCTATCATTTAAGCATTATTTAACCTTGATTAATGTGCAAATCAACCACCCGAATAAACAAGAACAATTTATACGGTCAAAAATGATCACGATATACGGGTACAAAAGAACGTGTATGTTATTAGAAAGACAACGGATAAGAAGATAAGCAATAATATGCTAATAAACTCTTATTTATATTGCCCACAGATCTGCCCGTGTAAGTTAATTATCTTATACGCCGTATAAGCCGAGTAGACTTATCCACCCGTGAAAGTTAATCACTTATACGTTTGCAAACTTTTAAACGTTGACAAATTTCACACATACGATTCTGATCAAGTCTAAATTAATGACCTTGATAAATCATTTTGAAATCTTGATCGCTTGATTTTAACAACTAATTTTTCAAATTTTGAAAATTTAAGCAAGTCCAAATTAATAACCTTGAAAAATCTCATGAAATTTTAATCCCCAATTTTGAAAATGATTTCCAGAAAAATCCACTTAATACCAGTTCTCGGATATCCAGACCCGATGTAACATCCCGTTTTCTCATTTCGGTTAATAAAATTAAAATGTGAGCGATTATGAGTCGGGCTAGTGTTGGGCTAAATGGATATGGGTTATGGACTTGGGTTAACAAGGAAAGAAGAAAAGACCATGGGATTAAGCCCATGATCCATAATTATATAAACCTTAATTACCCATTTAATTCATTCATTTACATATATTACATACACCACCAAAACACACACATAAGCTCTCTCTCTAATTTCTCTCCTTTCCCTAGCCGAACCAAGATAGAAAACAGATTCCGATCCAAGGTAATGATAGTATGATATTGTATGAACTCAAACCCGTTAAATTTAGTCACGAAATGACGAGCCGACACCGTTAAACCGTTAAATTCACGAGATCCGGGTGGAATCGGGTATAAGCCGAACCTAAGATGAGCTTAGGGGTCGCCCATCTCAGATATGGATCGAACGGGACGAAAAACAGTGAAAACGGTGGAAAACGAGTCAGGTCTCGTTTTTCCGATGAAGCCACGATTTTCCGGCGACGAAGGCGCCGGAAAGGCAGCGGGTACGAGGTTGATATGTCAGAGAATGTTTCTGACATTCTCTAACCTAACCCTAATTCGTTAACGGAGAGTTAACGAACTAGAGGCAATTCGTCAGATGATTCGTTAAAGGAAGCTTAACGAACTAGCCTTAGTTCGTTTCCAATTCGTTAAGGAAAAAGAAAACGAATTAACCCCAATTCGTTATAGTCATTCATTAAAAGGAGATAACGAACTAGAAGGTTCAGTTCATTACAAAGGAGTCATTCGCTATGAAGTTCAATTCGTTGAAAAGGACCAGTTCGTTATAGGGTTCAATGCGTCAAAGGAGCAGTTCGTTATAAGGTCTGATTCGTTACAAGGAACAGTTCGTTATAATGGTCAATTCGTTTTAAAGTAACGAATGGGCCATTTGTTAAGAACCCAATTCGTTAAGAACCAAGTAACGAACTAGAAGTTTGATGAAATGACAGAACAGTCCCTGGACTTATAAAAGAATGATATAATTACATAATAGCCCTTGGACTTTGATAACCTATGACAGATACCTTTAATGGTTAACAAGTAACAATTAACTAACCGGTAAAGGTTCAATGAAGTAAAACCGGCTTAGACGCTTAATATTACGTAAGTAGATAATAAGAAGAGATAGAACCGTATTTAATCTTCTTGATCATGGCAAACTTTGCCCTATATGATCTAACAAGCAAACTTGTTCTTCAGAGATCCTTTCAACCCTTTGTTAATGAATAACTTATTAGCAAATCCAAGTGTGTTGGTAACACTTTAGCTTGCTCGGAGTTGAACCTTGCCAGACGAAGTCCTTAAGATAATTCTTTATCAACTTTCATCAAGCATACTCGGATCATTGTTTTATTAAAGAATACCTTGCTAGATCTTCCAAATACTTGGCTTCAAAAGCTTGGTTAGCCAAGAGCTTACTCGGAAGAAAACCTTGCTTGGCTATGAAGAACAACCTTGCTAGACATAGCGAACCCTGCTCAGATTGACACTAAAGAAGACTTCAAGAAGATAACCTTGCCCGAAAGGCAAAATACCTTGCTAGGATAAGTAAAACCTTGCTGGGAGGTCCAAGTGTGCTCGGTTTCCATTCTTAATCATATCTGAGAAGTGTTGAGAAGATTCCAGTCTCCCATAATCTCCCTTAAGTCATTTCATGTCAAATCTTTGACTCAACAACATGTTTACCATATTGCATAAACTTTTCCATTTCTTCCTCTTCCTTGGTAAGAGGAAGTCCAGTGTAGTTGTCATTATATGGAGGTGGAAACATACTATACCCAATGCCCTCAACCTTGTTTTCTTTCCATTTTAATTGCTTTTCAGTCATGGACTCCACAACAACACTAGAGACATCGAATTTCTTAAAATTGAATTCAGCATTTTCAAATTTTTTAGTTAACTTAGCAATCTCCAACTTAGAAGCTTCTAATTCAATGGTTAATTAAGCAATTTTGTGTTTAGCATCTAAGTGGTGACAACATTTTATGCTAAAGTCGGATTGAAGTTTAGAGAAATCCTTTTGTTGTGCCTCTAGTTTTTCTTTCAAAGCCTTTTCGAATTTCTTAAGAGTGAAGTTTTCATTTTTTATTCCTTCTATTTCTCTAATCAGATTACTATTGTGAGATTTATATAAATCTACCTTGTTAACACAAGATTGAGAACATATATTACTAGTTACCTTAGTTGGCATGGAAGAAGGTTGAATGGAAAAAGCCATGAATGTTGTTTCCGATGTAGTAGGTTGCCCTTGAAAAATTGAGAACGAACTTTTAACACTAAGTTAACACCGAGAACCCGAGAATTAAGGCCCACCAAAGACCAGGCCCAAATTCAACCGAAGACCGAGAAACCAACCAAAAAGCCCACCGAGAACCTTGTAGTTAACCGAGAACACCTAAAAGTTGAATGATAAACAACCGAAAACACTGAACGTTTACCGAGAACTCAAGATTTTGACCGAGAACTACGTTGTCTCTCCGAGAACCCTTGATGATTGACCGAGATCTCAAGAATTTAATCAAAAACACGTGTACAGTATCCGAGAACTCCCAAAACTTCCCTAGAATACGCATAGGATTGACTTGGTATACTTGGAAGGTAAATCAAATCCCGAGAATGAGGGGACCTTAATTTAAACCAATGATCCAGTCAAATCTATTCCGAAACAGCTTCAACCAACCCTGAAGAACACGAAGAACAACTTTTCTTCGATTTCCAGAAAACTTCAAGCAAATATCAACCAAAAATTGCCCCTTGAATCAATGATATCACCTTAACCGAGCCTAAAATAGGTCTATAGGCTCTGATACCAATTGTAAGTCCCGAATCTGGATCAATACAGTATGATATCAACTCGAACACGATATTTGTGCGGAATCCAAATATCGCGGCGATTCAAGAACAATAATACGAATAACAATAACGAGATTAGATGATACGGTTACAATGCATACGATTATATTATGAATAAATCGTCAGATACATAAACCTATAACCTTCTAAGCACTATGTAAATTTGATGGTGGCTACAACTGCTTACCCTAACTAATGACTAAACATTAAGTATATATAGGGTTACCATACAAAAAGCCAAAAGGCCAAGCCCAACTAAGCCTAAACTAGCCTAACCAAAATCCATAGGGATTTCGGTGTTACACCATGACGACCATAATGCAATTCTTCAACTCGTCTTCGTTTATTTCACTTTAGTCTTGATCATGTCGTGGTCTTTTCCTATGCATCAGTCTAACCAATTTATGACCCAACAAAGTTTCCAAACTCCAAGCTTTTGAAATTGCAATAATTCTTCTTGCATTGCATTGACCCAACTTTCTTCAGTCAATGCTGGTTTATATGTCTTCGGTTCAATTTGAGAAATTAAACATTTGAACGAGAACCGGTTTTGAAGAGGAGCGACTTGAGTGTAATAACAAGTAAGACTTTGGTCAATCTGACTTCTAGTACGATCACCAGAATTAAGATCTCCAATAATATTCTCTTCCGGGTGATATGATAAAGTTCGAGGCATAACTTCATCAGGAACTATCACATCATTAGGAAGATTCGTGACATTTTCATCATTAGCCAACTCATCAAAAAGCACAAAATCAGTAGAAACAGTATCAGAAATAGGTGTTGGTTGAATTAAAGACTCAATCACATCATTGTGATCTTCACAATCATCGTCAAAAGAAGGTGTAGCTGGAGTATCATTAACATGGTCATCAACATCAAGAATCGGATCTCCATTAAAGATTGGAACGTCTTGAGTATGAATTTTATAAGATCCATTACTCAAATATTGTTGAAATAATAGTGTGGCCATTTCGTCAGTGATTTCCTCTTCAGGAAATGAGAAACAACTCCACAAGCTGTCATAATCAAACATCCATGAATCGCCTTTTCTTTGAATAGGAGTAGCATATCTTTGACAGTCCACATGTTGTACTTGCACAATTCGGTTGATTCTAGGTAAAAATACTCTTCTTAAAGGACTAGCATAACCCTTAAAGAAACCTTCCACATACTTAGCACCGAATTTTCCATTAAGATCCAGAACAGTACATTGAGATCTGAACGGCTCAAGCCACTTAAAATTAGGCTTACATCTATTTAGTAGCTTGAAACAGGTTTTACCATACTTCTTTACTGTCAGAACACAGTTAAGATTATAACAAGCTGAGGCAACAGCTTCAGACCAAAAACTAACAGGTAATTTTGAATCCGCCAACATCGCTCTAGTTGTTTCAATCAGAGTACAATTATTTCGTTCAGCAACTCCATTTTGTTGTGGTGTATATGGAGCACTAAACTTATGAAGAATACCACGCTCATTACAGTATTGAAGCATACGGTTGTTTCTGAACTCGGTACCATGTCTCTTCGAATCCTTCGGATTGGCAAATTATATAACATCTCAAGCTTTTTGAACAAAATCATCAAGTTGTCAAAAGTCTCATCTTTTGATTCAAGAAACATTACCCATGAGAAGCATGAGTAATCATTAGTAACCACTAAACAATAAAGTTCCCTGGTTTTACTTTTGACATTCACGGGACCAAATAAATCCATATGTACCCTCTCACAAGGTAAGTTGATTGAATTGAGAGATTTTGTCGGGTGCGACTTCTTCTTTTGTTTACCCTTCTTGCAACTCAGACAATCAGAACTCAAATGAAAATTCTTAACATTTACTCCTTCAACCAATTGATTATAAACAAGGTAGTTCATCTTTCGAACATTGATGTGACCCATGCGACGATGCCATAACACAGACTCTTTTTCAGATGCTTTGGTGACAAAACACAGAACAGTACCTTGAGTCGATGAAGCAACATTCATGTTAAGCAAATAAAGATCATTTTCCCTTGGTGCTCTCATTAAATCTTCTCCTCTGGAACTTTATACCAAGGCTTAAGAATCATACACTCTTGATTTGTAAAATATGTTGAAAAGCCTTTGTCACAGTTTTGAGATATGCTCAGAAAATTATTCTTAAGCTCCGTGATGTAATTCACATTTTCGAACATCATTTTCCCACTTGATAAAGTAATCTCTCCAACAATTTGTCCTCCTTGATTTCCTCCAAATCCCACATAACCTCCCCGAATAGATTGAACATTTTTTAGCAAATGGAGAGTTCCAGTCTTGTGGCGAGAGGCTCCTTTATCCATTCTCCAACGTGAGTCACTGGATCTTGAAAGCCCCTACAAAAATAAGCAGTTAGTGAAACAAGGAAACCCAAGCCTTCTTGGTCTTGGGTTCTTTCAACTTCTCATAGAAAAAATCTTCATAATAATCATTCCAGAATTAGTCAAAGAATCAACCAATGAGCATTATTTAAACAAATTAGAAGACTCGGATTTTAAAGGTTAACCTTCTTTATCTTTCTCAATTTTGTTAAAAGTGGCTGAAGTAACAGATTTATCTTTGAGTTTTCCCTTAACCAACCAGTTTTATCCCATAGAACTTGTCTTCTTTTAAAACCATAAGTTTTCTTAGCATTTGAAGATTCACCCACTTCAAAAACTTTTTTGACAAGTTCCTTATCTACTCCCCGTTTTAAAATCTTAACAGATGGGAGATGTAGATCTAACAGTTTGAACTTTCACATGTGGTTTTTTATTCACCACAGGCTTTCTTTCTTGAGAAAATATTTTAGGACATGAATAAAACAAATGTCCTTCTTCATTACAGCATAACACTTCCTCCTATCAACAAAATTGTTAACATGATGAACATGATTCTCTTGTCTCTCTCTTTCAGCTTTGAGTTTATAAAACTCATCATATGATTTCCTTGTAAAGATAGCCTCTTTTTGTTCCTCAGAGGTCTCACCTTTAACAAAAACAATATTTTGAAAACCATCTTGTGGTTTTACAGACCTTTGGTTATCCTCCTTGAGACCAATACCCTTTCTTTTATAGTAAAAACTAGTTTTAACAAATCTAGAATTCTGATTACCAGTTCTACCGTGTGATTGAGGATTAGATTTTTCAAATTGATTACCAATTTTAACATTTTCTTAGATGTAACTTTTGATTCAGACAACACAAATTCAGCAGCTTGTTTGCCTATCTCACTTTCATATTCAGAACTATGAATGGATTAAACAACTTTCTAATCACATGAACTCTCATGTTGTGGTGAATCAGACACCACATTCATCGCCATAAGAAACCCTTTAGGTTCTTTTGGAACATAAGAACTCCAAATTGGTGGCGAAACAACATGATATTTTGGAAGTTCTTTCGGACAATATGATCCAAAACAAATTGAGAAGCGGAATAACTTTTAAGTTTTGTTTCAACTCTTTCAATCTCAATTTTAGTTAATTGATAGGCCCCTAGACTTTGATAATTTATGAAAGATACCTTTAAAGGTTAGCTAGTAACGATTTACTAACCGGTAAAGATTCAATGAAGTAAAACCGGCTTAAAAACTTAAGAATAATTAAGTAAACGATGAGAATGTCTAGAGTAGTATTTAATATTTCAATTATTAAACAATTAGTCACGCACAGCTCAAGAAAGTAATAACCATAAACAGAGAACGAAATAGGATTCAGGTGAGTTTCTAGCCACACTTCGTTGTTATGTTTTTGGGGTCGTGTGCATACTCGATGTGAATTGTGAATACACTTACCTTAAGTGGTAAGTGTATGCTATAATGTTTGATATGATATATATATATAGATGTTGTGAATAGACATCTGTCGATGCGTGAACGATCTTCGGATATTTCATGTGTAGACAGGGAAGGTAACGTTAGTCGGTGCGTGAACGATTTCGGATATTGCGCATACCGCCAATGGGAATGATCTCCAAGTGGTTATTAGTGTGTGTAAATGTTATGATGTAACTTGGTTATTATGTAAATGATGTAATGATAGAAAGTGTGTTGTAGACAAGTAGAGGTAGAGTGTGATATAAGTGGCAAGGGTCTAGTAAGGGTGTTAGTGGCATGACGATAGTAAGTGGTAGGGTAAGCCTATACTTGCATTCTCTATTAAAGTGGCATAACGTGAGTGCGTGGTTGGGTAAGCATATACGTGCCTTCGTTATAAAAGTGGCACAACATGAGTGCGTGGGAGGGCAAGCCTCTATGTGCTTCCGTAAACAAGTGGTTAAGTGTAACGATTCCGGCAAATTCAGGTATACCCTAGCCGGAATATACTATTTACGTGTTATTTAATACCGAATATATGAATTATAATGTGTTTATATGAGTATATAAGATTCACAGTACGAATTATACTCGAATGTACAGCTAGTCATATTGAAATTATGATTAATCGATGAACGGTTATTGAAACCCGAACGAATCGGGGATTACGTTATAGACGAAATATATAATGTTTAGTGATGTGTACGAAGTATTAAGGCTTCGGGATAAGTGAATTATAGCACAGAAAAAAGATTTCGATTTATTAGTACATCGGTACGTTAAACGAAACCTTTAACATCAAACCAAGCAAGAGACGATCGATCAAGCCGAAAAAGATGCACAATGACCGACAATATGATGTGTTGAGTCAATAAGTGTCACGGTTTAATTTTTAAAGATTTTAAATCAGTTTTATATAAATTTTATTTTTAAAACGAAAAACGACCGTTTTAGCCTCGTTTTAAGCCGAATTAAGTGTTTAACCGAAAAACGAACTAAACCAGATTATCCACAACGTTATCCGGATTACACAATCCAAATGTGTGGCCATGGTTGGAGATGTGGGCCCCCCCCCCACACCATACATGGACCGATCGGTCCATGTGGTGCACACACACATCACATTTTCTTTTTTCTAAACTCCCAACTCCAAAATCCTCTCAACACTCTTCAACCTTCATCCAAACCCTTGATTTTTAACAAGAATCATAAGGTGTTGTATCTAGTTGCTAGCAAAGGCTAGAAAGCAAGATCTTCGCGATCTAAAGCTAGAAACACAAGATCCAGACCGGTAGCTGTTCACAGTATTACATCTGCTCACCAAAAAGGTGAGTTTTCACGAGCCCCTTTTTATTGAACTGTTTTAAACATTTTCCCCGGGCGGAAAGCATGTTGTTATCAAAGTGTTTAAGTACATGCTGATCGCATGGAAATGAATGTATTTATATAATGTCTATTGTACGGGAATCGTACGGTAGTGTATTAAGATGGTAATTGTCTGAGTTACTAATATTGTAAGGCCCGAAACAGTGTTCTGGGTTAACAGTGTCCCCAGAGGTTATTAAATGTATTTTCTGGGTTAACAGTGTCCCTAGAGTCTATTAAATGTGTTTCTGGGTTAACAGTGTCCCCAGAGGTTATAAAATGTATTTCTGGGTTAACAGTGTCCCCAGAGGTTATTAAATGTGTTTCTGGGTTAACGGAGTTTTCACTTGTAGGCTCAGCATAATTACATCATTAAATTATGATTATTAAAATGATTTGTCATGGTTTACTTAAATTAGTGAAACTCACCAACTATTCGTAGTTGACCCGTTTTCTTTACATGCTTTCTAGGTACACCCAAATTGGAATGAGTGATACGTGCTTGCTGATGTGTGCTATTTTGTGGAAGCTTAAGAGTCTATATTTTGTTTTAAACATGTTAACGTACTATTGGTAAAAATTATGTGATAACACCTAGTCGGTAACGAAACTCGGAACAATGTAATACGTTTAAATTATTGTAGTGGTGTTTTCTTTATAAGCAATGTTGTTGATATCAGATGTGTCTGTTGCATCCCGTGTACGTTTCCGCTGCGGTTACGGGGTGTTACAGAACTTGGTATCAGAGCCATTGGTTATAAAGAATTAGGATGTCTTTAAAAGATACCTAAAATATAACCAGTAGCTCAAGTATTATAGGATCTGAATATCAACTAATAATTTATTGTGACGAGGTCTGGATGAACTTGGATGGACAAGTGAGTTATTATGGTCCGGAACATAATAACAGACTTGTCCGCACGAGGGAATTCAGGGGAAGTCACGGGGGACTTTAATAGGTAAAATTGGCAACATATGTGCAAATATATGATAATATTGTGTGTGGTCAAGTTGTATAATTAAGTGTATATTAATTTGATTATGATTTACACTATGGAAGGAACTATATGTTTGTTAAATTGTGTGCAGGTTAGAATGTCAAGAACACCTAGTGCATCGATGGAGGAGGACCCGGAGGAAGTCAGCTCCGGGAACTCTGGGAGCCTCCCCGTATCATCCAGCTCTGAGCCTATCGAGGCTAGTGTTAGGAGCTCTAGCCAGTCCTCCCCTGCCAGGATTGCTAGATCTCCTACCCCACCCGCACCACAGGCCGTCCCTATCCCTCCCGGATTCGGACCCCGCCTCACGGCGCGGATCAGTGTTCCGCGGGTCCCACCTACCTCGCCCCCACCCAGACCTGCTACCCGCAGGGGCGAGTCCTCCCGCTCCCAGCCCGAGCCTGTGGCTCCACCTGTGTGGGGTCTCCCCAGGCAGGAGAGGGACGCGGCGGCGTGGCTACGAGTGCTCACCGAACAGGTGAATGAGCACTCCGCCGCCTTGACGGTGGGGGTACAGAGGCGGATGTACCTAGGGGATTGCATACTGGACCACCAGTATGCAATTTCGCAGCTGAAGAGGGAGTGCTCATACTCCCAGTGGATGATCGGTCGGATGGAGAAGCGGATCCGGTTTATGCTGGCTGTGATGGTGGTGTTGGTGGCGGTGTTGGTGGGTTTGGTATACCACCGTGTTTAGTTGTGTTAGGATGGGAGTAGACAGGGGCCGTTTTTTTTATACTCTATGTAAGCAGTTAGTGGTGATGCTAACATAGAGTGAATCTTGGGTAGTTTAATACAACCACTGGCCCTTAGGGGGTCTCTTTTGGGGTATATCGTTATAGATACTTTTGGGTATCATTCAAGCACTGACCCATTGTGGGTTATGTCGAGATGATGCCGACATAGGCCCTATGTAGGAAAACTTAACTTATGTAATGATGACAGGAAAAGTATGTGAACTGACAGGGATGTAATATGTACTAATGTTTGTTAATGAATGGAATGTTTGTTGTGTTTTATGATTGGAACTTGTATTAATTATATATATTTTCTTGATGTTGTGTAGAATGGCACCAAAATGTTCAGCCCAATTGTCGGAAGTGGACGTGAGCCGTTTGATTGCTCAACAGTTAGAGGCGGCGATACCGGATATAGTATCGCGCATCGCCGCCAGTATTAACAATTCGACCAATCCAGCCCCTCCGAGCAATCAAACGACCACCAATAATGACGGGGAACAAAATGTTAATCCTCCACAGAATGATAACACGATTCCGAGTAATGACGCACCGCCTAGGGTGGTCGTTACAGACAGTAATGGCCCTATACTTACGATAGAGACGAACCGTACTGAACCGATTCGTGCATCCCGGGGATGTTCGATCAAAGACTTTATGTTGTGCAAACCTCTAGAGTTTAGCGGGTCTGAAGGACCTAATGGGTTGGTTAAGTGGATGGAGAAAATAGAATCCGTTGTGAATATCAGCAACTGCCCCGAGGATTGTGTTGTTAAGTATGCTACCTGCACATTCACGGACCATGCCTTGACATGGTGGAACACGATAGTGCAGACCCGGGGTCAGGCGGCGACAAACCGCATGACCTGGACAGAGCTCAAGGCTCTTGTACTGGAACATTTATGCCCGAAAAACGAATTGCAAAATTAGAAAATGAATTGTGGAACCTGGAGATGCAGGGGGCAGACCATTTGGGTTATACAAACCGGTTTAATGAGTTGTCGCGATTGGTACCATGGTTGGTCACCCCAGAGTCGAAGAGGGTTGAGCGTTATATTTGGGGGCTAACTCCAGTTGTAAGGAGTATAGTCAATTCTGGGGGACACCAGACGTATGAGGGTGCGGTGACGCAAGCTGGTATCGTCACGTATGATTTCGTAAGGAGCGGGTCACTGAAGGTGGCGGGAGAATCCGCTGGGGGAAAGCGGGGTACACATGACCATAGGATCCAGGAGAAGCAGCAAGGTAAACGTGCTAGGCCCACTGCCCAGAACTACGCCATGACTAGTTCAGGCGGAAGGCAAGAACTGCAGAAGGGAACGTTTCCTAAGTGTGGGAAATGCGGTTACCACCATGGTGGCATGTGCAAAGAAGTGGTGTGCCACCGGTGCGGCAGGATTGGGCACTACGCACCGAGTTGTAGGACAAACCTGAACAACTTGAACCGGCAACCGCAACCTATCCGTGCGCAGCCATTTAGGACCCAATCAGCCCGACAACAAAACCCGCAAGGAAACCAAATGGTGACCACCAGCCGTGCTTGCTATGAATGCGGCAGCACAGATCACTTCAAGAGAAACTGTCCGAAGCTGAACCAGGGAGGAATTGGGCGGCAAACCGCAGGTCAGGCATCGTCGTCCAATCCGGCGCGAGGCCGAGCATTCGTGATGGAAGCGAACGAAGCACGCCAGGACCCCAGCGTAGTGACAGGTACATTCCTCGTCTCTGATCATTACGCTTCTGTATTATTTGATACGGGCGCCGATAGAAGTTTTGTCTCCGTTAGATTCCTGTCAATAGCAAACCTCCCAATTGGTGAAACCATAGAACCTTACACCGTAGAAGTCGCTAACGGTAAAACCATGATAGTTAATCAGATAGTTCGGAATTGCCCTTTTATTCTGAACGATCAATCCTTTCTGATTGACTTGTTACCGGTAGAATTGGGTAGTTTTAACGTGATAGTGGGAATGGATTGGTTAGCACGTAACAAGGTAGAAATAAACTGTGAAAAGAAAATCGTCAAGATCCGGGTGTCGGATGACGAAGAGGTATTAGTGCAGGGTGAGAAGTCGGGCAATATGATACCGTTTATATCCCACCTCAAGGTGTTAAAATATATACGCCAGGGATGCGTGGCGTATCTAGCGAGCTTGACGGCCACGGACCCTGAGGAAAAACGGGTGGACGATATCCCAGTGGTACGTGAATTTCCACAAGTTTTCCCAGAGGAACTTCCTGGATTACCGCCAACCCGACAGGTCGAATTCAGAATCGACTTATTACCTCAAGCTGGCCCTGTTGCTAAGGCGCCCTACCGACTTGCACCATCAGAGATGCAAGAATTATCCAACCAATTGCAAGAATTGTTGGATAAAGGATTTATACGTCCTAGTTATTCCCCGTGGGGTGCACCGGTACTATTCGTGAAAAAGAAGGACGGAAGCCTTAGAATGTGCATTGATTACAGGGAGCTGAACAAGTTGACAATCAAAAATAGGTATCCTCTTCCCCGAATCGATGATCTGTTCGACCAGCTACAAGGTGCGAGCTACTTCTCAAAAATAGATCTTAGATCGGGATACCATCAGGTTAGAATCCAGGAGGAGGATATCCCAAAAACCGCATTCCGGACTCGCTACGGCCATTACGAGTTCTTAGTTATGCCTTTCGGGCTAACAAATGCGCCAGCAGTATTCATGGATCTCATGAATCGAGTTTGTAAACCCTACCTCGATAAATTCGTCATCGTGTTTATTGACGATATTTTAATATACTCGAAGAGTAAAGAAGAGCACGAGCAACACTTGAGATTAATTTTAGAGCTTCTAAATCAGGAGAAGTTGTATGCAAAATTCTCCAAGTGTAACTTTTGGTTACAAGAAGTGCAATTCCTTGGCCACGTTATAAACCATCAAGGAATTCACGTTGATCCAAGTAAGGTTGAAGCAGTTAAGAATTGGCAAGCGCCTAAATAGCCAAAGGAAATCCGCCAATTCTTAGGCTTAGCTAGATATTATCGTCGATTTATAGAGAACTTTTCCAGCATTGCCCAACCTTTAACCCTTTTGACCCAAAAAGATCGAAAGTATGAATGGGGTGAAGAGCAGGAAACGGCGTTTCAAACGCTAAAACAAAGATTGTGCCAAGCGCCGATCTTAAGCCTCCCCGACGGAGACGATGGTTTTGTCGTGTATTGTGACGCATCCCGGAGAGGGTTAGGATGCGTGTTGATGCAAAATAATAAGGTTATAGCCTATGCTTCTCGTCAGTTAAAAATACACGAGAAAAATTACACTACTCATGACTTAGAACTGGGAGCAGTTATCTTCGCACTTAAAATCTGGAGACATTACCTCTACGGTACAAAGTGCACCATCTTCACCGATCATAAAAGTTTGCAACACATATTCGATCAGAAGAACTGAATATGAGGCAACGAAGATGGGTCGAGTTATTAAGCGACTATGACTGTGACATCCGTTATCACCCCGGCAAAGCTAACGTCGTAGCCGATGCCTTGAGTAGGAAGGATCGGGTTAAACCATTGCGAGTGCGAGCGTTGGGGATGATAGTCCAGTCGAACCTTTCGGATTTGATTCGAGTCGCTCAACGCGAGGCGTTGAAAGAGGAACAAATGGAAAAAGAAGGACTTTACGGTAACGAGAAGAATTTCGAACAGCGCGTGGACGAAATTCTCTATTTCAAAAATCGGATTTGGATCCCGACCCTCCATGACCTTCGTGAATTAATCATGGACGAAGCGCATAAATCAAAATATTCCATACATCCGGGATCGGATAAGATGTACAAGGATGTGAAGGAGTTCTACTGGTGGCCGGGTATGAAAAAGGATATAGCCATATACGTCGGCAAGTGTACGACGTGTGCGAGTGTTAAGGCGGAGCACCAGAAACCTTCGGGAATGTTACAACAACGGGAAATTCCTGAATGGAAGTGGGAGCAGATCACGATGGATTTTGTAACACATCTCCCTAAGACGTCCCGAGGACATGATGCAATTTGGGTAGTCGTGGATCGATTAACCAAATCGGCACATTTTATTCCGATTAGAAATAATTATAACACTGAGAGACTTGCGCAGATTTATATAAATGAAATTATGTCTCGTCATGGTATACCCATCTCGATCATCTCCGATCGGGATAGCCATTTCACCTCCAAACTTTGGCAAGCTGTGTAAGAAGCGCTGGGAACGCGTATTGATCTAAGCACAGCTTACCACCCTCAGACCGATGGCCAGTCTGACAGGACCATCCAAACCCTGGAGGATTTGCTTCGTGCATGCGTACTGGATTTTAAGGGAAATTGGGATCAACATCTCCCACTCGTTGAATTTTCCTATAATAACAGTTACCATAGCAGTATAAAGGCAGCACCTTACGAAGCATTGTATGGACGGAAGTGCCGATCACCACTCTGCTGGACTGAAGTGGGCGACACACAGGTTATTAGATCAGACCTGGTCCAGGAAACGACCAGCAAAATACTTGAAATTAAGAACAATCTGAAGGCCGCACGGGATCGGCAGAAGAGTTATGCCGATACCCGTAGAAAACCGTTATCATTTGAGAAAGGTGATAAAGTGTATTTGAAAGTATCACCTTGGAAAGGAGTAGTCAGATTTGGAAAGGCGGGGAAGTTAGCCCCTAGATACATTGGACCATTCGACATTACTGCAAAAATCGGTCCTGTAGCATACCGATTAGAACTGCCTGATGAACTGAGTGCAGTTCACAACGTGTTTCACGTGTCGAACTTGAAAAGGTGTCTGTCGGATGAGACATCGGTGTTACCTCTAGAGGGTGTCCAAATAAATGATAAGCTCAACATTGTAGAGGAGCCCATAGAAATAGTAGACGGGAAAATCAAACAACTTAGACACAATAAGATCTCGTTGGTCAAAGTTAGATGGAACTCGCAACGAGGCCCAGAATATACATGGGAACGAAAGGACGAATTTCGGAAGAAATACCCCCACCTATTTCCTCAAAAAGAAGTAGTTGACGCGTAAAATTTCGAGGACGAAATTTTTATAACGGGGGGAGAATGTAACGATTCCGGCAAATTCAGGTATACCCTAGCCGGAATATACTATTTACGTGTTATTTAATACCGAATATATGAATTATAATGTGTTTATATGAGTATATAAGATTCACAGTACGAATTATACTCGAATGTACAACTAGTCATATTGAAATTACGATTAATCGATGAACGGTTATTGAAACCCGAACGAATCGGGGATTACGTTATAGACAAAATATATAATGTTTAGTGATGTGTACGAAGTATTAAGGCTTCGGGATAAGTGAATTATAGCACAGAAAAAGGATTTCGATTTATTAGTACATCGGTACGTTAAACGAAACCTTTAACATCAAACCAAGCAAGAGACGATCGATCAAGCCGAAAAAGATGCACAATGACCGACAATATGATGTGTTGAGTCAATAAATGTCACGGTTTAAGTTTTTAAAGATTTTAAATCAGTTTTATATAAATTTTATTTTTAAGACGAAAAACGACCGTTTTAGCCTCGTTTTAAGCCGAATTAAGTGTTTAACCAAAAAGCGAACTGAACCAGATTATCCACAACGTTATCCGGATTACACAATCCAAATGTGTGGCCATGGTTGGAGATGTGGGCCCCCCCCACACCATACATAGACCGATCGGTCCATGTGGTGCACACACACATCACATTTTCTTTTTTCTAAACTCCCAACTCCAAAATCCTCTCAACACTCTTCAACCTTCATCCAAACCCTTGATTTTTAACAAGAATCATAAGGTGTTGTATCTAGTTGCTAGCAAAGGCTAGAAAGCAAGATCTTTGCGATCTAAAGCTAGAAACACAAGATCCAGACCGGTAGCTGTTCACAGTATTACATCTGCTCACCAAAAAGGTGAGTTTTCACGAGCCCCTTTTTATTGAACTGTTTTAAACATTTTCCCGGGGCGGAAAGCATGTTGTTATCAAAGTGTTTAAGTACATGCCGATCGCATGGAAATGAATGTATTTATATAATGTCTATTGTACGGGAATCGTACGGTAGTGTATTAAGATGGTAATTGTCTGAGTTACTAATATTGTAAGGCCCAAAACAGTGTTCTGGGTTAACAGTGTCCCCAGAGGTTATTAAATGTATTTTCTGGGTTAACAGTGTCCCCAGAGGCTATTAAATGTGTTTCTGGGTTAACAGTGTCCCCAGAGGTTATAAAATGTATTTCTGGGTTAACAGTGTCCCCAGAGGTTATTAAATGTGTTTCTGGGTTAACGGAGTTTTCACTTGTAGGCTCAGCATAATTACATCATTAAATTATGATTATTAAAATGATTTGTCATGGTTTACTTAAATTAGTGAAACTCACCAACTATTCGTAGTTGACCCGTTTTCTTTACATGCTTTCTAGGTACACCCAAATTGGAATGAGTGATACGTGCTTGCTGATGTGTGCTATTTTGTGGAAGCTTAAGAGTCTATATTTTGTTTTAAACATGTTAACGTACTATTGGTAAAAATTATGTGATAACACCTAGTCGGTAACGAAACTCGGAACAATGTAATACGTTTAAATTATTGTAGTGGTGTTTTCTTTATAAGCAATGCTGTTGATATCAGATGTGTCTATTGCATCCCGTGTACGTTTCCGCTGTGGTTACGGGATGTTACATTAAGACGTAAGGGGCAGTTAAGTGGTCAAGCGGTAAGGTGAACAAGTTAGACAGTGGACTATGTGTCTTCGGATACGTATATAATGCATGTAATGGTTGTATGGTAAGTTTCTTGATTAACTAGAACTCACTCAGCGTAGCTGACTTTTAGTATGCACGCAGGTAAGCAAGCTAAAGAGCTAGCATGAGGATGGCACATGGCATGGATTTAATGGATTGGCATCTGAAGATGGAAGAAATGATGTTATAAATATGATGTTTTATGCTATGGTTTAAAGAAAAGATTGAAAGTTTGTAACGAATAGTTGAAATTAACGTTGCCACAAAAATTTTAATTAACTCTGATGTGTGAGAACTGTGTTTATGATTAAATCCGACGCCAGAGTAGGGCACCGGGATCGGGGCCTTACAGTTCCGACACTTTTGAAAATAGACAAGTAATTTCTTCGGGAACACATTGATTCATGTCGATCACGTATGCATTATCTTTTCTTCGTGGTCTAAAAAGAACCCATTCGCTAGGTATGACAATGCCCGACTTTAAATTAAGGCATTATTTATTTGTAAAATGAGTTGAAAAGCCTTCATCACAAATTTGAGAAACATTTAACAAATTGTGTTTCTACTTAGGAACATAATTCACATTATCAAATTGCAAAACACCATTACTTACAATACCCTTATGAGTGATCTTTCCCTTCTCACCTCCCGTAAAAGAAACATACCCTCCATTAATAGATTGAATGTCACGCAATTTAGAGATGTCCCTGTCATGTTCCTATAACTACTATCAATATACCAAAGTCTGATGATATTCCTCCATAGTTCTTCTTGCACAATATGCGGGATTAGTTAGTTTTAGGTACCCAGTCCATTGTAACACCGGGTAAGCCTAACTTGTCTACACGTGACACTTGTTGCCATGTCATGTCTTCCCTATTATCAAATATTTTAGTATAAGTTTCACAAGGAATCCTAGATGACTGGATTTTGTAGTCAAGTTTAATAAATGTTGGTACATTTTGTGACCGTCGCTATGCAATTCCGACCAGCTTAGGCGAAGTTGTGGAGGGCGCCAGTTTCGCCATAGGTGAAGTTAGAACAACTTCGCCATGGGTGAAGTTAGAACAGCTTCACCTTGAGGCCCAAGACCAAGCCCATGAAGATGTTTATCTATACATATGTGTGTCATGTTTAGGGTTAAGAGTAGAAAAGAGAGAGTATTTGTGTAGCTGTTAAAATTGTTTAGAGAATATCAGATGGGGCTAGTCTCGTGAGCAGACCCGAGGTAGAGCTCACCTCGGGTCGGCCATAATATGGGTATGTAATGTGTTTTGATTAATATATAAAGCACTTTGCAGATCTGTTCATCTCATCCGTGTGTATGTTTGTGTATAATCATGTTCTTCGTCTCCAACACCATAAACGAGTCTAGGAGGATTCCGCACTCCTGGACTTCGTGCAGATCTTGTATCAATCACCATCGCACTCGGGGACTTACAATAACTTTGTGACTGATATGGGTTGTTTGATTTCAGCAATGGGAACTAATATGGATTTAGATTTCGGTCACTTGGCCGATTTTAAACTAGGATTTGGTTTTGGGGCCGAACCTTGCATTTTGTTAGGTGTAATTTCTACAACTGGCTTGTTTCGTTTAAGCACCTGACATGTCGATTTATTGTCGTTCCAGTCACCTTCCAAAGAGTCTGCCTTGGCGGCTGTTCTATTAAATTGATTTTGAAACCCCTACTTAGGCATACTCCATTGTGCTCTTCCATAATAAGGAACATCTGGACGATGGGGACAATTTCTGGCTATGTGACCAGGAGTTCCACAATTATAACACGTTTTTCTCTTAACACGAAAGATATTATGTTCAACTCTTGGTCTTGATGATTTGTGGGGACTTGTGGATTTCCTGTTAACCTTTTCAATTTCTATAGCATTACCACAAAAGTACAAGAAGTACCTTCTTTCACATTTTTTGGTACCTTATATTTTCCAATTTTAGTTGGTATAGCAGCATTAACATTTACCAAATTATTATCAATAGCAAAAGTAGAAGGTTCAAACACATAGTTTTCGTTCTTAAAAACAGAGCCCACACAAACATCAGTTTTAACACAACCAGAGAATAAATCAGTCTCAATTTCAGAATTGTTCAAAACACATAAATCTTCCTCATCCTCTTACCAATCTTCGAGAATTACTTCATATGCACGTGAAGTAGAGGCATTAGTATCACTCTTTTAACTAAATACATGCTCATTGGATTTGAGTGAGCCCTTTCCCACAGTCTCATTATCTGCTTTCTTACAATACTGTAAATGATGTTCCCTCTCCTCATCCTATTAAGTTATGGGAAAATAAGAGTAATTATTATTGAATGAAAGGGGAACCTGATTAAACCCAAGACTCATACCCTTATTGTCTTTGAATTTAAATTGATGTTCCTCATGTTCTCAGCCACTACACTAGATATGTCAATTTGTTTAAAATTAAATTCAGTTTTTGAAATTTAACGTTTAATTTGGTTGTTTCTAATTTTGGTGCGTCCAATTCAGCGGTTAATTTGGCTATCTTATTTTTGGCATCAAGATTAATACAACCTATTAGATCTTCTTGAAGTTTAGCAATATCCCCATTTTGGGTATCTATTTTCTCTTTATATAGCTTTTCATTAGCCTTAAAAGTGTTGTTAGCACGTTGAATATCTTCCATCTCTCTGAGAAGATAATCATAGTGAACTCTATATATACCAACTTTATCAATTCAGGCTTGAGAACATAGTTTAGAATTTACCTGGTTGGAGATAGGGGTGGAAGATACCATAAAGACAAACTGAAGCTCTTCCACCTTCTCTTCAGTTTCATTATCTTCTTCAACCGCAACAACTTGAGCCAAGTTAGCCAACTCTTCTACCAAGTTCAATGCATTCATCAGCTCCTCCTATCCAAACTATTGAGCCACCATAGCTTTCTCAGTGTTAGACCCAGCTGCTCCTGTTTGTCAAACATGAATCAATGCTCACTCACTATTAGGTTCCTTAGCAGGGTTTGTGCATTCACGAGCAAAGTGACCCGGCTCATAGTAGTTATAGCACTTGATTTTTCCCTTATCAAACCCCACTTTCTTGTCATTTGTGATGGCCAAGTTGTTTCTGCCCATCTTCTTTGTGAAGCTTTGACCTGAACACCGACATAGTCATTTTCCGTGAGATGTCCTTCTTCGACGTCTTCAAGATGGATCTGATCCAGTTCAGCAAACAAAACTGGTGGAACTATATCACCAGCAAGAAAGGGGTCATATCAGTTCATAAAACATGTTATTAAAGCAATGTTCTCCACTGTTTCCTTAAACATTGTGGGAATCTAAGGAGCTGGCTTGGCATTATAGCTTGATGAATTATCAATTGTGTTCCTTAAAGAGGTTTTGGGCGATGTGCTAGAGTGATAAACAAAAGTAGTGCATTGGTTCAATATGGATCTGAACATAGCAAACCCATCATGAGCTGAAAAGGCATTGTTGGTGGATGAATTCAAACCAGCAATATTGTAGGAACTATAATTATTAATACCATGCTACGTGTCATCCATTTTACATGAATTAATCACAACCTTCATCTCATTTATAGTCCTCCTATCTAGATCCTTAGTCTTCTTAATCACAACAGCATTCATATCCCATCTTTGAGGAAGTGAGTTCAGAAGTTTCTTGTTAACTTTCAACAAAGTTAACACATTTTTGCCGATCCCATTCATATTACATGCTTAGTGAACCTTTGGAGTTATGAATGAAGAGATTCACCAGAACGTGATTAAACATATTCAAATCCTGACGCAACAAATCCTTTTTACTTTGTTGCATGTCTTCATTGCCCTCAAACACATCAATGAGAGCCTCCCATAGAGCCTTGGCTGATTTGATTTCTTTAATATCTAGAGCAATGTCAGGAGCTAAGGCTAAAGTTAGAGTAAATAAGGCTCTCTCAAAATCATCAACCTTCTCAAAGTTAGCATATGTGAACTTTTCAACAAGTTTAGGAGCTACGGTCTTTTCTTTGTCATCAAACTCATAAGTGATGATGGTTAGACCCCTTAAAATAATCCTCCAGGACTTGGAGTCTGTCACACCCCAACCTAAGGCGGAAATACCGGGGCACGAACTAGTTGTTCATATCTCACAAGGTACTATCATGAAATTGTAAAGTGACAATATTTATTTAATTGCAAATGAGTACATCAAGTATAAAGAAATTACAAAACTAATCTAATAAACTTGAATAAGTTTTAAATCCTATAAGGCATCTCTACGTGATCTTCATCTTGCTAAAACAATCCAACCTGATAACCTGCAAATGATGTCGGTTTAATAAAATAACATTTGTTTGATATTTAATATTAATTATAATATATTTATAAATCATTAAAACTATTAAACAATTGAAAAAATAAAAACCAAAAGCTAGGTTGGGGTGAGGCTCGAATCCGCGCCCCAGCAGGCTTGAACCTTAGAACACACACACCCAGCCAACTGTGCTAGGTTGTCAGTTGGTTAAGACATGAAAACAGAATATTAAATACATAAACTGATATATCCCAATTTGATTTAAGAACCCTAGATCTTCAATTGATAAATCTGTTTTATGTTTGATTAAATTGATTTATGGTTTTGATTAACTGATCAACGATGAACTAATAGCACAAATCAATTACCTTAAATGATGATGTTATGATGGTTAAACTGACAGAACTGTGACGGCGATTGAACACGAACAAGAAAACGATCCACTGGTTACTATGATTCAATTAATTCAGGGGTTTGGTTCGCAAGGTTGAGGAGAAACTACACATGCGTTTAATTGTATTATGATCATGTCTTTATACTTAATTCCCAAGTAGGTACACACGGTTTTAATATTTTTAGAAACATTTTCAATATATAATTGTTTACCTAATTTTTCTATGAATTAAGACGGACATTATCGTATAAACGATTCGCAAGAATCAGTTTTGGTTAAAATCCATAGATTAAGAAACAAGCAAAAATTCGGGTCACGATTAGGATATGGATACGGGTTTCGGTATGGGTTTGTATAATACAGTATAACTTTTGGCAGATTTGCAAAATGGTCCTTTAACTTATTGGATGTATACACGATGAAACCGGTGAAGATCTTCTTCATCTTCAACCCTTATCATGGCAGTAACAACACCAGTTCAATTCTTGATTTCTTTATATCAATAACTAAGCCTAGTCTAGGTCTATAAGCTCTTATACCAATTGTAAGTCCCGAGACAGGATTGTTCAATATGATATCAAGTAAAACACTTTGTTATGAGGAAACTAGAAAAGTGGTGATTCAAAAACAAGATGAAATAACGAACGATGAACATAATAGTAGACTTCAAAGCACTCGTATATTACGTCAAGTACTTAAGTCCCTTTACCAACACCGATTACAAAAGATGATATTCGTGTTGTATAACCCTAAACAATAATAAGCATAAGTATATATAGGGTAGTACAAGCCACATATGCTAAGCCCAATCAAAATCCAAAACCCGTCAAGCCCACCTGGGATTTCGGTTATCACTAATCAAAACCGCAAACGCTACTACAAAGCATAGACCTTAAAATGTATCCTAACACTAGTTGTATATTTAGACGTTTGTGAAGACATTTTAGTTTGGATTTAGGTTATATAAAGAAAAAAAATATTAGTATGATTTACTTGATTTATATATTGCAATCAACGTTACGCTCCGGTTTATTCCGACGTAGGTTGGGGTGCGACATGTATTTTGACGGCTCATCACAAGAGGATGTTCTAATAATTTGACAATTGAGATCCGAGAGGAGAATACTATCTTGATATAGTGTTTTTGTATTGGTTTGGAAAACTCTATCTTGGCATAGAGTTTATTGTTACTAAGAGAATACACTATCTTGATATTGTGTTTGAGAGATTTCACTATCTTGACATAGTGAACAACATACCGAGGAAGTGTAAAGCAAGGTACTTAATCAACTCTTTTTTGGTACTAGTATTTGTGTGTTAAATATATTAATAATGTGTCGGTATAATTATTATATATACTAGTTTTTATCCCCCGTATTACGAGGGTTGTATTTCTTTTTCGTATCTAATATTTATATGTTTTTATATTTTAATTTTATTTATTGTAAGAAAGTTAACAATTTACCTTTTTGCACACAACATGTATTGTAATTTATAATCATCCTCATATGTTGTTTTACATTATTCGTTTATAATATTTATATATTTTTTTGAATTTTAATTTTACTTTTATTTATCATAAGGAAGTTAATAATATACTCAAGATTTGATGATAAAAGAGTTCCATAACTAAATGAGATGTTATACCGGTTTAAAATCTATCTGCGTTTAGTGAGACCCATGATCCGCTTATTTATTTATTTTACTATAAAAATTGTTTATTAATTATAGATAATATATTTATTAAAAAAATGGATATTAATTTTTTGGTATATCCCTATTTTGTAGGATTTTCATATCATATATTTGATAAGATTAACTTTTAGTATAATGAGATGTTATAACTCATTTAAGGGCTATCTGGGTTTGATAAGACTCATACCCATGAATTCGGGTCAAATGCATGAGAGGTCTTAATTTAAAAATAAAACAATCTGGTGGCTTAGGAGGATTTAGGGAGCTTTCGTTTATATATATTTAAGATTATATTAAGTGGCTTTTAGGTATTTTATATTATAAACAAAATGAATTAAGATGATTTTATTAGCCATCATTCAAAAAAAGGGTATTAATTATCATCCACTACAATCAAATTATGTCATGAATATGAAAAGAAATTAAAAAGTGTGGGTTAACAGTATACATGTTCGTAAGTTTATACTTAAATTAAAGGGATATTGGTTTTAAATAATCTTAACTTTTACTCATTGGTAGGAAACACTCCCAACTAACGATTTGTCTTTTATCACTCCCAACTTGTAAACTATTTTCTTATGTCACTCCCAAACTTAACGGGCGTTAACCTCATTAATTTTGCTGCTGATGTGGCATTTGTTTAATGAGGTCGTATGCTTACATGGCGTTTTCCTTAGAAAATGTGGTCCCAACCTCCACTTCATTATTAAAAATTGAAAAACCTAAAACTAATAACAAAAGTTATAACCCATATCTATCTATCCCCTCTCTCTCTTGGCCACCAACCACCACACCACCGCCGACCACCACCACCCACCTGCCATATCGACATCATACTTGCATCTGAATGAATGGCTGATCCCCAAACAATAACCTACCATTTTAATCTCATCCCAAAACCTCATCTCAGTTTGACTAAAATCCAATCAGTTATCAACCTTACTCGGGTATGAATATGTATAAACCGAACAATCAATTGATTCTTAAACGGAACCAGGACTCTTAAAATGGGAATAATATGGTCTCCTGTGTAATGTTAACGGATGAACTTGCCTGAGGGATCCACGAATATCGGTGTTCTTTGGTCTAGATGCTTCCAGAGCATTTGGTGATGCCGCGAGACGAGTCTCCGGTGTCTGTGTATTTTATAAGCGCGTGGTTCAGATCGAGGACTTAAATTGAGGAGGTAGATGTGAACTCCTTGATACGATTTTTCTTCTTTGAAATCATATTAACATTGTTTCAATTGAAGATTGCGAAATTAATAATATGTAAGATCTAAGAGGTGATGTTGTTGAGAGAGAAGAAATGTTAATTGAGATGAAGTGAGTTAGGGACAGGCTGTGGTAGGTGGTGGTGGTGGGGAATTGGAGAGAGAGAGAGAATAGATAGAGAGAGGGATTTATTATTTTTGTTTTTAGTTTTTAATTTTTGAAAATGAAGTGGAAGTTGGGACCCATATGTTTTAAAGAAAACGCCACATAAGCTTGCCATCTCACTAAAAAATGCCACATCAGCAGCAAAACTAACGGGGTTAAGATCCGTGAAGTTCGGGAGTGACATAAGAAAATATGTTACAAGTTGGGAGTGATATGAGACAAATTGTTAGTTGGGAGTGTTCCCTACCAACGAGTAAAAGTTCGGAGTATTTAAAACCAATACCCCTAAATTAAATGGAAGTTAAGTTATGTATTGTTGCAAAAAAAATAACAGATCTAGTTATAGGGAAGGCGACTCTTAAGAGGAATAGGTTTTGAAATGGATTGCAAAAGGGCCCATAAAAGGATTCATATGTATTTGAACAAAAGAAGGGTAGGCGGTTAAGAGGGGCAACACGTAAAAGGTTTTTGGGGGCTAGCATTTTTGGAGGCACACAACACAACGGAAGAAGACACGGCTATCAAGTACTTCTTGGCGAGCTCTAATATGATCAGATATATAAGTAAGCATCTCTTGTAAAATATAAGCAACGCCAAACCACTATAAAGCCCAAACCTTCATTTCTCCTACTCGTTGTCCCCCTTTCTTGGCCCTTCTTTTAAGGGGTTGTTGTGTAAGACGTGAATCATGCCCGCTGGAACGCCCATGGATTTTATCATCAACTTGATGAATTAGTTTCAAGATATAAGGCTTTACTATTATAACAGGTTGTTCAAAAGGATCCCCCGTTCTTCCATCAAATATTCTACTTTCAAGGTTTTAAGAGATTACTTTGGCTATTACACGGAGACACAAGCAATATTGATTTCTCTATTATTATAACCGGCTAAACAAACAATGATGTTTTAGATATTGAGATTGGAACTGTTAACCCTTTAAGTTATTTGAATTTTAATTGTGGTTTTTCGTGTAAAGGATTCGATTTTGTTACATGTCCTATTATTGAATCGGTTTTGTCTACCTAGGACACGTTAAGTTTTATCTTACAATTACGACATGATTAATCATACACATAAACGTAATCACCATTAATGGCTTCCCACTTTTTAATATGATTGATTTTAGTTAACTAACCCAAAACTTGGAGAATATTACTTTTTCTCATAATTGTTATTACAACTATATCTTAATTAGTTTTGCAATTTGGTTTCAAAGCAGCTCTTAATTTAAGTTATTACAAATAGCATAGTAGAATAAAATAATCAAATAAAACATGCAAAACTAACCATATGCTCCACGTGGATACGATACATTATTTATCCTAGCTAGTTACTTAGGTTAATTAGGTTTTTGCATGATTCGTAAGACGGTCATCAGTACTTGGTGTAACTTGTGAAGAAGGTGCTCACTACCTTTGATTAGTGGAGACTTGTAAAGCATGTTACTTAGTGTGACTAGTGAAGAAGGCGGTCACTTCCTTAGAAGAGTGAAATGCTTGTACCGATGGTCCCTACCACTTAGGGGGGGGGCATTAATTTGTTGAATAAAACTCGCGATCTAGGGATCGGGAAGAGGACGCGTGGTGGATTAGTTAACATCCACTTGACCCTTTATACGTCGGTTGTGTCTCTCTTTCCTTAAACTCTTTACATACTTATTTGTTTATTATTAGCATATACATCAAGTGTTCTTCCATGCACAAGGTTAAAACATTAACTAAATATTTTTAAAATAAGAAATTTTTAGTAAAAACTATTCATCCCCCTTTAATTTTCTACACATTGCATATCCTATTTGGTTAAACTATATGAATTAAATGAATTAGTACTTAAATTATATGGTAGCCACACATATATGTGAGAATGATATAGAAATGATAAACGTACCCATATCACAAGATTCAAAAAAAATACAAAAACTAAAAATGGTAATGGCGATGGTGGTGGCGGGGGTGGTTATGGTCAGGCAACGACAGTGGTGGCAGTGGTGATCAGGTGACGACGGGGATGAAAATGGTAATGCTGGCTACCGTGACGACGGTAGTGGTGGTGGTAGCGGTAGTGGTCAGGTGGTAGTGGTAGTGGTGGCGTTTTTGTTATCGACAGAGTGTGATGAAAGAAGATTGAAATGAAAAAAAGGAAAACAAAATAAGGGGGTGAGAAGAAATGGTTTTGATGGAATGGGATTCCTATGTAATCGTTTACTTTATTCCATTGATCAACCAAACACCTTTTTTGTTTTAATTCCCTCACAATGACTCATTTCATTTCTCATGTCACTCTTGCATACCAAACACTTTGTGATGATATACTTTGTTTGTTTGTATCGACGCTTCCATTACAATTACATTACCACCGATAATTTTCTTTATATGCTTTCCTACAAAGCAATTGATGACCTTGGGTTTTTGGCAATGATAGCGTCTTTCGATTCTTCATCGGAAACCATCGTCTTCACTCTTGCATGTGTTTAGGGATAAGGTGAACGATAATTTGTTTAGATTGACTACGGAAAATATGTTGTCACTGTTAGTTCATGATCTGCTCCACTAGCAATTTGCAGCCTTTCATGATGCAAGTTTGAGGTAAGAAATTTGTATACACATGACACAATTGCTATTTTTATGTATTGGGTTAGAATTGGGTTCTATTTGAAACGGTTAGATTCACTTCAGGTTCTATGGTTTTTCTAATTTCAACCTTTGTTTGAGGTGTGAACCTTCACGCCTATGTGTGTATTTAATAGGTAATAGGTACACATAAGCTTAGTATTAGATTAGGTTGAAAGTATGCATTACTATCATCTTTTAGTTAGTATTGTGTGATTCTGATTTTGTCGATTCACCAGGCGTTGATCAGTTCATCATGTAAGTAATATAAAACATGATAAATATTAAACCTATAAACCTGTTACAGCATGGAGAGTAGTAACCGCAACAGAGAATGATGTAGACGACATGGTTGTCAGCTTGGTCGAGTTCCCCTTTAGGATGTATAGTTAAGGATGGTGTTAGGGTTCTTGAGAGGAACCCGGTTTAGGAGAGAGGAGGCACACAATATTGTTATGTGTGTGTGATTAGGTTATGATGTTAATATTTATCTCTCTTTATATTCATCCAAGGGGAAACCCTTTATTAGTTAGTTATAGGTAATATGGCCCATCAACAATTACCAAACTAATATATAATAAGGTATAATTAATTATTTTGATCTATTATTATATAAATGATAATGATGGCTATATAAATAAATATATAAAATATATTTATTCTTACACCAGGTACATCATATTAATAACAGTTAAATATCGCGAGTTCGAATTGAACTCTTTTTTCATGGCTTTATACCCCGCAACCTGAATAGTAGTTAAATATATAAAGAGAGAAGTAACAAAAGATAGAATGGATACTATAAGAAGTTGCTTTGCATATTAAGCATTTATCTTTTAATTCTTTTAGTAACAAAAAGAAAACTAGCAAAAATGGCCAAACAAAGTTATATTTTTATTGTTTTTTTCCACATATTACAACTTGCTTACTTATTTTTATCTTTTAATTCTTTTAGTAACAAAAAGAAAACTAGCAAAAATGGCCAAACAAAGTTATATTTTTATTGTTTTTTTCCACATATCACAACTTGCTTACTTATTTTTATGAGACAAAATAAAGACAGAAGATCCATCGCTGTTGGTCGACCACTGAAGAAATACAAATCTAGACCGGAGTCTAGATGGGTATTTGCACATGATGAGATGAATCTGAAAGCTAAGGATCTGAATTAGTATTTTGAACATGCAAAACGAACAACATCGGTAGCCTCGTTACAGGATGAGGCTTATGGGAAGGAACGAATGAGGTGGAGATCATAATATGGTGGTGAGATGAAGGTGGTGGTATGTCACACCTGGTTTTAGGGATCTAGTCATGTAATTAATAGTTGGTATGGTTTTATCAATATGGAAGTTTTGTTTAAATATTATATTAATTTACATTAAATCGGCACTTAAATACCCACAGTGTTTATAAAATTAACTTATTTAGAACAAGTTTACATCAATATCATTTACAAAATTTAGTTTAGCCATAGTCATATACTAAGACTAGGAATCCCCAGTCCCCGTTCAGAATTTCCACGTCAATATCTATTGTTGGTTACCTAAGAACACTTTTGAAAATACGTCAACTATTGCCGGTAAATAATGCTGACTTGACTCACAAATGTTCTCATAATTCGTTAAGACCACAAATGACAGTAATTTTTAACAACTTAGTAGGACAACAACCATTTCCTCGGATTGTTTACGACTTAAACATATACACAAGTCAACGAGTGTCTGGGTGCAGTGTGATCATCGCTTACCATGTATGTAAGGATCCAGAAATATGTATATTTTGGTTTGATTTCTAGTTATTTCTTTGTGTCAGAACGTTCTAAGGATTACGTATAATCCTATGTAGACTCTTTAAAATTGGATATGCATATCCTTTTGTTTATGAAGAGTAAATAACTTTATAAAATAGTTGAAAGCATTCACCTTGTCAATTCTTGATAATCTCGGTCTTTCCATTTTCTTGATTATCTTTAACCTATTGAAATAAGTTTGTATAAATATCTATGTCTTTGCATGATCTATCTCGGTTATCATGTTAGGACTTAATTTTCTTTAAAACCACAAAGTTCACCTTCAGACGGACCATCACATGATTAGACAAACCATCAAACCATTGGTTTGACTTTTTGACCAATATTGGTCTTAGACCGCCCGTTAGGCTGAGGGGTGTGGGGGGCTCCAACGGGGGCGCGAGTGGGGGCTCCAGCCAATAATATTGTGACGTGTGGCAGAGAGAGAAACTGGATAAGATGGGTGTTGGAGCCCCCGCTGGAGCCCCTGGCCCTGGTGTGGAGGGGCTCCAGCAGGGGCTCCAGCGGATTTTTTTTTTATTTTTTTATAAATATATTCAAAAAACGTATTATTAAAAAAACTCATAAATTATTAAAAAAAACACACATTAAAAAAAACACATTAATATCTATAAATAAAAAAAAATTAAAGTACTAAAAAAACATTATTCTTATTCTTCGGCTTGGTCTTCTTCGATCAACCTCTTTCGGATACGTTCCTTTTGCTTTTCCATCAGCATTTGATCGACCGGATTTAGGTTACTGAAGTCTCTTGTAAGGAAGTCCAAATCTCTCATTCGACTTTTTTCCTTTTTGTCATTAGAGACCACCTCCATGGTTTTGTTGAATTTATTGTGGGATTCAACAAGATCGACGATGTTTACGGCTCCCCCCTCAGCCGGTTTTTTCCCCTTGGCGTCCCGTCCCAATGGCCGCCTCCTCGGCGGTGAAGACGTTTCCTCCCCCGCAATGTTTAGGTCGAATCCAACGCGGCAATCCGACCCGGCAGTAGTGCTATACGCTCCAGACGAACTAGTTTTAGACCGTTTCGGCCCTACTTCCGCATCAGTGTCCGGCGCCACCAGCTCAACCCACTTGGCACACCTTTTCAACCTCTCCCACAACTTTACATCGTCCCACGTCTTCACCGTCCCATACCTCCGCAAACACTCCTGCCTCCACTCTTCGACAGTGAAATTGTAAACCGCCAAATCATCACTGCCACTTGGTCTCATACGACCGGCGTTCCTGTTGAAAAGATTAGTAAACAAGCCGACAAATTTTCTGATTTCGGGCCACCGACCCGAAATCATATCGGCGTTTCGCTCTGTACTCCCAACGAGCGTATAGAACGTCTCCCTAACCTTTGTCCAAAAAACCTTGCTTTTTTGGTAGTCGGCTGCAAAATGAATAATTAAATTAGATTTCCAGTTAACTTTTTTAATTAACTATTTTTTTAAAAATCATTATTAAAAACGTTAAAACAATTACCGCAACGCCGATCCTCAGAAATGACTATCCAAGCCCGACACAAGGCTTCCTTCTCATCCGATGACCACGGAGTGGTTTTCCGTTTCATCCTCGGAGTCGAAGCCGGTCCCGGCCCGTCCGTTGCAAGTTGTTTTTTTCGGTGGACGCGTCTTCTTGCTCCCGTAGCATCACCGTGTGATTCTTGTGTCTCCGGAACAACAAAGTTAGGAGACGGTTGTATGTTGGATTGTTGAAAGCCGGATGTTTCTTGCGACCCCGAAAAAAACATCGGTTGGTCTGGTGACGACCAAAAATCGTCGTAACTATAACCTGAATCTAGGTTTGGGTACCAATTTCCAGACATGTTTTTAAAAAAAAGTTTGGAAGATGGGTTGATTTTGGGTTTTTTTTTGAAGTTGTTGTAATTGTTTTATGTGATTTTGGGTGTGGTAATTGTTTTAGGTGATATTGGGTTTATATATAGGAAGAATAATTTTTTTTTTATTAAATTAAAGAGCCGTTGGGCTCATTTGTGTACACTCCAACGGCTATGTCACGCACCCCAATGCTCCTTTACGCCACCTTTCTCCCGCGACCCCCCTTGCGCCTGCTTTGAATTCCGCGCTCGCGCCCCTCTCGCGCCCCGGTGGTGTGGTGCTCGCGCCTGGGGGCGCGAGCGGAGGGGCTCTCGCGCCCCCGCTGAAGCCCCACACCCCTCAGCCTTATATATAAGACGAATTGTTTGACATAGACAATCTGTCACATTATTACAAGGTCCATCAAATGATTAGCTGTGTCCCAACCATTTGAACATACCCCACTTGTCGTTGACTTTAGACGGCCCGTCTAGTAGTTTGCCCAATATTGGCTTTGTAAAAATCATTTTAGACATCAAACCAACGCTCATTTATGCATTCTAGCTTTTCAACTTGTTTATAAACACTTTTTGGTAACTAATAACACCATTTTAACAAGGTTTGATCACCATAGCTTAGATCCTTTCTTAAACGTGAAAAAACGAACTTTAAACACCATAATTATACCTTATAGCAACTTAATGTCTAAGTCAAGGCTTGGCTTATACTTCACACCTCAAGAGATTTGATCAAAACCTCCTTGCAACTTATAACACCCTCTTTGATGGTGAAATGGCTCATGAACACCAACAACTTGTTCTTCAAGTGAGTGATTGATCTATGTTGATTTGAATATGATTGATGCATAATATGGTCATGGTATGACCTCTATTTATAGGCCAAATCGACTTGGATGACAATTAATCACCGCTTGACACGTTATAGCCTTGTTGTCACACTATGGTTGCGAACCCAACCATTAGATGGACTGTTTGGAATTTGTAGGTGGATTAGACGATCCGTTTAATCCTATCTTTGTGGCTAAGATAGCCTTTAGACGGGGTTGCCTTATAAAGTAAGCAGATGAGGTGGTCCTACTAATCTATAATCTTTATGGTTAAGTCAGTCTTTAGATTTAGTCAGTGATGGCTAGCGGAGATGAAGATGGGGTTGGTGGTTACCGACGACGGTGATGGAAAGGGAAGAGCGAGTGATGCAGATTGAATGTGTAGGGTTTTGATATAGGGATGAACTGTCAATTTTGCACCTCCGTTTGTCGATGTTATTAACAAAAAACAGACTGGGAGATTCACACTGATCATGTCCCCCAAAAAAAAAACAAAGGGACTCAACCAGTTTAAATTTCCTGGGAGGGGCAAAGTTGCTCCCGCTTCCAAACCACATGGACGCAAACTGCAATTTACACCTAAATTTATAAATAATTATTAAGTATGGCGATGTAGATTTAATGCGTTTGTTGAATATTAATACAAATATACTGACAGTTGTTCATACGAGACATGTTGATTGCAACACGTGGCATCACTCACCGACAACCGACCCTTAATAAATAGACACAAGACCTTTAGCGAGCACCTCTCACCAAATTCTAAAAACCTCTTCAACGAAGCAAGGTGAAAAAGAAGAACATCCATAAGGTAAATGCACATTATTTTCAAATGATCAACCTTTTTACTACTTGAACAATATCCATGTTTGATGTTTACCTTCCATTCAACCACTTTGAGTAATAATCGTTCATTTAAATGTTTTGAGATGAAATTATATCTGATTCTTAAATCGACTAAAAGATATTAATATCTGGATTTAGTAATGGTTAATGCGATGATTTGTTTAAGATATGAAATTGAAAAATTCTTAAAAAATTTAAGATCATTTTTCCTTATGTATTTCTAAATTAACAAATTACATCTGAAGAGATATGGTCCCAAATCGGTTAATCGCTCCCTAGGGTAAAACCTGTTTAGCTCCGGTTTAACTCGTGTTTCTTCAACATCAAAATTAAAATCATCTTAACGAGCTTTGTTCACACCCATCATATTACAGTCTCTTTTTTTGTTATGTGTTTACAGTGTTAGAATTCTCATTGAAATTCTAGATCAACAATTTCCACTAACTTTAACAAATCGTATCATGTGAGATGATCACAACAAGGGTAATTAAGTCATTATAACTCTTGTTTTCTTCATCGGTAAATGAAAAAGTTAATACCTTGCATGATTATTATTAATGCTTGATCACTTTAATACATCTAGCAGATAATAATAGGTATATACAAAATATTTTTCATGTATGACTATAATCACATCTCTTTATAACACGTGTCAGCAACTTTCGGTGCCACTTGTTCAAGAACATGTTATCTGTTTTTTCTTTTTCTTTTTTTCTTCCTTTTTCATTTTTGTAGAACTTATTTTAAATAAATCAAGTATGTGTGGCAAAAGAAACATAAAAAAAAACAAATATGAGCATCCATTCATAAAGAAACCTCACATCCCATAAAAATGAAAGCAAAATTTTTTATCAGCTTTTTCCCTCTATTCATTTCTAAAAAGAGTGAATAGGGATTCCTAAAGAAATAAATAATAAAAGAAAAATATTGTTTAATTGAATAAATATATATATATTAAAAGTCAGATGTGAGGAGTTTTTAAAAGGTAAACAAATGTTAGGAATAAATGTGTTTTTAACATGAATGAATGTTTTAAAAGAATGAAAACGCATGTGGTAAAAGCAAAATAAATAAATAAAAAATAAAAGATAAAAATCAGAGAGATTGAAATTGAAAGAAAGAAAGAAAGAAATAAAAAGTAGAGGTAAGACAGAGAGACGATGAAATAAAAAGGTTGACTTGTTCAATCTCAATAATAATAATAATAATAATAATAATAATATGAGAAAGAAAAACAGCAGCGGAAGGTAGGAAGGAAGAAATCAATAATTCCGTCTACGATGCACCACCGTATGACGTTCAGGTTCTCTCATTCTCATTCTCATTCTCATTCTCATTCTCATCCACTCCACAAATAAAATCCATACGCTCCAATTTAATCCACTCCACTCATTGGGTTTTGTTGTTCAATTCAATATCCACTGGGTTACTTTTTTGTATCTTCATTATTATTATTATTATTATTATTTAGATTAGACCCACCCACTTTACTTTGATCATTACGGAGTAATATATTCTTCTTCTTCTTTCATTTCTGGCTTTCCCCTTCATTTATGCTTAGGGTTCATCATCTTCCATATTTCAGATTTTAGGGTTTTTCAATTTGGATTTCATATTTTTTTATTAGGCTTTTTTAACAAGTGTGTATAGTTGTTCACTGAAATTGTCTACCTTTGGTCACAGAGATCAATGTATTTGTTCTTTTGTTATGTTTCTGTTAAGGTAAAACACTTGTTATTCATATACGTTTCTTGTAGACTTCTGGTTGCTTTGAGATGATGGGCTCTGAGACAGATGGTTCATCACCACCACCACCGTCACAGGCGGCGCAAGTGAACAAGTATGGTGTGATGGACCCAATATCACGTGCCGGACCCACTGCGGTTGACATTCGCAGGAATGCACTGCTGGAACAGGTAGACCATGCTCTTTCTTTGACCACATTATTTTTACTAAACTTAATTTATTTGTTTATTTGTAAGCTTTTGAGGGACTCGAGAGTTTATGAGGGACCAGAAGAAACTGCAAAACGAGAAGAGGTTCTTCGTCGTCTGGATCAGGTTTTTCTAAATTTTTAATAGTTAATGTTTATAATCTTTTTTGCTATACAATCTTAATGTGTGCCACTACATTGTTTAAATTTTGACCTAGTAATCCCTTGTTTTGATGATGATCAAGATTATGTACCTTGCAATATTACTTGTTTATTAAAGATAATCATATACTACACATATGTGTCCAAGAGTATACAAAGATCAAAAAATGTAGAAGTACAGCGTAAATCAACCACATGGATGTGCTGTGAAATTAGAGAGATTCTAAACAAATGTTTAATAATACAAGCCTTATAAAAATGAAAATTTTATAAACTCATGATGCTATCTGAATAACTTGATCAGGGACTGAAAAATTTGTTTTTTTATTCCTGTAGTTGTCTTTGATATTATGCATGTTGTATCACTGCTTTGACCTTAAATCACTTTAAAATTCCATTAACAAAACTATAGCATTTTGCCAAAATGACCAATGATGTCTCATTTTTGTTCATGTATTGTTAGATATGTTTATCAACATAACTGTCATTCTTTCTTTAGACGTGTCACATATATCATAGTTAGAATTGTAAAACCTGTATATTATATGTTGTAATTGTATTGTACATATTACAAGGATATATATAGAACTCAATGTTACACTCTAATCCCTCTAATATAATATATAATAAACTATGTCTAATATTCCCCCGCAAGCTAAGGCCGGGCAGCGATCCTTAGCTTGGACCGTAAGAATAGGAATTGCGGAGAGGGTAGAGGCTTTGTAAAAACATCTGCAATCTGATCCTCTGTTGAGATGAACTGCACTGAGAGTTTCCCTTGAGCTACCAGTTCTCGAACAAAGTGAAAATCCACTTCAATATGCTTTCTGCGTGCATGGAAGACAAGATTTGCTGACAAGTATGTTGCACCAAGATTATCGCACCACAATGTTGTTCTCACTGGGACATGTAGTTCACGCAAGAGTGCCTGTAACCATGTTAGTTCAAGAACCGTATCAACAAGAACTTTATACTCAGATTCTGTGGAGGACCGAGAGACAGTTCTTTGTTTACTCGCAGATCAAGATACCAAATTCGAACCAAGATATATAGCATGTCCCCCGGTGGATCGACAGTCATCTGGACATCCAGCCCAGTCAACATCAGAAAAGGCACTCAGAGTGTTGTAGTTGGCATCTGTGTAAGCATGAAGAACAAATGACGACTTATGTTTGATGAGAAGGCCATGTGAGGCGGTACCCTTCAGGTAGCGCAAGATGCGTTTAACAGAGGACCATTGATTTTCTGTTGGCGAGTGCATGAATTGGCAGACCTTGTTAACCGCATATGCGATGTCGGGACGAGAAAGTGTCACATACTGAAGGGCACCAACAATCTGTCTATATTTTACCGGTTCCTCACAAAAAGGGTACCCAAGGCCAAGTTGGCAGTTGTTGTAATAAATGAGTCAACCGGTTGAGCATGTGATAAGTTCGCACGTTGCAATAATTCCAGAATGTATTTCTGTTGTGACATGATTATATCTGAGCCTTGATGTATAATCTCAATTCCCAAAAAATAGGAGAGTCAGCCCATGTCCTGGACCGCAAAAGACCGACCAAGATTGTGAATCATGTGATCAATTGCCTGTGGGTTGTTACCTGTCAAAATAATATCATCAACATAGACAAGTAGATACAATAATGTGCTCCCGGACGAGTAAATGAATAGAGAAGGATCTGTCGAAATCCAAGTCTTTGAAGAGCTGTAGACAACCTATGAAACCAAGCTCGAGGGGCCTGTTTTAAACCATATAGTGACTTATGCAATAAACAAACATGATTCGGTCTCTGTGGGTCAACAAAGCTAGGTGGTTGTTGTAAATATACTGTCTCTTGCAAGTCACCATGCAGAAAAGCATTTTGAACATCAAGCTGTCGAAGCTGCCATTTTTGTGTAACTGCTATGGAAAGGACCACACGGATGGTTGTAGACTTGACAACCGGGCTAAAAGTCTCCTGATAATCAATGCTCGGTTGTTGTCGAAAACCTTTGGCAACTAATCGAGCTTTATGACGTGTGGTAGCTCCTGTTTGGTCCCTTTTTAGTTTATAAGCCCACTTACAGTCAACAACATTAGAGCCTGGAGCACGATGTACCAAAGACCCCGTACCGTTTCTCATCAGCGCGGAGTATTCGTCAGCCATGGCGTTACACCATTTAGGATGTGTATTAGCAACGGTAAAGGAAGCGGGTTCAGTGTCAGGATTAAGGGTGGTAGAGTGAAAAGAAGTTGCATTAAAGGGTTTTGTAGTTTTTGGATTTTGGCAAAGGTTTGGTGGTCGTTGACGGGGCGATGGTTGGGTAGTAGGGGCTGGTGTCATGGATGTAGATGGAGTGGGTGTGGTAGGGCTTATAGTGGGTGATTGAGGTGTAGGGGCTGGTTGGGTTGGGTTGGTTTGTTAATCGGGGAGGGTTGATCCGTAGAGGCTGATTCAGTGATCGGGGATGGTGTTGGTGGAGTTGTGGCCATATAGATGGTGGATGTTGTGTCAGGAGGGGATGTGGGTGGGGCCGTAGGGGCTGTTTTGGGTCGGCGATTGTACGTGTGGAGCAGAGGTGGACAGGAAGATGGTGGGGTAGGTGAAGGAGGAGTAGGTGAAATAGTAGGGTAGGAAGAAACATGTCTCTGTAGGTTGAGATGGGAAGCATGGGATAAATTGCTGATGGAATGGAAAGTGTTCATTAAACCGAACATGGCGCGCAACGTAAATGCGGTCGGTTTGTGGATCAAAGCAACGATAACCATGATAACCATGATGAGCAGAACTGTAACCCAAGAAAACGCACGAGGTGGACCGGATATCCATTTTGTGTTTATTGTAGGGACGAAGATGTGGGAAACATTGAGATCCGAAAACCCGTAAAAAGGAGTAGTCTGGAGGAATTTGTACGAGAGAGCATACGATTTATAAGGTAAACTGCTGTCTCGAAAGCAAAGTTCCAGAAATGTTGAGGAACGTGTGATTGGGCTAGTAAAGTGAGACCTGTTTCGACAACATGACAATGGCGACGCTCCACAATGCCATTTTGTTCACTAGTATGTGGACAAGAAAGACGATGTGTGATACCTAGGGTATAAAGGAAAGTAGACAAACTTCGGAATTCGCCACCCCAGTCACTTTGAACAGATTTAAGTTTAGTGTTAAATTGTCTTTCAGCCATGGTGATAAATTGTTTAAAGATTCCAAAAACATCAGATTTTCGTTTGAATGGAAAAATTCACATGAACTTAGAAAAATGGTCTACGCACAACAAAAAATAATTATGACCCTCAAAGGACGTAATGGGTGCCGGGCCCCAACGTCGCAAAAAATAAGATCCAAAACACTTGAACTTTTAACATCAGATGATAACAAACGTAGTTTAATTGATTTCCCAACAGAACATGAAGCACAAACAGTGCTAAAAACATTGTTTTTGAAAGGTAAATGATAAACAAATAACATTGACTTCAAAAACTGTGGATGAAGATGTCCAAGTCTTTGATGCCAAATAGAGGCGGAGACACAAGTTGCAGGGAAGGAGACTTTAGGCAGGACTTGAAACCGCGGGAACCAGAGGGAGTACAAACCGCCATTACTTGGACCCGTGAGGAGGGTTTTGTGTGTAGACTTGTCCTTCACAGCAAAAAAGGTAGCGTGAAATTCAAAATAAACGTTATTATCAAGGCAAAAACGTTGGATTGATAGAAGATTTTGTTTGATTTCGGGGACAAGAAGTATGTTTTTAAGGTCAAGAGTTTTAGTGGGTGAATAATAACGAGTGGAACCAATATGTAAGATGGGGAGACCCTTACCGTTGCCAACATGGAGACTATCATTACCATAGTAGGCTTTAGAATTACCGATGCTGGAGAGATCCGGTACCACGTGGTTATTTGATCCGGTGTCAGGGAGCCAAAAGTTGGAAGCTTGTGAGCGAAATCAGCAAAGTTGGCATAATTAACAGATGGTTGTTGTCGTGAGCGAAGGGTTGCAGGATCACGTTTGGGGCATTCAGAAGGTATGTGACTGATGCCACACCTATTGCAAGTGCCGTACACAGTATTTTGATTAGAAGCCCAACTAAATTGAGTGCGATTACCTCCCGTGTTGTTACGGTTGTTAGAGCTATTGTAATTGCCACGCCCGCGGCTGTTTCCTTGCCTATTATTTTGGTTACAGTTTGGGTTCCTGTTTGTGTAGTATGCTTGCGCCGGCTGAGAGGAATCCGGCTGCAATTTTAAACCTAGTTGGGCAGCCAATTGTTGGACTGCATGAATTGCATCAGATTGGGACAATGAACCGGACGAAGCAGTGCTGGCAGGTTTGCGGGCTGCCATAAATGCTTGTGTTGGTGGAAGGTCAAGCACTGTTTTCTTGTGCATGTACTCATGATCAGCCATTGAAGCATGTAGCTCACTGAAAGCCAGTTGTTGGGAAAGGGCTGTGGTCTTCACTCCATGGTATTCTTCACGAAGACCAGAGACCACAAGCATCACAATGTCTCTCTTTCATCGGTTCGCCAATATTAGCGAGTGCAGTGGCATACTCTTGAGCCCTAGTCAGATAATTAGAGGAGGACTCATCAGGCTTCATCTCATCTCGATCCTTAAAAGTTGGGTCTTCAAAGTGTATTCCCTGGAAGTCGTATGAGGAGCATAGGCACGTTCTAAAGACAACCAAAGATCCCGGGAAGTAGAACCTTGGACATGTTGAAAGGAGGTTTCAGAGATTGTGGATAGCATGAGCATGCGAACATGAGCATCATTAGAGACTCAAATCGCATGCTGGGGATTGGGTTGAGTGTGTTGTATGTTGGCCTCTTGTTTCTCTTTACCGGAAGAGGATGTAACCGAGATAGTAGGTGAAGGAGATGGAATTGTGCCATCTACATAGCCAAACAGATCATTGGTTATCAAGAAGGGCTGGATCAGATTCTTCCAATAACCATAATTGGTTGGAGACAGGGTAAATCCAAACTTGTGAGAGTTATGGATTGTTTTATCAGATTTGGAGAAAGCTACAAGATCAGTCATTGTGTGAAAATTTGAGCAGGGGCTGGCAAGGGTTGTGGCAGGGCTGTAGCAGGGGGGAGGGAGAAAAAAAATTAATCGTAGAGTTGTTGGGTGGGTGGCGGCAGTAGGTTTAGGGTAACCTAGCTCTGATACCAAGTTAGAATTGTAAAACCTGTATATTATCTGTTGTAATTGTATTGTACGTATTACAGGGATATATATAGAACTCAATGTTACACTCTAATCCCTCTAATATAATATATAATAAACTATGTCTAATAATCATTTTGATGATCTAACGATACAAATGCATTGTTTAATTTGTAACTTCATTCTTTTGTTATAGATTATCAAAGATTGGGTGAAACAGTTAACCCGTCAAAAAGGTTACACTGAAAAAATGGTTGAGGAAGCAAACAGCATCGTTCGCACCTTTGGATCCTATCGCCTAGGGGTAATTACCATTATTAATGTGTACATTGAAAAATTTGTGTTTTGTTTGTTTAACTTAAAGCAAACAGATGATAGAACACAAACAATTGAAAGAACAATACTTTTATGTTTGTGCTTGTTCGTTAACAAAAAGGAAGTCCGTATTCTTATATGTTCGTTTATTAATAGTATAAACAAATGGCACATGAAACGTAAACAAACGGACATAACTGAGCTAATATCAATTAACAGTAAAGGTGCACAACAATGTGTTGGGCCTTAAAAGTTAATATAATTAGCCTAAATTATAATGGGTAATATTTTATTAACAAACGTAAATGAACGTAAATGAGCGAACATAAATGAATATAGGCTAGTGAACGTTCATGAACAAAAAGTTTTGTTAATGTTCATTTGTTTATTAAATAAAAAAGCATAAATAAACAAACTTCACGTTGAATGGTTCACGAACTGTTCTTTGAACGTTCAGTTGGTTTTCATGCCTATCTATAATTATATAGTTATATAAGTTTGATCTTGAAACATGAAAAGCAAAAAAACTGAATATGTTTGGAGATGAAAAGAATAAATAATGGTAAAAACATGACCCATTTGGCTACAGGTACATGGTCCCCACGCTGACATTGACACACTCTGCATCGGGCCATCATATGTGAATCGAGAGGTGATCATATAATTTAGCTGAAAATGTATTTTCTATATTTTAATTTGGTCATATTTTTGCTTAAATTAACCATTTTTTTATTTCTTTCATCAGCATGATTTTTTCAGAATATTGCATAATATATTATTGGGAATGGAAGAAGTGGCTGACCTTCAGGCCATTGAGGATGCACATGTTCCTTTGATGAAGTTTAAGTTTCAAGGGATATCTATTGATCTTCTTTATGCTAGTGTATCTCTACTGATTGTTCCAGAAGTAAGTGCCAAAATGCCCAGCCCTTCTGAAAATGTATAGTTTGTTTTTGAGTTTAGATTTTCTCGTGTGAAACTAACTTTTGACAGGATTTGGACATTTCTCATAACTTTGTGTTGTACAACACTGATGAAAAAACCGTGAGGAGTCTTAACGGATGCCGCGTTGCTGATCAGATTCTTAAACTTGTTCCAAATGTGGAGGCACGTATTTTGGTCTATATATAATGTTAGATTTACATTATTGATTTTTTTACATTTATTTAACTGGCATGAAATATGTAGAACTTCTGCACAACATTAAGATGTTTGAAGTTTTGGGCTAAAAGGCGTGGCGTTTATTCGAATGTAAGATTTCATTATATGTCTATCTTTATTGTCAGATGTTACACTTTTGACCAGGCTTGTAAACGAACCGAATGAACACGAACGGGGCATGTTTGTGTTCTTTCGTGGAACTTTAACCAGCAAACAATCAAGTACGAACTGTTAAACAAATGGGGTTTTCTTGTTCATGTTTCTTTCTCAAGAAAATGATAGTGTTCGTGTTCGTTTGTTAAGAATCTTTCCTGCTTTAGAGCTAATAGGATAGATATTTGTATTTGAAATAAGGGGGCTACCCTAAGGTGAGATAATGTGTCAGGAAATACACAGTGGTTAAGGGCATAGACCTCTAGACAAGACAGAGTACATTGTGGGTTCCAGTCCAAGTTTTATAGATTCTGATAAGAGTCAACCCCCTGAAACCAACACAGGTGGGTAGGTAGAGAATACCTAGGGGTGTAAGCCAACTCTCTCTAGTTAACTCAGCAAAGGGAAGAGTGTAAACAAATGGTTCACTAACGTAAACAATCGAACATAACTCAATATAAATGAGTGAACATAACCAAGTGAACATTAATTGAAAGTAAAAGTGAACATCAATCAGTTGGGCCTAAAAATCAATTAAACTAGACTAAGTTATAGAGGGTCTAAAAATTTAAATGAGTATATGAAAACAAACGTGAACAAATGAACATAAACGAATGAACGAACGAGATATGCGCTAATGATTGTTCATTTAACTGAACCTACAAAAAAGTATGTTCATGTTCATTATTAAATAAACGAATATAAATGAATTTCCCGTTGAACGATTTATTGAACGTTCGTTTCATTTTCATGCCTAGTGCTCTTGATCAAATTCGAGTCCTATGTTATTTTTAATGAGCTAGACGGATAAATATAAAAGTTCTGATTATTTCAGAAGATGCAGTTTATTATGAAATTCTATTTGATACTTTAATTTTGTAAATCTAAAAAACGTTTGTGGGTTGTCCTAACCAGATCTGGCCCAACATTCACTGTTTTGACCCGTTTATATTTTGATTAGGTCACGGGGTTTCTTGGTGGTGTTAATTGGGCTCTGTTAGTTGCTCAGGTATGCCAGCTTTATCCCAATGCAATACCTAGTATGCTGGTTTCCCGTTTTTTCAGAGTGTACACACATTGGCGTTGGCCCAACCCGGTCATGCTTTCCCCAATTGAAGAGGATGATCTTGGATTTGCCGTGTGGGACCCACGCAAGTGGAAGGGTGACCGCACTCATCTTATGCCTATTATCACTCCTGCTTACCCGTGCATGAACTCTAGTTACAATGTTTCTACAAGCACTCTCCATGTTATTGTGGAACAAATTCATTTTGGAAATAGAGTTTGCGAGGTCAAAACTAAAAACCTCTTATTTTATTAACTTTATTTATTATTATGTTTGCTGTTGATGACGTATTTTTGGTTTTTTAAATGTGATTTAGGAAATCGAGTTGAACAGAGCAAATTGGAGTGCTTTGTTTGAACCATGTGCTTTTTTCGAGTTGTATAAAAACTATTTGCAGGTAGACGCTATAGCTACAGATGCTGATGATCTGCTTTCATGGAGAGGATGGGTGGAATCCCGTCTTAGATTCCTTACTTTGAAGGTCCGTTTCATTAATATTAATAGTCTACATTCCTCGTTTTAACATTAACTTGTTTTGACCTGTTACCGACCTCTCTAGCCTTTTAGGGGTGCTTATCAAATCGAATTCGGGTTATTCGAACTTGAAAGTTTTAAAACTTCGAATTCGAATAAGTTTGAAAAATCTAACCTTAAACCCTAAATTTAAAAATACTGATAAAAGAAATTCTAATATAATTAATTTATCAACAAAAAAACATCCCTGAGCTAATATCTAGTTATATGTGATATCAAAAAGTTTAGACATAATACAAAAGCCTGTTTGAATTCGGGATACTCTAATCGAATCAGTTCAAGATATTTAAATCCGACATAGAATTCGATTTCGACTACCCCAAATTTGAATTCCTGATTCATTATTTAAATTTGGGGCATGCTTCTGTTGTTTGGTTAACTTTAACCAAGCAAACGATCGGCCATGAATGATTGCACAAACAAGGTTTTCTTGTTCATGTTTGTTCGTTAAGAAGGTGTTCATGTTCGTGTTCGTTTATGTTAGCATGTTAACAGTATAAACAAGCTATTCACAAACATAGACAATCACAGGCTAACAAACATAATTGAAGTATTGAACATAGATGAACAAAGATAACTTTTTAAATACCAATTAAAAGTAAACGTTTATAAAACTAGACTAAATAATAAGAGGTGATATTTCTATTTCATAAACTAAACTAAATTGTAAATGGCCTAAGTATTTTAAATGAATACTTAAACCAGCGTAACTGAACAAACATATCCGGCGAACGTTCACGAATGAATGAGACATGCGTTTCATGTTTGTTTCTTTAATTAAATGGACAAACAGATTTGTTCATGTTCGTTCATTTATTAAATAAAAGGACATAAACAAACTTCCCGCCGAACATTTCACAGGCGGTTCACTGAATGTTCGGTTCGTTTACAAGCCGGCCTGCTTTTATGAAATCTGACCTCTGTTTTTCCGTTCGATTCTGTGGTATTTTCAGATTGAGCGTGATACAAAGTTGACATTACAGTGCCACCCGTTCCCAACCGCGTATGCTGATACATCAAAGTCGTTTTCACATTGTGCATTTTTTATGGGGTTGCAAAGGCAACCGGGGGTGATAGTTCAAGACAGCAACCAGTTTGATATTCGTGTAACAGTGGAAGAGTTTAAGTCAGAGGTAAAAAGATATGATAATTGGAGACCCGGGATGAGCATTTTTGTGTCACATGTGCGTAGGAGAGAGCTTCCGGCTTATGTTTTCCCGTCAGGACATGGATGTCATCGACAATTAAGACACCCTCCACAACCATCTATAATAACGTCAAACCAAGATGTTCAAGGCTCGGTTTCTCCAGCTTCTGAGAGACGATCCAGGAGGAGAGGTGATAGTCCTAATGAGGATGTTCACGGCTCGGTTTCTCCAGCTTCTGAGAGACGATCCAGGAGGAGAGATGATGGTCCTACTGAGGATGTTCAAGGCTCAGTCTCTCCAGCTTCAGCTCCTGAGAGACGGTCCAGGATGAGAGATGAAGATGCTCCTACCGAGGATGTTGGGCCTAGTAAGTTGCTGAAACAGGCCTCAGGAAGCCAACAAACACCTGAAACTGCTGGCCTGATAACTCAAGGACTCACATCTGAGGTCAGTTTTTCAAGCTTCAATATTCTTGTGTCTATATTGACTTAATAGCTAGTTAGAAGCTAGATGTTACTAACTGGTGGGCGAAACCCGGGTGATGATGGGGGTATGAAAATTTGCAAGTAGTATTCACCCTGCAAAAAAGTTCATGTTTAAACGTCAATAAAAATAAGCACATTGAAATGACATTTCTGGAATTTTATAAAGCATCATTTTTTAAAGGCTGTATGAGAAAAACAAAATCAACTACAAAATTTAAAAAAACAACCTTGAAGTAGCTTTGATATGTTCATTCTTCGATGACTTGTACATTATTCTGAAAACTCGGTTTTGAATATAATTTACATCGAAACGTAACGGTGCATTTGGAATTGTTTATAAAACATCGTATTTAACAAAAAAAAACAAAACTAAAAAAGAGTGAGTGTGCCACGTGTTTTAACCTCCTGGTGCAAAAAAAAGGAATAAAAAACAAAGTGAAAAGTGTAGGGTGTAAAAGGTAAGTTAAATTAAAGTTGGGTTGCATATTGTAATTTGAATTTTATATTCAGTTCACGCTGAAATCACTTGTAAAGTGGTTCAAGCATTTGTAACACTATAAATAATGATCTTGTGCGAGCACCGACCACTGTAAAGTGTAAGTAATATAATAGAATTGTTTAATGATTCTTATCTGGTTTGCTTCTTGTTGGTTTACATTGTATGCAGTCTCCAGTCCAACTGAATGTTGTAATGGAGTCTGAGGATGGAGCAAATACTGAACCAAGGCAACCATCCACTATAAGGTATGTGAATATGTGGTATTGTGCATCACTAATGTGAGTTAATCAATTCGTAATTGATGCTAATTGGTTTTAAGTAATTTAATTTTTGTTTGTGACAGGTTGAGCTTGGAATCAACGGCTTGATGCGGTTGCAGCAGAGGGTGGGTGAATCAAATCAGTCTTGTGTTTTGTTGTTGAACATGGTACAATGGCATAGTGTGTAATCCAGCTAGACTCTAAAAGGCTTGTGTTTAGACCTTAAAAGTTTCGTGTTTATGTTGACTGATGTTTGTGGTTATTTTGAGACAAGTTTTGTGTCGTAATTTTGCTGTCATGAGTCATGATTAAGTTGTGCTTCTTGGAATCTAATAGATTTCGGTCTATTGGGTCATGTAACGGGCCAAAATTGGTTCGGGTTAAACTGGGTTTTGGTCAAAAAGAGTTCTTGTAAAAATGTGTCGTTTTTTTAAAAGTATTTGACCCATTTTAACCATTTGATATTGAGGTAACTCAAGTTGGCCTGTTAATAGACTCAACGGCACGGTTCGAACTAGTTCCACATCGGGTTCAAACCTGTTCCTACACATTGTCTTTTGAACCACCGATTCAAACAATCGGGGCAAAAACTGTTTGATTTTGGGTCGGGTAACCAGTTTCGATGTGCACCTCTAGACCTATGTAGTCGATACCGCCATTGTTCCATCGGTAAAATATCGGTATCAATAGTATTGGCGATATTGATAGATATGACCGATATTTGACTGACATATCACCGATATTCTCAATGTTAGTGTTTTAAGTCTTGATTATCTATTTTTAGTGTTCATTGATATTGTTTTAAGTCTCAATCAGTTCTTGCTATGATTGTTAGTGTTTTGCGAGTTGTAAAAGGCTAATTTGTTAATCGTAGGAGCGTATATTGAATTATTAGTGTAAAAGTGCTATATATATGAATTTTACATGATATTAAAATTACCAATATCCCACCATGATAACCGATATCTCAAATATCACTCATTGACCGATATTCGATATGTTTTCACATTGACTACTTAGCTCTAGGCCCTGATAAAGTCATAAACAACTTCTACTATACCCATATAAAATCAATTTCTTGTATAACCAACCGTCCATGCTTGTCAGGTGCAGTGCAGTGATTCACCCGTTGCACCTGATTTGGAATGGTTTTACAATCTTATCAACTGCTTTTGATGCCTAATACAACATTCATTACCATAAGACAATACTACTATACGTTATATCTCTCGCATACTGCATAATAATAGCACTTACAGTTGACCAACTCTTCGGCTAACAATCACACATTCGTGTCGAGGAAATCCTCATTTTTGTGATAGCTCGTGACGTAGCTTTCTCTCTTGAGAAGAGGTGCGGCATCAAACTCTTGTCTTCCTTGTTTCACTTGTTCCGGGAGTTGATCAAGCGGGTTGCATCTTATAAGAACCTCAAGAACATCCTTCATTGATGGCCTACTTGAAGGCAATGTGCTTGTGCAAATGAGTCCTAGCTTGAACACTGTGCTCATCTCTTCCATGTAACTATCTCGTTCTTTGATATCTTGATCTGAAGCTTCCACCATGGAACCGCCTTCTTCATAGTGCTTCCATGCCCATTCGGCTAGGTTCAAATCTTCATCCCCTTCGTTGGCTTCTTTTCCCGTTACGAGTTCAAGTAGGACCACGCCGAAGCTATACACATCTATTCGCTCATTTATTCTGCTAGTGTATGCATACTCTGCAATTAAACACGTGTTGAGTTTTAAGTCTAACTAACCAAGTTCAGTTTTAATTTTTAACATAAATAATTTTTTTGGCATATATGTAAATGTGTAGTTGTTTGAGATGTAATGACACCAAAAAAGGGTGTTCACAATCCAGCCAAAACAATTCGGTTTTCGCGGTTTGGACCGTTCTTTTACATTTACTAAAAGGTTATAAAAAATCGATAGTACAGATTCGATTAAAGTAGTATTATGTGTATCATTACTAAAAATACTTGAAACCTATTATAATGTTTGATTTATATACGCTCAAAATAATAAGATTTTTTAATTATATAAATAATTTTATTGAATATTTCGGCCAATTTAGTTTTGTCTGTCAGTTTCAACTGTAAAAGCCAGTTTTTCAAACTGTGCAACAAACAGGTTAACTTCTAACCTTGCCAAACCAGCCATAGGGCTCAGTGGTTCAGATTTTTCAACGGTTTTTGACACCCCTATACACATCTGATTGACATGTAACATGAACCTTACATTAAAATTGCAGCTTGGTTTAGTCTAAAAGGGCTCTGATAGTTTTTTTTATTTTTTTTAAGTAATTAAACTACATTTTTTTTTAATTTGTAATTTTAGACAATTAATGCGCAAAATACAATACAAAATTAATGTTAAACTGGTCATGTTCGTGCATGAACATACATGTTGTGTTTAGGCTCACATGTCTGACATGTTTTTCAGATCCGTGTACCCATTAACACGACCTGACGACCTGTTTAAACAGCTCTTAAGAGTTCTTACCAGGAGCAAAGTAACCAAATGAGCCAACAACGGAAGACACATCACACCCACCAGGCTTCTGCTTTTCCAAAATTCTCGCAACTCCAAAATCAGCAATCTTCACTTTAAATTCCGAATCCAACAATATATTACTCGACTTCACATCTCTATGCACAATCGGGGGCGAACAATCATGATGCATATAGCAAAGCCCTTGTGCTGCACCAATTGCAATCTGCAACCGCCTCGGCCAGTCCAACACAAACCCCGGAACCAAACCGGGCCCCAACTTTCTCTTCTTCCCATGTAGCCACCGGTCTAGACTCTGGTGCACCATGTACTCGTACACCAGAAGCCTAGAGGTCTGACTAGACAAACAACATAGTAATTTCACTATGTTCGAGTGTCGAATTGATTCCAATATATGAACCTCAGATGTGAACTCGTTTTCTAGACCTTGATCCACTTTATTATTATTATTATTATTATTATTATTATTATTATTATTATTATTATTATTATTATTATTATTATTATTATTATTATTATTATTATTATTCCAAATCCGTTTCACAGCAACATAACCACGCGGTTGACCAACTGCAACCCGGTACACTTTCCCTGAACCACCGGTTCCAATCACATTGGCTTCGGTCAAGCATGACAATATGTTTGTTTCTGTGAAATCCATTTTTTGAAATGAGGTAAGTTTCCATGTTGTGCAAACCGGTTTAGGTTTGTTGTGCACACGGTCTCTGAACATGAACAAAGTGGACAACACGGCTGCAAGTAGAACGAATGCTGATAGTATTATGATCATGGATATGGTTTTGGGTGAGAATTTGTTGGGGTGTGAGGGTTTGGTAATAAAACAGTTATGGAGGTCGGAGATTTGTGAAATGGAACAAAGGCTAGGGTTGTTGAAAAAACTGTTTTGAAAAGCCATGGTGTCTAAAGATGATGGGATTCTTCCAGTGAGTTTGTTGGATGAAAGATTCAAAGATGTGAGTCTCAGATTGGTGAACTGTGGTGGAATTGGCCCGGAAAATTGGTTTTCGGATAAATCAAGGTCGAGAAGATCCTGTAAAGAAGCTAGCGAACTAGGAACCTGGCCAGAAAGTTTGTTTCTGGCCAGGTTCAAAATCGTTAGCGAGTCCCATGACTTTATTTGGGACGGAAACTCACCAGAAAGCGAGTTTCCGTCCAGATAAAGCACGGTTAGCTCCGAAAGAGCAGTGAGTTCCGTCGGAATTTCACCGGAAAACTTGTTGTTACTAGCTTTGAATACGTTGAGTTTCGGCCAAGACGAAATTCCATGCGGGATTTGGCCGGAAAACTTATTGTTACTAATTTCCAATCTAGATAGATTCCCGGAAACTTTACTCGGAAGCTCACCGGAAAATGAGTTTCCGGTGAGCCTCAAACTAGAAATACTTGACAAAGTCCAAATTCCTGAGGGAATCTCACCGGAAAAGTTGTTATCATAGAGCTGGATAGTGATAATCCGGTCACACTTCTCGAGTGACCGCGGCAATTCTCCGGTGAGATTGTTTGAAAAAGCAATCACACCGGTCAGCGCCCCACCGGCACATAAATTTTCCGGCAACTTCCCGGTGAATTTGTTCTCGGACACCTCAAACGCTTCAAGTTTGGAGTGAAGCCCAAACTCCGGCGGCAACTCTCCGGTAAGATTATTTCTAAACACTCTAAAAATCCTCAGTGTTTTAATTTGAGAAATACTCACCGGAATCTGACCCGAAAACCGATTGGAGTACAAATTCAAAACCTGAAGCTCTAACAGTTCTCCAAACCCATCAGGAATTGAACCGGTTAAATCGTTCATAGAGATATCAAAACGCGTCAAATCCAACAGCCGAATCACTACCGGAATTCGGCCAGATAACTTATTCTTATACAAGAACATATCCTTCAAATCCTGTAACTGAAACCATTCATGCAAAATCTCACCTTCCAAATTATTCAAACTCAGATCCAACGACACGAGACTTGTCATACCCGCCATTGATTTCGGTATCCTACCGACTAAGTTATTCTCCGTCATCCGTAACACCTTCAGCTTCTTCAACTTCCCGAACTCATACGGTATCTCCGGATCAGCAAACCCGTTAAACGCGAGCTCTAACACTTCAAGATCCGTTAAGTTACCGATCTCAGAAGGTATGCTACCGTTAAACAGATTCTCGTACAGATGCAACGACCTCAACAACGTTAAATTCCCAATCACCGGCGGTATATCTCCAGTGAAGTTATTAGCACCGAGTTCTAACGCGTGGAGCTTCGAAAGCCGGTGGATATCGTTTGGCAACGGTCCGAGGAACATGTTTTGCGAGATATCTAGCGTAACCAGCTTTGAGCAGTTATACAAAACCCTAGGGAACTCTCCCGTGAGGAAATTGTCACGTAGGATGATGTTTTGCAAGTTATTTAGCTCGCATAACAACGGTGGGACGTAACCGGTAAGCTTCATGCTTTTGAGGTACAGTGAGATGACCGAGGCGTTACGGCAGTGAACCTCCGGCCACGTGCATGGTGATGACGTGGAGTTCCAGTGTGTTAACGTTGGCGGATTGTTCCAGGTTTGTTTGAGGTTAAGCAGCAAGGTTGTTTGGTCGGAAGTTACGCCGGAGGTGAGGAGGATGAGGACGGAGATAAAGAGGAGGTGTGGTGACGTCATTGTTTTTCCGGTGGTGGTAGTATTTATTATTGTGGGATTTTGAATTTGTGGAGCTGTTGGTTTTATAATATTAGTACTATAGTATATGCAGAAAGGAAGGAAAGGGCGGTGGTGTAGAAGATGGTTATTTACCAACCTAGTCTAGTCTAGTCTAGTCTAGTGGTGTGGGATATTGTAAACTCTATATCGTAGATATTATTATTATTCAAATGAAAATGTGCTTCAAATTTCAACTTCCAAACCCCGCCACACGTGTCATAATATTATAAGAGAGTAACAGTGCATTTTCATTTCCGGATTTAAAATACAAGAAAAAGAAATGATAAGATTGGATAGATGAAGAAGTGAAATGAAATTATATACTTTAAATACATTCTCAAGTTAAAATAAAATAAAAGAAAGTGTTAATTACATTCTTGAGTTAAATTGGAAGGAAAAGAATGAAAAAAATTATAACTTTACAATTATCTCCTTATAACAACATGAAAATAGAATTAAGATATGTAAATTAGTAATATGGTAATGGGTTATAAACTTTCTTTCACAACCAGGTCATATTTGACTGAAAAGTTTTGAAGGAAAAAAGCCATAACTTTTCTTTCTATTCTCTTTGTTTTCTTTTAATGACAAACTAAATAAAAGAAATGTATTATCTTTTATTTTCTAAACCTTTAAATAAAAAACTCAAGAATACAGTGTAATTGAATAAAGGAGGCCACAGCCACACAACTATATCCCGCAACAAATTACACTTTTTTAATGCCACTTAAACAAAGAAGATAACATCCCAATTATATGAACATGGTAGATTGGTACCAGTCTTTAAAGCAAGGACGAGCAAAACGGGTGTTGATATTAATTTAGTATCTGTATCAAATCAATCAGTTGGGTATCGTCAATATCAAATCGATATCAAGCTTTGAGCTTTTGATATTATTATTTTTCAAATTTTGCCTTCAATACCAATACCAGTGTCAAAAAAATTTGAAAAAATCGGTACCGGTATCTTCGGTACCGATACTGGTACCCGCTCAACCCCCTCAATAAACACCCCAATCAAATCTCCATACAAAATCTTCGATTGAATTTTGTTGAATGTCATGAGCCATCGCTATAATTCTTGATGGATTTTGATGCTCTAACTAAATCAACCATATTTTTTATGAATTTAATTAAATTTGAGTTGATAATATCTTATTAGTTTGTTCTATTATCCATGACCTCTATGACAACATATTTGGAGATGTAGATGGTGAAATTGATTGAAATGTAGATAAGAACAGCAAAATACTCTAAACTTTAAAGAGAAATATGAATGCTCTAAACATTTAGACTCATTTTAATTAGTTAACATATGTATTATAATAGTGGTTCCGTTGTCTAATTTTAGCATACCTCCATTATATTATGTTAACACAGAGAACCTATATACAATTTGTTTTATCCGGATGATCAATCTATTTTTTTAATATATGGACTTCATAAAGGAACTTGAAAGCCAGTTTCCTGTTTTGTGTTGTCCATCAGCCCAGTAATGCTTTATGTGCATATAATTTGAACAACAAACCAACAATAATGTAGCCTACAGTCTTGACACCCAAAGTCAAGTAAAGTGAGCATGATGTGTTGTAACGAAAGTTATTTACTGACAACGGAATATTTTTCTCCTTCGGTCCCTACTTACCTTTTGTATTCTAGGGACAGCGATGAAGGGAACATAGAATCAATGAATTCAAAAACCCTATATGACAGTATCTTAGACCATGTGTAGTAGATGGAGCTCCTATAAGAACGTTTTGTGTCATGTGACAGAAGAAGAAATTCGGATATTATGAGGATAAGGATATTATTGATGGTTCAAGTCTAGGACTCGATCTATTGTGTTATATTGGATAGAGTCCAAATGGGTCTACTAAGTGATGGTGAGTCATGCTTACTCATCAGTACTCGTTCTAGTAAGTTTTAAGAGTCACTTATTTTGATGGATTATGTAAATGTTGATAGACCTAATAAACTTATCTAACACAACAAAAACTAACCAAGTTAACTTATTATATAAGGGCATAATTTAACATGTGCCATTATGACACAAAGAAAGGACTGTATTGAAACAACTTATTGAGAAGCTGAGCTTCCATTCCTATCTCGTGTATGATGCTATATCATTAAGTGTGTCAATCATGTCGGTTTAATTGATTGAATTAAGGAATTTGAGCACGATCGATATATTATTCATGTACCTGACATCAATCCTAACATGGTTATAGTTAAATTTTTGTAACCCGTTAGTCTACTATAGAGGTAGGCATTAATAAACAAAAATGGGTGATAAGTTGCAAACGGATTGACATGTTGTGATGAAATTGTAAAAGGGTTAGCGGGTTGACAGCCATTAATAAATTGTTTGAACTAGTTGTAAATAGGTTGTCAAGTTGATGGGTAAGCGTGTTTAGTAAAACATATTTACATGAACCTGAGTGGTTAAAGTAAACTAATTAAACATGTTAACCCAAATATGACATTCTATTAAATGACGAGTAACTATATCTTTTTTTTGGCTTATCAACGTTTCCGTCCTTAATCCGATGCTTTCGAAATTGGTTAGGGAAAATTCAATTCACTTTGTGAGCGATGGGATGCTTAAGGTGGAGATTGAAATATGAGTTCTCGAGATATATATTCTTGTCCAATCAATATAAATTCCATAACATTATTTTTTAATTTTTCAAAAATTCAAAATGAGAGTCACTATTATTGCAAAGGAATTATTTGTAACTAGTATTATACCCAGCGTGTTGTGCCGGAGCAGGTTAGTAAAACCCGAGCGGTGATAAACTCAAGAATTGAGACGGTAAGTCGACACAAATTTGGTCGATTTCGGTTACATACGTTATGTACCGAAACTAAAAACCAAAAATAAAAAATGAGGTGGATTCAATGGGGTGGCGTCGGTCAGTAAAACTTGGGGGTTCGAAAGACCCGGGCATTGTCGATTACGGGCGTTGAGGCAATGAGTCTATGCAAATTTGGTCGGTCTCTGTCTGTCATGTTCGCTACTGTACCAGAACTAAAACAAAACAAAACAAACAAACAAACAAAACTGATATCCGGTTGGTTCTCGTTATATTAGTTACAGTACCAAAATTAAGGTGAGTCTAAATGAATTTGGTCGGTTTCGTCACGTTCGTTACAGTACCGAGACTATAATTAAAAATTAAACTAAACTAAATTGGCATTCGACCGGCTTTCATTTTGGTACCAAGAGTAAAACAAAATGTCATGGGTCAATTTGATGCCGTCAAATGACCCAATTAAAATTTAGTGGCACTATATCTTTCAATTGTATATATAATAATGTGACGAATTAGAAACATTTTAACTTTACAATATATATTTTTCATTTTGTTAATATACAATAATAATTTTCATATATAGGATCACACTTAGAGGTGTTCAAAAATATTTGAATCCATATATGTATTCGAACTATCCGATAATCCGTATCCGAACTATTTAAAATTTCGGATATCCGAATCCTGGATATCCAAATATTTGTATTCGGATTCATATACTTTTTGGCGTTTTTTGGATAGTTCGGATATCCGAGCTATTCGAAAAAATATATTTTTTATTTTTATTATAAACCTAGATTCATCTAATTCTAAGGCTATGTATAGTGGAGGGGCTACAAAATGGGATGACTTGCGTCATGTGGCGTCCGTCGGCAAATGATGAGTTTTTGTTTTAGGGATGTAATGGTGGTGTAGCACTATATATGAATATATATATATATATATATATATATATATATATATATATATATAAACGAAGTTTTAGGATCAAATACAAATTTTTCTTAACATGAGAACAGTGTGAACCAATATGCTATTATTATTATGTTTGTTTTTATAAGTGTTTGTTGTTAGTTTTGGTTTGTATTTGTTGATTTTCGATTATGAGACGTTATAATTTTTTATTGATTTACATTTTGTTGTTATCAATAGTTTTTTTTTCTTATGTTGTTATAAGTAGTGACACACCCCAAACTACGACATAGGCGTGTGACCCCATGTTAGTACCGTTTTTGTAAATAAATAAGAGTTACGGGTTAATTCGAAAGTATTAGCGTGCATTACAATATTAATATTTACATATTAAAATACGGGATTATAAAATATCCGTTTAACGTTTACAAAAGAGTCATTGTTTGTTAAACCACCATTTACATATTTTATTAAAAAATTTATCTGAGCCATCAGATCGCCTAATGGCCACTTTGATCCCAAGCGCCTGTTCTTAATTACATGTAAAACAGTTTAAAAATACGTCAGAAACACATGCTGGTAAATAAGCTGACACATAAAATATTTTATTTACTTAATCACCCCTTGAGACATAACTTACGTCTCGGCCCATCGTGGCTTAGGAATAATCAAGTTAAAAACTTAAATCACAATTACAAACTTAAGCTTAACTCGAAACCGCTCAGCAAACACTGCAACGCTCGAGGTTACTTAGCTACCATCCGTATACACATGATTACCCTCTCTCGGACATAACTTAGTTCCGGCCCGTCATAGCGTAGACAATAACTGGTGTGGCGCGGTGTGCCCACTGTCTACCACATATGAAAGGATCCAGACAAACGTATGCGACAACCTAAGGGCCAGCGATTACTTTTGTTCATAATGTTTTAAAGATACACAATCTTATGTAATCAATTTAATTGACTCGATTAAACTAGTTATAAAAGTTTGGGGCATATTTACCTTTTAAAATGATCAGCTTTATTTCACTGACCGAGTTGTCTTTCTTTGCCATCTCGGACCTATAGTACGAGTATAACCATTTGTTATTAATAGATCAATAATCTGGCTTTAGACCTTTAGTCCTTTGTGTATAATCTTTACCTCGATTATATATTTTTTTCGGACCTTTAGTTCAAAATATCTTTTCTTTATTACTATGTTTGAACTTTTAGTTCGATCATCCATATTTTCTAAACACTTTGTTTCTTCTTCTCAAAGAAACATATACTTTATTCCTTTACTTATTATTTATGAATCTTAAATAATATTTTTACTACTAACAAAGAATTATTTTTATAACCAAATCTTTTATTTACATTTTCTTTGTTTATAGTTTCTTTGTTTATTCTCGAAGTATCGAATATACCCTCGACTAAGGTCTAAGCCTATTTTAATATTATAATAATAATATTTTATTCGGGCAGAACCCCTACCTTGTTTGGCTTAAAATTTTCTAGATTCTCGGGCAGCACTTGCACGCTTGCACGTTTATCGAGGAAATCTTGATCAACACTTTTCTTGCAAGCAAATCGAGGCACGTCGGTCGTCGAGCTTCGTCGGCACACACTTCGAGTCGGGACTTCGGTTCACCTTGTGATGACACATACTTTGAGTTATCGTTGGAGTTGGGTACAATTTACAAGGTACGATCATCGGGTCAGTGGCACGCTTTTCGAGATAGAGAGAGTATTTTCTAGAGAGAGAGTGGATTGAATTGTGATGAAATGGATGGGCCTGAAGCCCTATTAATAGAGCTAATCAGGCTACCCGTCGCGATACACTCTAGGTCTTGAGAATTATCCATCGTGATACGCAATGGATCTGTCTGGCGGCAACTTTATTTAACATTATATTTTATCGCAATACGCGATGGGACCTTAGGAGGCCATCGCGTATCGTGAATATCCTCGTCGTGTAATCACTAGCTTTGCCACGTATTTCACGTGGCGTGACACGTGGTGAGACAGGTGTCTTCGTCTATTAGACCACACCATCGCGATACGCAATGACATAGTGTCCTTGGTGATCGCGTAACGCGACACCGCCCATTTTTGGTTTCTGTGACATAACCATCGCGCTACGCGATGACTTGTCTCCTGATCCATTGCGTATCGCGATGGGTCAGGAAAACATATTTTTATTTTTGGTCCTTAAATTTAATTACTTGATGATTTTGGATCGAAATTTTCATGATGTTACAAGTATTTGATGTTATCATTATGTTGCTAATTTTGATTATTTTGTTGATATCATTATGGTTTTTTCTTTGTATTATAAAACATTGCTTATATAAATTGGTATTGTAGTTGGTATTGTTTCCTACGTTCTCATTTTTGGTAGATTGGTATTGTTTCCTACGTTCTCATGTTAAGATCATTGTGTACATGAACCTTCCCTACAAACGAAAGCTTTAAAGGCTCTCTGGTTGCTCCCTACATTCTCTCGAGCCACAAGATTGCATTATTAGTAAATGAAGACTTCTCATGCATTTGACCCGAATTCACGGGTATGGGTCTCACCAAACCCAGATATTCTTTAAATGGGTTATAACATCTCATTAGGTTAAAAACTAATCTCACCAAATATTTGATATGAAAATCCTATAAAGTAGGGATACACTAAACATTAATATTCGATTTTTTTTAAAAAAAAGATATATATTATTTATTATTAAAAATACAATTTTATAGTAAAAAAATTAAACGGGCCATGAGTCTCATTAAACCCGAATAACTTTTCAACCATGTTATAACATCTCATTTATTTGTGAAACACTTTCATCATCAAATATTAAGTATATTATTAGCTTCTGTACAATAAATAAAATTAAAATCCAAAAAATATATAAATAATATAAACGAATAATATAAAACCCCCGTAATACAGGGGGATAAAAGCTAGTGTGTGTGTGTATATATATATCATTTGCTTGTTTATTTGTACTTTGAAAAATTGATGTTTAGGCTGTTGGATTGGAAAAACCGGATACTATTTGCTTGTATGGATTGTTGGATTGGAAACCGGTCGTCAAAAACATGTTTTGTTATTCAAAGTTTCTTTCTGATATCCGAAACTTCGTTCGGATATCCGGTTTTGAACATCCCTCACAATCCGTGGAACACCTCTCTTACCCTAACCCCACCGATTTGTAGAGATCCAAAATATCACGCACCGTAAACCAACAATTGATTGAATCCTGCACCACGACTAACATGATCTCAAATCACAGTCTTAGTTGTTTCTATTGAAATCTGCTATCCCAAAATAAGAATAAAAAAAGAAGATTTAACTTAAATAAAGTGAAAATAAAAGAGAATTTACAATTTTGATTTTTGAGTACGAAAAAGTTCATCCTTTGTCTCGAAAAGTTCTGACGATAAAGTTGTCAAAAGTTGTCACTTTGACAGCACTTGAACTCTTATGGCTTGTCGTATTATATATTTTAGTGTTTAATTAATTGAAAATAAATAAATCTACATTATATACTTTATAAAACTTGGTGGCCATATGAATAGCGTAAATCTACATTATATACTTTATAAAACTTGGTGGCCATATGAATAGCGTTACGTTCAACTACAATGGCAAATCTATGTATACTATGTGAAATAAAATGTATATAGAAGATGTTCTCGTGTGGACACATTCAATCGGTAAACAATTTGGATGATCATAGACGATTAAAAAAAACATATTAAAGATGTTGGTTGAGTAGTATGTATGTTGTTAAGTGTTAGGATACTTAACGCACCATTAGGTTCCCCCATTCAGTTCCATTTGGGTTCTCGATAACACCACCCCAATTCAGTTTGGTGATCTGGTATCTAGTTTCGATTTCAAATATCCGAATAGATGAATGATTATGTGATTGGTTGAAACATATTCGGATTTGGGTATAGCTGTATAGTTGGAACACATTCCTATCAATTTGTGTTAATGAAGAAACACTAATCGACCCCGGCAGACTACGGATAATCTGGGGGTTAAATAGATGTTTCCCACGAGGGTTAGGTCCGGCAAGATGGTTATTCTTCTGATGAGCTGCAAAACAGACACCGTGAGCTCGTCACTGAGAAAGGGGGGGGGGGGTACCTCCTTGTGACCACCCTCCGGCGTGAGAATCAGACTAGATTGCTCTTGAATATGTGTATATTAAGAGAAATAGCTAGAGAGAAGATATCAGATAATATATGAAGATATAAGATAATGATACCGTTCCAAGGTGTTGGAGTATTTATAGCCGAAGGTAGGTTTCCAAGCAGGTACAGCCGGCTGAATAGTATTCCTTTTCGACCAACTGTGGGCTACGCACATGCCATGCTAGTGGTTGGTGGGTAGGCAGCGGCTGATAGTGACATGGCCGGCTGTGTACTATTCCTTTTCCACCAACTGCAGGCTATGCACGTGCCACGACAGGGGTTGGTGAGTAGGCAGCGGCTGATAGTGACATTAAGTACTAGAGCGTGCTGTTCGTCGTACTGTTGTCAGTGAGCTGTCGCAGCTTTGGTCAGATCTTTTGTCCATACCTTGGCAGGTATAGTACAAAAGATCCTCCAGTAGCGTACGGACTGGCTCATTTGGGCGGGAGTTTTCCCGGCTTTGGGCGGGAGTATTCCCGGCTTGCTCATTCCTTCTTCAGGTGACATTACTGAATTATTTGAGAGTTAGTGCCTTGTGCGTGTAGCCTTGCTGTGCGGGTAGCCTTCTGTAACACCCCGACCAAAGGCGGATTATACATCGGGGCGCCACATATTGCTTCATTACTCGCGACACTATGGGTGTCAATATTTATTAATACACATTTTATCGCGCACGCGCAGCGGGGAAAATAAAGAACATAAATCAAACATAAATCAATATATTATAAATTATAACATTCAAACAACATTAACTTGTCTTGATACATTTTAATTCTAGGTCCAAAAGTAAAAACGTCCTACGTGTCCACAAGCTCCAAAACAGCTACTGCAAACCTGAACATGTGTTAAAATAAACGTCAAACACTTGCGTGTTGGTGAGAAATCAAGTTTAATAGATAATCATAGATAATCACAGTAAATCTGCGCGCAACACGTGTATGTCTAGAGTTTAACAAGGGTGTAATCAGATTGTGATCAAGCCTAAGATAGTTCATAGATCATAGTTCAATCCATGCTCCCAATTGAGCATAAAAACGAGAAAACATCTGTGCAAGTGTAAACAAAGAAAACCGTAAACGATAGGTCTCCCGTGTTCAACTAATGGTACCAACGGAACTGCGGAATAGGCCGAACAAAGCGGTTAATGATACACACATACAAATAAACAGCCAAGTAAACGTCCTCAACACATGGGATACTGCGCGACTAAAGTTCAAAAACAAGTTTAAGACTCAAGTTTTGTATGAACACATGAACATCCCAAAGCATTTAAAATAAAAAGGGATTAGATACGAGATAACTCACATGATAAACGATGCGGTGATAGATAAAGCAAGAACCAACTTTAAACAAGCACAAGTTAACCTATAAATAAGATTACTGTTTTAATGATTTGTTTTAAGTCTTGATTATAAGTTAGCATAATTAATAAGTAAACTATTATATATAATATATATTACCGGAAAAGCAGGAAGAACAAGGAGGAAGACGGAGGCAGAGAGGAAGACGGCAGAGAGAGCAAGGAGCAAGAGAACAGGAGAGATTAAGTGTTTTGTGTGTGATGTGTTAGGAAAAATAATACTATTATTTATAGAGAAACCCTAGGGAACACAATCCTAGAAAAGGGGAAAAGATCTCAAAAAGCAAAAGATATCAAAAAGCATAAAAATCCAAAAGCAAAAGATATCAAAAGATATGGCAGCTGCAGGGGGCAAGATAAAGCTGACAGGGAACAGTAACAGGCATGGGCGGTTCAAATAAAGGTACTGGTCAAGCATGGCAAAAGCAGATCTCAAAAGATAATGTCAGTCACTTTTTCTGCCAACCAATGGGGTTGGTACGCATGCTGCGCCGAAAGTAACTATTCAGACATAAAGCAGATTAGGTCAACAGCTCAAAAGATAAGACAACACAAAAGCAACGGCTAGATTCAACACAAGAAAACTCAAAGGGTACAGCGCGAGAAGGCTAAGGCGCGAAGGCAAACACAGAAGGTCAAGAGAGCGCGAACGCGAAGGTAGACAAAAACAACCTTAACGCGTCGCGGAAAGAACTAAATTTCCATGCGCACTGCGGGAAGAACCACATTTCTTAGCGCGCCGCGGGAGGAACTAAGATTCCTAGCGCGCCGCGGGAAGAACTATAATTCTTCGCGCGTCGAGGGAACTACAAATCCTTAGCGCGTCGCGGGAAGCGTTCGTCTCGCGTAACGCAGGAACAGATGGTCTTCACGCAGGATTCCTTGTAAGGGGTCTGGCGCGTGGAGCTGCAGACATCCTTAGGCGGAAAGAACCAAAGGATAAGTAAAGAGTTAGAAGAAAGAGGGAAACAAGGCGGAAAGAGAGAAGGAAGAGGGACGGGACGGCGGAAAGAAAGAGAGAGAAAGAGGCGGGAAGGAAAATATATATTATTATTAAAAGTAAAATATAAGTATAAATATTAAATAATAAAATAGAGATCGGGTCAGAGAAACGGGTACCTGGGTCGGGTCGGATCGGGGCAGATGTCACACCTTCCCTGATGGCTAGTATCCGTAGCTGCGGGAACAGGCGGAGTACGTCACCATTGGGAGGCTTTTCCTGCGGGAACAGCTTGCGTACTGCGCGTAAGGACGTCGCGTCTCTGAGCGTGGTGGGTCCTGCGGATCCAGTTGGTCTTTGCGCAGACGTCCCTCTTCAAGGTGAGTCTTGCGAGTTTGGTCTTTGCGCAGACGTCCCTCTTGAAGGTGAGTCTTGCGGGTCCAACTGCGCAGACGTCTCTCTTTGAGGTGAGTCTTGCGAGTCCAACTGGGCTCTGCTGGGACCTACCTCTTCTAGTCCCCCCAGTCCAATGTTCTTCTCATGAATTGTTAATAAGTGAGGTGAACTTTTGGACTTAAGCAAAGGGTTTTGAAAAGGGTTTGGTTTTAAGGTCTCCGCGGGGATTCTTCCTGCGGGTTTCCTAATGTCACGTGCAGAAATTCCCGACTTTTCTGCTTGATCTTTGGGTATGATGCGGGTAGGTCTGTAACCTCCTCGCAAGTTAGGAGCGTTGAGTTCCACTTGTGTAGATTCTCCATGAGGTTTTGGTAGTTTTAAACATAGTGATCAATTATGTTAAACAACCAATTCCATCTTGGAGCTTCAAACAATCTAGTTCTCAACGTTCCCGCTATGCGGGGATGTTATTTCCGTTTCCGCAAGCATGGCCCAGAAGATCCTTCTTGGTTTCAATTCCCTGCGAGTGCTAAGTATGTGAAGGGTTTTGCCTTGACACTGTACCCGCACTCGTCTTATAGTTACTTTACTTCCAAGGTATTGTTGGCTTCAGTTCCCTGCAGGTGCTAAGTATGTGAAGGGTTTTGCCTTGACACTGTACCCGCACCTGTCTTATAGTTACTTGGTTGCCAAGGTATTCTTGGCTTCAATTCCCTGCAGGTGCTAAGTATCTGAAGGGTTTTGCCTTGGCACTGTACTCGCACCTGTCTTATAGTTACTTGGTTGCCAAGGTAAGGGGGTGTATTCCCGCTTACTTTTGAATCTTTTTGACTTTCGTTGTAAACGTTATATGACTTGCTCATGCATATTTTAGTTTAATTAGCAATTTTCCAAGTGTTTTGAGTAAGTTAACCTTTTGACGCGCGGTTGTCAATAGGTTAATTTTCAGTTTCCTCTATCATGGTTGTGCGGGTAGGACCGTCACTTTCATTTAGTGGGATGACCAAACTTTACCTATAACTGACCTGCGTGAAGGTTTTCCTCATCTTTTCCTTAGAAACTTTTGCCGTTTTTTGTGTTTATGCGGGTTTTGCCGCCGTCCACACGCAACGACTTCCCCACTTATTTATGCGGTGAATACTGGCATATCAGTGTTTTGAATAAGTTAAACCTTTCGACGCGCGGTTGTCAATAGGTTAATGTTCAGTTTCCTCTATCATGATTGTGCGGGTAGGACCGTCACTTTCATTTAGTGGGATGACCAGTCTTCACCTATAACTGACCTGCGTGAAGGTTTGCTGTTTTTTGTGTTTATGCGGGTTTTTCCGCCGTCCACACGCAACGACGTCTCCACTTATTTATGCGGTGAATACCGGCATCAGTGTTTTGAATAAGTTAACCGTTCGACGCGCGGTTGTCAATAGGTTAGTGTTCAGTTTCCTCTATCATGATTGTGCGGGTAGGACCGTCACTTTCATTTAGTGGGATGACCAAACTTTACCTATAACTGACCTGCGTGAAGGTTTGCCGTTTTTTGTGTTTATGCGGGTTTTGCCGCCGTCCACACGCAACGACTTCCTTTCACACTTATTTATGCGGTGAATACCGACATATCAGTGTGGAAAGTTCATAAGTATAAATGTAAGACCATCAGCGTCAATGTGATAAGGAGAATCATTTCCATTAGAAGTGGCTCTGGGCCTTTTCTTTACAAGTTTGGAATTGATCTACATGCAACCTGTGTAATTGAACTCCCTTCCATGTTCTTGGGATGGGGGTGTCATCGAGCCTTTCGAGCCGATATTCACCTGGTTCGGAATCTCGTTGTTTACGCAGTATGTAGTCTCCAACATTGAAGCTGCAGTTTCATTCGTGTTTTCCCCAACTGGGGTTCTACACGCATTAGCCTGCTCAGCGTTCATTACGCCACGAGGTGCGTGAGTTTCCCCCCGCGTTCCTTGGTTTGAAGGTTTCTTCGAAATTCCTCGGTTGGAAGTCCGTTTCCTTACGCTTCCCTTTCGCCCTATGGCGAGGGTTTGCGTCGGTGTCGGATTCCTCCCGATCATCGTCCGAGTACTCGCACTCACTGCTCATGTTGAGCTGTTGTCGAGTGCTTCCAAATTCGTCAGCCTGTTGGATGGAACGTAAGCGTTCGCCCAACTCAGCTTGGAATTCCTTCTGACGTGCTTCCGCCCACGCTTTAACTTGTTCAAGTGTTTGGCGGGGGAGCCTCGTCTGTTGTCTTTCCACCTGGGTATCAATGAATCCCAGGGGATGATTGTTTACTGCACTTGCCCCGTCTTGGGTAACCGGGGTAGTGTTCGTAAAATTTACTGCACTTGCCCCGGCTTGAGTAACCGGGGTAGTGTTCGTAAAATTTGTGTACTCGCCGGTGTTCCTCCCAGTAGCTGGGGTTGTGATTACCGGGGTTTCTTGGTCACTCGCTGGCCTCGGGACCGGAGTAACGTTAACCATCTTTCCAGAAGTTTTGAAGAAACTGAAAAAGAATAAGTTCTAGCTTTTATGCACGGATGGCGCCAATGAAGAAACACTAGTCGACCCCGGCAGACTACAGATAATCTGGGGGTTAAATAGATGTTTCCCACGAGGGTTAGGTCCGGAAAGATGGTTATTCTTCTGATGACCTGCAAAACAGACACCGTGAGCTCGTCACTGAGAAGGGAGGGGTACCTCCTTGTGACCACCCTCCGGCGTGAGAATCAGACTAGATTGCTCGTGTATATGTGTATATTAAGAGAAATAGCTAGAGAGAAGATATCAGATAATATATGAAGATATAGGATAATGATACCGTTCCAAGGTGTTGGAGTATTTATAGCCGAAGGTAGGTTTCCAAGCAGGTACAGCCGGCTGAATAGTATTCCTTTTCGACCAACTGTGGGCTACGCACATGCCATGCTAGTGGTTGGTGGGTAGGCAGCGGCTGATAGTGACATGGCCGGCTGTGTACTATTCCTTTTCCACCAACTGCAGGCTATGCACGTGCCACGACAGGGGTTGGTGAGTAGGCAGCGGCTGATAGTGACATTAAGTACTAGAGCGTGCTGTTCGTCGTACTGTTGTCAGTGAGCTGTCGCAGCTTTGGTCAGATCTTTTGTCCATACCTTGGCAGGTATAGTACAAAAGATCCTCCAGTAGCGTACGGACTGGCTCATTTGGGCGGGAGTTTTCCCGGCTTTGGGCGGGAGTATTCCCGGCTTGCTCATTCCTTCTTCAGGTGACATTACTGAATTATTTGAGAGTTAGTGCCTTGTGCGTGTAGCCTTGCTGTGCGGGTAGCCTTCCCTGATGGCTAGTATCCGTAGCTGCGGGAACAGGCGGAGTACGTCACCATTGGGAGGCTTTTCCTGCGGGAACAGCTTGCGTACTGCGCGTAAGGACGTCGCGTCTCTGAGCGTGGTGGGTCCTGCGGATCCAGTTGGTCTTTGCGCAGACGTCCCTCTTCAAGGTGAGTCTTGCGAGTTTGGTCTTTGCGCAGACGTCCCTCTTAAAGGTGAGTCTTGCGGGTCCAACTGCGCAGACGTATCTCTTTGAGGTGAGTCTTGCGGGTCCAACTGGGCTCTGCTGGGACCTATCTCTTCAGTTAACTTGGGAGTTTTGAGTTGTCTCCACTGTAGGAAGTCATTCGTATGACAAATAAACAAAAAACAATTCAAAATGAAACTACAATACATGATGTAAATAAAAAAGTGAATTACCTTACAATTACAATTTAAGTAAACGAAATACAATAAAGGGGGGCAAAACAGACGAAAGGTTTTAGCTAGGGATTCGTGTTAAGCACGGTGTAGATGTAGGGTACATCAAATCTGGTACGACATTTTATTTATTACATAATATATTATGTTTATTACATTATTATTGTCTACTAATTAGGCCCATTGGGCTGGGGGTTCGTGGAGGTAACCCCTAACCAGGTCTGGCCCAATAAAGGTTAGGGTTCATGATGGTATCCATGAAGTCCTATATAAGGAGTCTTTATCATTCATTGAAATGACCTGCTCTTAGACCCATGGCTCACACATATTTTTATGTCTGTAAACAAGAGTTTATTCTCTTAGTAGTCACCTCCACTCCCCCACTTTTCTATGGCAGACCTGAGTAACCGGAGAAGAAGACCAAGGCGTTGGTTCGTTCATATTGAAGACCGGGGGACTTGAACATGGATCCGACCCGGATCCATTTCATGTTTCTTCATTGGCGCCATCAGTGGGACACGACAACGAATCACTCTTTGTTTTTCGTCTCAGTCCTCCGATCTGTTCACCAAATACCCTAGATCTACGATTTCTTCTTGCAAATCTGTTCTATGGAAGTCCAAAAATCCATAGATCTGAAAAATACTTCCAGATCTGGAAGTATACATGAAGAAATACTACCAAACTTTAGGGGAAACCCCTAGATCTGTGTTTTTTCGGAGTGATATATGCGAGATCTGGTTCTGATTTATTCAGATCTGAGTTTGATTATGGTCGGATGTGTTTGTATGAGTGGCAGTTTTTGATATACGTATTTGAGTTTTGGGAAAGTGGATTATGCACACAAGGTGTTTGATGAAATGCCTGAACCGGATACGGTTTCGGGTAAAAATCATTCCAGATCTGTGTTTACCAACTATTATCTCCTTAAGCGTATCCTTCAGATATGCAATAATGGGTTATGATCTGCATTCATTGTTGAAGGAACCTTTTGTTCTTTTCGCCAAAACAAAAATTGGGAGCAACAAAAGTGTAATACACTTACGTCCAAGTTTGTTCATGTGTGTTGATGATGTCACTAACATCCGCTTTCACATCATATATCATCCGCATCATCAGCTGTAGTCCGTATTTTCTACCAACCTATGCTCGGGTTCCAACATGTCAATCATGGTTTTTGTGATTTGTGAATCACACGCAGGCTTTGGTGGACTAACTTTGGTCACCACGTGTCGTTTAGACGCTCCCGTGGTCAATTTCGGCTTCAGCGGATCGCTAACCAAGCTCCCGCATGTCATTCCCATCGTGCGCGAAGCATTAGCAAAGCTTCCGCGAGCCGAAAGCAAAGTTCCAGCGAGGCGTTATCAAAGCCTTGAGGGTCAACTTCAGCTTCCACAAGAAAAGCTTCCGCGAGCAAAGTTCCCGCGAGGCGTTATCAAAGCCTTGAGGGTCAACTTCAGCTTCCACAAGATAAGCTTTCGCGAGCCGTGAGCAAAGTTCCCGCGAGGCGCAATCAAAGCCTTGAGCGTCAACTTCAGATTCCACATGCGCGCTTCCGGCGATTACACTCCGCCATAGCGGGCCACATGCGCGCTCCCGGCGATTACACTCCGCCATTATGGGCCACATGCGTGTCATGGAAAGTTAGCAAAACTCAGCAAGGGTCACTTACATGTTCAGAGGAACCATGCTTAGAGAACTTTTGTATCTTCCACGATGGGCCCAAGTAGTCCTCGTGTAAGCACTTACAAGGGTGGCGGGTGCAAAATGAAATTGAAGTTCATCATTTAGGTGCTCCGGAATGCTATACTCAGTCACCGCGGGCAACGTGAAAAATATTGGCGGGAAATTTTCTGTCTTCCGCGGGTTGAATGGACCATATTGGCGGACCATTTTCTGTCTTCCGCAACCGCGAAAAAGCTTCCTCGGTTTGATTATGACTCCCGCGGGTCGCAAGAAAAGCATCTGCGGTTTGATTGCACCATATTGGCGGGCCATTTTCTGTCTTCCGCGAGCCGCGAAAAAGCTTCCGCGGGTCAATCTCAACTCCCGCCTGCAAGTTCCGGCAGGTCACTACTGGCCCGCGGATCAAGTATACAACTTAAGCGGCGGGTCAAATCCAGCCACCACGAGCCGCATGGGTGCCATGCGGATCACTTATACGAGCCAAGCAGACGCTTAGATACGCCGAACGAGTGTCATCCGCGGGTCATTTATGTACTCCGTGAGTCACCAACAATAGTTGCGGGTCAATCCCAATCCCCGTATGCAAGTTTCGGCGGGTCACTCCCACCCCGCGGGTCATGTAAAAACTTCAAGTAAAGCAATGGCGGGCCAACATTAGATCCCATTGTCACATGCACTTGAGAACCAGCAAAACACACCGCGGGCCAGTTACGAGCTCACAACCTCAGGCACTGCGGGTCAATGACGCACTATCACGGATCAAATCCGGCCAGCGCATGTCATAACGCGGATCACTCGCGTGTACCTGTTCATCAAGAAATGGATCATGGAAAGCCATATTAGCTTTGCGTGAGTGGAGCCGTCGGCAACGGGTCATGTATGATTTCTGGCGGGCCAAAATACCGCTCCGCCATGCTTCATCCTCCTGCCAACGTTACTCTTTAAAACTTCCAGAGTTTGGAATGGCCATATTTTGCTTTAATTCAATAATATCTAAGCCTAAATCATGACTCTTCAAATCAAAAGGGGAATGATTAAATGACATAGTAGCATTCGACAACATCACGTGTGGCAGAGACGTCAAGGTGAAACAGAATTATTTTATAAGTTTCATAACAGACCCTCAACTTTCGTACTCATTTATTTTGAGAAAGAAGCTAGTAAAATAAGGGTTTGAGTTATTTGCACTTTGCCCCTTCACTTTACAAAGAGTAGTAACGTGATTGAAGTCTATTACGGAAGTTTCCCTCGTTCAACTTATTTATGTTGGTTCACAAAGCTATTCTAGTTTCCGCGGATCACCTAAAAAACTCTGAGCAAGACAATGGCGGGTTGTTTCAGCTTCCGCTCTATAGCTTTCGCAGACCCGTGAAGGTTCTGATAAAAACAAGGGCGGGTCATTTCCGGCTTCCGCGGTCATAGCTTTTAGCTTCTGCGGATCATGCAAATACGCCGGGCAAAGTTACGGTGGGTCAATTCTGACTCCCGCGGACCAAACGTTCTCTCGAACCAACTAACGACTAAGACCGCGGGCCACAAGCAAAGCTTCCGCAGGTCAAGTGAACTATAGCGGAACAATTACGGGTCAATTTTGGTCCCCGCTGATCACACAGAAGTTATTAGCAAAACAATGGAGGGTCAATTTGAGCTTCCTCAGACAGCGAGAAAAGCTTTGGCTAGTGAGCCACGGCTTCCGCGAAACTCCATGCGGGTCATGTAGGAATCATAACCGCGGGCCATATATGAATCATACGGGTCACATATGTGCAACGGTGAACTAAACATCAGTCACCGCAGATTTCTACTGTGCTTCGACAAAATTATTATTCTTCCATTAGATGCTTTGTTTCAAGCTAACAATATATATATGTATGTGGAAATGAAAGAGGAAGATGGTACATATATTATAATGGTGGTGAACTGGTACACCATTCAAACATTCAAACATTGTCAAGTAGCAGCAGATGGCCACACCTTCTTTAAAGAGAATTAATTTTCAATTTTCATAAGGGCCCCTTAACTATTATGTCATATTTATTATGAAACAAAACACCAAGATGGCTTTGACAAAAGTTCACAATAATTAGATAAAGACTCGTGCGTTAACACCTCGGAAACCACTCTTCAGCACCGCAACACCCGCGTTTTAGAGTTGCGAACTTTCTTGGCATCTTTAAAAATGATGTAAGTTTCGTGGCAAATTTTTCTTGACTTTTTACGGTACGTAAATATATATATTTACATACATGCGGGTACGCAAACATACCGTTATAAAACGCGTGGAGTGCTCAAGTCATGTCTTGACACAATTTCCATTCTTATTAATAAACTAATATTGCATACTAGTTTATGAAATGGAATGGAGATGTCATAGACTTTACTAATAAACGTGAGTATTACCAAATATTTGGGACGATTATTAGTAAATTATGACTATGAGCAATGATCTAATCTAGTATGACATCTTAAAACAACAAGTATCATTTTTGTGCATGATATAAAAAGTTGTTTATACTCATCCGCGCATGTGACTGACATTATTAAAGTTTATTATTACAAGTTCAATGCTACTAACATTATTTAGCAGCAACGAACTGGAGGACTATCATGGTGTATCACCACTACATTAGCGCGGTGGTAGACGTCCAAATAACATGCTAATGCCAACGCCACGGCTACAGGCTAATGCCAACGCCAGTGCTAAATTAAAAGTTGGGAATCCTTATAAACTCATATGGCCACGCGCCGGATTAATGACCTGCGGGTCATCTAATGATAAAAAGGCCCGCGTGCCAAACTCGCCATCATGATTTAAACTCTCTTACAACCCAAAGCAAAGTAGACGCACATGTAAAAAAGTCCATATAGAAAGCACTGGGTCAAAAAAGCATTACTCCTCGCTCCTGAGCATTCCTTATAAGTCCAGCACTTCACCAAACCGCTTGCACGCCCAGGAGAAGCACTGGACTGGGGGACTTGTAGGTGTAGGGTACGTCAAACCCGGTACGACCTTTTATTTATTACATAATATATTATGTTTATTACATTATTATTATTGTATACTAATTAGGCCCATTGGGCTGGAGGTTCGTGGAGGTAACACCTAACCGGGCCTGGCCCAATAAAGGTTAGGGTTCATGATTGTAGCCATGGAGTCCTATATAAGCAGCCTTTATCATTCATTGAAAGGACATGCTCTTGGACCCTTGGCTCTCACATATTTTTGTGCCTGTAAACAAGAGTTTATTCTCTTAGCAGTCACCTCCACTCCCCCACTTTTCTATGGCAGATCTGAGTAACCGGAGAAGAAGACCAAGGCGGTGGTTCGTTCATATTGAAAACCGGGGGACTTGAACATGGATCCGACCCGGATCCATATCATGTTTCTTCACACGGTCCCTTAAAACAAATTATGAGTCTCTCAAGAGAACCCGTTTGTTTCCCTGTGTATAATAGTTGGAGCAATGGTACTGCCTATAAAGACTCAAGCACCTTAAATGAGTAACTCGAGATGAATAGAAGAAACGAAAGCTAGATTGCTATAGAGCAAACTGTGTATTCTGGTTTGTTGTGTTTTTGTGCGTTAATGCTTATTATAGTTTAGTTGTCAAAAGAATTAAAACAATAACTAATTGCATTGAACATCTTCAATGTTTATTTTTATTATTAAGTTTTGTTATTTATGGCACACAAGTACCATTCTTTTAGATTCTGCATTTACCGAAGAAGTCCAACAACCTCCTGAATCAACAGTGGCTGACGTAACACGCACATTGGCATGCCTCTTCGTGCGCCTAACTAGATGGACACACGATACAGTCACGCCATATGTGTTTGGTGGAAACGAGGCGTGGGCCATGTAGGCAATTGAGCACGCACTAAACCCGCCAACCAGTTCCAACTCGTGTCAATTCAGCCCACCAAGTCACATGTCATCGATCGACGTCAAAGTACTGATGAAAAACAGAGATAAATTGTATTCCTATATACTTCAATTAGTAATGACAAAGAGGGTGTAAGATAAATTGGTTAATGTTTAGTATCAATTAATTAGTTCCCATAATGTAAAAATGTATTCTGATTAGATTTTTAAGATTGTAAAATAATATAGGAAACGAGCACTTAAGATTCAAATGTATAACATAAATGACTGCACCAAGTCAAAAGCTTGATGTATTCAACTAGAGGTGGTAATGGGTTGGGTTGGGTTGAACGGGCCATGGGTCGAAACGAGTTTGGGTCAGAATGGGTTAGGGTAAGAACGAGTCAATTAGAAAAATGGTTGTTTTAGTTTGGATCGGAACATGTTAGGGTTGGAACGGGTCAGAACGGGTTTCGGGATTTTTTTATCTTTTTTTTAGTTTGAACGATGATAATAGCGGAATTATTTTAGTTTTAATAGATTTTTGATTTTTTATTTATATTTTGAGTTATGATTATTTTATTATGTTTTTTGAGGGGTTTTCTACTAAGATCAAAACCCCTCAAAAAATATTCAAAAATAATTTTTAAAAAAAATCATAACTCAAATATAAATAATAAACAAGAAAAAGTCAAAGAAAAAACTAAAATGTTTCCTCCGTTGTCCTCGTTCCATTAAAAAAACCACCTAGAAATCAAACCGAAACCGAAAAACTCGACGAAAATGAAACATAAAGCCATACCGAACCAAATTAATCGAAATCGAAAAACTCGATCAAAACGAAACAACGGAGAATATTATCGAACAAAAATGAAACTGAAAAAACTAACAAAAAACCAAAAATGAGTCCAAAATCGACCAAAAAGAAACCAAAACCCAACCTGTCCCGTGTGAAAACTCGTGTTGGCTTGAAACCAGAACCGAACTCGTTCCAATCTGAAACTCGTTTCGTGTCAAAACCTGTCTCGTGTGACAACCCGTTCTGATCTGAAACCTGCCACATTTCATTGGACACTAACCAACATCGACCAATTTCTTTGAATTTGTCGACCCATTTGACCAAAAATTATTAGATGGAATTTCAAATGACCCATTTTGACTCATTTAGTTAAAATTTCTGACCAAAACCAACCCATTTAATTTTTAAAACAACTTAAATTGGACCATTTGAAATAATTTAGGCCAAGATTGTCACCCCTTGAATAATTAACAATATGATTGATGTGATATGCTTTTCATTATATTGACATAGTTAAGTCATATTCTTATATATTAGATAACTAATAAATTCTTCAATTAAACAACTCTTCTAATGATTAAGGACCAAATAGTATATGATGTATGATGATCTTCCACCAATTAACAATTCATCATCTAATTCTAACAATTGTATTGCTTTGTCTTCTAATGATCAACACCAAATAGCAAGAACAATAATATAATGTATAGATGACAAACTATTCAACAACATAGCATGATAAACATATGTAGTCACTTAAAAGCATAAAGTGCTTGATCCTTCATAAGGAAAATATACCAAGTACACTTACAATTGCATATTGAAAGCCAAATGAAATCAAACATGAACATTGGTGCACCTATGAAGGAATTAGCCAATCATGGTGTGCAAGATATAAAAAATATGATATTGGAAACCGAAAGACATAAATTGGGGTTTGAATTGCTTGTCAATCAAAGAAATCACCCTTGCTTCGTCTTTTGTCCTTTTGGATGATGTTTGAATATCCTTAAGTTCCATTACGTGGAGGTAGGGTACTAGCCCACATAGCACGAGGATAAATTCCTCCGTAAGTGCAGAAGATCTTCCGTAGCGGGACATATATCCCCCATTATTGTTAAGGCACGGATGACCACCCGCATGAAGAATATCTTCCGCGTAAGGAGGTACACATCTTTCGCTGAAGAAGCACTTAGCAATTAATAACTCAAGAAGTTCAGCGGAAGACTTGTCGTGATAAAGTACATGCTAGCACGTGACAACGAAGGTAAAGACCAATCACAGGTTGGGATTCCAGTACTATCCACGAATGCACGATAGACCAGTGAGAAATGGCCAACAATGTACCTGCAGGCGGCAAGGTGTAGGTTCCCAGCCGGATCTACACGGAATATCTCGTTCTATGTAGGTGCGGAATCCCTACGTAAGACGATACGAGCGTAGAAGATGAAACACGTTAAACACAATCAAACAAACGTTATAATAAACAAAGAACACGTTGTATTGCAACTAGAAACACGTGATACACCGATCACTGATTACACGAATTCTAAAACTCTCTCTAAAACCTAGCCGCAGCTATCCGTATTTATCATACGACAACTTCGCCTAACATGTTTAGGCGAAGTTGTCACTAACTTCGCTTGTTCAACAAGTTCGCCCATATCAGGTGAACTTGTGAGACAACTTCGCTTAAATCCAAATACAAAACATACTAACTCGATTACAGACACTATATACTGAACTACTGACATCATGTACCAACAGACCCCCCCTTGGCAGTAGCTTCATATCTCTATCTTCAAACATGTGTCTCGTAATCCCAAAAATCTTGTATCTTCCATCTTCAAGCATGAACGCCTTCTCGTACACAAACTGAAACTACTCTTTGATATTTCTTTGCTTCTTCTTTCCAAGCAGGAATGTAAAATATCTTTTTCTCGTTCAGCACCTGCAGATCAGCTTGAGACAAATTCACTAAATGCATAGGATCATATACTCTCATCAGCTCTTGTTCATCTTCATCCTCCATTACTGCTTCAGCTGTTTCACAATCAACGTACCACCATTTCAGATCTTTGAGCACATCCTTGGGCATTTGTTTCATTGGCACTTCTTTTAGACACCGGATCGGCTTATACTTCATTATCATCCAAGGCTTGCCATCTGCTCTCATTCCTCTGTCTTTGTCTTCAACGAGCTTTCCTTTATGTGGTTTCAACAACTCGAACTTTTTCTCCTTTATGCTTTCCTTCCAGACTATCTTCCCAATGATCCTAGCCATGTTATCATCACTCCTGTTTATCAACCCCAACCTGGCTAAGTCCTTCACTTCACACTCAGGCAACGTATTCAACGATCTCAACAACCTCTTGAAATACTGAACCCCATCATACCGTTTAATCACAAAAAGCCTCAACTGCTCATCATATAACCAGCATATAATCCCCCTTTTCGATTCAGCATAACCCCTGATGTTGTAACTTTTCTTGAACATAGTAGGGACCGCCGGTTTCTTAGTCTTTACGAACCACTGAGCGTAGCCTTCTTTCCATCTTGGCTGCTCCTCCCATTCTGTCTCATCACATCCCGTATCTTGACCCAAATCTGACTTATCAACTTCCGGAATCTCATGCTCAACATTCTCCTCCACAATCTCTCCTTCTTCAATCTCACTATCAATGACAATCTCAGCCCCAATCATCTCAATCTCTTCCAATGGTAACACATCCTCATCACCTATAACATCATCTAACACCTCCTCAGCATCCACAACCACCACATCATCACCCCCTTAACCGCCAGCTGCACTCGTTGACTCCCCCTGAGATGTGGAAGTCCCAAGAGCTTGTTCAGTTCTTGGCAACTCTCCACCTGCACCTTTCGATGCATTGGGATCATCGTCTCGATCGTTGCTCTTTTTTGTCCTCAGCTCGTCACCCTTACAGCTCGTCTCCCCCTGAGATGCCAAGAACTGTTTCAAGGCATCAATTATTTTACCATGCTCGATCAGGAGGGACGACTGAATTTGATTCTCCGCAACGAGGCGCTGAATAGCATGAGTCTGGATAAGATTTACTCTTGATTGTTCTGCCACGACCCTTTCAAGCGCTGCTATTCTTTCCGAGTCGGATAAGGTTGCATCGAAATCAAATCTCAGATGTGATATGTCTTGAGCGTACGGAGGAGGGATTCCCAATGTAACCGGCACCACAAAAACAGGTGGAAACGTAACCGCAGGTGGTATCGTAACCGACAACCCTGCAGTAGCAACAACTGTCGACTCAACAAACCTTGCTACGACCTCCGATGGAGTAAGAGTTGGAGGTGGCAAGGACACAATCTCCGGAGCCGAGAGCTGGAATGTAGTGGGTGGGATGCCGAAGGAAGATGAGGCAGTCACCACGGGAACATCCGTGGCGATTGGCCCTGTAACTGGCAATGATGTAGGGACTATAGTCATACCAAACAGTGCGGGTGGAGTGAAACGAACCACCCTTGAGCTCTCACCAGCTCCCGAACCTGCACCTGCCCTTTCCCTTCTTGATCTACAGACCAACTGATGTAAATCTTCCTCAAAGTCCGATTCACTGTCATCATTGTCTCTCTTCCTCTTCCCATGAATCCTTTCTTGTGTAACTAAAATCCGTCTAGCTTCAGCCACATCATCATCTGAAGAATCAGAATCAGCCTCCGTCGTAGCTGCCATAGCAACATTCACACTAGTAACCAGGGCTACCGAGACCTGTACCTCTTCCTCAGGGTCAACACGATCCATATCAAAAAATCCTTGACCGCCAAACGCAGCTTCAAGGTCTACATTTTCCTCCGGTGCCACAACAGGAGCAGCAGGTAAAGGTTGTTGTACCTCAGGTGGTGGTTGAGGTGCTCCAGCCTGTTGTGGTACCGGATCCCGAAACTCGTCCCCACGAGCTGCAACATACTCTGGATTGATCAAATACCCAAATAATGGAGTATGTCGAGGACGGAGCTCAGGTTTACTTCTTGCACTTGATGATCTGCACTGGGCGAAGATTCTCTTGCTTACACTCTCCACATATCTAATTGGGCGGCGCTGAGGTAACGTGGGAGCAACGTGATTCAAGATCATTTGAAGGAATCTTGGATACATCAGAAATCTCTCACGCGCCACCGCTCGTCTTTGACGGTCTATCTCGTAGAACACCATCTGACTAAAGCTATAACCCTTATTGTAAGTCAGTGATGTCATTGCAGACTGCATGGTCGCACCCATTCCATCCGTACCAGCCTTTCTCCCTGACATACACACGATCATCACGTGCATAAGAAATCGCCATTGGTCTAACAAGAATCCCTTTCGTCTTTGAGTATCCCACAATGGACCAGAATATCCCATTCTCAGAAAAGCACCATCTCTGAATGGAGCCACGAAGTCTGTAGGATCATCTCTCGTTTCATCCCCAAACTTCAAAGCCACCCTGATCTGTTCAGACGAGAACTGCACTATCTGATTGTTAACCGTTGCACGCATAACCGGGGGCTCGACTCGACAGTCATATTCCACTGTCTGCCAGAAATCTTCTATGTTTGGCAAAGAGATAGGCAGTGTTGTAGTAATAGCGTGGAAGATACGTGAGCGGATAAGAAACGTGATGATTTCGCGGAAATCATCAACACCGCTCGCATCCGGGTCCAGAGTAATGTACATGTTATGCCCCGGGAAAAACTGCCGATTGTTCTCTCCTCCTTCGTCACCTCCAGCACCACCTGCTCCAGCTACAGCTGCCATTTCTGCAACAAAAACAGTCAAGTTAGAGAATTGTCAAGTCAAATCACAAGTTCGCCTATTACCATGAGCGAAGTTATGATTTATCCTGTAAAGGCGAAGTTAGGGGTGGGGCGAAGTTGGGAACAACTTCGCTTTAACTTTAAGTTCGCCTGATAACAGTTAATATAAGAAATTAAAAGGGCCAGGCGAAGTTAATGATAACTTCGCCTAACCACAACTTCGCCTCATATACTGTTACATAATTAAATATCAGGCGAAGTTAAACCTTAGGCGAAGTTAAAGATAACTTCGCCTAAACTGTAACTTCGCCAGAATATGAATCGGCAACAGTTTAGACGTTCATAACAAAGTGATTTTGGTCAATTTGGAGATTGCGGACTCAACCAAACATGTTTTGACGGAGATCAACACTATCAAGTTGAATACGACTACGTTAAAACAATTTTGAAAAGCGGGTGTTGGATGTTTGAAAGAACGGGGTCACGAATCGGGTCGAAACGACCTTTGATTAACGCCATTGTCAGTGATTATACAATATGATGACACTACACACCTTTAAATCGGATTAGAAACTGAGAAAAACAACAAGATGTGATCGAGATATAACTTCGCCTAGGCTACTGGAAGATAAGTTCGCCGGGTTTTGAAAAATAATACAGAGCTTTGACCAAAAATTTCTTTATATAGGGTCAAGGTTATACAGGCGAAGTTAGGGTTAACTTCGCCTGTCCCATAACTTCGCCTGTTTAAACAACTTCGCCTCTTTCCTCAACTTCGCTCAATATGAAACTTTACCAAACAGACCCTTATAAATTGAACATTATGCCATTAACTTTTAAAACTTCCTTTAAAGAGTTAACTGATCCGATCAAGAACCAAGTAACCCGGTATAAAATCATACAACTACATAAAAAATAAATTTTAAAAATAAAGTACACAGGATCAAATTTCAGTCTAGTCGGGGACCAACATGTTTTAGAAAAGATCCGAACAGGAATCATACTAATTAAGTGATTGTCACATAGATCCATGTTCAGCTGTATTATGACATAAAGAAACAGGTTGTAAGCAGGTAAATAACTTAGAATGGTTTTCATCGCTTCTGTGATACGGGTTAGGTTCAATTAAGCTCAAAATATAAATGGGCAACACCTCAGAGATTATGATGTCTCCTATCTATTCTTAAAGCGTATTTGGCTTTCCCCAAGTCACCCCGAGTCGACCTCGACCCGTAGTGTCTGATTAAATAGTAAGTACACGTCGATCAATAGAGTCTTCTTCCCGTTCTCTATTTTGCATCTTGATTGAGAAGTATTAACATTATAAGCTCTAGAATGTCTCAATAACACATAATTTTTTTTTTAAATAAATATTTACACAGTTTCAGAGTAGTAAACAACTGCAAGTCCCGAATCTGGATCACTGCAGTTTCTTGATACGCTATCTTCACGGGAATCAGAACACTCACGGGCCCGTGTATGACTGGGTAATCGCTTTTCTGCCTATCATTCGGAAAGATATATGCGGAGACATACACAACTCTTAATGAGTTTTCATTTAAGATCGAGGAGATTTAGTTAGTATCACTTCTACTTTTACGCACCATAAAAAGCTACCATGACATACAATGACTGTTCTAAAGTCTTTTATGCCTAATAACTTCACTAGTTAAGCACACAGAATCAGTTTGTCTATCACTTTCCAAGGTTGGATCAATTTTCTTTTAAACATAGTAAAGAAACTTCTTACGAAGTAGTAGACTTGAAAAATTATTTCATCTCCCAATAAAAAAAAATTAACTTCTATCGCCCCAATCAAGTCGAAGTCTTCAGGTAAACGGCTATCCTGAAGATCCAATGAATCAGCTGGACCGACCACATACGAGTATGTGTCCTTCTAACTAAGTATGAACGACTAATTTTCAGCGAAAGAATAAAAACACATCATAAACCGCCCCGGTCACTTTAAGTCATCTGGTTAATGGCTATCCTCATACTCTACAGGTAGAAATTAGGACCAAACATATCCGAAGATATGTCCTTCAAACTGAAGCAACCGACATAATTCTAAGCGATAGTGACGTTTTTTTTTTCTTTTTTTGTTTTTGTTTTTGTTTTTTTTTACAAGTAAAAACGAAAAACATGGTTACTCGGGATTGATCATCCCATTTAGTTCAACAAGGTTTTGAAAACGGGTTTTGTCGAACGCTTTAGTAAACAAATCAGCGAAATTATCTAACGAATCAACCTTTTCGAGCACTATCAATTTCTTCTCAGCACAATCCCGTATAAAATGATGACGGATGTCAATGTGTTTAGTTTTGCTATGCTTTACGGGATTGTTAGTTACTGAGATAGCAGCAGTGTTATCTATGCAAATAGGAGTATGAGTGAAATTCAGACCGTAATCGCGCAATTGCTGTTGTATCCAAAGAACCTGGGAGCAGCAGTTCGATGCTGCCATGTATTCTGCTTCACAGGTAGAAATGGCGACTGAGGTCTGCTTCTTGCACTGCCATGACACTAATCTGCCTCCAAGAAACTGACATCCACCTGTTGTTGACTTCCGATTCTGATTGCACCCTCCATAATCAGAATCTGTGTAGGCGACTAACTCCAAGTCTCCTCCTTTCGTGTACCACAACCCTAGCTTAGGCTTGCCTTTGAGATATTGCAATATCCTCTTCACACCCTTCATGTGAGATTCCTTTGGGTTTGCCTGAAAGTGAGCACAAAGACAAACTGCAAACATAATATCAGGTCTAGATGCAGTTAAGTACATTAAAGAACCTATGATTGCCCGATATTGGGTGGGGTCCACGTCTGCATCACTGTCTGAATCAGCACCCAGTTTATGGTTGACGCAAACTGGAGTATCAAATGGAGTGCTGTCCTCCATCTTGAAGCGTTTGAGAACGTCTTGGACATATTTAGTCTGATGAATGAACATCCCATCTTTCTTCTGATCAACCTGCAGTTCTAAAAAGAAAGTTAGTTCACCCATAGCACTCATTTCAAACCTCTTTTTCATGACGGCTTCAAATTCCTGACACATGGCGACTTTTGATGCAGCAAAGATGATGTCGTCCACGTAGACTTGCACCAGAAGAAAGTCGCTTCCTTTTCTCTTAACGAACAGTGTGCTATCGATCTTTCCCCTTTCAAATTCATTGTCAAGCAAGTAATCGGATAGAGTTGCGTACCAGGCACGAGGGGCCTGATGTAGCCCATATAGCGCTTTACTTAGCTTGTACACGTGATCAGGAAAGTCTGGGTCAGGAAAACCCGGAGGTTGCTCAACGTACACAACCTCATCGACTTTACCGTTAAGAAACGCACTTTTCACGTCTAACTGGAACACCTTCATCTCCTTGTGTGCAGCAAATGCCAAAAACAATCGAATCGCTTCCAATCTCGCTACAGGAGCAAACACTTCATTGTAGTCGATCCCTTCTTGCTGATTAAAACCTTTTACAACCAGCCTCGCCTTGTTCCTGATAATTATCTCTTTTTCATCGCTCTTGCATTTGAAAACCCATTTTGTGCCAATCGCATGCACACATTTTTCGGTTTTGCAACCAAATTCCATACCTCCATCTTCTTGAACTGGGCTAACTCTTCTTGCATGGCTTCGACCCACGAGCTGTCCTTGAGAGCCATTTGATAGTTCTTTGGTTCAATCTGGCTGATGAAGCAGGTGTACAAGCATTCGTTAATGATGCCTGTATCTTTAATGCTTGTGTAAACACAAGTATGCTCATTCAAGCTTCGTCTTGTTTGTACACCGTCGGACATATCACCTATCACGTTCTCCAAAGGGTGATTTTTGTGAACACTCGTAGTCGGAACCGAACTGACTTGCAGATTGTCTTCCAGGTTCGAAGGTAGTTCATCAATGGGTGATTGTTGTTGAGAATGAAACGGATTGAAGAATTCCTCTTCTGTAGAGGCAGCAGGGGTATCGACAGCATTTGACGAGGAAGGTTGACATTCATCGTACTGCGGTCGTTGCACAAAATTTTCTTCCTCATCATAAAGCATCTTCGTAGCTATTCTCTCATCAACTTCTGCACAATCCAAGTAAGGCAAATTAAAAGATTTAAAAAGCCTATCATAGTCGAAAGCCCCAGCGGGTCCCGTGCTTGGTTTTGGTGATTTGTAACTCGTGATATCAGTGTTACACACCACATCAACCTTGCTGGTCGATAGATTAAAGACTCGTCTGTTGGGGGTCCCAACAACATATCCGACTAAAATACCTTCGTCGGCTATCTCACCAAATTTTGAGTTCGTCTTTAATATCGAACACGGGGACCCGAATGGTTCGAGACCTCTCAAGTTAGGCTTTCAACCATGCATAAGTTCATAACATGTTTTATTCAATCTTTTAACAGTTAAAACTCTATTAAGGATATAACAGGCTGTAGCAACAGCTTCAGCCCAGAACACCACAGGAAGTTTAGAATCAGCCAGCATGGTTCTGGCTCCTTCAATTAGCGTTCTGTTCTTCCTTTCAGCCACCCCATTTTGTTGCGGAGTGTACGGAGCGCTGTACTGGTGGTCTATCCCTTTCTGTAAGCAGAATATCTCCATCTGATAGTTTTTGAACTCTGTCCCATTGTCAGTCCTGATGTATTTAACCTTCTTCCCCATAATATTCTCAACCTTGGTAATCAAATTCATTACCAACTGAACCGTTTCATCCTTTGTCTTCAGGAAATATACCCAAGAATATCAAGAGAAATCATCAGTTATCACCAAGCAGTATGATGTTCCACCTAGGCTTTTTACATTCACGGGACCGAAGAGATCCATGTGAAGTAGGTCTAGGGTACTGACTATTGAATTAACCTTCTTGGTGTGATGAGATTTCTTGTGTTGCTTTCCCTTTTTGCACTATAAGCATTGGTCTTCAAAGTTGAAATTTTTCAAGGGAACACCCAGCACCAGCCCATTCTTGACAATGTAGTTCATTTTTCGAAGATGAATATGCCTCATTCTTCGATGCCATAACTCGGACTCTGATTTAGTTGCTTTTGACAGAAGACATGATTCCTCTGTTGCCATCTCAGTCGACCTCATGTCCATAACATATGTATTCTTTTCCCTTGGAGCCTTCATTACTATCCATTCCTCTGGTATCTTGAAACCAGGATACAGTACGATCGCTTCATTTTTGGTAAAGTGCACAGTGTAATCTTTGTCACAGATCTGAGATACACTCAGCAGATTATGCTTCAGCTCTTCAACGAAATTCACTTTTTCTAACTTCATTTTACCATTAGTCACCGTCCCAATTCCAGTAATTCTACCACCACTCTCTCCAGCAAAACTTACTCTACCTCCCTGAACAGGTTTCCATTCGTGTAACAAATTCTTGTTACCCGTCATGTGCCGGGAACAGCCGCTATCCACAACCCATAGATTGTTTGCAGCCCTGTTCAACTGTTCCTGCACGATTAGAGCAAAGGATTAAAATCTGGGGACCCAAGACCTATTGGTCTTGGGTCGATTAAATCTGTTAAAAGGCATCCCGTACTTTGGCTATCCAAAGTTATTATTAGAATGATTTCTGTAAGTCCTAAAAGGATACCTTCTAGTAGATTGACTCTGAGGCCATCCAAACCTTCGTGAATTAAATGAATTATGACTAGTGGTTTGGTTGTTAACAGGGAAAAACTGAGATTGATTTCTTTGAAAACCTGGATTAGTCCAATATCTGAACTTTGATGAGTTTTCATTCTTGCTATTATAGTAATTACTGTTAGTTCTATTCTCAGTTTTCGAAGGCCTCATACCTCTGAATCTCTGATTCAGAGGGCAATCAGCAATCAGGTGTCCTATTTGATTGCATCTGAAACAGCTCCTGTGTTCAACTTTCGTCTCAACAGTTGTTTTAGATGTTGAGGTTGCATTACTGCCCATTTGTCTAACATATGGTGGGACATATGGGTTTAGTGGAGAATTCTTTTCAGTTGGTTTATGTTCCTCTCCACTTTTTAGTAACACTGCCTCTTCTTTTGTCTCACTAGACTCGGATGTCTTGTCCAAATTTGATGAGACAGAACTAGGAACAGAAATCTTAACACTCGAAACAGGCTTACTCGTTTCGCTTTTACTAACTTCTGGATCTTTAATCGTAACCTTAACAGGAACTGTCTGACCAATTTCAACATCAACAGATTTATGATTACTAGGATCATAAGTATAGTTATGATTATAAGGTGGTGGAACTTCAGTATATCCAATTCCTCCCCTTTTAACTGGGGAACGTTGATCACTTACAAGGTGATCAAGTATTGCGGAGGAATTTCTAAATTGCTGAAGCTTTCTGTTTAGTTCCACCACTTTCACCTGGTAATCAGCTATCTGTTTATCCCTTTTAGCAATTATTTTGGTTTTCTCTTCTAACACTTCATAGCTAAGATCAATTACCTGTATTTTTTCAGCTAGACTGGCTTTAAGACTTCTGATATCTTTCTCACTAGCTTTTATTTTTACCGTGTAATTTTTTTCTCTAGTTTTAGTGTAATAATGATCTTCTTTTAATGTTCTAAATTGAGCATCCAAACTAACAAACTGATCAGTTATTGTTATCAACTGTTCAGACAGATTTTCACATTTCGTACAAGGGAGTTTAGAACTTACCTCAGAGAGCTGATCTGTCACTTCTGCCATGTAAGCTTGATTTTCTCCAGTCACTTTCTCACTTCCTTCAGTTTCGATGTTCACCAAATTGGCCTGTTCGAACACTTTCTCAACTTATAGATTCCAATTGTATTCCCCGTTCTGTCTGGATATCATCGCCCTATTCTCGTTACTTCCCCCATTCGGTTGTGTTGGCCTGTTCTGACTACGTTCCACTCGTTCATTTGTGCATTCTTTAGCAAAGTGTCCATTCTGTTGACAGTTATAACACCGAACCTTTGACTTATCAAACCCTGGTCTTTCGCCAACAAACTTTCTACTAGTCTTCTTCATAAACCTTTTAACTCTCCTTACAATCATTGCCATCTGCCACTGCAGATCCATCTCCTCCAGATCATCAGCATCGATCTGATCATAGTCTTCGTCTAAAGTTGCAGGATCAACGATTTTACCTTTAATGTAATTTTCGTAAGAAGCAATGAAAGATGCATAGAGAGCAAACTGCTGTTCAGCAGATTTAACACTCATGGGAATCTGAGAGTAGTTGTTGTTCGGAACACTTGAGGAAAAACTACCCTTTGTTGTTTGAGGTTTAGAAGAATTTGTTCCACCAGCTACGAAACACACATCACCATCCATGTTGAGAGTTACATGACCATCATGAGTTGAGTTAGAGCTCGAGTCTCCCTTTGAGTAGTAAGCAGACGATTCTGACTTCGGACTTGAACTTGAATTAACTTTCGCACCATACATTCTCGGATCCTGAACCTGATCAGTTGGTGTCTCTTTTCGAACCATGTTAAGTTCAAAAGTTCGTAGTTTGTTGACTGCTGTTTCCAAGTCAATGTTGGCAAACTCTTTATCTTCTCTCATCAAGACAGTGTACATCTCCCATTTCGGTGGGAGAGCATCAAGGAGTTTTTCTACGATCTCCTCTTCTTTGTAAACAATGGAATAATTGCTGAGTTCGGTCATCAGATGTTAATATCTTGTGATGATATCATCAAGTGATTCATTCTTCAAATACTTGAACACCGAGAATTGGGTTTTGAGTAGCTTAATCTTGGATGCACGTATCCCCACATTACCTTCAAATCGGTTTTCAAGTGCTTCCCATAGCTCTCTAGCGGTTTTATATTTCTAGAAGGTGTGAAGAATCTCTTGTGGAAGAGCCATTGTTATCGCAGCATGAGCTTTGCTTTCAGCCTCATACATCTTCTTTTCTTCCTCTTCCATCTTATTGGATTTCTTAATTTGTTCACGACCCTCATACAAAGCCGTTGGTGGAATGTATCCATCTTGAATGCACACCCACATCTTAGCATCTTGATATTTAACATACTGCTCAAACCGATCTTTCCAAGCCACGAAATCGGTACCCTTAAGCATTTTCGGTGCCTTAGTAGCTGAACCTGCTTCCACCTCCATTTTCATCAGTTCCGTAATATTTATAGAAGTCATCTTTGGAAGAAATTCAAACGAGCACTCAAAGAAACCAAAAATAAAAATTTTATTCTGAACAGTACTGTAGGCGAAGTTAAACTTAACTTCGCTTAAGTCTTAACTTCGCTTGAATTCTTAACTTCGCTCCTTTTTAAATTCGCCTGATTAGGCGAAGTTGTGAGGTAGGCGAAGTTTTTAATAACTTCGCTTAACCTTATATCTTCGCCTAAACCCTACAAACAGTAGCGGCAACTTCGCCTGATGAACAATTGTTTTTGCAGGTTTGATTTTGACGTTTTGCGAGGTAAACGAAGGTGTAATGGGTTGTTTTTGATGGTGGGAGGTGAGTAGGACACAAATACTCGGTATATTAACGTAAACTCGTCCCGCGAATAGTCGAACGGAACGATTTCTACACCCATGTGATAATCCCGAACCACACAATCACGAGCAAATGCTCTGATACCAATTGTAGGTTCTCAGCCGGATCTACACGGAATATCTCGTTCTACGTAGGTGCGGAATCCCTACGTAAGACGATACGAGCGTAGAAGGCGAAACACGTTAAACACAATCAAACACACGTTACAATAAACAAAGAACACGTTGTATTGCAACTAGAAACACGTGATACACCGATCACTGATTACACGAATTCTAAAACTCTCTCTAAAACCTAGCCGCAGCTATCCGTATTTATCATACGACAACTTCGCCTAACATGTTTAGGCGAAGTTGTCACTAACTTCGCTTGTTCAACAAGTTTGCCCATATCAGGCGAACTTGTGAGACAACTTCGCTTAAATCCAAATACAAAACATACTAACTCGATTACAGACACTATATACTGAACTACTGACATCATGTACCAACACAAGGACTTCCGTACGCCAGCTGTTCGACCAATCAGGAATCGTTATCATGTGCAGCCATATGAATAGAAAGTCCATTGAGTGGGACAGCTGACCCATCATTCTCCCTCCCTTCGGCTATAAATACCACATGAGGATTAACTCATCACTTACTATACTGATTCTCATATCAGAGGGTGGTTACGAGAAGACCCCCCCGTTCCTCTTCTTGTAACGAGCTCATGGTGTTCGGTTTTTGAAATCACGGCTACCAGAGTTCATAGTAGTTGTTTGTATTGACTCACCGTAGAATATTAAGCTAAACCTACCATGGGTTAGATTAGTATTAATCCATCATCATTCGAGATATTAGGTTAAGCCTACTCAGGGTTAACTTAGTGTTTCTTCACATTAAAAATCCGTAAACTGATAAAAAAAAGGGTTAACGACGTTAGCATAAGGTACGTCGACCCAGCGTAAGGTACGTTGACTTTGTAGCTCTGCGAAAACTTCTTGCATGTCATTATCCCAGCATACTCTACTTTCTTGTCGGCTTAGAATATGTTGGCTTTGGACTCTTCGGTGTTGTTTTTTTAAAGGTATGCGCAGCCATTTTTGTCTGCACCGTGCAGATCACGCGCAAACATTGCTATCTGCAGACTGTTTATTTGCTCGAAGAGATTTCATTAAATAACGTCTGTGCAAGCTCTTCTTGGTGCAGATTTGGCTCATCCACTTCTGAGATCTTATAAGGTCTACAGAAGGTTAAAACATCATACCCCTACCAACACCCACTGTCCACCATCACCACCACTCACCGTTCACCACTACCACCACCACCGTCCGCTACCACCACTGCCACCCATTGTTCGCCACCACCACCACCTTCTTCCACCACTATCCACCACCCACCATTACCACTATCACCATCCACACCACCACCACCACCCAACGGCCGCCACCTACCACCACCATCGTCATTGTCCACCACCCACCACCGCCTTCTACTACTGTCACCACCCATCGTCTATCACCCCCACCCATCACTACCACTATCACCATTCAACACCACCACCACCCACTACCCTAGTTCATACACGTACCACCACCGGTTTATTTTAGCAATCTACATACGTTAGCATTTATTTTAGCAATATACATATGTGTTCTCTACATATTACAAATGGTCATGTATGTTTCTACTAAATAAATAATGTTATGAGGTTTGACGAGAATGAACCTAGAATTATAGGATTGGATATTTAGGCTTTAAAATAAGATGAATTGGGCTTGGGTTTTGTTAACATCTAATAATCATTTCGAACATAATATTTTACCCTAAAGCAAGTTTCTTTGTATTTTCATTTTTGTTGTATATTTTTATATGTAATCAAAATAAAGAATAGATACATAAGAGGAATTGTTCTCAACTTTACAATTCACCTTCAACATTATTTTAAACACAATATCTATCAAATAAAATTGTTTATGCAAAGTACGGAACAAGTGATTTAAAAAAAATATTGTGGTTTTATAAATATTATTTCAGTGTTGTTTGACTATTATTTAAATTTCTATGCTGGGGGACTTTTTTATTTAAATTTCAGTTTATTTAAAAAAATTTGTTTGATTTTAGCAGTCTGCAGAAGTAAACAACAAACAGTCTTCTTTTTGCAGACTGAAGAGGTTGGGTCCACCTCTTCTGCTACAGATTCCTGAAGATGTGATCCGCAGACCGCAAACATTTTACCCCTGAAAAACAAACAACACCCTCATCATATCTTGATTTTTTAAAGCTTGTTTCCAACATCCAATCTTGAGTATCTTCACCTGCAACATGTGTGAACGTAATATACAGTCATGTTGTTCCACACTAGATTATGGCTAAATATATGACAAAACATGCAAACTACAACCAGAATTTCCAAACACATCAGTCATCCCAACCCGTCACATCACTCGCGTGCACTCACTGGTGACACGCAAAGCGGATCAGGTGAGTCACTCAAGCGCGCTTTGATTTGCGTCAACTGAACCCATCAATGCATTAGACCTAGCACACATGTGTTATAGCTACTAAGGTGACTCTCAAAGAAGTGCAAAGTGCGTTATCAAAGTACTACATTACGTGATGCTTACTTCGCTTACTCCTCACACTCACTTGGTATAGCATATATCTTTGTATTATAATCTTGTCTTAACTAATTTAACATGACATAATAATCAATTTTATTATTGTGGGATCTTATATTTAAGAAGAGAATTGAAGTTTCCAAGATCATTCAAACAATGAACAACTACAAGAGAAGAATCTCATGATTTACGTGAAGGTAGTTGAGAATGTGACCAAATGAGATTCTAAACATATATTTCAAAATAAATATTTTGACAAAATGGCGTTTCCGTGGTTCGCGAGAAGGAAAAAAAAGTTTTGGAAAACACCAAGCCACCTTTCCTTTCTCGAGTGCAGTTTTCTTGTACTTTAAGTTGAGACATATGTACAACTGATTGGTCTCATATTTTAAAAGTATATTTTTATCGGCTATTAAAAATACCAAAAATCCTATTTTCTTTTTTTTTTGAATGACCAACCAAGCAACCAAACGTGATACTGGCCAAATTCCTACAATCGGGACTGCCATGGCCGGCCCACCCCAGATGCGCGGAAACCCCGTGAATAGATAAATCCACGCCCCCCCTCAGTCTCGAACTCGGGATAAAGCCCGGGCCAAGCCCTCACCGAGATAGGTTTCACCACTGCGATGCAGTGGATCACCTAAAAATCCTATTTTCTAACACAATGGTTAATAGTGTTTGAGAGAAGCGTGATCCTAATCCCTGTAGATTCACAATTTGATCGATAAAATTTTGTAATCTTTTGAAAAGTCCTCGCACACATCTACTCTTGAGTGGACTGGTCATTTATTTCAATCACACCTTAACCAAAATCACAAGATATATATTAATTAAAGCAAGAGAAGAAAGAACAAATGAGAAAAGTTGAAAACATTCAATGTGGTTATTTGTAATTCAAGATGAACATTTCCTTCAACAATGACAAGTTATAGTTAGTTGCTATCAAGAAGTCTTGGTGATCTCTTATCACTTTGGAAACACATTTATAAGAGATGATATCTACATATTACTAGATTAGACAGAATCAAATAAAAAACAACTCTTAAAAGACCAAAGGATATTATAAGATGATTTTATTAACAAACACGACCGCCAGAACCACTAGACATCATGTCTTTATATAGTATAGCCCTCACTATATTTACTTGGCAAAATGGTTTAATAATTATTCTCAAAATTAAATAACCTATTCAACCTTGTAGAGGGAGCAAGCCATGGCCATGGATGAAGTTGGCCTTAAAAGGGGTCGATTGTTATGCAGTGAAACCATTGCAAGGTGTGTGATTTGTCCTCAATCGATTATATGAACAACACATGTAGGGTTTATAGACTAAGTAGACTCCCTGACCCACTAGACTAGTCTTTTAGAATGAGTTTTCCTACTTGGATTCTAACAACAAAATATGGTTGACAACCTCAAATGAATCTTGTAAAATTTCTTACGATCGTTTGCATTTATCATTTGGAAATTGCTCCTCAAAACCAGTGTTAAAGCCTAGACTAAAACACCCGGGGGGGGGGGGGGGGGGAGTCTCAATGCATAAAAAATTTTCATAAACAAAGGGTCAGGCTTGAAATTTTCGACAAAAACATGTAAAACTGACTAGGTATAAAAAGTTTTGGACAAAACAAGTAACTTTACACTGCTAAGATATAAAAAATAAAATATTGGGGGGTGGGACCCGGCCATGTAAAGCTCCGCTCATGCTGAAAATTGTGTTGTTTTGACTCTTAATTTATATATTTTTTTCGTTTTGAAAATCAATCCACCATAAACCGTTAATCATGGAAATCCTATAGTATCCTTAAGAGGCTCAAAGATCTTGAAAAAAGAAAGAGTGAGTTTGAACCAAGCTCAAAGTTAAAATAGAATAAACAAGCTCTTTGTCAGAACAAGAAAAACCATTGATGTAAACCCCACTTTTCCACTCTTTCCCTCTTTCCAAACGTCGAGCATGGCCTCATTCACTTAATTCATTTGATGAAGGTCTAATCCTCCCTTTAGCATAGACATCCTCCCAAGCAAACAATCTAAAAGTTGAGTCAAATATGAAAATTGAAATTGTTCTTTCTCATACATTATATATATATATATATGGAGATGATAATGAGAGAACTTCATTTTATAAAGAGAACTAGAGAACTAATAATGAAGTATTTTTAATTTAATTAAAAAAATATTTTTAAATTTTTTTTCTTTCATCCTTCTTATATGTTGTTATTCTTCACCACAAAAAAAATAAAACTAAAAAAAATAAAAAAAATTAACGAGTAATGCATATATGCAATACACCGACTTTTTTTTATAATGCATATGTGTAATAGTGTGCATTTTGATATTTGAAATAGTGTTGAATAGCATATATATAGTTGTTTGTATTGTTTATTTGCAATAGTGTTATATTATATACAAAAATTAAAAAAAATCGATATAGTGTATATGTGCATTAGTGTTGTATTACATATATGCGATAATGTGTTTTGCATACAATTATTAGTGTCGTATTTGTGTATATTCAATAGTGTGTATTGGATAATGCAATTATGTTGTATTATATGCAATAAACACTATTGTATATATGCAATAGGTATTAGTACACATATGCACTACAGTACTATACCGACAAGTTTTTTTTAGGGTCAATATTATCTTATTAGAATGAGGAAAGAAAAAAATCACAAAATAATTTTTTTTTAAATAGTTAAAAATAATTCTTTACTAGTTCTCTAGTTCTCTCTTGTTGGTGCATGTTTTGTAACAGATGATCTTTTGTGTTTGTTAGAATTGAGAGCAACGGTCAAAGGGGAGTCTGTTGGTGCATTTTGTGACCGTCGCTATGCAATTCTGATCAGCAGAAACGAAGTACGAATTTAGAACAACTTCGCCGTAGGCGAAGTTGTAACAACTTCTGCCGTAGGCGAAGTTAGAACAACTTCTGCCATAGGCGAAGTTAGAACAACTTCGCCTACTGGCCCAAGCCCAAGCCCGTGAAGTTGTTTCGATATATATATACGTGTCTTGTTTAGGTTTGAGAATCCAGAAAATTAGAGTATTGTGTGTCCAGTTCAAGTAGCTAGAGAGAAACCAAGAGGGAGAGTCGTGTGGGACGGCCCGAGGTAGAGCTCACCTCGGGTCGGCCGTCATTTGTTTTCGTGTTTGGTATGTAACGAGTTATGATTATGATATAAAAGATCTGCAGATCTGTTTATCCCGTTCGTGTGTTTGTTCGTGTATGTGTTTGTGTGTAATCGGGTTCTTCGTCTTCTACACCATTAAACGAGTCTAGGAGGATTCCGCACTCCTAGACATCGTGCGGATCTCGTATCGATCGGCGACGCCCCGGGGGGACCTACACCCTCCTTTAGGATCTTCAGGATTGGTGCGTCCGGAACCAGCCATGGCGTACAACCCCGGGTCCTCATCTTTCCAACAGTCTGGATCCTCAGGATTATTCCATCAGGCGTTATCCTCAGGTCCTTATCAGCAAGCGTTATCCTCAGGATTGTCGCAACACGGAGGACCCATAGGATCGTTCCAATAGTCCGGATCCTCTAGATTGTCCCACCAGACAGGATCCTCAGGTCCTTATCAGCATGTGGTATCCTCAGGATTTCAGCAACAAGCAGGATTCTCAGGATTGCCTCCATCAGGATTTGCAGGGTCCTCTGGAATGCACCAGGGAGCTTCATCCCGATGCAGGCTAACACTTCAGCCACTCCATTTGTCACTCCACGAAATACTATGTTTGGGAATGCAAGCTACAACACCCAGACTGTTCCTCAGAATACTAACCAGGGTAACACTTTCAATACAATTCCCTTTAATGCTAATCAAGGATTTTTGTAGGATGCAGGTATAAGTTCAAGCTTAGCCCGGGAATTACAGAAGCTTAAGGACATGATATCAAATGTTCCTCGTGTAATCCGTCCCATAGCTGAAGTCCCCATTGATAGTCACAGAGTATCCCGCTTCGTACCATAAATCAGTGACGTACAGATCCCTAAACGGTTTCAAACTCCAAATATGAAGCTATATGATGGTTCGACGGATCCTGAGGAACACGTTGCACAATACAGAGAGCGTATGGAAATCAACCCAATCCCGATGGAAATTAAGGAAGCGTGTCTTTGCAAAGGGTTTGGGTCTACCTTGACTGGAGCAGCAATGAAATGGCTACTGAGTATTCCTCCTAATACTATCACTTCCTTTTCTCATTTAATTAATTTGTTTAATAACCAGTTTTCTTGCAGTAGAACATTTGAAAAAATGACAGGTGATCTTTACAGGGTTACCCGGAATCCTGGGTAATCCTTGAGAGATTTTATTACTAGGTTTAGCAAGGAGTCGTTGGAAATTCCAAATCTAAACCCGGCTTCGGCAGTGGAAGCTCTTAAGATGGGGTTAGAAAAAGGCTCCTCTTTCTATGATGATCTCGTTATGACTCCATGCAGGTCATTAGATGAAGCAAGAAGCAGAGCTCTGAGGTTTATCAAGCTAGAAGACGATAAGATAAACTCTAAAAAGATCGATATCCCGAAGTATGATCAGATGAACAGAAAGGCCGAATCCCCAGGAAAATCATATCGGTCAAAGCCTTACTATAAGCCTGATAACCCCAGGATCAATGCAGTAGATGATGAGGATGATGAAGAATATCCTAAGGTTTCTGAATATTATTTTTCTGTTGATATTCGTGGATTAATGTGTGTTATGCAGGATTTAGGTGAAAAAGCCAGGTGGCCAAAGAAGATGGAAAACAAGGAGCCTACAAAGACAAATCAAAGTGGTGTGCTTTCCACGAAGACTTTGGGCACTTGACCGATGATTGCATTGCACTCAGAAGGGAGATCAACTATCTTCTCAGCAAGGGCCACTTGGAAGAGCTACTTGGCAGGAAAAAGAGAAGAGAGCAAAATCCTGAAAAAGTTCCTGAAAAGCCGACTCCCCCACCAACGGATGCAAAAAACAATTCTGTTCATATCCGAAGGATCCGATATCTGTGAAACCTCTTACTCTGCTGCAAAAAGAAATGCTGACCAAAGAAAGCTAGAAGTGGTTGACAGACCGACAAAGACATCCATCCTCACTCAAGCAAAGACCATAACCTTTGATGAAAGCGATAGAGTCCATATTCAGGATCCTCACCATGATAGTTTGGTAATAACATTATATGTGGCTAACCATTATGTCACACCCGGCCCTGAGCGGCGGAAACAGCCGGGCGCGCGCGAGTGGGGATTGATAATTAAGCACGGGCCATTGCAAACATTCAAAGTAAGATTTTCATTGAGCATGAAAAGTTTAATACAAATACATTACATTGTTTAAAAAATTACATAAAAACATCCAAGTATAAAAACTGTTGAAGATTTCCACGCCATATCCCCTTGCGCGGCGGGAACAACCACGCGCATCGAAGGGATAGAACTAAAATCTTCCAAAAAGCTAGTTTTAGATGTTCAGCGTGAGGTGCTCTAAGTGTGACTCCATGCGCTACCTAGTTATCTCCTGAAAGACACGTAAAAACATTTGGATCAGTATAAACTGAGTGAGTTCACAAGTTTTAGTAACTTGATAAATCGTATCGCGTCATAGTCTTGATAAAAATCATTCTATAACATAATTCTGATAGCATTATTGAAACACATGCTTAGTAAAGCATAGTTCTGATAACATAATCTGATAAAATCGTTCCGCGGGTCACGCGCGAACATTTCTGGGAACTGTGCTCGTCTGTGTAAGTGGCGCTGCCACTACGAGCGAAACAAGTAATACCGTCCCGCGGGTTACGCGCGGACACATCTGAAAAACCGTGCTCGTCTGTGTAAGTGGCGCTGCCACTACGAGCGAATAATACCGTCCCGCGGGTTACGCGCAGACGTTGTGCCGGAAAACAAGGCGCTCGTCTGCGTAAGAGGAGCGACCTCTACGAGCGGGCTCAATCCCATAGTACTGCCCCGTGACATGCTAGGCACTCGTCTGTGTAAGAGGTGCGACCCCTACGAGTGGGTGGATCAAACCAGCAGTCCCTACCCTTAGAGTTCCAATGGTAAAGTGATCACTTACTCGAGTTCTGGCGCACATACATCGTAAATCATAGATAACTGTTTGCATTGCTCATCAAGAAACATAATTTAAACACATAATCGCTTGCATAGCTTGTAAGTATACCATGATAAAACATTATTTAAGTACGTGTCCCTCGCCCCGAAAATAGTCTAAAAATAGTGAAAACAGTGAGAATAGGGGCTGTGAGACTCACCTGTGGTTCTTGTTAAGGGATTAATCGAGATTCGGGTTTTCTTGGTGTTGGCCTTTGAATTGAAGGTCTAGAATACGATTAAATAACAAGAAGTATATATATTAAGATCAAGAAATAGGAGAATATAAGGGTTGGAAAGTAGATCTCAAGGTTATATTCTCGGCTTACCTAGTAACAGGATCGGAAATGAAAACAACGGATGCTTGGGAGATGATTAGTGCAAGTTTGCAGTTCTTAAGAGAGAAGTTTGAAGTGTGTTTGGGTGATAACTTAGGTTACATATTTATAGGCAAACTCAAGGGAACACAATCCCTTGCTTTAGGGGATTGTAATCTTTTCATATCTAGGTGTAATGATGATAAAGTATGGAAATTATTATTATTTATTTAAAAGTGGAGTAGTGGATAAAAGATTTTGATTTGATTTGATTTGGTCAGGACATGCAGGTCTGGGGTTGGTGAGAATAGGGTGGCTGACAGTTGACTTTTCATGTTACAGTGTGCTTTTTCAGGTACTTTTGTCAGTGTACAGTAAAAAGTGGAAAATCTCTGAAACACGCTACTGTTTCCTTTTGGGCGGGAGTAATCTCCTTACGTCTGGAGAATAGACTAAGTGTTCTGTGCGTATCACTTTGTGCGCATAGCTTTCTGCGTGAAGGACATTTCTTTGCTGCGGGTAGGTGCGTAACCTTCTCGCAGTTAGGGACATTGAGTTTCATTTGTAGATTCTCCAGGTGGTCTTGGTATTTCAACATAGTGATCAGTTATGTTGAAGTCAATTCCATCTTGGAGCTTCAGACAAACTAGCTCTCAATGTTCCCGCCATGCGGGGAGGTTAGTTCCCCTTCCGCACGCGCATAGACGATTTGGGATGCACCCGCCTTAGCATCATGCGAGACGGTCAGCCCATTAGACAACATTAAGTTATAGAAACATAAAACCAATACACTCGCGCATGGCGCATATAACATATGCCCACGCAGGTTCTTAACATGGCGCGCTCGCGCAGGGCGCACATAACAAATGCACGCGCTGACTAACATGGCGCGCTCGCGCAGGGCGCACATAACAAATGCACGCGCTGACTAACATGGCGCGCTCGCGCAGGGCGCACATAACAAATGCACGCGCTGACTAACATGGCGCGCTCGCGCAAGGCGCATATAACATAATTACCTAATATTTAGGTTGATTACTTGGTTTAAGGGATTGGGAATTTACCGGGTGTCACATTCTCCCCCTGTTAAGCGAATTTCGTCCCGAAATTTAGGAGACGTTGCTGGCAGAAGCCATGCTCTGAAAGAGGTGTGGGTATTTCTTGCGTATTTGATCTTCTCTTTCCCAAGTGAATTCAGGCCCACGCCTTGATTTCCATTGAACCTTTACTAACTTGATTTTGCTTCTGCGTAACTTTTGTTCTTTCCAATCGGTTACTGCTATAGGTTCTTCTACGAAGTGCAGCTGTTTGTCGATGTGAATCTCTTCCAACGGCAAAATCAACGTTTCGTCAGATAAGCACTTTTTGAGGTTGGACACATGAAACGTATCATGAACTCCACTGAGTTCGGCGGGTAAACGGAGTTTATAAGCAACCGGACCGATCCTTTCCAGGATCTCAAATGGTCCAATGTAGCGCGGATTCAACTTTCCTTGCTTGCCGAAACGGGGGACTCCTTTCCATGGAGAGACTTTCAAAAGTACTCTATCCCCTACTTGAAACTCCAACGGTTTCCTTCGCACATCTGCGTAGCTCTTCTGTCTGTCGCGCGCTGTCTTAAGGCGATCCCGTATCTGAAAAATCTTGTCTGTTGTTTCTTGGATCAATTCTGGACCAGTCATTTGCTTGTCACCCACTTCAGCCCAGCACAGTGGGGATCTACACTTGCGCCCATACAAAGCTTCAAACGGCGCAGCCTTGAGGCTTGTGTGATAACTGTTGTTGTAAGAAAATTCAACCAATGGGAGATGAGTATCCCAGCTACCTCCGAAATCGATCGCGCACGCGCGTAGCATATCTTCCAATGTCTGGATTGTTCGCTCGCTTTGCCCATCCGTTTGAGGATGATAAGCTGTACTCATATCAAGGCGAGTACCTAGAGCTCCTTGTAACGATCTCCAAAACCTTGATGTGAACCGACTATCTCTATTAGAAATGATGGACACTGGGACTCCATGTTTTGAAACTACTTCTCGAATATACAATCGGGCTAACTTTTCCATCTTATCGGTTTCCTTGATCGGCAGGAAGTGCGCTGACTTAGTTAGCCGATCCACAATAACCCAGATCGTGTCGTAACCCCCAGGTGTCCTTGGCAGTTTGGTGATGAAGTCCATAGAGATTTGTTCCCACTTCCACATGGGAATTTCTGGCTGTTGAAGCAACCCTGATGGTTTCTGGTATTCAGCCTTCACCTTCGAACACGTCAGGCATTTACTGACATACGTCGCGATGGCGCCTTTAAGATTGGGCCACCAATACAGCGTTTTAACATCTTGGTACATCTTGTCTGCGCCAGGATGTACGGAATACCGTGTCTTGTGAGCTTCGTTTAATACTTGCTCGCGCAATCCTCCCTTGAGAGGTACCCATATGCGGTTAGCGAAAAATAGATTGCCGTTCTCTTTAAGTTCCAAACTTTTAATCATACCCCCAAGGCGTTCGTTTTTAACAAACTCTGGTTTCAAGGCTTCTTTCTGAGCGTCTCGGATGCGGGTAGAGAGATCTGTGTGAATGGTCAACCTTAGAGCCTTGACTCGTAGCGTTTTTATTCGCTCCTTCCTACTTAGCGCGTCTGCTACCACATTCGTCTTTCCAGGGTGGTACTTAATTTCACAATCATAATCATTCAACAACTCCACCCATCTTCGTTGCCTCATGTTTAAATCCTTTTGATCAAATATATGTTGAAGGCTCTTGTGATCCGTAAAGATTATACACTTTGTACCATAGAGGTAATGGCGCCAAATCTTTAGCGCGAAGACAACCGCTCCAAGTTCCAGATCATGCGTTGTGTAGTTCTTTTCATTGGTCTTGAGTTGGCGCGAGGCATACGCTATGACTTTGTCTCGCTGCATAAGGACACATCCGAGTCCCTGATGTGAAGCGTCGCAGTAAACGACGATGTCATCCGTCCCCTCGGGCAGAGACAGAATTGGCGCACTACATAACTTCTGTTTTAACATTTGAAATGTTGTTTCCTGATTTTCGCCCCAAACAAACTTCTTGTCTTTCTGAGTTAGCGCGGTCAGTGGTAGAGCTATCTTGGAGAAGTTCTCAATGAAGCGTCGATAGTAGCCAGCTAGTCCTAGGAATTGCCTCACCTCAGTCGGGGTTTTTGGCGCTTCCCAGTTTTCGATGGCCTTGACTTTGGAAGGATCAACGTGTATTCCTTTCTCGTTTACAACGTGACCGAGAAAGTGAACTTCTCTAAGCCAAAACTCACATTTGGAAAACTTTGCATACAACTTTTCTTTCCTCAACAATTCCAAAATCAATCTCAGGTGTTGCTCATGCTCGGCCTTGGTCCGAGAGTAAATCAGAATATCATCTATAAACACAATCACAAACTTGTCCAAGTATGGTTTGCACACGCGGTTCATTAGATCCATGAATACAGCCGGCGCATTAGTTAGCCCGAAAGGCATCACTAAGAACTCATAATGGCCGTATCTAGTTCGGAAGGCTGTTTTCGGCACATCTTCCTCATGGACCCTAAGTTGGTGATATCCTGACCGTAGATCTATCTTCGAATAATAACTGGATCCCTGCAACTGGTCAAATAAGTCGTCAATCCTCGGTAAGGGGTACCGATTCTTGACTGTCAGCTTGTTCAGCTCCCTATAGTCAATACACATTCTGAACGAACCATCCTTCTTCTTAACAAACAGTACTGGAGCTCCCCAAGGTGAGAAGCTTGGGCGTATGAAACCCTTATCCAATAGTTCCTGTAGCTGATTGGATAGCTCTTGCATCTCAGATGGAGCTAATCGATAAGGCGCTCGAGCTACTGGCGCAGCTCCTGGGACTAAATCAATACGAAATTCGACTTGTCGCGGCGGCGGTAATCCGGGCAAATCTTCAGGAAAAACTTCTGGAAATTCGCGCACTACTGGTAAGTCTTCAATTCTTCGCTCATCTCCTTTCTTCTCTACGACATGCGCCAGGAAGGCGTAGCACCCTTTCCTTAGGCACTTGCGCGCCTTTAGGCACGAAATCAGTTTCGTCGCAACTCCCCTTCTTTCCCCTTGAATTACCAAGGTTTCTCCGTTCAACAGTGGGATCCGAACCTGCTTCTCATGGCAAATAACTTCCGCGCGGTTCTCGACTAACCAATCCATACCTACCACAATGTCAAAACTTCCCAAGTCTATTGGTAACAAGTTAATATTGAACCCGTGACCTCCCATGACTATAACACATTGTTCAGTTCTTTCGTTCGCGCATAACTGCCTACCATTGGCTAGTTCTATAGTATAAGGCGTGTCTAGCCTACTGGTTGCTAAGCCTAGGGAGTTTTTAAACTCAGCAGATATAAAACTTAGGTCAGCGCCAGTATCAAATAAGACAGATGCAAAATGGCCGTTAAGCAAAAACGTACCGGTTACCACATTCGGCTCTTCTTTAGCTTCACCCGCGCCGATCACAAAAGCTCTCCCGCGAGCTTGGTTTCCCCTTTGCGGGCAATCCCGACTGAAATGCCCTGGCTTTCCGCATGCGTAGCAGTTGTCACTGGCTCCAGCTTCTTTAGCACGGCAATTCATCGTCTTGTGCCCTGGCCTGTTACATTTGGCGCACGTGACGCTCGCGCATTCACCCTCGTGGTGAAACTTGCATTTGTTGCACCATGGGTAAGGCCCGCTGTATCCTTTCCTTGATGGCTCCGCGGCTTGGATCGCGTAAACCCTTGCGCTTTCCTGCTTCTTGAACGGTGGCTGCTTGGAGTCGGACCCTCGGTGGTGAGAGTTCCATTTCCTCTTGGAGTCAGAGGTTCGCTGCTCGTTTCCGCGCGTAGTCAACATACCCGCACGGACCGTATCCCTTGTAAGGGTGATGGCCCGCGCTACCGCCTCATCAAAGGTTGGAGGCGCTGCGGCGTTGAGCGGAACCCTAACAACAGGAGGTAACCCAAAAATATACCTCTCGATCTTCTTTTCCTCCGTGTTTGCCATGTCTGGCACCAGCTGGCAAAGCTCGTTGAACCGGTTGTTGTAGGCGTCGATATCCGTTCCTACCATGGTGTGGTTCCAGAATTCCTGCTGCAGACTCTGGATTTCTGCGCGAGAGCAGAACTTTCTCATCATCATTTCCTTCAGTTCCTCCCAGGTCTTGTGAAGAGCAACTTCTCGCCCCAAAGTCTTCACTTGAAGCTTCCACCAAGACGAAGCTGCTTCTTGGAACATGCATGTCGCGTAAAGGACCTTCTGGTTCTCACTACATCTGCTAATGGATAGAACTGTCTCCATCTTGTCAATCCAGTTGTAGAGCCCAATGGCCCCTTCGGTACCCTTGAATGGCCAAGGCCTACAAGCCATGAATGTCTTATAGGAGCATCCTTTGTCCAAGGCTCCTGAATCGGGTTCTGGGGTCTCGTTCTGACGACCCTGACTTGATTCGGCCTTGCTGGCCTCATGTGTCGCGATCGCCTGCGCGATTATTTCCGCGAGTTCCTCGGGTGTCATGGTGATTCCCTTGGCTCTAGTTGGAGGCATTCTCGCTTTAAAAGAGAACGAAAATATATTAAACTTAGCGCATTTACTCTGAGCACATAATGTTCTTTATCTTTATTCACTAGACACTGTGTGACCCGTGTTCCTAAGTGTGTGTATAGTTTCTTTTGAAAATATTTTCTTTGAAAAATATTTCATGCGATTCCGCAACGGTTATAGTCTAGGTTAAAACTTCTTTTCCTAGTTCGCTATAACCAGTGCTCTGATACCAATCTGTCACACCCGGCCCTGAGCGGCGGAAACAGCCGGGCGCGCGCGAGTGGGGATTGATAATTAAGCACGGGCCATTGCAAACATTCAAAGTAAGATTTTCATTGCGCATGAAAAGTTTAATACAAATACATTACATTGTTTAAAAAATTACATAAAAACATCCAAGTATAAAAACTGTTGAAGATTTCCACGCCATACCCCCTTGCGCGGCGGGAACAACCACGCGCATCGAAGGGATAGAACTAAAATCTTCCAAAAAGCTAGTTTTAGATGTTCAGCGTGAGGTGCTCTAAGTGTGACTCCATGCGCTACCTAGTTATCTCCTGAAAGACACGTAAAAACATTTGGATCAGTATAAACTGAGTGAGTTCACAAGTTTTAGTAACTTGATAAATCGTATCGCGTCATAGTCTTGATAAAAATCATTCTATAACATAATTCTGATAGCATTATTGAAACACATGCTTAGTAAAGCATAGTTCTGATAACATAATCTGATAAAATCGTTCCGCGGGTCACGCGCGAACATTTCTGGGAACTGTGCTCGTCTGTGTAAGTGGCGCTGCCACTACGAGCGAAACAAGTAATACCGTCCCGCGGGTTACGCGCGGACACATCTGAAAAACCGTGCTCGTCTGTGTAAGTGGCGCTGCCACTACGAGCGAATAATTCCGTCCCGCGGGTTACGCGCAGACGTTGTGCCAGAAAACAAGGCGCTCGTCTGCGTAAGAGGAGCGACCTCTACGAGCGGGCTCAATCCCATAGTACTGCCCCGTGACATGCTAGGCACTCGTCTGTGTAAGAGGTGCGACCCCTACGAGTGGGTGGATCAAACCAGCAGTCCCTACCCTTATAGTTCCAATGGTAAAGTGATCACTTACTCGAGTTCTGGCGCACATACATCGTAAATCATAGATAACTGTTTGCATTGCTCATCAAGAAACATAATTTAAACACATAATCGCTTGCATAGCTTGTAAGTATACCATGATAAAACATTATTTAAGTACGTGTCCCTCGCCCCGAAAATAGTCTAAAAATAGTGAAAACAGTGAGAATAGGGGCTGTGAGACTCACCTGTGGTTCTTGTTAAGGGATTAATCGAGATTCGGGTTTTCTTGGTGTTGGCCTTTGAATTGAAGGTCTAGAATACGATTAAATAACAAGAAGTATATATATTAAGATCAAGAAATAGGAGAATATAAGGGTTGGAAAGTAGATCTCAAGGTTATATTCTCGGCTTACCTAGTAACAGGATCGGAAATGAAAACAACGGATGCTTGGGAGATGATTAGTGCAAGTTTGCAGTTCTTAAGAGAGAAGTTTGAAGTGTGTTTGGGTGATAACTTAGGTTACATATTTATAGGCAAACTCAAGGGAACACAATCCCTTGCTTTAGGGGATTGTAATCTTTTCATATCTAGGTGTAATGATGATAAAGTATGGAAATTATTATTATTTATTTAAAAGTGGAGTAGTGGATAAAAGATTTTGATTTGATTTGATTTGGTCAGGACATGCAGGTCTGGGGTTGGTGAGAATAGGGTGGCTGACAGTTGACTTTTCATGTTACAGTGTGCTTTTTCAGGTACTTTTGTCAGTGTACAGTAAAAAGTGGAAAATCTCTGAAACACGCTACTGTTTCCTTTTGGGCGGGAGTAATCTCCTTACGTCTGGAGAATAGACTAAGTGTTCTGTGCGTATCACTTTGTGCGCATAGCTTTCTGCGTGAAGGACATTTCTTTGCTGCGGGTAGGTGCGTAACCTTCTCGCAGTTAGGGACATTGAGTTTCATTTGTAGATTCTCCAGGTGGTCTTGGTATTTCAACATAGTGATCAGTTATGTTGAAGTCAATTCCATCTTGGAGCTTCAGACAAACTAGCTCTCAATGTTCCCGCCATGCGGGCAGGTTAGTTCCCCTTCCGCACGCGCATAGACGATTTGGGATGCACCCGCCTTAGCATCATGCGAGACGGTCAGCCCATTAGACAACATTAAGTTATAGAAACATAAAACCAATACACTCGCGCATGGCGCATATAACATATGCCCACGCAGGTTCTTAACATGGCGCGCTCGCGCAGGGCGCACATAACAAATGCACGCGCTGACTAACATGGCGCGCTCGCGCAGGGCGCACATAACAAATGCACGCGCTGACTAACATGGCGCGCTCGCGCAGGGCGCACATAACAAATGCACGCGCTGACTAACATGGCGCGCTCGCGCAAGGCGCATATAACATAATTACCTAATATTTAGGTTGATTACTTGGTTTAAGGGATTGGGAATTTACCGGGTGTCACACATTATGTGCGCAGGATCCTCATAGATGGTGGAAGCTCTGTCAACATTATTCAACTAGATGTGCTGAGAAAAATGAACATTCCTGAGGATGAGATTATCCCCAGTACCTCAGTACTGGTTGGATTCAGTGGAGAAACTAAGAATACTATTGGGGATATCAAGCTCCCAGTATACGTCGAAGGGGTAAATAAAATGCAAAAATTTTGTGTTGTTGACTGTTTGTCTTGTTGCAATATTATATTAGGCAGGCCCTGGATACACGACATGGAAGCAGTCCCCTCCACTTACCACCAGTGTGTGAAACTCCCAAGTCTATGGGGAGTTATCAAAATCATCAGTGATCAACAAAATGCAAAGAATTGCTACACCTCTTCTATGAAGTGTACTGCCAAATCCCAACAGGCGTAGCAATTACAGAAGCCAGCACGAGGCGTAATGGAAGCCAGGGAACAAGAAATTAAAGAAGTACTTCCTTATCCCGAGGATCCTGAAGTCAAAGTGCTGATGGGAACGAGCATTCCCGAGGATATTGAGTCAAAATTGCTCGATTTCCTCAAGTCAAGACTGTCAACATTTGCATGGAAACATGAAGATATGACAGGTATTTCCAAAGATATTATAACACATAAACTTGGAATTGATAATTATTTCAGGCCAATCCATCAAAAGAGAAAAAAGTTTGCACCTGAGAGAAACATAATTATCTAAGAAGAAGTTGAAAGACTTTTGAAGGCAAATATGATCAGGGAAGTTCAATATCCCCAATGGTTGGCAAATGTGGTGGTTGTGCAGAAAAAGAATGGAAAATGGAGAGTTTGTGTGGATTTTACTGACTTGAATAAAGCCTGTCCTAAAGATCCATTCCCTCTGCCACACATCGATTCAATGGTAGATGCTACAGCCGGCCACGAGATGCTGACTTTTATGGACGCATCCTTAGGATTTCAAGAAATCCAGATGGAGCCCTCAGATCAAGAAGACACGGCCTTCATGACTCCCACAGGTATTTATTGTTATATTGTTATGCCCTTTGGACTTAGAAATGCAGGTGCAACCTATCAGAGGTTAGTTAACATGATGTTCAAAGAGAAACTGGGGGACACAATTGACGTCTATATTGATGATATGGTGGTGAAGTCCAAGAAAGCTGAGGATAACCTCCAGGATCTCAAGACTGCATTTGATATCCTCGACAAATATAACATGAAGCTGAACCCTGCAAAGTGCCATTTCGGAGTGAAGGCTGGCAAATTCTTGGGATACATGGTCACCAAAAGGGGGATAGAGCCAGAGCAGATACAAGCTATCCTGAATCTGAAATCCCCAGCATCAGTCAAAGATGTTCAAAGGCTGACCGACAGGATAGCGGCACTCAACAGATTCATATCCAAATCCTCATAAAAGTGTAAAGAATTTTATGATAGCCTGAGGAAAAACAAAAGGTTCGAGTGGACCAGTAATCATGAAGAAGCCTTAATGTCCTTAAAAGCTTATCTTTCTTCTGCTCCTCTGCTGGTAAAACCCGAAGAAGGTGAACCTCTATCTCTATATCTAGTTGTATCAAATAATGTTGTAAGTGCAGTTTTGCCTAAGGATCTTGAAGGTCAACAACATCCCATCTATTATGTAAGTAAGAGTTTATTGGATGCTGAAACCAGGTATTCTTATCTTGAGAAATTAATTTTAGCACTTACTATGGCGTCTACTAAACTTACACATTATTTTGAGACTCATCCTATTCTTGTTAAAACTAATTACCCTATTAAGTCTGTTTTGAGAAAACCAGAAATGTCAGGTAGGATGGCAAAATGGGCTGTAAAGCTGAGTGCATATGATATTGCATATGAACCTAGGACTGCCATCAAATCCCAGGCATTGGCAGACTTTGTGGCTGATTTCACCAGTGAACTTAAAGAAGAAGCAGACATGGAAGTCCAACAACTTGAAGAAACCAAAGATAAGTGGACTCTATACACTGATGGTGCTTCAAATGTTAGAGGAACAGGTCTCGGGATCCTGCTGAAATCGCCACAGGGGGACATTATACCTCAATCCATATCCTGCGGATTCCAAGCCACAAACAATGAGGCAGAATATGAAACCTTGATAGCAGGATTACAACTAGCAATCGACATGAAAATCAGGTTTATTCAAGTACATGTTGATTCGTTATTATTAATTAATCACTTTAATGGTTCATATACTGTTAGAGGAGAAAAACTAATGAAATATTTAGAGCTAGTCAAAAAACTAGCAAAGTGTTTCGAAATGTTTGATATTTCACTGGTACCTAGAGAAGAGAATGTTGAAGCAGATGCCCTAGCATACTTAGCTTCATCCTTCAGAATACCGGAAGGCGTCAAGATTCATATCATACATATCCTGAGCCCCGCAATAGAAGAGCAAGGTGTCAATGAAATATCACAAGAAACTAACGATATAAGAGCCAAGGATCCTGAGGATAATACAAATTCTTGGATTATTCCGATCAGGAAATATATTCAGGATGGAGTTATCCCCAAGGATGAAAACCCAAGAGCTTTTCGCACAAAGGTAATACCATATACTATAATGAATGACATATTATACAGAAAATCTCTTGCAGGACCATATCTTAGGTGCTTGGAGAAGGCAGAAGCTCAAGAAGTTCTTCAGTATATCCATGAAGGAGATTGCGGGAATCACACTCGGGGCAGAGCACTATTCTCCAAAATCCTGAGAACATGATATTTCTGGCCAACGATGAAGAGGGATGCTATGAATTATTCTCATAAATGTGATGCATGCCAGAGACATAGCAACATTCTACCTCTTATATCCCCTTGGCCTTTCATGAAGTGGGGTATGGATATTGTGGGAAAGCTACCAAGAGCTCCAGGAGGAAAAGTCTTTATGCTGGCTATGACAGATTATTTCTCGAAGTGGATTGAGGCTGAAGCTTTTGTTCAAGTCAGAGAAAAAGAAGTTATCTCATTCATCAAGCGCAATATCCTAACAAGATTTGGAATCCCAGCAGAGATAGTGTGTGACAATGGCTCGCAGTTCATTTTCCATATTATTAATTTTTATCATGGTACTGACTTAAGCATCGGAGGGGTGTTAGCAAGGCTAACACCCACCCCTCACTTAGAGTTGACTGTTTTGTAGCTTGAAGACATGTGGTATCCCCACGTGGAATGAATTTTAATTTGGGCCTTGTCACCAGTGTTTTTGGGCCTTGTCGCTAGTATATTTGGGCCTTGTCGCCAGTCTTTTTGGGCCTTGTCGCCAGTTTCTTCGGCTTTTGTCGCCAGTTAAGGTATTATTCAATACCTTCTAAGGTTTAAGGGGTTTTCACCTCTTCTTAAGATCGCCTGTAGCGCACGTTTATTCGGCCGTAGTTCGAGAGACGGGGCCAGCACATGAAATATAGTGACTTGTTACCTCGTTATCCTCGGCTATTGGTTTGAATCTCAAGTTAATGGTAGACGTACCATTCCTAAGGTTTAAGGGGTTTTCACCTCTTCTCAAGGGCCTTGTCACCAGTTTATTCCTAAGGTTTAAGGGGTTTTCACCTCTTCTCAAGGGCCTTATCGCCAGTTTAGGCCTTGTCGCCAGTTTAAATAGGCCTTGTCGCCAGTTTGTTTAGGCCTTGTCGCCAGTTTATTTGGGCCTTGTCGCTAGAATTTATGAAATTATTTTCAGGATAATATTGCAGGTCTATGAGTATATCCTTATGATTTGAGGACATCCTGAAAGGTAATCTTGTTACAAGGACGAAATGGTCTATACCTTATCGAAGTTGATTGCTAAACAATTCTGGTATGACTTCCTATTTTTTAATGTTCTTTATTTCTTTCTACTTGCCTTATTTACAAAATGAATTTTATGACTTTATGTTGGTTCATTGAATTAAACCTAATTTTCTAACAAACCTCACCTAGATTTCTAAATCTTAATGAAATCAACTTTATTGTGAAGATTCAATAACATGAGCGAGGATAAAACACCAACATAAGTCATAAAGGGTTATTCTACTAATATTAAAGTGCAGGAAAAGGATGATTCATGTTTCACTCAAAAAAGAGCCCATCCACCTGAACCATCATATTGCTCTAAAAGCAGGAAATAAAAGACGATTTGGGCTTCGTCCTGAACCAGGATCCCTCCACCCAAACCATTATCCTAAGCATATTATATTATCCTTACACAACCAAAATAAAAATTCTTTTGACAACCATCACAAACACATTAACGCAACCAGAACACCCGGTTCAACCTTGTCACCTTCACCATGATCACCCTCCTTCTTCTCCGACTTCGTCACCTCACCAGCCTTGGTTTCCTTCATCTCCTCACTACCACCAGCATTCTTGATCACTTCAGAAGTACCTGCCACATCATCTTCTTCAAACTTCTCCCCCCTCAACATCTTCAGCTTCTTCTTCCAAGCTGTAGAGTTCCAGGAGTCCATCGTGTAGCCCTTCGCTTGCACTTCCTCTGACATCTTGAGCATTGACTCTAGGATACCGATGGCTGCACACTTCTTGGCTTCTTCAATTAATTCAGTCTTCTCCAACTCAAATGAGGCTCTGAGATACACAATCTCTTTATCCTTCTTTTTGAGCAGTTTATCCTTAATGTCAGCAGCATGTAGAAGATCGGCAACCTTGGCCTCAGCCTCTCTTTGAGTCAATTCAACATCCTCAGATCTCTGACGGTAACCTTCAGTTTTCTGTTATCCCCAAGTTAACGTAAGTTTTTCTGCAGGTTACTATTTTCAGGATAAATAAAAGTACTTACTGTTCCAAGAAAGTTAGCAAGAGCTTGCAGCTTCCCTACAACATCGGTAGTGCTCATATCGGCAAAGGGCTCGGTCTCGGCTGAAGTAGTGGCTTTCCTCTTCTTCTGTGCAGCACTTTTCTGACGAGTCGTTGGAACTCTTACTATCGGAGAGAGGGTCTTGGAGTGTTCTTGCTTTACCACGGTTCTATCCTCAATGAGGTCATCCAGGTCGACTAAACTGAAAGAAGACTTTGGCTTTGGCATCCCTATACAACAATTTATCAAGTTATTCCCAAGAAAGTGAAATCCTAAGAATTCCATAAAAAATCCCGAAATACTTTCCAGAAGACATGCTCTCAACAGACTTCGCAGCGGTCACACTTGTTTCCCCTGTCTCTTCCTCTAACCAGAATTCCCTATCTTCTGCCGGAACCTTAAACAACGCCTTGAGCCTTCCATTTGTATCCTTCATGTACTTTATCAAATCCTCAAACACAACTGCCAAAAAAGAAACCGTGTTAACATAAAACATTTGCAAAAAGAAATTTTATCCTAAGGATTTCCTACCCTTGTGAACCCATTTAGTAGGCAAGCTCATTCCATCGGGAATAGAGTCACGACGGACGAAAAAGAATTTTTTCTTCCAATCAGGGTCACTACCGGACACCTTGGGAACCATATAAAGACGGCTGGATTTGGATTGAAGGCAGTAGTGGAAAGATTCGTGGGTACGGAGGTTATAAGTCGCGGCTATCTCAGGTACACCTATCGACAACCCATGAGTTTTATTCAATCGATCTACGGTGGCCAAGACTCTCCACACCATTGGCATGACTTGGGAGTAAGAGAATCCGGTGACATCAAAAAACTCCTTGATAAGCGGAGAGAACGGATATGAAAGGCCGATCGAAAAGGGGTAATGGAAAAAGCAAACCCAGGTTTTAGAGGAAAAATCAGCCTTGACTTTGGGGTCATATGGCCTGATAATAGCTTCAGCAGGTGGTAAGCCCGAGTCTTTCAGAAATCTAATGTCTAGATCTCTAAAAAGACAATGGTCTTCATCGGTGGAGGGAATGTGAGCTTGGTTAACGAAATCTTCCGAGGTTACGAAGGAGAAAGGATTAGGCGCTCGAGGGGTTCTCTTCCTCATTATTGTTTGAATCGGAAGAAAAATTTCAAGAAATTAAGAAGACGAGAAAGAGGAACTGACCTGATTGTGAACCGGTGGAGAGATTATTATTTTGAGATTGGGAAATGGCTTGGTTATAACCTAGAAGGACGGTTATAGGGTCTCCTCAATCCGCGTGCATGTCCTTTCAGTTAACAGAAGATATTTTTACTTTTTGAAATTTGAAATTTTGCCAGCTGTCACGCGCTATCTGTAAAAATTGGGGGCAATTGTTGGGTATAGATTTTTTATCCTCAGGATGAGCTACGATTCAAGGATTCTGAGCTATCTTGTCAACGTTAATATTCCGAGGATGATATTTGACTAATTCAATTGTCCTATATTACTTTTATTTGTTTTGCAGATAAGATCACGTGCTAAATATGCTAATATGAACGTGGACCTACTACGGCTAGTGCTTGAACCTCGTCAATTGGAACGTGGGCAAGCAACGGATTATGGAAGAAATAGTCTAGGGTTTCCGGATTATTCGGGATATTAGTTGTAACTTTTTCTTATATAAACGAGCTGATAATATCATTAGAACACACACCTTCACTCACCTAGCTACTAGCATACACTGTAACACATAGTTTACGATCACTTATCAGCTCCACCAATTGTAACTACCTTTTTATCATTAATAAAAGTGACGGTGATAGTTTTCACCGTCCGGGGGTTTTTTGTGTCGGAGATGATCATAATCAAGGGCGTTTTCCCTTGTAATCATATCTCTGTGTTCATTCGTTTTACCATCAAGCACTCCACCTCACGCACTAATTTGATCAAAAGTTATTTTGTTAATTTTTGACCAAAACAGTATTGTTACTATTTTTTAGTATATTTTGTTTTGCCTTTGGTCTAAAACCATTCTTCTATGTCTTCATTTATCAGCTGCAATTTCTTCTTTGGTATTTATCGTGACAACTATTATTAAATTAAAAAAACATAAAAATGGTTTAATAAGTATTATGGTATAACAGATGAAATCAAGTGTGAATAGATGTAGTATGTCCAAAAAGTAATTGATCAGAGATAACTAACCTATATTAATTGAACTTGTACATATAGAACCTTGTATAGTATTTGGCCCTTGATATTGTTTTCCACCATCTATTCGATTATCATTAATTGATGGTATTGGACAAATAATTGCATTATTCGTGAATAAATAAAATAAAATAATCATAAACTATAATAACTTTTACTTATTTAAAAACCAAAATATGCTCCAGGCTAAAGTATACAATTGTTAAAATGATTAACTGGTTTATTAACTACTTAATTTTATTTATGGAAGTTTTGGTTGTCAACAAAGGTGAAATCTAAATCGATTGTTTTTTTTTAAATAGCAGAAACATTTATGGTAATTATTCTTTTGTAACTCTACAATCAATTATGTTAGTTTACTTATTTTTAAGTAATTTTGTATTTTACATTTTATACAATTGATAATACGTTAGAAAATGTTATTTACTTTGCAATAACCTTTATAGTATATCTTATAGTTGATGTAAACTTTAATTTGAAGCTAATAACATAGCATAATAATTTATATATATGAAATTGTATTAATACATTATAAATAAATTGTTACCGTTGGAAATGCTACTCAGTGGTTCTCTTGGCGTTGACACTGCAAGTTTAGAAAAAAATGCATTATTATATAACATTAAAGGATAAATAAAGAATATTAAATGATTAATCGTTTGAATTCTCTTATTGGAAGATGTTGATTTAAAAAAAATTAAGATTCTTTGATTTTGAAGACATCTGTAATATAATATAATAAGGTTATCATATGAAAATTATGAACTACATAAACATGTACACAAAAAAAACGTATATAGCATGACGTCTAATTTTGTTGATTTAACGAAGGATTTTAGTCCACAAAACGTAACAATTAGAAAAACGGGACAAAAAGAGTATTATGTTTAGCCACAATTGTTGGTTTGTAATCTTGAATGTTCATAAAGATTGTAAACACATGCAAATTATAAACACTATCCGTAAACCATATAACATACTCCAAAACGAAGAATATCAGTTAACTTAAAACGGATTGAAGGATTCCAAATTCGTTAATCAAAAAGTTTCTAACCCACCAACAGTGTGTCTTGAAACATTGTGTGTTGAATTTATATAAAACAAAATTTTTGACCGAGAAGAGGCGCCTCCGTCCAACCTTGAGAGTCTTGAATGCTCCTTCCATATGTTCGTAGCTCGATCGAATGTCCTGGGTAGTCAATCATACATTCTAATTTCCACCAACTTCCTTGACCTTCCAGCACTAGGTGACGCCTCCATACAAGAAATCTCTTAAATGAGCGATGTGAATCTGGATCTGTAATGAAGCTAGTACTGTTGCTTGTAGCAGGCTGGACCAACATCCAATCAAGAGAGGGCAGTTTTTAGAAGCAATGGGTTGGGAAACCAAGAGAACAATATATGAATTTTTTCATTATTCGTTATTTCCCTATACACTTTTCCAGTTTCTTTATGCCCAACTCCCCTAGTTTTCTAATCATAGGGATAAATAAATATACGATTCATCGACTCCCTTTAATTTTCACATAATAAACACCATATAATTTCTTCAAGTACCATTCTTTTTTAAAGAGCATCTGATGCTGCTATTTTTTCCATTTCGGTCTTTCACCCAAAGAGGTTAATTTTTAATAGGACCCGCCTGTTATATTCCATAGCAAAAACTAGTTGCAGGTTTTTGTTATATTGGCAGCTTACTCAACATGATTTTGTGGAATAATTTCCATCCCATTCGAAACTCCATTACCACTTATCTACACATTGCATTTCCAAAGTTTATTTACCTCTTGAAATGAAGACGACTCGACTATCTAATCCCATCTCTAACTTTCCATTGAATATTCGGCCCATGTCTTTTCTCTATTAATATCCCTTTTATTTCCCCTAACCTAAAAAGAGAAGGAAAGTATTGACATAATAGCTTAAAAACATTTATCTAATTAAGTTGATAATTATAAAAGTTAAAGATATCAAGTTATTTGATAACTAACATGAAAATTCAAATTAGAAATTCAACTTTGAATGACTTTTATTGATAATTAACAAAGTTAAAAGATAGTTATCAAGTTACTTAATTATTATAAATTATCAATTAGATAAATATGAAATTCAAATTTCAATGAATTGTTTTGAGATACTTATGGAACACCAATTGGGCTTGATTAATTAAATAATAATTATTAATTTGAATTTCAAACTAAATGATTTTATTATCCTAAAGCGAGATTATAGATAGATAACTAGAGTTAGGTAAAAGAGTTACACTATTCACAATACCTATCTATCTCTCTTTTTCTCTCTAGGCCGGCAACAGCCAACCACAGATCTGTCATCGCCTAAGAGTGTCCATTTTTCAGGTTGTCTCGTGTAATAAGATTATCAAGAAATTCATTAATCTCAAGGTGTCTTCGATTTGGTTTAGTTGTTTACTTGCGAAAAGGTACATTTCGTTAAACATCATATGGTTGGATTGTTTCTATTTAGTTTTGCATGCAGACCCTTGATGTGTGATCCAAACTCGGTTTGAATCATATTAGGAATGGTGCTACACCTAAATTTCCAATAAAAACAAACATGAAACTTCCATAAAGAGTCAATTAGTCTTAATAGCAATTTTCATTTCACAATGTTACTAATGCAAGAAAATCTTAATAAATATGAATCCAATACAATATTAACAACTTAATTCAGCCGTTCAATCAATTACAAAGGATTAATCAAGACAAAAGTGCATAACAATAAACCTAGGTTACATAATCTTACACATGGGTGTGACTCAAAGGGATTAGCCTCTCATAGCTATGATTTGCGTCTTCAATTCTTCAGTTTTCAAGTTAGGATCTTCACTCCAATGATGGAAATAACTTCTCCTCTCTATCTCTAGCCCCAAAAATGATGTAGAATTGTAGGTTCCCCGGACGGATCACACGAGATATCCCGATATAAACAGGTGCGGAATCCCTGTGTAGATCGTTACGGACGTAGAACACAAACACACGAACACACGAATACGATACGAACAAACACACGTTATATTAATAACTCAACACGTGATATAATCACAGTTACAGACTCTCGACCTCACGTCACTTGACTCACTGATTTACACGAACTCGAACAACTTAAACATGCACACTAAAACCAACCAGCCGTAACCTATATAAATACACGACAACTTCGCCTCAGGCGAAGTTGTCCATAACTTCGCTTGGTTAACAAGTTCGCCTAAGCGAACTTGTTAACAACTTCGCTTGGTTAACAAGTTCGCCTAAGCGAACTTGTCAACAACTTCGCTTTAAACAAACAAATACATAAACAATATTACAGACTCGATTACAGACACTAGACATATGAACTACTGACATTTATGCACCAACAGACTCCCCCTTGGCAGTAGCTTCATATCTTGATCTTTCAGCATCTGTCTTGTAATCCTGTATCTTCACGCGTGCACTCCTTCTCTAACACACACCGACACAACCCTTTGATATTTCCTTGCTTCATCCTTCCAAGCAGGAATATAAAAGATCTTTTTCTCGTTAAGCATCTTCAGATCAGCTTGCGATAAGTTAACAAGATGCATCGGATCGTAAACTCTAAGGATCTCTTGTTCATCCTCATCTTCCATCACTGCCTCCGCTGTCTCACAATCAACGAACCACCACTTTAGGTCTTTGAGCACATCCTTGGGCATAAGCTTCATCGGTACTTCTTTAAGGCACAGGATTGGTTTATACTTCATAACCATCCAAGGCTTTCCATCAGCTCTCAAACCTCTATCCTTGTCTTCAACAAGTTTCCCTTTCTGTGGTTTCAACAGCTCAAACTTCTTTTCCTTTATGCTCTCTTTCCATACGATTTTCCCTATGACTCTAGCCATATTATCATCACTTCGATTGATCAACCCCAATCTGGCTAAGTCTTTAACCTCACATTCAGGCAGTGTGTTTAACGATCTCAACATTCTTCTAAGGTACTGAACTCCATCATATCGTTTAATCACGAAGAGCCGCAACTGCTCATCATAAATCCAGCATATAATCCCTTTCTTTGCTTCAGCATAGCCTTTAATATTGTAACTCTTTTTGAACATGGTAGGGACTGCCGGTTTCTTCGTTTTGACGAACCATTGAGCGTATCCTTCCTTCCACCTCGGCTGCTCTTCCCATTCAGTATCTTCAACTGCCGTCTGATCACCCATATCGGCCTTCTCAACCTCTGGAATGTCATGTTCGACATTTTCCTCTACTATCTCTCCTTCCTCAATCTCATTCTCAATCTCAATCTGCTCACCAATCTTCTCAATCACATCACTCGGCAGCACATCTTCATCAAATAACACATCGTCACTGAACATATCATCGTCAAGTTCCATCAACGCATCAATCACGTCATCATCAACCAACACCACATCATCACCACCAGAACCACCAGCCGCGTCGGCAGACTCCCCCTGAGCTGTGGAAGTACCAAGAGCTTGAGAAGTTCTTGGCAGCTCACCACCTGCATCTTTCGATGCATTGGGATCATCGTCTCGGTCATTTCTTCTTTTCGTCCTTAGCTCGTCGCCTTTACAGCTCATCTCCCCCTGAGATGCCAAGAACTCCTTCAAGGCATCTATAATTTTCCCATGCTCAACCAGGAGGGATGACTGTAGTTGATTTGCTTCTACTAGGCGTTGAATAGTCTTCGATTGCTCTGCCACGATCCGCTCTAGTGAAGCTATTCTCTCTGAGTCTGACATAGGCGTAGGCGAGACATCAGAAGCAGGCGTAACCGCAGGTGGTACCATACCTGATAACCCTGCAGTAGTGACGACCGTTGACTCTACAAATCGTGCAGCAACCACCGACTGAGTAAGCGTTGGAGGTGGTAGAGACACGATCTCCGGAGTCGTCATCTGGATGGTAGTGGTAGATGGAATGCCAGCAGATGATGTAGCCACCACGGGAACATCCGCAGCGCTTGTACTTGTAACCTGTACAGAAGTAGGAACGATAGACATACCAGACAGTGCAGCCGGAGCAAAACGTACCATCCTTGAAGTCTCTCCAGCTCCCATACCAGCACCTGTCCTTTCCCGTCTTGAACTTCGTATCAGTTTATGTATATCTTCTTCCTCTTCTGACTCATCATCATCCTCCGTTCTCTTTCTCTTCCCAAACGTTCTCTCTCGAGACACCATCAACCGTCTCCCCTCATTCATGATCTCATCCAAATCTGAGTCAGCCATCGACGTAGCTGCTCTAGTAACACTCACACCCCGAACCTTGTGCAGCAGAGACCTGCACCTCTGCATGTGTATCAACTTGATCCATATCGAAATAACCTTGACCTCCAAAGACAGTATCAAGATCTATATCCTCTGCAGCCGACACAACAGGCACAGCAGAGGCAGCTTGAGTTGCTCTTGCCTGTCGTGGTTGAGGATCTCTGAACTCGTCCCCAGCAGCAGGAACATACTCTGGGTTGATTAAAAACCCAAACAGTGGAGTATGCCTTGGACGACGTTCAGGGTTGCTCCTCGCACTCGAAGTGTGGCATTGAGCAAATATACGTTTGCTCACAGATTCCACGTATCTGATCGGTCGTCTCTGAGGTAGATTCGGAGCCACATGGTTCAATATCATCTGGATGAAACGTGGATACATAATGAACCGCTCCCGAGCCATCGCCCTTCTCTATCTATCGATCTCGTAAAAGACCATCTGACTAAAACTATAGCGTTTATTGTAAGTCAGTGCAGTCATTGTGGACTGCATGGTCGCACCCATACTGTCAGTGCCCGCCTTCCTTCCTGACATGCAAACTATCAAGACGTGCATAAGGAAGCGCCACTGACCAAGTAGAAAACCCTTCCGTCTCTGTGAATCTCCTAATGGACCAGAATAGCCCATTCGGAGAAACGCTCCATCACGAAACGGAGCCACAAACTCAGTTGGGTCGTCCCTCGTCTCTTCTCCAAACCGTAACGCCACCCGAATCTGTTCAGAATTGAACTGAACCTGATGATTGTTCACAGTCGCTCGCATGACCGGGGGCTCAACACGACAATCGTATTCTACCGTCTGCCAAAAGTCTTCGATATTTGGTAAGGATATCGGCAGAGTGTTCGTGATAGCATGAAAAATCCTCGAGCGTATGAGGAAAGTAATAATCTCGCGGTAATCCTCAACGCCGCTCGCTTCCGGGTCAAGGGTGATGTACATATTGTGACCCGGGAAAAATTGCCTCTGATTGTCACCGTCGTCTCCTCCTGCACCTCCAGCACCAGCTACTGCAGCCATATCTGCAACAAACGAACCATGTTAGATAAACGTTAATGAATAACACAAGTTCGCTGGTTACCATGAGCGAAGTTGTGATAATCTGTTTATAGGCGAAGTTAAAGGTGGGGCGAAGTTGGAAACAACTTAGCTTCAGCCTTAAGTTCGTCTATTTAACATTCAGTAAAATTGATCTAGGCGAAGTTAATGTTAACTTCGCCTCATCACAACATCGCCTCAGGCGAAGTTAATGACAACATCGCCTCAGGCGAAGATAAGCCTCAGGCGAAGTTACGGATAACTTCGCCTAAACCTTAAGTTCACCTGAATCTGAATCGGCGACAGTAAGGATTATGGAACAACGTGCAGTTGATGTTTTCGTGATTAAGGAATCCGGAAAACATGATGTTAAGGTTATCTAGACGATCAAAGTGGTTCTTAACACATAAAACAAGTTTTGAAAATCGGTTTTTAAATTCCGATGGTCCGAGGTTTCGAAATCGGTCCAAACGACCCCTGATTAGCATGAATGAACATGGAATATATGATAAATCGACATCTCGAACCTTGAATCTTAATGAAATCTGGGAAAAATAACTCGGAATCGAAATAAACAATAAGTTCGCCGGAAAATCAGTAAGTTCGCCGGAGAATACGGATAAGTTCGCTGTTTTTGAAAAGTGATGAACAGTTTGACTCTTGAACATCCTTATATAGGGTCTGGGTTATACAGGCTAAGTTACGGATAACTTCGCCTATGCGAAGTTATTCACAACTTCGCCTGTTTAACAACATCGCCTATATTTACAAAATCAAACCTTATAATTTGAACATTTTTCAATTAACTCTTTAAAACTTCCCTTTAAGAAATAAATGACATGATCAATTCCAAGTAACCAGTTAAAAAATCATAAAACTATCTAAGTACAAAAACTTAAAAAATTTAAAGTATAAGGGATCAAATTTCAGTCTAGTTAGGGACTACCACGTTTTTAGAAAAGATCCGAACAGGAATCATACTAACTACGTGACTGTCACATAGATCCGTGTTTAGCTGTATTATGACATATAGAGACAGGTTGTAAGCAGGTATAACTTAAAGTGGTTTTCATCGTTTCTGTGATACGAGTTAGGTTCGATTAAGCCTCAAAATTTAAGTGGGCAACAACTCAGAGATTTTGATGCCTCCTATCAATTCTCAAGGCGTATTTGGCTTTCCCCAAGTCACCCCGAATTGACTTCGACCCATAGTGTCTGATTAAGTTGTAAGTATTCTTGATCTGCTTCCCGTTCTTCTCTCTTACTCAATGATTGTGAAGTCTTGATTTTGTCATCTCTAATACGTTTCAATAACTCCAAATATATATTTTTTTTTTTCGAATTAACATAGACTTCAAAGTAGAAATTAACTGTAAGTCCCGAATCTGGATCACTGCAGTATCTTCAGACGCTATCTTCACGGGAATCAGAACACACATGGGCTCGTGTATGACTGGGTAATCGCTTTTCTGCCTATCATTCGGAAAGATATATATGAAGACATGCAAAACTCTTAAGGAGTTTCCACGTAAAATCAAGTAGATTTAGTTTGTATCACGTCTACTTTTACGCACAATAAAAACTTACCATGACATACAATGACTGTCCTAAAGCCTTTTAAGCCTAATAACTTCACTAGCTAAGCACACAGAATTAGTATATCTATCATTTTCCAAGGTTGGATCAATTTTCTGTTAAACATAGCTAACGAACTTCTTACGAAGTAACAGACTTGAAAATAATTTCATTTCCCAGAAAATTTTTGAATTCTATCGCCCCGATCGATTCAAAGTCTTCAGGTAAACGGCTATCCCGAAGATCCAATGAATCAGCTGGACCGACCACATACTAGTATGTGTCCTTCTAACTAATTATGATCGACTAATTTTTAGCGAAAGAATAAAAACTCATCATAACCGCCCCGGTCACTTTCAGTCATCTGGTTAATGGCCATCCTCATATTCTATAAGGACCAAACATATCCTAAGACATGTCCTTTAAACTGAGGTAATCGACATAATTTTAAGCGATTAGTGACGTTTTTTTTTTTTTTTTTTTTTTTTTTTTTTTTTTTTAACTACAAGAAAAGCATGGTTACTCGGGATTGATCATCCCATTTAGTTCAATAAGGTTTTGAAATCTGGATTTGTCAAACGCTTTAGTATATAAATCAGCGAAATTATCAAGCGTATCCACCTTTTCAAGCACAATCAATTTCTTCTCAGCACAATCCCGTATAAAATGATGACGTATGTCAATATGTTTAGTTTTACTATGTTTCACGGGATTGTTAGTTACTGAGATAGCAGCTGTGTTATCAATGCAAATAGGAGTAAGGAAGAAATTCAGACCATAGTCGCGCAACTGTTGTTGAATCCAAAGAACCTGAGAACAGCAGTTGGATGCTGCCATGTATTCTGCCTCACAGGTTGAAATTGCGACTGAAGTCTGCTTCTTGCATTGCCACGACACCAATCTGCCACCAAGAAACTGACATCCTCCAGTTGTTGACTTCCGACTCTGATTGCACCCTCCATAATCAGAATCTGTGTAAGCGACCAGCTCCAAGTCTCCTCCTCTCGGGTACCACAACCCCAGCTTCGGTTTGCCCTTGAGATACCGCAGTATCCTTTTTGCACCTTTCAAATGAGATTCTTTTGGATTTGCCTGAAAACGTGCACAAAGACAAACAGCAAACATTATATCAGGCCTAGATGCAGTTAAGTACATTAAAGAACCTATTATTGCCCGATATTGAGTTGGGTCCACATCTGCATCACCGTCTAATTCAGCACCCAATTTGTGATTGACGCAGATTGGAGTATCATATGGAGAACTGTCCTCCATCTTGAATCGTTTGAGCACATCATGAACATACTTCGTCTGATGAATGAACATCCCGTCCTTCTTCTGATCAACCTGCAATCCTAGAAAGAAAGTTAGTTCACCCATAGCACTCATTTCAAACCTTTTCTTCATGACGGCTTCAAACTCCTGACACATGGAGACTTTTGACGCAGCAAATATAATGTCATCCACGTAGACTTGTACCAGCAGGAAGTCGCTTCCATCTCTTTTGAAGAACAACGTGCTATCAATTTTCCCTCTTTCAAAACCATTCTCGAGCAAGTAATCCGATAAAGTTGAATACCAGGCACGAGGTGCCTGATGTAATCCATACAACGCCTTGCTCAACCTGTACACGTGATCTGGAAAGTCTGGGTCAGGAAAACCCGGAGGTTGCTCAACATACACAACCTCATCAACTTTCCCATTCAAAAACGCACTCTTCACATCTAGCTGAAACACCTTCATCTTTTCATAAGCAGCAAACGCTAAAAACAATCTTATGGCTTCCAACCTGGCGACAGGAGCGAACACTTCGTTATAATCAATCCCCTCTTGTTGATTAAAACCTTTAACGACTAGCCTCGCCTTGTTTCTTACAATAATCCCCTTATCATCTCTCTTGCACTTAAACACCCATTTTGTGCCTATCGCATGCACATTCTTTGGTTTTTCAACCAAAGTCCAAACTTCCATCTTCTCGAATTGAGCCAACTCTTCTTGCATGGCTTCGACCCACGAGCTGTCCTTTAAAGCCATTTGATAATTCTTCGGTTCAATCTGGCTTATAAAGCAGGTGTACAGGCATTCATTGATTATTCCTGTCTCCTTAATGCTTGTATAAACACAGGTGTGTTCATTCAAGCTACTTCTCGTTTGTACACCTGAGGACACATCACCAATCACATTATCCAAAGGGTGATCTTTATGAATTCTCGTGGTCGGAACAAAACCGACATGCAAATTATCTTCCAAATTAGAAGAGATCTCGTCAATGGTTGTTTCTGGCTGAGAGTGAAATGGATTGAAAAATTCTTCTTCAGTCGAGGGAGTAGGGGTACCAGTAGAGTTTGATGAGGAAGGTTGACATTTATCAATCAGCTGTCTTTGCAATAGATTTTCTTCCTCATCAAGTATCATCTTCGTCGCAACTCTTTCTTCTTCTTCAGAAATTTCCAAATCCGGTATGTTAAAAGACTTAAAAAGCTTAACATAGTCGAAAAGCTCAGCAGGTCCATTGCTTGGTTTTGGCGGTTGGTAACTTGTGATGTCGGTGTTACACACCACCTCCACCTTGCAAGTCGAAGTATTGAAGACACGTCTGTTGGGAGTACCAACAACATAACCGACTAAGATTCCTTCATCGGCTACTTCGCCAAATTTAGAATTTGTCTTCAAGATCGAACAAGGGGACCCGAATGGTTCAATACCACTCAAGTTGGGCTTCCTTCCATGCATAAGCTCGTAACACGTTTTACCAAGTCTCTTAACAGTTAACACTCTATTCAGAACATAGCAGGCTGTAGCAACTGCTTCAGCCCAGAACATCACAGGAAGCTTCGAATCTGCCAGCATAGTTCTGGCTCCTTCAATTAAAGTTCGGTTCTTCCTTTCAGCCACTCCATTCTGTTGCGGAGTATACGGAGCGCTGTATTGGTGTTCAATTCCTTTCTGAAGACAGAAGATCTCCATCTCAAAATTCTTGAACTCCGTTCCATTGTCACTCCTGATGAACTTAACTGTTTTACCCATGACGTTCTCAACTTTGGTAATCAAATTCTTCACCATTTGAGCCGTCTCATCTTTCGATTTCAGAAAATATACCCACGAATATCGCGAGTAGTCATCAGTGATCACCAAGCAGTAAGAAGTACCTCCTAGACTTTTTGCATACACGGGACCGAAGAGATCCATGTGAAGCAATTCTAGAGTACTGGCAATAGAGTTGACCTTCTTGGTGAGATGGGATTTCTTGTGTTGCTTTCCCTTCTTGCATACTATACATTTGTCTTCAAAGTTAAAACTTTTCAAGGGAACGCCCATCACAAGTCCATTCCTGACAATGTGGTTCATCTTCCGAAGATGAATGTGCCCCATCCTCTTGTGCCACAGTTCAGATTCCGATTCGCTTGCTTTCGTTATTAAACATGATTCTTCCGTGGCCATTTCAGTAGACCTCATATCCATTACATAAGTATTTGTATCACGTGGAGCTTTCATCACTATCCACTCGTCTGGTATCTGAAAACCAGGCTTCAACACGATCGCCTCATTCTTCGTGAAATGAAAAGTGTACTCCTTATCACAAATCTGTGACACACTCAGCAGATTGTGCTTCAACTCTTCTACAAAGTTCACATTCTCAAGAGTCATTTTTCCATTGGACACCGTTCCTCTTCCAGTAATTCTGCCTCCACTTTCACCGGCAAAGCTAACTCTCGCTCCTTGAACAGGTTTTAAGTCGTGCAACAAGTATTTGTTACCCGTCATGTGCCGAGAACAGCCGCTATCTACAATCCAAAGACTGTGGGCAGCCCTGTTCAACTGTTCATGCACAATAAAGCAAAGGATTAGAATCTAGGGACCCAAGACCAATTGGTCTTGGATCTATACATCCCGTACTTCTGCTTTCCAAAGTTAGCATCTGGATAATTCCTGTCAGTCCTATTAGTAAATCTCCTTGGAAATTGAGTGTGAGGCCTTCCAAACCTATGTGTATTGGAAGTATTATATCTTGCGGTTTGGTTATTAGCATTGTTAAACTGAGGTTTGTTTCTGTGAAAACCTGAAATAGTTACATTTCGGAACTTTGAAGGGTTTTCATTTTTAGCAGTATTAAAATTACCATTAGGCTTACGCTCAGTTTTAATAGGCCTCACACCTCTGAATTTCGGCGTCAGAGGGCAATCTGAAACAAGATGTCCTAACTTATTACACCTAAAACAACACCTATGCTCCATTTTCTTTTCAAAGGTTGTTTTGGATGTCGAGGCTGTGTTACCGGCCGTTCGTCTCACATAAGGTGGGACGTACGGGTTGAGTGGAGTACTCTTTTTATAGGTTTTATCTTTTTCTCCACCAGTGGGTAACACTACCTTCTCTTTTGTCTTACCCGATTCGGACAACTTATCCGAATCTGATGAGACTGGACTCGTAACATAAATTTTCACACTTGAAACAGGCGAACTCGTTTCGCCACTACTAACACTTGGTTCTTTACTCGTAACCTTGATTGGAACTGTCTGAGGAACTTCAAAATCAACAGATTTCTGAACACTAGGGTTAAAAGTGTAATTGTGGTTATAAGGTGGTGGAACCTCGTGATAACCAATTCCTCCCCTCTTCGCAGAGGAATCTTGACCACTAACCAGGTGATCAAGAATAGCTGAGGAATTTCTGAACTGCTCAAGTTTTCGGTTCAGTTCCACCACTTTCACCTGGTGGTCAGCAATCTGCTTTTCTCGTTCAGCAATCAGTGTAGTCTTTTCTTCTAAAACCTCATAACTTAGATCAATTACTTCAATTTTTTCAGCAAGTTTTGTTTTTAAGCTTTTAACATCTTTTTCACACGCTTTTATTTTAACTTTGTAACTGTTTTCTCTTGCTTTCATAAAGTGATGATCTTCTTTAAGAGTTTTAAATTCAGCATCTAAACGAACATACTGATCAGTTATGGTAGCAAGTTGCTCAGACAAATTCTCACATTTAGTACAAATAGGTTTAGAACTTACCTCGGAGAGTTGATCCTTGTTATCTGCCATGAAAGCTTTTTCCTTACCAGTAGCTTTCTCTTCTCCGGTAATCTTCTCACATTCTTCATTCTCAACCTTAGCCATATTTGCCTGCTCACTAGTTTCATTCGAATGCAGGTTCCAGTTGTATTCACCTGCTTCTCTGGACATCATGGCATTGACTTCTTTACTACTCCCAGTGTGCTGTGCAGACCGGCCTAGACCACGTTCAACTCGCTCGTTTCTGCACTCTTTGGCAAAGTGCCCGTTTTGTTGACAGTTATAGCACCTCACCTTAGACTTGTCGAACCCTGGCCTGCCACCAACAAACTTTCTCCCCGTCTTTCTCATAAACTTCTTCACTCTTCTCACTATCATGGCCATCTGCCATTGTAAATCCATTTCCTCCAGATCATCAGCATCGATCTGGTCATAGTCTTCATCCAGCATCGCTGGATCAACCACCTTTCCTTGAATATAGTTTTCATATGAAGCAATAAATGAAGCATAGAGGCCAAACTGCTCTTCAGCAGATTTGACGCTCATTGGCATCTTAGAGTAATTATTGCTTGAGGAACTTGAAGATCCACTAATCTTGCTTGCTGTCTGTTGAGTACCACTTGATCCACCGGCTACAAAGCAAACATCCCCATTTGAGTTTACTGACACATGCCCCTCCTGTGAAGACTTGGCACACGACTCGCCCTTCGAGTAGTAGGCGGCAGAATCAGTCTTTGAACTTGAATTTGAGTTTACTTTAGCACCGTACATGCCTGGATCTTGAACCTGATCCATAGATGTCTCTTTTCTGACCATATTAAGCTCAAAAGTTCTGAGCTTGTTGACAGTGGTTTCAAGATCATAAGTAGGGAAGTCCTTGTCTTCCCTCATCAGCACAGTATACATCTCCCATTTTGGTGGGAGGGCATCGAGAAGCTTTTCCACAATCTCTTCTTCTCGGTAGGAAATGGAGTAGTTACTCAATTCAGTCATTAGATGATAATATCGAGTGATAATATCATCAAGAGATTCGTTCTTCAAGTACTTAAAGACTGAAAATTGAGTTTTGAGCAACTTTATCTTTGAAGCCCGAATACCTACATTCCCTTCAAATCTGTTCTCAAGAGCTTCCCAAAGCTCTCTAGCTGATGTATATTTTCTGAACGTATGGAGGATCTCCTGTGAAAGAGCCATTGTGATTGCAGCATGGGCCTTGCTCTCGGCCTCATACATCTTTTTCTTCTCCTCTTCCATTTTACTGTATTTCTTGATTTGGTCTCGACCCTCATACTCCATGACTGGTGGAATATATCCATCTTGGGGCCTTTGTAGCTGACCCCGCTTCAACTTCCATCTTTACAAGCTCCGAAATGTTGATCGACGACATCCTTCTTGAAGACTAAGAAACCCGAAAAATTCTGAGTAGGCGAAGTTAAAAAAAATTTCCTCTGAACAGTACTGTAGGCGAAGTTAAGGATAACTTCGCTTAAGTAATAACTTCGCTGGATCTTTCTTAAATTCGCGTGACTGGGCGAAGTTGAGAATAACTTCGCTTAGGGTAAGCGAACTTAGAAAGTAGGCGAACTTGAAGAAAAATTCGCTGAGCTAGGCGAACTTGAGGAGAACTTCGATGAGTTAGGCGAAGTTGAGGAGGTAGGCGAAGTTGTAAATAACTTCGCTTCTCCTTATATCTTCGCCGAAACCCTACGTATCCTGACGGCAACTTCGCCTGATGAACAGCAACTTCGCCTGACGAACTCAAACTTTCTGCAGATCTGAAAATCGGATTTTAACGAGGTTTTTGACGGTTTAAAGGCTTGAACACACTGGTAGGAGGCTAGAATGAGCAAAAACACCAAAAACTCGTCTCGTGAATAGTCGAAGCGGGACGAATTCTACACCCGCGTGAATATCCCGAACCACACAATCGAGCAAAAGCTCTGATACCACTTGTAGGTTCCCTGGACGGATCACACGAGATATCCCGATATACACAGGTGCGGAATCCCTGTGTAGATCGTTACGGACGTAGAACACAAACACACGAACACACGAATACGATACGAACAAACACACGTTATATTAATAACTCAACACGTGATATAATCACAGTTACAGACTCTCGACCTCACGTCACTTGACTCACTGATTTACACGAACTCGAACAACTTAAACATGCACACTAAAACCAACCAGCCGTAACCTATATAAATACACGACAACTTCGCCTCAGGCGAAGTTGTCCATAACTTCGCTTGGTTAACAAGTTCGCCTAAGCGAACTTGTCAACAACTTCGCTTGGTTAACAAGTTCGCCTAAGCGAACTTGTCAACAACTTCGCTTTAAACAAACAAATACATAAACAATATTACAGACTCGATTACAGACACTAGACATATGAACTATTGACATTTATGCACCAACAAGAATTGATTAGTATCGACTAGGGGCTGAAACCCTAGTGTATATAATTAAAAACCGGTTAAACCATATTTTCCTTAACCCACACCGGGTTCGGCGACTCCAGATCTGGGTTGTCGACCCAAAACATGATATTTTTGATTTCGCTCGTTTTGACTCCAATGCATGCGCGTATTATCCCCAAGCTTCTCGAGACTTCATTCCATGCTCGTATAAGTTGCATATTAGTATCTTTAATGATCATTGACCTGAAACACATAAACACGTATTAAGAAATCCTAATTCGCATAATAAACTGATTAAAAATTGTAAAATAAAATAAATATAGACATGATTTATACCCAACCATCACAAAGGTGCACATCCACACCGGTTCGGGATCAGAAACTGAAGCTAACCCAACTTGCCAATTTCAAGTTGTTTTGAGATATATCCATTGATAAGCGATTAAAAACGAAATAAATCAAACCAAATTAGACAAGTTTCAAATCAAACAAGATTCTTATTTTTAAAACCCATCTCCAAACCCGAACTGGTTTCGCCCGAACCGGTTTTAACTTCCTTTGACCAAATCCAAACCGATTTCAAAACTAACCCAAAATCCAGTTCCACACACCTCTACAAGAACCTCTTTAGTAACGGTTCGGTTTGATTCAGTTCCAACTTTTTAGGGTTTAACACAATTGACTACTTTAACATGGGCCTATTGGGCCCAACCCAGCCCAGCCCAGCCCATCTATGAAGCCACATATTAATTACATCTAGTCACCCATCCACTGATCATTGACCATTTTCTCTCCATCATCTCTTTGTGTGTGTGTGTGTTAAGGGCACCCACCCACCCACCATCTCTTTTGTGGCTCAGTGCCATCGCCTCCACTCTTAACACCAACACCAACACCAACACCAACAGGTACAATCAACTTCTTTTCACTTTATTCAGATTGTATCTTCATCATCTTATTAACCTTTCATTTTGTTTTTTTTATATTATTACGGACCATTCATTTCTAGGGGTTTTTTTTTGGGTACCCAAATTTAGGGTTTTTAGCTTTAGCTTTGTTTAATAAATGATTGATGTGTTATCGGATTTGGAAGTTGGGGTTTGATTATTATTGTCTAATAGATTATTACACTTTTTCATTTGTAACGAAGTTTTCTAATTGATGGAAGTGTGTTATGTAATTGTTGTTGGATCTGTCTATTCAGAGCATTCAGTAAAGTTTTTATTCTTTTTCATTTTTTTATTATTAATGTTGGAAGTTGAATGTAATTATGAGCATTACCATATTAACAAGGCATGTGGAGTTTCAATCTTTTCTCTCTAAGACTCCTCGCTATGGCCGGCAAGGGGGGAGGGGGGCTGTTTTGGAGAGGGGTTGTAAACTGCGGGCGGTGGGGTGGGGTGGGGGGTTGTGAAGACCGGCGGTAAGGGGTGTTTTGGTGGGCCACTCTACTGTTCACACTCTCTCTTTCTCATACACACATACATATATATATGTATATATATTGGGGCGGTAAAGGGGCTTTGAACCATAGCGGGGCAACATAGTGGAGGGGCTTTAAAGCCCCCTCCATATTGAACAGTCTAAATGCGTCTATAGTTTTTTTTAACATTTTGTTATTTATAAATTAGGTACATAACGATTGGTGTTTTTTTAGACTAGTGTTGATTGTCAAAAAAGACGTTGTATGCTTAAATATATGATATTGACATTCCTACGCAATTTGATAAAAATACTGTCTTTTTTTTGTGAAATTTTACTTTTTTTTTAATTTTGAAATGTTGCAATTAGTTTTCTTTTGAGAAGTCGGAAGTTTGTTTGGTTTTGATGTAACTTAAAAACTCGTTTCAAATCACAGCAAACGTTAGCCATTGTTGTAGTTGAGGTTAGACATTTGTACACTGAGTCCAAGAGTTCTGTTGATTTTCTGAATTCTAAGTTCTGATTATGCTTGACTGATCCGATAATTGGATAATTATAGGTTACTGTTTTTAATATTTTTTAGTGTATATGAGAGCATGGAATGTTTACTTATCTTGTTATCTTTGTATGTAACAGACCACTTTGTAAAACTAAAAGAGCGAAATAAACTAAATATGCACAGTTGTATGTTTTACAACTTTTCTTTCTATATGCAGTTTGTTTGTCAATTTTTGGTGTGATTATTGGTATTGCTTATTAATGCCATCACTTTTGTATTTGTATCCCCCTTGCACTTGTGTTCTCGAAGGGAATAATATATGAAATTGGGCTATATAAAGTATTATATTACAATATTACTGTCTGCATTTTTGGCTTTATCTAAAATTTCTTGATATCAATCCAATATGTTGTTTGAGATGTTTTTAGAGATACAACAAGCTGTTTTTGTATTTATATAGACTATTGCAACACTATATATGCGGTTTTATCATTAATGGTAGCTACCTTGCAGATGGAGGAGTATAAAAGCTGCTTCTAGTTCAGTCTACACTTTATGAGAAAAATTCAATAGTGTCATATAAGGTAGTGTGCACTATCACTCTTTTTATGACTGTTACAACTTACAATTTGCTACTATGGAGTTTGACATGATAAAAACATAACATTCATGGTATTAGTTAAGGGAATATAATATTACATATATGGTCACGTAACACAATATACACACATCCATGTTCATGCATACACCCTACTCACATTTTGCACCAACCCTGATTGTAAATATAGCTCTGGTTGAGAGATTTCAATATTTGAAACCCAAGTCATATGACTTTGAATTCATATTCAAATTTCTTTTTCAAAATTTTGAAGATTTTGATTTTTAAATCTGTGATTTTTTATTTGAAATTTGAGTTTTAATTATATGTTTTTTTTTTAATTTTATAGATTAAATTTTAATAATACAATTTTTTTTGTTTAAGTTACATCTTTTTTTATTAATTTGAAAAAGCTTAACTCAAATTTGAATCACATCTTCGATTCAGAATTTCGAGTTATAGATAAAGTTTTAATAATATGAGCTTTTACATAAAATTATATCTAACTTTTTGTTAATTCAATCCGAATTAACTAAAATTTGAATCAAGTGGTTCGAATTTGAATCTAATTTCGAGTTTAGTTCGAATTCGATTGTATGATTTTTGGTTTGAAATACGAATTATACATGTGCGCGCGCACACACACACACGCACGCACATATATATATATATATATATATATATAGAGAGAGAGAGAGAGAGAGAAGGGTTCAAATAAAAATAAAGAGTTTCTTAAGAATGGTAATAATCAATAGATTGTTGACATGTGGCATTACAACCTATGGTGAAAGAACAATTCTAGGAAACTGTGTCGGTTATAGTGGTGAAAGCGTAATTCTAGGAAACTATGTTTTCATCTATTGATTAACATGATCCAATGTCTATGATTTATTCATAGTCTTCCTAGGATACTACTTATTTTTAGAATAACTCTCCCCTATATATACATTTATATATATTATTTATTTTATAGATAAAATTTTAATGGCTTTTTAAATTAAATTATATCTGTTTTTTTATTTTGAATTAAGTTTGAATTCAAATATATGATTTTTGGTTTGAAATTTGAATTGATATAATTATTTTATAGATAACATTTTAATGACTTTTTAAATTAAGTTATATATGTTTTTATTAATTTAAATCTAATTAACTTGAATTTGAACCAATTTCGAATTCAAATAGAATCGAATTTAGTCTGAATTAGCTTTAGTTTCAAATTTTCATTGTTCGACTAAGTCCTAACCAGATTCGATTAACTCGAGTAACTTGAAATTAAAATTGTTGAACACCCCTACCTCTGATTCCTGTTTGTGCATTTATAATATATAATCAAGAACCGACTTTGACTTGTTTTGCTAATTAAGTGTAGGTGATTGAACACTTATTCCTAACTCAGCAATGGAGTGCAACAAAGAAGAAGCAATAAGAGCCAAACAACTTGCAGAAAAGAAAATGGAGATCAAAGACTTTTCAGGAGCCCTAAAAATTGCACTCAAAGCCCAAAGTCTTGATCCCGCACTTGAAAACATTTCCCAATTAATATTAGTATGTGACGTACATTGTTCTGCTGAAAAACAATCATTTGGTACAGATAAAGACTGGTACGGTATCCTCAAAGTCGACCCGTCTGCCGACGACATTTCAATTAAAAAACAGTATCGAAAGCTAGCCCTCGTACTTCATCCTGATAAAAACAGTTTTTCCGGGTCCACCGACGCGTTTAAATTAATCGGTGAAGCTCAACGGGTGCTTTTAGATCGTGAAAAACGACTGATTCATGATAGTAAACGCAGAGCGTTTGGTAAAATTTCAAAAGCAAAGCAACCGAGTTCACAAGCAAACGGTTCAAAATATTCTTGGAATCAAGTTCATGCTGTTAATCTTAACAGAGGTTCTTCTGGTAATTCTGGTAATTTTCAGCGGGCCCAGTTTAATGGTAGTGGACACTCCTCAAGTTTTTGGACTATTTGCCCTTTGTGTTCGGTTAGGTACCAGTTTTTCAGAGATGTTCTTAACAAGAGTATTACATGTCAAAACTGCAAGGAATCGTTCACTGCCTATGAGCTGACTGGTCAAACCCAAAACCATACCCGACCGCATGTGAATCGGGTTTCTCCAAAACCTGCACAGGGTCCCACTAATCACACTTTCACCACAAAACCCATGTTTGAAAAGAAAGAACCGGTTAAAACGCAAGGAAATGTTAACCGAAAAAGGAAAAAGAAAACTGAAGATAGTGAAAGTTCTGATAGTGACGAGAGCTCGGAACCTGAGGAAGATGCAAATCAAAATGTTGATGTTCGAAGATCGGTCCGTTCAAAACGAAACGTTTCTTATAAAGAGAACATGAATGATAATGATAATGGTGATGATGGTGTGACTCCATCAAAGCATGCTAAAAAAGAAGCAAATAAGGCAGAAAGTGTAAAGGTTGAAACTAAAGGGGGTGAAAGTGTAAATGTTGATGATGGCGACGACGACGATGATATAGAAGAAGAAATAGAAGCTGAAGTTTTTCAGTGTCCAGATCCCGATTTTAGTGATTTTGATTCATACAGAAAAGAAGAAAGTTTTAAAGTAGGACAATTATGGGCTTGTTATGATACCGAAGACGCGATGCCTCGATTCTATGCGTTTATTAAAAAAATATCACCGGGTTTTAAAATGCAAATCATGTGGTTGAAACCCGACCCTGTAACCGCGGATGAAAAAAAATGGGTGAAGGAGGATTTACCGGTTTCTTGTGGTAGATACAAACACGAGAAACTCGATAAATCACAAGATCTGTTTTCATTCTCTCATTTGATGACATGGGAAGCAGGTCAAAAGGCCAAAACGGTGACTGTAATTCCCAGAAAAGGCGAGACGTGGGCCCTGTTTAAAAACTGGTCTATGAATATGTACACTTTGTATGAAGATGCTGAAGAAAGAAAGTTCGAGTACGAGCCTGTGGAGGTTTTAACGGATTTTGATGAAAAAAAGGGTGTCCGTGTTGCGCATTTGGAGAAAGTTAAGGGGTTTGTGTGTCTTTTCAGGAGAAAAGCAGGGGCGGAAATGGAGATTGCGGGAAGCGAGAAGTATAGATTTGCTCATATGGTTCCTTGTTGTAGAATGAGTGGTGATGAAAGAGATGGTGTTCCTAAAGGCTCTTTTGAACTTGATCCTGCTGCTTTGCCTGCTTCAGTATTTGAATAGGTGAGATCTTAATTTGAAGTTAAATGTTATGTGGTTGTTTAGATCTTAATTTGTTGGTAATTAGATAAAGCTAAATGTTTTGATTCAGCATGTGGAGATTCTTTTAAACTAATGTGGACCCTTGGTAGACTTATTATTGTTAAAAGATTTGAAGTAATCTGTAATGGGTCATTTCAATTGGGTAAAAACAAGTTACATTGATTTTATTTTTCTTATGTTTTTTTTAGCTACATATGTTTGGTGTCACCCCAGAATGTATCAGCCACCATACGTTGGTGTATGTTAAAAGTAAACAAGCCAAGCCGAGTTTTCTAAGCTCGTGCTCGTCCTCGTCCTCGTCATGTTTTGAGTGTCTTGTCTAAAACTCGAGCTTGGCTTGTTAATATTTTTTCAAGTTTGTGTTCTACTTGTTTATTATTTTTTGAGTGTTTAATCATTTTATTTGTTTATATATTTGCATATATCATCTTCGAATACACATCAATCAGTATATATCCTACGAATACTTTTATATACATATAACAAATTAAATTTGAGGTTTCACTTCATACCGTATAATATTTTAATATTTTTTAAAAGTGGTTGTGAGTGAAAGAGGGAGAAAAGATAATGATAAAGGTATAAAAAATATTATATAATTAAACAGGAGAGAGAATTATGTAATTATATGATATATATGGATATATGGAGGGAATGGGTTGAGAATGCTCTTAACCCTTTATTATATAATCCGTATTCCATACAACAATTAAGTACTATCATGTGTTAAAATTCTATGAACCTAACATACTTTTATTTTACTCATTCATAAATCGTAAATTTACAACTTGTAAATTTGAATAGAGGGGTGCCCGTAAGATGCGGTGGGGAACACAAACCCGATAATCGTGGATGGAGCTTGTTAAATTGAAATGAAAAGAAACATATGAGTAAAAATAATGGGAAAAGTTGCAAGTATTCTTTAAATTTTCTGAAGTTAGTGAAGTTTAAGAGGAAAAGTAAAGTTTAAGAGGAAAATGTGTAATTTATAACTAATTATGTAGATGAGGTTGTACAAATGAAAATTTTACTTTCAGTGTAATTACTTGAATTTGGAAGCGTCTTAGTTTGCTTATAGGAGATGTATTAAATATAATAGACATATTTTGTTTTATTTAACCTGTGAAATACATAATTTCCTAACTTAATTTTATATATAGTAAGTTATATTATATAGTTATATATTTCATTTAATTTAAAGTTATTATGTGTATATGCTAATAGTTTTTTCTCTATAACAACGCTACCTTATAAACAAGTACAAGCGACATAAATTTAAGACCAATAAAATCTAGCAATCTATGATTTTTGGGGTTTTCGAGTTTAGCATTCGTATTATAAATAGGGACCGTATGGTATGGGCAGCTGATTGAAGATGTAATAGAAGGAACGGAAGAATAGAATTGACAAATGAATGAAATGAATTATTACCACTCATCTGTCTTGTTTGCTTATCCTATGAGAACAAAATGAATCATTACTTTATATTTTTTGCTAATAAGTAATAATTCATCGCTAATACACCATCTCCTTATTTTTCTCTGTATACCATCATGTTTGTTTCTATTTAAGGCTATGTGTTGTGTTTTAACTAGTTAAAATGTCATGTTACTGTCACGTAAACAATGAGCCTTTAACTAGCTTACTCGTTAACTAGGACGTTGTGGGTTAACTAGCTAGTTATGATGGTAAAGAAAAAAAAAGGTTTGATTGGTTGTTAGTGGGTGGACCCACCTTCCATCCGTTAAAGCGCTCGTTACCACGTTAACAAACCTTCTACAACGCCACCTTTACTCGGAGCGTTTCATACGTGAACATGCCTACATCTACACGGCACCCAAAAGGCTCATTGTGTAACACGAGGTTAAACAAGGTCTCTCGAAGCCTTTTCCTTTTTAAAATATAGATAAGGGTATAACCACTTTTTTGAATACCGACCTTGACCAAACACACCTATGGCTTTCTTTAAAGATTTATACCCACTATTACGACATAAATTCACAACCTTATTTATTCAAACGATTTTCCAAATGTTAATTGTGTAATTATAACTGAAAAATCAAAAGGTAAACCTTTTATTAAACTCTTAATAATCGAACTAATAAGCGGATTAGTCAAAAGTTAAGCCAAATTCTAATTGATGAGGTTTGGCACAATCCATTCTCACTTGATTCCTCCACTTGTTAATGATACTTAATTATGTAGTATGGTCTAATCTTTGAATTATTATGCACACTGGTCTAAAGCTAAGCCAAAAGCTACTATTATACTATTATATATACATTAATATGATAAAATATCAATTACAAAGTGAAATTATCCTACGAAATTTAGAAAGTGATTAGTACCATTAATATTAGTATCTTAATGGTTGATATGTAGCCGAGGATAAAATTGTAAATAATAAAGTTATAAATGGTTGAAAGGGTAAAAAAAAAATCTTTTCATTGAACTTTTTTTTTATATATATAGTAGTTTAAACATTTTTTTTAAAACTCAAATAATTTGGTGCGCGTTATTATTACTTGTTAACATTTATGCTATAATTTAATGATTTTAATTGAATTGTCTTTAACTTGATTATAGCGTTGTTTTTGTTAATCTTTATAAATAAATAAATAAATAAAATGTTTTGATTTACGATGCTTGTAAACTGTGGTTAGGGGTGTTATTCAGATCGGATAACGGATTATTTGGTTCGGGTTATTCAGATTTGAAAACGTTAGGACCTTATCCAAAATCAGATCCAATCAGAATTACGAATATTCCCATCCGATCCGAATTCAATTCAGATCGGATGCAGATAATATCCAAATAATCCGAAATAAACCTAAAAAATTTTCCTAATTTTTTGTTTATAACATTTAATAGTTTAGAATCACAATAAACATACAAACCAGAAAATACGAATTACTCTTGAACATAAATTTAAAGTTCAAACTTCAAATAATAGTTTAACAAATATACCAAACCGGAAAATACCACAAAAAAACATGTTTTCTATTCGGATTAAACGGATATCCGAACAATCTGATTTTTATAAAATTTCATATCCGAATCCGAGTTAGTTATTCGGATTAATCCGATCCGAATTAGAATTTGGATAAGTTTATTTCAGTTTCGATTTCAATTCGGATTTCGGTTTGTTTGAGATTTTGGATTTTATTAAACACCCCTAACTATGGTGTTCAATACACATAAATGTAAAATTTTATAAATAAATTATGCATATTTAATACACATGTATTTATATTATATACGAGAATATTTATTTCAGAAACAATATTGTGTTAAAAACTGATAACTGCATAAGTATATGTAGACAATGCTTCAATAAAAAAAAGTAAAGAGCAAAGTTGAAAGTGGGTTTATTTCTCTCTCACACTTTTTCTTTGATTTACTTTCATCCATTGGCATTTGACAATTTTGCTTTTATAAGTGAATAAATTGTGAGGAATTCTCGGTAGGTTCTATTAAAAGATTGATCGTTAAAAATAAAATTGTGGAGAATAATTATGTTACAAAGTGCAGTAAATGGGTTTTGGAGAAGTGTGACATTCATACTAGGGTCAAATGGGTAGGATTTCTACTTGTGAGGCACTTAAGCGAAGGAATCTAAGGGATTTGTAAGTCTCGAATCTGGATCACTACAATATGATATCAACTAACACACGTCAAATATGCGGAATATAGTTAACGTGGTGATTCAAGAACAATGATGAACAGTATGAATATAATAAACACATAATATGGTTTCAATGCATACGATTATATTATCAATCGTCAGATACATAAACCACCTTGAGCAAACCATACGATGCTCTCTAGATGGTGGCTCTCAAAGTGTTCAACTTCTCTCTACGTGAACAACCAACATAAACCCTATACATGTTATCTATATATAGGGAAATCAAAACACTAGCCCAACCATAGCCCAAAGCCCACCGAGATCCTTATGGATCTCGGTTTACATTCATAGCCCAATACTAAACCCAATAAACATATAACTAAGTACAAACCACCAAATATGGACCCAACAATCTGCCCCTTGGTTTGTAGCTTCGTTCTTGTTTATTTCACTTCAAACTAGCCTAACCAAAATCCATAAGGATTTCGGTATTGCACCAATGCAATTCTTCAACTCGTCTTCGTTTACATCACTTTAGTCTTGATCATGTCGTGGCCTTTTGATATGCGTCAGTCTAACCAATTCATGACCCAACAATATCCCCTTAGACTGATGCTTTCAAAACCTTCAGAATCTTTTACTCGAACATGATCAACAACTTCAGCATCTGCATCCAATACTCTACCATCTCCCCCTTTTTGATAGCATCATCCAATTTGAATCTCAGATACTTCATATGCTTTCGTTGCGAGAAATCAGTCTTGAAAGAACAATCAACTTTGATAGAAAGATCAACCACAAAATTTTGAAAACAATTAAATAAAACAAATAAGACAAACATATTTTTGTAATTTTTATTTTTCTGTTTTTTTTTTATTTTCTTGAAAAGACTTGAAATGAGATCATACCAGCTAAACCAACTATAACACAGTAACTGATATCAGATTTCATGAGCTGAAAGCTTCAAAACGATATCTTAACACATTTGTTTCAACAAGAGTAATCAAGAAATAAAGAATAAAATAAATGAACTAAAATAAAACTAAACAAAAATTAAAACAAATTTAATCACCCGGTCTTCTTGTAATTTAGCTAAAAATTAGGATCAAATTTCAGTTTTTGATAAAAATGCCGCCTTTATGAAAAGATCCGAACATGGAATCATATTATTTAAGATGCTTTCACAAAAATTCATGTTCAGCGTTATTATGACATAAAGAAACAGGTTGATAGCAGGTATAAAGAACTTAGCATGATTTTCATTGCATCAGTGATATGAATTAGGTTCAGTCCGGCATAAAGCTTAGATGGACATCACTCATAAACCTGTGGTGCCTCCTATCTCTTCTCAAAGCGTATTTGGCTTTCCCCAGATCACCCCAATTTGACTCCAACCCCCTAGTGCTTGATCAAAATATTTTATACAAAGGCAAATTTAGGCTTTAAGGTTGAACGTTGGACTTAGTGCCAGTAAACTGACAAGCCTTTCATTCGAGACATGACAGGACTTACTTGTGTGCCCCATCTCTGTAGTTCTAGTTTGACCCTTTAAGCTTTTGAAATACGAATTTTTTTATTTTTGCTTCACAATAATCCTGTTTTTTTTATATATTTTTCTCTCTCCTTTTTTTCATCTTTTTCTTTCCTTTTTTTAGAATAAATAAACATGATAGCACAATATTTTTGGTGATCAAGACACTAACGGGCTCGTGTATGACTGGGTAATTGATTTTCTGCCTATCATTCGGAGAGATGTATATTGAGACATGCACATGTCTTCAAAATGACTCTCCACATTAAGTTTAGCAAATTTAGTTTATATCACTTCAACTTTCACGCATCATGGAAAGCTACCATACAATATCAATGACTGTTCTAGAGCCTTTTAAGCTTAATAACTTCACCTGTTAGGCACATAAAAACAATTTATCTATTACATTCCAAAGGTTGGATCAATTTTCATTTGAAAATATTTTGAAGCTTCTAAAAAGCTGTTAACTGAATAATAATATCACTTCCCAGAAAGTTACAGAAGTCACACATGTTAAGAACTCAGTCACCCCGGTCACTCTTCAGTTTTCAGGTAAATGGCTATCCCGTATGACCACTAGTGGTTAACAGGACCAAAACACATATGAGGATACGTGTCCCTCCAACTTGGAATTACCGACTTAATTTTAAGTGAAAGAATTCAAAACACGAAAACACATCACAATCGCCCTAGATGCTTTCAGTCTTTAGATAAATGGATATCCTGTGAATCTACAAGTAGATCACCGGACCAAACACATACAAGTATATGCTCTACACACTTGAGCAACCGACATAACTTTAAGCGAGAGTGAAGTTTGAAAGACATAGATAAATTTTTTATTAAACGCACACACACTCTTTGAGAATTTTTTAATTTTCTCCCCCTAAATTTGTGCAAAAACTTTTATGTACAAATTTAACCTCAAAAAGACTCAATCGTCGAAACGTAGTATTTAATAAAACTTTTATGAAGTGTGATAGTCAGCCAACTGATGTACTATCATTTCTCATGCACGTTCAAGTCATTTTCTCAAAAAAAAAAAATTTAATTTTTATAAAAATTTAAAATTTTAAAATCTTTTTGACTGATCAATCTTTCATACCAAAGTGATACGGTTACCTTTTATCTTCAAGACAGCATTTTCCCATTTGTGATAATCTCCCCCTAGGAATAAGCTTGTTTTGAGATTCTGTATCCTTGCGAGTTGAATGTCTGGAACAAACCTTTTAATATGCAATGTATTCCCTGATTTGTTCCTGCACACTTAGAGAGCAGATTAAAAACGTTCTATCACCCTAAAATCATCCCATCCAGGCAACAAATAATCCATTTTAAGGTTTAAAGATTTAAGAATAATGGATATTTACCCTGTCATGTGCCTGGCACAACCCATTTAATAAACAATGTATTTGAGGTTGTTCCTACACGCATAGCGGGATTAGTTGGACATAGGAACCCAAGTCATAAATGTCTTGGGGTTTCCTTGAGCATCAACATATGTGACCTCTTGCCAACTTATATCTTTCCCATCTTTAACATAATCATTTGTCATCACATATTCTGTTTGCTGAGTTTTAAATTTCCAAGTCTGTCTTGGTTTAGTGAAATTTGAAAGAACAGACTTTGGAGTTGAGCAATTTGAATTCGAACTCTTAGAACTCTCAACACTCTTTGATTTCTGAAAATTTATTTTTCTTTTAACAGTTTCTAAATCATTTGATTGCAAACCTGTCATATTAGCTTTGAATCCTTGAGTATCTGTGACCCATTGTACAGATACTCGTGGTTTTCTAAAATAAGCATTTTGTTTAACCACTGGATTCGGTTGAAACTTGTTACCTTTCACCTTAGGAGCTTGTCTATCAGCACGGTAGTGGCACTCCTTTGCCAAATGCCCACCGTTCCCGCAAACGAAACACGCCTTCATCCTTCTTCTAATGTCAACGGAAACACTTTCTTCATGTTGGAATTCCTTCTTAGGAAAGGTTTTTCCATTCTTCTTGTCCCTTGGCACAGCCTTCTGATTTTGCTTGTAGTATGGAACATATAGACGATGGACACAATTTCTGGCTATATGTCCTCCTGGCGTGCCACAGTGGTAACATGTTTGCCTCTTGATATAAGTAGTACCCGATGATTTATCAACACATGGAGATCCGTAGGATCTATGAGGACGAGACTATCCTTGTTGTGCTGATTTCTTACGTGCATTCCCTTTGTTGCCACAACTCTGTGTATTATTATTAGTACAATTTTGAGTTGTGGTGTCATCTGAGTTTGATGACACGTTAGAATGAGATTCATTTTCACTAGCCTGAACCTCTTTACTATTAGAAGCAACATCATTTACTATATCTGCACATGAAGTAGAAGCATCAAAATTGTTCACACATTTAAAAACAGGCTTGATTTCCTCTAGGGATCCTGATCCAACAGTTTCAGATTGAACTTGTTTACCATACTTCATGTCTTTTATCTTTTCCTCATGTTCTTTGGTTACAGGGGTAGGGACATAATTGTGGTTGTAGGGTGGGGGAACTTGACTGAATCCTATTCCCTCACCTTCATTCTCTTTCCACCACAATTGATTTTCAATCATTGAGTTAACAACTTTACTGGAGCCATCGAATTTTTTAAAATCTAGTTCAGCCCTTTCAAATTTACTAGTTAGATTTAAAATTTCTAACTTGGAAGCTTCCAGTTTAGCAGTCAATTCAACGATTTCATGTTTGGCATCAAGGTAATGACAACTCTTTATACTAAAATCAGACTAAGCTTTTTAATGTCCTTGTTCTGTGCTTCTATTTTGTCTAGAAAGCCCTTTTCATTTTTCTTAAGTATAAAATTTTCTGATTTTATTCTCTCCATATCTCTACTTAGACTGTCATTTCGAAAAAATATGATCACCAAAATTCTCAAGAAGAATGTCCCAGTCAAGAAAAGTGTCTAGGAAAAATTCGTTCAAGACAATTATTTTCGAATTTCCCGCCAAAATTTCACCAAAAATCACCCGAAAAAAATTGTTTTCGCCAAAATTTTCAAGGATGAATTTTTACTTATAAGGAGTATTCTGGAAAAATTTCGTTCAAGAAAAATTTTCCCGCCAAAATACTCTTTTACTCGTTGACCGAGAACTCCTTTGGCCGAGAACTCCTTTGACCGAAAACTAAATTTGGCCGAAAACAGATGTTGACCGTGAACAGGTGTTGACCGAGAACAGTTGTTGACCGAGATCTCAAACAGTTGACCAAGAACTAGTTGCGTGGACCGAGAACTAGAACAGTTGACCGAGATCTCAAACAGTTGACCGAGAACTAAGAGTTTTGACCGAGAACCAGTATATTCAGCCGAGATCTGAATTAAATGAATGATATTTGTAACAACTGAATCCTATAAATCAAGGGATTCAATTATTTGTTTCCAAGTTGACCAAATCTTTCACCAAAAACAGTTTCTTTCTTCTTCTTCTCCGATTACAAAACTCGCCGGAAAAACGAACACAACCACCAATAAATCAAGATCTTGAATCTGTTAATATCACAATAACGAGCCTGAATTCGTCAATGGCTCTGATACCAATTGTAAGTCCCGAATCTGGATCACTACAATATGATATCAACCAACACACGTCAAATATGCGGAATATAGTTAATGTGGTGATTCAAGAACAATGATGAACAATATGAATATAATAAACACATAATATGGTTTCAATGCATACGATTATATTATCAATCGTCAGATACATAAACCACTTTGACCAAACCATACAATGCTCTCTAGATGGTGGCTCTCAAAGTGTTCAACTTCTCTCTATGTGAACAACCAACATAAACCCTATACATGTTATCTATATATAGGGAAATCAAAACACTAGCCCAACCATAGCCCAAAGCCCAACGAGATCCTTATGGATCTCAGTTTACATTCATAGCCCAATACTAAACCCAATAAATATATAACTAAGTACAAACCACCAAATATGGACCCAACAGGTTTTGAATAGTGCTTGTGTTTTTATGCGAGATGGGGACAGAATCGGCGGATCATGTCACCACGAGGTGTTTGATAGCGGCTGTTGTGTGGAACATATTAGTCATTGGTGTAAACCCCCCTTATTTTTGGCTTTTCGGTTAGAGACTTATTGGAGCTTTACAAGACCACCAAGATTGGAGAGACTGAGAAAGAGGCGTTACATGGTATAGTTATCATAGCTTGCTGGAGAATCTGGAAAGCGAGGAATGAAAATGTGTTCAATAGCAAGGATGTTAATTTGGAGGAGATCAAAGAGATATTAAATCTCTTGGCTTTCTTTAGTTTAAAAATAGGACAGAGAATAGATCGATAGAGTGGTTGAATTGGTGTAGATTTGTTTTCATGTAATTTGTTTGTTTTCTGTTTTGGTGTTATGTGCTGTTCTCCGGCTTATGGAGATAGTGTGTGGGCGGTTTGTGTGTATGTTGGGTGTTGGTTTGTTTATAAAAGTACATAGTTCGAAAAAGAAAAAAAAAGTGAATAAATTGTTCCCACATGTATATACATGCGCATATATGTGCACTTTAGACAAAAGATTAGTAATATAATATTTTTAAAGAATAAATGTTAACATATTATTTCTGTAAGCATACAATTTATATAACAAAAAAATATTTAAGGTTAAATTGGTTAATTTTTTTTAACATATATGCCTTTTAAAACAAAACCATCTAAATAAATATGAGAAATGTTAAGACTCCAAGGTCTGTTAATGTGCTTTTTAAAATATTGAGTTTTGCAAATCAAAAAGGGGTAGCGGTGTAACTTGTTACATGTTTACCTTCTATTTAGATGTAACCACTGGTTTTCAATTTTATATTAACTAGTTTTTAAGACCCCGCGTTTCGCGGCGGACCGTTAAATCGAACAAAAAACATATCTAAAAACGTTAAAAAATAAACTCGCTGAAATTCGACGCGAAGTCAGTCTGTATCAAGTTACGACAATGAACAAAACCAGTGGTACATTACAGCTGCGGACACATATAAATTCAAAATACCGCAAATTATCATATATAGAACCCAAAAAGGCGGTACATTACAGCTGCGGACCCATATAAATTTGGTTAGTATTAGCATTACCAACACAAATTCGTAAACATGTATTAGTAAGCCAATAAAATATTTAAATGCGACATATCAAACATTGAAACGCGGATATAAAACCGTGCGACGATGGGATATTTTAAATCATGAAAAAAGTTTTGGTAATTGTAAAGACAAACTATATAAAATAAGAAAATCGTGTAACCGCCATATAAAACTTGTAAATTCGACATTTTGTTAAAGTTTTGTGTTTAAAAATATAGTTTGCTAAATATTTTAGTTAGTTGAAAAAAAAAATAAGAAACAAAATAAAAATCATTATTTTTATTTATGAAATTATGATTATTGAATTAGTAGTTAAAATAATTAATAATTATTAAAATATTGAATAGTAAAATGAATAGTAGGTATGTGAGGAGAACAAAATCCTCTATTATATATATATATATATATATATGTGTGTGTGTGTGTGTGTGTGTGTGTAGGGGTGGGATCTAGAGATGTAGGTCCCCCCGGGGCGTCGCCGATCGATATGAGATCCGCACGAGGTCTAGGAGTGCGGAATCCTCCTAGACTCGTTTATTGGTGTAGAAGACGAAGAACACGATTACACACATACACATACACGAACAAACACACGAATGGGATAAACACATCTGCAGATCTTTTATATAATAACCGAAACACATTACATACCAAACACGAAAACAAATGACGGCCGACCCGAGGTGAGCTCTACCTCAGGCCGTCCCACACGACTCTCCCTCTCGGTTTCTCTCTAGCTACTTGAACTGGACACACAATACTCTAATTTTTCTGGATTCTCAAACCTAAACAAGACACATATATATATATATCGAAACAACTTCGCGGGCTTGGGCTTGGGCCAGTAGGCGAAGTTGTTCTGACTTCGCCTATGGCAGAAGTAGTTACGACTTCGCCTACGGCAGAAGTTGTTACGACTTCGCCTACGACAGAAGTTGTTACGACTTCGCCTACGGCGAAGTTGTTATGACTTCGTACTTCGTTTCCGCTGATCAGAATTGCATAGCGACGGTCACAAAATGCACCAACAGACTCCCCTTTGACCGTTGCTCTCAATTCTAACAAACATAAAAGATCATCTGTTACAAAACATGCACCAACAGACTCCCTCTTAACTGATGATCTTCTGTTTGCTCTTCAACCAGCCGTGTCTGAAACTGTCTTGTAGCTTCACAAATCTACCAATCACCCAGCGTCTTCCATATCAGATCTCCCCTTCAGTGTAAGCTTCTCCGACTATATAGATTGAGGTCTTTGAAATGCATGCATCCCCGTGCCTAATTGATCATCTCAACCAATCACGTGAGTCCTTCTGACTTCACAGCACGTGAAGTTCTTCTAACTTCACCAACACGTGAAGTTGGGCTCCCTCCACAACTTCACCAACACGTCGGCATACGATAAGGTTTAATCTTCAACTACTCAACATCAAGTGATCAATTTCATCACAAAACCACCTTGACAGAATCTAACACACATGACCATTAATTAATCCGAAGCATCTTTAATCACCAGGGATAACGATCAAGAACATAAACACTTTAATTCCCGATTAAATCCAACTTGTTCCAGAATTTTCACTTTAATAAATAAGCATCACGTTTCAGGATCCAATTCTCGAACGCCTTGAAAATAACATAAATAATATGCTCTGACCGCAATCCAGTAATGACAAAAACCTTCAGTTCAATTTGACTTTCTTCAGTTGGTCAACCTCGAACAACAACTATTTCATTTGCCCACAAACACCCAAATATGTGTCAATATCCAGTTTCAATCAATATCCCATTCACAACCTCAACTCCATATCCAGAGTTGACACGTATTTGTTCACACGTAAGACCAAGAGATAACAAGTTTCACTAGTTGAGGGAACAACGTCTTCGGTCTCACAATAATCGTGTACACCTGGCCAACAGACGAAAACTCCAAACACTTTTATTTTTATTTTTATTTTTAAACTTCACCTAAAGTCAACTTCGCCTAAAAGTCAACTTCGCCTAAAAGTCAACTTCGCCTGTCATTAACTTCGCCTGGCCATAACTTCGCCTGGCCATAACTTCGCTTATATTTATATCTTCGCCTAAACCCTAAAATTTAAGCGACAACTTCGCCTGAACCCCATAACTTCGCCTGCGGCGGCTGTTCGGCCAAAAACGCATCAGAAACGTGCCAGAAACACCAAAACGCAGATCTCGAACCATAGCATAAGAGCCTAAGGATCTGATACCACTTGTAGGTCCCCCCGGGGCGTCGCCGATCGATACAAGATCCGCACGAGGTCTAGGAGTGCGGGATCCTCCTAGACTCGTTTATTGGTGTAGAAGACGAAGAACACGATTACACACATACACATACACGAACAAACACACGAATGGGATAAACACATCTGCAGATCTTTTATATAATAACCGAAAAACATTACATACCAAACACGAAAACAAATGACGGCCGACCCGAGGTGAGCTCTACCTCGGGCCGTCCCACACGACTCTCCCTCTCGGTTTCTCTCTAGCTACTTGAACTGGACACACAATACTCTAATTTTTCTTGATTCTCAAACCTAAACAAGACACATATATATATATCGAAACAACTTCGCGGGCTTGGGCTTGGGCCAGTAGGCGAAGTTGTTCTAACTTCGCCTACGGCAGAAGTTGTTACAACTTCGCCTACGGCAGAAGTTGTTACAACTTCGCCTACGGCGAAGTTGTTCTAACTTCGTACTTCGTTTCCGCTGATCAGAATTGCATAGCGACGGTCACAAAATGCACCAACAGAGTGAAATCCAGAGATCTCGGGATTAGTGGTGTAAATTCTTCCACCGGCTGCTTGGCCTTCCTAAAATCTTCCAGTTCTTTCACGAGCATCTGGTTGGTCTTGTTATGGCGATCCATCTGCTCCTGTAACCGTCTATACATAGATAGAAGGTCAATGTTGGACACCATAATGGGATCCTGGGGAGATGGTCTTGCTCCTGGGAATAAGGGAGTAGCAGCTTTCTTCTGAGTGTTGTCCGGTTTCTTTGGATTAACAGCAACAGAAGGAGGATGAGGCATGGAAGGCTTCACGGAGGAATCTGAGGCTGCGGTAGAGGAAGAAACAATCTTTGGTTGGGAAGACATGTTGTGGATATTGAAAGTAAGGTTTGATTTGAGAGTTGATAATGATCAAAGCACCGATCGCCCCACGGTGGGCGCCAAATTGTTTCGGTCAAAAATTAACAAAGTAACTTTTGATCAAATTAGTGCGTGAGGTGGAGTGCTTGATGGTAAAACGAATGAACACAGAGATATGATTACGAGGGAAAAGCCCTTTATTATGATAATCTCCGTCACAAAAAACCCCCGGACAGTGAAAACTATCACCGTCACTTTTATTAATGATAAAATGGTAGTTACAATTAGTGGAGCTGATAAGTGATCGTAAACTATGTGTTACAGTGTATGCTAGTAGCTAGGTGAGTGAAGGTGTGTGTTCTAATGATATTATCATCTCGTTTATATACGAAAAAGTTACAACTGATATCCCGAATAATCCTGAAACCCTAGACTATTTCTTCCATAATCCGTTGCTTGCCCACGTTACAATTGACGAGGTTCAAGCACTAGCCGTTGTAGGTCCACGTTCATATTAGTATATTTAGCACGTGATCTTATCTTCAAAACAAATAAAAGTAATATAGGACAATTGAATTTGTCAAATATCATCCTCGGAATATTAACGTTGACAGGATAGCTCAGAATCCTTGAATCTTAGCTCATCCCGAGGATAAAAAATCTATACCCAACAAATACATCAAGCAGTAAAGTTTACAGTTTATTATATGCATCCAAAAATTTTTGGTTTGATTACAATGAGCTTATATAGATTAATATGAATTGTGGAACTTCGATGTACAGAAAGCTTGTACAATATATTTCCAATTATAATAGTTTTAGACTTACGAGGCTACTTTTATTTATTACAAATGTAGTAATTGGATATTGATTCCGCATTATTGAATCGAAACATTTTCTATAAATAGTTATTTATATCCATATGATAAGGAAGTATTTAGTAGTTTATGAATTTTAAACTAGGTTAGAACTCGTGTACATACGGGTGGAAATAAAAATGTGAATGTCATATTTATTAAAAAAAGGATAATTTCACTTGAACTATAACACATTACATGGTTATTTTAATTAAAATACAAAATTCAACATTCAAGACATAGAAATATTACAAAAAAAATAAAAAATTATCAGTTACATAAAAAGTAAATACTTGATAAAAACAAAACAACCTATAACGTATACTTCAACATAGGTGGAGTCTGGGACCTGAAAATTTATAAAGCACATTAGTAAAGAAATTTATAATATTAAATGAAAAATAAGCATAAATATATACAAGTTTAATCTTTTTCACATTAAGTTTCCAACAATCTTCTTTTATACAACGTTTGTTATTTCTAAACTATGATTCTTTATCGAGTATGACTAATTTAATATCGGCTCTACTCTGCACTCATGATTATCATGGATCTTTCATGCATACACTCCTGCACATGAAAGGAAATGAACTATAATAATCAAATTATTAAGCAAACTCAATGAAATAGGTTAAGCAATAAAAGAATATTAACTCACAACAACACTTCAGTGATCTTCATTTTTTAAACTTGCATATGTAATAACATCACGATCACTCATGGGTTCAATTATCAACAAGCAGGCCGTCCACCCACAATATTTTGATCATGCAAAGAAGCCTCATCTACATATGAATCAGTCGATCTCATATTGTACTTGTAAGGCCCCGATCCCCGGTGCCCTACATTGGGTGTTGGATTTACTCATAAACACAGTTCTAAATATCAGAGTTAATTAAAACTTTCGCGGAATATAAATCTTTCATTAAACATTACATATTAATTCATAAACATGTCTTAAACGAACATCCTTGTCTTTCAAAATGAAACATTAATTATAAAAACATCATGAGTCTTCAGATGCCAACCTCTTATTCTTCTGTCGTGTGCCCTGCTCAAGCTAGCTGCCTCATTCTACTCACATGCGTGCATACTAAAAGTCAGCTACGCTGAGTGAGTTCTAGTTAATCAGGCAACATACAATACATACACTTACCTTCATATATGCATCCGAAGATACATATTAAATACTTTACTTATTACTTTTCTTTCATACATACGTTCATACTTTATTACTTTTATACTATATACTTACTGTTCTTTCCATCTCATATATTATTAGGGTCTGATCCCTTCCTTTTCTATCTCAGATATTAGTAGGGCCCGATCCCTTTTCCTTTTCCTTTTCCTTTTCTTTTATCTTTTCTATCTCAGATATTATTAGGGTCTGGTCCCTTCTTTCTCTATCTCAGATATTATTAGGGTATGGTCCATCTCTTCTCTATCTCAGATATTATTAGGGTCTGGTCCCTTCATTCTTTCACACTTATGTATACTTTCTTCACATACCCATATCATTCTATACTTATATATATACTTCCCTTAACATTCATACATACTCACATATCATATATATATCTTTAATACATAATCATATTTCATGTACATTCGTACTTCATCTACATATCTTCCTTGGCAATACGTGCAATATCCGAAGATCGTTCACGTACTAGCAAGCTTTCATTCACATTCATAACATAATATCTATCACATAATTCATATATGGCATACACTTACCACTTAGGGTAAGTGTATTAACTATCACATGGAGTATGCACACAACCCCGAAAACATAACAAGGAAATGAGGCTAGAAACTCACCTGGATTCTGTTGCGTTTGCCGTTAACGGTAATTCCTCTCTTTAACTGGGCTCGACTAACTGTACATTAATTATGTGTATCAATACCTGTCCTAATCGCATTATTTAGATTTAAGCAAAATGGCTAAGTCTGGTCTATTCTAATTGAGTGTTCCCATCCCATTTGAATACATTTGTATTCAAATGCACATTGTATTCAAATACACATTGTATTCAAACACACATTGTATTCAAATGCACATTGTATTCAAACACACATTGTATTCAAACGCACATTGTATTCAAACACGCATTGTATTCAAAGGCACATTGTATTCAAACGCACATTGTATTCAAATGCACATTGTATTCAGACGCACATTGTATTCAAACTGTATTCAAATGCACATTGTATTCAAACGCACATTGTATTCAAACGCACATTGTATTCAAACACACATTGTATTCAAACACACATTGTATTCAAACACACATTGTATTCGAATACATATTCAAACACACACTGTATTCAAATACACATTGTATTCAAACGCACATTGTATTTAAATGGTTGCTCACTCGCTTACACCCACTGTTGGGTCTTTAGGATTTTATTTTCATTATTTCTACATATTTTAACCTTTTTTTCTCATATTCTAATATCATTTCATTCTTTAAACATTTTCATTTCTATTTTTGATTAAGATCTAGTCCGTTTATTCATAAAGCTTGAACCTTTATTGGTTTCATACCCGTTTAGGCTAGATCTAGGATTTCTAAGTGAACCGTATATACTCACGAGTTCATTTAGTCCACTTTAATAATCAAGTTTACATTTTTATCACATAATAAGGTCCGATTTACTATCCTGCTAAGTTTCATGCAAAACCGTGCACGAAAAGTAAGTTTTTTTTAACAAAAACGTACATTTGAGGTTTTTGTCTGAAATCACTCTAGAAGCCCAAAACCATATCAAACGAACTCCTATTTGAGTGATTCGAGCGGCCACGGAATCATCTTGCCCCTATCTACCAATCCATCAGCTCACCTTCGCCGGACACCGCCGCTACAGTCGCTGGAACAGCTGAACAGTCGCCTGAATATTCACTTTTGAGCTGCTACGGTTTTACTTATCCTTCCATCTTTATTATTTTATTATTTCTATACTAACTCAAGTAAACTTTTCCACCATAAATAAATAATATATTAAATATTATTCTTAGAAATTTCGGAATGTGATAGTACTATGCCTTCCTTTTATGCTACAAATATGATAAACTATGTAAGCTGCATATATTGTTTCAAAAAATATAAGTCGTATATATGATAACTTTCCAAGCAATAAAATATTTTGTCATTGTGTACATCAATTTGTTTAAATTCTTTGATACGTTACAATTTTGAATTTTGAAACAAAATAATCTTTAAATTTTTAAATTTTGAATTAATTTTGGTATAATTGAAAATAAGTTACAAATTTTATAAGAAACACTGTCACACCCAAACCTACGGCGGAAATGACGGGGCGGAACAGCTGAACAGTCGCCGGAATATTCACTTTTGAGCTGCTACGGTTTTACTTATCCTTCCATCTTTATTATTTTATTATTTCTATACTAACTCAAGTAAACTTTTCCACCATAAATAAATAATATATTAAATATTATTCTTAGAAATTTCGGAATGTGATAGTACTATGCCTTCCTTTTATGCTACAAATATGATAAACTATGTAAGCTGCATATATTGTTTCAAAAAATATAAGTCGTATATATGATAACTTTCCAAGCAATAAAATATTTTGTCATTGTGTACATCAATTTGTTTAAATTCTTTGATACGTTACAATTTTGAATTTTGAAACAAAATAATCTTTAAATTTTTAAATTTTGAATTAATTTTGGTATAATTGAAAATAAGTTACAAATTTTATAAGAAACACTGTCACACCCAAACCTACGGCGGAAATGACGGGGCGTGAGCTAATTGCTCACAACTCTCAAGGTACTATCATGCAATATTTATAAGGATAATATCTATTAATCAATTTCAATAATTTAACAAAATTCAAATAGACAAATTATAGAATTTCCATAAATAAAACAAATAAAATAAAATATAAATTTAAATCTTGCATCTTCTTCTCTAGCATGTAACCCTAAGTTTTCTTCAAAACAAGCTTGAGAATCTCATCACACGATTACCTGCATATGAGTTAAAATACAAATAGATTTGTCAACACTAGGTTGAGTGAGTAAAACACTAGATTTTCATGATTATATAATAATAAATAAAAGAGCAAACTGTGTCAAGTGAGATAAGCAATTTAACCAATAAGCAAGTAAGAATGTTGTCGGTAAGCTCGATGTCAAATGAACTGAACGATGGCTAACACGACGAGCATAAGATCACACTACACTGAGAATATGTTGGACCTCTCCGACATGTATTCAAGTAAAGCATATAAGCATATAACACGTTAGGTATAAATTGTTAAACACACATGACTAACAGTTGCAAGTTTGAGTATTAAATAATAGTAAGATATATACAAACGCATATGTCCCCAAAACGGTTAAAAATAAGTAAAAGAAGGGGAGTGAGATACTCACCTTGGCAAATAAGTAAGAGATAAACGAATGCGGTAAGAATGATAGCATTAAGAGTCACGCTCTTCAGAAATTACTGATGAGAAATCCTAAGTAACAATAATTGAAGAAAATAAATGTGGATTGAATAACGAGACTAAAACTAGATAGAGGTTCGGGATTTGATGGTCGAGGGAAATCTTACAAAAGCTATTTATCTCCTAAATTTATTATAAATTTTATTATCAAAGTTTTAACATAAATAATATGATTTTATTATATAAAAACACATAAAAATACTTAAATAAATTTTATAAGACTTTTGTATAGATTATATAAATAGATTTGTTTTTAAATAATTATTTTAAACTAAAATACATTTTTAATATATTTATATACATTAATAAAGATTTCTTTTATAGTAATATCTTAATTATTTAATAAATAATATTTGAATAAGATATAATCTTTTGTAAAATATCTAAATATATATGTATATATTTGAACTTGTTAATCAACAAGATTATATTAAACGTATTTTAGACTAAAACACTTTTTAAATATTAAAACCTCTCCTAATTTTTAATACATATGAATATCTAAACACACATACACACACATACATATATGGTTTTTAAATCAAAGTTCAGAAAAATGATCGGTTTATATGTCGGTTTCACCATAATAACGTTTATTTAATATTTAATATTCAACATATTACATTAGCAAAACCCTTTTTGATCCATAAAACAATCAAAACAAAAATAAAAAAACCATCAGCCATGGTTAAAACTCGAACCCGCGCTAGTGGCCGACACAAGTTAACACCCACACACACCCAGCCAACTGGGCTGGGTGTGCCAGTTGTTAAGAACCAACATAGTACCAGATCAGTTAACCCAAAACTCCTAATGAACCCTAGATTCATAATCTGTTTAATTGATTGTTAATCGATCAATTAAACAGGGGGTTAATGACGAGTGCAACAAAATGAACACAACAGTATAATTGGATACCTCTATCGATACTTGTTTGAGGGTTAATTGATAATTACATTAGCCGGCTAGACGAGATCAAGAAACATGATTAAAACACCAGCAATTATGAAATTCAGGATAGGGGTTCTGATTGCGATGCAATGAGGATTAAAACTGCATGCTTAATTAAGTTATGGTGTTCGTTAACGTGTATAATAATGACGAGGTTGTGTCGGCTATTAAAATTGGGTATTTTGAATCCGTTTGATCATGTTAAAATAATTAAGAACGTCGGTTAAGCCGAGTTAAGCAAGTGTAATGCAGATTATGATTCAACTTCCATATTGATTGCGAGAATTGAGGTCCAAGCTACGCAAAGTATAAACAGGTTCGCGATACGGGTTTAGGATTTTGGTCGGATCTAGGTAAAAGGGTTCACAGGATTATAATATAATTATATATGAAATTTGCATTATAGCCCCTGAAGAATAAGGGTGGAAACATATTTGGGTAAAAGTTTGGTTTTGGGCTAAAATTGCCTATTATTGAAAGTTATAATTACATATTATATAATTAATTAAATAATAATATAATAATAGTTAATTTACTCGATAACACGATATTTTAGTTGGTAAAAAAATAAATTTCCCGAACATAAGAACGGGTCGGGTAATATAAGCTGGTAGAACCGAGTTGTTATAATATCCCCTACTTTTAGGAATTTCTTCCCGAAATTAATGAATACCATAACAAAACCATCAAGTTTTGAGGAAAAGTAAAATTGTAAATATATTAAATTTTTTTTATCAAAACATAGAACTTTGAATAGTCAAAACAACACTCCAAATGAAATCCGATAAGGACACTTATGTATAGGATGTACCATCGGCGTATCCACCATGTCCTTATCATCTTTACATTTGTACCGTTATTCTAACCACTTTCGATTTTATATTATGACACACAATTGTACGCATTATGATTTCCATGCGAGTATTTCAATAAATCTGTAGGCCTCCATAATACTTAGATCGTCGGATGGTCAACATAACTCGTCCCATCGTGTGGGTTACAAAACATTGGAAAGACATGATATTTTTTTTCAAGAATCTTAATAAGTTTTGATTATAAATAGAAGATAGTCATTGTTTAAAATATTGCTAAAAACGAATTAAATTTTTGAGTTGTTTTAAAATATTAAAATTTTCAAAACATCTTTTCGATATAAGGATATAAATCTTAAGAGTTGGAAAGGAAAGGATTCCTTAAAGTAGATATTGAGATGGGTTATGATTGAAAGAGGATAAACAACTTAAACAAGAAGTACGGTATAGTAAACGATTATCTTTAGAAATTAACGTTGATTTTATTGTCTGAGATAAAACGCTTAAAATTGATGGGTTATCCAAACTGTATTGTTTCAAAACCAAAATTAAACAAAAAGTTGCTATAGTGTATGATTGATTAGACAACAATTTGTTTAGATAAAAATGAAGAAAAAAAATAAAAGTCTTCTTTGAGGAAACTTAATTATAATTGATTTGATTCATCTTGATTTAAAACACTTTGATTAATTGAATTTATAAAAAAAACTTGAATAACTGGGGTTAATTTATTTGAAATCGCTTGATTAGGTTGAACTTCTATGTGTTACAAAAGCGGTGTTTGATTTGAGTGGGTTTGATAAACTTGAGCTCGATGAATATGAATAAGTCGTGGACACACTTGGCGTAGATGATTATGGTTTCCATAGTTGTAGCAAGCACGTGTAGCAGGTGTGTATGGTTAAGTAGATGACATAGATCTTTGTGGGATGTCTTGTACACTAGGCGATGTCGGGCAAGTATTTGCAAGGATGATCAAAGTGATTACATTGGGTGCAAAAACAACATGAGGATTGAGTCGAATGATGGAAGTTACTAGTGGGGCATAACGAGTGAATAATGTCACAGAGTTTCTTGCTCGGGATACTTTGATTTTGTCGAGGTTGATGATTGACTTGATTAACAACATAGTTTTTATGATTAGACTTGTGCTTGTTGTTATTGTCGATGTCGTTGTTGTTGTTGCAAGGATGAGTAGGGGTAAATGAGTTAAGATTTCCATCAAGGAAGTTAATGACCAAGTTTAAATTGATTTTATTAATGTTTTGAATTTGAGTTTATATTTTAGAGGTTGCAACAGTTAACTACATGGCTATACGCGTGGTGGTTATGAGAACTAGACGATTGATGTCGAGGACGACGGTGGTTTCTTAGGTGAGGCATTTCATGAGGACCAAAATTGAGATTTATAAGAATAAGTTGAGGGAAATAATTTACTAATAAAATGTTAATTTCTTAAATGACTTATAAAAAATTTTGCGTTTAGAATTGAGGAATTTGCGTCGTATCATGAGGAATAAAAGTAAAAGATTACAAGATAAGGGGTACATTGCGTAAATAGTTATTAGATGATGTAGTCAATATTGTAACACCCTGGCTTTAAGCAGAATACACCCGGGTGCAACATACAAATCACTCATAAGCTCATAACACTATTAATATGGACAATATATTTATTTTATTCCATAATTTCACAAGTACACAAATAGTTTGATAGTGAGACAAACAACATTACATCTAAATGAAACAATAGTTATTCATTTAAATAATCCTAAGGTATAACTAATTTTCTTGTCCTGACACTTCATCATATCAACATGCAGCACGTTTAAAATAATATATATTGTCAACAACACATGTTGGTGAGTTTTCATAAGTTTTTTGCATATATAGATATGTATAAAATGTGTGAATCAATGATCGTTATTGTAACATCCCGTTTCCTGTTACGATTTATAAAATAATAATATTTATCTTTTTGAGTTGGGCTTGTGTTGGGTTAAATTGATATGGGTAATGGACTTGGATTAGTAAGGAGGAAGGAAGGCCCGTGGGCTTAGACCCATGACCCATCATATATAAACCATATTCCTTCCTTAATTCATTCATTCCATACACCACCCAAAACACACACTTAAGCTCTCTTTGTATTTCTCTCTCTCTAGCCGAAATAACCAAGAAAAACCCGAGCATCGATCCGAGTTAATAATGTTATGATATTATATGGATCCTAAACCGCTAGATCTAGTCGCGATATGATGAACCGACACCCTCAACCATTAAAGTCACGAGATTCAGATATAATCAGGTATAAACCGATCAAAAAACGAGCTTAGGGGTCACCCTAGCTCGGATCTGGATTAACGGGATGGAAAACGGTAAAAAAAGGTGCGAAATACGTTTTTCTGGCCACTGCCCGGTTTTCCGGCATGGCGGCGCGAGCATTTAAGGATGTCAGAGAATGTTTCTGACATTCTCTGACCTAACCCTAATTCGTTACAAAAAAATAACGAATGAGCAGCCAGTTCGTCATGCCCATTCGTTAAGGGAGAATGACGAACTAACCCCATTCATTATGCCATTCGTTAATCCAATTCGTTAAGAGAGGATAACGAATGAGCCCTCATTCGTTATGATCATTCGTTAAGTGAGGGACAAATGAACCTCATTCGTTATAGAGTTCATTCGTTAGCCAGACCAAACGAATGAGTCCATTTGTTATGAAGGTCAGTCCGTTATAAGAGCCAATTCATTATAAAAGTCTAGTTCGTCATAAAGACCAGTTCGTTATATAGACCAATTCATTATGAAGGTCAGTTCGTTATATGGGTCCATTCGTTAAGAAATAATGAAGGAGCCTCCTTCGTTAACTAACTGGATGACGAAATAAGTTTAAAAGAATGACAGAAAGGTCCCTAGACTAGGAATAATATAGATTAGTTACAAGGAAACCCCTGAACTTTATTAATTGATGAAAGATACCTTGAAAGGTTAATGAGTTAGCAAATAAAATTTTATTAAAGAATTCTAATGGAAATTTTGTTAAGAACAGTTTATGAAAATAAAATTTTTCATTAACCCTAGCTTAACCCCAGCCAGGGGCTCTGCCCCTTGGACCCCGCTAGGGGCTGCCGCCACTAGAGCCCCGCTGCCAGGGGCACTGCCCCCGGACGCCCGTTCGTTGAGGGATATAATTAAACTAGAAACACGATATGAGTAGTATAAGGCCACGTTACCGGTGCCCTACGTTGGACGTTGGATTTACTCATAAAAACAGTTTTGAATATCAGAGTTAATTAAAACTTTACGCGGAATATAAAACTTTCATTAACATTTATAACAATTCATAACTTGTCTTAAACAAACATCTTGTATTTCATTTTATAAAAACATTAAACATAAAACATCATGAGTCTTCGGATGTCAGCTTCTTTATTTCCTTGCCATGTGCCATTCTCAAGCTAACTGCCTTACTCTACTCACCTGTGTGCATACTAAAAGTCAGGTACGCTGAGTGAGTTCTAGTTAATCATAAAACATACTACATATTCATAATTACATACTTTCGTACATACTTCATACTTTCATAATTTCGTTTATAATATGCTTAGTTACCTTCATACCTTCTTTCTTTCATATTCATACATTATGTTTTAAAGAGCATTACGCCCTATAACCTTCGCATATATTATTAGGGTATGCAACCCTGCAACCTTCGCATATATTATTAGGGTATGCAACCCTGCAACCTTCGCAATCCTGTAACCATCGCATATATTATTAGGGTATGCAACCCTGTAACCTTGCACATATTACTAGGGTATGCAACCCCGCAACCTTCCACACATCCTATTACCACCCATAGCTTTCTATACATACTTTCCTTAACAATACGTACAATATCCGAATATCGATCACGTACTATCAAGCATTCATTCATAATATAAACATAACTATCACATTCGTCATTAAGACATACACTTACCATTTAAGATAAGTGTATTAACATTCACATTGAGTATGCACACAACCCCGGAAACATAACAAGTAAATGGGGCTAAAACTCACCTGGATTCTGTACGTTCTTCGTTAATTGTTATTCCTCTCCTTAACTAGGCTCGGCTAACTGTACATTAATTACACATATCAAAGATTGCCCTAATCAATTATTTGGGTTTAAGAAAAAATGCTAAGTCTGGTCTATTCTAATGGGAGGGTCTAATGCGTTAGAATACATTGTACTTAAACACCCATCATAATCAGTTACCTTGTATACAAATTGGCTCATTAGATTACGATTGTGTTCGAGTGTTTATATGTATTCGAGTCATCTTTGTATTAGAGTGACTAGGTTGTATTCGAATCACCAATGTATGCTAATATGCATATTGTATTCGGGTTGTATAATGTATTCGAACATGCATAGGGTATTCGAGTTACACAATGTATGCGACTACATATGTAATCGAATGGCACATTGTATGCGAGTCCATGCATGTAATCGAATGGCACATTGTATGCGAGTCCATGCATGTAATCTAATTCATATATTGTAATCGAACATATGCATGTATTTGGATCCTTGTATTGTAATCGAATATACACATCTATTTGAACCCTTGTATTTTAATCGAGTTAAGTATGTATTCGAACCCTTTCATTGTAATCGAATAGTGGGTTTGTATTCGGGTCTGTCCATGTATTCGAACATATTGCATGTATGAGAGTTCCATTGTTATCGAACCCATAATATATTCGAATCCTCCATTGTATGCAAATTTTAACAATGTAATCGAATACTTGCATTATATTCGATTTTAACATTGTAATCGAACGGGCTGCATTGTATTCGAACGAGCTGTTACTATTAGGTCCTTTATTCTCATTATCATTACATGTTTTAACATTTATACCTTTACTATGGTATTCTATCACCCCATAAACATTCCTATAACCATTTTCGGCTAAGACCTAGCCCGTCCACCCATAAAGCTTGAATCTTTATGAGTTAAAACGTTCAAATGCTAGATCTAGGATTTCTTTATGAGCCGTGTATATCCATGAGTTTGTTGAGTCCATTTTAGACATCAAGTTTGTAACTTTATGGTTCATATAGACCCGATATAATCTAGGGCTAAGTTTCATGGCAAACCGTTCATAAAAATGTAACCTTTATATGTAAAGGACATACCTTTTGACCTTTCTAGGCTACGGTTAACTACGGTTATGAACAATAATCTTGTATCTTGCTTGTAACTCCAAGATCTATCAATATTTATCTCGGTTTCAGGTCTTGGATCTCCTCTTCTTGATCGCAACCGTGTAAGGTGTTTGTGTGTGTGTTTTAGAGTGTGTAGGGAATAAGAAAGAGAGAAATGAGGGTTTTAGGGTTTACAGAGGTTTAAGGTGGTATCTATATCCTCTCAAGCCCATAGACCAAAGGCCCATCCCATACCTTATTCCATATTTCCCACCCAAGTCCATACTCTTCCTAAGACGAATGATTCCTTTCCAAGGCGAATCCTTGAGCATCACCTTGTCACCAACGTTAAACTCGATTGGTCGTCACCGCTTATCAGTATATGACTTATGTCTGTCTTGAGTAACTTTCATTCTTGCCTTGATTTGATCAAACTTTGAAGCTTCCCATCTCCTTCTGACCAATCTCACCCCGACATAAAAGAGTTCTATAACGTCTTCCATACAACATTTCGAACGGTGGCATACCAATACTTGAATGGTAGCTGTTGTTATAGGAGAACTCTGCCAGATGCAGATGATCATCCCAACTTCCCACAAAGTCTAGAACACAAGCACGTAGCATGTCCTTAAGGGTTTGAATCGTCCTTTCAGACTATCCATCTGTTTGAGGATGATACGCAGTACTGATGTTCAATCTTGTTTCCATAGCTTCATGGAACTTCTTCCATAATCTCGAAGTAAATCGAGTATCCCTATCAGATACAATCGACAGTGGTACTCCATGTTTAGTCACAACCTCTTTTATGAACAATCTTGCTAACGTTTCTGATGAGATAGCCTCTCGTATAGGCAGAAAGTGAGCATTTTTGGTCAAACGGTCCACTATTACCTTGGTATCATGATGCTTAGATGTACGAGGTATCTTAGTTATGAAATCCATGGTGATGTGTTCCCATTTCCACTAAGGTATCTCCAAAGGTTGCATCTTCCCATAAGGCTTCTGGTGTTCAGCTTTGACTTGTAAACAAGTTAGCACTTACTGACCTAATCTACCACATCATTCTTTATACTCGGCCACTAGTAGTCCTTCTTCAAGTCTTGATACATCTTAGTGGATCCCGGATGGATTGAATATCTTGACTTATCAGTTTCATCTAAGATTCGACCTCTTAGATTCCCATGGTATGGAATCCACATACGGTCAAACCTAGTCTTAACACCATGAGCGGTCTCCATCAACTCGTCTTGCTGACCGAAAATCCTTTCCTTCTTCACTAATCCTCCATCTGCCAGCACCTCCGTCTGTACCTTGATGATTTCTTCGTAAAGACTTGAGTTCATAATCAATTGATATGACTTCACTGTTGCGATGACTTCTTCATTCTTACGGCTTAATGCATCGGTGACCACATTAGGTTTACCAGGATAGTACTTAATATCGTAGTCGTAGTCATTTATCAACTCTATCCACCTCCTCTGTCTCATGTTGAGTTCTTTTTGCTTGAAGAAGTACTTTAAACTCTTATGATTTGTGTAAATAGTACACTTAGTACCATACAGATAATGCCTCCATATCTTTAAGGCATGCACCCCTGCTGTTACCTCTAAATCATGCGTTAGTTAAGTACTCTCGTGAACTTTCAACTGTCTGGACGCATAATCTATCACTTTTCCTTGTTGCATCAATATGTAACCTAACCCACGATGCGAAGCATCGGTACAAACAACCAAATCCTCATCACCATCGGTTAAAGCAAGGATTGGAGCTTGCGTGAGTCTTTTCTTTAATTCCTCAAAAGCTTTTTCTTGGAACTTACCCCAACTGAATACTACCGAATTTCGGGTCATACTGGTCAACGATGCGACTATCTTGGAGAAGCCTTAGATGAATCTTCTATAGTAGCCAGCTAACCCTAAGAAGCTTCGTATGTCAGTCGGGTTCTGCGGAGTCTTCCAATTCGTTATCACTTCAATCTTAGCTGGGTCCACAGTAATCCCTTCAGGATTGATCACGTGACCTAGAAACTTCACTTCTCGTAACCAGAACGAGCACTTCAAAAACATAGCGTACAACTTTTCTTTCTTCAGAGTCTCCAATACTTCTCTCAGATGCTCAACATGATCAGATTCGCTCTTTGAATAAATCAATATATCATCAATGAAAAAGATTACTGACTCATCCAACATCGGCCAACACACCCTATTCATCATGTCCATAAACCCTGCGGGAGCATTCGTTAGACCGAATGACATTACGAGGAACTCGTAGTTTCCATACCACGTCCGAAACGTTGTCTTAGGGATGTATGCCTCTTTCACCTTTAGCTGATGAAAGCCTGATCTGAGATCTATTCGTGAGAACCAATTTGATCCTTGCAGCTAGTCAAACAAATCATTAATCTGTGGCAACGGATATCTATTCTTCACCGTATGTTTATTCAACTTACGATAATCTATGCACATTCTCATACTTCCACCCTTCTTCTTAACAAACAACACCGGTGCGCCTCACGGGGAAACACTTGGTCTTATAAAACCTTTGTCGAGGAGTTCTTGTAGTTGGGACATCAATTCTTTCATCTAGGACGGCGCTAGACGGTAAAGCGCTTTCACGACAGGCTGGGCTCTTGTTATTAAATCTATCTGGAATTCTATCTGTCGCTCCGGTGGCAAACCCGGAAGATCCTTAAGGAATACTTCTGAGTAGTTGCACACGATAGGAACATCTTTCATTTCTTTTGTCTTGGCCGTAGCTTTAACAACATACGCCAGGTAGGCATCACACCGTCGCCTTAACAATCATTTGGCTTTTATCATCGAAATGACATTGATCCCTGAACCTTCTTTATCACCATACACCGTCACCACACAACCATCCAAGGACTTTAACCTTATTATCTTACTTTTACAAGCTATCTGAGCTTCAAACTCAGATAACCAATCCATTCCCAAAACCACATCGAACCCTCCTAAGGTCATCACATACAAAGTAACAGGGAACTCGCGTCCCTCTATCATATTACAATCCTTAACCATTTTCATTATTTTAACGGAGGTGTCACTAGCGGTTTCTACTATAAAAGTCTCAGGCACTCGCAACATTTCATTTTTGCTAACTTACTAAATGGTGTAGTTACGAAACTTTTATTTGCACCCGAATCAAACAATACTGAAGCATAAATATCATTTACTAGAAACCTACTTGTCACCACATCTGGAATTTGCTTGGTCTGCTCTTGAGTCAATATGTAGGCTCTGGTCTTTGGTCTTGATGGTTCAGCATCCTTCTTTCTGCTTCCTCCAACTTCAATACATTCCCTGGCTATGTAGCTCGTCTTACCACACCGGAAACATGCTGGTTTCTCACTGCACTCATGAGCATAGTGCCCTACCTTCCCGCACTTATAACATGCGTTTGATCCAAGTCTACACTCTCCCCCATGAGCCTTTCCACATTTGCGACAAACATCAGTCCCCACACCCCATTTGCACTCACCACCGCGCATCTTACCACATGTCTTACACGATCTTTTCTCCCACACCTTCTGCTTCTTATCCCTAGGTTTCCATAATTGAGTACCGGGTCGTTTGACAGGAGGGACCCATTTCTTGTCTTTCTTTTCTTCTATCCCCACTCGTCCACTTCCAGGTCGTCATAAACCATCTTTATGAGTTTGACAGCAGAGTCAAAAGTAACCGGTTTATTAGCCCTGACCAATGTGCGGACATTCTGTGGCAGTCCTATTATGTAGCACTTGATCCTCTTAGCTTCAGTGTTAACCATGTCCGGTACCAACCTGGTAGTATACTCGCGGTGTGTCATCTTTCCTGCCTTCAAGTTCAAAACTTCATCTCCACCCTTTCAACTTCAGCATCAGCACAAAACCTCTTCATTACCAACTCCTTCAGATCATCCCATTTCAAGGACTTAATCTCTTTCCGACTCTTCATCTTCTCAACCGACTCCCTCCAGTACATTGCTTCATCACCGAAGGATTAGGTAGCATAACCCACAGCTTGGTCGGGACGGCATTCGCTAATTTAGATAACCTTATCCATTGCGGTTATCCATTGGAGAGTAGCGATTGCGTCTCCTAAACCATTTAGGTTGGGCGGGTCACAACCTTTGAACGACTTGTAGTTACACCCACCTTGGCCCCTTCTTTCATCAACCTTCACAGATCGAACTTCACCTGAATCACCCTTCTCTCCCTCATCATCCTTCTTACCATTGTCACCTGACCTTTCAGCAGTTCTTGCATGACTTCCAGTCGACTTTTCAGATTCAAGTTCTTCAATGCAGCTGCTACAGCTTGAGCAATGGCAGCTTGAACATCAGGGTCAAGTTGATACCCTTCATTCTGGCTTGTCCCTCGCAGAGTCTCACTTGGTCCTTCTAGTGAGTTAACAACTGGTTCTCCAGAAGGTTCTCGGACAATGTGTGGCCTGCCACGACGTCCCGTACGACCTCCTTGACCAACGGTCTTTCTTTCTCCATCCATTAGTATTCTGTAAGGAAAAACATAAACATCATCACTCAAGGACCTATTTAGTACAAGGATAGTAAGGCTAACAGGTAATAACAGTGGCCAACTGTGATTAGCTGATCACGTTACTCTCCGTGTCCTATACACTTCCCCTTATGATTCCATTTGTGTTAAGTTCTACTTTTAAACAGTCATTCTATCAAACAATCAATTGATCCTATCCCTAACATACACATATCCTTTCTTTAGCAATTAAGCTAACATCATTACATATGATTTAACCATACACTTTACCTTTACTTAGCTTTCTTGAGTGACACATGGCTATCTTGAACTGACATCTTCTTTCCTTTCTTACTTAAATACCATTCTCTGTTCGAGTCTAAGCATGTAGGATGTTTAATTCTCTCAAACTTTGCTCTGATACCAACTTGTAAGGCCCCGTTACCGGTGCCCTACGTTGGACGTTGGATTTACTAATAAACACAGTTCTAAATATCAAAGTTAATTAAAACTTTACATGGAAAATAAAACTTTCCTTAACATTCATAACTTGTCTTAAACAAAAATCTTGTCTTTCATTTTATAAAAACATTAAACATAAAACATCATGAGTCTTCGGATACCAACTTATTTATTGCATTGCCATGTGTCATCCTCAAGCTAACTGCCTCATTCTACTCACCTGTGTGCATACTAAAAGTCAGGTACGCTGAGTGTGTTCTAGTTAATCATACAGCATACTACATATTAATAATTACATACTTTCGTACATACTTCATACTTTCATACTTCCATTTATAATATACTTACTTACCTTCATACCTTATTTCTTTCATATTCATACATTATGTTTTAAAGAGCATTACACCCTATAACCTTCGCATATATTGTCACACCCGGCCCTGAGCGGCGGAAACAGCCGGGCGCGCGCGAGTGGGGATTGATACTTAAGCACGGGCCATTGCAAAACATTCAAAGATTTTTATTGCGCATGAGAAGTTTAATACAAATACATTACATTGTTTAAGTATTACATAAAAACATCCAAGTACAAAAACTGAAGATTTTCTCGCCATATCCCCTTGCGCGGCGGGTAACCGTGCGCATCGAGGGGATAAAACCAAAATCTTCCAAAAAGCTTGTTTTAGATGTTCAGCGTGTGGTGCTCTAAGTGTGACTCCATGCGCTACCTAGTTATCTCCTGAAAGACACGTAAAAACATTTGAATCAGTATAAACTGAGTGAGTTCACAAGTTTTAGTAACTTGATAAATCGTATTGCATCATAATCTTGATACAAATCATTCTGAAACATAATTCTGGTAGCATCATTAAACACATGCTTGGTAAAACATAGTTATATCAACATATTCTGATAAAATCGTTCCGCGGGTTACGCGCGAACATTTCTGGGAACTGTGCTCGTCTAAGTGGCGCTGCCACTACGAGCTAAAATAACGTAATACCGTCCCGCGGGTTACGCGCGGACACTTCTGGAAAACTGTGCTCGTCTGTGTAAGTGGCGCAGCCACTACGAGCGAATATATGCTGTAATACCGTCCCGCGGGTTACGCGCGGACGTTGTGCCGGAAAACAAGGCGCTCGTCTGCGTAAGAGGAGCGACCTCTACGAGCGGGCTCAAACCCATAGTACTGCCCCATGACCATACTAGGCACTCGTCTATGTAAGAGGTGCGACCCCTACGAGTGGGCGGATCAAACCAGCAGTCCCTACCCTTAGAGTTCCAATGGTAAAGTGATCACTTACTCGAATCTGGTGCACTATCATCGAAAAACCATAGATAACTGTTCGCATTGCTCATCATGAAACATAACTTAAACACGTAATCGTTTGCTTAGCTTGTAAATATACCATGATAAAACATTATTTAAATACGTGTCCCTCGCCCCGAAAACAGTTTAAAATGGTGAAAACAGTGAAAATAGGGGCTGTGAGACTCACCTGTGGTTCTTGTTAAGGGATTAATCGAGATTCGGGTTTTCTTGGTGTTGGCCTCGGAATCGAAGGTCTAGAATTCGATTAAATAACAAATATATATATTAAGATCAAGATATAAGGGTTGGAAAGTAGATCTCAAGGTTATAATCTCGGCTTACCTAGTAACAGGATCGGAGCTGGAAACAACGGATGCTTGGGAAAAGATTAGTGCAAGTTTGTAGTTCTTTGAAGTGTGTTTTGGGTGATAATTTAGGCTACAAATTTATAGGCAAACTCAAGGGAACATAATCCCTTGCTTTAGGGAATTGTAATCTTTTGAAATGATGATAAAGTATGGAAATTATTATTATTTATTAAAAAGAGTAGAAAAGTAGATTAAAGATTCTGATTTGATATGGACAGGACATGCAGGGCTGTGGTTGGTGAGAGTGGGTGGCTGGCAGTTGACTTTTACAGTTTGCTTTTCAGTGCTTTAGACAGTGTTCAGTAAAAAGTAGAAGTTTTCTGAAACACGCTACCGCCCTCTTTTGGGCGGGGACAATTTCCTTAAATCTGATCATTTTGACTAAGTGTTCTGCGCGTATAACTTGGTGCGCATAGCTTCCTGCGTGTAGAACATTTCTTTGCTGCGGGTAGGTGCGTAACCTTCTCGCAGTTAGGGACATTTGAGTTTCATTTGTAGATTCTCCAGGTGGTTTTGGTATTTCAACATAGTGATCAGTCATGTTGAAGTCAATTCCATCCTGGAGCTTCAGACAAACTAGCTCTCAACGTTCCCGCCATGCGGGTAGGTTAGTTCCCTTCCGCACGCGCATAAACGATGTAGGATGCACCCGCCTTAGCATCATGCGGGATGGTCAACCCATAGACAACATAACGTTTAAGTTACATGAAAACATAAGGCCAAAACGTTCACGCATGGCGCATATAACATATGCTCACGCTGGTTCTTAACATGGTGCGCTCGCGCAGGGCGCACATAACACATGCACGCGCTGACTAACATGGCGCGCTCGCGCAGGGCAAACATAAATGCCCGCGCTGATCCTTAACATAGCGTGCTCGCGCAGGGCGCACATAACAAATGCACGTGCTGACTATCATGGTGCGCATAATATTTACAATCACCTAATTATTAGGTTGATTACTTAGTTTAAGGGGTTGGGAAATTACCGGGTGTCACATTCTCCCCTCGTTAAACGAATTTCGTCCCGAAATTTAGGAGACGTTGCTGGCAGAAGCCATATTCTGAAAGAGGTGTGGGTATTTTATGCGCATCTGATCTTCTCTTTCCCAAGTGAATTCAGGCCCACGCCTTGAGTTCCATTGAACTTTTACCAACTTGATTCTGCTTCTGCGCAACCTTTGTTCTTTCCAATCGGTTACTGCTATAGGCTCTTCTACGAAGTGCAGCTGTTTGTCAATATGAATTTCTTCCACCGGTAAAATCAACGTTTCGTCAGATAAACATTTCTTGAGGTTGGATACATGAAACGTATCATGAACTCCACTGAGTTCGGCGGGTAGACGGAGTTTATAAGCAACTGGACCGATCCTCTCCAGGATCTCAAAAGGTCCAATGTAGCGCGGATTTAGCTTTCCTCGCTTACCGAAACGGGGGACTCCCTTCCATGGAGAGACTTTCAAAAGTACTTTATCCCCTTCTTGAAACTCCAACGGTTTCCTTCTTATATCAGCATAACTTTTCTGTCTGTCGCGTGCTGCCTTAAGGCGATCCCTTATCTGAAAAATCTTGTCTGTTGTTTCTTGGATCACTTCTGGACCAGTCATTTGCTTGTCGCCCACTTCCGCCCAACACAGTGGGGATCTACACTTGCGCCCATATAAAGCTTCGAACGGCGCAGCCTTAATGCTTGTGTGATAACTGTTATTGTAAGAAAATTCAACCAACGGGAGGTGGGTATCCCAACTACCTCCAAAATCGATCGCGCACGCGCGCAGCATATCTTCCAATGTCTGGATTGTTCGCTCGCTTTGCCCATCCGTTTGAGGATGATAAGCTGTACTCATATCAAGGCGAGTACCTAGAGCTCCTTGTAACGATCTCCAAAACCTTGATGTAAACCGACTATCTCGATCAGAAATGATGGACACTGGGACTCCATGTTTTGAAACTATTTCTCGAATATATAGTCGGGCTAGCTTTTCCATTTTATCAGTTTCTTTAATCGGCAGGAAGTGTGCTGACTTAGTTAACCGATCCACAATAACCCATATTGTGTCATAACCCCCAGGTGTCCTTGGCAGTTTGGTGATGAAGTCCATAGAGATTTGTTCCCACTTCCACATGGGAATTTCTGGCTGTTGAAGCAACCCCGATGGTTTCTGGTATTCAGCCTTTACTTTTGAACACGTCAGGCACTTACTGACATACATCGCGATGGCGCCTTTAAGATTGGGCCACCAATACAGCGTTTTAACATCTTGGTACATCTTGTCTGCGCCAGGATGTACGGAATACCGCGTCTTGTGAGCTTCGTTTAATACCTGCTCGCGCAATCCTCCCTTGAGAGGGACCCATATGCGGTTGGCAAAATATCGAGTGTTGTTCCCTTTAAGTTCCAAATTCTTAACCATACCCCCAAGGCATTCGTTTTTAACAAACTCTGGTTTCAAGGCTTCTTGCTGAGCGTCTCGGATGCGGGTAGAGAGATCTGCGTGAATGGTCAACCTTAGAGCCTTGACTCGTAGCGTTTTTATTCGCTCCTTTCTGCTTAGCGCGTCTGCTACCACATTCGCTTTCCCCGGATGATACTTGATCTCGCAATCATAATCATTCAACAATTCAACCCATCTTCGTTGCCTCATGTTTAATTCCTTCTGATCGAATATATGTTGGAGGCTCTTATGATCCGTAAAGATTACACATTTCGTACCATAGAGGTAATGGCGCCAAATCTTTAGCGCGAAGACGACAGCTCCAAGTTCTAAATCATGCGTTGTGTAGTTCTTCTCATTGGTCTTAAGTTGGCGCGAGGCATACGCTATGACTTTGTCTCGCTGCATAAGGACACATCCGAGTCCTTGATGTGAAGCGTCGCAGTAAACAACGATGTCATCTGTCCCCTCGGGCAGGGATAAGATTGGCGCACTACATAACTTCTGTTTCAACATTTGAAACGCTGCTTCCTGGTTTTCGCCCCAAACAAACATCCTGTCTTTCTGAGTTAGCGCGGTCAGAGGTAGAGCTATCTTGGAGAAGTTCTCAATGAAGCGTCGATAGTAGCCAGCTAGTCCAAGGAATTGCCTCACCTCAGTTGGGGTTTTTGGCGCTTCCCAGTTTTCGATGGCCTTGACTTTGGAAGGATCAACGTGAATTCCTTTCTCGTTTACAACGTGACCGAGGAAGTGAACTTCTCTAAGCCAAAATTCGCACTTGGAAAACTTCGCATACAACTTTTCTTTCCTTAACAATTCCAAAATCAATCTCAGGTGTTGCTCATGCTCGGCCTTGGTTCGAGAGTAAACCAAAATATCATCTATGAACACAATCACAAACTTGTCCAAATATGGTTTGCACACACGGTTCATCAGATCCATGAATATAGCCGGCGCATTAGTTAGCCCGAAAGGCATCACTAAGAACTCATAATGGCCATATCTGGTTCGGAAGGCTGTCTTTGGCGCGTCTTCCTCATGGACCCTAAGTTGGTGGTATCCTGACCGTAGATCTATCTTCGAATAATAACTGGATCCCTGTAACTGGTCAAATAAGTCGTCAATCCTCGGTAAGGGGTACCGATTCTTGACTGTCAGCTTGTTCAGCTCCCTGTAGTCAATACACATTCTGAACGAACCATCTTTCTTCTTTACAAACAGTACTGGAGCTCCCCAAGGTGAAAAGCTTGGGCGTATGAAACCCTTATCCAATAGTTCCTGTAACTGATTGGATAGCTCTTGCATCTCAGATGGAGCTAAGCGATAAGGCGCTCGAGCTACTGGCGCAGCTCCTGGGACCAAATCAATACGAAACTCGACTTGTCGCGGCGGCGGTAACCCGGGCAAATCTTCAGGAAAAACTTCTGGAAATTCGCGCACTACTGGTAAGTCTTCAATTCTTCGCTCATCTCCTTTCTCTACTACATGCGCCAGGAAGGCGTAGCACCCTTTCCTTAGGCACTTACGCGCCTTTAGGCATGAAATCAGTTTCGTCGCAACTCCCCTTCTTTCCCCTTGAATCATCAAAGTTTCTCCGTTCAACAGTGGAATCCGAACCTGTTTCTCATGACAAACAATCTCCGCGAGATTCTCGACCAACCAATCCATACCTACCACAATATCGAAACTTCCCAAATCTATTGGTAACAAGTTAATATTGAACTCATGACCTCCCATGACTAACACACATTGCTCAGTCCTTTCATTCGCGCATAACTGCCTACCATTGGCTAGTTCTATAGTATAAGGTTTGTCTAGCCTACTGGTCGCTAAGCCCAGGGAGTTTTTAAACTCATGGGATATAAAACTTAGGTCAGCGCCAGTATCAAATAAGACAGATGCATAATGACCGTTAAGCAAAAACGTACCGGTTACCACATTCGGCTCTTCCTTTGCTTCACCCGCGCCGATCACAAAAGCTCTCCCGCGAGCTTGGTTTCCTTTCTGTGGGCAATCCCGACTGAAGTGTCCAGGCTTCCCGCATGCGTAGCAGTTGTCATTGGCTCCAGCTTCTTTAGCACGGCAATTCACCGTCTTGTGTCCTGGTCTGCCACATTTGGCGCACGTGACGTTCGCGCATTCGCCTTCGTGGTGATACTTGCATTTGCTGCACCATGGGTAAGGCCCGCTGTATCCTTTCCTTGATGGTTCCGCGGCTTGAATCGCGTAAACCCTTGTGCTTTCCTGCTTCTTGGGCGGTGGCTGCTTGAAGTCTGATCCTCGGTGGGAGTTCCATTTCCTCTTGGAGTCAGAGGTTCGCTGCTCGTTCAAGCGGGTGGTCAACATACCCGCACGAACCGTATCCCTTGTAAGGGTGATGGCTCGCGCAACCGCCTCGTCAAAGGTCGGAGGTGCGGCGGCGTTGAGCGGGACCCTAACGACAGGAGGTAACCCAAAGATGTACCTCTCGATTTTCTTTTCTTCTGTGTTTGCCATGTCTGGCACCAGCTGGCAAAGCTCGTTGAAACGATTGGTGTAGGCATCGATATCTGTTCCTACCATGGTGTGGTTCCAGAATTCTTGTTGCAAGCTCTGAATTTCTGCGCGAGAGCAGAACTTTCTCATCAACATTTCTTTCAATTCTTCCCAGGTCTTGTGAAGAGCAACTTCTCGCCCCAAAGTCTTTACTTGGAGCTTCCACCAAGATGAAGCTGCTTCTTGGAACATGCAGGTCGCGTAAAGGACCTTCTGGTTTTCACTACATCCGCTGATGGAGAGAACTGTCTCCATCTTGTCAATCCAATTGTAGAGCCCAATGGCTCCTTCGGTGCCTTTGAACGGCCAAGGCCTACAGGCCATGAATGTTTTATAGGAGCATCCTTTGTCCAAGGCTCCTGATTCGGGTTCTGGGGTCTCGTTCTCTTGGCGACCCTGACTAGATTCGGCCTTGCTGGCCTCATGCGTTGCAATCGCCTGCGCGATTATTTCTGCGAGCTCCTCGGGTGTCATGGTAATTCCCTTGGCTCTGGTTGGAGGCATTCTTTTCATAAAAAGAAAATATAACAAACTTAGCGCATGTACTCAGAGCACATAATGTTCTCATCTCTAGACACTGTGACCCGTGTTCCTAAGTGCGTGTGTGATTTTTCTTTTGAAAGTATTCTTTGAAAAATATTTCATGCGATTCCCCAAAGGTTATAGTCTAGGTAAAAAAAAAACTTCTTTTCCTAGTTCGCTATAACCAGTGCTCTGATACCAATCTGTCACACCCGGCCCTGAGCGGCGGAAACAGCCGGGCGCGCGCGAGTGGGGATTGATACTTAAGCACGGGCCATTGCAAAACATTCAAAGATTTTTATTGCGCATGAGAAGTTTAATACAAATACATTACATTGTTTAAGTATTACATAAAAACATCCAAGTACAAAAACTGAAGATTTTCTCGCCATATCCCCTTGCGCGGCGGGTAACCGTGCGCATCGAGGGGATAAAACCAAAATCTTCCAAAAAGCTTGTTTTAGATGTTCAGCGTGTGGTGCTCTAAGTGTGACTCCATGCGCTACCTAGTTATCTCCTGAAAGACACGTAAAAACATTTGAATCAGTATAAACTGAGTGAGTTCACAAGTTTTAGTAACTTGATAAATCGTATTGCATCATAATCTTGATACAAATCATTCTGAAACATAATTCTGGTAGCATCATTAAACACATGCTTGGTAAAACATAGTTATATCAACATATTCTGATAAAATCGTTCCGCGGGTTACGCGCGAACATTTCTGGGAACTGTGCTCGTCTAAGTGGCGCTGCCACTACGAGCTAAAATAACGTAATACCGTCCCGCGGGTTACGCGCGGACACTTCTGGAAAACTGTGCTCGTCTGTGTAAGTGGCGCTGCCACTACGAGCGAATATATGCTGTAATACCGTCCCGCGGGTTACGCGCGGACGTTGTGCCGGAAAACAAGGCGCTCGTCTGCGTAAGAGGAGCGACCTCTACGAGCGGGCTCAAACCCATAGTACTGCCCCATGACCATACTAGGCACTCGTCTATGTAAGAGGTGCGACCCCTACGAGTGGGCGGATCAAACCAGCAGTCCCTACCCTTAGAGTTCCAATGGTAAAGTGATCACTTACTCGAATCTGGTGCACTATCATCGAAAAACCATAGATAACTGTTCGCATTGCTCATCATGAAACATAACTTAAACACGTAATCGTTTGCTTAGCTTGTAAATATACCATGATAAAACATTATTTAAATACGTGTCCCTCGCCCCGAAAACAGTTTAAAATGGTGAAAACAGTGAAAATAGGGGCTGTGAGACTCACCTGTGGTTCTTGTTAAGGGATTAATCGAGATTCGGGTTTTCTTGGTGTTGGCCTCGGAATCGAAGGTCTAGAATTCGATTAAATAACAAATATATATATTAAGATCAAGATATAAGGGTTGGAAAGTAGATCTCAAGGTTATAATCTCGGCTTACCTAGTAACAGGATCGGAGCTGGAAACAACGGATGCTTGGGAAAAGATTAGTGCAAGTTTGTAGTTCTTTGAAGTGTGTTTTGGGTGATAATTTAGGCTACAAATTTATAGGCAAACTCAAGGGAACATAATCCCTTGCTTTAGGGAATTGTAATCTTTTGAAATGATGATAAAGTATGGAAATTATTATTATTTATTAAAAAGAGTAGAAAAGTAGATTAAAGATTCTGATTTGATATGGACAGGACATGCAGGGCTGTGGTTGGTGAGAGTGGGTGGCTGGCAGTTGACTTTTACAGTTTGCTTTTCAGTGCTTTAGACAGTGTTCAGTAAAAAGTAGAAGTTTTCTGAAACACGCTACCGCCCTCTTTTGGGCGGGGACAATTTCCTTAAATCTGATCATTTTGACTAAGTGTTCTGCGCGTATAACTTGGTGCGCATAGCTTCCTGCGTGTAGAACATTTCTTTGCTGCGGGTAGGTGCGTAACCTTCTCGCAGTTAGGGACATTTGAGTTTCATTTGTAGATTCTCCAGGTGGTTTTGGTATTTCAACATAGTGATCAGTCATGTTGAAGTCAATTCCATCCTGGAGCTTCAGACAAACTAGCTCTCAACGTTCCCGCCATGCGGGTAGGTTAGTTCCCTTCCGCACGCGCATAAACGATGTAGGATGCACCCGCCTTAGCATCATGCGGGATGGTCAACCCATAGACAACATAACGTTTAAGTTACATGAAAACATAAGGCCAAAACGTTCACGCATGGCGCATATAACATATGCTCACGCTGGTTCTTAACATGGTGCGCTCGCGCAGGGCGCACATAACACATGCACGCGCTGACTAACATGGCGCGCTCGCGCAGGGCAAACATAAATGCCCGCGCTGATCCTTAACATAGCGTGCTCGCGCAGGGCGCACATAACAAATGCACGTGCTGACTATCATGGTGCGCATAATATTTACAATCACCTAATTATTAGGTTGATTACTTAGTTTAAGGGGTTGGGAAATTACCGGGTGTCACATATATTATTAGGGTATGCAACCTTCGCATTTATTAGGGTACGCAACCCTGTAACCTTTGCATATATTATTAGTGTATGCAACCCTGTAACCTTCGCACATATTACTAGGGTATGCAACCCCGCAACCTTCCACACATCCTATAACCATCCATAACTTTCTATACATACTTTCCTTAACAATACGTGCAATATATGAAGATCGTTCACGTAATATCAAGCATTCATTCATAATATAAACATAACTATCACATTGTCATTAGGACATACACTTACCATTTAAGGTAAGTGTATTAACATTCACATTGAGTATGCACATTGCCCCGAAAACATAACAAGGAAATGGGGCTAGAAACTCACCTGGATTCTGTTACGTTCTCCATTAATTGTTATTCATCTCCTTAACTGGGCTCGGCTAACTATACATTAATTACACGTATCAAAGCTTGCCCTAATCACTTATTTGGGTTTAAGCAAAAATGCTAAGTCGGGTCTATTCTAATGGAGGGTCTAATCCATTAGAATACATTGTACTTAAACACCCATCATAATTAGTTACCCTTGTATTCGAATTGGCTCATTAGATTACAATTGTATTCGAGTGTTTATATGTATTCGAGTCATCTTTGTATTCGAGTGACTAGGTTGTATTCGAATCACCAACGTATGCTAATATGCATATTTTATTCAGGTTTTATAATGTATTCAAACATGCATAGGGTATTCGAGATACACAATGTATGCGAGTCCATATATAATCGAATGGCACATTGTATGCGAGTCCATGCATGTAATCGAATGGCACATTGTATGCGAGTCCATGCATGTAATCGAATGGCACATTATATGCGAGTCCATGCATGTAATCGAATTCATATATTGTAATCGAACATATGCATGTATTCGGATCCTTGTATTGTAATCGAATATACGCATGTATTTGAACCCTTGTATTGTAATCGAGTTAATCATGTATTTGAACCCTTTCATTGTAATCGAATATAGGGTTTGTATTCGAGTCTATCCATGAATTCGAACACATTGCATGTATGCGAGTTCCATTGTAATCGAACCCATAATGTATTCGAATCCTCCATTGTATGCGAATTTTAACCATGTAATCGAATACAACCATTGTATTCGATTTTAACATTGTAATCGAACGGGCTGCATTGTATTCGAACAAGCTTTAACTATTAGGTCCTTTATTCTCATTATCATTACATGTTTTAACATTTATACCTTTACTATGGTATTGTATCACCCCATAAGCGTTCCTATGACCATTTTCGGCTAAGACCTAGCCCGTCCACCCATAAAGCTTGAATCTTTATGAGTTAAAACGTTCAAAGGCTAGATCTAGGGTTTCTTTATGAACCGTGTATGCCCATGAGTTCGTTAAGTCCATTTTAAACATCAAGTTTGTAACTTATGGTTCCTCTAGACCCGATCTACTCTAGGGCTAAGTTTCATGGCAAACTGTTCATAAAAATGTAACCTTTATATGTAAAGGACATACCTTTTGACGTTTCTAGGCTACAGTTAGTTGCGATTATGAACAATAATCTTGTATCTTGCTTGTATCTCCAAGATCTATCAATATTTATCTTGGTTTTGGGTCTTGGATATCCTCTTCTTGATCGCGGCCGTGTAAGGTGTTTGTGTGTGTGTTTTAGAGTGTGTAAGGAATAAGAAAGATATAAATGAGGGTTTTAGGGTTTTAGGAAGGTCTAAAGGGGTATTTATACCCTCTCAAGCCCATGGACCTAAGGCCCATCCCATCCCTTATTCCATATTTCCTACCGAAGTCCATACTCTTTATTTTATTTAATCTATTAATTAAATATTAAAACACATTTAAATAACGAGCATCATTTCCTTTTAGTTATATATATAAATTTTAGGATGTTACAAGTAGTGATAGTTAATTGGTACGTGTAATTTTTATACAGTTAGTCATGCATAGCTAAAGAAAGGAATAACCATTAACGGTGAACGTAACCGCATTTAGGTGAGTTTCTAGCCCCATTTCCTTGTTATGTTTTCGGGGCTTTGTGCATACTCAATGTGAATGTTAATACACTTACTTTAAATGGTAAGTGTATGTCCTAATGATAGATGTAATAGTTATATTTATGTTATGAATGTATGATTGTCAGTACGTGAACGATCTTTAGATATTGCACGTATCGCCAGGAAAGGTGTGTCTTAAATAAGATGCATGAATGTTATATGTATGTGTAAGGATACACACACACACACACACTAGTAGGTACCCGCGCGATGCGGCGGCAGAAATAATTTGCAACGCGGTACTCGTTTCCAGTTCGTTTATTAATCCTCTCTTAAAATTATTCCAAAACTTCTACAAAATACTATTAGTCTAGAAATATTATTTCTAGTTATCAATGGTCACAAAACAAATGTATTAATGTAAGGATTCATTATTACATAAGAGTATTTATTTTTTACTTACAAAAGTAGTACACCAAATTCTTACATTTGCAGCACAGTGTTGCGATGATAACAATATACAATGCGGTAATCGTTTCTAAATTTATACAGTCTGATGGTCGGGTGGTCTAATGCCATGAAATCAATAATTTGTTTGTGAAATACATAGAGCAACAATTTTACATAAACGAGTACATTGAAAGCGCATGTTATTATGTTAGAGTTGTTATCTGGTACAAACTTTCTCCAAGGTGCCAACTCTTATTAAAAATTGAACATGGTTTTGTACCCGCACGTTGCAGCACGCGGGCATGTAACATCCACATGTGTAATATGTTTCTGTTTTAAGTGGTGGTGGATATAAAGTTAGTTCTCTAGTTTATGATTAGAACTGATAACAAATTACATACAACAAAGTAACTAAATCGTTTTCCGAAACCACTTCTTTTTTATTCTACTACTTTTTCTTGTGCTCGATTCTTCAATATTTTTTCCAGCCAATGCAGCCTCAAGACTTGCTTTCCTTTGCTTCATTGTTAGCAATTATGTTATTAGATATTCAAAATTACAAACTCAAACTCAAATTCATTGTTAGCAGAAGTACCCGCGCGTTGCGGCGGGGTCGCAACGGGGTCGTTAGAGGCTTGTTTTGTTATGGGAAGTTATTACTGTATATAAGATTATGATAATGAAAAATAATATGTTACGTTCTATATCTATACTATATATAATATATGAGTGAGGGACCTCTTAAATTTTAAGAGGTACCTCTTTTGTTGCATATTATACAAGTGTAAATGCATATAATTTTAAGAATGTAGGGTTAAAATAGTATTTGTCTATTCAAAAGTAATATACAATAATAGTCCTTCAACTTCAATAAAGTTTTGTTAATATATTAAATAGTTACATATTTTCCCCCTATTTAATAACCAACCCCACGACATTTTAACGGCCGTAACTTTTTCACACTTTAATATTTTTTCTAAAAAATTACACCATAAAAACGAGCATTTTATTATCTTTAATTTGAGTATGGTATTGTTATAGTTTATTAATTTTTTAAAAACTAAGATGTTACATGATTAACGGTTATTACCAGCAATGGGTCGGGCATGTTCGACTAATGGTGTTGGAGCGGTTTAAGGTTGGTACAGGTTAATACAAAAAAGGGTTAATTTAGTTCATGTCAGGATGGGTTTAGATCGAGAGGGTTCTTGTCTAAACGGGCATCGGGTTATCACATCTTCGGGTTGGAACATGTCCGTCAAAAAGGATTGGGTTAAAAGTAGTTTATTTGAAATTATTGTACATTTCATCTTTGCTTCTTGCTTGTCGCCACCTGTAATGCGCGTTCAAGCATCAGTTACGTGGATGACATTGGTTATACATACCGAGTTGCTTGCGTATAGACATTAAGTGGCGTGCTTACTGGCACCCGTTACACGCCTGATGCCACGTTAAATGCATACCACCGTCGGGTTACGCACATATGTACCGTTACGAGGTTACAAACGTACTAACACCGGTTGCGTTTGTGCGTACACCGCTGCATCGCGCGGGCAATTGGTTAGTATATATTAATTATCGAGCTGAGGTCGCAAGTTAAACGTAGAGTTGCGCAAAAAAAAAACACAAAAATTGAACTTAATAAACCAAACCAAATGTTGAATTTGTTTATCGGATCGATTCCTAATCATATCCAAATTATGAATTCGGTTCAGTTTAATGAATGGTTCCACAATTCTTTGTTTCCGGTTTAATCAAATAACCGAATTATAACTGGTTTAAGTGGAAAACGAACCGAATATATCTAATCAAATGAAAAAAAATGCCGAATAAACTGATATCTCATTTATAGAATTCATTAATTTTGCTAACACTTTGTTCCTGATAAAGACATAGTCATTTGGTCTCGGACATATGGTGATGACCCTGACAAAAAGATGAAAACTTCAAAGAATTAATGTACATACATACTCAAAGTGACAGCAAATACTATTTTATATTACATTTGTTTCTTCATCCATGGCCTCATTAAGTACTTTCCTTTCAATCAAAAGCAAAAGAATCTTTTGTTCCAATTTCATATGTGAACTTTCATAATAATGTTGAATATCAACGTACTTGTAGAAAGACAAACGAGATAGAATATATTTATCTGCAAAATAACATGTTTTGTAAATCATTAATCATATATAATTATCCGACTTTAAAGTCGAAAGTTAACCAATTAGAAACCTGAATTACCTTCAAGAACTTGACCAATTGTATCTCCTTTGTATGCCTAATAGCATGCTTCTTTTATTCCTACAGTTGCATACCTGTTCAAAGTCGTCAACATAAATGTTAGGCATTTCTTTTTAGTTATAAGTAATCATTTAAGAAATGTTATATTGCTTATGTTTGGACTCGTTTTTTGGTTTCCAGTGCAATTCTTCCATGCTTGGACTTGGATCAATCCATAGACTGTCACAAAAATAATTAAAAGATAACTTCTTACCAAAAAAACATCAAATAATTTAGTTTAAAAATAGAATAGATGTCATCTAAATATTTAATACCCTTGTGTTAGTCTCAATTACACCAACAAGATTATCAACATTAGATTCATAGAACCTTTCTTCGTTAGCCTTAAATTACGCTATCCTCCCAAACCTGTATTCCACAAAGTTGGTCAGCAGTAATCGATGCCAATGAATTAATGGTCCTTTTAAATTCCATATCAATATAACAAATATTTTCAAGTGAAGAAGTAATAGAGAGGGTTGCATAGGCTACATATTATGTCTTTAATTTGAAATGTGTGTCAGGGGTAGCACACGGGAAATAAAACAAACACTTGAATTAACACAACGAAGGTCTTAACAGTAGCATAGGAATTTAAACTTGTATATTTCTTTGTTACAACCAAATCAACCATTAAGGTCACTGACACAATATCAAAATACTCACAAGCCACAATCTAAAAATTACAAAACTATTTCAAACCGCAATATCAAAATACTACCAAACCAAAATCTCAACAGCCCGTAAAAGCCACGTATCCACACACTACAAACAAATGACCCCAAATTGAATTTGACTTATAACTGAAGGTGACCTGTACGCTTTCTATGAAACAAAACTAATTGCAGTCCGAAAAAAATTTGGATGCTCCTAAACATAAAAAATCCAAAATTTAATTATAACTTCTAACCGTAACTGGCTCGTTAACAGCCAAAAGAGGAATCTGACCTGCTAATTGTGCCCTTTGACTGAGAGGCTCATTCTCATCTTGTCTCACGAAAAAGTAACGCCTGTGACCTGTTTGCAAATCAGTGTGCCGAGCCCATAATCGTATCCGTAATTTAGTAAATCCTTGGATCGGTCGAACCGAACAAAAATAAATTAATGTAAAATATATTAAATGTGTTAGCTCTAATTATTTTATAAAAATATATCAAAATACTCACAAGCCACAATCTAAAAATTACAAACAAAACTATTTCAAACCACAATATCAAAGTACTACCAAACCAAAATCTCAACAGCCCGTAAAAGCCACGTATCCTCACACTACAAACAAATGACCTCAAATTGAAATTGAGTTATAACTGAAGGTGACCTGTATGCTTTCTATAAAACAAAACTAATTGCAGTCCAAAATTTTTTTTGGATGCTCCTAAACATAAAAAACCCAAAATTTAATTAGAACTTCTAACCGTAACTGGCCCGTTAACAGCCAAAAGAGGGATCTGACCTGCTAGTTGTGCCCTTTGACTGAGCGGCTCATTCTCATCTTGTCTCACAAAAAAGTAACGCCTGTGACCTGTTTGCAATAAGAAGCTAGACAAGGAATTAGTTATTTACTTATTTACGAAAATTACGTATTTTCACATTCAATTTAAAGTCTAAAAAATAACCATAACCTCTTGCTTTAAGTATGTCACACTTGCATTGGATACAAAACCAAAAAAGTGAGTTCATCCGTATCCAAAAAGGGCTAGCCAATGGATAAACTGCAATTACCAATCCACCAATTAGAACAAACCACTTAAAACACTATTCGAATGAAAAACACAACAGAAGGTACCAATTAAGATTAATAACAACATTAGTAGGAGTTGAAAGCTCCTTATGACCATAATCTAAAGTAATTGTAAACATATGGTGCATCCAATTTATAAACAGTGATAAATTTATTACAAAAACATAGCATAAAAAAAAAAACATGATAGAAAAGCAAAGTAACATTAATCCCCTTTAAAAGAAATAAAGAAAACACATGAAATTCAGACATTTAAAAAGTTATTTACCACATACCATACTATAGAATTAGCATGATCAAATGTAGGGACCCAAATCAATTAACTAACAAAGCAATATTCAGCATCTTTAGATAAAATAATACATTAAGCCACATACGTTGGCATTGACATATGAAGATGAATCTGATGATAGTGAAGTTGTAACCGATCCACTTTCTTCTTTTGATATAACAAGTACTTTGGAGAAAAAACTTCAATACAAGTTGTCCTGTAAAGAACCTTAAATTAAATTCTCATATAAATCATAGCATAACAAAACCCTAAAAGATACGAAAAATCAAAGCACAAGAATTATTAGGGTTTACCAAAATAAAGGCAGAGATGATTGTCGTCTTTTACAACAATGTAGACAGATTAAGGTCGGCGCCAACTGGTTACGTCCTTGCCTTTGATTCTAGAGGGGTGTGCTCTGGTGGGGTGATGGTTGGAGGTGGTAGAGGTTTGAGTTTGATGAATCGTGAATGTCAATGGGTAAGTGAGGTGGAAGATGTCGCTGACATAATTATTAGGTTATCAAAGGGAAATTCAAAATTTGACTATGTTTTCTCCCGGTTTTTACATTTGAAATGGAATTTGAGAATGTGTGCATCATTGGATTGTAATGCTTGCATTAAGAGGTGTAAAACTCTTAATTTTAAGAGTTTTGATCAAAAGACCACTTTGTCCTTCCTATATGTTTTTAATATAGTATATATATGTATATATATATGAATGCTTATAATAGAATGTACGTATAAAGTAGTGTATGTATAGTTGTGATAGAGAAGCAAATGACCAAACCCTGATAATATCTGAGATAGAAGGGATCATACCCTAATAAAATATGAGATAGAGAATAAAGGGACCAGACCCTACTAATATCTGAGATGGTAAAGATAGTTATGTATATATATTATGAAGGTACGAAAGTATGATGGTATGAAGGAATGTATGAATGAATGTATGAAAGAAAGTATATATGTACGAATGAATGAAAGGTAACATGCTAAGTATATAATATATATATTCGGATGCGTATATGAAAGTGAATGTATGTTGCCTGATTAACTAGAACTCACTCAGCGTAGCTGACTTTTAGTATGCACGCAGATGAATAGATTGGAGCAGTTGGCTTGAGAGAAGGACACATGATAGGATGGAAGGGACTGGCATCCAGAGAAGTTTTCTCATGATGTTTTAAATAAGCCAGTTATGTTTTGTATTTAAGACGAGTATCGAATGTTTGTAATCAACGATTGAAGTTTTATTTATTCCGCGAAAGTTTTAATTAACTCTGATATTTAGAACGGTGTTTATGAGTAAATCCAACGCTAAAGTAGGGCACCGAGACCAGGGCCTTACAGTTATGCAATAAATAGTCAAACATAATGTAAATGAAATCAAATAGTGTCGTCCTCCTGTTCATTTAGCCGAAGCCGTAAAAGTCGGGGAAATGAGAACCACCTTACGTAAACAATCGAAGTCGTAACGTTAGACGGCGCAGGTACGTCCCATCGGACCCTCCCGCTATGTGTATGCGTTTGCGTAATTCCACCATAAAAACATTAAACACATTGCAAGCAAGTTCACATATAATCATAAACAATATGCATGAATAATATTAACATGTACGATAAATGTGAATCGTTTTAAACAAATACGTAACTATCGAAATAAAACTTGTGGCATGCCACACCCCAAAAATTTTAAAAGCGTTAGAAATGGGTTATGAAAAACTCACGTGTTAAGTAAGCGAGTCGAGAGCGAAAAATGCCTTTAATCAAGTGAACCGACAAAGTTCGGTTCAACGAACGACCCTAGATAAATAAATAAATAAGCTTAAAAAGAATTTTCGAAAAGAAAGTAATTTGGCGAGGGCGTTCGGTTTATGACAAAGCAATTTATAAAGAAAAAAAAATATATTTTGGGTTTATTAAAAAAGGCTTGTTGTTATTTGATTTGTTAAGTTAATTTATTTTAGTCTTAGAAAAATAAATGGTAATAATAAATATTAATTAATTTAGATGAGCCCGGTTTGTTCCAACCTAACAATTTAAGAAAACTAGTTTAACGAGTGGTTCGTTTTTTGGTCGGACATGAACCCGGTTATTGAGTCGGGTTTGTGAGTAACATAATTTGAAAAAGATGAAGTAGTATGTAAAAAAATGTTTGTTCTTGATTATTAGTTTGTAAAAATAAAAAAAATGACTTTTAAACTTAAAATTCATAAACCGAACATAAGCGAGCCGATTACGAAGGATGATATGTCTCCATGATTGTCGTTTGGGTTGTTATCACGGAAACAATCGTTATGAGTAATGAAAAGAAATAAACATTACCTGGAGATTTTATCTCAAAAGAAGAAGAAAATAATACTTCTTGAGAAGTTGTCATTTGAAAGTCAAGCTTAAGACTTGAGAGTTGACAAGCTTGAATGATTTTGAGTGTAAGTTAGTTGTCCAATTGAATGTTTTTATAACCCATTAAATGTCTTTGACTCAATTTATTAAAGAAAGATGATATAATACTTAGAATTAAATTTGTACCATCATAAATAATAAAAACAACATTGTAAATATAAACAAAATCATGAACATAAAAACAAAAAAACAATTCACCATTTTATTAATAAATGAAGATCCAAAAGGCGTCGAAAATTTAAAATGGGTCGGGTTTTTAGGTTTCAAAAATTACAAACGTCACAGGATTCACAATTTTAGAAATTTTGTCCTGAAACTTAATTAAAAATTAAATAAAGAAAACAACTACTACATGGAGTTGTTAAAAGTTTTAACAAATTTTATATATATGTGAAAAAAAAAATCAATAAATAAACAAATTAATAATACTGACCTTTGAATGTCTAAAAAACGTCACAAATGGGAAATATGGCTAGGGCACTTATATATAGGATGTACCATCGGCGTATCCACCATACTCTTATCATACTGCAATTGCCCCGTTTCCCAAAATCATTCCAAGTTCCGAGTTATTCCACACAATCGTACTTATTATGTTTTCAATGCGAGGGCTTTGATAATTACGTGTCGACCCATAATTACCTTTATCGTCGGATGGTCTACATAATCTGTCCTAATGTGTGGGTTTTATGATAAATAAATAAATTATTATATGAAAACTTGAAAATCAAGAACAATGAACTATAAGGATCGAAACTAACAAAAAATATATAAATAAACCCTTGGGGTCAATGATTACACGAAAATATTAGGTAAAAAATAATAAATTAAACTATTGAAGTTTAACAGAATAAACGATACTATTGGGGTTTAAAACGAAATAAACAGTGTTATTAAGGTTGAAACGATATAAACGATGTTATTGAGGTTTAAAACAAAATAAACGAAACTATTGAAGGTAAAATGAAATAAGCGAATCTCTAGAGTAACACAAAATGATAAACATAATGAATAAAATATTAAAGTCATCAACATCGCAATAAATAAATAGAATATTGTGGGTCAAGAATAGATGGGTGACTTGAACTAACAACATATAACCAAGTAAGTCGATACAGTGTTGATTTCAATAATAAACGACACTTTTGTTGTCAAAATATCAAAATATATTAAGTTTTTGGGGTCAATAATGACACGCTAAACAAGTGAAAATTTCATATAAATTAAAGTGTCAACATGAATAAATGCAACATTGAGATTATGAATAACAAAGTGAACAGTTGAAACTTCGAGATTGAGAATAACAAAGTAAAACGTTGGACTCAAATTGATGAAATATTAAGATCAAGAATAAGAAGATGGTTCGATAAAACATTGAGCGGGAAAACAACCAAACAAATAACCAAAACAATTCATGTAAAGTAAATATAAAATGAACATGTGACTTCTGCTAGATAGCTATAATCATAGTCCTGGTTATAAATAAACGAATCCATTTAGAGGTAACCGGTAATGGATAGCCAAAGGTAGAAATACGGTTTCTATTAGATAACTATGTACACAACCATGTTCATAGTCCCAACTTCCACTAAACGATTACGTTCATGGGAAATCAATCATAGTCCAAGAGATTGAGGTAACAAAATGTAACATCCCGAAATTTCCAAAATGATATTAATTATATTACTTAATAATAGAGGGAAAGTTTACTCGGGTTATCGGGAAATAAATAGAGTAGGAGTTGGTATGGGTCGGGCTAGTGTTGGGTAATGAATATGGGTTATGGACTTGGGTTATGAACGAAGGAAGGAGAGTCCATGGGCTTAAGCCCATGATCCCTAATATAAATACCCTTAACCACCATTTCTCACATATTCCATACACACACCCAAAACACACACGACCCGAACCAAGATCCGAAGGCGAAAACCCGAGCTTGTTGGTGCTGGAACGTCGTGACGGACCAAAACAACATCAAGGCTTAACCGGGTTCGTAGTTCGACTCGTTCAAGGTACGTTTATAGTTAGAAATCATTCGTATAGGTTCGATTTGATTTGAGAAATGATAGATCTGAGTTTGTATGGTAAAAACGAATCCAACAAAGCTAATCTTACTGAAAATGGTTATGATTTGATGGGTTAATCGATTGATAAAAAGAACCCGTAACCTATATGCCTAAATCGCACCCTTTAAACATCGATGTTAGGTCGATTTGATGGTTGGGGTTTGTAGGCGCTGGTCAGACGATCCCGTGGGTACCTAAATCGAGTTATTTGGTTAAGAAACGAAGGTGATTAAGGGATTTAAGAACGAACAGTAGCTGCAGACGACAACTTCGCCTGCAAGCTAAGTTCGCCTGATGAACTTCGCCTGCAAGCTAAGTTCGCCTGATGACAACTTCGCCTGCAAACTAAGTTCGCCTGATGACAACTTCGCCTAAAGCCAAGTTCGCCTGATGACAACTTCGCCTAAAGCTAAGTTCGCCTAAGGTTTAACTTCGCCTAAAGCTAAGTTCGCCTAAGGTTTAACTTCGCCTAAAGTCGAGTTCGATTAGAAAATAAATTAAAAACCTAATGAAAAAGGTGTTAAGATAGTTAATGTAAATAACATTTTTCCAAGCTGACCTGGCAGCTCGACCCCAGCCAGGGGCTCTGCCCCTTGGGCCCTGCTAGGGGCTGCCGCCCCTAGACCCCGCTGCCAGGGGCGCTGCCCCCGGACCCCCGTTCGTTGTGGGTAGTAAATAAGACTAGAAAGATGATATGAGTAGAGATAGTTAATTGATATGTATACTTGTTATACAGTCAGCCGTGCACAACTGAAGAAAGGGATTACGATTAACGGTGAACGTAACCGTGTTCAGGTGAGTTTCTAGCCCCATTCCTTGTTATGTTTTCGGGGCTGTGTGCATACTCGATGTGCTGCTAATACATTTATCCTAAGTGATAAGTGTATGCCATATGTGATATATGTGATGGATATGAATGATTGCTTGTCGGTACGCGAACGATCTTCGGATATTGCGCGTACTGTCAGGTTAAAAATAAAGGTACGAATATTATATATCGAAGATGTATGAATATTACAAATGAATACTTGTCGGGGCGTGAACGATCTTCGGATATTGCACGTAACGACAAGGGGTATGGTTGTTAAATGAATGATGTAAGGAACACCTAGAGTGTTCTTATGCTATAATGTAATTATTGTATATGTGAAGTATGTGTATACAGGTACACGAATGGTATGTGAGTTCTACGTTCGACGTAGTAAGTTAGGATGGCAAATCCCTCTAGCTTCTGTCGGATATAGACTCGGCTGGTGATGGCGTAGTTAAGGACTGCGGACATTATACGTATTATAGATAGGCATCAGCATAGGAAAGGACTGTGGACCTTATACGTGCTGCATTTGTATTGTGGTAGCATAGGGGAGGACTGCGAACCTCGTACGTGCTATGTATTTGTATTGTAGTAGCATAGGGGAGGACTGCGAACCTCGTACGTGGCTATGCATTTGTATTGTGGTAGCATAGGGGAGGACTGCGAACCTCGTACGGGCTATGTATTTGTATTGTAGTAGCATAGGGGAGGACTGCGAACCTCGTACGTGCTATGTATTTGTATTGTGGTAGCATAGGGGAGGACTGCGAACCTCGTACGTGCTATGCATTTGTATTGTGGTAGCATAGGGGAGGAATGCGAACCTCGTACGTGCTATGTATTTGTATTGTAGTAGCATAGGGGAGGACTGCGAACCTCGTACGTGCTATGCATTTGTATTGTAGTAGCATAGGGGAGGACTGTGAACCTCGTACGTGCTATGTATTTGTATTGTGGTAGCATAGGGGAGGACTGCGAACCTCGTACGTGCTATGTATTTGTATTGTAGTAGCATAGGGGAGGACTGCGAACCTCGTACGTGCTATGCGTTTGTATTGTGGTAGCATAGGGGAGGACTATGAACCTCGTACGTGCTATGGTTTAGGTTGCAACATAGGGAAGGACTGTGGACCTTGTACGTGTTGTGTATGTGGGATGGTATAGGGAAGGACTGCGAACCTTGCACGTACCATGAATGGTGAACATAGGTAAGGACTGCGGACCTTTTACGTGTTCACGACCTTGAGTACAGGTATAGACGGCGGACTATGAACGTACTCTCGGTAGACTGAGGTTAGTAATTGTAGATATGTATGAATGTATGGTAGTATGTATGCATGTAGAACAGAAGGGTAACTAGTTAAGTATGGATATGTATCTTCGGATGAGTATGTATGTGTATGTATTGTATGGCGTCCGATTAACTAGAACTCACTCAGCGTAGCTGACTTTTAGTATGCACGCAGGTGAGATGAATGAGACAGCTAGCTTGAGCGGGCACATGGTGGGCAAATAGAAGACTGGCATCTGAAGACTCAAGATGTTTTAATGTAATCAACGTTTATTTTTGAAAGACAAGAATGTTTAATTAAGGCAAGTTTTGGATTGCTGTAACGTTTCATGAAAGTTTTTTATATTCCGCGAAAGTTTTAATGAACTCTGATTTGTAAGAACTGTGTTTATGAGTAAATCCGACGCTAAAGTAGGGCTACCGGGTTCGGGGCCTTACACAAAAGTAGACCAATTCGACAAAACGACTATATGTATTATAAATTATGCATGTACTTTTGTGTTTCATGCTTGAGAGTAAACATGAACGAAAATAGGTCAACAATAAATAAAAAACAAAACTCATATACAAATTTCATAACAACCTTTGAAAAAAAAAGATACATCATATTATTTCGATTATATCCAGTTAGAATTATATATAAAAAATGCATGAAGAAGAAGTTAAAGAAAAACAAAATGAAGCTTGCGATCTTGTCTTCTCGAAGGTAAGTGGGTTCGAGGTATGAAGGCTAGGGTGAGGGCGGTGCCATGATTTGTTAACTAAACTCGTTGGCGTTGAGGAAGGGGGGAAATAAAAATGATTTTTAACATTCATTTTAATTTGTGAAAATAGGTTGCAAAACGTGATGTTTTTATAATTCAAAGTTATAATTTCTGTATGATAAATGAATGTCCTTAATTAGTACTAAGGCTTGCGAACTTTATGAATTTTTTTATGTAAAGTAAAGGATTCCCTTTTGGTGTTGTCCTATGTAAACTTTAGAGAGAATCACAAAATAAAATGACTCGTTTTGATAGAAATGTTATAGTGATGATATAATAGCCTGAGCTTAGGACTTGTTTGAAACAAAAGATTTTAATTAAAGATTTCATTTAACCTTGAAAAAATATTATATATAAAAAGAATAATAATGGTAATAGTAATAATAATAGTAATAGTAGTAGTGATGATATTAATAATAGTAATAATAAGATGATGACAACAACAACAACAGCAGCAGCAGCAGCAGCAGCAGCAACAACAACAACAACAACAACAACAACAACAAACCATTTGATTTAACTTAAAGTCCTTTTTGTATAAAATTAACTTAATTAAATACTTATGAATTAGCTATTTTAAAATAGTCTGGGATTTGAAATTATAAGAGTAATGTGTTCATAAAACAAATGAAGTAGGCTCGTAACATGAGCATATGGTAAAACATAAGGTGTGGTAAATGGTTGAGTAATGGGCCATGGGAAGCATTTCGATATTATGAGGCGATTGAGTGGTGACGTATAAACGAGCTATACAAAGGCTGTGTGTTCTGTGTAGGGCTTTGTTTGGTTGGGTTGGCTTTGGGTATATTGAGTTTGTGTTGGGTTTTAAATTGGTTAGGGCATAGATTTGGTGTTTGTGCTTGTTATTGTGGTTGGTGTTGATGAGTTTTGATGCATTTGGGTCATCATGGTCGGGATAACGATTGCCTATTGCTTAAAAATTTGGGTTGTCACTTTACGGGTTGAGTTTCGAGGGCGAAGTCGAGGAAAATGAGAAGACATGCTGCGAAGCAGAGATGATTCGCGTGACATGGGACGTAAATATCATATTCGAATTACCAACCAAAAGAAACACTACATGAAACATTCATGAAATCTTAATTACCCTATATAATCATAAAAATAAATAAATAAATAAAGTTACATGAAGCAATATTTGAATTCGAGATTGAAATGTCCATGACCCAACATGAGTTTTTGCAATGCAGTAAGATTTTCATACATAATAAAATTAAAACTATATCAAATTTGAAATCAGAATATCCATGAACCACGATGGATTTTCGTATCCCAATACAATATTAATATAAACCGTAAAATCGAATTGAAAATCGAGTCATCATGCATCACCATGACTTTTCAAAATTTCAGTTAAACCAAAATAATTATTGAATATCTGAATAAAAAAAACAAATTGAAACTCGACTATTCATGTATCACCATGTCTTTTTGAATTAAAACCATAATAATAAATGAATACATAACTAAAGGAAACGAAATGAAAACTCGACTATTCATGTATCACCATGACTTTTTGAATTTTCAATTAAACCATAATAATAAATGAATATATAAATAAAGAAAACGAATTGAAACTTGACTATTCATGTATCACCATGATTTTTCAAATTTTCAATTAAAACAATAATAATAAATGAATATATAACTAAAAAAACGAATTGAAAACTCGACTATTCATGTATCACCATGGCCTTTCAAATTTTCAATTTAAAACCATAATATAAACAATTGAGTCTTTAGAATCATACATTGCATATACCACCATGACTTGTATGCAATTTTTAAGAGTAAGATGAAACCACTTTCTATTCACAAAGGAAAATAATCACGTTTGATAACTTAAAGTAGTTTCAGCATGACGTCTGGTATGATATGTTTTGGCCTAATAAGTTTCATCACCCTTTCCGTAAGCAACCATGTCTCACGGTTGATTATGATTTATACGTATTGTTTATCCTTAGGTACAATACTTCTGTGTCACAGCCCGACTAGGGGGTTAGTTGTGACGACCGATATCAACCAAATGCATTGGAAAATAATAAAATTATTACAATACTAAATGTCTTGGTCCCAAATACAACAAACAGAAAACGAAATATAAAGTTTACAACGAAACGAATTATTCATGAATCTAGTCTATATATTCTTCTAGCTTCATTTCTAATTGTAACTTCATTTTTCATCGTGCCTAAGTGCATCACTCCTTAGTTATACCTGAAAATACAACACAAAATACGTTAACAATATGTTGGTGAGAACATGGGTTTAAGACACATGACACAAATAAATATGGTGCATATTAAACAAGTTCACAATCAAACCTGTGTCCATGACCCATGAACATCTAAAATGAATACCCCTTACCCACACCTCTTATTGTTATGGGTCAAATTACACTTATGTCTGCCCAACATAAGTTACAAATGGCGTGGATATATGTCACAAGATATATATTTTATCATTCAGCGGGTGGTCGTCCCATGATGTAGGCCTACTGTGTGCGGGGGTCTCCCAGATAGTACTGCCCATATATCCCGTGGCTCCTTTCGGAGTTAATGATTGTGCTAAAAAGTCGGGGATTGTTTAAGGCAGCTAAATCAGTCTTGATTAATAATACACCAAAATAATTTATAAAAATATTTAGGAGTATGTATTCCATGTCCCAAAAAGTTTTAAGTAAATAGTTGAAAAGGGGGATCACATGAACTCACCTCTTATAGATTTTACCACAATGCGTGTCTTGTAAGCTTGATAAATTCCTATTTTCAAATTTTAAATGGTGAATAAATGAAAAATTCCTAAGTTTAAGATATATATTATAATATTTCGTTTTATACAGTATATTATGCCAAATATATATTCATATGTATTTTAAATATTTATTTTCTGTAATTTATAATTTTTATGTAATTTAGTCACTTTTTAAAGCCTATAATATGTAAATATATATATAACGTATCCAATAAATATAAAATAAATTTTTATGGTTAATATACAGTATATCTGTGTTATAAAAATTATTAGTTATATTATTTGGTCAATTTTTTAATGGTATGGTTATTTTAGTCATTTCTTGGGTTATTTAGAGTAAATTTTTATAAACCCTACAAGATTAAGACCTGCACCTAATTAACTATTTTTCCCGTGTTTAGAATAATACATTTAGTGTTTGTGTAAATTTTTATAATTTTTGGAGGTGTCTAACTATTTAATCCGTTTATTGGCATTAAAACTCATTTTAAATCGAACGGGTGTATAGAAAAAGATTTTTGAGTGATAATTTTTGTAAAAGTACTTATTTTGGAACTAAGTTTACTGGAAAAATTGGGTTCTTCAATTTATTTGATAAAAATCCCGTTTTTGAATTATTTTGTTTCGTGAAATCGTTTTCAAAGGTTTTTAGTCCATATTTGCGATTCAATCGAGTTTCCAGCCATGAGTTGAGACAAGTAGGGTGAATAAGGTTTGGTTACTGTATTATTAGTGTTTTTAAGACATTTTTCATATGCGGTATTACTCGTGCCTAATTAGTGTGTAAAACTTAAAACTTAATGTTGTAAATATGAAGTTTCGGTGTTGTTTTGTGTACCTTTGAGTTAGGGCTGATAATACGCACAAGTTGATGACTTTGAGATTTTCCAGATACCTGAAATAATGTTGGCATAATAACATTTTATGAATGACAACAGTGGGTTGATTTCACATGCGGAAACAAAGAACTATTTGGGTTGCGATTTACCGTTTGGGTGTGGTCTAGAGCTGTTTGGGGTTTAATTTTGGAAGGTTTATGGTCAGCAAATACAGAAGCAATTGGGGTGTGAATACATCTGGGTAAACATTGGGTTTATCAATGATTATAGAATCAAGAATTAGGGTAAATATTATGCAATAGTTGAAGGTTAATTTCACGTGTCTACCTTGATCAAACGTGATGAACACTTTACTCCTCTTCAAGGCTGATTAAGTTATCTTTAGGGAACTTCAAGGGACTGATTACCCCTTTAACAAGAATGGATTTGTAACATCCCGTTTTTCGGGTTCCGGTTAATAATGAAATATGATTTATTATGAGTCGGGCTAGTGTTGGGTTAAATGGATATGGGTTATGGACTTGGGTTATGAAAGAAGGATAAAGACCATGGGCTTAAGCCCATGATCCATAAATATATAAACCTTTAATACCCATTTAATTTCATTTCACACATATTCCATACACCTCCCAAAACACACACTTAAGCTCTCTCTCTAGTTTCTCTCCCTCTAGCCGAAATCACCAAGGAAAACCGATCCCGATCCAAGGTAATGATAGTATGATATTGTATGAGCTTAAACCCATTAGATATAATCACGAAACGACGAGCCGACACCGTTAAACCATTTAAGTTACGAGATCCGGGTGGAATCGGGTATAAACCGAACCTATGATGAACTTAGGGTCACCCTAGCTCAGATCTGGATCGAACGGGATAAAAAACGGTGAAAAACGAGTTAAAACTTGTTTTTCCGGCGGCGGCACCGGAAAAGTTAATACGGGGTAAATGATGTCAGGGAATGTTCTGACATTCCCTTACCTAACACTAATTCGCTAAAGGGAAGTTAACGAATTAGAGGTAATTCATTAACGGGGAGTTAACAAATTAGAAGCATTTCGTCTAGCGATTCGTTGAGGATAAAATAACGAACTAGCTTCTGATTCGCCATGACCATTCGTTAAAGGAGATAACGAATTAGAATATCCAATTCATTACGCGAACTGATTCGTTATATGGACCAATTCGTCAAAAGGACCGGTTCATTTAAAGGTCCAATTTGTTTGATAACCAGTTCGTTAAAGGGTTTAATTCGTTACAAGGACCAGTTCGCTAAGATAAGCCAATTCGTTAAGAGCAAAGTAACAAACTAGAAGTTTAACAAAAGGACAGAATGGTCCCTGAACTTAGAAAAAGAATGATTTAATTACAAAGAATCCCTTGAACTTTTAAGTAGCAAAATTAATTGATGATTCAAAATGCTAATGGAAAATGTGATAAGACAGTTAAGAGAAATAAAATTTTTCCAAGCTGACCTGGCAGCTCGACCCCAGCCAGGGGCTCTACCCCTTGGACCCTGCTAGGTGCTGCCACCCCTAGGCCCCTCTGCCAGGGGCGCTGCCCCCGGAACCCTGTTCGTTGAGGGTTATAATTGGACTAGAAATACGATTTGGATAGTGATAATAATTAATATGCGTAATTGTTATACAGTTAGTCGTGCACAGCTAAAGAGGGGAATAACCGTAAACAGTGAACGCAACCGCATTGAGGTAAGTTTCTAGCCCCACTTCCTTGTTATGTTTTCGGGGTTGTGTGCATACTCGATGTGATAGTTAATACACTTACATTAAGTGGTAAGTGTATGCCCTGTATGAATTATGTATGATGATTGCTTGACGGTGCATGAACGATCTTTGGATATTGCATGGACCTTCAGGTGGTAGTTAAAGATATGATTAATATGTATGATGTATGTATGAATGTATGTGATGTATGCATAATGTACGCATGATGTGTTTATGGTACATGAACGCTCTTCGGAGATTGCACGTATTGTCAAGGAAAGTATGTAAGAATAGGTATGGTACAGTTGCATGGAACAAAGGGACCATACCCTAATAATATCTGTGATGGTAGGGACCAGACCCTAATAATATCTGTGATGGTAGGGACCAGACCCTAATAATATCTGTGATGTTGGGGACCAGACCCTTTATAATATCTGTGATGTTAGGGACCAGACCCTTATAATATCTGTGATGTTATAGGGCGGAAGGCTCTTTAAATATGATGGATAGTTATATATGAAGAATAAGTATAATTAATGTACACCCCTTCGGGCAAGTGTGCAAGTATGAGAACAGATTTTATGTTGTATGATTAACTAGAACTCACTCAGCGTAACTGACTTTTAGTATGCACGCAGGTGAGTAGATTGAGGCAGCTTGCATAAGAGGAAGCACATGGCATGAACTTGAAGAAGCTGGCATCTCAAGAAATGTTATGTTATTTTAAAGACAATGTTTTATGTTTAAATAATTTGAATGTCGTTAAGACAAGAAAGGATGGTTATGTAATATAATGGTTTGAATGTTTTAATATTCCGCAAATGTTTTACTAACTCTGATATTATGAACTGTGTTTATGAGTAAATCCAACGTCAAAAAGTAGGGCACCGGTAACGGGGCCTTATAGGATTTCAGAGAGGAAATATGGAATTTGTTGGGTTAATGAGTGAAGAATGTTATCATCACCAGGGAATGATTTATAGAGGAAGGAAATCCATGGATGAGATCTTGAAGGTCTTTGCATGGGATTTGGTTGGTTGAAGGATTAGAGGTTGACCTTGGAATTCTGAAGATTATGGAAGATAAGATGGGTTTTGGGAAAATGTTATAGACAATTGATCCTTGTTGATTCTCCGGGAGATTTTTGTAGGTTCTAGGGTTTGACTTTGAAGAAAATAATCGTAGGATTTTTAGGGAGTTAGAGATTCAGTTTTTGTTTTTATTTTCAATTATTGATATGTATTTTATTAATTATATGTTGTAGAGTTTGTATATTGATAAAGGAAGAAAATAAAGAAGGTAAAGTAATATTTTATAAATCCTATGTTTACTAAGGAGAAAGATATTTGGTTTTTAAATGTGTGTGTATATATATATATATATTTGTTATATAGATTATATATTTAAGAAAGAAAAGAAATAATATATATGCCTATACTCACTCACATACAAACTTACACATGAATTTACGTTTCTTATGGTGTAGATTTAGGTTTTTAAACTTTAAGTTTGTGTAAAATCACTTAGGTAGTTTATAGTGTTTTATACGTAGTAATCTTTTAGACCTTATGGTGTTATTGTATTATGTTTCATATAATAATAACTGTTATTATTATAAAGTATTCAGTAGCTGAAACATGGGTTCATTTATGATGGCTAAACCGCTCGTTGATTTAAACGGTAGCGATTAAGAATTATATGTTTGTATTATTTAGATTTGGGTTCGATTGGTATGGTATTTGGCATGTCGAGGTCAAGCTTAATAAACCATTGAAGAGTCAGGCTCGTTGAGCCTTTTCTGTAACCATCTTATAGTTGTCTTAAATCATGTTTGTATACGATTTGTTGTTGCTATAACTATATGACACATAATAATAATAATAAAAAAATTGGCCGTAAAATTGGGGTTGTTACATCCTCCCATAGTTATATAAATTTCGTCCTCGAAATTTTTTTTTTCACTAATCTAAAAGAGTATTTAATCTCTTAATTAAGCAAATAATAAATGTAATGGATAACTCGATTAATGGAGGTGGCCTTTTATTGGATTATTATAAGTGATGTCGGTTAAACTTGATACTTCCGTTGGTTCTGTCGGTGCAGCTGGCTGGTTGAACAAATGAGGATATTTCTTTAACATTTCGCTCTCACGTTCCCATGTGAATTCAGGTCTTTGTCTTGAATTCCACTTAACTTTGACGATCGGAATACGGCTTCATCTAAGCTTCTTTTCTTGACGGTCCATTATTTCTAGGGGTTTTCGATGAAGTGAAGCTTTTCATCTACACGTACCTCCTCGTTAGGTATTATCAGGGAATCAACCACCAAACATTTCTTCAAGTTTGATATATGAAAGGTGTCATGAATACCACTAAGTTCTTCAGGTAACTCAAGTCGATAGGCCACCGGACCAATTCCCTCTACGATTTTGAATGGCCCAATAAACCTAGGGCTTAATTTACCCTTCTTTCCAAAGAGAATTATGCCTTTCCAGGGTGAAACTTTTAGTAGTACTTTATCTCCAACTTCAAAGTCTAATGGTTTTCGTCTAGTTTCGGCGTAACTCTTTTGACGATCCCTAGCAGCTACGAGCCTATCTTTTATTTTCATGATTTTATTGGTTGTTTCTTGAATTAAATCCGGGCCTGTTACCTGATCATCACCAACCTCTTCCCAACACACGGGGGATCTACATTTTCTTCCATACAAAGCCTCAAATGGGGCGGCTTTGATGCTCGTGTGATAGCTGTTGTTATAGGAAAACTCAGCTAAGGGAATGTGGGTATCCCAGCTTCCACCCAAGTCCAATACGCATGCTCAGAACATATCTTCCAATGTCTGAATCGTTCGTTCACTTTGACCATCGTTCCGAGGGTGATACGCGGTACTTAGATCTAAACGGGTTCCTAATGCTTGCTGGAATGTTTGCCAAAATCATGATGTAAATCGACTATCACGATCGGACACTATTGACATGGGTACTCCATGTCTCGTCACAATTTCTTCCACATAAGCTTAGCTAATCGTTCCATGGTGTAATCCTATTGAATAGCTAAGAAGTGAGCAGACTTTGTCAAGCGATCGACTATTACCCAAATGGCATCATGCCCTTTTTAAGTTCTTGGTAACTTTGTGATAAAAAATCCATGGCGATTCCTTCCCTTTTCCATTCAGGAAAATCGGGTTGATGAAGAAGACCAGAGGGCTTTTGGTGCTCGGCTTTCACTCTTGAACAAGTCAAGCAATTTCCAATATAGGTGGCAATATCCTTCTTCATTTTAGGCCACCAATATTTTTCCTTAAGACTCATATACATCTTATCATTTCCCAGGTGAATTGAGTACCTACATTTGTGGGCTTCATCCATGATTACCATACGTAGGTTGCCATGTACAAGAATCCATACTCGGTTATTAAAACTCAATATACCCTCGTTGTTGGAAACTAACCTCTTTTCCATACCATTCAATTCTTCTCTTTTGAGATTGGCTTCTTTGATAGCTTCACTTTGTGCACTTTGAATTTGAGGTACCAAGTTTGTTTGCACAGTCATCCGTATGGCTCGGACTCTAAGTGGCTTATCTCGTTCTTTTCTACTCAAAGCGTCTACAACAACATTAGCTTTACCCGGATGATATCTTATTTCTCAATCATAATCATTCATTAATTCCACCCATCTCCTTTGCCTCATATTTAGCATCTTTTGGTCAAAGATGTGTTGTAGGCTTTTATGGTCGGTGTAATGATAAACTTTGTCCCGTATAGATAATGTCTCCAGATTTTAAGTACGAATATAACGGCTCCTAATTCCAGATCATGGGTTGTATAGTTCTTTTCATGAAGCTTAAGTTTCCGTGACGCGTAGGCGATCACTTTATTATTCTGCATCAAAACACATCCAATTCCTTGTCGTGAAGCGTCACAATAGACTAGAAAATCATCTGTTCCTTCGGGTAAGGATAGAATAGGTGCGGTACACAACTTTTGCTTCAAGGTTTCAAAAGTTCTTGCTGCTTTACTCCCCATTCAAACTTGACCTTTTTCTGGGTTAAGGATTTTAGCATTTGAGCAATCTTGGAAAAGTTCTCAATGAAACGTCGGTAGTATCCGGCTAATCCCAAGAATTGTCTAATCTCAGTGGGTGTTTTTGGAACTTCACACTGCTTGACTGCTTCAATCTTTGTTGGGTCAACCTGAATTCCTTTTTCACTCACGACGTGTCCAAGGAATTGTACTTCACGCATCCAAAACTCGCATTTTGAAAACTTAGCATAAAGTTGTTCACTCCTATGCAACTCCAAAATCAACCTTAAATGTTGCTCATGTTCTTATTTGCTTCGAGAATAGATTAAGATGTCATGTATGAAAACAATCACAAATTTATCTAGGTATGGTTTAGAAACTCTGTTCATGAGATCCATGAAAATGGCTGGTGCGTTTGTTAACCCAAAGGGCATTACTAGGAACTTGTAGTGCCCATACCTAGTCTTAAAAGCGGTTTTAGGCACATCTTCTTCTTTAATTCGCAGTTGATGGTATCCCGATATTAGGTCTATCTTTGAAAAATAGCTCGATCCTTGCAATTGGTCGAACAAATCGTCAATCCTAGGTAAAGGATACTGGTTTTTCACCGTAACTTTGTTCAAATCCCGGTTGTCAATGCACATTCTTAATGTGCCGTCCTTTTTCTTGACAAACAACACGGGTGCCCCCCATGGAGAAAAGCTTGGCCTAATGAATCCTTTGTCCATATGTTCCTGTAATTGAGTCATTAGTTCCTGAATTTCTGATGGTGCAAGTCGATAGGGCGAATTTGCAACAGGTGCTACTCCAGGTTCCAAGTCAATTCGAAATTCGACTTGTCTAGGTGGTGGTAGCCCAGGTAGTTCGTCAGGAAATACATCATGAAAATCTGCCACGGTCGGTACATCTTCAACTCGCCTTTCTTCCACTTCCGCGTGCAAGACATATGCTAGGAATGTTGTACACCCCTTTCGCACGAATTTGTTGGCTTTCATGCAAGAAATGATGTTCGAGGTTTCTTTTGATCTTTCACCATGAATGGTAAGCACCTTCTCAATCCTTAATAACCTCTTATCATATACGATCTTGGCTCTGTTTTGAGCTAACCAATCCATACCCACAACGGCGTCAAAACCTCCTAATTGTAGGGGCATTAAATTTATGGGAAAAGGATGGTCATCCAATTCCAAGGTACAATTATTGATTATTTCATGGGCTTCCATGGTTTTACCATTGGCTAATTCGATAATGTAGGCGTTGGACAATTTAGATGAATCTAATTCTATCATAGGCCTAAAGTTTGTGGATACAAAACTTTTGCTCGCACCGGTATCGAATAAAACAAAAGCATAATGGTTGTTTATTAAAAACGTACCGGTTACGACATCAAGCTCCTCTCTAGCTTCCTCGGCATTCATCACGAACGCTCTTCCTTTTGGCCGACCCATAGTAGCCCTTGTCTCTTTCAGCTTCAGGCATTCTGGCCGCATATGATCAGCACTTCCGCATGAGTGGAACCTAGGAGGGGCTTTGGATCTAGCCTTACACTCCGTTGCCACATGACCTGAACGGTTGCACACATTTGTTCTACAGTCTCCCACATGTGCTTGTTGCATTTGTTGCAAAGTGGATGGTTACCTAAATACAGCCTCTTGGAATTGTCATTGCTACCATTATTTCCTTTAAACAATCCACCAACCTGGTTTTTACCAAACTTCCCACTTCCTGGGTTTCCTCCTTGTTTAAATCAGAACTTCCACCGGACTGCCCCACAAACTTACTAGTTGAATTTTTGTTAGGTGACCAGTAGTCATCTCATTTCCTCTTAGTCCCAAAGTTATCACTTCCTTTAGCTCCATCACATCGGATCACATCATCAGTCAGCGTGCCAGCTATTTCAATAGCCTCCTGATAGGTTGGCGGCTTAGCAGCTTTTACCATTCCTCTAATTTTGGGTATCAATCCCCAAACATACCTGCCGATTCTCTTGGATTCAGGAGTCACTAGATGGGGCACTAGCCTTGAAAGCTCAATGAAACGGTTAGTGTATTCCATATGAGCGGTGCCTTTCATTTCCAACTTTAAAAACTCGGACTCCATTTTGTCCATCTCGTTTGCAGGACAATACTTCTCGATCATCAATTTCTTGAATTACTCCCAAGTCATACGGGTAGTGGCATTTCTACCTCGAGTTTGTAGGAGCATGTTCCACCATGCTAGGGCGCCATCTTTGAGTGAGTGAGTGGAGAATCGAACCTTATCTTTATCTAAACAGTTGCTGATATCCAAGATCGCTTCCATTTCTTCTAGTCAGCGGATGGTTCCCGTTGCACCTTCAGTTCCAAAGTAGTCACTCGGTTTACAAGCCATGAATGACTTGTAATTGCACCCAACCCTTGCAATACCAGTTCCTAAGTTGGCTTCATCATTATCATTATTCACTACACCCCTCCTCCTGTCGTATTACCTCCATTTTCCCCCAACAGGGTTTTCGTTACGGTTTTCCAAATTTCGACCAGCATTCACATGCGCGGTAATGGTAGGTAGGCACTTGCAATTGCTTCAGCAATGAGTTGTTGGAGTCACGCCTCAGAGTTGTCGTTTGCAGTGTTGTCGGTATTACCCGTAGTGTTATTAGTGTTACCAGCAGTAGTGTTGTTGGTGTTACTAGTGGTGGTGTTACGGGTAGTGTTGTTTGTGTTGCCGGTAGTGTTGTTGGTGTTACCGGCAGTAATGTTGTTGGTGTTACCAGTGGTGGTGTTACGGGTAGTGTTGTTTGTGTTGCTGGTAGTGTTGTTGGTGTTACTGGCAGTGTTGACAATGTTATCGGTGTTTTCGGCAGTGTTATTGGTGTTTCCGGTAGTATCATTGGTTCAGTTTGCAGGGGTTCGAACTTGACGTCCAGAACGGGTTGTTGTTACACGTGGTGTTACACCGCCTCTAGGTGCTCGGGTACGTCCTCGTCCAGTTCCTCTTGCCATTGCTATAAATAACCCATTTCTTTTATTATTAACTCATTATATTAAAGACATACTTAGTATTTGCATATATATACACATATATATAGTTATATATATATATATATTTCTTTTATTATCATTTATAATGATGATAATAATAATAACAACAATAATGATTATTATTTACATGTTTATGTAGGAAGCTAAGATATAAGCAAAAAGATATGATAGTAATACTAAGAAGCTTGCTATTACAAATTTGACATGGGCTAAATGCCCTATGTCGATACAAGTACATAAAACTGAAAAAAAAGACAATAGACACTAGTGACATGCCACTAAGTGTCAATTATTACAACAAAGAAAAAAAAAGAACAAACAACATAAGTAAAACTTATTTATGTTGATATATTAAAAAAAAAATAAAGGTAAACTATCGTAAGGCGGGGTCTTCAGTGGTGGCGGCGATAACGTTTACCCTTGAGTGCACGATCAGCAAACGCCTTGATGCTTCTTAAGGCCTTATGAAATCTTCCAGCTCTAGCACGCTCTTCGTCCCGCTCTGCTACAACTCTGTCATAGTCCACATGTCGTTGCCATGCACGCTCCATGGCTGCGTCATATGGGAGATCTTGTGGCATCGGTGGAGGCTCGTTCATGAGTAGTGGTCCTGAAAAATACTCTCACCCATTCGTCGGAAAGTGTTATGAAGCGCTAGAGTATCTTGCCGGAATTAAGTAGGGATCCTCATACCTCTGCGAATACCCAAGATGCACGCTATGTCAATCCATAATACCCTGCTCAACGGGTTCCTGATACGGGAATGGGACTACGGGGTTACTTGGCAGTATTGGTGGTAGAAATGCTCCATCCCACTCTATTCCTTGTTCCTCCCACACGGGTCGGGTAGATATACGAGCAGTGCGGCGAGCACGTGGGGCCACTCCAGTTGATGGACCAAAGTGGCCGTCCTCCTTTATTGTCTCCCACGTTCCATACGACTCAATGGTTGGCTCTGATTCAGTAGGTGCCCAGTTTTCAGGGCCTGGAATAAAGTCACTCTGTCTAAGTGCAGGTGGAAAATATCCGGCCTCCACGGGTCTTGAGGGTCCTGCTCCCATGTCAAAGGGTTGAGCCGTCACATAGGCCCTTGCTTCATTGAGTAAGTTGGGAATATTTGCCTTGCTGGTGAGTCTTCGATAATAATGGCTTTTCCACGATCATCTTCATTTAGAATGGCCTTTCCACGATCATTATCTCCTGTCATTTCTTAACTATTTTGACAAATAATGCGTATATAAATGTTAGTATAAATAACATTTAGAACATATATCAATGTGTGTTTACTAAATACCCTAAGTGTGAACTTAATGATACGTTATCCTACATACTTTTAAGTGTGGTTAAAGCTTGGGTATCTTAAGTTTTTAAGAACCCAATTCGCTGAAACCTTTGGCTCTGATACCAATATGTCACAACCCGACTAGGGGGTTAGTTGTGACGACCGATATCAACCAAACGCAGTGGAAAATAATAAAATTATTACAATACTAAATGTCTTGGTCCCAAATACAACAAACAGAAAACAAAATATAAAGTTTACAACAAAACGAATTATTCATGAATCTAGTCTATTTATTCTTCTAGCTTCATTTCTAGTTGTAACTTCATTTTGCATCGTGCCTAAGTGCAACACTCCTCAGTTATACATGAAAATACATACTCAAAATACATCAACAATATGTTGGTGAGAACATGAGTTTAAGACACATGACACAAATAAATATGGAGCATTTTAAACAAGTTCACAATCAAACATGTGTCCATGACCCGTGAACATCTAAAATGAATACCCCTTACCCATACCCCTTATTGTTTTGGGTCAAATTACACTTATGTCTGCTCAACATAAGTTACAAATGGCGCGGATATATGTCACAAGATATATATTTTATCATTCTGCGGGTGGTCGTCCCATGATGTAGGCCCACTATGTGCGGGGGTCTCCTAGATAGTACTACCCAAATAACCCGTGGCTCCTTTCGGAGTTAATGATTGTGCTAAAAAGTCAGGGATTGTTTAAGGTAGCTAAATCGGTCTTGATTAATAATACACCAAAATAATTTATAAAAATATTTAGGAGTATGTATTCCATGTCCCAAAAAGTTTTAAGTAAACAGTTGAAAAGGGGGGTCACATGAACTCACCTCTTATAGATTTTACCACAATGCGTGTCTTGTAAGCTTGATAAATTACGACCCTATGTTATATCATTGTGTTACAACATAACTTATATAAGAATCTACTGTAGTCTCTAGATGTGTTTGTGTCCTAACTTGGTGTTGGGCCACATGCCAAAGACCTTTTGTCGTTCATAGGTTATTTATTACTCTTATATTGGTGTTTTTATAATATTTATGACTTTACAAATAATAATATATTTACTTTTAAGGTTTCAATACATATGCATTTCTTAATTTTTAATTTTTCAGAAATCAAATTTTAATAGGTTATTTTAATGGTTTTTAGCTTATCGGTTTTAACTAAATGTTACTCCTTAAAGGCTTAATTGGTAAATATGAAAGTTATAATTATAACAAGACTATATTAACTTATTTGTGGTTTTATATCACTGTAAAAATATGTATTTTTATATTGTTTAATTTATTTTTGTCATTTATCCTAAAATTCCTATTTTCAAATTTTAAATGGTGAATAAATGAAAAATTCCTAAGTTTAAGGTATATATTATAATATTTCATTTTTATATAGTATATTATTCCAAATATATATTCATATGTATTTTAAATATTTATTTTCTGTAATTTATAATTTTTGTGTAATTTAGTCACTTTTTAAAGCCTATAATATGTAAATATATATAAAACGTATCCAATAAATATAAATTAAATTTTTATGGTTAACATACAGTATATATGTGTTATAAAAATTATTATTTATATTATTTGGTCAATTTTTTAATGGTAAGGTTATTTTAGTCATTTCTAGGGTTATTTAGAGTAAATTTTTATAAACGCTACAAGATTAAGACCTGCATCTAATTAACTATTTTTCCCATTTTGAGAATAATATATTTAGTTTTTCTGTAAATGTTTATAATTTTTGGAGGTGTCTAACTATTTAATCCGTTTATTGGCATTAAAACTCGTTTTAAATCGCACGGGTGCATAGAAAAAGATTTTCGAGTGATTCTTTTTGTAAAAGTACTTAGTTTGGAACTAAGTTTACTGGAAAAATTGGGTTCTGCAATTTATTTGATAAAAATCCCGTTTTTGAATTATTTTGTTTCGTGAAATCGTTTTCAACGGTTTAGTCATATTTGCGATTCAATCGAGTTTCCAGCCATGTGACACAAGTAGGGTGAACAAGGTTTGGTTACTGTATTATTAGTGTTTTTAAGGCATTGGTCATATGCGGTATCACCCGTGCCTAATTAGTGTGTAAAACTTAAAAATTAATGTTGTAAATATGAAGTTTCAGTGTTGTTTTGTGTACTTTGAGTTAGGGCTGATAATACGCACGAGTGGATGACTTTGAGATTTTCCAGAGACCTGAGATCATGTTGGCATAATAACATTTTAGGAATGACAACAGTGGGTTGATTTCACATGCGGAAACAAAGAACTATTTGGGTTGCGATTTACCGTTTGGGTGTGATCTAGAGCTGTTTGGGGTTTAATTTTGGAAGGTTTTCGGTCAGCAAATACAGCACCAACTGGGGTGTGAATACATCTGGGTAAACATAGGGTTTATCAGTGATTATAGAATCAAGAATTAGGGTAAATATTATGTAATAGTTGAAGGTTAATTTCACGTGTCTACCTTGATCAAACGTGATGAACATTTTACTCCTCTTCAAGGCTGATTAAGTTATCTTCAGGGAACTTCAAGGGACTGATTACCCCTTTTAACAAGAATGGATTTCAGAGAGGAAATATGGAATTTGTTGGGTGAATGAGTGAAGAATGTTATCATCACCAGGGAATGATTTATAGGGGAAGAAAATCCATGGATGAGATCTTGAAGGTCTTTGCATGGGATTTAGTTGGTTGAAGGATTAGAGGTTGACCTTGGAATTCTGAAGATTATGGAAGATATGATGGTTTTTGGGAAAATTTTATAGACAATTGATCCTTGTTGATTCTCCAGGAGATTTTTGTAGGTTCTAGGGTTTGACTTTGAAGAAAATAATCGTAGGATTTTTAGGGAGTTAGAGATTCAGTTTTTGTTTTTATTTTCAATTATTTATATGTATTTTATTAATTATCTGTTGTAGAGTTTGTATATTGATAAAGGAAGAAAATGAAGAAGGTAAAATAATATTTTATAAATCCGATGTTTACTATGGAGAAAGGAATTTGGTTTTTAAATGTGTATATATATATATATATATTTGTTTTATAGATTATATATTTAAGAAAGAAAGGAAATAATATATATGCATATACTCACTCACATACAAACTTACACATGAATTTACGTTTCTTATGGTGTAGATTTAGGTTTTTAAACTTTAAGTTTGTGTAAAATCACTAAGGTAGTTTATAGTGTTTTATACATAGTAATCTTTTAGACCTTGTGGTGTTATTGTATTATATTTCATATAATAATAACTGTTATTATTATAAAGTATTCAGTAGCTGAAACATGGGTTCACTTATGATGGCTAAACCGCTCGTTGATTTAAACGACAACGATTTAGAATTATATGTTTGTATTATTTGGCTTTGGGTTCGATTGTTATGGTATTTGGCATGTTGAGGTCAAGTTTAATAATAAACCATTGAAGAGTCAGGCTCGTTGAGCCTTTTCTGTAACCATCTTATAGTTGTCTTAAATCATGTTTGTATACGATATGTTGTTGCTATAACTATATGACACATAATAATAAATAAAAAAATTTGGCCCTTAAATTGGGGTTGTTACATTCGGTGTCAAGGGTTTGAAAAACAAGTGTGTCATTCTTCCAGTTACTACATACCTGTCACGTAAAACCATCTTTAATGACAACGAAAAATTGAAATATCAAAACATGAATTATTACATTAAACATCAAAAATTTGTTGAAAAATATAGAAGATTACAAAACTGCTTAGGCATAAGCCTTAAAGTTTGTTTGTGAGTAAGTGTATATGCGATGTTATAAAATATTATAAATATACTTAGAGCGTATGAACAATCTTAAAAGACGCTGGTACATAACACAGAGTATACATGTTGGGGCCCTAAAAATAAACTATAACTATTCTAGGTCGTTACGTCTAACCACCCATCTTATAGTCACTGCTCTGATACCAATCTGTATCACCCCAGCTTTAAGCAGAATACGCCCGGTACAACGACAAATCACTCATAAGCTCGTAACACTATTAATAGTGACAATATATTTATTTTATTTCATAATTTCACAAGTACACAAATAGTTTGATAGTGAGACAGACAACATTACATCTAAATGAAACAATAATTATTCATTGAATTAATCCTAAGGTATAACTAATTTTCTTGTCCTGACAATTCATCATATCAACCCGCAGCACGTTTAAAATAATATATTATCAACAACACATGTTGGTGAGTTTTCATAAGTTTTTTTGCGTATATAAATATGTATAAAATGCGTGATTCAACGATCGCTATGCAATAAATATTCAAACATAATGTAAATAAAATCAAATAGTGTCGTCATCCCGCTCATTTAGCCGAAGCCGTAGAAGTCGGGGAAATGAGAACCACCTTAAGTAAACAACCGAAGTCGTAACGTTAGACGGTGCAAGTACGTCCCGTCAGACCCTCTCACTATGTGTATGTGTTTGCGTAATTCCACCATAAAAACATTAAACACATTGCAAGCAAGTTCACATATAATCATAAACAATATGCAAGAATAATATTAACATGTACGATAAATATGAATCGTTTTGTAAACAAACGCGTAACTAACGAAATAAAAACTTGTGGCATGCTACACCCAAAAATTTTAAAAACGTTAAAAAGGGGTTATGAAAAACTCACGTGTTAAGTAAGCGAGTCAAGAGAGAAAAATACCTTTAAGCAAATGAACCGACAAAGTTCGGTTCAACGAACAACCCTAGATAAATAAATAAATAAGCTTAAAAAGAATTTGCGAAAATAAAGTAATTTGGGGATGGTGTTCGGTTTATGACAAAGCAATTTATAAAGAAAAAAAATTATATATTTTGGGTTTATTAAAAAAGGCTTTTTGTTATTTGATTTGTTAAGTTAAATTATTTAAGTCTTAGAAAAATAAATGGGTCATAATAAATATTAATTAATTTAGATGAGCCCGGTTTGTTCCAACCTAACAATTTAAGAAAACTATTTTAACGAGTGGTTCGTTTTTTGGTCGGACATGAACCCGGTTATTGAGTCGGGTTTGTGAGTAGAATAATTTGAAAAAGATGAAGTAGTATGTAAAAGAAATGTTTGTTCTTGATTATTAGTTTGTAAAAATAAAAAAAAATGATTTTTAAACTTAAAATTCATAAACCGAACATAAGCGAGCCGATTACGAAGGATGATATATCTCCATGATTGTCGTTTGGGTTGTTATCACGGAAACAATCGTTATGAGTAATGAAAAGAAATAAACATTACCTCGGGATTGTATCTCAAAAGAAGAAGAAAATAATACTTCTTGAGAAGTTGTCATTTGAAAGTCAAGCTTAAGACTTGAGAGTTGACAAGCTTGAATGATTTTGAGTGTAAGTTAGTTGTGCAAAGAACTTGTAGAGAATGATTGAGTTTTATATAGGTTCAAAATCATTAATAACAAGGTCAAAGTGAGTTAATTTGATGGCTAGTCAAAAGGCTAGTCATAAGGCTTAAAATAATTGATTTTGACCAATTGAATGTTTTTATAACCCATTAAATGTCTTTGACTCAATTGATTAAAAAAAGATGATATAATACTTAAATTAAATTTGTACCATCATAAATAATAAAAACAACATTGTAAACATAAACAGCATCATGAACATATATACAAAAAAACAATTCACCATTTTATTAATAAATGAAGATTCAAAAGGTGTCGAAAATTTAAAATGGGTCGGGTTTTTGGGTTTTAAAAATGACGAATGTCACAAATATGATTAATGTGTGATGACTACACGAGGGGATGAGGTCAGTTTAAATGTTAATTTCTATTTGATTAAGTCAAGTTTACAATAAAAACGAAATATAAATTGTGTGTTGGCCTCCCATGAGCTTTCCATGGCAGTTTGAATGTCCCAACGAAACTAACGAATAGAAGTAACCAACTTGGACAACCCATGGGCGTTACATGGCGTTTTAATTGTCCCAACTAATTAACGAATTAACAATACAATGGAGTTTTTCGGCCCATGAGCGTTACATAGCGTTTTAACCGACCAAACTAAATAACAAATAAACGAAAGAAAAATATGATAGTTGGAGCATCCCGTGAACCACCATGTATGATGAACTCCAAAAAAAATAGCATCCAAAACAAGATGAGAAATGGATATTAGGAGTGCCCATGGATACCATGGATTTTTCACCCAACTAACCATTTAAATAACAAAACACAATAATCGGAATTTACCGAATTTAGCCATGAACCATGGGTTTAAAGTCAACCTAAGGTGTCGATTGTAGTGTAACATCCTACTTTTGATGATAGTAATATAAGAATTTTTTTTATTTAATAATGTGTCATTTTTTAGTTTAGATAAATAAACTATTAGAGGGTGGGCTTGGACATTTAAAAGATGGAATAAGGGATGGTGATGGGCCTTAGGTCCATGGGCTTATGTAACATCCTAAATATTATAATATTAAATAAAGAAAATTGTGTTTAGTTATTGTGTGTTAATATTTAATTTGAATAAATAAAAGAAAATAATATGGACTTGGAATAATTAAGATGAATTAAGGGATCAGATGAGCCTTAGGTCCATGGGCTTTAAGGAGTATAAATACTCCCTTAAACCACTCTAAACCCTAGATCCTCATTTCCATCTTTCCATAATCTCTACACACTCAGAACACACACACACACCTTACCATATACAGCCAAGAGAGGAAGATGGAGAGAAACGAGATCAAACAAACGTTGGTTTTTGATAGATCTTTACTATACAAGCTATCCACAAGATCTAAAGTTCATAACCAAGCTAACCGAGACCAAACGAACACGTAAAGGTATGTTCTTGATCTTAAAGTTTACGTTTTTATGAACGGTTAGTCTTGACACTTAAAATAGAGTAGATAGGGTATAAACGAACCATAAAGTAGCAAACTTGATGTTAAAATGGACTTAACAAACTTATGGACATGAACAACTCGTTTAAGAAACCCTAGATCTAGTCTTAGATGTTTCTAGCTATAAAGGTTCAAACTTTATGGTTACCCGGGTTAAGTTTTGGCCGAAAACGGTTAGAGAAACATTTATGAGTCCATACCGAGCCATGACAAGGTGTTAGGGTTAAAACGGGTAAAGATAACGATAATAAAAGGACCAAACCGTGACCTAATATTTAAATAAAGTTCAGCTCGTTCGCTTACTTTTGGGATTTCGATCACTTTTGGATCGATCACTTTGGACTTAGCATACATTTGGATCGATCACTTTGGACTAGCATACATTTGGATCAATCACTTTGGACTTGGCATACATTTGGATTCAATTACTTTTATAATCTATCACTTTATGATCGATTACTTTTAGGATCGATCACTCTTGGATTCGATCACTTTTGACTCAGCATACATTTGGTTCGATTACTTTTATAATCGATCACTTTATGGGTCGATCAATTTTGATTCTAAGTATAAAGTAATCTAATACAAGGCCAAATGTTCTAAGTATAAAGTAATCTAATACAAGGCCAAATATTCTAAGTATAAAGTAATCTAATACAAGGCCAAATATTCTAAGTATAAAATGAATCGGATTGTGATCATCATCGTGCAATTGCAAGCAGGTTCTGAGTCGGTCCCGTAAATTGATCACTCAAACTCACAATAAATGTCACAGCCCACACAATAAATGTGTCGACAAGAAGGTTGATGGCGTTGCTATTTATGGCAAGATTAGTTATTTGTTAATGGCGGAATCACTAACAAACACTATTTATTGCTAAAGGATATTAAATGTAACAAACACAAACAATCACTCAAAATATTTCCATTTATAGAAGGTTTTCATACAAATGTAAATAGATTAGGGTTTCTTGTAAGGAATGTTTTTCGGTACAAATCTTAGGATGGCCGTCACACTCAATCAGGAATATTCGGTAGGTCTGAAAAGTGTAAAGTGGAAAAATTCATCCGTAGTAGGCGTGCCCTAAATTATTCTATTTATAGGCCTGCAACCACCTGACAGCTATCATTCCTTTTAGAAACCCTAATGATTGGTACATAATCATAAAACATATTCAAAACAGACTAAGTGTAAAAACAGGTATTCCGGGTAGGCTTTGTGCCTTTTGTCTTCTTCGAGTAGACCTGGTAACCTTGAAGTGTGCTGGTAAACAGTTCTCCGGGTAGACTTTACGTAGAGTATTTTCCTTAGAAAATACTCACCTAGCAGACTTCAATCTTCTTGACCATAGCAAACTTTGTCCGATATGATCTAACGAGCAAACTTGTTCTTCAGAGATCCTTTCAACCCTTTGTTAATGAATAACTTATTAGCAAGCCCAAGTGTGCTGGTAACACTGTAGCTTGCTCAGAGTTGAACCTTGTCCGACCAAGTCCTTAAGATAATTCTTTATCAACTTACATCAAGCATACTCGGATCACTGTTAATTAATGAATACCTTGCTAGATCTTCCAAATACTTGGCTTCAAAAGCTTGTTTAGCCAAGAGCTTACTCGGAAGTAAACCTTGCTTGGCTATGAAGAACAACCTTGCTAGACATAGTGAACCCTGCTCGGATTGACACTAAAGAAGACTTCAAGAAGATAACCTTGCCCGAAAGGCAAAATACCTTGCTAGGACAAGTAAAACCTTTCTAGGAGGTCCAAGTGTGCTCGGATTCCATTCTTAACCATATCTGAGGAGTGTTGAGAAGATTCCAATCTCTCTTAAGTCGTATCATGTCAAATCTTTGATTCAACATCTAATACAAGGCCAAATATTCTAAGTATAAAGTAATCTAATACAAGGCCAATAGATTACATCAGACTTAGCCATTTTGGCTGAAATACAAATAGGATGAGTATTGATACGTGTAAATTATATACAGTCAGCAGAGCTCAGTTAAGAAGAGGAATAACGATAAACGGAGAACGTAACAAAATCCAGGTGAGTTTATAGCCCCATTCCTTGTTATGTTTCGGGGCTGTGTGCATACTCGATGTGATTAGTTAATACACTTATCCAAAGTGATAAGTGTATGCCCTATATGTTATATGCATAAGATATGAATGATTGCTTGTCGGTACGTGAACGATCTCCGGATATTGCATGTACCGTCAAGCTATAATTTCGGATATGAATGTTATATATAATGTGTGAATGATATATGTATGTTATGAATTAATGTAATAATGGAGATGATAATGAAAGGAAAAGTAAGGTTAAAGGGTTTCATACCCTATATGCGAATGATAAAGGGTTGCATACCCTAATAATATATGCGAAGGTTATAGGGCGGAATGCTCTTTAAAACGTAATGTATGAATATGAAAGAAAGAAAGTATGTAGGTAAGTAAGTATATTGTAAATGAAAGTATGAAAGTATAACGCATGTATGAAAGTATGTAGTTATGAATGTATTGTATGATTAACTAGAACTCACTCAGCGTAGCTGACTTTTAGTATGCACGCAATTCAGTATGATGAAGCGGCTCACTTGAGGAAAAAACGTGGAACATGAATAAGAGGATGGCATCTGAAGACTCAAGATGATTTATGTTTAATGTTTTTGGTTTAGAGAGACAAGAAGTTTGTTTAAGATAATTTATGAATTTAATATGTAACGTTTTATGAAAGTTTTAATATTCTGCGAATGTTTTTATTTACTCTGATAATTAGAACCTATGTTTATGAGTAAATCCAACGTCCAATGTAGGGCACCGGTAACGGGGCCTTACAGCTTAAGGGTATATAAATCTCTTAAACCACCCTAAAACCCTCATTCTTTTTTCTAAGCCTCCATACACTCTCAAAAACACACACAAACACCTTCCTTTATCTCGAACCAAGATCCAAAGGAAAAGACTCAAGCTTGTTGGTGTTAGAGCCTCATGACGAGAAAGACGTACATCAAGACTAGATCGTGTTTGTGAAACCGATTTGTTTGAGGCACGTTTGATAACAAAAACTTATACACGGTTCGTTTAGTATTCGTAGATCTATACAAATGGTAAATACAAATTAAACATGATGATTCTCATTGAAATTCTTTAACATCTGATGGGTTAATTAATCAAGTGTTAGGTCGTATGTATATACCGATCAAACGCACCATTTAAACACGATGTTTGGATGTTTGATTATTAGGGTTTGTAGGCGCTATGTATACGAACCTAATGATACCAATTTGTGTTGTTTCATTGTGATTTGAAGGTTAATTAAAAATCTGGTGTCTGTTGACTGTTATTGTTCATATCGATTTTGAATTTGACAACTGGAGTCAAAGATTGGATAATATTTGATATCCATTCGTTATGATAAACAATTGGCTGATCATTCGTTAAGCAGTCATAACGAATAAGATACATTCATATGTTCTGGTAACGAATGAGCCTTCCATTCGTCCTATAGAAGTCATGAATGACCTTATTCATTCGTTATCCATTCAATTGGGGAGTCTATAGTATTCAATTAGGGTAAGTTTCAGGAGGAAGATTTTGAGGAATTGAATAAAAGACTCACACAAGCTCCAATCCTTGCTCAACCCAATAGTGATGAGGATTTGGTTGTTTGTACTGATGCCTCACATGGTGGGTTAGGAGGCGTGTTAATGCAACGAGGAAAAGTGATAGCTTATGCGTCCAGACAGTTGAAGGTTCATGAGAGTACTTACCTGACACATGACTTAAAGCTAGCAGCAGTAGTGCATGCTCTCAAGATATGGAGACATTACCTATAGGGTACTAAGTGTACTATTTACACCGATCATACGAGTTTGAAGTACTTCTTCAAGCAGAAAGAGTTGATCATGAAACAGAGGAGATGACTGGAGTTGATAAAGGACTATGACTGTGATAGCAAATACTATCTTGGTAAGGCTAATGTGGCGGCTGACGCACTAAGCCATAAGAATGAAGAAGTCATTGCAACATTAAAGTCGTATAAGCTGATCATTAACTCAGATCTCTTTGAAGAGATCATCAAAGTACAGTCTGAGGTGCTTATAACCGATGAGCTAGTGAAGAAGGAAAGATTCTTCGGACAGCAAGACGAGCTGATGGAAAACAGCCATGGTGTGAAGACTAGGTTTGACCGCATGTGGATTCCGCGCCATGGAGATCTTAGAGGCCGAATCCTAGATGAAGCTCATAAGTCAGGATACTCGATCCATCCAGAATCCACCAAGATGTATCAAGACCTAAAGAAAGACTATTGATGGCCGGGTAGGAAGAATGATGTACTAGATTATGTTAGTAAGTGCTTAACTTATTTGCAAGTCAAAGCTCAACGCCAAAAACCTTATGGGAAGATGCAGCCTTTGGAGATACCTGAATGGAAATGGGAACACATCACCATGGATTTCATAACTAAGCTATCGCGTATAGCTAAACATCATGATACCATTTGGGTGATAGTGGACCGTTTGACTAAAAGTGCTCACTTTTTGCCTATACGAGAGGCTATCTCGTCAGATATGTTAGCAAATGTGTTCATAAAACAGGTTGTGGCTAAACATGGAGTGCCGTTATCAATTGTGTCTGATAGAGATACTCGCTTTACTTCGAGATTCTGGAAGAAGTTCCATGAAGCTATGGGAACAAGATTGAACATTAGTACAGCGTATCATCCTCAAACAGATGGGCAGTCTAAAAGGACTACTCAAACCCTTGAGGATATGCTACGTGCTTGTGTTTTAGACTTTGAAGAAAGTTGGGATGATCATATGCATCTTGCATAATTCTCTTATAAAAACAGCTACCATTCGAGTATTGGCAAGCCACAGTTTGAGATGATGTATGGTAGACATTGTAGGACTCCTGTATGTTGGGGAAAGATTGGTCAGAAAGATATTGGAAGCTTGGAAGTTGTGCAAGAAACCTCTTCGAGGTTCGATCAGATCAATGCAAGAATGAAAGCTGCTCAAGATCGTCAGAAGTCTTATGCTGATAAGCGGTGACAACCGATTGAGTTTGACGTTGGTGACAATGTGATGCTCAAGGTCTCGCCTTGGAAGGGAAATATTAGTTTCAGAAAGAGAGGAGTTAAGTCCGAGGTATATTGGACCGTGGAGAAGTGACTTACAAGCTAGATTTACCCGATGTGTTAGAAGGAATTCACTCTACCTTTCATGTTTCTCATTTGAGAAAATGTCTAGCTGATGACACGTCGCATGTGCCATTAGTAGACACTGAGGTTGATGAACAGTTAAACTATATTGAACAACCTGTAGAGATCGTTGATCGCAAGGAAAAACAGCTTCGTCATAAAGTTATCCCATTGGTGAAAGTGATATGGAAGCATCGCAAGGGATCAGATGCCACTTGAGAAGCTGAAGAAGAGATGCGCAAGTTTTACCCGAATTTGTTAACGTAATAGTGAGGTTTCGGGGACGAAACCTCTTTAAGGAGGGAAGCCTTGTAACATCCTACTTTTGATGATAATGATAAAAGAATTTCGTTTATTTAATAATGTGTCATTTTTCAGTTTAGATAAATAAACTATTAGAGGATGGGCTTGGACATTTAAAAGATGGAATAATGGATGGTGATGGGTCTTAGGTCCATGGGCTTAAGGGTATATAAATCCCTTAAACCACCCTAAAACCCTAAAACCTTCATTCTTATCTCTAAGCCTCCATACACTCTAAAAAACACACACAAACACCCTTCTTTATCTCGAACCAAGATCTTAAGGAAAAGACCCGAGCTTGTTGGTGTTAGAGCCTCGTGAAGAGAAAGAAGTACATCAAGACTACATCGTTTTCATGAAACCTATTCATTTAAGGTACATTTTATAACGAAAACTTATACACGGCTCGTTTAGTATTCGTAGAACTATACAAATGGTAAAGACAAATTAAACGTGACGATTCTCGTTGAAATTTGTTAACATCCGATGGGTTAATTAATCAAATGGTAGGCCGTATGTATATATCGATCAAACACACCATTTAAACACGATGTTTGGATTATTAGGGTTTGTAGGCGCTATGTATACGAACCTATTAATACCAAATTTGTGTTGTTTCGTCATGATTTGAAGGTTAATTGAAAATCTGGTGTTTATTGACTGCTGTTGTTCATATCGATTTTGACTTTGACAACTCGAGTCAAAGATTGGATAATATCTGATATCCATTCGTTATGATAAACGAATGGCTGATCATTCGTTAAGAAGTCATAGAGAATAAGATACATTCGCATGTTCTACTAACGAATGAGCCTTCCATTCGTCCTATAGAAGTCACGAATGACCTTATTCATTCGTTATCCATTCATTCTCCATGAGGAGACAGCGAATGGAACCATTCGTGATAGATACATTCATGTGCTCCTGTAACGAATGAGCCTTTCATTCGTCTCAAAGAAAGAACGAATGGCCTTAGTCATTCGTTATACACCCACTCGTCTCAGATCAAGCCATTCGTTATAACGAATGGAATCATTCATCATAACGAATGGGGTAGCGTACAATGTAAAGTAATTAATAAAATTGGGGTTTTGATGAAATTTTAGTAAAGAACCTTTAATGGAAATAATATTTTTCCAAGCTAACATGGCAGCTCGACCCCAGCCAAGGGTCCTGCCCCTTGGACCCTGCTAGGGGCTTCCGCCCCTAGACCTTGCTGCCAGGGGCGCTGCTCCTGGACCGCCATTCGTTGATGGTTATAATAAACTAGAAGTATGATATTGGTAGTGATAGTTAATTAATACGTTTAATTGTTAGACAGTTAGCTGCACCCAGCTAAAGAGATGAGTTACCATTAACTCGGAAAGGACCCGAGCTCATGTGATTTTTAGCCCAATTTCCTTGTTATTTTTTCGGGGCTGTGTGCAGACTCGATGTGATTTGTCAATACACTTACCTTAAGTGGTAAGTGTATGATATGTGATTGCTTTATGAATGATGTATGAATGATATATGAAAGTTATAGAAAAGAGTAATTGTATATGAGAAAGTACAAAAATATAAATATAAAGAGGATAATGTATGGTTGTATGGTGGTATACCTAAAGGGTTGCAGACCCTAATAATATCTGCGAAGGTTACCGGGTTGCAGACCTTAATAATATCTGTGAAAGTTATAAGGAGAAATGCTCTTTAAAACGAATAGATAGTTATGTATGTAATGTACAGGCTAAAGGAATGAAAATACGAAAAAAAGAGAGAAAGTATGTATGCATGTATGAAAGAAAGGTAGACAAGTTAAGTATGTAATATGTATCTTCGGATACATATATATGTGAGAATGTGAATGTATTATATGTTGCATGTTTAACTAGAACTCACTCAGCGTAGCTGACTTTTAGTATGCACGCAGGTGAATAGGCTTAGGCAACTCGCTTGAATGAAAACACATGGCATTGGACTGAAGATACTGGCATCTTGAGAAGAATGTTATGATGTTTTAAAATGACTTGTAAATTATGTTTCAAGACAAAATTTGTTTATTTTGGGAGGATTTGAATGATTATGTAATATATGTTTGAAGTTTATATTCCGCGAAAAGTTTTTAATTGTCTTTGATGTTTAGAACTGTGTTTATGAGTAAATCCAACGCCAAAGTAGGGCACCGGGACCGGGGCCTTACAGACAGTTGTGTTCCTCTTTGGCCGAGAGGGACTTGTCATACTACCTAGCCTTAAGATGAAGGAGTAAAAACAAAACTAGGGAATTCTTAATGAATTTCTTGAAAATAAAAGCAATCTACTTGATTTAAAATCTTTAAGAAAAATTTTCTTTGAAGGTTGAGGCATAGCCTCGGAGTTGTTTGTGTGTGCATAAAAATATAATAATAAACAATCATTATTTAAACAGTTAAATAAGTATCTAATCTAGCAAGTAATTAGGTAAGCTGTAAACAATCAAATAGAATACATCATGTAAACAAATAAGCATGTATGGGGCTCCAAAGCATGTTACTAAGGCACCACTAACGACCTATTTTAAAGCTTCGGCTCTGATACCAATCTGTCACACCCAAACCTACGGCGAAAATGTCGGGGCGTGAGCTGATTGCTCACAGCTGTCAATGTATTATCATGCAATATTTATAATGATAATATCCATTAATCAATTTCAATAATTTAACAAAGTTCAAATAGACAAATTATAGAATTTCCATAAATAAAACAAATAAAATAAAATCTAAATTTAAATCTTGTGTCTTCTTCTCTAGGATGCAACCCAAAGTTTTTTCTTCAAAACAAGCTTGAGAATCACATCACACGATGACCTGCATATGCGTTAAAAATACAAATAGATTTGTCAACACTAGGTTGAGTGAGTAAAACACCAGATTTTCATGATTATATAATAATAAATAAAAGAGCAAACTATGTCAAGTGAGATAAGCAATTTAACCAATAAGCAAGTAAGAATGTTGTCGGTAAGCTCGATGTCAGATGAACTGAACGATGGCTAACACGACGGGTGTATGATCATACTAGACTAAGAATATGTTGAACCTCTCCGACATGTATTCAACTAAGGCATATAAGCATATAACACTTTAGGTATAAACTGTTAAACACACATGACTAACAGTATGTCCCCAAAACGGTTAAAAATAAGTAATAGAAGGGGGGGTGAGATACTCACCTTGGAAATTAAGCAAGAGATAAACGAATGCGGTAAGAACGATAGTTATAAATTTTATTATCAAAGTTTTAACATAAATAATATGATTTCATTATATAAAAACACATAAAAAATACTTAAATAAAATTTATAAGACTTTGTGTAGATTATATAAATAGATTTGTTTATAAATAATTATTTTAAACTAAAAATACATTTTTAATTTATTTATATACATTAATAACGATTTCTTTTATAGTAATATCGTAAATAATTATTTAATAAATAATATTTAAATAAGCTATAACCTTTTATAAAATACTTAAATATATATGTATATATTTGAACATGTTAATTAACAGGATTATATTAAACATATTTTAGACTAATACACTTTTTAAATATTAAAACCTGTCTGAATTTTTAATACATATATATACACACACACACACACACACACACATACATACATACATACAACATACATACATACATACATACATATATATATGGATTTTTAAATCAAAGTTCGGAAAAATGATGGGTTTATATGTCGGTTTTACCATAATAACGTTTATTTAATATTTAACAATATTACATTAATAAAACCCTTTTTGATCCATAAAACAATCAAAACAAAAATAAAAAACCATATGCCATGGTCGGGGCTCCAACCCACGCCAGTTGTTAAGAACCAGAATAGAAATTTATGAATACCAAATCAGTTAACCCAAATCCCCTAATGAACCCTAGATTCATAATTTATTTAATTGATTGTTAATCGATCAGTTAAATAGAGGGTTAATGAAGAGTGCAACAAAACGAACACAACAGTATAATTGGATACCTCTATCGATGCTTGTTTGAGGGTTAATTGATGATTACATTAGGCGGCTAGACGAGATCAAGATACATGATTAAAACATCAGCAATTATGATATTCGGGATTAGAGTTCTAATTGCGAGGCAGTGAGGATTAAAACTGCAGGCTTAATTAAATTATGGTGTTCGTTAACGTGTATAATTAGGACGAGGTGGTGTCGGCTATTAACATTGGGTATTACGAATCCATTTGATCATGTTAACATAATTAAGAACGTCGGTTACGCCGATTTAAGCAAGTGTAATACAGATTATGATTCAATTTCCATGTTGATTGCGAGAATTGAGGTCCAAGCTATGCTAAGTATAAACGGGTTCGCGATACGGGTTTAGGATTTGGGTCGGATCTGGGTAAAAGGGTTCATAGGATTATTATATAATTATATATAAAATTTTCATTATAGCTCCTGAAGAATGAGGGTGGAAACATATTTGGGTAAAAGTTTGGTTTTGGGCTAAAATTTCCTATTATTGAAAGTTATAATTACATATTATATAATTAATTAAATAATAATATAATAATAGTTAATTTAGTCGATAACGCGATATTTTAATTGGCAAAAAAAAATTTCCCGAACATAAGAACGGGTCAGGTAATGTAAGCTGGTAGAACCGAGTTGTTACAAACGCAAATTAGGAAAGAAAGAAATTTTTGAACTTTTTAAATTTGAACTTATGTCGATAAAATTGGAAATAAGTTGCAAATTTTGAAAATTTTTACAATTATCCATATATATAACTAATATGAAGTTAAAAAAAATTCAAACTTAGAAATAATAAGGTAAAAATATAATTCAAACAAAAAATGAATAATAACAAAACAGGTGTTAACTAACATACTAAAAAATAAAGATACAAAAACTCTCCTAAAATAATGAAGATGTTATATATAACGCTTTTTAAAAATAAATAGTAGCAAACTGTCAATAATGAAGATGTTATATGTAACGGTTTTCAAAAATAAATAGTAAGAAAATGTTGATTTATAAAAAAATGACAATCTTAAAATTGCGAACCTGTAATTCAAATTTGATAAATTAGTTTATTTAACAACTAATTTGATAATCAATTTATACTTGAAGGCCTAGGATATTTGTGTAATGCGGTACCACAACAATTAAAGTTCAAAATCGAATTTGATTTGTATGATATAGCACATTTATTTCATTCTTAAATTGACAAAGTCTATATTTGTAAATAATATTATGGTAATTTAGGTAACAATTATGATATTTCGTATACATAAAATAATAGTTGACTTGATTACTAATTTAGATATTTTGATAAATTTTAATTTGTTAATATGTGGAAATGATGTAGATGGAAATCTGATAACTTGGAAGCCTATGTGGACATGCTAGTTGAATGCTATGTGGAAACACAACTTTAAATAGAATCTTGATTATCAAACACAACTTATGAACAATGATAGAATCTTGATTATCAAACACAACTTAAAATCCAATGGTTGTGCTTGGCTGTGCTTGGTTACTTGAGGTGAGGTTTTAGATCTTTTTATTGTTGTTATTATTATACCATCATATTATAAAACTTGCTAATTAAGTGATGATGTTACACACTCGATTTGTGAAAGATCAAAAGAAGAAATTTGGAAGCGATGTGGTTTCTTGGAGTAAAGTAGTCATAGGTGATGTGGATATACCGATTGTAAGTACTCACCCGTCTGTTGTTGGTAAGGGTACATTGATTAACATGTTAATTAACAAAATTTGTTTTTCCTATACATTTTGTTATGAATTATAAGGTGGCAGAACCTCGCTATTCTAATCTGAAACAAGGGGTAGGTATTAAATTAAGGAATTTCTGGCTAATATATTTATTCAAAATTGTAGTTATTTAATTAGTTATAATCTTAATGCACATGGGACTGAATATTTGGTGTTTAATTAGGGGTGTTTACGTTCTGAATTTGACGGTTTTTGTAACAACTCGGATTTCAACTATTATTTTACAAATCGTTACCCGACTCGTTTTATGTTCGGGAAATTTTATCAATAAAAGTATCGTGTTATTCGAGTTAACATTATTTTACTAATATTTGTTTATCCTACATAATTAATATATATACAACTACTTTGAAATATATACGTTTTTAACCCGAAACCAAACTTTAACCTCAAAGTGATCCCAACCCTAATCTCCAAGAACTATTTTGCAAAATCTGATAATTATAATCCAATAACCCTTAACCCAAATCCATATACCCGTAACCTTGAACCCGTACCCGTTTATGTAACTTGAAGCATAATTTTCGTCTTAAAGTTGGAATTGATCGGTGGATATTGTTATTCTTGTCATTTGCTGCCTCATAGACTAATGTAATTAAGAAACAAGATCAAAAACGATATCAATTTACTATATTATCGAAGCCGTCTAACCTCGTTTATCAATCTATCATATAATGTACACCATAACTCAATTAAACGTACAGAAACTATCCCCTACCCATCGCCGTCAATATCCCCCTATTGAATTTGATTTTAATGGCTGTTGGTATCGTCTTCTTGGGCCTTCTCAGCCATCGGGTTATCGAACCAGTAGACCAACGTATAAGCATGCTACGAGGTAATTAATTATGTCATATTGTTCGTTTTTTATCGCATCCCAATAACCCTAACGTTGATTAAATCAAAACTCAACCTATTAATGAATTAGAGATTCTAGGGTTTGTTCTAAATGGGTACCATTGTCTGTCTGTTCTTATAACTTTATATTCTGAAGCTATTACCAGCTGCCATGGTAGCGCAGCTGATTATGTATGCGATTAAGGCTGTTGTGGCTGGGTTCGAATCCCTCCCAGCCCGTTTTTGGCTTCTTTATTTTTATTTTGTAATAAACTCAATAAAACATATGTATTAGTATATTTAATAGTTTAATTTATATTGCAAATATTATAACTTATAACTAATTGATATTTTCACAAAAACATCATATTAACTTGTCACTTTTTCCGAACTTTGGTTAAAGCCACATATATATATATATATATAGTTACTAAATTTTGTTAAATGTTTTAGTATTAAATGTTTAAAAAGGGTTTTAATTTAATATATATATCTAAAATTTATCACGTAATTAACATGTCAAAATATTATTATAAGATTAAGTATTTTATAAACGATTTTATTTATATAAATATTATTATCTATTATTTACAAAAATTAATCTAAAAGAAATCTTTATTAATCAATATATATATATATATATATATATTAAATGCATTTTAATTTAAAAGAAAACAAATCTCTTTATATAAACTATTTTATAAATATTATTTATTCAAGTATTCTACTTATAATGATAATTTTATATAATTAAAACCATATTGATTATGATAAACCTTGTTAAATAAAGGTGATAATAAAACTAATAATAAATTAACGTAATATAAAAACTTTCGCAAGAACACACTCGACCATCAATTTTCGAACTATCTAATTTTAGCTTCATTATTCCATTCATATTTATTCCTCAACTATTGTTATTTAGGATTCCTCGTCGATAACTTCCGAAGAGCGTAACTCTTGTTTACTAATGTTCTTATCGCATTCGTTTATCTCTTGTTTATTGCTAATGTGAGTAATCACTCCCCTTTTTACTTATTTTTAAACCTTTTTGGGGACATGTGCGTATCTTATATATTTAACTATTCTCTAGTATACAAAACCGCAACTGTTAATCCTTGTGTGTATATCGGTTTATGCCTAACTTGCTAGTTGCTTACTTGCTTTATTTGAACGTTATTTGCTTATTTTGGCAACCGATGTCCATTTTTATGGCACAGTTTAGTCCTTGCTTGGTAACCAATATCCATTTATATGGATTGGTTGAGCCCTTTATTTATGTTTTGATTGGTTGTTTATGTGATATGGCTTAATTGTTTATTCTCACGGGATCAGTTTGCATCTTTCTTTATTTACTATATATTATTACTTTTGTGTCTTAAACTGGTGTTTTACTCGCTCAACATGTGTTGTTGACAAATATTCTATTTTATACGCATATGAAGGTTATCGTAGAAATTTAATGCAGGTTGGTGAAGACTTAGTGAAGAATTTAGTTAAAAGAATATTTTAATCAAGAAATATAAAATTTGTATTGTTGTATGAATTATGTACTTGTTTGCATTTGATTTATTTGATAATTGAATTTAATTAATAGATATTGCCATTTAAATATTGCATGATAGTACCTTGAGAGCTGTGGCAATGAGTTCGCACCCCGGCATTTCCGCCGTAGGTTGGGGTGTGATAGTTTTTAGTTCAAAATATGCGTGATACCAACCGTTACTAATGGTTTTTGATTATTGAAAAATGAAATTGAACCGCTCATAACATGTTTGTTTCACGGTTTTAGTTCACCCTAGAGATTCTACTTTGGCATGGTATGTAGGTTGTCAACGTAATTCAGCTAGATATTGCTATATCGAAGATATAATATTTTATTTTCCAGTTTTTAGTTTTAACTGTCAGGTTTATAATTATAATCTGTTTTTGCAGAGTGAGTATCGTCGTCTATTGAGGCCTAGTGAGTTTGCAAAGTTAATTCGAGTCACCAGATTGGATCATATCAGGCTACAAAGTTGTGAGTTCTAAGGGGGGGGGGAGGGGTGGTGGATGTGGTGTGATCACTCATCACACACCTCACCCAATCAAATGGTGCCATATCACCAACCCCAAATCCATCACATGTGATGGTTTTTTACTAGGGGTGGTGGTGTGGTGTGATGGTTTATTTTAATAAATAATAAATTAAATAAAAAGAAAACAATATTTTACATTAACTAAAAAATAAAACAAGATTACATTAAACAAAGACAACTAAATTAAAAAAACCGACAAAAAAAAAAACTACGGCCATTCCCAACCCCACTTGTCGCATATCTCGCGTTTTCGTTGAAGTAGGAGTGATTTAACGGGTTCATCAAGATGGTCGTGCGGTTGTAGGAGGATTTGTAGATCGGCGTTTTTTTGTTTTTCATTCAAATGGTTGATATACGCCTCCTCACGCTTCATTTTTAAAATATGAGCCTCTTTCCTAAACTCCTTCTTCTCGGCCATTTCCCCCATCCTAGCCGACTTGTATTCGGCGAAGTTTTCGGCCACCGCTTCCTTTCCAAGTCTTGACGGTTCCCCACTTTTCTTGTGATTCGGTCGTGTGGGTGTGGGTATGTCTTCGTCTGCATTGTCTTCGGGTTCTTCGTTCAAGTTCATGTTCGGCATGTTGCATGACAAGTCGCCGGTAGATGTCGTGTAGTCCCCGGACTCGGAAGTTTTTGATCTTTTTGAACAAGATCCTTTCTTCCTTGGAGCCGTTGGTCCATTCAAATCGACCAACGGAATCGGTACCCACTTCGCGTGACGTCTCGCAATCTGCCACGCATCCAAGTGGGGAAAATCCTTAACTTTGTAAACTGAGACATATTCTCGCAAAGCGTTCGTTATCATAGTCGCCTCGCTCGCTCCGCTTTGTGGAGTTTGGGTCTACAAAACATTTAGAAAAAATATATTTATAACAAATTGTAAAAATAAATAAAGTACTAGATTATAAAATAAATAAACTAAAATAGTTACCTCTTGGACGTAACAAGCGTTAAATTTTGACATTTTTCGATTCAAATCTCCCCACTTGCCAATCATTTGATCCTTGTTTCGTTTGGTTGCGCCGGGAAGTTGCGAGAAATGTTCTTTAATACGTTTCCATAACGCGTCTTTTTTTTGTTGGTTTGAGCATTTTTTTTTTTATTCGGAGCAATGTAAATAAGCCTTGGTCAAGGAGACCTCCTCATCGGCCAACCAACGCTGAGCACCTCTTTGATGTGGCTCCTCATCCTCGGATTCATCTTCATCCAAAGTTTACACATCGTGACGAAAAGCACTTGCAAATTGATGTATAACATCGTTATTGTCTAGGGGATCGACGGACATTTGAGACGGTTGAGAGCCAAACAATTGAGACGGTTGAGAGCCAAACATTTGAGACGGTTGAGATCCAAAAGTTTGAAAGGCATTATTTGGGTAATTTTGGGTAGAAAAAGGGGGTATAAAAGGTTGGTTTTGATACGATTGGTTTTGGGACGGTTGATAATAACGTTGTTGTTGGGAAGGTTGTTGTTGGTTTTGGGACGGTTGAAAAGGTTGGGGATAATAAGGTTGTTGTTCAGAAGGTTGGTTTGTGTCGGGTTCGTCTTGTAAGCGAAATCTCGTCGGTTCGCCTAGATTTTGTCGAACCTTTGGTCGGGTTTGGGTTTTCTTTGAACCCGACCCACGTTTCTTAGAACCCTCCATTTGATATGTTAAAAATGGTGTGTGTAATAAAAGATTTTGAGTTGGATTTGTGTATGTTTTGAAGATATATTTATAATGTTTTTATTGTGTTTGGTTTTAATGTTTTTTTTATTTATTCAATTCCAACGGCTACATTAACCCCCCCCCCCCCCAACGGCTATTTCTTCTTGGAAAACACCCCCACCAAGCGTGATGGCCATCACGCAAACTTCCTATTTTCGCGTGACCATGGGAGCGGCGGCGGTGTGGGATACCTCATCACGCGTGACGGGGAGGCCACCACGCACCGCCCCGTCCGCCCTAAGATTGTAATTTGTTTTGGTCATTAACAGGATAATAATTATAATATATAAATTATGATGTAAATAACTAATTGATAAGTGAGCCGGATTTGAGCCTTTGTATGTTATACGAACTTTGACTCAACTCGAGCCTAAAAATAAATTTGTTTATAATATATAATAAACGTGCCAGAGAATCACTTAGCGAGCCCAATATTTACATAATTTTTATTTAATGTTTTAAGTATATATTTATAGAATAATAATTATTGTATGTATATTGTGATAGAAATAAGTAAATGATCAACAGATTTTGTAAGTTAAATGACGTCTGGCACGAGTAGGCTTGCAAGCCTAAAAGAGGCCAATTATGACAAATTTTTTTAATTGAAATTAAGAATGGCCAAGTTAAGAACTGAGCACATTTAAAATTCATAATTTAAAAGAATTTTGTCATTCTTCATATATTTTAGAACTGAACACTTATATATTAAGAAGTGAACTTTCACTTATCCTCTGGATTTTTCTTGGATCTCTAACTTATATAATACTATGATAAATTGCTTACCCACTATTAACGGCAATGCCATTAATTCATACATATATACTATATTATAATAATGTTGTGAAAAAAATATCATAAAACGTTTACCCACTATTTATCATATTTTTCTGTTGTTTATTAGTAGGCACTTCTCGAATACGAAGACATAAGCTCCATATTGGTGAGCTTGATTTCGCTCTTGTGTTCCCAATAATTTCACTCTTGTGGTCCTGATAGGAAGTGGTGGAGTCACAACGGCGACAAAGGTTCTGGATGTTGGTCTCAGTAACGATTCATAGATGGTAGTGGTAACTAATGATGGTGGCCTATAAGGCCCCCGATCCTGGTTCCCTACATTGGTGTTGAGTTTACTCATAAACACAGTTCTAGATATAAGAGTTAACTAAAGATTTTCGCGGAATATAAACTTCAACCATATATTACATAATCATTTCAATCTGTCCATAATAAACAAACTTTGTCTTTAAACATATTATAAAAGTCATATTAAACATCACAACATTCTTCCAAAGATGCCAGCCTCTTCAATCCAATGCCATGTCTCTTCGCTCAAGCTAGCTGCCTTAGCCTATTTACCTGTGTACATACTAAAAGTCAGCTACGCTGAGTGGGTTCTAGTTAATCAGATATCATACTTTACATACACATATACGTGCTCAAATGTACGTATACATACTTAACATATTTATCATTATTCTATATATATACATACTTTCATTCTTTCATACTTTCTTTCTTTAACATACACAGTACATTCATAACTATTCTCATATTATAAAGAGCATTTCGCCACACATATCTCGATTATTCTTAGGGTCCGGTGCCCTCCATCCTCAGATATTATTAGGGTCTGGTGCCCTCCATCCTCAAAAACGTTTGCAGATGCGTACAGCTGATTGGAATACTTGTGTGAGATTTATTGTTATTTTATAATTGTTTAATTTAACAAACACAAGGAAATACAAAGAAACAATAATCCGAAAGAACAATGTTATTATTCTGGTAATCATAAAATGTAGAGCATCATTGTGTTGGAAATTATGAAAAGAATAGGTTAATCATAGTATGTAAAGTGAATTATAGTTGTCTCGCTGAACATGGTGCCTTGGTCGCTACTAAACCAACTCATGTGGCATACACGATCTAACGTTTGCTGATCATTGCAATTTCATATAGCTATGTCACACCCTGTGGTAGACACATGAATTGTTTTCATGGGGGTACTTTTTAGGGGTTGTTTGTGTTTATGTCGCTATATATTAATTTTTTCCGGTTCAGGTCGGGTCGGTCTATAAAAGAAGATAATCAAACTAAGTTTTGTATAATTAACATAAGTACAACAAACGTCATTAAAAACACATAATTAAAATAATATATTTTTTTAATATTGTTATTTACGGGCTTTCATTTTTTAAATCTAATCATAACCAATTATTTTAAAACCAGATCGGAGATTGAACCAAACATGTTACTAATCCACAGGTTAGATCGATCATACTGATTGAATTGTTCAGTTTTAAATAATTTTTTATCGAAACACATATAAAAATAAGCACATCATAGAAAACAATAGTTAAATAGATTGGATAATAACAACCTTCAAAGAACTTTGACTTCTTTATATATCCTAATTAGAAAACAATTCTAAAGACTGCATCTCTTTCTTCTTCCTATCAAAAATAACCTGCAAGCTCTGCCATTTTTTTATCAACATTCAAAACATCAATGCGACCATCTCTAATTAACTATATTCATTAACAAAGATCTATCTTGGGAGGGTCAATATTTTCACAAATATATAACTGAAAAAGAAAACTAAGGTGGTAGTTGCCCCCCTTCGGCTAAGAGTAATTGATGTGCGAAAAGCTATATATATATATATATATTTAAATATTAATAACTAATTCTTGCAATTCAACACTAAGTCTTAAATTTATAAAACCAAACAATCCTAACTAAGCTTCACACAAATGGCAAACGTACCGATCGCGTAGCAGCACAGTCTAATGGAAGTCTGGATGTCGAACACAAAGACACGTGAGAACGGCTCAGATAATTAACCCTAATCTAAGTCTTGCCTAAATAATATATTTCTTTATCTTATTTTATTAAAACTAACTTGACTAATTTAACTTAACTAACGGTGAAAATTAACGGAACTAACGATAATAAGAAAACGAATCACCTAGGTAGGATGACTTAACGGTCGTAAGATGACACGGGTGCTAACATGTAAGACCCCGTTACCGGTTCCTCACTTTGGACGTTGGATTTTCTCATAAACACAGTTCTAAATATCAGAGTTAATTAAAACTTTCACGAAATAATAATAATAGTCAACCATTTATTACAAACATTCGTATCTTGTCTTTTTAAAACATAAATAAAACATAGTATCAAAACATCATGACAAATCTTCAGATGTCAGCCTCTTCAATCTCGCCATGTGTCCCGCTCAAATCAGTTGTCTCAGTCGATTAACCTGCGTGCATACTAAAAGTCAGCTATGCTGATTGAGTTCTAGTTAATCAGACGACATACAATACATTCACATACTTATATATACACCCGAAGGTACATACCTTCATATTTACTTACATACTTACATACATACGTACTTTCATTCTTTCTTTCATACTTACATACATACTTTCATTCATACATATACGTTTTAAAGATCATTCCGCCCTATAACCTTTGCCGATATTATTAGTGTCGGTTCCCTACATTCGCCGATATTATTAGGGTCGGTTCCCTTCATTCGTCGACATTATTAGAGTCGGTTCCCTACATTCGCCGACATTATTAGGTTCGGTTCCCTACGTTCGCCGAAATTATTAGGGTCGGTTCCCTTTTCTAACTATACCTTCCATACCTTTATATAATTATAACTTCCATACATTCATACAACACTCATACATCATATATATATATATATATATATATATATATATATCAATCATATCTTTAAACTATCCCGTGACGGTACATGCAATATCCAAAGATCGTTCATGCATCGTCAAGAATTCGTTCATACATAAATCATATTATATATATATATATATATATATATATATCATATCTTTAAACTATCCCGTGACGGTACATGCAATATCCAAAGATCGTTCATGCATCGTCAAGAATTCATTCATACATAAATCATATAAGACATACACTTACCACTTAAGGTAAGTGTATTAGCTAATCACATCAAGTATGCACACAGCCCCGAAAACATAACAAGGAATGGGGCTAGAAACTCACCTGAATGCGGTTACGTTCACCGTTAATAAAGTTATTCCCTTCTTTAGCTGTGCGCGACTAACTTTATAACAATTACACGCATCAATTAACTATCACTACCCATATCGCGTTTCTAGTCTAATTATAACCCTCGACGAACGGGGGTCCGTGGGCAGCGCCCCTGGCAGCGGGGTTCTAGGGGCGGTAGCCCCTAGAAGGGTCCAAGGGGCAGAGCCCCTGGCTGGGGTGGAGCTGCCAGGTCAGCTTAGAAAAATTTTATTTCCATTAACTGTCTCAACACATTTTTCATTAGAATTCTAAATTATAATTTTATTTGCTAACTCATAAAGTTCGAGGGCTTCTTTGTAATTAATCCATTATACTATAAGTTCAGGGACCTTTCTGACATTCTTTCAAACTCTAATTCGTTATCTAATTTCTTAGCGAATTGGGGGTTCATTCGTTACTTCTGTCTTTCCTAACGAATTGACCCTCACAACGAATGGACCTTCTAATGGATGAGGGTTCATTTGGTCCTTATAACGAACCGGTCCTTCTAACGAACTGGTCCTTATAACGAACTGGTCTTTATAACGAATGACCCTCTATAATGAATGGACCTTCTAACGGATGAGGGTTCATTCGTCATTCCCCCATAACGAAGTGCCTAACGAATTGCTTGATGAATTGCTTAACGAATTAAGCTAATTCGTTATTCTTCCTTAACGAATTACTTGCTAGTTCGTCATTCCCCCGCTAACGAATTAGGGTTAGGTCAGAGAACATTCTCTGACACCCTTAACCTCGTACCCATCTTTTCCGGCACCATCATCGCCGGAAAACCGGGATCTCGCCGGAAAAGCGAGATCTCGGTCGTTTTCCACCGTTTTTCAACATTTTTCATCCCGTTCGCTCCAGATCTGAGCTAGGGTGACCCCTAAGCTCATCTTTTGATAGATTTATACCCGATTCCATTCAGATCTCGTGACTTTAATGGTTTAAGGTGTCGGCTCGTCGTTTCGCGACTAGATCTAGCGGGTTTGGATCCATACAATATCATATTATCATTACCTCGGATAGATACTCGGGTTTCTTGGTGATTTCGGCTAGAGAGAGAAAGTAGGATGAGAGAGAGCTAAGTGTGTGTTTTGGATGGTGCGTGGTGTCACACCCCAACCTACGGCGGAAATGCCGGGGCGCGAACTGATTGTCACAGCTCTCAAGGTACTATCATGCAATATTTAATGACAATATCTATTAATTTAATTCAATTTTCAAATAAATCAAATGCAAAATATAACTCATTAAACAAACAATAAACACAAATTTAATTCTTGATTTTATCTTTTTAACATAATTCTTCACTAAATCTTCACAAAGTCTTTCAACTAATTCAAGTGATAACCTGGATATGCGTATAAAATAGAATTTTGTCAACAACACATGTTGAGTGAGCAATACACCAGTTTAGTTGTACATATAGTATATATAATAAAAAACGTAGCTGCAACAAGTCATATGAGAATAACAAATTAACCAAATGAGCAAGTATAACTAAGATGTCGAGAAGCACAAAGGCTAACGACTGGCGTATGATCATACTATTCTGAGATTATGTTGGACATCTTCGAATGTGGTTCACGTAAAGCATGTAAGCACATAAACAAGTAAGGTATAAGTTGTTAACACATAAGACAATAGTTGCAGTTTTGTGTATAAGTATATATGTAAAAGTAATTTACGCATATGTCCTCAAAATAGTATGAAAACGAGTAAAAAGAGGGGAATGTGGTACTCACCTCAATAGACGAATCAAAAGTGAAAAAGGAATTTTAAGATTGATGAATGCGGATCACGCGCGTTGACGATAAGGCCTAATAAGAATACGAAGATACGTTAAGATAATAAACTAGATCGATAATGAAAGCTCGATAATTATCATTATTATTTAGTTAATATTATACCCCTATTTAATAATATATATATATAAAGATATATTATGTAGAATATTTAGTTTGTTTTATATAAGTAAGACACATCTTAATATTATCATTATTAGTTTTATAAATCCGTTTAAAAGTATATTATAATATTTTATTATATAAACATATTACATAAGTAAAATACATCTTTTATAATTAATTAATTCATTAAAATATATAAGTATAAAAGTTTACCTTTTTAATATATATTAAATCTATAGATCCAAGTTATTATTTACGGGGTATTATTTATACATATCTATACATAAACGAACTTTTAATAAGGATGCAAAACAAACATAGGTATCGTTGTCGGTTTTATAAAAATACACTTTTATTTATCAACTGTAACTATTAATATTAGTTAAAAATGGTTAAAATAACAACATATCAAAAAAATCACTAAAATGCGGCTGCCGGGACTCGAACCCGCGCTGGCAGCCATCAAAGAACTTAACACCATCCACCCTAGCCATCTGGGCTAGGGTGCTAGATGGTTATGACCTGAAACGAACCACTGATATACTGCATATCAGAAATTCCCCCAAATCAAGAACAAAACCCTAGAAAACTTAATTCGTTTAATCCGCTTGTTTTAGTTCAATCAACCATAGGGTTATGATTCTATGATTTCAGAAGAACATAAATCAATAATATCTACTTACAATGATGATCAAATACAGGGTGAATCGGGACGTTTATGAACGGCAGGCGAAGCTCTTGAATCATGATCATGAGGTCATGAATGTCTAATTACTCAAAGGGTATTGAAGGCGAGGTTGTGAGGGTTGTGTATGCAGATTTAACTGGTTTAATATCGATGATTCGAACTATAATGTTAAACGAGTATAGACGGTTGAAATAATAATCAAAACGTATCAACTCTGATCTTATTTCCCTAATTGTAGCGCCGGTGAGTCTGAGATAGGTAAGAAGAATAAGTCTATTGATCCAATTTCCATGTTTGCTACGTAAATTGTGGTTCAAGAAATGTAAACGGGTTTGGGGTTCAAATACGGGTAAACAGGTACGGGTTGCTGGGAGAATAGGTTATAATATAATAATATATTTACTGTTTTAGTCCCTATAGTTTGAATCTGGATACAAATATAGGTTAAAGTTTAGATCTTGGTGAAAATTGTATATATTTAAAAGTTAAATGAATATCAAGTATATGTATAATTAAATAATATAATATTTTAGTGATTAATTTACCAAAAACGCAAATGGGTCGAGTAACGGATATAATATATTAGGTGGAAAACCCGAGTTGTTACAGTCTCCCCTACTTTAGGGTATTTCGTCCCGAAATTAAGAAATACTATAACAACACTATTACAATAAAAATACATAATACAGAACGTTGAATAGCCAAAATAACGCTCCAAATGCAAATCCAATAAGGGCACTTATATATAGGATGTACCAACGGTGTATCCACCATGTCCTTATCATCTTTACATTTGTACCGTTATTCCAACCACTTTCAATTCTATATTATGACACACAATCTTACGAATCATGATTTCCATGCGAGGACTATGATAATTATGTTCCGGACCATAATTAATTTCATCGTCGGATGGTCCACATGATTCGTCCCATCGTGTGGATTTTGCAAAATGTTTGATTAAAAAAACATGAGTTTGAGGAAACAAAAGTTTTAAGGAGTTTTAATTTTATAACACTAGAAAATCAACAATTCATAAAACAATAAAACTTGTAGTGAATTTTAATAAAGCAAAGAAATTTTAAGACGACTTTTAAATGTACAGATATAAGTTTTTTAAAATTTAAGAAGGGTAGCTTATAAATAGTGAAGGTAAAGAAATAAGTTAAAAGTAGGTTTAAATAAACAATCTATTTAATAAGAAAAAACAAACTTTATTCATAAGATAGATTATAAAAGATAAATAGTTCAAATGGCCATAAGAGGCGTTACAATAATTAAGAAAAAGACAAAATAAGGTAAGATAGATAAAAGGAACGACAAAGGTATTCAATATCGTTGAGTAGCTTGATTGGCGTGACTTGAGGCACCATGAGGAATTGCAGGAGTAGCAGCAACTGAGGTAAATTGATGCGGCAGCCCGGAAAACTGGAGCTTAAATGGTTTGCAAGAGAGTTGTTTGGTGGAAATATGTTTGATAGACTGGAGCTTGTAGTTGCGAGGTGTGGTAGTGTTGGGTTAAGTAAGGTTGACCTTGATTGATGGGAGGAGCTTGAGGGACATGAGATTGATGGGTTTGAGACTGGTAAGCATGGGTCAAGTAGTATGGTGTAGTCTTAGTTTGCGCTTGATGGGCATGGATAAGTTAAGGGCACATATTACGAAGATGGTTTGGGTTTCCACAATGGTAGCAAGCATGGGTATTAGGAACACCGGCTTGAGCAAGAGGGGTAGGTTGTTGCGGAACAGCTTGTGCAGTAGGCGGGACACGACATGTGTTAGCAATATGGTCGTAACGGTTACATTGGATGCAGCGACGACATAGGGATTTAAGTGAGTGATGATGATTACAAATGGAGCATGACGGAAATGGACCGAGGTATGGTTTCTTGTTTGAGGAGATTTGTTGCAGCAAGGTACTTATGTTTCTTGTTGTGAGGATGGGTGGGGGTAGATGGTTTGTAGTCACCAGCAGAGGAATTAGTGGGAAAAGTTGAATCGGATGCATTGATGTCCTGAATTCGGGTCACTATCCGAGGGATCGTAGCAACTATCTCTTTGGCGATACAGGAAGCTATACAGTGGTTGTGAGAATCAAACAATTGACGTCGAGGATGATGGTGGTTTCTTGAATGAGACATTTTATGAGGACCAAAAATGAGGGTTTATAAGATGAGGGATAAACCGGGGAATCATAAGAATAGTAAAATGTTTAATTATGTGAAAATAATATTATTTTCTTAATAAGTGAGGAATTGCGTCATGAGGATTAAAAGTAAAAGTTTATAAGATGAGGGGGGTACATTGCGTAAAATATTGCTAAAAAAATGAATTAATTTTATTATTTTATTATTTTTTTGAGTTGTTTTAAATAAAATATTAAAATTTTCAAACATCCTTTGAAAATATAGTGCTGCAACCTGTTGTCTTTGAAAAGATAAATTGTGTTGGGTGAACATATTTATAAATTATTAGAATTGAAATTGTCTAAATCCAAAAATCGAGTAAAGATTTATTATAATGTACGATTGAGAAAGGTAAAGTATGTTTAGATAAAAGTGACAAAAACATCTTCTTTAATAAACTTAGTTATGAATAACTTGATTAATTAAATCTAAAAATTTGAATAACTGAAGTTGATTGAACTGAAATATTCTGCTTAGGTCGGAAAGTAGGGTTTAATAGAGTAAGTTTGGAAATTTTGAGCTTGATGAATATGATTGAGTCGAGAACACACATGGAGTAGGTGATTAGGATTTTCATAGTCTTGGCAAGTATTAACAAGATAATCAAATGATTACTTTAGGTACAAACCGATATGAGGATTGAATTGAACAGTAAGTGAAGAATATCGAGTGAATTTTGACGTAAATTTTCTTGTTGGAGACGCTAAGATTTTGTTGAGATTGACTGTTAACTTGATTGACAGCATATAGTTGATGTTTAGACTTGCGGTTGTTGTTGTTGTTATGAGATTGAGTAGCGGTAAATGAATTGAATTTATTGGCGAAGAAGTTAATGAACAATATTGAATTGATTGTATTTATGTATTAGAAATTGAGTTTATATATTAGAGATTGCAGGAGTTATCTCCTTGACTAAACATGTAACCATGAGGCGGTTATAGAAAATAAATGATTGGTGTTGTTTCATGTTAAGAAAACATTCTATGATTAATAAAGATGTGATTTGATGAGAATATTGGATAGTTGTCTAGATTTCATATGGGTTATGGTGTAAAACAAAACTTAAATATGTTATGCTTATGTTTATTCATAACTTAAGGATAAGTTAGAATCCAAATTGAAAATCAATGGGTTAATTTGATGAGTTAATGAGTTTCATCAAAGTTTGACATGTTTTAACAAACTAACATTTTGAGGTTGAATACTGGAAATATGTTTAATAGTTTATGTATATGATGTCATGAGTATTAAATTGTATTATATTATTTAAATTAATTAAGTTATTGACATTATAATAATGTGATAAGATGAATAGGTGAAAACCGATTTTAATGAGTGTAAATTGTTTTGGTTAGCTCGTGATAACCGAGTCTTGATGAATGAAGGGTCTGTATCCGATCAGGAGAATAAAAATGTTTTGAGTGTATGAGTAGATCGAATCAATAGATCTTGATTAAAAAAATGATTTAGTAAATAAGGAATGGAATAGTTTAATAATAGAATAATTGAATAGTTAAATCAAATCATAAATTGGTTCGTATAAAATCAAACAAATAAAACAATTAACGAATATTCTTCGAGGTGTTGGGTTTCCCATGAGCTTTCAATGGAATTTTGTTTCCCCATCTTATTAGCATACCAAAACCAAAACAAATGTGTTAGTCAGCCTCCCATGAGCATTACATGGTAATTTGAATGACCCAACTTAATTAACGAATCAACGAATCAATTGAGTTTGTTGGCCCATGAGCGTTACATGGCGATTTGACCGACCAAACTAAATAACGAATAAATGAACTCAAGCAAAAGTAGTTGAAACATCTTGTATATCACCACGGATGATAATGTTCCAACAAAATATCGCAAATATAACAAATTGTGCAAATGTACAGTTGGCGTGTCCATGGTGTCCCATGGGTTTTACACCCGACTAGAAATTTTAAAAACAATAAAATACAATAAAGGGTGTAACCATTTAGCCGGTTACATTAAGCGCTTAAAGTGTCGGTCGCATGAAAATTTCCACTATGGCGGGGAATCTTGTCACACTCCCTAGTTTTAAGTGAAAACGAGCAAAAACAAAGCTAGGAAATTCACAAGGAAATTTCCGACAATAAAAGACAATCCAATAACATTTAATATAAATATTATAAAATTGAGGCATAGCCTCGAAGTTATAAAAACATTTTAAGAATGAGACATAGTCTCAGAGTAATAAAACATTTTGAGAGTGAAGCATAGCTTCGGAATTGTGTGTGTGTTCATAACAATACAATAATAAATAATCATTAGATAATTATCTAAGAAAGCTGTAAACAATTAATTTTTGAACATATAAGGCAAACAGATAAGCACGTATAGGGCTCCTAAACATGTGTCTAAGGCAATTTCTAACGACCTATCTTAAACCTTCGGCTCTGATACCAAACTGTCACACCCCAACCTACGGCGGAAATGCCGGGGCGCGAACTGATTGTCACAGCTCTCAAGGTACTATCATGCAATATTTAATGACAATATCTATTAATTTAATTCAATTTTCAAATAAATCAAATACAAAATACAACTTATTAAACAAACAATAAACACAAATTTAATTCTTGATTTTATCTTTTATAACATAATTCTTCACTAAATCTTCACATAGTCTTGCAACTAATTCAAGCGATAACCTGGATATGCGTATAAAATAGAATTTTGTCAACAACACATGTTGAATGAGCAACACACCAGTTTAGTTGTACATATAGTATATATAATAAAATACGTAGCTGCAACAAGTCATATGAGAATAACAAGTTAACCAAATGAGCAAGTATAACTAAGATGTCGAGAAGCACAAAGGCTAACGACTGGCGTATGATCATACTAATCTGAGATTATGTTGGACCTCTCCGAATGCGGTTCACGTAAAGCATGTAAGCACATAAACAAGTAAGGTATAAGTTGTTAACACATAAGACAATAGTTGTAGTTTTGTGTATAAGTATATATGTAAAAGTAATTTACGTATATGTCCCCAAAACAGTATGAAAACGAGTAAAAAGAGGGGAATGTGGTACTCACCTCAATAGACGAATCAAAAGTGAAAAAGGAATTTTAAGATTGATAAATGCGGATCACGCGCGTTGACGATAAGGCCTAATAAGATTACGAAGATACGCTAAGATAATAAACTAGATCGATAATGAAAGCTCGATAATTATCATTATTATTTAGTTAATATTATACCCCTATTTAATAATATATATAAAGATATATTATGAAGAATATTTATTTTGTTTTATATAAGTAAGACACATCTTAATATTATCATTATTAGTTTTATAAATCCGTTTAAAAGTATATTATAATATTTTATTATATAAACATATTACATAAGTAAAATACATCTTTTATAATTAATTAAGTCGTTAAAATATATAAGTATAAAAGTTTACCTTTTTAATATATATTAAATCTATAGATCCAAGTTATTATTTACGTGGTATTATTTATACATATCTATACATAAACGAACTTTTAATTAGGATGCAAGACAAACATAGGTATCGTTGTCGGTTTTATAAAAATACACTTTTATTTATCAACTGTGACTATTAATATAAGTTAAAAATGGTTAAAATAACAACATATCAAAAAAATCACTAAAATGCGGCTGTCGGGACTCGAACCCGCGCTGGCAGCCATCAAAGAACTTAACACCATCCACCCTAGCCATCTAGGCTAGGGTGCTAGATGGTTATGACCTGAAACGAACCACTGATATACTGCATATCAGAAATTCCCCCAAATCAAGAACAAAACCCTAGAAAACTTAATTCGTTTAATCCGCTTGTTTTAGTTCAATCAACCATAGGGTTATGATTCTATGATTTCAGAAGAACATAAATCAATAATATCTACTTACAATGATGATCAAATACAGGGTGAATCAGACGTTTATGAACGGCAGGCGAAGCTCTTGAATCATGATCATGAGGTCATGAATGTCTAATTACTCAAAGGGGTATTGAAGGCGAGGTTGTGAGGGTTGTGTATGCAGATTTTATTGGTTTAATATCGATGATTCGAACTAGAATGTTAAACGAGTATAGACGGTTGAAATAATAATCAAAGCGTATCAACTCTGATCTTATTTCCCTAATTGTAGCGTCGGTGAGTCCGAGATAGGTAAGAAGAATAAGTCTATTGATCCAATTTCCATGTTTGCTACGTATATTGTGGTTCAAGAAATGTAAACGGGTTTGGGGTTCAAATACGGGTTGCTAGGAGAATAGGTTATAATATAATAATATATTTACATATTTACTGTTATAGTCCCTATAGTTTGAATCTGGATACAAAAATAGGTTAAAGTTTAGATCTTGGTGAAAATTGTATATATTTAAAAGTTAAATGAATATCAAGTATATGTATAATTAAATAATATAATATTTTAGTGATTAATTTACCAAAAACGCAAATGGGTCAAGTAACGGATATAATATATTAGGTGGAAAACCCGAGTTGTTGCACATGGAATATGTGAAATGAATGGATTATGGAGTAATTATTGTTTATATATGATGGGTCATGGGCTTAAGCCTATGGTCTTTTCTTATTTCCTTTTTAATCCAAGTCCATAACCCATATCTATTTGACCCAACACTAGCCCGACTCATAATAACTCATATATTATTTTATTAACTGAAACGAGAAAACGGGATGTTACATAACACGTGGTTGAAACCAGAGTTCTAAAGATGAGCTAACATAGGTGAGGTCAAGGCACTAGGTCCCTATGGTCAGTTTTACCAGAAAACCCTAACGACGTCTATATAGCTTTTAATTTGTGGTTGTTTATCTACGTACCCTAATGACTCATCACTTGGTCCGTGTCAAAATCATAGGTCTCACTAAGGCTCAAGCTATTACAAAACTAGGAGAAGAGGGGTAACTCAATACTAAGGATAAAATAACTCAACTTACAAACTAACCTAGTCAACAGCTGGAAAACCGCACGTGGTCTCGCAACGACTAACCAAATCAACTAAACCAACAAGATAAGCCGACACCTATAGTCTTGGTCCAACTCAAAGGTGGTGAACTCACGGACTTAAATAACTCAAGAAACACAAACCCTAATGGTATGCCTACCACAATTAATCAACATACAAAGTATTAACCGAAACATGCAATTAACGCCTACACGAAACTAATTCATGCAATAATCAACCACACGGGGCATATGCAACCTAAATACATCTATGGCAGCAGTTATACATGGAATAACATCACAAAATATGAAGTTTACAATAGGAAAACAATCAACCACTTGTTAAGCACCCTAAACTAGTTAATTTAAACCGTTAAACATCAAACCTAGGTGATTCTAACCAATCTAGCCAATCATAATCAATGAACAGCATATAAAATAGATATAAATGATAAACATGTTTATTAGAATCTGATTACAAAAGGTTTGAATGATTAAAACTCAAAAACGAACTTAAAATTGCTAAAACAATCAAAACCGACAACCGAAGGATAAAGATAGAACCGTAAGCTTGTCCTCATTGGTTTCTCCCTTAGAGCAGGTGTGATGGCTGATGGAATGGTGGTTAATTCGTTCACAGGGTTTATGCTCCATAATAGATGTTTAATGTAAGGCCCTACTCCCGGTGCCCTACTTTGGCGTTGGATTTACTCATAAACACAGTTCTAAATATCAGAGTTAATTAAAACTTCCGCGGAATAAATAAAACTTCAATCATTTGTTACAAAGCATTCATAACTTGTCTTTAAAAACATAACTTAAAGTATCTTATTAAAACATCATGACAAATCTTCAGATGTCAGCCTTTTCAATTCCTGCCATGTGTCTCCCTCAAGCTAGCTGCTTCAGTCTATTTACCTGTGTGCATACTAAAAGTCAACTACGTTGAGTGAGTTCTAGTTAATTAGACAACATACAATACATTCACATATTTACATAAATACCCGAAGATACATATAACATACTTAGCTTGTTACCTTTCTTACATACTTTCATACTTTCATTCTTCCTTTCATACATACATGCATAATTATATGTGTTTAAGATAATTTCACCTTATAACCTTCGCAAATATTATAGGTATGTCCCCTACATTCGCAGATATTATTAGGTTATGTTCCCTACATTCGACAATATTATTAGGGTCTGTTCACTACATTCGCAGATATTATTAGGGTCTGTTCCCTACACTCGCATATATCATTAGGTTTTGGTCCCTACATTCCTACATACTCGTACAACCATACATTCATACAATTATATGCATTCATCCTTACACATTAATCTTCAACGATCACACTCCCTGCCGATACGTGCAATATCTGAAGATCGTTCACGCACCGACAAACGTTCATTCATATCCTCAATATAATAACTATCACATATATCATCATGGCATACACTTACCACTTAACTAGTCCCGAAAACATAACAAGAACATAGGGCTAGAAACTCACCTCGGTCCGATTCCTTTCGAGTTAATAGTAATTCTTTCCTTAATTAGGCGCGGCTAATGGTATAACAGTTACATGTATCAATTAACTAGTCCTATTGATGTGTTAGAAACAATCAATTAAATATTAACTAAACTAAACAAGTAATAAAAACTAGACTTAAGACTCAACTACACAAAACACCGGCAAGTGAACCGGTCAATTGTACTAAAGCTAAGTAAGTCCGGAATATCGAACCCACAGGACTCTATAAATTACGTTATTTAACTAATTAGACTCGACTTACGACACGACTATTTATTATTAATGTTTAAAGGGGGTTTTTAAACTAAGATTAAACTAAGAAAGCAAATAAACAAGCAAATGAGAAACAATCAATTAAACACAAGATCGAAACCAATCAGAGAAGGAATCTACCTAGGTAAGAATCCCATGCATCAACAATCATCAAGAAATGGACAAATAACATGATTATGGAAACTGATTTCTAAACTTATTCATCTAACAAACCCTAAGGACCCTTGACCGAATCAAATGAAATCCCAAAGAACAATTATTAGATTATTAAGCAATCAGTATTATTGATTTCCTCACGGTTATAAAATAGGGTTAATTAATAGTATCTTAGGCAAGCAATCTCACGAAACACTAAACCCTAGATAACTTGATAAGCTAACATGACATCATGAACATGGATCAACACAATAAGCAAGAATATTGTCACTATCTATCCTAGCATGCGATTGACCAAGACACATGAACAACTCCTCACCTTACAGCTATTGGAATTTAGCAGAACATTCAAAACCCTAACCAACTATCAACTAGCTTCTATGATCTAATGGGCCCATTCAATCACAATAATCAAAACACCAAGTAATAATTAAACATAAACCCTAAATCTAAATAACACAATCAAGAGATAAAAGATCTATGTGAAGTAATAGTTAATTATTAATCAAGATAACAAATACTCATATGCATCATGAAAGCATAATCAAGTCTTTTACTATTAATATAACGAAATCCATAATCAAAACATTAGTCCAAAGCAAGAATCATACATCAAACATGTTCATCAAACCAAGGTAGACATGAAGTCTAGCCTAGAATCATTATTAAAAACAATCCCAAACAAACAAAACAAAAGAGATTCATGATAAATAACAAGAACGAAGAAAGTAGAGCGATAAAACCCTTAAGACTCCTTTCTTGATCGATTGAATGAAAGCTCCTTGATCTCCAATGTAATCAACCTTCAAAGAACCTTCAAACTCTTGGTTTTTCTCTCCAAAATCGGCTGCCAAAGTGCTTCTCCTTGTTGGTGTATGATGTCAGTAGTTCAGTATTGTTGGTGCATAATGTCAGTAGTTCATAGTCTAGTATCTGTAATCGAGTCTGTAATGTTTAATTATGTTTTGTATGTTTAAGCGAAGTTACTGACAAGTTCACTTAACATGCGAACTTGTGAGTCAAGCGAAGTTATGGACAACTTCGCCTGAACATGCCAGGCGAAGTTGTCATATATTTATATACCTAGCTTACGGCTTGGTTAGGTTAATCGTGAAGTTGTTTGTTTCAGTAGTTTGGTTTCATTTGTAACGTGAGGACGAGAGTCTGTAACAGTGATATTACATCACGTGTTTGAGTTATAATATATAACGTGTGTTCGTTTCGTGTGTTCGTGTGATTCGTGTTCTATACTCGTAACGATCTACGCAGGGATTCCGCACCTGAGTTGATCGAGATATCTCGTGCGATCCGTCCAGGGAACCTACAATTGGTATCAGAGCATTTGCTCGATTGTGTGGTTCGGGATATTCACGCGGGTGTAGAAATCGTCCCGTTTCGACTATTCGCGGGACGTGTTTTCTGTGTTTTTGAGTCAATCTTACCTCCTACCATCGTAATCAAGCCTTTGCACCGTCAAAAACCTCGTAAAATCCAGATTTCAGATCTGCAAAAACGTCCGTGTTCATCAGGCGAAGTTGCCGTCAGGATAAGTAGGGTTTCGGCGAAGATATAAGGTTAAGCGAAGTTGTCCCAAGTTCGCCTAACTCAGCGAAGTTCTCTACAACTCCGCCTACCTCCTAAGTTCGCTTACCTTAAGCGAAGTTAATCATCTGCGAAGTTCTTCAGCGAAGTTAATCAGCGGCGAAGTTAAGGATTAAGCGAAGTTATCCGTAACTTCGCCTACAGTACTTTTCAGAAATTTTTTTGATTTTTTCGGGTTTCTTACTTTTCGGGAAAGATGTCGTCGATTAACATCTCTGAGTTAGTGAAGATGGAGGTTGAAGCAGGGTCAGCTACTAAGGCCCCAAGATTGATGAAGGGAACCGATTTCGTTGCATGGAAGGATCGGTTCATACAATACGTCAAATACCAGGATGCGAAGATGTGGGTATGCATCCAGGATGGTTATATTCCACCAGTTATGGAGTATGAAGGTCGTGATCAAATCAAAAAGTATAGCAAAATGGAAGAAGAAGAGAAAAAGATGTATGAGGCCGAGAGCAAGGCTCATGCTGCTATTACTATGGCTCTTCCACAAGAGATCCTTCATACGTTTAGAAAGTATACGTCAGCAAGAGAGCTTTGGGAAGCTCTTGAGAACAGATTTGAAGGGAATGTAGGAATCCGTGCTTCAAAGATAAAATTGCTCAAAACCCAGTTCTCAGTCTTCAAGTATTTGAAGAATGAATCTTTAGATGATATTATCACTCGATATTACCATCTGATGACTGAATTGAGCAACTATTCAATTTCCTACCGAGAAGAAGAAATAGTTGAGAAGCTTCTAGATGCTCTCCCACCAAAATGGGAGATGTATACTGTGCTGATGAGGGAAGACAAAGACTTTCCCACATATGATCTAGAAACGGCAGTCAACAAGCTCAGAACCTTTGAGCTTAACATGGTCAGAAAAGAGACACCTATGGATCAGGTTCAAGATCCAGGTATGTATGGAGCTAAAGTCAACACTAGCTCAGGATCGAAGACTGAATCTGCTGCCTACTACTCGAAGGGAGAGTCGGGCGCAAACTCATCATATGAGGGTCATGTGTCAGTCAACACAAATGGTGATGTTTGCTATGTAGCAGGTGGATCGAGTGGTTCTCAACCCCAGGTAAGCAAGAGTAGTTGCTCTCCAAGTATTCCCAGCAACAACTACTCCAAGATGCCTATGAGTGTCAAGTCTGCTGAAGAGCAGTTTGGTCTCTATGCTTCTTTTATTGCTTCCTATGAGAACTACATTCAAGGGAAGGTTGTTGATCCAGCTATGTTGGATGAAGACTATGACCAGATTGATGCTGATGATCTGGAGGAAATGGATCTGCAATGGCAGATGGCTATGATCGTAAGAAGAGTGAAGCGGTTTATGAGAAAGACCGGGAGAAAGTTTGTCGGTGGAAAGCCAGGGTTTGACAAGACGAAGGTGAGATGCTACAATTGTCAGCAAAACGGTCACTTTGCAAAGGAATGCAGGAATGAGCATGTGGAACGAAGTCAGGGCAGGTCTCCACAGCAAAGTGGGGGTTCTAAAGATTATAGTGCAATGATGTCCAGAGAAGATGGTGAATACAACTGGAACCTGCATTCTAAAGAAACTTTTGAGCAGGCAAATTTGGCGAAGGTTGAAACTGAAGAAAATGAGAAGGTTACCGGAGAAGAAAAAGCTCTTATGGCAGATGTTAATGACCAGCTCTCCGAGGTATGTTCTAAACCTACATGTTCTAAATGTGAAAACTCGTCTGAGCAATTAGCAACTATAACCGATCAGTATGTTAGGTTGGATGCTGAATTTAAAACCCTAAAAGAAGATCATCATTTTACAAAAGCAAGAGAAAATAGCTATAAAGTCAAAATAAAAGCTTGTGAAAAAGATGTTAAAAGTTTAAAACAAAACTTGCTGAAAAAATTGAAGTGATTGATTTAAGCTATGAAGTTTTGGAAGAAAAAACCAAACTAATTGCTGATAGAGAAAAACAGATTGCTGATCACCAGGTAAAAGTGGTGGAACTAAATAGAAAACTAGAGCAGTTCAGAAATTCCTCTGCTATTCTTGATCACCATGTTAGTGATCAAGGTTCCTCTGCTAAGAGAGGAGGAATCGGTTATCATGAGGTTCCACCACCTTATAATCACAATTACACTTTTAACCCTAGTGTTCAGAAATCTGTTGACTTTGAGGTTGCTCAGACAGTACCAGTTAAAGTAACTTGTAAAGAACCAAATGTTAGTGGAGGCGAAACAAGTTCGCCTGTTTCAAGTGTTAAAATTTCTGATCCAAGTCCAGTCTCATCGGATTCGGATAAGTCATCCGAGTCTGGTAAGGCAAAAAAGGAGGTGGTATTACCCAATGGTGGAGAGAAAGATAAGACGAATAAAAAGAGTACTCCACTAAACCCGTACGTCCCACCATATGTGAGACGAACGGGCGGTAATAAAGCCTCGACATCTAAAACACCGGTTGATAAAAAGGTTGAGCATAGGTGTTGTTTTAGGTGTAATCAATTAGGGCACCTAGTTGCAGATTGCCCTCTGAAGCAGCGATTCAGAGGTGTAAGGCCTACTAAAACTGAGAATAAGCCTAATAGTAATTATCATGCTGCTAAAAATGAAAACCATTTAAAATTCAAAAATGTGACTAATTCAGGTTTTCATAGAAACAAATCTCAGTTTTACACTGCTAATAACCAAACCACAAGCTATAATTCTTTCAATTCACAAAGGTTTGGAAGGCCTCACAATCAATCTTCAAGGAGGTATCCTAATAGGACTTACAGGAATTATCGAGATACTAACTTTGGAAAGCCAAAGTTTGGGATGTATATATCCAAGACCAATTGGTCTTGGGTCCCTAAATTCTAATCTTTTGCTTTATTGTGCAGGAACAGTTGAACAGGGCTGCCAACAATCTTTGGGTTGTAGATAGCGGCTATTCCCGGCACATGACGGGTAACAAATACTTGTTACACGATTTGAAACCTGTTCAAGGAGGGAGAATGAGCTTTGCCGGTGAAAGTGGAGGCAAGATTACAGGAATGGGAACGGTGTCGAACGAAAAGATGACATTGGAGAAAGTTAACTTTGTGGAAGAATTGAAGCACAATCTGCTGAGTGTGTCGCAGATCTGTGATAAGGAGTACACCGTTCATTTTACAAAGAATGAGGCGATTGTGTTGCAACCTGGTTTTCAGATACTAGAGGAGTGGATTGTGATGAAGGCTCCACGTGAAAGGAATACATATATTATGGATATGAGGTCGACTGAAATGGCCACGGAAGAATCATGCCTTATGACAAAAGCGAGCGAATCGGAGTCCGAATTGTGGCATAGGAGAATGGGGCACATTCATCTTCGGAAGATGAACAACATTGTCAAGAATGGACTTGTGCTGGGCGTTCCCTTGAAGAATTTCAATTTTGAAGATAAATGTATAGCGTGCAAGAAGGGAAAGCAGCACAAGAAATCCCATCACACCAAGAAGGTCAATTCTATTGTCAGTACTCTAGAGTTGCTTCACATGGATCTCTTCGGTCCCGTGAATGCAAAAAGTCTAGGAGGTACTTCTTATTGCTTGGTGATCACTGATGACTACCCACGATATTCGTGGGTATATTTCCTGAAATCAAAAGACGAAACGGCTCAGATGGTGAAGAATTTGATTACCAAAGTTGAGAACGTTATGGATAAAAGGGTTTAGTTCATCCGGAGTGACAATGGAACGGAGTTCAAGAATTTTGAGATGGAGATCTTCTGCCTTCAGAAAGGGATTGAACACCAATACAGTGCTCCGTATACACCGCAACAGAATGGAGTGGCTGAAAGGAAGAACAGAACATTAATTGAAGGAGCCAGAACAATGCTGGCTGATTCGAAGCTTCCTGTGGTGTTTTGGGCTGAAGCTGTTGCTACAGCCTGTTATGTTCTGAATAGAGTCTTAACTGTTAAAAGACTTGGTAAAACGTGTTATGAGCTTATGCATGGGAGAAAGCCCAACTTGAGTGGTCTTGAACCATTCGGGTCCCCCTGTTCGATTTTAAAGACAAATTCTAAATTTGGTGAAGTAGCCGATGAAGGAATCTTAGTCGGTTATGTTGTTGGGACTCCCAACAGACGTGTCTTTAATACATCGACCAGCAAGGTTGAGGTGGTGTGTAACACCGATATCACAAGTTACCAACTGCCAAAACCAAGCAACGGACCTGCTGAGTTTTTCGACTATGTTAAACTTTTTAAGTCTTTTAACATACCGTATTTGGATATTGCTGAAGAAGAAGAGAGAGTTGCTACGAAGATGATCCTTGATGAGGAAGAAAACCTATTGCAAAGACAGCTGATCGATAAATGTCAACCTTCCTCATCAAATGCTGTCGATACCCCTGCTGCCTCGACTGAAGAAGAATTTTTCAATCCATTTCACTCTCAGCATGAAACAACCATTGACGAGCTCTCTTCTAACTTGGAAGACAATTTGCATGTTCGTTCTGTTCCGACCACGAGAATTCATAAAGATCACCCTTTGGAGAATGTGATTGGTGATGTGTCCTCAGGTGTACAAACAAGACGTAGCTTGAATGAGCACACCTGTGTTTACACAAGCATCAAGGAGACAGGGATAATCAACGAATGCTTGTACACCTGCTTTATCAGCCAGATTGAACCGAAGAATTATCAAATGGCTCTCAAGGACAGCTCGTGGGTCGAAGCTATGCAAGAAGAGTTGGCTCAATTCAAGAAAATGGAAGTTTGGACTTTGGTTGAAAAACCGAAGCATGTGCATGCGATAGGCACAAAATGGGTGTTTAAGTGCAAGAGAGATGAGAAAGGGATTATCATAAGAAACAAGGCGAGGCTAGTCGTTAAAGGTTTTAATCAACAAGAGGGGATTGATTATAATGAAGTGTTCGCTCCTGTCGCAAGGTTGGAAGCCATTAGATTGTTTTTGGCGTTCGCTGCTTATAAGAAGATGAAGGTATTTCAGTTGGATGTGAAGAGTGCGTTTCTGAATGGGAAAGTTGATGAGGTAGTGTATGTTGAGCAACCTCCGGGTTTTCCTGACCCAGACTTTCCTGATCACGTGTACAAGTTAAGCAAGGCATTGTATGGACTACATCAGGCACCTCGTGCCTGGTATTCAACTTTATCAGATTACTTGCTTGAAAATGGGTTTGAAAGAGGGAAGATAGATTCAAGAGAGATGGAAGCGACTTCCTGCTGGTGCAAGTCTACGTGGATGACATTATCTTTGCTGCATCAAAAGTCTCCATGTGTCAAGATTTTGAGGCCGTCATGAAAAAGAGGTTTGAAATGAGTGATATGGGTGAACTAACTTTCTTTTTAGGATTGCAGGTTGATCAGAGAAGGATGGGATGTTCATTCATCAGACCAAGTATGTCCATGATGTGCTCAAACGCTTCAAGATGGAGGACAGCACTCCATTCGACACGCCAATCTGCGTCAATCACAAATTGGGTGCTGATTCAGACGGTGATGCAGATGTGGACCCAACTCAATATCGGGCTATTATAGGTTCTTTAATGTACTTAACTGCTTCTAGGCCTGATATAATGTTTGATGTTTGTCTTTGTGCACGCTTTCAGGCAAACCCAAAAGAATCTCATCTGAAGGGTGTGAAGAGGATACTGAGGTATCTCAAGGGCAAACCGAAGCTGGGGTTGTGGTACCCGAGAGGAGGAGACTTGGAGCTAGTCGCTTACACAGATTCTGATTATGGAGGGTGCAATCAGAGTCGGAAGTCAACAACTGGAGGATGTCAGTTTCTTGGTGGCAGATTGGTGTCGTGGCAATGCAAGAAACAGACTTCGGTCGCAATTTCAACCTGTGAAGCAGAATACATGGCAGCATCCAACTGCTGCTCCCAGGTTCTTTGGATTCAACAACAGTTGCGCGAATATGGTCTGAATTTCTTACTTACTCCTATTTGCATTGATAACACAGCTGCTATCTCAGTAACTAACAATCCCGTGAAGCACAGTAAAACTAAACATATTGACATACGTCATCATTTTATACAGGATTGTGCTGAGAAGAAACTGATTGTGCTTGAAAAGGTGGATACGCTTGATAATTTCGCTGATCTTTATACTAAAGCGTTTGACAAAACAAGATTTCAAATCCTTATCGAGCTGAATGGGATGATCAATCCCGAGTAACCATGCTTTTCATGTTATATTTAAAAAAAAAAAAAAAAACGTCACAATCGCTTAAAAATATGTCGGTTGCCTCAGTTTGAAGGACTTGTCTTCGGATATGTTTTGGTCCTCATTTTCTACTTGTAGAATTTGAGGATAGCCATTAACCAAAGGACTGAAAGTGACCGGGGCGGTTTATGATGAGTTTTCATTCTTTCGCTTAAAATTAGTCGATCATACTTAGTTAGAAGGACACATACTTGTATGTGGTCGGTCCAGCTGATCCATTGGATCTTCGGGATAGCCGTTTACCTGAAGACTTTGTTTTGGTCGGGGCGATTAATGTTAAAAAAATTTTTTAAGGGAAATGAAATTATTTTTCAAGTCTGCTACTTCGTAAGAAGTTCGTTTGCTATGTTTAACAGAAAATTGATCCAACCTTGGAAAATGATAAATATACTGATTCTGTGTGCTTAACTAGTGAAGTTATTAGGCTTAAAAGGCTTTAGGACAGTTATTGTATGTCATGGTAGCTTTTTATGGTGCGTAAAAGTAGATGTGATACAAACTAAATCTACTTGATTTTACGTGGAAACTCCTTACGAGTTTTGCATGTCTCCATATATATCTTTCCGAATGATAGGCAGAAAAGCGATTACCCAGTCATACACGAGCCCGTACGTGTTCGGATTCCTGTAAAGATAGTGTGTGAAGAAACTGCAGTGATCCAGATTCGGGACTTGCAGTTGTTTACTACTCTGAAGTCTATGTAAATGTTTATCATAAAAAAAAAAATTTAAATTAGGAGTTATTGAAACATTCTATAGCTGAAAATGTCAAGACTTCTCAATCATGGAGTAAGAAAGAGAACGGGAACCAGATGAAGAGTACTTACAAACTTAATCAGACACTATGGGTCGAGGTCAATTCGGGGTGACTTGGGGAAAGCCAAATACGCTTTGAGAATAGATAGGAGGCATCATAATCTCTGAGTTGTTGCCCACTTAAATTTTGAGGCATAATTGAACCTAACTCGTATCACAAAAACGATGAAAACCATCTTAAGTTATTTACCTGCTTACAACCTGTCTCTTTATGTCATAATACAGCTAAACACGGATCTATGTGATAGTCACGTAATTAGTATGATTCCTGTTCGGATCTTTTCTAAAACGTAGTAGTCCCTATCGAGACTGAAATTTGATCCCTTATACTTTAATTGTTAAAAGTTTTTTGTACTTAGGTAGTTTTATGATTTTGTATATGGTTACTTGGACTTGATCGTATCATTTAATTCTTAAAGGGAAGTTTTTAAAAGTTAATTGAAAAATGTTCAAATTATAAGGTTTGATTTTGTAAATATAGGCGAGGTTGTTAAACAGGCGAACTTGTGAATAACTTCGCCTAGGCGAAGTTAACCGTAACTTCGCCTGTGTAACTCCGCCACTATATAAAGAATTCTTAAGGTCATTCGTTCTGTATTTTCAATATCAGCGAACTTATACTCTCCGTTTATTCAGCGAACTTATCGATCTTATCTTTCGATCTTCTTTGTTATCTTTCTTCGATTTCAATCCGTATTCAAGGTGTGTTTGGGTTCTTAAATATGATAATCGATGTTCATTGATGTTAATCTGAGGTCGTTTCGACCTGTTTCGTGACCTCGGTCGATCGACCTTTATTACCGATTTTCATAACTTGTTTTTACGTGTTCATAATCATTCTGATCGTCTACATATCCTTAAAATCTTGTGTTTTAGAGTCCTCAATCGTCAATCTAACCAAAACATCAGATTTTCCGGATTTTAATCGACCTTACTGTCGCCGATTCAGATTCAGGCGAACTTAAGGTTTGGGCGAAGTTATCCGTAACTTCAACAGCTCAGGGGGAGTCTGCAGGTGCGGCTGGCAGTTCTGGTGGTGATGAGGTGGTGATGGTTGATGATGAAGGAATGGGAGATGATGTGATTGATGCTTTGAAAGAATTAGATGATGATATGTTTAGTGATGATGTGTTGTTTGATGATGATGTGCTGCCAATTGAGGAGATTGAGAAGATTGGAGCTCAGATTGTGATTGAAGAAGATGTTGAAGAAGGTGAAATAGTTGAAGAGAATGTGGAGCATGACATTCCAGGTGTGGAGAAAGCAGATATGGGTAATGAGACAGTAATCGATGAGACTGAATGGGAAGAGCAGCCTAGGTGGAAGGAAGGCTATGCTCAGTGGTTCGTCAAAACGAAGAAACCAGCGGTCCCTACAATGTTTAAGAAGAGTTACAATATTAAAGGCTATGCTGAAGCGAAGAAAGGGATTATTTGCTGGATCTATGATGAGCAGTTGAAGCTCTTTGTGATTAAACGGTATGACGGCGTTCAGTATTTTAAAAGAATGTTAAGGTCGTTGAATACACTGCCGGAATGTGAAGTGAAAGACTTAGCCAGATTGGGGTTAATCAATCGAAATGACGATAATATGGCTAGAGTCATTGAGAAAATTGTATGGAGAGAGAGTATAAAAGAGAAGAAGTTTGAGCTGTTGAAACCGCAGAAGGGAAAACTTGTTGAAGACAAGGATAGAGGTTTGAGAGCTGATGGAAAACCTTGGATGGTCATGAAGTATAAACCGATCCGGTGTTTGAAAGAAGTACCGATGAAGCTTATGCCCAAGGATGTGCCTAAAGACCTAAAGTGGTGGTATGTGGATTGTGAGACAGCAGAGGCAGTGATGGAAGATGAGGATGAACAAGAGCTCCTAAGAGTTTACGATCCGATGCATTTGGTAAACTTATCGCAAGCAGATCTGCAGGTGCTCAATGAGAAGAAAATCTTTTATATTCCTGCTTGGAAGGACGAAGCGAGGAAGTATCAAAGAGTTGTGTCAGTTTGTGTTAGAGAAGGAGTGCATGCGTGAAGATACAAGATTGAAGATTACAAGACAAGTGCTTAAAGATCAAGATATGAAGCTACTGCCAAGGGGGAGTCTGTTGGTGCATAATGTCAGTAGTTCATAGTCTAGTGTCTGTAATCGAGTCTGTAATGTTTAATTATGTTTTGTATGTTTAAGCGAAGTTACTGACAAGTTCGCTTAACAGGCGAACTTGTGAGTCAAGCGAAGTTATGGACAACTTCGCCTGAACATGCCAGGCGAAGTTGTCGTGTATTTATATACCTAGCTTACGGCTTGGTTAGGTTAATCGTGAAGTTGTTTGTTTCAGTAGTTCGGTTTCATTTGTAACGTGAGGACGAGAGTCTGTAATAGTGATATTACATCACGTGTTTGAGTTATAATATATAACGTGTGTTCGTTTCGTGTGTTCGTGTGATTCGTGTTCTATACTCGTAACGATCTACGCAGGGATTCCGCACCTGAGTTGATCGAGATATCTCGTGCGATCCGTCCAGGGAACCTACAAGTATCTAGTGTTTTGTTTTGTGTCTGTAATAGTGTTAGTTTGATTTGTTTTGGTTTAGATAGGTTGTCTCACAAGTTCGCCTGTTATAAGCGAACTTGTGGACAAGCGAAGTTAATGACAACTTCGCCTAGTCTGTTAGGCGAAGTTGTCGTAGCATATATAAGCTAGGTTACGGCTTGGTTTTTTTTAATTTCTAAAACGTGTGTGTGTGATTGAATATCACGTGTTGAAGTGTTGCAATACAACGTGTCTTTTTAGTATTGTAACGTGTTCGTGTTTGGTTTTAACGTATTACTCATCTTACGCTCGTATCGTGTTACGTAGGGATTCCGCACCTACGTAGTACGAGATACTTCCGTGAAGATCCGGCTGGGAACCTTCAATTGGTATTAGAGCTTTTGCTCGTGATTGTGTGGTTCAGGATTATCACACGAGTGTAGAAATCGTTCCGTTCGACTACTCGCGGAACGAGTTTAGGTTGAAATACCGAGTTTTTGTGTCCTACCCATCTCCCACCATCAAAAATAACCCATTACACCTTCGCATACCTCGCAATACGCCAAATTCAAACCTGAAAAAAACCTTGTGTTCATCAGGCGAAGTTGCCGTCACTGTTCGTAGGGTTTAGGCGAAGTTATAAGGTTAAGCGAAGTTAACAATCCATAGAAGTTGAGTTTAAGCGAAGTTATACATTAAGCGAAGTTAGGAAGCAAGCGAAGTTAAGTTTCAGCGAAGTTGAAAACAAGCGAAGTTAAGCTTAAGCGAAGTTAAGCATAACTTCGCCTACTGGGCACTGTTCAGAATAATAAAAATTATTTTATACTTTCCCTGTGTTTTGAGTTGTGTTTCTTTCGATTATGACTTCAATAAATATTACAGAACTGGTAAAAATGGAAGTTGAAGCCGGTTCAGCAACTAAGGCTCCAAAAATGCTTAAGGGTACCGATTTCGTTGCTTGGAAAGATCGGTTTGAGCAGTATGTTAAATATCAAGATGCGAAGATGTGGGTGTGCATACAAGACGGATACATTCCACCAACATCCCTGTTTAAAGGTCGTGACCAAATTAAAAAATACAGTAAGATGGAAGAAGAGGAAAAGAAGATGTATGAGGCAGAGAGTAAAGCTCATGCAGCAATAACCATGGCTCTTTCACAAGAAATTCTCCATACCTTTAAGAAATACAAAACCGCTAGAGAGCTATGGGAAGCACTAGAAAATCGATATGAAGGTAATGTGGGGATCCGTGCTTCCAAGACTAAGCTACTAAAAACCCAATTCTCGGTGTTCAAATATTTGAAAAATGAATCACTTGATGATATCATTACAAGATATTATCATCAGATGACCGAACTTAGAAATTACTCAATTGACTACAAAGAAGAAGAGATTGTAGAGAAACTTCTTGATGCTCTTCCACCGAAATGGGAAATGTACACGGTTTTGATGAGAGAAGACAAAGAGTTTGCCAATATTGATTTAGAAACAGCAGTCAATAAATTACGAACTTTTGAACTTAACATGGTTCGGAAGGAGACACCAACTGATCAGGTTCAGGATCCGGGAATGTATGGTGCAAAGGTTACTTCAAGTTCAAGTTCAAAATCAGAGTCCTCTGCTTACTACTCAAATGGAGACTCAAACTCAAACTCAACTCAAGATGGTCATGTGATTCTCAACATGGATGGTGATGTATGTTTCGTAGCTGGAGGAAGTAATTCTTCAAAACCTCAAGCCACAACTGGTAATTTCTCATCAAATGTTCCAACCAACAACTACTCACAGATGCCTATGAGTATTAAATCAGCTGAACAGCAGTTTGCCCTCTATGCATCTTTCATTGCATCTTATGAAAACTACATCAAAGGTAAAATAGTCGATCCTGCAACTTTGGACGAAGACTATGATCAAATCGATGCTGATGATCTAGAAGAGATGGGTCTGCAGTGGCAGATGGCTATGATAGTAAGAAGGGTTAAAAGATTCATGAAGAAAACGGGTAGAAAGTTCATTGGAGAAAGACCAGGGTTTGATAAGTCAAAGGTTAGATGTTATAACTGTCAACAGAATGGTCATTTTGCTAAGGAATGTACAAATGAGAGAGTCGAACGTAATCAGAACAGGTCTACACAACAGAATGGGGGAGGTAGTGAGAACAGGGCTATGGTATCTAGACAGAATGGGGGATACAACTGGAATCTACAAGTTGAGGAAGTGTTCGAACAGGCTAACTTGGTAAACATCGAAACTGGAGGGAGCGAGAGAGAGACGGAAGAAGATCAAGCTTATATGGCAGAAGTGAACGATCAGCTCTCTGAGGTAAGTTCTGAACTTCATTGTATGCAATGTGAAAATCTGTCTGAACAATTGAAAACCGTAACTGATCAGTTTGTTAGTTTGGACGCTCAATTTAAAACATTAAAAGAAGATCATCATTACACTAAAACTAGAGAAAACAGTTACTCAGTAAAAATAAAAGCTAGTGAAAAAGATATCAGGAGTCTTAAAGCCAGTCTAGCTGATAAAATACAAGTAATTGATCTTAGCTATGAAGTGTTAGAAGAAAAAACCAAACTAATTGCTGAAAGGGATAAACAGATAGCTGATTACCAGGTAAAAGTGGTGAAATTAAACAGAAAAATTGAACAGTTTAGAAATTCCTCAGCAATGCTTGATCACATCGTAAGTGTTCAACGTTCCCCAGTTAACAAAGGGGGAATTGGATTTTCTGAAGTTCCACCACCATATAACCATAACTATACGTATGATCCTAGTAATCAGAAATCTGTTGATGTTGAGATTAGTCAGACAGTTCCTGTCAAAGTTACAATTAAAGAACCTGAAGTTAGTAAAAGCGAAACGAGTAAGCCTGTTTCAAATGTTAAGATTTCTGTTCCTAGCTCTGTCTCATCAAATTCGGACAAGTCATCCAAATCTAGTGAGACAAAAGAAGAGGTACTGTCACTAAAACGTGGGGAGGAATATAAGCCAACTGAAAAGAATTCTCACCTAAACCTGTTTGTCCCACCATATGTTAGACAAACGGATAGTAATGCAACCTCAACATCTGAAACAACTGTTGAGACGAAAGTTGAACACAGGAGTTGTTTCAGATGCAATCAAATAGGACACCTGATTGCTGATTGTCCTCTAAATCAGAGAAAATTCAGAGGTATGAGGCCTCCAAAAACTGAGAATAAAACGAATGGTAATTACAATACTGATAATTACTATACTGGTAAGAATGCGAACTCACCAAAGTTCAGACATTGGACTAATCCAAGATTTCAAAGAAATCGATCTCAGTTTTTCCCAGTTAACAACCAAACCAACAATTATAACTCAGTTAATCCACTAAGGTTTGGATGGCCTCATAGTCAATTCTCAAGAATGTATCCTTTCAGAACTTACAGAAATCACTCTCAAACTGCCTTTGGGCAATCAAAGTACGGGATGCCGTTGAACAACCTTCGGGTTTCCCTGACCCTGATTTTCCTGATCATGTGTACAAACTGAGCAAAGCGTTATATGGGCTACATCAGGCCCCTCATGCCTGGTACTCAACCCTGTCTGATTATTTGCTTGAGAATGGGTTCGAAAGAGGAAAGATCGATAGCACGTTGTTCGTCAAGAGAAAAGGAGGAGATTTTCTACTAGTGCAAGTCTATGTGGACGACATCATTTTTGCTGCATCCAAAGTCGCCATATGTCAAGATTTTGTAGCAGTCATGAGAAAGAGGTTTGAAATGAGAGCCATGGGCGAATTAACTTTCTTTTTGGGATTGCAAGTAGACCAGAAGAAAGATGGGATGTTTATTCATCAAACAAAATATGTCCATGATGTGCTCAAACGCTTCAAGATGGAAGATAGCACCCCATTTGATACTCCAATTTGCGTCAACCACAAACTGGGTGCTGAGTCAGACAGTGATGAAGACGTGGATCCCACTCAATATCGGGCAATAATAGGTTCTTTAATGTATTTAACTGCATCTAGACCTGATATTCTGTTTGCAGTTTGTCTTTGTGCTCGTTTTCAGGCAAGCCCGAAGGAATCTCACATGAAGTGAAGAGGATCTTGCGTTATCTCAAAGGCAAGCCTAAGTTGGGACTGTGGTACTCAAAAGGGGGAGAACTGGATTTGGTCGCTTACACAGATTCCGACTATGGAGGTTGCAACCAGAACAGGAAGTCAACAACCGGTGGATGTCAGTTTCTGGGAGGAAGATTGGTGTCATGGCAGTGCAAGAAGCAGACCTCTGTAGCCATTTCTACCTGTGAAGCAGAGTACATGGCAGCATCAAACTGCTGCTCCCAGGTTCTTTGGATACAACAGCAATTGCGCGATTACGGTCTGAATTTCACTCAAACTCCTATTTGCATTGATAACACTGCTGCAATCTCAGTAACTAACAATCCCGTAAAACACAGCAAAACTAAACACATTGACATTCGTCATCATTTTATACGGGATTGTGCTGAGAAGAAATTAATAGTGCTAGAAAATGTTGATTCGTTGGATAATTTCGCCGATCTTTTTACTAAAGCGTTTGACCGAACTCGTTTTCAAAATCTTGTTGAACTTAATGGGATGATCAATCCCGTGTAACCGTGGTTTTTCGTTTTTACTTAAAAAAACGTCACTATCGCTTAAAATTATGTCGGTTGCTTCAGTTTGAAGAACATATCTTCGGATATGTTTGGTCCTTACTTCTACTAGTAGATTATGAGGATAGCCATTAACCAGATGACTGAAAGTGACCGGGGCGGTTTATGATGGGTTTTTATTCTTTCGCTAAAAAATAGTCGTTCATACTTAGTTAGAAGGACACATACTCGTATGTGGTCGGTCCAGCTGATCCATTGGATCTTCAGGATAGCCGTTTACCTGAAGACTTTGAATTGATCGGGGCGATAGAATTTAAAATTTTCTTTAAAGGGAGATGATATAATTTTTCAAGTCTATAACTTCATAGGAAGTGTCAATACTATGTTTAAAAGAAAATTGATCCAACCTTGGAAAGTGATAGAAATACTATTTCTGTGAGCTTAACTAGTGAAGTTATTAGGCCTAAAAGACTCTAGAACAGTCATTGTATGTTATGGTAGCTTCTTATGGTGCGTAAAAGTATAAGTGATACTAACTAAATCTCCTCGATTTAAAGTGGAGAATCATTCAGAGTTGTGCATGTCTCCATATACATCTTTCCGAATGATAGGCAGAAAAGTGATTACCCAGTCATACCCGAGCCCGTGAGTGTTTTGATTCCCGAGAAGATAGTGTGTCAAGTTCCTGCAGTGATCCAGATTCGGGACTTGCAGTCATCTACTGTCTGAAGCAGTGTTAATCTTTATTAAAAAAAATTGTGTTGTTAAGCCTTCTGAAGCTTATGTTGCTATACTTATCAATCAAGAGGCAAGAAAGAGAACGAGAAGAAGATCGAAGTGTACTTACTGTTTAATCAGACACTACGGGTCGAGGTCAACTCGGGGTGACTGGGGAAAGCCAAATACGCTTTAAGAATAGATAGGAGGCATCACAATCTCTGAGGTGATGTCCATCTAAATTTTGTGCTTAATTGAACCTAATCCGTATCACAGAAGCGATGAAAACCATACTAAGTTGTTTACCTGCTTACAACCTGTTTCTTTATGTCATAATACCGCTGAACATGGATCTATGTGACAGCCATCTAATTAGTATGATTCCTGTTCGGATCTTTTCTAAACCATTCTGGTCCCCGTCAAGACTGAAATTTGATCCCGTGTACTTTATTTCTAAAATTTACTTTACATATTTCATTTTATGGTTCAAAGCTTGGTTACTTGGTTCTTTGATTTTAACATTTAAATCTTTAACCGAAGTTTTAAAAGACTATTGCATTCTGTTCAAATTATGAGGGACTGTTATGTAAGTTTAATGCTAAGCGAAGTTGTGCAGGGTAAGCGAAGTTGTTACAGGGCGAAGTTATGGATAAGCGAAGTTAACCATAACTTCGCCTGAGCTTTCTCAAACATATTTAAAGGACGTTTTGGTTAAACCCTGTGCATATTCTTTCAAACCCAGCGAACTTATCACTTTATAACCCTCGGCAAAGTTACCTCTCGAATCAAACCTTATTATTTTTCTCAGTTTCAATCCGTGTTAAAGGTGTGTAGGGTCGGTATGACTTATAATTCATGTCAATGGTGTTAATCAGATGTCGTTTTGGTCCGATTTGTGACCTCGTTCATGCAAACCTTTAAACACCCGCTAACCAAACTCTTTCTAAGTGTTCGTAACTAGTTTGATCGTCTAGATCTCTAAAGTATCATCCTTTTATGTTCTTAATCTCAAAATCTCCTTTAAAAACTCTGTTCGGTCGTCTGTTTGATGTCGTTTCATATTCAGGCGAAGTTATCTTTAGGCGAAGTTGTTCTCAACTTCGCCTTAGGCATAACTTCGCCTGCTTCTTTAATTTTTAATTAATCAGGGGCGAAGTTGTTCAGGGGCGAAGTTATCTTTAGGCGAAGTTATCCTCAACTTCGCCTTATACTTAACTTCGCCTGATGCCTTATATTATTTACAGTTTTGATGTGTTATCAGGCGAAGTTATGGTAAAGGCGAAGTTATACTCAACTTCGCCCTCTGTCTAACTTCGCCTGCTCACTAGAAGTTATCTTAACTTCGCTCATGGTAATAGGCGAAGTTATGATTTGCTTTTACGACATTCTAACTTAGACCGTTTATTGTGCAGATATGGCAGCTGTAGCAGGAGCTGGGAGTGCTGGTGGTGACGAAAGTGGTGATAACAATCGTCAATTCTTTCCGGGTCACAATATGTACATCACACTGGATTCAGATGCTAGTGGTGTAGATGATTTTCGCGAGATCATCTCCTTCCTTATTCGCTCACGTATCTTCCACGCTATTACTACAACTCTACCCATTTCTATACCAAACATTGAAGACTTCTGGAAAACGGTAGAATATGATTGTAGAGTGGAGCCTCCGGTCATGCGCGCCACAGTTAACAATCAGGTGGTGCAATTCTCATCAGAACAGATAAGGGTCGCCTTGCAGTTCGGGACTGAATCTAGAGATGATCCTACAGACTTTACTGCTCCATTCCGAGATGGTGCATTTTTACGAATGGGCTATTCTGGTCCATTGGGTGACACTCAGAGGCGTAAGGGATTTTTGTTGGATCAATGGCGGTTTTTGATGCACGTAATGATTGTGTGCATGTCGGGTCGTAAGGCTGGTACGGACGGTATGGGTGCGATGATGCAATCGGCAATGACAGCACTGACTTACAACAAGCCTTACAGCTTCAGTCAGATGGTGTTTTATGAAATAGATCGTCAGAGGCGCGCGGTCGCTCGTGAAAGATTTTTGATGTATCCCAGATTCTTACAGATGATCTTGAATCATGTAGCTCCTAAGCTACCTCAGCGCCGTCCTATTCGTTATGTAGAGAATGTAAGCAAGAGGATATTTGCGCAATACAGGTCGTCGAGTGCTCGCAGTAAACCAGAGCTTCGTCCACGGCATACTCCATTATTTGGTTATTTGATAAACACTGGGTATGTTGCTCCTCGTGGAGACGAATTTCGGGACCCGGCACCTCAACAGGCTGATGTTCCTCAACCACCACCTGTGGTACAACAAGCATTGCCTGCTGCTCCTGTTGTGGCACCGGAGGAACAGGTAGATCTTGAGGCTGCTTTTGGTGGCCAAGGGTACTTTGATATGGAGCGAGTTGATCCTGCTGTAGAGATTCAAGTCTCAGTCGCAGAGGTTTCTGGTGTAAGTGTATCGATGGTAGCTACGTCTGTAGCTGATTCTGAGAGAACCGACTCTGACTCCTCCGTCGATGATATTGCTGAAGCACGACAGATTATGGTCACTCAGGAAAGATTACATGGTATGAGAAGGAAATCTTCGGATGACAGTGAATCTGACTTTGAGGAGGAGTTAGATCGTTTGATTCGTCGATCGAAAAGGGTCAGAACGAGTGAGGGCTCGGGGGCTGGTGAAAGCTCAAGGGTGGTTCGTTTCTCTCCACCCGCGTTATCTGGTATGACCATGGTTCCTGCATCGATGACTGTGACAGGACTGATCACCTCAGATGCTCCCGTGTTAACTACATCATCTTCTTTTGGCATTCCACCTACCACTTTTCAGCTTTCGGCTCCAGTTATAGTTTCCTTGCCGCCTCCTACACTTACTCCATCGGAGGTTGTTGCAAGATTTGTTGAGTCGACACTAGTGGCTACTGCGGGGTTATCTGTTACAACACCACCCGCGGTTACTTTTCAGCCTGATTCAGATATTCCGGCTACCTTGGGCATCCCTCCACCTTATGCTCAAGACATTTCGCATTTGAGGTTTGATTTTGATGCTACTTTATCTGACTCAGAAAGGATAGCAGCTCTTGAAAGGGTCGTGGCAGAACAGTCAAGAATCAATCTGATCCAGACTCAAGCTATCCAGCGCCTTGTTGCAGAAAATCAGATTCAGTCGTCCCTCCTTGTTGAGCACGTTAAACTTTTTGATGCTTTAAAACAGTTCTTAGCATCTCAGGGGGACACGAGCTGCAAGGGCGATGAGTTGAGAACGAAGAAGAGTAATGATAGAGACGATGATCCCAATGCGTCGAAAGGTGCAGGTGGTGAGTTGCCAAGAACTGAACAAACTCTTGGGACTTTCACATCTCAGGGGGAGTCAACTGGTACAGCAGGTGGATCAGGGGGTGATGATGTGGTGGTAGTGGATGAAGAGGAGATATTGGATGATGATTTTTTAGGTGACGACGATGTATTACCGGTTGAGGAAATTGAAAAGATAGGAGCTGAGATTGTGATTAACAGTGAGATTGAAGAGGGAGAGATTGTGGAGGACAATGTAGAACATGATATCCCAGAAGTTGATAAGGCAAATGTTGGTCAAGATATGGAAAGTGATGAGTCTGAGTGGGAAGAGCAGCCGAGATGGAAAGAAGGCTATGCTCAGTGGTTCGTAAAGACAAAGAAGCCAGCGGTTCCGACTATGTTCAAGAAAAGTTACAATATCAAAGGGTATGCTGAATCAAAGAAGGGTATTATATGCTGGTTGTATGATGAGCAGTTGAGGCTATTTGTGATTAAACGCTTTGATGGGATTCAGTACTTTAAGAGGTTGTTGAGATCGTTGAATACCTTATCTGAGTGTGAGGTGAAGGATTTGGCCAAGTTGGGGTTGATAAAAGAAGTGATGATAATATGGCTAGAATCATTGGGAAGATTGTGTGGAAAGAGAGTGTAAAAGAGAAAAAGTTCGAGTTGTTAAAGCCGCCGAAAGGGAAGCTTGTTGAAGATAAAGACAGAGGAATGCGAGCTGATGACAAACCGTGGATGGTAATGAAATATAAACCGATCCGGTGTTTGAAAGAAGTGCCGATGAAACCAATGCCCAAGGATGTCTTAAAGAATCTTAAATGGTGGTATGTTGATAGTCTAACGGCTGAAGCGGTTATGGAGGATGAAGATGAACAAGAAGTGTTGAGAGTGTATGATCCCATGCACTTGGTAAATTTGTCTCAAGCTGACTTGCAGGTACTGAACGAGAAAAAGATATTCTATATTCCTGCATGGAAAGAAGAAGCCAAGAAATATCAGAGAGTTGTCTCTGTCTGTGTAAGACAGGGAGTTCATGCTTGAAGATGGGAGATACAAGATTTTGGGATTACTAGACACGTGAATGAAGAAAGAGATATGAAGCTACTGCCAAGGGGGAGTCTGTTGGTGTATGATGTCAGTAGTTCAGTATCTAGTGTTTTGTTTTGTGTCTGTAATAGTGTTAGTTTGATTTGTTTTGGTTTAGATAGGTTGTCTCACAAGTTCGCCTGTTATAAGCGAACTTGTGGACAAGCGAAGTTAATGACAACTTCGCCTAGTCTGTTAGGCGAAGTTGTCGTAGCATATATAAGCTAGGTTACGGCTTGTTTTTTTTTAATTTCTAGAACGTGTGTGTGTGATTGAATATCACATGTTGAAGTGTTGCAATACAACGTGTCTTTTTAGTATTGTAACGTGTTCGTGTTTGGTTTTAACGTATTACTCATCTTACGCTCGTATCGTGTTACGTAGGGATTCCGCACCTACGTAGTACGAGATACTTCCGTGAAGATCCGGCTGGGAACCTTCACTCCTCTCCATTTAGGTTTTTAATCATATATATATAAGACGAGCTGGGCCTTAAAACTTGCAAAATGCGAGAACAGTGAGCCCTAGGCGCCGCGCGACCCCCTTGGTCCTTGGGCTCCACGCGGCGCGGCGTGGCCTAGATGGGAGCTCCACACTTTCTTGTTATTTGATGCTTGTTTATGTTGGATCTCTTTCTTGACTCTCAAGCAATGATAAGTAACTTCTAGAACTTCTTTTCTTTAACTTTCAAGCCACCATCTACAAACAAAAACAAATCAAAACTCGTAAATGAAGTAATCATGTACCCAATGATGAGCAAAACGAGCATAAACTTCGCATGAAAAGATATAAAGAATTAAGTTTAACATGCAAGACACCAAAAGAGTTAAAATACGATACACATATAAAACTTGACTCAAAACCTTAAATAATAAAAGATTAACAAAAACACGAACTAAAACGAATTCGAAACATTAAATAAACACAACTTTACACGGGATTCGAGATGTATAAATACAGGTATATCAAATATCCCCACACTTACTCTTTTTTTCGTCCCTGAAAAAGTCTGATGCAGTCGGATCAGAATCGGAAAATTACAGTCTTACAAACATATAGGTTAATTTTTAAAGCATAGAAGAACGCAAAAACCGCGATCACCTATATTGTTGTCCACTTAAACCCATGCCTTAATCTTTACTGAAACAAATAAGATTCGAAAATAATATTACTCAGTGGTTTACACAATTAAGACCCACTTATTTTCAGCTTTTACCGGACCAGACCACCCCAACTTGACTTAAACCTCAAAATTAGCAGATTTAAAACTTTTATTGCTCTATTTTTTCATGAATAGTTAAGACGATCAAGGGTATTGTTTATCCACCTAAGCTTAAGCATCAAAGTCTACCAAGCAGCCATTAGATACGATTAAGATTCAATTAATTAATAGCTAGTGTTCCCCACAACATGACATACCCCCGTTATCAAGCAACACCCCAAACCCATCACCATAGGTGAGTATGCAAAATTTCATCTGTAGGGCTTACATGTAGCGTGTCCCTTGTGGTCCGTTTCTTAATGGTAATGAGACGTGAGCAAGGGGACCCCACATGGCTAACAGCGTGGATGATCAAGTCTGTAGTGAATTTGTACTTTTGTACTCTTGTGATCATGTTTATAGACTTATAAGGGTTTGCTCTTTTTGGCTTTATTTTAAATATCCACAACCCCACTTAGGAATTGTGAATACCCAGATGAATAGATTGCATACAGAACCATGGTCTCCGGACCCGAAGCATCCCATCAATACAAGATTTAAGGTTATAAAAGCATACGCCAATGAGGTGTAAAACACTAAACTAGCAGTTTAAGATTTATTTCACAGGCTACACGGCATACTCTAACGGTAAACCTACCCTAGCATCATATGATAACGTATTCAAATTTTAAAACTCATGATATTTCCACTTTTCATACAAAAAATTGAGGCTTGAGTATGGCCCGACCTTTCATTACTTATTTTCCACGGAAAAAACGCTTTACCTACAAAAGATTTCCGTTTTAACCATTTTATCAAATTTGTCCTTTCATTTTCAAGGCTGAGCCTACCGACACATCCCAAGTTAAGTGTGTTTTCTTTTATTTATCTCATATTATTATTAGTTTGAAAAACCAATTTCCGATAATATCATCATTTCCCACTTTAACGCAAAAAACTAACTTTAAGGGACATTTTTTTTAAAACATTTTTCAATTTTTTTTTTCATTTTTTTTTATTTGAATTAAATTAAACTACGACTCAAATATCCTATCCCCACACTTAAATTTTGCATTGTCCTCAATGCAAGGATAAGGACGACTTAAAATAAAAATAAAGTCAGACTACAAAAACTAAAAAATCTAAAACAAACAAAAGCAAAATAAACAGTTAACAAGCTTAATAATGGAGAAGACTTAGCTGGTAATATGCGAATGAAACATGATGCCAAAGTCTTCTTCCATGAATGCCCTCCAACTACGAACGTGCTCAGCAAATGGTAACTCCTTCTCTCTCACACGAACGAAAGCGGCCAAACAAAACCAAACAAACATATCTAAAAATGTATCTTATCAAAGTGATAGATATTAAGCATTTAAAGTGCATCAATAATAAATATATATATATATATAATATAATAATCAGGAGCAAATAAATAAACATGAAGTATACGGCTCCAAAACAACTCCATCCCCACACTTGTTCATTTCATTATACTCAACCTCGGGGATCTCTTCTCTAGCTCACACTATCTTCAAACTAGCAAAACTGGCACCTCATGAATTATTGTAAATTCCTCTCTCCATGATGGTGGTGATTCCTTGAAAACGACTCGACGACGCAAACATAAACTAAGCAAAACTAACGTTAGTGACTCAAAGAAAATAAAAATAAAATGAAAGATTATACAAACTCTACACTTGAGTTTAACTCAAGTACCCATGCTATGAGAATCACGTGGCGGACCGAGTGGAGCTTCCTCCACCTCGGTAGAACTCCAATGCCCTCAAAGATTCCGAATCACGATCCGACCATTCATCAATCTTGGTCTTCTTCTTTCTAACACCACGAACTTTCTCAAACTTACGCTTTCTACCACCTCTTTCTCCAACACACTTTACCATTTCCCGACAACTAGAAACCGCTCGCTCCTTCCCCACACTTAAACTCACAGAACGGGAACAATCAAGACTAGGATCCTTGCCCGAGATAAATGATTCTATCGAGTAAACTGGGTAACATGGATCAATGAGACTGTCTTGACCACTCGGATGTCTCATGGACTTAGCCAAATAGGTGGCACTATCATCACCGGCTCTAAGAGTGATCTTACCTTCAAACACGTCAATGACCGCCCTAGCCGTACGTAAGAATGGACGATCTAAAATAATAGGAACTCTCTCGTCGGCCTCCATATCTAAAACAACGAAATCTGCGGGGAAAACCAAATTATCTACCTTAACGAGAAAATTCTCTACGACACCCCTCGGATACTTAACGGAACGATCGGATAAAGACAACGTCATGAGTTCTCCTAGGTCTAGCTTTTCATACAAAGAATATGGCATAAGGTTTATACTAGCTCCTAGATCGGCTAATGCTTGACGCGTCGTATCACTTCCGAAAAGGCATGGAATGGTAAAAACACCGGGGTCGGGTAATTTCTCCGGTACTTTATTGAGAACTACTGCAGAACACTCTCTATTTAAGGGCACAGTCGAAAGCTCCTCCAACTTATCATTTCTTTTAAGAAGGTCTTTCAAAAATTTGGCGTGCTTAGGCATATGCTGGAGGACTACTACGAACGGAAGGTTGACATTAAATTGACTAAACATATTAAGAAAATTCCCGTAATCTTTCGTGTACCTTTGATTCTTTAGACGAGCGGGATACGGGACATAGGCTAGGTCAATGGTGTGTGGTGGTGGTCGGACTCTAACCGGCTTCTTATCGGTGCTTTTCTTAACTTGCGGCTCTATAATCGGTGTTGTATTTTGTGACTTACCTGGAGCCTCTAACTCTATCTCCTCATCTATCAACTTATCATCCCCATCTTTCGTAATTTTTCTACTAACTACCTCCGGACCAAAAACCCTACCACTACGAGTGGAGATGGCTTTCAATTGAGCAGCCGGATTAGTTTGAGGATTACCCGAAAACTGATCTGGGGGGCTTTCTTCTAAATGACGAGCAATATCATCAACAGTCTTTGAATATCGAGAATATAAGATTGTTGATTCATGAAGAGCAAATCGTGTTCGGCAAACTTTTTCTGTGTAACTTGATCTCTCTCCAAGATTAGCTTCATCGTCTCTTCCAAACGCCCAATTCCACCGTTCGAATCCTGCACATTTTTTTGAACATTAGTACCATCGGTGTTATTATTATTAAAATACTGACCTTGTCCTGGAGCATAAGAAATTTGAAATCCGGGTGGTGCACCCGACGGACGCCAATTAGCATTATTCTGATTCAGGTTCTTGTAAGCGTTCCAACTCTGATTGTTGTTATTTTAGGTGTTGGGAAACCTAGTCTGACCAGCAACGAAATCGACATGTTGATTCATCACCGGGCACTCCAACGTACCATATCCACCCCTACAAAACTCACACCTGTCCACCTTCGCCTTCAGCTCCTTAGCCTCTCTAGTTAGTGATTCCAAAGCAGTAGCCACACTAGTATCCAGATTAACCTGGTGTACACCTCGAGCGGATGAGGATGTACTGCTGACAGGAGTGGAATTCCCGCGATGTGGCTCTTTGGAATAATCGGATTGAGCAAAGCTCTCAAACAACTCGTTACATTCTGTGACATTCTTCTTTGCTAGTAAACTTCCTCCCGCGGCCGTGTCGAACCAAACTTGGGTTTCGAAGTTCAACCCACTGTAAAATTTCTCCATGAGAGCCCATGGTGTAAAACAATTCTGTGAGCAATGGGCTAGAATGTTCTGAAAACGCTCCCAAGCATGACAATATTTCTCCCCTGGTTCCATGTGAAAAGAATGAATTTGATCGCGAAGAACAGCCGCTTTAGCAGGTGAGAAGTACTTCTTGATAAAAGCTTAACGCAATGCTTCCCAAGTCGTGAACGTGCCAGGTGGCTGAGTGTCAAGCCAAGTAGCTGCTTTACCTGCAAGTGAAAACGGAAACAGATGTAAGAAAATAGCATCTTCGGTAGCACCTTGTAAATTAAAAGTTTTAAGAACGCGGTAAAGTCGGTTAATGTGAGCCGGTGCATCCTCGTCATCACGTCTATTAAACTGATTGGTTTGAACAATGTTGTTCATGAAGTATGACGGGATTTGCCACGAGTTGGGGTTGTCGATCTCGGGAATGAAGATGCATGACTGGTTTCCGGTTAAGCCATCGAAGGCTTGAGCAGCAATTGTCCTATTGTCGGCCATTGGGACGACTGGTTGACTTTTCGGACTTTCTGATGGGGAACTGGGTGGAGATGATTTTTGTGACGAACTAGCCTCGGACTTCAACGAAGAAAATTCAATATCAGCAAGTGGTGGTCCTTGCGAGCGAAGATGTGGCATAAACCTGAAAAACGCAAAAGACCAAGTGAGTATAAAAATAAAAAAAAATAAACTAAACTTAAATTAGACTCCTACGACTTAAACAAAAATAAACAAATAGCATGTATGTATAAAATAAGTCCAATAAACGCAAATAACGCAATTGCCAAGAGTCCCTGGCAACGGCGCCAAAAACTTGATGTGCTAGAAACAGTCAATTAAATATTAACTAAACTAAACAAGTAATAAAAACTAGACTTAAGACTCAACTACACAAAACACCGGCAAGTGAACCGGTCAATTGTACTAAAGCTAAGTAAGTCTGGAATATCGAATCCACAGGACTCTATAAATTACGTTAATTAACTAATTAGACTCGACTTACGACACGACTATTTATTATTAATGTTTAAAGGGGGTTTTTAAACTAAGATTAAACTAAGAAAGCAAATAAACAAGCAAACGAGAAACAAGCAATTAAACACAAGATCGAAACCAATCAGAGAAGAAATCTACCTAGGTAAGAATCCCATGCATCAACAACCATCAAGCAATGGACAAATAACATGATTCTGGAAACTGATTTCTAAACATATTCATCTAACAAACCCTAAGGACCCTTGACCGAATCAAATGAAATCCCAAAGAACAATTATTAAATTATTAAGCAATCAGTATTATTGATTTCCTCACGGTTATCAAATAGTGTTAATTAATAGTGTCTAAAACAAGCAATCTCACGAAACACTAAACCCTATATAACTTGATAAGCTAACATGACATCATGAACATGGATCAACACAATAAGCAAGAATATTGTCACTATCTATCCTAGCATGCGATTGACCAAGACACATGAACAACTCCTCACCTTACAGCTATTGGAATTTAGCAGAACATTCGAAACCCTAACCAACTATCAACTAGCTTCTATGATCTAATCGGCCCATTCAATCACAATAATCAAAACACCAAGTAATGATTAAACATAAACCCTAAATCTAAAGAACACAATCAGGAGATAAAAGATCTATGTGAAGTAATAGTTAATAATTAATCAAGCTAACAAATACTCATATGCATCATGAAAGCAAAATCAAGTCTTTTACTATTAATATAACGAAATCCATAATCAAAACATTAGTCCAAAGCAAGAATCATACATCAAACATGTTCATCAAACCTAGGTAGACATGAAGTCTAGCCTAGAATCATTATTAAAAACAATCCCAAACAAACAAAACAAAAGAGATTCATGATAAATAACAAGAACGAAGAAAGTAGAGCGATAAAACCTAAGACTCCTTTCTTGATCGATTGAATGAAAGCTCCTTGATCTCCAATGTAATCAACCTTCAAAGAACCTTCAAACTCTTGGTTTTTCTCTCCAAAATTGGCTGACAAAGTGCTTCTCCCCTCCGTTTAGGTTTATAATCATATATATACGACGAGCTGGGCCTTAAAACTTGCAAAATGCGCGAATAGTGAGCCTTAGGCGCCTCGCGACCCCCTTGGTCCTTGGGCTCCGCGTGGCGCGGTGTGACCTAGATGGGAGCTCCGCAATTTCTTGTTATTTGATGCTTGTTTATGTTGGATCTCTTTCTTGAATCTCAAGCAACGATAAGTAACTTCTAGAACTTCTTTTCTTTAACTTTCAAGCCACCATCTACAAACAAAAACAAATCAAAACTCGTATGTGAAGTAATCATGTACCCAATGATGAGCAAAACGAGCATAAACTTCGCATGAAAAGATAGAAAGAATTAAGTTTAACATGCAAGACACCAAAAGAGTTAAAATACGATACACATATAAAACTTGACTCAAAACCTTAAATAATAAAAGATTAACAAAAACACAAACTAAAACAAATTCGAAACATTAAATAAACACAACTTTACACAGGATTCGAGATATATAAATACATGTATATCACCTATCCATATCATATTTCTATGTTATCGTAAGCCTTAGCTACGGGGGTCCGAGGGTAGCGGGGTTCTAGGGGCGGAAGCCTCTAGAGGGGTCCAAGGGGTAGAGCCCCTTGCTGGGGTTAAGTTGCCATGTTAGCTTGGAAAAATTTTATTATCATTAATAAGTCTTTACTAAAACCACATCAGAAAACTGAAGTTCAATTATTTAATCAAATAAAATCTTGTTAGTGCACGGTTTTGTCGTCTCGAGTCTTTGTGATTTATCGGTTGTAATTTATTGTTATTTTAATGTAATGGTATTTATGGAAAAACAATTAGTTCGTTATCTATAGGCTAATTCATTAAGTATGTTTAACAAATTAGCCAATTCGTTATATGTAAGGTCCATTCGTTAAGGATGTTTAACGAACGAACTGTAATTCGTTATGTATGTTCCCATTTGTCATGGAATGTTGGCGAATGGGGGCATAACGAATCACTGATTCATTATGCTTTCCTTGATTGTTTTGTAAGTTAACGAGCTGGAGCCAATTCGTTACGGGATGTGTAACGAATTGATCTCCATCGTCTATTTAAGGGTTGTTCATGCCCTCATAATTTAAGTTTTTTGTTAATTATATTGAACCTATGTGCAAATCCTCTCTCGCTCAATTCTTCCTTAATGTATTACTAATATACCTATTACAATTACTACTATATATATATATATATATATATATAATTAAGAACATATCAAAAAACTAGATCCTAAAGTTATCGATCTAATCTGATTATCTATATTGATTAGATCTACACAATTAACAGGTGTTTACAAGTGGTATCAGAGCTCTCGGTTGTTTGATTGCTCTTAATTAATTAGTATTAAATCTATAATTGAAGCTTATTTCATTAATTTTTGGTTTCATTAAGTTTTCATTGATTTGGTTGAATTAACAGTTGATATTGTTAATTATGGACTGAATTTGGAGTGGATTGTGTTCGGTAAGGATTGAGGAAGGATTGTGTGGAATTGTTTGAGTTATTGTGATTGATTGGGTTGTTTTGGATTGGATCTGGAAGTGTACGGAACATGGGACTGTTTATGTGGTATTTGGTGATGTTTGATTGATTAATGTATACGTGATTAGTGTGGTTGTATTCGCGGATTGATTACGATCAGTTTAAGTGTTAATTTGGTCAATTTGGTGTCGAATTGAGGTTGTATTACAAGTTTTTAGGTTGGGTTTTGATAGATATTAAATTTGGAAATTTTCCAGATTTCTGTAAATTTGTTTGAAGATTTGAAGGTTTGAAGATAGCTCTAATTCGTTATAGTTAATTCGTCAACCACGTGTCTTGATTTGCTATCAGTTCTTAACAGATTTGTGCCACGTGACGAGTTTGTTACAACCGAATAACAACTTTGTTCGTTATTCACTGTATTCACTTCGTTATCTACAGTAGCTGATTCATGCTTACTATAGTCAATTCGTGTTCACTAGTTCGTTACATTGTCATCAATGATTCATTATCAATTCGCTTATTGATTCGTTCAGTAATTCGTTACTTATTCGTCATTTATTCATCATTGATTCGTTATATTGATTCATTATTTATTCATCAGTGATTCGTCGGTGATTCGTTAACTATTTGTTACACTTAAATCGTCCCTATTTCGTTAGAACATTGTTCCTGATTCGTCATTCAAACCCCACTTGGTTCGTTAAGTTACTATTCTCAATTCGTTATCCTTACTTCACTCAGTTCGTTAAGTTCACTGTTTCTAGCTCGTTACTGAAGTTTCACTTTTAACCCTCAAGTTTGGATTTTCGTTAAATTTAAAAAAAATTTAATTTCAATGGTTGGTTTTTATGCGTTGGCATCTCAGAACGTACCTATGCAACAAATGTTACACCTCGATGTGGAAATTGGATCCCATTCAAAATGCCCACGATTGATGAAATTCATTGATTTTGCAAAGTGGGAACCACGTTTCCGAGCACATCTTGGGTTTGTGCATCCTGATTGCTCTAGATGTCTTGATGATGTCTATACTGTCCCAATGTTTGGTGATGAAACAACGGGTTTTACTCCTAAAGCTTTTACTTAGTATTCACAAGAGGTAAAGAAGGCTTTAGAAATCGAGACTAAAGCATATTCAACTCTTACTATGGCTTTACCCGATAACATATTCCATCAAGTTAGGAGTATCAAGATCTGTGCTTCATTATTTCAGCACATTAAGATGAGAAGCATGGGTAACATTGAAGAGAGCAAGAAAGTAATGTTAAAGTTCCAATTTCGAAACTTTAACTTAAAGAAATGCTTACTCGTTTTAATCACTTGATAGCAAAGATGAATAAGTTAAAGATGGAACCTTCTGAATCTGACAAGATGAATACGGTTAAAAATGCTTTACCAAGTTCATACTCAAAATTCTTGATGGTGTTGAAGGAGAATAATTATTTCAAAAACGAAGACTTGACGGCTTCATAATTTATGCAAAAGATTGAAGCTAGAGAATATGATTTGAAGTGTCAAAAATCATCTAAAGAAGTTCAAGATCCATCGTTTTATGGTGGTTGTATGCCTTTAAGTAGCACAACATCTCCAATCACTGCCTTTCTTACTCAGAATGCAAATGAGGGATCAACAACAACTAATAGCAATCCTAATGTATGCTTTATGGCATCCAGATTTACTGATAACTCTGGAGGTTCTGGAACTTCTACTACACCAAGTTAATTTTCTGCACCACCAAACGTGAACATGAAAGAAGTTGAACAAAATTTTGCCATTCTGTGTGCTTTCATGACCTCGTATGAGAACTTGGTTGATAGCAAAATTGCCACGAGTGAGTTAACCGATGAAGATTATAACCAAATCCATCCTGATGATTTGGAACTTATGGTCTTAAGTGGAACATGGCAATGATAGTGAGAAAAGTAAAGAAGTTCATGCAAAGAACTGGGAAAGATCTACCATATTTGAACAAGAGAGTTGGGTTTGATAAGTTGAAAGTCAAGTGCTATATTGTCAAGAATTTGGCCACTTTGCCAAAGAGTGTGACAAACCAAAGAAAGAGTACAATGGACCGCAAAGCCAAGATAGAAGTTCTGTGATAAAGGGTAATGATGCTGATAAACCTTCTGGTAGTAAACCTTCTGATTCGGGATCACAAGCTCTGCTTTCTGCTGCTGATGGAACTGATTAGACCCAAAGATTGTTGTGCAGTGATAATCAGGCGAACTTGGCTATGTTCGAGATGAATGAGAGCTTTCAAGATGCAAGTGGGAATGAGTTATCATATGATAATGACACTGAATCTGATTCTGATTATTCACGTCAAATGTAGCCAACCACATTTGCATGTATGGCCAAGATCGATGAGGTTAGTTCTTCTTTTTCTAATTCTGTTAATTTATCCACCAATATGACATGTCTTGATTTTGAAACTATAAAGCCTAAGTTAGAATCGCTGAAGGTGCATAATGACCTATTGGTGAAAGAAATTGCTTCTCTCAATGATACTTATAGACAATCATTAGAATCTCAAATGAGATCTAGGGAGAAAATTGAGGCATTGTCTATTAGTAACCATGACCTGAAAGCTGAATTGTTTGTCAAAATGAAAATTAATGATCAGAAATTTCAAGAAATTTTGTAACATCGAACTAAGATAACAGAACTTGAGAATGAGATTCTTGACTTGAAAAGTAAATTGGGCAAGTTTAGAAATTCATCGTTTTTGCTAAATGAAATTATTGAGGTAACTGGCAAGCAAAAAGATTCAAAGAAAGGTGTAGGTTTTGTTGAAGTACCACCACCATTTCATAACGATTATACTGCAAATCCTTTTGCGGAAAAAGAGGAAATTGTTGTTAATGAATCATGTTGCTTCCAAGCCTTCTACTGGTCGTGTATTTAAACTGAAAGGGATCAGCAAAGTGTTCACTGAGAAAGACATCCCACTTAATTTAATCAAGCCCGAATTGATTGAAAGTGTCTTTCAAAATGAAACTTCTAAGATACAAGATCTTGAGCATATGTTTGTGAACTCCAAGACATCAAATGTAATAGATCCTTTGATAAAAGCTAAACAATTGTTAAGATATGCTAAGAAAGTTTAATTTGTTAAATCAAATGGATCAGACACTTCACAGAGTTTTTCAAACTGTTCAAATCTTTATTTCTACATGAAAAGGAAATATGTGACATTTGAAGACTTGGACAAAGGTCCCATTGCTGGTATTTATCATCAACCTTCGGTTGCACAAGTTTCTACTAAACCGCAACATGAACGTGTTGACACTAGAACATGTTTTCTCTGTGGTGAACAAGTTCATGTAGTCAGAAACTGTGGTCTGAAGAAATCTCAAATCTTCATCCATTTATCAAGGAACGAACCAAACCCGTTCCTGTGATTAAGGAGATTTCAAAAAGACCGATGTCTTTCGATGATGAAACCCATATTATGTTTTCTAATGTGAATCCTCTAAAGGTGGTTCATGTTAATGAAAATGCAAGTAATTTAAAGCCCAAATTCGATCCTACGAAACCTATTTGCAAGAACGTGAATACGAATGTAGTTCAAGCTGCATACTTGAGACGAAAGTCGAAACAACCTGTGACTTATTCACAAGCGGCTAAACTACATTTGGATTCACTAAACATTAAAACTTCTTGTGAAACTCAAGAGATGCCCAAGACAGAGGCCTGGGCTGCCTTTTTAAATTGATCATCTTTAATTCATGTGCAGAGTTCATCCAAGATTGTTTAGGGTGAAAACTGGATAATGGATAGTGGATGCCCTCTTCATATTACCGGCAACATTAACCTCTTAACAAATGTCAATAATATACAAGGAGGATATGTAGCGTTTGCTGGTAATTTGGGTGGAATGATCACTAAGGACGGTGATGTATCAAATGGGAGCATCACGTTTGAAAAGGTTAATTATTGTGACAAAGTAGATCACAACATGTTGAGTGTGTCACAAATCTGTGATAAGAAATACACAATCGTATTTAATGATAAGGAGTGCATAATACTGAAACCGGGATACGTCATTCCCGAAGATATGGTAGTTATGCAATCTCCGAGATCAAATGATATTTATGTGTTAAACATGACTTCTAAGGTATCTACTTTTGTAGAAACGTGTTTCGTTTCTAAGGCAATAGAAAAAGACATGATTCTGTGGCACAGAAGAATGGGTCATATTCATGTCAGGAAGATGAATTATCTTATGGCTAATGACTTGGTTGATGGTGTTTCCTTGAAACATTTTAAGTTAACTGACCACTGTTGTAACACCCCGTAACCGCAGCGGAAACGTACACGGGATGCAACAGACACATCTGATATCAACAGCATTGCTTATAAAGAAAATACCACTACATTAATTTATATCATATTACATTGTTGATAGTTTCGTTACTGTCTAGGTGTTACACACAAGTTTTACCGATAAGACATTAATATATTCATTACAAAATATAGATCAGCAAGCTTCCAACAAGTAGCACAGATCATTAAGCACATATCAATCATTCCAACTTGGACATACCTAGAAAACATGTAAAGAAAACGGGTCAACTACGAATAGTTGGTGAGTTTCACTAATTTAAATAAACACTGACAGATCATTTTAATAACCATTTATTAGCAATGAAATTATGCTGGGAACTATGTTACCCCAGAACAATAATAACCTCTGGGAACTACGTTACCCCAGAACAATAATAACCCCTGGGAACTATGTTACCCCAGACCAATAATAACCTCTGGGAACTATGTTACCCCAGAACAATAATAACCTCTGGGAACTATGTTACCCCAGAACAATAATAACCCCTGGGAACTACGTTACCCCAGAACAATAATAACCCCTGGGAACTATGTTACCCCAGAACAATAATAACCTCTGGGAACTATGTTACCCCAGAACAATTACACACGATAAACAATTTATATATTCTGTGCATCAAACATATATATATAAATATACAAGTGTTTCCATACGATCGGTATGTACTTAAATACTTTAATAAAGACATGTTTTCCGCCCCGGGAAAATATTTAGAAACAGTTCAGTAAAAAGGGGCTCGTGAAAACTCACCTTTCTGTGAGTCGGGACGTGATACAATGAACTGCTATAAGCCTGGATCTGTAATATAATATCTAGTCGTTACTATATAATTCCCATAAATTAAATACGTATCAATCGGTACATCTGGGGACATTGTTAACCCAGTACTGTACTCGATTCGGGGACAATGTTAACCCCGTGACACTTCTAAGGACTCAGATTGTGACATTGCTTAGAGTCTGACGGTCAAAATTATCATTTTTATGATTTCCTTGATTTGCGTGCCTAGCACGGTTATCCGTTTTTAGTTTCAAAAATGAGTTTGGTCACACCCGACCCAAAAATGGTGTTTGACTGTTAATTTAGTTAAAGTGATGAAATTAGAGCTCGGTTTGGACACCCCGTTTGGCCGCGGGGCCCGTTTCCGTCATTTAGGTGCCGGAAACAGTAAAATCGGGTAAAATTACCCAAATCATCCGAATTATTTTTGGATGATTTATTTTTACTTAATTTACTTAGTTTTATGGAAATGGTCCATTTTTAGGGTTTTCATATACCAGTCAGCTCGCTTATGCGAGTTTTGCCGGTTTACACGTTTTAAGCTTTAAAAATTTGTTTTTATGTTCTTTTTAGCACAAATGATTACCCGTTTAGTCTCGGGTCTTGAAATTTTGCACAAAACTTATTTTGACAGTAAGAAATTTTATAAAAATTTTCCAGATTTATTTTCTTATATTTACATTTATTTATCTATTTTTAAACCTTATTAAAACACTAAATATGTCAAAAATACCAAAAGACTTTAGAAAAATCCCAAATTTTTCTGGGATGATCCCTGCCATCCTCATAACTCCCTGGAGTTTTTCCAGAACCCAAAACTCATTTTTCAAGCCATTTTCACAAAAACCGAGCTAGAAAGCTCTAGAACTCGTTTTACCGAAAAGCCCCCTTAGACTTCTCCAACCGAGCTCAAATTTTGTGTGTGACTTTTATATGTTATAAAAAGCTTATCCTAAATTTTTCAGAATTTTTCATCAAGTTTAGCTATTTTTCACCATTTTTGGCCAAAACCGAGCATTAAATTCACCAAATATTCATATTTTATCCAAAAATTACCAACAATTCACAGATCTCATATTTTCATGTGTAGATCATCTCTGTGAAATTTCGTGACCCAACTCTAAGCACATTACAATCTGTCCAAAATCACTAAATCACACGAAAACCGAACTATTTTGTGTTTTCTAGCGTTAGATCGCAAAGATCTTGGTTTCTAGCCTTTTCTAGCCACTAGATACAACACTTACAAGCACAATAACACTATACCAAGCAAGTTACACCAACAATCAAACCATTTCTTTCATAGTGTCGGTTTTGATATAAAAACAAAGGTTTTAACCGTAAAAATCCGTTCTCGACTCTTTTTACTCATTTCTTGGACCAAGATCCCTTGTATAACTTGTATACATCTCTTGATCATGCAAGAGTCGGTTTCATCTCGGGTTTTCACCCGTCTTTCACTTGGAAATTCATTTTTTAAAGATTTTAACCGTAAAAATTCGTTATAAACTCTTTTAACTCATCACTTGGATCAAGATCCTTTGTATAACTTGTATACATCACTTGATCATGCGAGAATCGGTTTCAACTCGGGTTTTCACCCATTTTTACATTTGAAACCTCCTTTTCTCAAGATCATGAAGTTGGAAACAAGATTTAAGCATTAAAACATGTGTTATACCTTGTGTTCTTGGTTTGGATCAAGGGTTTTTGGGTTGAATGTTTGAAGACTTGAAGATTTGAGAGAGTTTGATGTGTAAAAAAAAGAAAATGGAATGATATTATCAACCCATAGGGCCGATCGGTCCAAGTAAAGGTGGGGGGTGGGCCCCACAACTTCAATATTAGCCACATATTCGGATTTCCGTAATCCGGATAATGTTTTGGATAATCTGGCTCAGTTCGTTTCTCGTTTAAACTCGTAATTCGGCTTAAAACGAGCCTAAAATGGTTGTTTTTCGGGTTAAAATAAAATTTACATAAAACTGATTTAAAAACTTTAAAAACTTAAACCATGACGTTAAAACATCATATTATTAATAATTACGCATCTTTTTCGGCTTGATCGATCGTCTCTTGCTTGGTTTGATGTTAAAGGTTTCGTTTATCGTACCGACGTACTAATAAATCGAAATCCTTTTTCTGTGCTATAATTCACTTATCCCGAAGCATTAATACTTCGTAAATATCACTAAACATTATATACTTCGTCTATAATGTAATTCCCGATTCGTTCGGGTTTCAATAATCGTTCATTGGTTAATTGTAATTCCAATACGATTCACTATATAATCGAGTATGATTCGTACTATGAATCATATATACTCGTATAAACGTACTATAACTCATATAATCAATATTAAATGACACGTAATTAGTATATACCGCCTAGGGTATACCTGGATTTGCCGGAATCGTTACAACTGTGTTGCTTGTAAAAAAGGCAAACAGAAGAGGAAGTCACACCCTTCTAAGTTGATCAATACCATTGATACTCCACTAGAACGACTTCATATGGATTTGTATGGTCATGTAAATCGTGCGAGTATTGCTGGTGATTGGTAATGTTTAGTTGTCACTGATGACTATTCAAGAGATTCATGGGTGTTATTTATGAGTTCAAAAGATCAAATACCCATTCTGGTTCAACATCTAATCACTAAGATCGAATCACTATACAAACTGAAAGTGAGGCGTATTAGAAGTGATAACGGTAAGGAGTTCAAAAATAATGCATTGGATTTCTTTTTCATTCAGAAAGGAATTCATCGAAAATACAGTGCTCCGCATGTACCACAACAGAATGGGGTAGCTGAAAGGAAGAATAGAACATTGATTGAAGCTGCAAGAACAATGCTAGAAGATTCTAAGCTTCCTGTCTAATTCTGGAACGAGGCTGTGAATACTGCTTGCTATATGCTTAATCGTGTTTTGACTGTGAAGAAGCTTTAAAAGACGAGTTATGAAATTCTGAACAAGAGAAAACCTAATTTAAAATACTTGGAGCCTTTCGGGTGTCCTTGTACTATGTTGAAGAAAGATGCGGGAAAATTTAAAGAAAAAACGATTGAAGGTTATTTCTTGGGTTACGCATCACCTAAGAAACATGTATTTAACTTTACCTTAGACTGTGTAGAGGAGTGGTACCATGTTGACTACCAAAGATACCACACCTTCCCAAGGTAAAGGCCATGATTGGATGTTCGACTATGAGAGCTTATTTAACTCATTTACTCAAATAGTTGATCAACCAGATGAAGACTTGGTGCGTGCTTATTTAGAAGATCAATTCTTACCTCCAAGATCTTCTGTTTCTAATTATGATGAAGCTCCACAGATGATCTTCCTGATAAATCTGATGTGATTTCTATCTCATCAGATGATGGTCATTTTGTTGATTCCTCCTCGGCTCCATTTCCTGAAACACATGAGATTGGAGAATCGTCTCATGATGTTGTGGAGAATCTAACTAATTTAACTGACAATGTTGTTGTGTCTAAGAATCCAACTCTTCGGATTCATACTTATAGTCCATAGGACAACATCATTGGTGATCTTGATGTAGGTGTGCAAACACGTCATCAAGTTGCTAATTCAAGTGACTCAAACATATTATGTGCGTATGCAGATATGCATTCCCCGGGAATCATGAATCTCGCAATATACACTTGCTTTCTATCTCAAGTAGAATCAAAACAATGCTAAATCTTCTTGAAAAGAAGGCGAAAACTAAAAAGATAAAGAAATAGAACAAGAGAAAGAACAACAAGAGAGAATACCCAACAAATACATGAATCAAATACAACAAATGATAAAACAAGCCGTTAGGGTTGAATCATAAGCTAGAACTCAATATAAGCAATCTCAATCGTTGAACCCTCTCATAAATCTGTTAAATCCCGTCCTAAACCATCTCATATCGAAGAGAGTGTTCACGAGTCCAATGTTGTTGCTGATGTTAAGCAAAAGGTTAAGAAGTTAAAAATAGATAGTTGTTCCTTCAAGGATTTCAACTACTTTGGAGCCAAAGAGTTTAATGGCGATAAGGGCGCTATTACAAATGTTAGATGGTTAGAAGAGATGGAATCAATCGTGATCATAAGCAAGTGCTCTGAGCAAGAAAAGATTCAATATTCTGCTCAAGTATTTAAAGGGGAGGCGCTAGAATGGTGTAACACGCTGATTATGAGCAAAGGTCAACAAGTGTTGTACAACTTATCTTGGGAAGAGTTTAAGGAGATGATGATGGAAAAAATTTTCCCGATGCATATCCAAAACAAAACTTCTTAATTATAAGGTCGTAGGAACTAATCTTTGAGAGTATAATACCAAGTTCCAAGAGTACTGTCGACTTGTGCCTCAACTGGTAACCCCTGAGTCCAGCAAAGTCACCCGTTACATTTGGGGACTTCTGCGGGAAGTCCGCGATATGGTAATATCTCACTTCCTCAAACTGTCGACTCCGCGACGTAAGTGGCTGGATATCTTATGGGCGGCCTTATCCGCAACAAGGAAGAAGATAAGAAAGTAGTGCCGACCCACGACAACAAAAGGACCGGTGGAAACGCCCGATTCAAGAGCAATGGCATAAATCAAAACAAATCTGGATTCATTTCCAACAACCCTCAATGCAAAAAATGTAAGAAATATCAGAAGGGTCGCTGCCACTTCGCTCCATCCTCTACCGCGACTGTCTACAACTCATGTCACAGACCCGGCCACGCAACGACCGATTGCTGGAAGAAGACAATGACCTGTTACAACTGCAAGGAGATGGGTCATCTGAGCTTTGAATGCCCTAAGAACAAACCCGCGACTGGTGATGCAGGTGGAAGTGGTCGACGAAATGAAAAGAAAGGCAATGCAAGAGTCTTTATGCTCGACACCAAAAAGGCGGCCGACATGCCTGAAACTATTACCGGTACGTTCTTAGTAAACGACACGTATGCTAGAGTTTTGTTTGATTCTGGTGCCAACTTAAGTTTTATAGATTATAGCTTTTGTAGTCTATTAAACGAACCATTAACGAAACTAAATAAAACTCTAAGCGTCGAGACCACTAGTGGCGAAATCGTTAAAATCTCCGAAGCCCTAGAAAACGGAAAATTATTATTACCTGGATACGTTCTGCCTATACAATTACTACCAATGACTCTTGCTGGTTTTGACATTGTACTTGGTATGGACTGGTTATCCAAAAATCATGCCCGTATCATAAACAATAGTAAAACCGTCGAACTTCGAGCCCCTGATAAACAAACCATTAGAATTGAAGGGGACAAAGACGCTGGTCAATTTAGCATAATTTCCATGATTAGGGCTAACAAATGTTTAAATAAAGTATGCTTAGCATTCATGGCCTACGTCACCGAAGAATCCAAACCCAAGGAGATAAAGGACGTGCCTGTTGTCTCCGACTTTTCCGACGTCTTTCCCGACGAACTTCCTGGGAAAGCTCCCGATCGTGAAGTAGAGTTTAGGATCGATCTTATGCCTGGTACTGTTCCGATCACTAAAGCCCCGTATCATTTAGCGCAAACCGAAATGAAAAAGTTGAAGAAACAACTAGATGAGCTACTCGAGAAAGGTTTCATTCGTCCAAGTTCATCGTCATGGGGAGCGCCAATTCTTTTCGTCAAGAAGAAAGATGGATCAATGCGCATGTGTATTGACTACCAAGCCTTAAACAAAGTCACTATCAAGAATCGATATCCTCTCCCTCGAATCGACGATCTTTTTGACCAACTTCAAGGTGCGAGCTATTTTTCATAAATCGATCTTCGTTCCGGCTATCACCAACTCAAGGTTCAATCCGAAGAAATTCTGAAAACCGCATTCCAAACAACGTATGGACATTATGAGTTCACAATCATGCCGTTTGGTCTCACTAATGCCCCAGCCGCGTTCATGGATATGATGAATCAAATTTGTAAGCCTTAATTGGATAAATTTGTTATCGTATTCATCGACGACATACTTATTTATTCTAATTCTAAGGATGATCATGAAAACCACCTTTGAACCTTACTTGAAATACTAGGAACCGAGAAGTTGTACGCCAAATTCTCAAAATGTGAGTTCTGGCTACACGAGGTACAATTTCTTGGACACATTATCAACGTGAATGGTATTCAAGTGGACCCCGCTAAGATTGAAGCTATCTCTAAATGGGAAATCCCAAAGTCGCCAATCAAAATCCGAAGTTTCTTAGGTTTAGCCGATTATTATCGTAGGTTCATTGAAAATTTCTCTCGTATAGCCGTTCCCTTAACTTCATTGACTCGTAAAAACATCAAATATGAATAGGGAACCAAAAACCAAGAGGCGTTTGATATACTTAAACAAAAACTCACCCAAGCACTTATACTGGCCTTGCCAGAAGGAACCGAGGATTTTGTTGTCTTTAGTGACGCATCCCATTCTGGATTAGGATGCGTGCTAATGCAACGCAAGAAAGTAATCGCTTACGCTTCTCATCAACTCAAGGTGCACGAAAAGAACTACACAACTCCGATCTAGAGTTAGGCGCCATAATCTTTGCTTTAAAGATATGGAGGCACTATCTCTATGGAGTAAGATTTATCGTGTATACAGATCATAAAAGTTTGAAACACATATTTGAGCAAAAAGAGCTTAGCATGAGTCAAAGGCACTGGATGGAAACTCTAAATGACTATGACTGTGAAATCGTCTATCACGAAGGTAAGGCTAACGTTGTAGCCGATGCCCTAAGTCGTAAGGAACATGAAAATCAAGGAGAGTCCGAGCGTTAAGACTAGAACTTCAAGTTGATCTCATCGAACAAATCAAATCTACCCAACTCCAAGCGATCAGTGAAAACAAGATCTCTGACGTAAAACATAACGGCACCACTGACTCACTAGTCAAGGGTGACGATGGTATACTTAGAATGGGAAACCGGATTTGGGTACCAATCTTTGGAGACTTGCGTGAAAAGATTATGAATGAAGCTCACAATCCCAAGTACATGATGCACCCCGGTAGTGACAAAATGTACCAAAACCTAAAGCCGAATTACTGGTGGAACATAATGAAAAAGGATATCGCTTCGCATGTTGCGAAATGTCTAACATGTTTGAAAGTCAAGGATTAACACCAAAAGCCCTCGGGATTGCTTAAGCAACCCGAACTTCCCGTTTGGAAGTGGGATTCAATAACAATGGACTTCATCACGAAACTCCCGAAAACGACTCGACAACATAATGTCATTTGGGTCATTGTGGATAGACTAACAAAATCCACACACTTTATACCCATCAATGAATCATACTCAATGGATATATTAGCGCGTATCTATGTAAACAACATCGTTTCTTTGCATGGAGTACCGTTGTCTATTATTTCTGATCGAGACAGCCGATTCACGTCTCATTTCTGGAAAAGCTTCCAACAAGCGTTAGGCAAAAAGTTAAACCTTAGCACCGCCTATCATCCTCAAACCGATGAGCAAAGCAAAATGACTATTCAAATGTTGGAAGATAGGCTCCGCGCTTGTGTGATATATTTAGGTGGAAGTTGGGACGACCATCTACTCCTAATGGAATTCTCGTATAATAATAGTTATCACACGAGTATTCAAGCCGCACCGTTCGAGGCGTTATATGGCCGAAAAGGTAGAACACCCGTGTGCTGGTTTGAAACTGGAGATAATCAATTGTCTGGGCCGGAGATAGTCCAAGAAACCACCGACAAATTCTTATAAATCCGAGAATGACTTAAGACGGCATGTGATCGCCAAAAGAGTTACGTCGATATCCATCGAAAGCCGTTGGAATTCAATGTTGTTGACAAAGTCCTATTAAAAGTCTCACCATGGAAAGGCGTTGTTCGCTTCGGCAAGAAAGGGAAATTAAGTCCTCGATTCGTTGGACCTTTCGAGGTACTTGAACGAATTGGTACTGTTGCATACTATTTGCGAATACCCGAGGAAATGAACGGTATACATGATGTATTCCATGTCTCTAATCTGCGCAAATGTCTAGCTGACGAATCTTTGTCTATGCCTTTAAAAGACATCGAAATAAATGAGAACTTAAAATTTGTAGAATGACCAATTCAAATCGAAGATTCAAAAACAAAGAAATTGAAGAGACGAACATTGAAAATAGTGAAAATAAAGTGGGACTCACGAAGAGCCCCCGAATATACTAGGGAACTTGAATCCGTAATGAAAAAGAAAAGCCCCCACTTGTTCTAAAGAAACAATCTCGAGGACGAGATTTATTCCAAGGTGGGGAGGATGTAACATCGTGAAAGTTTCGGATCAAAAATGCCAAGTTTTAAAAGTTAAAGGACCAAAAATGTCAGATTATAAACTCCAAGGGTTGAAATGAAAATCTGTCTTTCTGTCCCCTAGCGATACGCTACGGGACAAGGGACAAGCCCATCGGGTATTGTGAAGGGCTTGGTTACAAACCCAAGAAACAGGGTACATGGCGATACGCGATCGCCAAAGAGCCAACGTCATCGCGTATCGTGATGACGTGGTCTGACAGGCGTGACACGTGTCGCCACGTGTCAAGTAGTGGCACAATGCATCGCCACATGGCATCGCGTCCGCCATGTGGCGCCACGTGGCAGGGCTAGCGATGACTGGTTTGGCCTACGTCGCGATACGTGACGGGCTAACCAAAGGGCCATCGCGTATCGCGATGCGCCCACTGATTTGCCAATAAATAGCAAGCTCGGGTGTTCTCATTGCTCACACCCAATTTCACACACCTCTCTCTCTCTCTCTCTCTAACATCTCTAAAGGCCTCGTAAAGCGTGCCTTCGATCTCCTCGATTTTCGTACCCGATTCCTCGTAACTCGTGCCACTAAACCAATGACATCCCGATGTTCCAACGACGTTATTTCAAAGAAGGTGCTGCCAAGAGACGTCCCAACGACTCACCTCGTAAAGTGTGCCGACGTGTGGTGGAGAAGTATTGGTATACCTCGATTCGTGTGCGACGGAATAAGTGTCGAAGTAAAGGTGTTGATCAAGAAGATAAGAAGATAAAGAATACGTAGCGGCGTCGAAGTGCTGCTTGATTGTGTAGGGTTTCTATAAAACAAACGAAGGTAGGCATAATGCCTGAATAAAATAATAATAAAATTATTAAAAGGCTTAAAACCCTAAGTCGAGGATATACTCGATACCTCGATAAATAAAAGAAAACATAACAAAGAAAAGAAAAAAAAGGAATATGAATATGATATCAATGTGATTATTATATAATTCTTTGTTATAAAATATTATTTAAATAATAAAAGAAAAGAAAAGTAAATAAGTTAAAAAGGAAGAGTTTTAACTTATAAAAAAAAGAAAGATAGATATTTTAAATTAAAGGTTTTAAATAAAGAAAAGAATACTTTTTAACTAAAGGTTTTAAAGTAAAGAAAATATAATCGAGGTAAAGATTATAAAAAGAGACTAAATGTCTTAAGCCGGATTGTATATCCGACTAACAAAAAGTTATACTCGTACTATAGGTGCGAGATAGCAAGAAAAGGGAAAGACCCTCGGACAGTGTAGTGAAGTTGATTCAAAGAAAAAGATGAATACGCCCCAACTTTACAAACTTGTTTAATCGAGTCAAAAGAATTAAATGAAAAGAATTACATGGGACTACGTGTCTCTAAAACGTTATAAACAAAAGTAAGCGCTAGCCCTCAGGCTGTCGTGTACGTTTGTTTGGATCCTTACATATGTGGTAAATAAGTCGGTGGGCACACCACGCCACACTTGGTCATGACCTCCGCCACGATAGGCCGGACCCAAGTTACGTCTGAGTGAGACTGACCATGTGTATACGTATGGTACCTAAGTAATGTCGAACGTTGCGGTGTTTGCTAGGGTGCCTTGTGTAGAGACTTAAGTTATAATTGTGTTTGTTTTAAAAGCTTGATTATTCCTAAGCCACGATGGGCCGGACCCAAGTTATGTCTCGAGGGTTAATCAAATAAAAGAAAATATTTTAGGGTCAGCATATTCACCAGATTGTGTTGCTGACGTGTTTTCTAAACATTTTGTAGGTAATCAAGAATAGGGCTTGGAAGCTCGAAGTGCTCAAGATATCTGATGGCTCGGACTATTTTGTTAGACTTTAAATTTAAATGGTGGTTTTGTAATTAAACAAGTAATCTTTATAAACAATTAATGGGTGTTTTATAAATCCCATCTTTTGTTAAATATATAATATTTAAATCCACATAAAATAAATATTAATACTTAACTCTGATATATTAACAAATGTGGTACCAACATATGCATCGCACGCCTAGGTCGTGGTCTGGGGTGTGACAATCTTTTAGATAGCAAATTACCTCAATTTGTTATCCTTAATTCGCTTCCGCCACTCTGTAACGAATGACCCAATTCGTCATCTGGCATATAAGGAATGAAGCACAAAGTACCTCTAGTTCGTTATTATTTCGTGATAAGTTTTAACGAATTACTCATACGTTACCACGTATTACGAATGACATAATGAATTAGCTAATTCGTTAATTTTGAATTAACGAATCAGCTAATTCGTTGTCTTGGGATGTGTGCTGATTCGTCCTATATAATGAACAGTTGAGAACGATTCAGCTCATTCGTCTTCCCTAATTTTCTTCTTTCTTAAGCAAATTCTGTCAAAATTTTTCACGAATTTCCGACCTTCATCAAACTCTGTTTTGAACATCATCAAAGATTTGTAAGGTGTTCACGATTCTAACACAATCAAAATCGTCAAATGATATGACTTTTTCTAGGGTCAATTGATGGATTTTGATATCAGGTTTTAATATTTAATCATAACTGCTAAAACCTAATCAATGCTTAAGTTTAACCAAAATGGGTATTATACAACGAGTGTCGATGTGTTTCCGAGATGATTAGTGTATTCTATAGATCATTACATCGTCTTACATGATGTAATTGAATCTGGGTTTGCATGTTTGACTCTCCAAGTTCATATCAATTTTGACTTGGACTCCGTATAGTCAAAATTAGAAATTATTATCGGCCATTCGTTATGAGTTAACGAATGGACACTCATTCATGTACAATTCATTATGAATGAGATAGCGAATCAACTCCTTCGTGAGTTTGATAACGAATTACCTCTCATTCGTTCTTTAATTCGTTATTTCTTTGTTGATGATTCGTTATCGTTGATTTGTTTTAATTATTTCTAACGAATTACTTGATTCGTTATAACGAATCAGTCAATAATATTTAACGAATCACACTTAGACTTATTTTGAAAATACAAAATTAATTTTTAAAATATTTATATTATTTGATTGTTCGTATTTACTAAATCTCGGGTTTATTTATTCTCAGTTATGGCTGACGAAGTTTTCCAAGAAGTTCCAGTGGCTGAGCAACAACCAGTACAACAACCACAAGAGTCGGAACCTCCACAGTTGTCGTTTGACAAGAAGCATAATATATGTGCTTTTGTTGGAACAAATTTTGCTGACAAAGACTTGTTTCATGATATGCTAGCCTTTATACGTCGATCTCGTATAAGCTATGCCGTTACAGCAAACCCGGAGATCCGTTTTAGCATTATACGACCATTTTGGAATTCAGCTCGCTACATTGAGTCTGAAAACCAAATAGTCGCCGAGGTGAACAAGAAGTCGGTCGTAATTACAGCTGAGGTTATACGACGGGTGTTGCAGCTTGATGACAACATGGACAACCCATGTGGATTCGATAAGGGGTTGATCTGAGGCTTGTTCAGTCGTGTGTTCTATGTGGTTGCTCTCGATCGTTCCATGTACAATAAGGCTAACTTGTGCCCCACGTACAAGTATTTATTGCATGTGCTTATCCATAGCCTTGGGGGGGGCGTAAGGGTGGATACGACGAATGGCGAACCATGTTACAATCAGCATTCGTCGCCCTGATTTTGAACAAGTCGTTCAATTTCTCGGAGATGATCTTCTATCATCTCAAGGAAAATTGCTTGGTAAAAAACCGACGCAATAAATTACTTATGTATCCACGTTTCATCCAGTTGCTCGTTCAAGATTTGATTCAAGATTTGGAGATAGATTTGACACTCAGAGATGAATTGCTGAATTTGGATCATATGATGGCTAATACTGTTAAGAGGATGAAGTCGTACAGGCAAGACGTGTCACGGACCAAACATTTGATTGGTCATTTGTCTAATCCGGCGTATGAATGTCCTTCTAATGATCGTTGGATCCACGATGACTCGGATTCCGAACGTGAAGAGGGTCCAGGTGGGAACGAATGTGGTGATGATGGAGATGAAGGTGGTGATGGTGGTCAAGGTGGTGACCAACGACATGTTGACGTTGTGGCGGCAAGTTCTTCTGCTGTAGAACGAAAACGTAAGAGCAAGGAACTTGCATCTGATCAATCGCCCAAGCGTCGTGTGGTTCATGGATCTGGGGTGGAAATAGGTTCGTGAAGCAAGGTCGTTCGATATTCAAAGCCCGGCGGTGACACTTACTACTAGCATCCCGGAATTAACATTGACGACTATGCTTACGTCTGATCCTAGGCTTGGTATGATTCCTCAATCTGTTTTATCTTCGATACCAAGGCCTACTACTACAACTTCGGTGATTCCTCCAACACCGACCATGTTGCCGACTCTTCCTATGGACGTCTCGTTTATGAGAATTAGTCGTCCTCAAGGTCCCGTGCAGCCGGTACCTCAGTCATTTCATGCTTCCCCCCCCCCCCCCCCGCCCGAAAATCAGATGAACATGCTCTTGTGTTTGATTCATCTTTATGAGAATCAAATGGCGTTCGATCGTCAAGCTCAAGAGAAAATGTTAATTAATCAAAGGCGTATGATGGGGTTTGTCTCTTATTGCCAAAAGGAGAGAAAGGAGCTTCGTGAGATTGTCACGGCTCAGGGGGTGAAGATTAAAGAATATGAGGATCTCATCTTTCAGCGTACGTGCAAAGATGATGAATTAAAGAAGCCGAAGAACGACGATGATGATCCAGACGCTTCAGGTGCTGGAGGCAGTGAGCCGAAACAAGCTCACGGCTCATCCTCTGGTGCTGGTACAAACGGAGTTGGAGGCAATGATAAACAACTGGTGGTTTATCATGACTCGACAGAAGCTCAACCAATAGAGTCGGTCAAAGCCAACACCATCATGTTCATGGACTTTAAGAAAAGCGTAGTGATGAGCACTGCGAGCCTTGATGAGATCGAAGAAGGTCAGTCCGTTGATCAATCCCTAATGCGTGAACAGATTGCCTTACTATTGGGACTAAATGATGAGGAACTGGACGCTTTGGAAGCTAAGGAGGACGTGGAGGTAGTGAACGATGAGGAAGTCTTACTGAATACGACTATTCCACATGGGAATACGTTGTTTATCTATGAATATGAGGAGATAGAGATTGAAGATGTGACAGCAGAGGAATACCCCGATCTTTATCAACGATCCAATGTTGATCAGGGTGCTCCTACCTTTACTAAAGAAAACGTTAAAGCTGTCAAAGATCATTTGGAGAAGGTTTCAAGAATAAAACCAAGAGGTCGGAACGTGATACTGATCCGACCGAGGCTGACATTCTTGGTTGGTTCGAGTACCGGAGCAAACGGGCTCGTAAAACTATTGAGGCGTACATGTATGTTAACGAAGAACAGAAACTGTACGCTATCACACGTGCTAAAGCTAATCAGAAGACAACGTTCAAGGCCGTGTCGCAGTGAAAGGTGATATTGTATCTTGGCTATACGATTCTGAGTTAAAGGTCCGTATTGTCAAATGGGGAGAACAGTGTTTAGTACTATGAAAACATCACTGACGTTCTCTCACTACCGCGTTGGGATGTTCGTACCCTCGCGAGTCGACCTTTCATTAATCACGGTGGAAATCGTCAAGCAGAATGGTTTCACCGACATTTGTTTTTCGAGGAAAACCGTGGTTTTAAATTCTTTAAGCCACATATTCATATCCGTAAGCGTATTGACGAGATTGATCCTCGTACGGGATGGAGGAAACTCCATTAAGGTAAAATCACTGAAGACGATGAAGTATGTACTGGTGAAGACATTCCCACGAGGTCTTCACCTAACGTTTAATCGTTGGTACTATGACAATCGTACCGGTGAGGCCGTCATTGTACTGGGTAAAGGCTTGAAGACCAGTTTTATTAGAGATCGTTAACTTATCCGAAACAGACAATGATGTGATGTTCGTGAACAAGATTTTGATAGAGCGCCATGAAGACTACAACTAAGCTATGCAGTTCCAGGGTGTCGTATGTGTATGTCACGATTTCGGGATTCATTGTTTTCGAGATTGGCAGACAAAGCGTTTCAAGTAATTTAAAGACAAAGAGCTCAAGACGAGGGGGTGTTTGTTAGTGCACGATTTTGTCGTCCCGGGTCTTTGTAATTTATCGGTTGTAATTTATTATTATTCTAATGTAAGGGTATTTATGGAAAAACAGTTAGTTCATTATCTATAGGCTAATTCGTTAAGGATGTTTAACGAATTAGCCAATTCGTTATATGTAAGGTCCATTCGTCAAGGATGTTTAACGAATTGACTGTAATTCATTATGTATGTTCTCATTCGTCATGGAATGTTGACGAATGGGGGCATAACGAATCATTGATTCGTTGTGCTTTCCTTGATTGTTTTGTAAGTTAACGAAGTGGAGCCAATTCGTTACGGGATGTGTAACGAATTGGTCTCCATCATCTATTTAAGGGTTGTTCATGCCCTCATAATTCAAGTATTGAGTTAATTATATTGAACCTCTGTCCACATCCTCTCTCGCTCAATCTTCCTTAATGTATTACTAATATACCTATTACAATTACTATATATATATATATATAATTAAGAACATATCAAAAACTAGATCCTAAAGTTATCTATCTAATCCGATTATCTATATTGATTAGATCTACACGATTAACAGGTGTTTACAAATCTTCATTTTAAATGTTACTTTTCATTATTAATTATTTACTTATTCTTATATTATAAGTCTATATTTGTCGTTTATGTGCGTATACGCTACTTTATCTTTCGTTTATTAAATATTATCATTAGCGTATAAGTTCTGTCCAACGTGTAAGCTTGTTCTAGCGTATAAGTATAGTTGGCATATAAGTTCATCTAGCGTATAATTACATCCGGCGTATAAGTCATTCATATACGTTACATACATACACGGCGTATATACATACACGTTGATCATACTTACACGCTGACATACATATACGCTACATATACTTATGCGTTACATATACTTATGCGCTCCACATCCACTTACACGCTTCTTTATACATACACGCTTCTACATACTTACATGCTGCAACTTATATAGCGTGTAGACTTATACGACCGTATAAGTGCATGTCAGCTCTTCTTCACGCGTTTTTAAGGTTTTTCTTCGATTACAGAGCCGTCAGCCGTCGTTGACCACCATGGTTGATCGGGGTTTGATCGATTATGGCCTAGGTAGAATTGGGGTGTCCAGATCTGAGCTAAGGTGGTCCTTACGCTCGTTTTTTGTTGATTAAACACCCGAATAAAGCTAGATCTAGATTCAAACGGCCCATACGGCATCACGGGGCTGCGGTGTCGGGTTCTACTATGTTGGTACAGCTGAGATAAATCATTTCTTACCTTCGGTTGGTCTCGGATCGTTGAATATATTAGAATAGAGAGTGTTTAGCTTAAGTGTGTGTTTTTTAAGGTGTAGGCTATGGTGTAGAGATGGATAGAAATGGAAAGGATTAGGGTTTAAGGGGTATTTATACTCCTTAAGCCCATAGACCTTAAGCCCATCTTCCTTTTTGGTCCATAATTAATTCCATCTATTTAGCCTACTTAACATTCTATCTTAATTATTATTTATTATTCCTCTACTAACTCAAGTAAACTTTTCCATCATAAATAAATAATATTAAATAATATTCTTAGAAATTTTGGGATGTTACAATAGGGGTGTTGGTGAAAATGAAACTTCCACTGAATGAATGCATAAACTAAAATCACAAAGTTTCAGAAAAAGGATGCCATCGACCCAGCTCCACGGAACAGATGAAGAAACAAAACCCTTAGAAAATGGTACGTACAAAGCAACGCTAGACACCTTCATCTTATATATGCACACACCATTTTGATTCATATATTTAACAAAGTACAAATGAAAAAACAAAACCCACACCACGAAAGCACTACCCTTAAGCAACACAAACACGGGTTCTACTTCAACAAAGGATTCAACAAGAAAACTTCAAAAAGGACTGAACCTTGGTGCACCCACAACATATTTCACTACTCATACGGTTCAACTACAAATTATAAAGTTTGTTTTTATTAAAAAAATGATAGTTTTCGTTCTTAGCAACACCCACATCCACCAACAACACAACTAAAGAAGAAGGAAATAACATTGCATGTATTGATGCATCACCCGCACTCGTAACCATTATACTGGTCTGCCCAACTAACGAAAACGACTGGAATGATGCATGGTGGGTAACCAATTTGGACACCGTCATCCAGGTCTGCCAAGCTTACGAGACCAGCAGATCCACTTTTGAGATAATTATGGAATTATTAATGTTTAGTATCTACTTCGCCATTACAATTGTATAATAGGCGTTATAATAAGCGCTTATATTTTTTAAGGGTCAACATTTGAAGCATTTTTATACCTAATATGGAATGAAGAAAAATCAATTACCTAATCACCTTTTTACAACTGCTGAATGTCTTCTCATTACAATTACCACTCAAATTCGGATAACATATTATTTTCGTCAATTTTCTATAACATTTGATGGTTAACAAAATGAAAACTATGATATTAAAAAGAAAATTTATATCACCAACATTCCATAACGTTACGATTCGAACATATTGTCATAGAATGTTACACTACATCACATCGGTATAATGGTTCTAAACACGACAGTAACAACAATCAATTTAATGAAAAATGCAAAAAAGAAAGTGTCATTGTACTACTTATTCACCTTTTTAAAATATGGAATATCTATCCATATACCAAACAAGTCTGTTCCAATCGAACTTCACCGCGATATCACAATTTTTCTCATTACATTCATCCCTAATATTTAGTTGCTCATGTTCGCACTCATAAACCATTACACACCATATCAAACACTACAAACCGAAATAAAAATGCAAATGTCATATTTATTAAAAAAAAGGATAATTTCACTTGAACTATAACACATTAGATAATTATTTTAATTCAAATACAAAATTCAACATTCAAGACATAGAAATTTTACCAAAAAAAATAAACTTTATCTGTAACATAAAAAGTAAATACTTGATAAAAACAAAGCAATCTATAACGAATACTTCAACATAGGTGGAGTCTGGGACCTGAAAAATTATAAAACATATTAGTAAAAAAAATTATAATATTAAATGAAAATTTAGCATAAATATATATATGTTTAATCTTTTTCACATTAAGTTTTCAAAAATCTCCTTCTATACAACGTTTGTTGTTTTATTTGTAAGCTATGATTCTTTATCGAGTATGACTAGTTTAATACCGGCTCTACTCTTCATTCATGATTGTCCTGGATCTGTCATGCATACACTCCTGTACATGAAAGGAAATGAACTATAATAGTCAAATCATTAAGCAAACTCAATGAAATAGGTTAAACAATAAAATAATATTAACTCACAACAACACTTTAGTGATCTTCATAGTTTAAACTTGCATATGTAAGAACATCACGATCACCCATGGGTTCAATAATCTCAACAAGCAGGTCGTCCACCCACAATTTTGAGATCATGCAAAGAAGCCTCATCTACATATGAATCAGCCGATCTCAAATTGTACTATGCCTATTTTTATGCTACAAAAAAATGTAACCATGTAAGTTAGCAATACGCGGATTATGATAAAATACGTAAGTTGCATATATTGTTTCAATAAATATAAGTCGTATATATAATAACTTTCCAAGCAATAAAATATTTTGTCATTATATACATCAATTTGTTTAAATTTTTTGATATGTTAAAATTTTGAATTTTGAAACAAAGTAATCTTTTAATTTTCAAATTTTGAATTAATTTTGGTATAACTGAAAATAAGTTACAATTTTATAAGAAACACAAATTAGGAAAGAAAGAAATTTTTGAACATTTTAAATTTGAACTTATGTCGATAAAATTGGAAATAAGCTACATATTTTGACAATTTTAACAATTATCCATATATATAACTAATATGAATTTAAAAAATAATTCAAACTTCGAACTAATAAGGTAACAATATAATTCAAACAAAAAATGAATAATAACAAAACAAGTGTTAACTAAGATACTAAAAAAAATAAAGATACCTAGGTTAAAAAAACTCTCTTAAAATAATGAAGATGTTATATGTAACGAGTTATAAAAAATAAATAGTAACAGACTGTTAATATTGAAGATGTTATATGTAACGTTTTTTAAAAATAAATAGTAAGAAAATGTTGATTTATAAAAAATGACAATCTTAAAACTGCGAACCTGTAATTCAAATTTAATAAATTAGTTTATTTAACAACTAATTTGATTATCAATTTATACTTTGAAGGCCTAGGATTTCTGTGTAACGCGGTACCACGACAATTAAAGTTCAAATTCGAAATCGACTTGTACGCTATAGCACATTTTTTCATTCTTAAATTGACAAAGTCCATATTTGTAAATAGTATTATGGTAATTTAAGTAATAATTATGATATTTCGTATACATAAAATAACAGTTGACTTGATTACTAATTTAGATATTTAGATTAATTTTAATTTGTTAATACGTGGAAATGATGTAGATGGAAACCTGATAACTTGGAAGTCTATGTGAAAATGCTAGTTGAATGCTATGTGGAAAACTTGTATTGCTTTAATAGAGTAATAAGATTATAAGTTTTAATTATCTTTCATATAATTGTAAATTGAATGTTATTTTGGTTGACCGTTATATTTAAGAAACACTTGTTTTCGTACTGGTATTACTAACAATTACATACCATGTTGTCGTCCCAAAAAAATATATTACAAATTATCTTCTTTTTATAATTATATGTGTTTGTTAGACGATTTCTATATTTTCGAACGTGTCGTACACGGGTCAATATCCTAGTTGTTAATACAAAGTCATGGTACATTTAGAATAATTTAATATAAATGGTTATATAGCTTAGTGGCGTTGATAGCTGAAAGATAAGGGTACATGCACCGATCAGCCGGTGTCCCGATGATTGAGTGCTATGTGCATTATGTCCAAGGCTTGATGCAAAACTATTATCGAGCCGGGGGTCTCACCGGAAGCAGCCTCTCTATCCCTATGGGGTAGAGGTAAGGCTGCCTACATCTTACCCTCCTCAGACCCTACCATAGCTTTGCTATTGGTGGGATATACGATGATGATGATGATGATGATGAAATAGTTATATAGCTAAATGACATTACTTGTTATTGTATTCATTTGAGACTAAATGAATCTAATAAAAAATTAAACATATGAAAAAAAACATAGCTTATTATAAATTATTGTTATTTAAAAATTAACACAATACCATTGGAGATTGTATAGTCGAGGAGGTAGAGCCATTTTTACCTTGTTTGATATCCAACAATAATATTTTCAATACACGGTTTTCTCGGTAAACATAAACATCAATTTGAATGCCTAAAGTATGAGAATATTATGAAATAAAAAACATATTACAAAATTTTAAACATATGTATTAAATAAACATGTGCAAATCAATGTTTTTAGATACCTTGTATATTGTACCCAAAATCTTAAATATGTTAAATTTATCGGATATATATGATATTTTGTTAAAATGATTACATACATAATTTCAAAACCTTTATTTAAATAAAAATAGTGGTGGAAAAACTTGATAAATAATATTTTTTTCATATTTAATAAAGTTGTTAAGTGATGTATCTACTTGAAGTTTGAGTCATTTTCTGTAAATAGTTGGTTGATGGACGGTAAATAAAAGAGCAAAGCATTGCAATATCACATTAAAATCCTTGAAAGTTAAAAAATTACATTAATGTAATTTAAAAATTATTAAATGTATACGATATTAAATTTAGCAAAATTAACTGCATATTTTTTTTAAAAAATTACTATTTAATATAATAACAAATATTAGTTAGTTTAGGAAAGAAATAAGGAATTGTTTCACATACAATTACTAAAATTATAACTAATTGTACCTTATTAATAAATAGGAATAAAAAAGATACAGTATTTAAAAATCGACAAATATACAGTATTAATTACTTACCATATTTTAATAATTATATAATTTGTAAGGATTAACGATGAAGCAACACATTAGCAAAAATATGGCAGTATTTTATTAAAAAGTACTAGGATATAGCCCGTGTAATACACGGGATGTTAATGTTGTTACTCGGACATATATACTTTACACTTAAGGTGTTGTTTGTTTTTTAAGAGGTAAAATGTCTGCAGTCTGCGGACCACATCTGCAGGCATCTGTAGTAGAAGAGGTGGACCAAACCTCTGCAGTCTGCAAGAATAACACTGTTTGTTTTTTAACGTCTGCAGACTACTAAAATAAAACAAAAATTTTTAAATAAGCTAAAATTTAAATAAAAATTATTCAACATAAAAATTTAAATAATAGTATATTTAAAAAAAACACAATAACATTCCTCAACAAAAAATTAAAAAAATAGCTAAAAAGAACATGCCAATTGACAATTGGTCTAAACAAAAATTTTATAAAAAAAACGGTTGAGTTTTGATTTATAACCATACCCATCATCTAGTTTCTAATTTTTAACTTTTTGTGCAGGTTCCAAATACACTAATCTCACTAGTAACATCACTTTTAAGCATAGGTGAAGATGACAATCCTATTCTGTCGTTATTAATACCAGATCTAAGAAGTCAAGGACATCTGATACTGTTGTTAGGAACAATTTGTAATTCACAAGAGAAATACTATCGAGACTCTAGTTAAGAAGGTTGCTAGGCTAACGAGTTTAGTTACGGACGTTTAAGACCGAATACCATTCTAGTCTAGCGTTTACAGGAACACTCCTTTATCTTTTGGATACCAACTAATTTCCCTCAACAAAAGCCAGACAGTTCAGTCTAGCTTGAAGCGAAGGGGTAAAAAATCAACATGGAAACAAAATTGATGATTGGTTCGTATAGGTTTTCATCGGTTTAAATTAGTTCATAAACACCCATAGTACCCCTACAATTTAACAATCAATCCATGGGCGAAAAAAATGGGTCTAGAGGAGGAGAGGAAAAAAATACGGACCATCTGATTCGCGTACCATAAAAATATCAACTCATGTCCCATAAGCAAGAATCAGATTTAAGTATCAGATAAGCCGGTCATAAATCATAACAAATGTTATATGACTCGTATTAATTTTGATACTCACGGTTTATCTACTTAATCAGCTAGATTAATAAAACATGAGTGAAAGTACATATATGTTATTAATTATTCCGACATCATCATAACAATTTTACTATAACTACACCCCAAACAGAATTGAGAAATGGGTGTTTGCATTTTAAAATACAAGAATTATGAGCTCGATTCGGGTCAAATGGATATCTACTCGGTTCCGGTTCTGACCCGTTGAGATCAAGAAAAAATCTATAACTACTATAACCTTTGTGTTCTGACTTAGTACCTAATAGGCCCATCCAAGTCCCCAGAGGCAAACTGATAACAAAACAACAAATGATCAGCATCAGAAATCATTTTAAGAATTCAGATAAATCTACACTTTTAATGTCAATCGTACCATATCAAGTCGGGTTGATATGGGTCCTGATTTATTATTTTCTAACAGGTCAAGTTTAAAAGAAAAAAGAAAGAAAACTAAGAGTTGAAAGGGAAACAGGTTGGTGTGCTTTAAATGTGTGCCTTGAATTATTCCGAACGCGTCAATTTTCTTTATTTTAAAAAAATGAGTTGAAATGGAAACAGGTTGGTGTATCTTAAATGCACCACTAGAATTATATATCTGAAATGTTAGTTTACTGATGCAATTATATTCAACTGATAAATAATTTTAAAAGAATGGACCGAAAAATGTGTTGATTAACCCAACCCAAACCCGACCTGCACTAAAAATAATCAGTCACCCAACCCACCCTGGCCATTTTGTCACATTTGAACCAACTGAGCTGGCTCGTTTAAGTTCGAGCCAGTGTAAGCTCGTTTGAATGTTTTATTTTTAAATTATGCAAAAACGAGCCGAACAAGCTGAGCTGAGCTGAGCTGAGCCAAGCAGGTTCAAGTTCAAAATGAGCCAAGTTCGAGCACAACTACCACCTCAGTTACAAGAATTCGAGCCAAGCTTAAGCCGACCGAACAGCCCTAACTAACTCCTTAAACCAAAACCAAACAACAAATAACCTGTTGGACTATTGGATTAGTTGATGAAGTGAACTCATGAGTCATTCCTTCCCATACAACCTTTCCCTCATGAAGAAACACCAACCTGAAAACACAATACCATTAACAAACATTACACATCATGTTATTATTCATATAACTATAATAATACCTGTCAACCGCTCTTCTAATGGTACTGTGCTGGTGAGTTACAACCACATAAGATGCAATCTTTCCAGGCTTCCCCACTGCATCTTCGCCTTTGCAATGAACGGACCGGATCAGATCTTCAACAACTGTAGATGCTATCGGATCAAGCCCTGCCGTTGGTTCGTCATATAAAAGCACCTGCACCAAACACACAAGTTACCTTCATATTAATTTATAAATGATATTTTAGTAATAACAATAATCTACAACTGTAATAAATTGATTTAAGAGGTTAAATGTGTTTAAAAGAAGCTTTGGAAAACTATGATGTCCCAATAATTCTGTATAATTGTAGCCAAAACAGATTATGATGTCCCATAAAAATTGCAACATTTCCTTACGAGTGTAAACGAGCCAAGCGCTCGTGAGATGCTTGAAATCAGCTTCCTAAAAGATTGAAACGAGCCAAGCTTAAACAAGCTCGAGCCTAAAAATAAGAGCCCGAGCTTCAGTTACCAAGCTCAAGTAGGCACGCGAGCCTATTATGTTTACAATTGTTATTTGATATATGTTTGTATAATAATGATAATTATTATTATTATTATTATTATTATTATATAAAACTATGACAAAGATAACGAATAATATGTATTATGTTATATATAAAATCTATGGTTATAAATGAGTTAATATGTAATAAAATTAGTTATATATATAAATTAACTAGTAAAATAACTAATAATATATATCATGTTATATATAAAAAATATATTTATAAATATATAAAAAATATTAGTTATAAATGTACATAAAATTCCTATTTGCCCATTTTGACCATTAACAAATAAATCTATATAGTTCTGCCATTCTACATGAAATCTTTTCTTGCCCCGTTGAAGACTAAGGTCAAAGAGTTCTCTTAGAAAGACAAAATTTCCATGGAACAAAAAGTGAAGGGTAAAAAGATACTAATTAGTTTTATACCTCAGGTTCTATTGTATTACTTGTTGTATCGTATACTATAGATCGTGCTAAAGCCACTCTTTTTTTCATCCCTCCAGACAACTCGGATGGCATCCGGTCCTCAACTCCCTGCCAACAAAGCCAACCAATTTTTTTAGAAGTGATCAAAGAATATCCAATATTCACCATAATAAAAATTTTGTGCAATGGCATTATGTAAACGGGAATAGGCTCTAACTCTATATAAATTCACACAGTTTTTATATGAGAATGCATTACTCACCTTTAATCCAACTGCAGCCAATGTTTCTGCAACAACTTCTTTAATTTCATCCTCGGGCATTTTTGAATGCTCATACCTATAATATTTAAAGAAAAAAAATTACAAGGGATTAAGAAGATGCACAAAAATGTTCATTGCTCGTTAGCACACGGAACTTACAAAAGGAAACCAACGTTTTCCCAAACCGTTAAAGAATCAAAAAGTGCTCCACTTTGAAATACCTGATGATTAAAAAGATATTTTATTTAACATGTATCACCAAAAATCCTATAAAATTTATGAGTAGGTGAAAGACACGTTACCAGGCCAATTCGAAGACCCGACATATCATCATCACTTATTAATCCATGCCTTCTTCGTCCTCTAATATAAACTTCCCCCTGCTCAATTGCAAAACCAGCTCAAAGTTAGATTAAAAAAATAATAATAAAGAAAATCAAACCCATTGGGTGACTAATTCAATATACAACTTAAACACCTTATCTGGAGTCAAAAACATCAACCCTGACCCGCACACACTTGGAATCGTGTAACCCGAACAAAACCAGTTTAACCTATTTATCTAAACAAGTCAAACGAGCTGGCTAGCAATAATCAAGTTGTAAACGTGTTAATCAGTTGGTGGGTTTAAAAAAGGGTTAAATGGTTCATAACAAGTTAGTGGGTTGACCTGTTTAACTAAACAGGTAAAACAGTTCAAACTGAACACAATCTGTTTAGTTAAACAGGTCAACCCGGATACGACCCTTATTTTTATTTGTGTCAAAAATATCAACCCTAACCTGCACACACTTAAAACCATGTAACCCGAATACGACCCGTTTAACCCATTTATCTAAACATGTCAAACGGGTTGGCAAGTAATAATAAAGGTGTAAACTTGTTAATCGGGTTGGTGGGTTGTAGATAACTGGTTCAACGGTTCATAAACACATTAGTTGGTCGACCTGTTTAACTGAACAAGCTAAACATGTCAACAATAACACGATCCGTTTTTTAACCTAGTTAGATATCCCAATCCAAAACCACATTTTTTTCATAAAAGAAAGTTAAACACCTTATCTGGAGCAAGGAGCCCTGCAAAGATCTTTAAAATGGTGGATTTACCGGTACCCGAAGGCCCGATGATTCCAACAGCTTCTCCATGCTTAATCTAACAAATTAAACATCAAATCAACAAAAAAGTATAAAAATTCACATCACAAAATAACAAGTAATCTATATTTGAAGAAAATTGAGCGTTTACCCTAAAATTTACACCTCTCAAGATATGTTTGTCCCCAAATGACTTGTATACATCTTTACACTCAAGAAGCACATCACTCTCCTCTGTATGTTGTGTAAACAAATTCAAAGATGAACCCTAACACAAACAAACATAAAGTTACATTCTTTACAGTTAAGTTGAGCAGAAATTTGATAAATTGTGGAATTAAAGAAAGTCAAAGATGAACCCTATCACAAACAAACATAAAGGTAAAATCTTTAGAGTTAAATTTCAGTATAAAATCACTGAAAGTAGAATTAAACAAATTCAAAGATGTTTCATTTCAGTATAAAAACACCGAAATTTGATCAATTGTGGAATTAGACATACACATAAAATAAATGGAAATCAGTATTCATACTTTGAATTGTGAGGGACGGTATTCATCAGCAGGCTTTAAATCCTGTGGAGCAAGACTACAACAAACAGGTGGTCTCCTCCTCCTCCTCCTTATTGAGAAAGTAACAATCTTTTTATTACTAGTAGGAGAATAATGCCCAAATGAAGGGTAGTAACACACATTCCGACGATTCAAGGCAAAATCAGACGAACCCACCAGCGAAATCATGTTTATTTTGTTGTTGGAATTTGAATCAGATTGATTGAATTGGAGGGTTTGGAGTCAATTTGAAGAAAGAAAAGAAGGTTGTTTGGTTGGAAAATTAAAAAGAAAAGGATGATGTGAACAAGGCGAGGTGACGGTGCCGAAAGAAAGAAATAGTGTGTGTTCCTGAAAAACGGCTTTCCTTCCATCCTTGTTTAAAATGTGTGTATTTAATTAATTAATTAATTAATTAATAATTCAATGCCATCATTGCATTACAAAGATGGGTGGTGGTGTAGTTGTAGGTCAATTAGTTGAGGAGTATATACCTTTTTCATGTTTCTTTTAAAATCTATTTGGTACAACTTAAATCATACTATTTTGGTAGAGATAGATGCTTAGACCATGTGTAATGGCTGCGTTGTGGGTTAAAAAGCGGGGTACACCGCCGACCCCCCCCCCCCGGCGTTATGTTGAAATTTTTTTTTGTGCGTTTTAAATACAACGCGAGAATGGCACACACATCCAAAAAAAATACCGTTGGTCTTGGAGCCGTTGGGGTTTTTAAAAAAAAAAATAATTAATTATATTTATACTATATAAACAAACCAAACTCATATTTTTTAACACATTCCTTCCAATCTACCAATTTACACAAATATTTATATCTTTTACACTAATATTTCTACTATCATGTTTCCAAACAACAACCAAAATATTCTCGGTTTCGGTCAATATGCCCGTCAAGCCAACCAAAATCCACAACCGAACCAATCTACCGCCCCGACGCCAACCGTATCCGTCCCGCAAATGTATGACCCGCAAATGGCCGCGTACTTTGCACTTCTACAAAGCTCTATGCCAAATGCGTTGCCCGGTTTCCAAAACCCAATGACAAACATTTTTGCGGGTTCGGGTTCCCAACCCGCCCCGGAGACCCAACCCGAGGTCGAGTTCGTGCCGGAGACACAACCCGAGGGCGGTTCAAGCCAACGCGGACGTTCGAAAAAACACGCAAAGAAGTTCGCCGGCGAACCTCGGGTTAAAAAGACGGTGATAGCGTGGAGTATCGACGAGTGCGTACTATGTGCTCGTGCTTGGTGTCAAATATCGGAAGATGCCAAATGCGGTAGGTTTTTAAAATGCATATATATTTTTTTAAATTTCTTATAACAAACATTAAACTTGTAATGTTTTTATTTTTTTAGCGAACTATCAAAAAACGGGGGTATTTTGGCACAAAATTATAGAGAGGTTTCACAACCTTGGCGGGAACTCGCGTCGAGAAAAAGATTCATTACTGTCGAAATGGGGCGATATAAACACCAAATGCATGGCTTTCCATACGTTTTTCTCTCGGATGAATCGAACTAGGAGTAGCGGTGTCTCGGACGCGGAAGTCATAGATAACGCGTTGGTTGAGTTTCAACATAAGGTCGGCGGGACCTTCAACTACTTTGGCATTTGGAAAGACCTATTGAGGCATCACCCAAAATGGGGCATGGTGTTGGATGCTGAAGCCGAAGCCGAAGGCGAAGGTGGTCCGCGTAAAAAAAAAGTCTAAAACATCATCTTCGGTTGATCCAGACACGCCTCGTTCCGACGCTCGAAACTTCTACTTAAGCGATAATGACCCCGTGAATACTACCGACATGCCTCGGCCGGGGGGTAGAAGAACCAAAGGCAAAGGAAAGGGGAAAGGGGCCGGTTCGTCGTCGACAACGGGTTCAAATCCCGAATTGGAAAGCCAATTCCAATTAATGAACTCTCGACTCCAAGATTTACACCAACTTGGAACCCAACGACTTCAAGTAAATTTGGACGCCGTCGACCTACTTCGAAGGAATGAGATGGACAAAGACATCGAGATTTTATCAAACGAGCTATCCGAAGACGACCCGATAGTCCAATCTCTAAAAGCCAATCGACGAGCGAAAATTTTAGAAAAATATAAATGAGTTTTAGTTTTATTAGTATTATTTATGTTTTTTTATTTTAATTTGATGTATTTTTTTTTAATTTAGTTTAATGTATTTTTTATTTGAAAGTTTAATGTAATTTTTAATTTTATGTTAATTTATTTAAATGATTTAGTATTTAAAAAAACAAATAAAATTAATAATGACTGGGCGCCACGTGGCGCATAACCCCTGATAGTGGAGAGTTATGACTACAGCCTGTTTTTGTACAAAACCATAACTCTGACTGGGCGTCACGTGACGCATAACCCCTGATAGTGGAGCTTTATGACTACACATGGTCTTAGTATTCTATGGGAGTGACATTCAAAAGGTTAAGAATGAACACAAGTGGAGGCTAGATTCAAACCTCTGCTAAAATGGAATTTGGAATGGATGATGATGCGACGAGCTTGGGATAAGTATTGATAATCTTTGTTTTATATTCAATTGTATAGCTTTGTCCATACCAAGTCCAATTCGGTGAGTATTTATCAGCCATTTACTCATCGAGTGTCGGATATACGTTTTAGGTGAGGTGACGGTGCCGGAATAGTGTTTCTAGAGAACGGCTTTCCTTGCTTAAGTTTAAAATGCGTTTATTAAATTCAATGCCATCATTAAAAAAAATATGGTAGGTCAAGATAGTTTTGCGTTGAGATAAAGCGTTTTAAGAAAAAAGTGACTATTGGGAAATATTCTTTTAACATCTACTCTTAAAATCTGTTTAATGTTTACTTTATGAAACTTAAACTTACACAACTTTAATGAGACAAACACTTATACCACTAAGCAAAGAAATCACCGACTGCTGGTTAACAACCCTTGATTTTCTTAAAACTAGATTTCTATGCAAGCGGGTCACGTTAAGTTTAGGTAACTCGCAACTTTTGCCAGCCACATGACCTTTAAAAGGTTAGGGTTGAAAACAAGTGGAAGCAAGATTCGAACATGAGACCTCTATTAGAAATGAATCCAGTAGAGATTAACATGTTGACAAGTTTAAAACGGGTATTGGTAATCTCATCTTATAGCCAATTTTATAGCCATGTCCGTATCGGACAATTATCCGTTGTGTATATGTTATACATCTAAGATGATAGTTGAAAACGTTTATTTTAGTAACATATCATATACTGATTTATATATTGATATTTTTAAGGCTATCATTAATGGTCAATGCTTTATTATTGTTATAAAACAATATGTAGTACATGGCGTTGGTCAAGAATGTCGTCTTTGGCTCCGGAGGTGGATGAACTAAGGGGTCTACTGAGGTTATGTCAAGGTGTGCGCTTGGTGGGCATGATCGGGCTCGAAAAAGCGGGGGAAAAAAATTGGGCCTAAAGCGAAATTTTTTTTTGGCCATAACTAAAAGGAACATTTGTTGGGTCTAAACAATTTAATTCTAAATGGACTTACTTTATTATGATTTGAGTTATGTAAAAGAAATTTATATAAAAATAAGCTAAAAATGTCTTAAATAAGATTAGAACCCAAAACCTTTTGATTAGATGTCATACCCCTTTGTCACTAAACCAATCTAGTGGTTATGTAATTATGTTGAAACATTGATTATACATATTTTTTTCATAAAATTACATATAAATTTTTTATTTTAAATTTTGGGCCTAGCGGGGTGTCGGGCGTGTGGTCGTCGACTACCCTACCATACCCTGAGGCCGGCCTTGTTGGTGGGTGGTAATGACAAGGTGGGGAGGGATTTGGATGAGTCAGGGAGCTTCACAATCTCGAGCTTGAAGCGGAGAATTATTGAGGTAAGTTTTGACCCTCCCGGTTATGTGTTTAAGTGAAATAATTGGGTTCCTGGAAAAGTAGGTATCCTAGCTTGGCATTTGGAGCTAGAGAGGGTCCTAGTGTCGACTTTGTTGGCTAAAGGAAATATCGTTGTAGGCTCTTTGGATTGTCCGTTTTGTGGATAGATGGAGGAGACAACCGAGTATATTTTTGTTTCGTATGCTTTGGCTCTATTGGTATGGCAAACTATTTCAAGTTGGTGTAAGGTCCCATATATTTTTGCTTTTAATATTCGGGATATTACTGAATTTATATAAGTTTACAAAGTTTCATGGGCGAAAGGCGAAGGCGTTTCATGTGGTTTCTCTTGTTGCTTTGTGGGTATTATGGAAGGCGCGAAACGATGTGGTGTTTAACGGTTTGGCGGTGAAAGTGGAAAGCGTTGTAGGGGAAATCAAGGGCCTTAGTTATTTGGGGGTCAATAATAGATCAGGCGGGCATACTTTGTCGTAGGAGGATTGGCGTAAGTTTAAAGTATAGATAGGGATTTGTTTGTTTGTTTGTTTTTGTGTTGTGTGTTTGGGCCGTTGACTAGTCACCGACTAGTTAGGTTCGGTTGTATTTGTGTGATTTCTCTTTTTATATATAAGCTTTCATTTGCCGCTTAAAAAAGATTTTCTATGGTTTTAGGGTGAGTCCGCATGAACATTACTGTGAAGAACCATAAAACCGCGTGCAATTTTTGCTCGAGAAAATTCCAATTTGCCTCCCTGAGATATATCGGCGGGAGATGGATTGACCACTGAAAACTAGTTTGCGCATTTTGCGCAACTGTTTTTACTGGGCGGGTTTTTTTAGCTCCCTGCAATGTTTATTATGATCAGAATGCTCCATGCAGTGTTAATAATTGGTTTAAATGACCATTATACCCTTCATCTTCATCTTCATCATTAACATTCAAACAAATCAAGAACATCAAACCCAGAAAATCAAAAACATCAAGAACCCTAACACGAACACAAACCCAAAAAATCAAGAACATCAAGAAAATCATCTCCGTCTAAGAACTCTAACCCATAAATCTTATACAAACACATAAATTAACATCATCATTCAAACACAAACTCATATCTTCATCTTATTCACCCGCAACCCATCACCACCGCCGTCACCACCATTCCTTCACCACACCATATCTTCATTTTCATCGCCACCACCCATCTTCTTCTCCCGCAACCCGTCGCGGTAACTTCTAATTCGATCCCGTCGCCATCACCGTCACCACCGTCTAAAATCGTATTCCGGCCATTAAACATTACATCCGCCATCCTCTCATGCCTCTCTGCCGGAAAATCGGATCCCGGCCACCGGCTGCCGAAAAATCGGATTCCGGCCCTTTTTACATCTTCAACCTCCATCATCACATCACTACTCACCAAACATCATGCGCTACCATTCTTGCTCACCAAAGTGGCATCACCATATTTATTTTCAAATCTCATCCACACCTTAGATCTAGATCTATGCTTTTTTTGTTCAAATTCTTGTATAAAACCTATGGGTTTGGTGGTAGGAAGTTTTCCGGTGGACGACGACGGCGACGGTGGTGACAGGGGAGGGATGAGAGAGTTGAGAAGATGATGATGATGAGCTGCTCTAGTATTATTATTATTACTATTATTATTATTTTTATTATTAGATACTATTATTATTTGTCCAATTACTAAAGTACCCTCAACAAGGGGCTCAATACAATCAACCAGGGGCTCATATTACAATAATAACAAACAGAATGTTACATAATGCGCAAATTCTTTTTCAGTGGTCAATCCATCTCCCGCCGATATATCTCAGGGAGGCAAATTGGAATTTGCTCCTTTTTCTCTCATTTTCTCCAAAATTAGGTCCAAACACTCTAATGTCTCATTTGTGTGCATTATTTATGATTTACTAATGATTTGACCACTCACCACTTCACATACTTGACCTCACTTTATTTTTAATATTTGCATTAATTTTAATTTTTGTTTAATAGTCATCATTGACATCTTAATAGTCTTAGATTTCTATAAAATTAACACGCACCACAACGGTATAGATTGTTAAATTTAATAGCACTTTAGTATGACATTTTGTTATTTAAATATAAGTTGGAATATATTTTTAGATGGCCAACTTTAAAATAATATTGTATTACTTGTTTGGTTCGCTTTATATAGAACAAAACCTAATAAAATGCCTAATATGCAAAAACAATTTCCATTCTCAACACCATATGTAGCTCAAAAAATGAATGAAGAAACAAACCTTAAAATTGAACTTTTGGGCATATGTTCACTTAAGAAACAGCAATCATGATGTAACATTTTGCATATTAACACACCGAAAACCGTCACTGAGACGCATTGCTGACAGTTATTTCAGTTTGGGGACTCAAGCCAATCTCACCAACTTGGCTCTTACAAAGGGGGCATGAAGCATTAATCTTCAACCATTTATCAACATAGTTCTTGTGAAAGAAATGAGAACAATGCAACTCTCTTAGTTCATCATTGTTAGCGTATTTGGCCAAACAAATGCAACACACCTGTTTAACAAGTAAAAACTATAAATTCCTAAAATATAAATAAAAGTGGTCCGCCTGACCCGAATCAAGATTACCTATTTGACCCGTTACCCAACCTCCCCGCTTAGCCACCTATAAAACTCATTGTACCTTACATTTATCAATAATAGAGGTGTAAACGAGCCAAACAGCTCCTTGAGATGACTCGCTAAAAGTTCGAGTCAAACCGAACTTCACTTATCGAGCTTGAGTAAGCTCGTGAGCCTAAATGAACCGCTTATTTGTATACTCTATATTTAACATATTGCATATATTTACATAATAACTATTATATATAAAAATATGATTAAAAATAACTAATTAAAATCTTGTTGAGGGTTAACATACAAAGGGAAATTAATGTTCGAAGCATTAATTTAAAGATTATAAATTTATTATAAATAATTATAGATATATATATATATATATAATAAAAACACACTCTCATCTTGTAAGGCCCTTTTTGGTAATTCACTTTCCCTGCCTACAGGACCACCGCAGCACAAGAACTTATTATTTGGCTTGTGAGTTATTAAACATTAACCCGAAATTATTATTTGGCTTGTGTTAATGCTCTATTGGAATGCAGCGTCCACAGAAGATGTCGATTGGTCTACCACATCCAGATCCTATTGTGGAAACCTCTTCTTTATCTGCAATGCAGCCGCCTGAACCAACATATGATCTTAAAACAAAGGATTGTTTAGAAACTTCAAATATATTATCATGCTTGCAGATTGAGGCGCTAGTTTATGCCTGCCAGGTTGCTTTTTTAATCTAAGTTTGAACTTTTAATCATTTTTTGAGTTTGTGCTTGTGTTATAATCTGTTATCTTCACAGAGGCATCTTCATCATCTTGATAATGGCACAAGGGCAGGGTTTTTTTATCGGTGATGGAGCCGGTGTTGGTAAAGGGCGTTCAGTTGCAGGGCTTATTTGGGAAAATTGGCAGCATGGGAGGAGAAAAGCGTTGTAAGCTATTTGTTGATGCTTGCATGTGTTTGATATTGATACGTTGTATACTCTGTTTATCATGTTGGTAATGTTCACTGATGATTTCAGGTGGATTTCGGTCGGTTCAGACTTGAAATTTGATGCAAGAAGAGATTTGGATGATGTTGGAGCAACATGTATTGAAGGTATTGATGTGAACTTGTAGGTTTTGATTATTCTTTGTATAAACGCTTATCTTTACACAAGGATGTGTTATTTGTTTTGTCTTTTGCAGTGCATGCTTTGAACAAACTCAAATATTCTAAGCTTGATTCTAAGGCTGTCGGGATTCATGAAGGGGTTATTTTCTTGACTTATAGTAGTCTTATAGCTTCTTCTGACACGGGCCGCTCTCGGTTGAAGCAGCTTGTGCAGTGGTGTGGAATACAATTTGATGGCCTAATTGTATTTGATGAGGTACGAGATATTTTTTTTCTTTTACAGGTGAACACTATTAAACAACTAGTTATATTTTGTGATATAGTCAGGGTTACATGTGGGGTGCTTATATAAGCACAATGTTATATTGTTATATGAAAAAATGTGCTTATATAAGCATTCCCATATGTAACCCTAATTACAACACTAATACTACTAGTGGTCTAATAAACACTTTATATGTGAGTTAGTAGGGCTGTTTGTGTGAGTAGTTGATAACTAATTCAACATGTTTAAGGATGTATAATCCAGTAGTCATTCAATGGAAATTTGGAATTGTGCACGTTTAGCAAACTGTATGCCTGCTTTGAGGGATTTAACGTTAAAACCTGATTGCTGGTCAACTTACAAAACGGTTTTTGGGTTATTTTTTGGATTAATAAACAGCAAAATCTTCTAATATGTGGATTCATTGCTAGAAACCTCTTTGATGTAATCTATTCGCATGTTTTAAGAATGAAAATTGTGGTTATACACGGTTTTTTATATATGATAAAAGTAGTTTGATTGTTCATTCAGTAACATAATTGGAATTTAAAAGATTTTCTTACCAACAAAGGAGAAAAAAGAGAGGAAAATGTATAATGCTTGAGTGCTTTTCGATAAATCTTACATTCTTGAGATAATTTGCTTGATTGTAGTGCCACAAGGCAAAAAATCTGGTACCTGAAACTGGAGGAAAACCAACACAAACGGGTGCAGCAGTTGTTGAACTTCAGGTTTGGTTTCTCACTAAGTCAGTAAATAACCTATTGTTTATGTTCATGGAAGATCTTGAAAGTGTTTGTAATTACTGTTAATTAATTTTTGTATTGTTTAGACTCTAGGGGGGTTGTTATGGCACCCTTTTAGTGGATTTTGTCTTTAATGCTAATTAATTTCTATCTGAATAATTAGGTATATAATTTTGATACCTTAGTCAAGTCACAAGTTTGCTCTTTAGTTTTAGACTCAGGCATAAGGTGAAAAAAAGAATAACAAAAAACTGTATATAAATGCAGATACTAAGCAAAATACATGACATGGTTAAACGCCAACCTGTATTGCCTTGATGTTGAATGTACCGAAGTATTTACTAAATACGCGTACAATGGAAAGATAACTTTGTTTTTAATCTCATAATGGTTGACACTCAATGGAAATAAATTGCTGCAAAATTCAGTTTCTACAAATGAAAAAAGAAGAGTAACATCACATGTGCTAGAAAAGGACAAGTTTTAAGGCACATTGCGGGTTTACTGCAAATGCTATTAACACATAGGGTTGTATCTCAATAAGATATCACAATTATATTTTGTGGATATTCTATATAGCAAGTTTAATTTGCATAATTGATCCCTAAAGAATAGAATACGAAAGTAGCACTGCATTTATGTTTTCACATCATGTAGTGATATCGTTATTAAATGTTTCAAAACGCTTCATTTCTGCTTACTTTGTCTTTTTTTAAGTTTTATTTGGTGCACATTACCTGTAGAACTAAAATTATTGCATAGTTTAGTAATATAATCTTTTTTTGTCTCAATTTTAACAGGAACAACTTCCTGAAGCACGTGTTGTTTATTGTTCTGCTACTGGTGCATCAGAACCCAGAAATCTAGGTTATATGGTCCGGCTTGGTCTATGGGGAGTTGGAACTTCTTTTGAGAATTTTCGTGATTTTTTAGGTACACTTGCCATTTAATATGATCAAATACTTGTCTAAAAGTTGACTAAATGCTGATTCTTTAAAGTGTATATGTTCATGATAAAGCTACAGAATAAACTTGTATCTTTTCTTCTATTTAAATCTCCATGCAGTTGCTTTGGAAAAAGGAGGAGTAGGGGCACTTGAACTTGTTGCAATGGAAATGAAAGCAAGGTTAGTAGTTATCATACACCATAAACATCTTTTGTAAATGATTACTTACCAATTAGATTATTTTATCTTCAGAGGAATGTACTTGTGTCGCACTCTCAGTTATAAAGGATCCGAATTTGAAGTTGTTGAGGTCCCACTGGAGGCTAAAATGACGGTATCACATAGTGGTTTTTTTATTATTTTATTTTTTATTATTATTTATTTTTTGCATGTATTTGCTAGCACTAAGTGCTAACATTCTAGTAATATTTGATGATTTGCAGGAGATATACACAAAATCTGCTGAATTTTGGACTGAACTGAGAACAGAATTACTATCTGCAAGTGAACTTAATAGTCTTGACAAGCGTAGTCGTAGTCTACTGTGGAGGCTATACTGGGGGAGCCATCAGGTTTGCCACTTGGCAGTTCAAACTTGTTTTGTATTTGTACCAGAATGTTTCTTGGTGGTTCTTTAATTGGTTTTTATGATTTGTTATATTGTAGCGTTTCTTTAGGTATCTATGCATGTCAGCAAAGGTACCTGCTGTTGTAAGCCTTTCTAAGCAGGCATTAATGGAGAATAAGTGTGTGGTCATTGGTCTTCAGACTACCGGGGAGGCACGAACAGAGGATGCAATATCAAAATATGCGAGTTTTACTTTATCCTTTATACTTTTATTTTGCTTGTTAATTGAATAATGCGCATTTTAATATTAAAGGGGACTGAGCTTGATGATTTCATATCTGGACCACGTGATCTGTTACTTAAGTTTGTTGAAGAAAACTATCCTCTGCCTGATAAAATTGCATCTCCTCCACCAGGTATTAATCAGCTTTTGTCATGTGGCATGTTTGTAATTTTATTTTTTTAACTTTTACTAATGGGATTTGCATTATATTACTTCTTGTAGAAGATAACGTTAAGGAAGTTAAGCGTAAGAGGCACTCAGCAAATTCTGATGCTTCAATTAAAGGTAGGCTTAGGAAAGCTGCAAAACAGGAATCTGCAAGTGAAGACGAGAGCAGTGAAGAGTCAGATTGGGAACTTCCAGGTGATGATGAGAGTGATGAAGATTCAGATTGTAAGATTATAATCATTTGATGTATTATTTCAAATAAGATTTTTTAACTAATGATATTTCTAATTGATGTTCAACCGAGTAGATGATTCTGGCTATGAAAAGGAATCTGATGCCGAGTCTGCGGACCACCACCAGACGAGACATCCGTTTGTAGCCGAATTACAAAAAATGTAATATAAGTGCACGACTTGCTGTAAATTGTCACCTTGAATGTTTTAACATATGTTATGTGTTGGAATATGTTAGATATGAATCAGCCCTGGAATGTAAGTCAAAGCTTTTGGACAAAATCCGTGGTTTTGACCTTCCAAATAATCCACTGGATGAACTAGTTGATCAGGTATTTATTAATCGAGATTTTTCTATATGGAGTCTTTTTATATATATTCATTTTATCATGAATATTATTTAATATTTACTTTTCAAATAATTGCAGATTGGAGGCCCTGATAATGTTGCAGAAATAACAGGAAGACGAGGTATGCTTGTCAGGGCTCCCAATGGTAAAGGAGTCACTTATCAGGCACGAAACACGTGAGTTTATGCTTGATTAACGATTGCTAATAACATAATATGTAACTTTTAGATTCAGCAGCTGATGCACTCTTTTATCCATTCAGAAAGGATGTAAGTACAGAAATGGTCAACATGCATGAAAAGCAACTTTTCATGAGTGGTAAGAAATTGGTTGCCATTATTTCTGAAGCTGGATCAGCAGGCGTTTCTTTACAAGCTGATAGAAGAGCAAGAAATCAGGTAAATAACTAAATACACGCAAAGGACCTACAGTAATTAATAAAAATACGAAATTTCATATTTTTAATGTTTTGTACCAGAAAAGAAGGGTTCATGTAACTTTAGAATTACCTTGGAGTGCTGATCGTGCAATTCAGCAATTTGGGAGGACTCATCGTTCAAATCAAGCTTCTGCACCTCAGTACACGTAAGATATGTCATTCTATTCACTATGTTATAACTTAATAGCATGATATGTTATTATTATTATATGAAGTTTTCATTTATATTTTAAAAATAACACGTCATAGATTACTGTTCACGAATCTTGGAGGTGAACGAAGATTTGCTTCCGTTGTAGCAAAGCGACTAGCGTCACTTGGAGCTTTAACACAGGGTGATCGACGGTAAGTTTGTTTATTTTTTTTTGATGAATTTCATATATACCCTGATAAAATATCATATATAAAATTTTTTGTTTATGACCATTTTACTCTTCTCAGATATAATTTTTTTTTATTATTTAATTTTATAAATATACCCTTGCTTAAATCACAGTTCAAGAACTTGTCGCAATTAACAAAAAACTCTATTCGCATACAAATTTAGTTATCGTGGTTCTTTCTTTCAATCGTGAGTTTCTTGAAAAATAGTTTTATGTTTTGTATTCTGACTTTTTATGAAGTTATCATACATTATTGAAATACCAATTTATTTTTTGATTCTAGTAAATGTGTTTGTTAGAGTAATATATCTATTTCCAGGTTTGCTTTGCAACTCTAAAATCATGTATTTAAACCAAATTAAAAGAACTGAACTTTTTTAATTGTTAACATGTATATAAAAGATTAAGGCTTTAACACTCACGTAAGAAGTTCTGAAATATAACGTGATTCTCTAAACTAATAAATAAAAATTTGTAGTTGAACACTTACGGGTGTAACTATAATTTCAGAAAAAGATACATAATAAATTTGAAAAATTTAAGTTAGAGAGAAAGAAGGGTTAAATGGTTATATTATGAATTGTTTTTAATGAAATGGGTAAGTATGATATTCTAATTAGTTTATAGAGGTGTATATGATATTTTAAGTTTAAGCTGGGTTACATATGATGTTTCATCAGGTTTCTAGGGTATATATGTAATTCACCTTTTTTGGATATATAACTAAGATTAATATGGTAATAATTTTAATTTCATTTATATTCAGGGCCGGACCATCACTTAGCGCGTATAATTATGATAGTTTGTATGGAAAGAAGGCATTGTTTATGATGTATAAGGGAATCCTGGAGCAGGTTCTCAATTTCTTATCCCCCCTTTTGACTTCTTTCCTGGTCAAACCATTTCATTTGTTGTGGGCCCTCCTTTAACCAACCATAACTTTGTTTCTCAGGGTTCTTTTCCGGTTGTGCCACCAGACTGTTCATCTGAAAATCCTGATACAATCCAAGATTTTATTGAGAATGCCAAAACTGCTCTTGCTTCTATTGGCATTATTAAAGTGGCCGGTGGGTTGGTTCTTTTTATGCCTCTTAGTTTTAGTTTTATTCCCATAATATTAATATATCTTGTTATATTGATTTGTGCAGGACACAACAAGGATTCTGGGAAGTTATATGGGCGCATAGTTGATTCAGATATGCATGATGTTGCACGTTTTCTTAATCGGCTTTTAGGATTGCCACCAGATATTCAAAACAGGTTATGCCTTTTAATATTCGATTTTTGTTTTATTTTGTGATAACTAATATTGTTATTATTTTCAGGCTATTTGAATTGTTTGTTAGCATTCTTGATCATCTCGTTTCTAATGCACGGGATGGACATATAGATAATGGGATTTTTGATTTGAAAGGCAACTCTGTTGAGCTACAAGGAACTCCAAATGTTATACTTGTTATAAAATTTATTATTATTATTGTTATTTTTATAATTATTATTATTCACAATGTAACTAACATATGTGCCATATTAATTTTCATCTTTTTGTTAGACTGTTTATACTGATCATATGTCTGGAGCGTCCACTGTACTATATACTTTTGTTGTGGATCGGGGTATTACTTGGGAGGTACGGTTTTCATTCACCGAGTTTATTTTTGTTTTTTAAGTTTATGTGATATTTGTATATCTTATTAGGCTGCATCTGCATTGCTCAATGAGAAACAAGAAGATGGGTCGGGTTCCTTTGCTAATGGATTTTATGAATCTCAGAGAGAATGGCTTGGGAGACGCCACTTTCTTTTAGCAATCCAAAGGTATCAAACTTGACTAATAGGCATAGAAAATTGACATGACAATAGTATTGTACAAATATAATAAAATACCTAATATAAGTATCTTCAACTCTCTTTCAGTTCTTCTGGAACATTCAAGATATACCGTCCTGCTACTGTAGAAACGCTTAGGTATAGAAATTAAATTTTAGTCTCTATCTTATTTATATAATTTTTTTTATATAATGTTTTGGTGTATATTTTTTTGTTTCAACTTACAGGGAGATGCATATAGTTGAGCTAAAGGCTAAGTACAGCAAGATGACGTCACTAGCAAAGGCGCAAAGAGGATGGAAGGCTGACTGTGAAACTTCATCCAAGCTGGTATAACATACGATTAATTATAATATTAATGTATTATATCAATCAATCAATCAATCATACCCAGTAAAATCCCACCGACAGCAGAGCTATAGGTAGGGTCTGGGGAGGGTGGGATGTAGGCACACCGTACCTCTATCCAAAGGAATAAAGAGGTGGCTTCCAGAGAGACCCTCGGCTCTAAGAACATGTGTATGAAGCAAAAAAAAAGGAAATCAAAGTTTAACAGTTATATAAAAAACTACTACTAATTATAATAATATTAATAAAAAGGTCACAGTTTAACCGCAATATAAAAGCTAATAATAATAATAATAAAATATGTAAGGGAAATACCATTATGGTATGTGACCTAAATAAGTTAAGTCTAAGCCCTAAGGTATTCAATTCTCTCTAAAAATCCTTAATTTTAATTCTACTTCTCAACGAATTCCTATCCTCAACCATGTCCTCGGAGAGGTTTAGGTCTATCAAATCATGCCTAATCCTCTCATCCCAAGTCAATTTCGGTCGTCCTCTACCCCTCCTCCCCTCTATAGTAATGTTTTCTACGGATCTAACAGGATTCGTCGTCTGTCTTCTCTTTACATGTCCAAACCATCTCAATCTCCACTCTCTTATCTTGTCTGCTATGTTCGCCACCCCTAATCTCTCGCGAAGCACAACGTTTCTTATTCTGTCTAGCCTTGTGTGCCCACACATCCAACGTAGCATTCTCATTTCTGCTACCTCCATCTTCCGCACTTGTGCCTTCTTGATGGCTCAACAATCTGTTGCATATAGCATTGCAGGTCTAACTGCCACCCTATGGAATTTTCCCTTCAGATTAGTCGGGAAACTCTTGTCGCATAATATACCTGTGGCTGCTTTCCATCTACACCATCCTACCTGAACTCGGTGGGTCACATCACTGTCTAATTCCCCATCGCTCTGTACAAATGATCCTAAATACTTGAACTTCGTTACCTGCGGGACCACCTGCCCTTCAATTGTGATGTGTGCGTCTTCACTGTCGTTTATCTCACCAAAATCACAGTGTAGGTACTCCGTCTTAGATCGGCTAATCTTTAAACCTTTTGTCTCTATGGTTGTTGGCCACTCCTCAAGCCTCATGTTTAGATCTTGTTTTTTCTCAGCAAGTAACACAATATCGTCTGCGAACATCATGCACCACGGGAGAGTCCCCTGAATCGACCTTGACAACTCATCCAAGACTACTGCAAAAAGAAACGGGCTCAACGCTGACCCCTGGTGAAGACCTACCTCTACAGGAAAGAAATCAGTATCCCCCACTGGCGCACGGACACTTGTTTCACTCCTGGTATACATATCCATAATTATCTCTATGTATTTCCTGGGCACTCTCTACCCTCCAAGCACTCCCAGAGCACCTGTCGTGGCACACTGTCGTAGGCCTTTTCTAGGTCAATAAACACCATATGTAGATCACGCTTCTTCTCCCTATACTTTTCCATTAATCTTCTTATAAGGTGTATTGCCTCTGTGGTGGAACGCCCCGGCATGAAGCCAAATTGGTTGACCGTAACCCGAGTTTCTCGTCTAAGTCTAACCTCAATCACTCTTTCCCATAGCTTCATAGTATGACTTAGTAGTTTGATTCCTCGGTAGTTACCACAACATTGGGCGTCTCCTTTGTTCTTATAGATAGGAACTACAACGCTGCTCCTCCACTGGTCTGGCATCTTACCTGATTTGAGAATACTATTGAACAGAGTAGTTAACCACATGACTCCTTCCTCCCCCAGACACTTCCACACCTCGATGGGTATGTTGTCTGGGCCAACCGCCTTAGACCTTCCCATCCTCCTAAGTGCGTCCTTCACCTCTTCTCGTGTGATCCGTCGGCAGTAGCAGTTATTCGATTGTTGTCGATGAAAGTTTGTGTTGTCATGTTCTTCTTGGTAAGCTCTCCCATTGTTAAAAAGATTGTGGAAGTAGGTTTGCCATCTTAGCTTGATGTCCTGCTCCTTGACCAGTACATGCCCATCTGTATCCTTTATGAACTTCACCGGTCCTAGATCTTGCCTTCTACGCTCCCTGGCTTTGGCAATCTTAAACATAGCATGTTCCCCCTCTTTTGTTTCTAGACTTTCATAATATTAATGTATTATCCCAACTTATTTAAATAAATCATGTGACTAGCTTAACCGAGTATTTGCTGACCTTGCAGTGCATGCATGGCCCAAAGTGTAAGCTTGGAAGATTCTGCACTGTTGGCAGAAGTATGCAGGAAGTAAATGTACTTGGCGGCTTGATTCTCCCGATTTGGGGGGCCATTCAGAAGGCCCTATCTAAACAGGTATAAAAAGTTTTCTAGTATTTATAGCTGTTAAGTATAGATTATTACTAGTCTTTATCATTTAGAGTTGATGTAAATTGGTTTAAAATTGAATATAGGTGCGCCCAAGCTATAAAAGAATACGTGTTGTGCGTGTCGAGACAACAACAGACAATGAAAAAATTGTTGGACTTCTTGTTCCAAATGCAGAAGTAGGATCTGTTCTTCAAGGTCTTTCTCTCTCTCTCTCTCTCTCTCTCACACACACACACACACACACACACACACACACACAAACATGATGACGTGGCTATGAATATATTTTATTTATGACAGATCTGGCATGCGCTCAAGATATGGACGAGTAACATGGAAGTCAGTTGTTAGGCCTGAATGTTGATAGTAAGAATGTCTAGTAGTAATTCTACTCAAAACAGGAAAGTGTGTTGCAGTATGTTTGATATTTTGGCCTCATTGTTTTGTACCTGGTCTCAGTGTTTTTGGTAATTTTGTTTACTGAGCGGGGATTGCTATATATAGGCAGGCGTCAAATGTGTAAGAACCTTACCTACCTGTATGAATGGTCTATAATATCTGCAAGCAAGTTAATGTGATAGTATTACGTGTGTTGAAGTTAGTGAACGCTTTACAAATTGCAAGTTTTCCAAGTAAAGCCCATGCCTGTGTAACTGTGGTCATTCTGCTCTGTTTAAATCTCAAAATACCGGCCAATGTCAATTCTAACCACAAACAAGAATTGTGTTAATCGTATCGCATTTTTACATGTCATACCCTCTCTCTTAAGTTCTATATAACTACAATTCAAACTTTTGTTTTTTCTTTTATCCTTATTTATTTTTATAATTATAATAATTATCATTGTTATATTGATAAATGATAATAACAATACCACCAGGCACCAGCACTACTAATAATAATTATTTTTATCTTTATTATTTTTGTTATTTGTTATTTTTATAAGGTCCATCTGTAACGTTATCATTCAAATTATAAGTCTAAGGGCGTATTTGGGTGAGCTTATTTAACTTCAAAAGTGTTTTTAGCAAAAATGTTTCATGATTTTCTCAAAAATCAGTTTTTAAAAAACGTGTTTGGATTAGCTTTTCTGTGGGAAAATGTCAAAAAGTAAATAATGTTTTTGCAAAAGGTGTCCGTCTTAGCTTTTTTAAGGTAAAATGATCGAAAATGATATTCTTATATATTTGCTAGTTTTACACAATATTATATACTTAAAACAGTTTTTTGTAGACAAAATGATAATTTAAAAAATTACAAAATATATAATAACTTGTTAATTTCAAAGTAAATTTATACATATCGCAAATAATTCATAAAATAACCCCTAAAAAGATATTACGGCACTTTCAACCTCGAAACCACTATATCTTGAGCAATAACAACTCATATTGCCGCCATATACGAATCATCATCATGCGTTCGACTTGTACTTGGACCTTCATAAACTTCAGTACCGGCACCACCATGAGAGGGATTGTAGGATTATTCATGTACAATGTCAAATGCATCATTAAACATGCAAGCTTTTCTAATAAAGTTATGGAACACCACCATTGATGCTAGCACAACTTTTACTTGGTGCCTGTACTTGTAATTAACATCCATATCTCTTAACAACGCCCACCAAGCTGACCACGTTGATGGTAACGAATGTTCGTACCTTTGTATGGAGCGAGATACCCTTTAGTATTTGGGTATCCAACATCAACAACATAGTATTTATCTGAAAATAAAACCAACATTGTTATTCGTTTCAAACAACTATTAAAAACATAAAAAATGCATTACTAAAAAATTATCCTAACCACCCATTGGATGTGGAAAACGAAGGTCCGGTCTATGAAAGGCTTCATTGAAAATTCTTGTGTCATGTGTGGTTCCCTCCCATCAGGCCCATACAAATGTAAAACACATGTTAAAATCAGAAACAACCATTATGTTTTGTGTAGCATATCCCTTTCAACCAATGTACTTTGCTTGATCAGTTTTTGGTACCGATTCCCTCAGACCCTCACGTGTGTCCAACAATAGCACCGATGCAATCCTAAAAATAAAAATAGATATCATAATTAAATCATTTGTTAAAGTTTAAATACTATTAAAGTAATAGGAGCAACGGATAAACCTTAAATATTGGACAACATCGAGGTTTTTTTCCCCCAATATATGCGGGTACATCATCGTTATAGTTTGCGGCTAACCTAATGATAACAATACTCATCTTCCCAAAACTAATATTTGATATCATAAAAGAATTTCTTCCTTTGTTGATACATCATTCCTTTGAGGACGATTCCACTAGCTTTGTAGTTTGCGATGTCAGCAAACCAATGATGTTTTTCTTCTTGAGTTTGGATATGCATAAGAAATTCATGGGAAAATTTGTCCTTTATCCTGGTCCACATTATTTCTTGTGAAGCTGGGCATTCCAAACGAGAAAGATGATTGGCTGTAACATTTTCGGCACCCTTCTTGCCATTGATTTCGATGTCAAATTCTTGTAAAAGTAAAATCTTTTGGATCAGACGAGGTTTAGCACCTTGTTTTGTGAACAAATACTTAATCGTCACATGATTAGTGTAAACGATGGTTTTTGAAAGGACTAAATAAGAACTGATGTTGTCGAAGCGAAACCTACGACCAAAAGCTCCTTCTCGGTAGTTGTGTAATTCTCTTGAGAACCATTGAGAGTCTTGCTGGCGTAGTAGATCGGATGGAAATTCTTATCTTTCCTTTATCCTAATATTGCTCCAAATTTGAAATCACTTGCATCATACATAAGTTCGAATGGTAGCGTCCAGTCTATAGCTACCATGATTGGAGCGTCTACAAGCTAGTTATTTCAGAATTTGAAATCCATCCAAACATTCTTCGGAGAAGATGAATGGAGAGTCCTTTTCAAGAAGTTGTGTCATTGGCCGGGCTATCTTTGAAAAGTCTTTGATGAAACGACAATAAAAACCCACATGACCAAGAAAACTTCGAATAACTTTAACAGATGTGGGCGGTGGAAGTTTGAAAATGCTTTCTAAGTTGGCTCTATCCACCTCTAATCCGGCTTAAGATATCTTGTGCCCGAGAACGATGCCCTCTTTAACCATACAGTGACATTTTTCCCAATTCAACACAAGATTGGCTTCCTTACATCTTGCTAACATTCTTTTAAGATTTTCAAGACATCAATTGAAGGAATCTCCAAAGACGGAGAAATCGTCCATGAAGACTTCCATTGAATCCTAAATTATGTCGTGCAAGATAGCTATCATACAACGTTGAAAAGTAGCAGGAGCATTACACAGTACAAAGGGCATTTGTTGGTAAGCGAATGTGCCATCGGTACACTTAAATGTTGTTTTCTTCTGGTCTTCAGGGGAAATTGAAATTTGAAACTAGCAAGAGAATCGGTCAAGAAAACAGTAGTACATCTTCTCTAATATACGCTCGAGCATCTGATCAATGAACGAGAGAGAAAAGTGATCTTTCCTAGTGGCATCATTGAGTTTGCGATAGTCGATGCAAACTCGCCATCCCGTAACGATTCTCATAGGAATCAATGCATTCTTGTCATTAGTGACCACTGTCATTCCTTCTTTATTTGGAACTAATTGAACAAGACTTACCCAAGGAGAATCGGAAATGGGGTAAATCAATCCTACATCAAGCAGTTTGAGTACATGTGTTTCATGTTTGGATTTAGTCGTTTATGGTGTTGCACTACCGGTTTGAAGTTTTCTTCCATTAGAATTGTGTGGGTACAGAATGATGGGATGATGCCTTTAATGTCCATGATTTTCCAAGCAATAGTTTTCTTGTGAGATTTCAGAACTTCAAGGAGTCTTTCTTTCTCATAACTTAAAAGGTTGGAGGAAATGATGACAGGCAATTGAGATTTGCCTTTGACGAAAGCATACTCAAGGTGTTTAGGTAATTCCTTAAGCTCTAAAGTAGGCGGATCTTCAACAGAATATTTGGCTTTAGGTTTCAGATCTCTATCTACTTCTTAAAATGTCTTCTCAGAGTGGCTTTCTTCTTTCTCCTCCATTTGATCTTCTAAATTTATGTCATGTGATTTCTCTAAAATCAGTTGTGTATCACATACTTTTTTCTCTATTATTTTTCTTAAGTGACAACTCAATATTTATTCACACATATCCAGGAAGTATGCAAAATCATCTATGTACTGTGGATGTTTCATTGATTTGCATATGTCGAAAGTTACTTCCTCATCCTCTACCCTGAAAGTGAGTTTTTCGGAGAAATCATCTATAAGTGCTCTAGTGGTAGCTAAGAATGTTCTCTCTAAGATAAGGTGTAAGGCCCCGGTCCCGGTGCCCTACTTTAGCGTTGGAGTTACTTATAAACACAGTTCTAAATATCAGAGTGAATTAAAATTTTTTTAGGAGTATAATAAGTCAACCATATATTATATAACATTCCATATCTTGTCTCAACATCATTCAGATTTGTCTTGGAAAATAAAAAACATAACCAAATATAACATCATAACATTCTTCTCAAGATACCAGCCTCTTTAGTCCAATGCTATGTGGAAGAATTAACTTGACATGGTAGCGTGATGTTATCCCATGGAACAATAAACAAAGAAACTCGGTTATGGCATTGGAGATTGAGACATCCATCAATCGGCTATTCACATATTTTATTTCCAAAATTATTTCCTAGTAATGAAACATTAAGTTGTGAAATCTGTGTCATGGAAAAAACCCAAAGACATACTTTTAAACCAAACAAGACAAAATTTTATATACCTTTTTCACTTATTCATTTGGACGCTTGGGGACCAACAAAAATTACTAGGTGACAACACTCATTTTTTTTGTCTCATTTATTGATGATTGTACTCGTATGACATGGATCTATTTTTATAAAATATATATCAAATGTTTTTTGATAAATTCACTATGTTTTACACCAAGATACAAACATAATTCAAAACAAATATCCAAGTTCTTCGGTCCGATAATTGGGGGGGGGGGGATTCGTTAACGATTCTATGAAATAGTTTTGCTTTGCCAAACAAAAGGATTTATTCACCAAAAATCATGCTCCCACACTCCTGAATAAAACGACAACATCGAACGAAAAAAATAATCGTATTTTAGTAGAAATAACTCAAGCTCTTTTGATCGAATCCCAAATTCCAAAATCTTTATGGCCCGAAGCTCTTTCTACCGCTACATATCTTATCAATAGATTGCCCTTGACCTAAAAACCACTCTTCAAGCCCTTTCAAAATTCACCAAAGTACCCCCACCCCTTACACTTCAACCGCAAATATTTGGGTGTTCGGATTTTGTCCGCATACCCAAAATCAATCGAAGAAAACTTGACCAATGTGCTGAAATATGTGTTTTTATAGACTATAGGGTCAACCAAAAGGGTTACCGATGTTATAGCCCAACAAAACATCACATATACACTACCATGAAGTAAGACTTTCTTGAAACAGAGTTCTTTTATACCTACAAACACAGTAGTAAGCGGGAGGAAGATCTTGACACCCTGAGTTGGCTAAAACAGGTTCCAAAATGGGCGTTATCATCTAAAGAAATTAACCACAATTCTCTTGATGGGTCATGATGGTTGATTAATTTGTATGCGTTCTAGCTCTTTTATTTATTAGTTTTAATCGTTTATTATAGGAATTTTGATACTTCATATGTATCTGTTGTATTTCAGGTCATATACGTTAAAGCAGCTAATTTGGACCTGTTGAGGAACGAGATGAAGGCCCGGGATGTCGAGCACGTAAAACGAGGAAGATTAAAGAATGTTGCTGGTGACATGTCTCATCGCGATACGCGATGGGCATGCTTGAAGACCCATCGCGTATAGCGATGAGATTTAAATGAGATGCTGACTTATGGTCAATCGCGATACGCGATGGACCAGTGAAGACCCCATCGCGTAACGCGATGGGGTGTGCAGACGGGCAGCTAGGGTTTTATTGTTATTTTCACCATTCTGGACCCTAACTTCACATACTTCGAGGCATGCGACTTTGAGAGCTCTAGGAAGACGATTCCATCATACCAAACCATACCGAGACCACCTACATGCTCTATATCATCTATATTGAATACTCCATGAGGCCGAGACGCGACTAAACTCTTAGAATCTCACCCGGGAATGTAAAGTTTGTAATGATTTCAGTTTTCTCATGTGACTAAGAACGTTTATGTATAATTGTTTATGGTTATTCTATGATAATTGATGTTTAGTATTTCTGTGTGTTCAATCGATTTAGGTTTACGTGATCTGAACGATTAGTTACCAGTTGCTATAATAATTGATTATAGGGTTGTTTGATTAGGTTGAATACAATAAAGCATATAATTGCCCTTAACCGAGTCACACTGGCAGAGACCTTTTGATAACCAGTGCCGTGTGTAAAGCGATTATTGTCGCCTAAGGTTTTGTCTAATTGATCAGTCTATAGCTAACCGTTAATGATTAATCTATTAGGTTGCATGAGATACTGTTAGCTAATTCTAAATTCAAACTATTTTCTTGTGTGATCAGCACTAAAATCTGCTACTTCATAATATTAAATCTGTTACACGATTTGCATTGACCACATACTCCTGGTGGATACGATACCTTACTTATCCTAGCTACTTAGGTTAATTAGGTTTTTGAATGACTCAAACAACGGTCATCAAAATGGGGCCGTTGCCGGGGAGTTAGTGCGCTTAGTGTTTTTCGTGTTATTTGATTTCTGTGTTTAATTTTAATTTTAGTCTTAATTTTTATTTTCAGTTTTTAATTTAAAATTTATTTTTCTATTTTACGCGGGGTGTGTTATTTGTGCAAATAACAGATAACAGGTTTATGCACACCCGTTACTCGGGCAGACAGTCACCGTTAGTTTTTGAGCCCGAAATTGAGAGACTAGCTCGGCAGATCCGAGCCCAGAACAGAACTGCAGAAATGGAATATCAGAATCAGAACCAAAACCAACACCAGAACCAAAACCAACACCAAAACCAAAACCAGAACCAGAATGAAAATCAGAACCAAGACCCACAACCACTCCCAGAAAATAACACATTTTACCTAGATAACATACCTCCACCACCAAATTTTAATAACCAAAACGACCAGAATAACTCAGCTCGTTTTTCTAGAACCCGAAACTGAAACCGAAACCAAACCCGAAACATTGATCAGGCTGGATCATCAGCCCCACTTAACAACCCTATCCGCATAGCTCGGCTTAATCTTGATGATGCTCATCCTAGCATCCCGACAGAAGATGAATAAGAGGGGGAAGAAAATGATGTGAACCAAGGTATGGAAGTTGAGGACGAGGTTAACCGGCGGGTCAGAAGGAATCAGGCAGTTGAACCAGAGAGCAAGGGTTATGAGATGGAAAATGAGGGAAATTGGAATGAGGAGGTGGAAGAACCAGTAATTCGGAGATGGGGTGATGCGGTCAACATGAACAGGGAAAGGAATGATATGGGTCGAAACAAAGTTAACCGGGCAGAAACGCCCGAAAGAGTTCGGAATATTCAGGTGAACAGGGTGGTTTGGCAAATCCCGGGGGGGGGGACGGAATTTTGTAGCCCCGGTTAATGGTGTTAACAGTCGGTTCAGACTAGCTATCTCAGATGGAGCATCTCAATTGGTCCCACAGGAACGAGTGCCGGGACAACAGACTTTTAAGTCCCGACCATCATACATTAACATCGTACCTCATTTTATTCTGAGGACCCGTATTCTCAATTGACAGATTTTTCGGCTATTTGCGGGTCGATTGGTGACGGTACTTATGATCAGGACGAGGTTCAGTTGCGATTGTTCCAGTTTTTGTTAAATAACAAAGCAAAGAACTGGTTTAACTCGCTACCGATGCACAGTATTGGGAACTAGGCCGAGATGCAGCAGCTGTTCTTAAAAGAGTACTATTCGTAGTCGAAGACAAGCGATGCCCGAATGGAGATTTGCCACTTTTCACAGTTATCGGGCGAGCTATTTCATGAAGTGTTCACCAGGTATAAGGAGATGATCAGAAAATGGCCACACCACCATATTGAATTGTGGGAATTGGTGAAATGCTTTGTAGACGGGTTAACATACGAGGACCGAAAACATCTGAAGGCCTCGTGTAATGGTCAGTTGCTGAATCAACCCGAGGAAGATGATTGGGGTTTCTTGGAGTTTATGTGTGAGGATTCCAAAGCAGAGGCAACAGCTGAAAGGCGAAGACATGGTACTTCTTCCAGGTCAGTAAAGTCAGTCACGAGTGAGTCTGAAATAATTGCTGAGTTAGAACGTGAACCGGCTAGGTACAGAAAGGGTAAGAAGAAAGAATTCGGGAAAGTTGGAGTGAAGTTCTCGGTTTGTGAAGATTGTGGTGAACTTGGGCATAAGGCAGAAAATTACCCCGAGTTTTATGATGACGAGGAGGTTGAGCCTGAGGAAGTTAATTATGCTTACGGGGATTCCAAAGGTCAAGGGTTGAATTCAAACACCTATCACCCGGGCTTGAGGAATCACCCGAATTTTCGTTACGGGAACGCATCTACACAGTTGAACCAGACCCGAACTTTCAGGGATCGAGCCAGAACAGATCGCAGGGTAATTATCGCCAGGGCGGTTATCAGCAGCAGCAGCAGGGCTCGTATAATCAAAATAGGGGGTATAACGGAGACGGTAACCACGGTGGAAATTCTTTGGGTAATCAGGACCAACAGAGGGGGTTCTAGGGAAATACAGATGATTCGGTGCACGCGAAGTTGGATGCATTGATGAAGGTTATGACAGATCAGAAGGCTGAAACGAAACAATAGTTCGAGTTACGGAATAAATCATCAGAGGCAATGTTGAAGCAGATTGGTCAGCTCGCAGCAGATATGACAAAGTTGCAGAATAATGCGGGCCAACTCCCGAGTGAAACCACAGTCAACCCGAACCATTACAACTCGAGTTCGAAAAAGCATGTCAACCAGGTAAGTATTTTAAGAAGTGGTAAAAAGTATGGTAACAAGGTTGGGGTTCCACCACCATTGGTTGATGGTGGTGGTGGAAGAGATTGATGAAAATCTCGTCAGTGATGACGAGCCAGAACCGGTTAAATTAACCGAATCTAATAAAAGTGAAACTAATATTAACAAACTAGTTCCGAAAGATGACACCAACAACTCTAAGGACAAGTAGAAGATGAAAACCGTCCCCTATCTTGGTACTTTGTTGGCGCCATCTAAGGCGAAGATGGCATCAAAAAGGGCCTCACAACAAGAGGAAATGTGGGAAACATTTAAACAGGTAAAAATTAATATACCCCTCTTAGATGGCATAAAAAAAATTCCCGCCTATGCTAAGTATTTGAAAGGGTTGTGCACACAGAAAAGGAGTCATAAGATTCCTAAACAGATTGATTTTACCGATAATGTGAGTGCAATTCTTTCGGGTTCACTTCCATCTAAGCTACAAGACCCGGGAACACCCATTATACCCATTCAAGTGGGTGATTTTAAAATGACTCTGGCGCTTCTTGATATTGGAGCTAGCATCAGTATTCTCCCGGGAAGTCTATACGATCAGTATGACTTCGGTCCGCTTCGGGCAGCCGTTACCATGGTTATCTTAGCTGAACAGAGTCCAAAACTTCTCCGGGGGATACTGACTGACGTTATTGTTAAGGTGGAAGATTTTTATTTTCCAGTTGACTTTTTGGTCCTCGATTATGTTTCGGTTGAAAGGACCAAACAACCCATGGTTATCCTCGGTAGAACATTTTTGGCCACCGCAAATGCCAACATTAACTGTAGAAATGGTACTGTTGACATGGCATTTGGTAACCGTAAGTTGAGGATTATTGTTTTCACACATGGAAATAATTCTCCGGTCGATGACGAGTGCTTCATGGCTGATTTCATTGACGAGTTCATCCCGTTATAAGACTCTGTTGTCAGCACGGATGGCACAACGGTGACGTGTTTTTTGTTTGACGGGTTACATGTGGAGACAAATAAGTTGTTGGAGGAGAGACATATGGAGATCGCAGCTGTGCAAGGAGACCGTCCACCATGGTCAGTTCAGGTGGAACCACTTCCCGAGAAGATTGATACCGGGTTGAAACCTTCTATGAAAGAAGCACCAAAAGTCGAGCTGAAGGAGCTTCCAAAGCATTTAAAATATGCCTTCCTTGGTAAGAATGATACTTTGCCTGTTATTATAGCTACTAATTTATCTATTGAACAGGAAAATGCTTTGATTGCGGTGCTGGTTGCGAACAAGGAAGCAATCGGGTGGACAAAAGTGAATTTGAAGGGAATCAGCCCTTCAATTATGATGCACAAGATATTAACAGATTCGGATGTCAGACCCGCACACGATGCTCAGGGGAGGTTGAACCCGAATATGCGGGAAGTGGTGAAGATAGAGGTGCTAAAATGGTTGGATGCTGGTATTATATTTTCCATTATACCCATTCAAGTGGGTGATTTTAAAATGACTCGGGTGCTTCTTTATATTGGAGCTAGCATCAGTATTCTCCCGGGAAGTCTATACGATCAGTATGACTTCGGTCCACTTCGGGCAGCCGTTACCATGGTTATCTTAGCTGACCAGAGTCCGAAACTTCTCCGGGGGATACTGACTGATGTTATTGTTAAGGTGGAAGATTTTTATTTTCCAGTTGACTTTTTAGTCCTCGATTATGTTTCGGGTGAAAGGACCAAACAACCCATGGTTATCCTCGGTAGACCATTTTTGGCCACCGCAAATGCCAATATTAAATGTAGAAATGGTACTGTTAACATGGCATTTGGTAACCGTAAGTTGAGGATTAATGTTTTCACGCATGGAAATAATTCTCCGGTCGATGACGAGTGCTTCATGGCTGATGTCATTGACGAGTGCATCCCGTTATACGACTCTGTCGTCAGCACGGATGGCACAACGGAGACGTGTTTTTTGTTTAACAGGTTACATGTGGAGACAAATAAGTTGCTGGAAGAGGAGGAGAGACATATGGAGATCGCAGCTGTGCGAGGAGACCGTCCACCATGGTCAGTTCAGGTGGAACCACTTCCCGAGAAGATTGATACCGGGTTGAAACCGTCTATGCAAGAAGCACCAAAAGTCGAGCTGAAGGAGCTCCCAAAGCATTTAAAATATGCCTTCCTTGGTAAGAATGATACCTTGCCTGTTATTATAGCTTCTAATTTATCTATTGAATAGGAAAATGCTTTGATGGCGGTGCTGGTTGCGAACAAGGAAGCAATCGGGTGGACAAAAGTGAATTTGAAGGGAATCAGCCCTTCAATTATGATGCACAAGATATTAACAGATTCGGATGTCAGACCCGCACACGATGCTCAGCGGAGGTTGAACCCGAATATGCGGGAAGTGGTGAAGATAGAGGTGCTAAAATGGTTGGATGCTGGTATTATATTTTCCATTTCAGACAGCACGTGAGTAAGCCCGATACAGATAGTACCGAAAAAAATGGGCATTCAGGTCGTCAAGGACGACACAGGTAACGAGGTAGCCACTTGGCCGGTAACCAGGTGGCGCATTTGTATTGATTATCAAAAACTGAACGCGGCAACATCAAAAGATCACTTTTCGCTTCCGTTTATCGATCAAATTGTCGAAAATCTAGCTGTTCAAAAATTTAATTACTTTTTATACGGGTATTCCGGGTATAACTAGATAGCTATTCATCCCGAGGATCAGGAGAAGACTAAGTTTACGTGCCCGTATGGCACATTCGTGTTTAGGAGAATGCCATTCGGGCTATGTAACGCCCGGCCACCTTTCAATGGTGCATGATGAGTATTTTTTCCGATATGGTGGGGGAATCTTTGGAAATTTTCATGGATGACTTTTCAATTTTCAGCACATCTTTTGAGTCATGTTTACATTAACTCGAAAGAGTTCTGAAAAGATGTGTTGAAACGAACTTGGTTCTTAGTTGGGAGAAGAGCCATTTTATGGTCCAAGAGGGAATTGTTTTGGGCCATGTTGTGTCAAGTCGTGGGATTGAGGTGGACCGAGCTAAGGTTCAAGTTATTTCCACTCTACCTCATCCCACGAATGTCAAGGGCATTATATCATTTTTGGGGCATGCCGGGTTTTATAGACGGTTTATTAAGGTTTTAGTGATATTTCCAAACCCTTATGTAATTTATTACTTAAGGATGCCCCGTTTGACTTTAATGATGAATGTGCTAAGGCCTTTGACATTTTGAAGTTGAAATTAGTTGAAGCCCCGATCTTGCAATCACCCGACTGGAATTTACCTTTTGAAATAATGTGTGATGCAAGTGATTATGCGGTCGGGGCTGTTTTGGGTTAACGGGTTGACAAGAAACCCATTGCCATATACTATGCGAGTCAAACTCTCTCGGATGCTCACTTTAATTGCACAACAACCGAGAAAGAGTTACTAGTAGTAGTATATGCTCTAGATAAATTCAGGTCTTATATTTGGGGAAGTAAAGTAATCATTTATTCTGACCACTCTACATTTAGGTATCTCATGGACAAAAAGGATGAAAAACCGAGGCTCATAAGATGGGTTTTGCTACTGCAGGAATTTGATCTAGTGATTCGGGACAAGAAAGGTAGTGAAAATGTTGTTGCAGATCACTTGTCCCGAATTATGGTGGAAGATGGAGAAGTACGGGCCCATTAACGAGTCTTTCTCGGATGAGCACATTTTGGCAGTTTCACAAAATCCCTGGTTTGCTCATATTGTTAATTATAAAGTTTCAGGTGACTTACCGGAGCATTGGCCAAGGAGAAAGAACAAACATTTGATGTCACAGGTCAAAAAGTACATTTGGGATGACCCGGACTTGTTCAAGATTGGTGCGGACCAGAGATCAGACGATGCATACCCGAGGAGGATGTCAGTTCAGTGTTGGAACACGCACATTCGTCTGCCTGTGGGGGTCACTTTAGTGACCAGAAAACTGCTAGAAAAGTTCTTACGAGTGGTTTCTTTTGGCCATCTTTTTTTAAGAATGCTAACGAGTTCGTGACACACTGTTTAAAGTGTCAAAAACTCGGGAGAATTTCTAAGAGGGATGAGATGCTCTTGAACCCGATCCTCGTAGTTGATATTTTTGATGTTTGGGGGATCAATTTCATGGGCCCATTCCCGAATTCACATGGTAATTTGTACATCCTAGTGGCCGTCGACTATGTGTCTAAATGGGTTGAGGCGATAACCACTAGGATGAATGATCACTCGGTCGTTTGCAATTTTGTTCAAAGCAACATATTTTCTAGATTTGGAGTCCCCCGAACCATCATAAGTGATGGGGGATCTCATTTCAAAAACTTTAAATTTGAAAAATTGCTTAAACAATATGGTGTTGATCATAGGATTGCAACTCCTTACCATCCACAAACAAGTGGACAAGTTGAGGTTTCCAATAGGCAAATCAAACAGATTTTACAGAAAACTGTTCGGACGGACCGAAAGGATTGGTCAACCAAGTTGACCGATGCTCTATGGGCCTACCGAACCGCATATAAAATGCCACTTGGAACCACTCTTTATAGACTTGTGTATGGAAAGGATTGCCATTTACCTGTAGAAATTGCACAAAGAGCATTTTGGGCTACTAAACAGGTTAATATGGATTATGATGATGCAGGTAAGGCAATGAAGTTAGCTTTATGCGAGATTGAGGAGTTAAGGGACGAGGCGTACGATTTTGCATCTGCTTACAAGGCAAAGATGAAGAAGGTTCATGATGCAAATATCCGGTTGAAGAACTTTGAGGTTGGACAAAAGGTTTGGTTATACAGCATAAGGATGACGCTCTTCCCGGGTAAGTTGAAAAGTAAGTGGACGGGCCCGTATTCGGTGGTTAGAGTTGGAAACCATGGTCAGTACCAGATTGAGGACTTTGATGATCATGTGAGGCAAGTAGTGAATGGCTATAGATTGAAGCCATACTTGGAAATGAAGGATATTTACGAGATGGGCAAGGAATCGGTGAGTTTCACTGTAACTTCACCGGTGTATGAAGACTATTGAGAGTTCGAAGCACTGTCGAGCTGTAGACTTTAAATTCAGCGCTTACGGGAGACAAGCCGGGGTTTGTAAGTGTCTTTCCAGTTTGTTTTCGTTTTTCGAGTCTTGTGCTAAGGTCGTTTCGAGTTTTGTGCAGCAAACACCAAGTGTGGGGAAGCTTGTTGAAGAGTTAGAAGTTCTTGAATTTCGGTAAGAGTTTGGTCAATTACACGTCTTTCCAGGTATGAAAAGTATGTTTTGAGTTTGGAAATGTGTTCAGGGTGACGTCGGGATGCCGAAAAGTGGTTGGGTCGGAAAATGTCCGGACCCGTTTACGAAAAACTTTCTGTTAAGGAGGCCCATCGCGATATGCGATGGGCTTACAAACGTCTCCATCGCGTATCGCGATGGACAATGGGATCCTGGCAGGTATGACGTCATCGCGATACGCGATGACGTCACTCCACACATCGCGGTTGAAACCCTAATTGCCACCCAATTGGGTGGCGATATGCGACAGCCATGTATTTGACCCATCGCGTATCGCGATGGGTCATAAAAAACCCGGAAATAATTTAATAATATAAACGGTCTTCTTGTTTTTCTTTCTTTCTTCTTCCTTTCTTCTTTCTTCTCCTTCCTTTCCTCTTCTATTCTCCGGGGACTCCTCATCGCACCCGCTATCACCAGTCACCATCCAATCACCATCATCCTTCGTCACCACCACCACTCCATCCGCCATCCCCATCACCAACCACCGCCGTTCACCACTGCCACACCTTATCACCACCATTCCACCATCTCCGTCACTAATCATCTCCTCCCTCACCAGCGTACACCACCACTCACCATTATCACCACCACAGTCCGCCGTCCACCACCACCGTTCTTACTGTGTATTGGTCGTGTTCGTGTTTGATCGACAACAAGGTATGTTTGCTTTATTTTATTATGTCGGGATTTGTAAGATTATTGTTCGATTCAGAAATTTGGAATGATGCGGGTGGATAGTATCGGGTTGATTTTGGTTTCCGGGTTGTCGAGATACTTGTTTTGGGTTTACCTTGTTTGGGTAATTTGAAAATTTGCGGGATTGTCGGGTTGGTTTGGTTGTTAATTTGATTTAACAAGTTGTCGGTTTATGCTAAACATGGTTATGATTCGGGTTTTGAAGTTCAAGTTTTAAAATCATTAATTTATATTATTTTAATGATAGTGATGGTTCGATTTTAAACGATATTTTTGAACTGGGTATATTATATTAATAATTTTTATTATTTATTAATCTGGATACTCAAAACCCGATTTGTCACATACTTTATTAATTGCCGACTGGTTATTTGTTTGATTTGCACGTTATTCGAGACAGTTTGTCAGTTCGTTTAGTTTGTTCGAGTGTAGTTGTATTTAGTGTCTGTTAGTCGAGTCGAGTCTGTTTGTGAGTTTGCTAATCAGGTGCATGGATGCTTTGTTAGTTTGAAATTAGTTTTATTTTGAATTGAAAATTGATTGTACCGTCTATCGGGACAATCTGGTTTTTAGAAATATGTGCAAGGTGTTTCCGAATTTTTCGTCCTTATTTATATTTTATTATTTTTTTATTATATGTGGGACGACCGCGACCGAAATGCTATATTGTCCTAACCACAGTTTGACATATCTAACTTACATATTTGATTTTGCAGATATGTCTGATGTACCGGGTTCTTCTCGCGCTGCAGGGCGCAAGCAGCAGAGATCTATGGGAGCGGGCTGCCGTGGCCCCGTCGCGGCTCCTCGGGGAGAGCCCGAGCCGCACCGCCCGATTCAGCAGAGGATGCCACGTATCATCCAGTATGATGGTCAGGAGTTGCCGATTACTCCTGACATCGACCCCGAGGAGATCACGGGTGATGGATGCCGTACACATCACCAGCTCCTAAGACATAGGACCTTCGATTGAGTATTTTTGGGTACCTTGGGGGCGGAGGACAGGTTACGGGAGTTAATAGCAGCTCGTTGGTAACGAGTGCTCGAGTGTGACTCGATACCATATGTCAAGGTCACACGCGAGTTCTACTCGACTTTTTGATTCACGACCACCGAGTTTACCGAGCCGAATGCCGTGTCGTTCTCACTCGGACGACACGTGTATGAGATGCCAGTCCCGGACTTTGTTGTGTCCATGGGATTTTATATGCGGGAGGAGGTTCAGGAGTCCGTGTTTTTGCAGAGTTTCCGTGGGTATACTATGCAGTCACAGCAGCCACAAGAGTTTTGGTTGACTAAGGCTCAGCTAGCTCAGTTTTGGGGCAGATCGTGGACGGGGCCCACTCGAGCTTTGTAGTGGTGTCTTCTATTAGGGATCCTGTCCATCGGTACTTACATCGTATTGTTTCCTACACTGTCGCTGGCCGTCACTCGGGCCGCAATAAGTGTAGCAACTTTGATCTGTTATGCCCCCTTGTCTATCATTACTGGCAGGGAGGCCAACATTGCGATGCTGCTCCTCACATCGTTCGGTAGAGGTCAGAGTTTACAGGGGGCGTCCGCCCAGTTAGCGTTGGGGCCGTATATCACGAGGATTGCACTGAGTCTGTGGGTTTTCAACAGATATCCAGTTGCGTTCTTCACCCCTGGACCGGCCATAGTGGCATTTGGGTTGGATGACGCTCGGAGGATCAGGATCATTGAGCTTTATGATCCACCGAGGCTCATCCCAGTCAGGGAGGGACCACAGGTACCACTGCCTGCATGATCAGTTGCTGCCACATCACTACAGATGGAGATTCCGGCACATAGGTAGCATGAACCGATCCCACACATTATGCGTCCTCAGCAGCAACATCGATTGAGGCAGGCATCATTGTCATCATCACAGCCACCACCGCAGTCGCAGCAGGTTACACTTGATATGCTTTTTCAGCAGCAGCGACAAATACTGGAGGAGGTTCGGGCTGAGAGGGAGGAAGCTCGAGCTCATTGACAGGAGACGTGGGCCCATCTGGCCCGCCATGATGACTATTTTTTTATTATTTTTTGCTTCGCAGGTACCGCTCCCATCTTCATTGACTATCACAGTGGAGCAGTCGGTGGAGCCGTAGGATGATACTCCGCCAACACAGTAGATTTTGGTTACCCTTTTTTGCTTTATTTTTTTTTACCTCATGGTCTGTATTATATTAATATTATTTTGGGAATATTGTATGGGTAACTGGTTGTGCTTATATGTATTTATATCTTTTGATGTCTGATGTGTTTTATTTGTTTGTATATTATGTTGTAACCGAACTTTGTGGGTGTTGTTCACTATAAACCCTCACGAGACCCCACTCGTCCTCCCGGGTTACCGGGGGATTTAAAGGGCTTGTTGCATACGCTATATGCAATCGTGATTCCTACGAAAGTGAGTTAGGTCTTTTAACGTTTTTAACTTGTTTAAAAAAATTTATTATGAAATGACTTAATTCGGCTCGGTAATTGTTTTAATAAAATAATATAAATCATTTTCATAACTCTTAAAAGACCTATGTCTTACACTTGTGAGAAGCTTGCTTCTACACGTCTCGAGATTTTGCCGGTTCAGTTGTCAGTTTTGGTAATTGGTTGACACGAGAGTGTACGAGTGTTTACGAGAGTTCGCGAGCCGACTGGTCCATTCCAGTTAATATCAAATGATTTCAGTTTCATAATCTATTTTGTATTTATTAGTTTAAATGTTAAGAGTGTAATTGTATAATTGCTAGTAGAACCATCACATTAGAGCCCCGTGTTTCAAATTGTTAAAAAAGTCAATTGCAACCCCGTTCCTCAAATGTTCATTAATTGTTTAAATATTTTAACATTGAGGACAATGAAAACCTCAAGTGTGGGGATGGGGGAAATTTGGAAAATTTTAGCCCGATAGTACCTCGAAGAGTGTTCGGAAACCAAAAACCAAAGTTGTTAACTGTTAATTATTGCCATTAATACCAAGTTATAGGTTTCTGGTCATGGTTGGTTTCTCAGCTTCTCAATAATCTTACTCACAAATGTTTTCATAACGAGAAGTTGAAAATGGGGTCGTTTAGGCGGGGATAACGAGTCATGGGGGCATGTACACATGTTTATGTCGGTAACCTAATTCCTTCGGTACATGTGTAAGATTTGCCTTATATATATAATACACATATAATATGTAGTATACACACATGACATTTGAGTGCCATTATCGAGAGTAACCAGTATGACCATAATATCTAGAACTTGGTTATCTCATGCATTTCGAGATCTTAGCTTGGCGCGATTGCAGAAGTCATAGAGGAACTTAGGTTAAGCCTCATCTGGATGAGTGAGAATGTGGGTATTGGGGGTTGGGCCTCATACGTTATATATATGAGCGTGGATAATGTGAGGGGCGGGGGGTTGGTTCCCTTAGAAAACATTGTTGGACCTATATTTTTCTTTTAATCAAACCCGATGTGTTATTACGAGACGATCCAGCTTAACAAGTTTCTTTGTAATTGTTTTAGTATCTATCAATAGGTTGTATTGGGCAGTACGTTTATTATTCTTCAAAAAATAATGTCTGTTTATATTCAGTTATGTAATTAGCAGTTCGTTTGTGTTTGATTAGTAGTTAAAAAAATAAATTTCTATCAGTTGTTTATGTTATGTATTTTGTTTATTTAGTTGTTTTGTAATAAGCCAGATCAGATCGTTTGAGATACTTAAAAATTCCCTTCCATACCCTTACACTTGGCCCCGTTACAACCCTTTTAAGCCCTCTTGATTTGCATTCGTGTCAAAGCACTTATATGGGTGGAGATCTGACTTGCTTCCAAGCTTATTACTTTGTGTTCATACTTGGTTTAGAGGGCAGAGAGATACTAGCACATCTTTTGCTAGTCCAGATATTAAACCAAGAGGAGAGATATTATATTATGAGGGGTATGAGCATGTGTCCTAACCGGAAACAACGTACACTGGTCTGAGCGGCTCTATTGTTTTTATTATATCATTTAACCTTATTTGGGGGATGTCAATCTAGAAAGTGTCAGACTGGGAAACTAGGTATGACCTTAAACCTTACTAGTATTAATGGTGATAATTTACATACCTATGATGGAGGTTGATGTTTGCTTTAGAGTTTGCTTGAGGTAAAGCAAAACATAAGTGTGGGGATGTGATGGTTGATTAATTTGTATGCGTTCTAGTTCGTTTATTTATTAGTTTTAATCGTTTATTATAGGAATTTCGATACTTCATACGTGTCTGTTGTATTTCAGGTCATATACGTTAAAGCAGCTAATTTGGACCTATTGAGGCACAGGATGAAGAACCGGGACGTCTAACACACAAATCGAGAAAGATTAAAGAATGTTTCTGGCGACATGTCCCATCGCGATACGCGATGGGCATGCTTGAAGACCCATCGCGTATCGCGATGGGATTTAAATGAGATGCTGACTTATGGTACATCGCGATACGTGATGGACCAGTGAAGACCCCATTGCATATCGCGATGGGGTGTGCAGACGGGCAACTAGGGTTTTATTGTTATTTTCACCATTCTCGACCCTAACTTCACATACTTCGAGGCAGGCGACTTTGAGAGCTCTAGGAGGACGATTCCATCATATCGGACCATACCGAGACCACCTACATAATCTATATCATCTATATTGAATTCTCCATGATGCCGAGACGCGGCTAAACTCTTATAATCTCACCCGGGAATGTAAAGTTTGTAATGATTTCAGTTTTCTCATGTGACTAAGAATGTTTATGTATGAATTTCTATGGTTAATATATGATTATTGATGTTTAGTATTTCTGTATGTTCAATCGGTTTAGGTTTACGTTGATCTGAACGATTAGTAACCAGTTGCTATAATAATTGATCATAGGGTTGTTTGATTAGCTTGAATACGATAAAGCATATAATTTCCCTTAACTGAGTCACACTGGCAGGGACCGTTTGATAACCAGTGCCGTGTGAAAAGCGATTATTATTGCCTAAGGTTTTGTCTAGTTGATCAGTCTATAGTTAACCGTTAATGATTAATCTGTTAGGTTGCATGAGACTACTGTAAGTTACTTACTTGAAGTCCCGGGAGTGATTTAATTTTATTAATTGATTGAAACTTGTTTACTTATTTGTTAGCATAATTCCAAATTCAAATTATTTGCTTGTGTGATCAGCACTAAAATCTGCTACTTCATAATATTAAATCTGTTACACGATTTGCATTGACCACATACTCCTGGTGGATACGATACCTTACTTATCTTAGCTACTTAGGTTAATTAGTATTTTAAATGACTCAAACAATGGTCATCAGGTCACTAACCTCACATCAACCTGAAGGGCCTTCAATCAGTGTTCTAGACCCAAATTCTAAAGATCATACATCCGGAGTAATTAGTTTTCAAGTCCCTGAAAAGATAATTCATGAAAATGTTGATATACTAAAAATCATGACATAGAAGAAGAACAAACAATACGGGAAATAGTGCAGGAGGTGCAAGAGTCCATACAAGGAGAAACAAGACAAGAAGAAATGATTAAGAAATATATGTCCACCTACCATGAGTCAACATACCTGCAAAAAGATATTCCCTAGAGAAACAATCCAAATACTCCAGTTGTCCATGGCAGACATAGCCGAAGCAAACTTATCCGAAGAGGCCAAAGCCTTTAACGCTTCCTTATATGCCGAAGAAATTCCAAACTCTACAGAACAAGACTTATAATCCAAAGACTAGAAGGATGCTATGGAAACAAAGAGGAAGGATGGATTAAAAATGATGCATGGGAAAAATGTAACCGTCCACCGAAAAAAACTAGTAGGATGTGATGGGTATTCACGATTAAACACAAACCAGATGAAGCCATTGAAAGATACAAAGAACGATTTTTGGCTAAAGACTATACCCTAACGTATGGGATTGACTACCAAGAAACATTCTCTCCGGTACCAAGATTAACACAACCAGGTTCCCTTTTTCGATCGCTGCCATTGAAGGATGGTCTCTTCATCATTTTAATGTTAAGAATGTGTTCCTTCATGGGGAATTAAAAGAAGAAGTCTACATGGAAGCTCCACTTGGGTTCATAGAAAATTTCAATACAAAGGAAGTATGCCATTTAAAAAGAACTATATATGGGCTTAAACAATCTCATAGAGCTTGGTTCGGTAGATTCACTTTAGCAATGTAGAGATATGGTTTTCGAAAAATCAATTCTAATCATATACTCTTCCTTAAAAATAGAGGTAACCTTGTAACTTGTTTAATCATATATGTTGATGACATGATAATTACAGGAAATGATGAAGAAGAAATGAGAAATTTGAAGATGAACCTGTTTACAAAATTTAAAATGAAGTACTTGGGAAAACTTAAGTACTTTCTTGGAACTAAGGTACTAAGGTCCATACAAGAGATCTTTATTTGCTAGAGAAAGACATTCTTGACCTTCTATCCGAAATCCGAATGACTGATTGCAAGTCAGCCGATACCCCAATGAGAGTTAACCATAAGCATCATATGGTAGAGGGAGCAGAATTGACAAATAAATAATGATACCAACGCCTGGTAGGTAAACTAATATACCTCGCACATACTCGTCAAGATATTGCATATGAAGTTGGAGTTGTTAGTAAATTCATGCACAAACCTCAGGTTTCCCACATGGAGGCTATAATGCAGATTATCAAATATCTCAAACGAACAGTAGGCCATGAAGTTCTCCTTCAACAAAATAAACACTTAAAGGTCCAATTATATACTGATGCAGACTGGGCAAGAGACAAAGACGATGGAAAATCAACAATAAGGTACTTTGCACTAGTCAGTGGAAATCTCGTTACATGGAGAAGCAAAAAAACTGAAAGTAGTAGCCCTATCTAGTGCCGAAGCAGAATTTAGAAGAATTGCACGGGGCGTGACATAATTTCTATGGATACGTAAACTTATGACATAAATTGGTTTTCTCCCGACTGAAGCCAGTAAGACCATGTGTGACAACAAAGCCGCAATACATATTTCAGAAAATCCAGTTCGACACGATTGTACAAAACATGTGGAGGTAGACATGCACATCATCAAAGAAAATCTTGGACCAGAGATTATAGAACTACCATTCGTCCGATCAGAAGACCAGTTAGCAAACATGTTAACGAAATTCGTTAATGAAAGAATATTTAGCAATTGCCTTGGCAAGTTAAGTATTGGAGACCCTACTACTCAACTTGAGGGGAGTGTTAGAAAAACAAAATAAATGGAAATAATATCAAAAGATAGTTACCTTACTTGGAGATATCACAACTAAATGCAAGAAAATCAAAGAGCTCACAGACCAAGAATCAATGATTCCTAAGTTTTTATTATTACATTTCAACGTTTTGAGCCTTTTTGCACGGTATTTAATTTGTGTCATTCATCTTTTGTAATTTAACAAAAACACAATCAATAAAACACCGATTGTGATTTCCATTAGATAATAATGGCATCCAATGAAACATCCATCTATTTCTCCAGAGACGAAGTTTTACTCTTGGTTGAACGATTGTTGGCAACATTCTTCTTCATCTTACTCAAACTACATTCATCGAAACTAGGAAATATACGCATATCATCACCAAAATTATTTTCATCACTATCTCCTTTGCCCTATATATTTTTCCTCACATCGAACATTGTTTGGATTGCTATTGTTTTGAAACTAGAGGAGTCAAAGCTTGATCTCCAATGTCAACGGAAACCCGAAACAACGAACCATAATGCATCTCATGTATCTCCAAATTTGTGTTCCTTAATTTAGTAAACTCTTTATCCACCTATAAAATAAAAGGATTAATTCATGGATTTTATGATGCAAGTTATATAATAATATTATATTTTACTTTTATTTTATCCTCTCACCACTTAGGCGATGCATCGATTAAGCTTTCCGTCCTACCGATTTTAGTTTCAAGCCTCATTAAACAGTCACACTGAGAAAGCTTGAGCTACAGTCGATTGATCAATTCATATCGATTAACAGATGGATCTAGTTATATGATATGCGTATGTGTATAATAGATTAATTAGTAAACGAAGTGTGTAAGTAAATTGGCAGAGTAACGAGAGAATACTTTCAAACAACACTTAAATTATGCATGTTGGATCAACCTATATATATATAAGATGAATGCCATTCGTTACACATTCCGTAACGAATGACCTTCATTCGTCTTCATTACATTAAATAACAAAATGGTATAGCGAATGACTCATTCGCTATACTGCATTCGTCAACATTCCATGACGAATGGATATGCATCAATAACGATTAAGGTCCATTCGTTAAACATCCTTAACGAATGGACACGAATAACAAAATAACTATCATTCGTTTAACATGCTTAAGGAATGACTACATAAAACTTAACGAATGGTTTTGTAACTAATAAAATATCCTTACTTTAAAATAATAATAAATACAAACGATTACAAAGACTCGAGACAACCAAAACCGTGCACTAACAAACACCCCCTCGTCTCGTGCTCTTTATATTTAAATTACTTGAACCTCTTAGTCTTCCAATCACGATAACTAAGAATCACAAACACGTGACAAACACGAACAATACGTTGGAATTGCATAGCTCGGTCATAGTCTTCTCGTCATGCAAACAAAATCTTGTTCTCGAACAAAACATCGTTTTCGGTCTTTGATAAACTAACAAGCCACATAGGATCTCTGACTCGTATAAAGTTAGTCTTCAGCCCTTTGCCCGAAAAAATGACCGCCTCGCCAGTGTTGTTGTCATAGTACCACCGATTAAATGACAGATGAAGATCTTGCGGAAAGGTCTTCACCAGTACTCGCTTCATAGTCTTTGGCGGCTTTACTTTAAGTACAAGCTTCCTCCAACCAGTTTGAGGATCAATTTCATTAATGTATTTCCTGGTTGGCACCTGCGGCTTAAAAAATTTAAATCCGTTGTTGACCTTAAATAGCATATGTTGGTAAACCCATCCTGCTAAACACATCCCACCTTGGCAGTGAAAGAACATTAGTAATTTATTGAAAGTACTTAACGCCGTTCTTCCACTTGATAATACATACCCTTAACTCTGAATCATATAACATAGATACGATGTCACCTTTGACGGTTTGCACAGCTTTGAACATAGTGTTTTGATTTGCTTTGGCGCGTGCACTGACATCCAGCTTGTGTTCTTGATCAACATATCGATTAGCTTCAATAATCTTCGAAGTCAAGGGTTTTTTGTGATTCCCGAACCAAACCCCAGCGTCAGGATCCAACGAACTTGACCCCTTATCTGATACTTTACCCTTTTTCTTGGTTGTCTTCTTGAGATGATCTTCAGCAGCTTTGACGTGTTCTTCAGTGAATGATGGAACACCCTGATCAACATTTGACCGTGTATATAGATCAGGCTACTCCTCTGCTGTCACATCTTCAATATCGATCTCCTTATCCTCATAATTAAACAACTATTACCGTGTGGAATACTCATATCAAGCAAGACTTCCTCGCCATTAATTACCTCAATATCTTCCTCAGCCTCCAATGTGTCCAACTCTTCATCATTTAAACCCAACAACAAAGATATTTGATCACTAGTCAGGGTATAATCAACGAAATCACCCTCCTCGATCTCATCCGCATTGGCAGTACTCATCACCACACCCATTTTATAATCCATAAATAATATGTTGTTGGCTTTGATCGACTCGATAGGCTTTCATTAGTAGTATCTTGATAAACTACTATATGTCGATCATTTCCGTTACCACCACTACTACTAGTACCTACAGTGGATGAGCCGTGAGCTTGTTTCGGCTCACTACTATCTGCACCAGCAGCATCAGGATCCTTATCAGTATCATCATTCTTCAGTTTCTTCAACACGTCGTCTTTACATGTCAACTGAAGAATGATATCCTCCTGTTCCTTTGTTTTTCTCCCCCTGAGACGTAACAATCTCACGAAGGTCTTTTGTCTGTTTCTGGCAGTAAGATATATAACTCATCAGTCTTCTTTGATTCATCAACATCTGATCCTGTTGTTGACCATCAGCTGCCATTTGATTCTCGTATAAGTGAATCAAGTTAAGAAGCATGTCCATATTTTGGGCGTGTGGTAAGAAATAAAAGTTTGGCGGAACAGGCTGCACCGGGCCTTGTGGACGAGTAAATTTCATAAATGATATAGCCAAAGGTTGTGTCAGCATCATTGTAGTAGCAGGAGAAGTTACTGTTGATGTCATAGGAGGAGTAGGAATAGGAGATAGTATCGATTAAGGAATCGAGCCAAACCTCGAATCTGATGATGCTGTCGTCAGAGTAATTGATGGGGTGCTAACAATAAGCGACACCACCGACCTTTGTTGCATAGACGACCTAGGCACTTGTGGACCTATCTCCACACCCAAACCATGCCTAATCCGACGCTTGGGTGGTTGATCTTGAAGCTTTTCCTTGCCCTTGCGTTTACGTTGAGCAGCATATGTACTGGCTGCCTCAACTTCAGCTCGTCGTCCATCACCCCCATTTCTACCGTCTCCACCCTCATCATTACCAACATCATCACCATCGTTTCCACCTGGTCCCTCTTCACGTTCAGAATCTGAGTCTTCATGGATCCAACGATCATTAGAAGGACATACATAATCGAGATTTACCAAATGACCAATTAGACGTTCGGTCCTTGGACGATCCTCAGGCGACTGTTGAACATAAGTAGGCCTTGTTATATTGGGAACGCTCAAGGTCTCCAGTATAGAACAACCTCTGAAATAATCCATGTATCAGCGCCTTATTGAATTCACATGGAAGATCCATGTTATTACAAAACCTTAGCACCCGATGTATCACACTAGGAGTGATCGTGATAGTCGTCTTGTTGATATCGACAACGATGTGGTTCTCGGACTCCACATACTTAGCTGAATCCCAGAAAGGATGGATCACGCTAAAATGTATAGGAGCATGAGAAGTTATAGCGTAGTAGATTTGGGATCGACGTAAAAATGCAATAATATCTCCGAAAACGTCCTGATCTGCAAAGATCTCCTGTATGAATGCACAAATATTGTGCTTCTTGTCAAACAATAACGCATGAGCAGCTTGAACTTGTTGTTACTGAGCTAGATGTTGTTCCTATTATAAATCAGGTTGTGGATCAACAACTGGTACATCTTGGATCATTTTGTCAGCCAATGATGTAGTCACAAAAACCCGATTATTAGTAAAATTGAACTTAATTATTTTTTTTAATTCATACTACAATTTATACTTAATGACATTGAATTCTGTTTACAATTACAAGTATCATTCACTATCTCATTCATTATGGCGAATGGTGTCATTCGTTATAACGAATGGCTTGATTCGTTTTCTGATCATTATGAATGAGGAGATAACGAATGGATAAACCCATTCGTGTAGTTTGTAAGATAAATAAGGGAGTCATTCGTTACAAAACTATACGAATATGCTTGACTTGTTATAAGACTCAACGAATGTGTTCATTCGTGTCAATTAGATACGAATGACCAATCATTTGTTAATAATAACAAATAAGACCCAATAATTAACGAAGTTTGACCAACCAGAGTCAAGGTCAAAATTGAAATTTCATAAATAGTCAACATGCATAAGATTTTCAATTAATCCATGAAACACGACGATTCAGTATAGACATTGCATCATTTGACTCGTATAGTCATCACGATTTAACCTCAATCAAGCATTAATCCATAAAACAAGTATTATAGATTCATTTGAGTGAAAACGATAACCAATTAATAATTTAAACAATTAACCTTGCAAACATCAATTAATTTTGACGAAAATCATTGCGCGAGCATCGTCTATACCTTAAGAATCGTCAACGATCAACAAAAACGTGTTTGGTTATGGTCGAGATTTCTGGAAAAATTTTGCAAGAGTTTCGCTTGATTTTGTAATAAACAAGGTGAACGAATGAGTCGATTCGTTCACCCTCTGTTCATTATAAAGGACAAGATTGGACACAAACAAAGACACACGAATGAACCCATTTGTTAATTTAAACCTAACGAATGGTTCATAATCCTTAACTCATTCGTTACCTAAGGTAACAAACTAATCGTACGTTAAATTTCATAATGAATAAATCAAGATTCATTCTTCATTCGTTATCAGTATTAATGACGAATGAGGTCATACGTTATTAGTGTAGCAGAAACGAATGCTGTTAACGAATAAGCTTATTCGTTATACAATTAAAAGATGAATGACCATCATTCATTATCAATGCAGATAGCAAATGGACTCTATTCATTATGATTACTCATAGCGAATAGAGATTAAATAAACAATTAAAAAATGAAAACTTTCTTTCTCAACTTTTAAGAATTAAATAATTCATCGAAAACCCGTGTCCCGATGAACTTTACCTTAAGATTCTTACCACTCGGAGCAAGATGAAATACCTTAACGTGCTTTGCATTCAAAACACATAAGCTAAAATCAATTACTTTAAAGCCAATTAACTTAAAATTAAGTAAAAGAATTAAATAAAAACGTGGAAAAATCTTTTTGGTATTTTCGTTTTCAAATTTGGACCATTTAGCTCGATAATCGAAAATAAAGCCGAAAATAAACTAATAAGCACAATATTTTTGGATTTTTGTAAATTTTCGAATTAAAACAAATAAAACAAAGACAAATATGAAAACCAGTCTAATAAAGCAATACATATTTTTGTGAGTTGAGCAGAGAATCATACTGACCAAATCGCCCTTCCATCTCAGATTTATATTTCGGTGTTATTATGACTAGCGTTAAGTCGGTCATTGATATTGTTGTCCACTTAAATCTTACAACAAACCTTCGAGTAGTTTTTTTATATGATTTAATTTTCAATTAAGGCACAGAATATTGGAAACTATCAGCCCCTAATCTCGGTTCAGGCCTAGTTTGACTTTTACTATGTCACCCCAACTTGACTTAAACCAATGCTGCTTATCAAAATATAGATTATATAGATTTATAAGCAATCTAAGCTCATAAACCCCACTGCAAGGTATACTCCCGTTATGAAGAAATACACCAAGCTTCCTTCACTGTGAGTGAGTATGCATGAGTTCATCTGTAGGCTTACAAACATTGTATCCCTTGGGGTCCGTTTCTTACTGATATTAAGACGCACGCAAAGGAGGAACAATGCATGAACAGCGGATTTTGATCAAGTCAGTAATGAATTTGTACGATGTACAACAGTGATCAGGTTTAATGACTTTGGGTTTGCTCTAACAGAATTTGAAATATTCATGTTTATGAATACCCAGATAATAAGCCGCATAAAGACTCACTGTGTCCAGAAACTGGATGCATCCCATCAATACAGGATTTGAGGCCATAATACCATACCCCGTTGAAGTGTTAACTATAAACTAGATGCATTTTATTTAGAATTTTTGTTTTTGGTGATCAAACAAACATAAGGCTTGAGTATAACAGGCTATTACATTTCTGCCTTCATTACCGAAACTTTTGGAAGAGACCAACATCTCTTTCAATTTGGCAGTTCTTTATGTTTATATCACATATTTTACCTTAACAGTTTGTTTAAGACCTATCAATGCACCAATGCAATTAAGCACTCAGTCTTTTAAGCTTATTTCTTTTTGGATATGGGACTAGATGATCAACGTACTATCATTTTTTCTTTTTTCTTCAAAACTCATTTTTGAGGAGCATTTTTTAATGATTTTGTATTTTTGAAATATTTGCATGTTTTTGGTTTTTCTCTATACACACAGAAAATCACAATATTTTTGTATTTTTCCCATTTTCTCCCCAAAAACAAAAATATTAAAATAACCAAAACAAAATAAACTTTACAAACGGAAAAAGATTATCCGAGCTTAAGTATACAAGCAAGAGTATTCAATCTGTTTAAACCAAGCAAAAAGTTAAAGCGAGTTTTATCAAAAGCTTTGGTAAACAGATCAGCTTTCTGAAAATCCGTGTGCACTTTTCCTAGATCAATTAATTTCTTTTCAAAAAAATCACGGATAAAATGATATTGAATTTCGATATGCTTCGTCTTAGAGTGGTTCACTGGGTTCTTTGTTATACATATAGCAGCTGAGTTATCAATAAATATGGGAGAAGTAAGAAACTTCAAACCGTAATCCCGCAAGTGTTGTTGGATCCAAAGAACCTGCGAACAGCAACTCGAGGCTGTCACATTCTCTGCTTCTGCGATTGAAGTGGAGACCGTTGTCTGCTTCTTACACTGCCAGGAAATAAGCCGCCTTCCTAGAAATTGACAACATGCTGTATTTGACTTGAAATTGATATTGCATCCTCCATAGTCCGAATCGGAAAACGTAGTGAGATCAAAGCTATCATCCTTGGGATACTATAACTCAGTGTCAGGATTACCCCTCAGATAGTGAAGTATATGTTTAACCGCCGCCAGATGAGTCACTCGGGGACTCAATTGGTACCTGGCATATAAACAAACAACAAACATGATATCAGGACGAGAAGCAATTAGATACATTAAAGAACCTATCATTACACGGTACAGGGTCGTATCTACGGTATCCTCCAATTCATCCAGTGATATATTGTGGCCCACGGGAAGAGGCGTCGAAGGGATTTTTCCGGCAGTTATCTTGAATCGACTCAAGACATCGTTCACATATTTCGTCTGATGAATAAAAAGTCCAGCATCAGACTTGTGATCCTGCAACCCTAAGAAGAAATTCATCTCTCCCATCGAGCTCATTTCGAATTTCGTCTGCATTGACTTTTCAAAATCCTTACACGGCTTGTCGTTTGTAGAACCAAATATGATGTCGTCGACATATATATGGACAAGGAGCTAATATTCTCTGACAATCTTGTAAAAGAGAGTACAATCCACAAGTCCCTCATTTGAAGCCACTATCAGTCATATGGTCAGCTAGTGTGCGTATCAAGCTCTCAGGGTTTGGCGTAGACCATAGAAAGCCTTGTTCAATCGGTAAACACGGTCAGGATAGTCCAGCTCTTTAAAACCAGGAGGCTATGTCACGAACACCTCTTTTTGAAGTTCCCCATTGAGAAACACACTCTTGACATCTGTTTGATAAAGTTTAATATTCTTAAGAGCTGCATAGGCCAAATATATTCGTATAACCACCAATCGTGCAACTGGAGCATATACTTCTGTGCAGTCTACGCCTTCTTGCTGATGAAGCCCTTGAACAACCAAACGTGCTTTATTTCTGACGATGACCCCACGATCATACTTCTTACATTTAAAGACCCATATGGTCAGAATTGGTTTCTTAACTCTATCAATCTTGTCAATGAGATCCCAAACACCCAGTCGATCAAACTGTTGCAGTTCCTCTTACATTGCTTCTACCCACGAAGAATATTTATGCGCCATACGAACACTTGTCGGTTCCATTTGAGATGGAAAGCAAGTGTATTTAGCGAGATTTATTATTCCTGAAGAATACATATCGGCATACGCACACAATACATTAACGTCACTCGAATTAGCAATCTGATGACGTATTTGCACACCAACATCAATATTACCAATAATGTTGTCCTGAGGATGATACGTGTGAATCCGAAGTGTTGGATTATCAGGCACAACCAATTATCATTTAAATTAGTAAGATCCTCTTCAGCATCATGAGACGATTCACCAAGTTTCAGGAAATGGAACTGAAGAGGAATCAACAAAATGACTATCATCCGATGAAGTAGAAATAACATCAGACCTATCAGGAAGTTCATCTTGTGTAACATTATCATAACTAGAGGTTGAGACCTCGGTGTGGAAAACAATTGATATTTTAAGTATGCACGCACCAAGTCTTCGTCAGGTTGATCAACTGTGGGAGTGAAATAATTAAATAAACTCTCATAGTCAGACATCCAATCAGGACCATTGCCGGCAGGAGGTGTTGTGTATCGTTGACAATCAACATGATACCATTCTTCAACACAACCCGAAGTGAAGTTGAAGACTCGTTTCTTTGGCGATGCATAGCCCAAGAAATAACCTTCAATAGCTTTTTCTTTGAAATTTCCTGCATCTCTTTTCAACATCGTGCAACGACACCTGAAAGGTTTCAAAAACTTTAAATTAGGATTTCGATTGTTCAGAAGCTCATAACTTGTCTTTTGTAGCTTCTTCACAATGAGAACACGATTAAGCGTGTAGGAAGCAGTGTTCACTGCCTCATTCCAAAATTGGACATTAAGCTTTGAATCTGCTAACATTGTTCTTGCAGCTTCAATCAGTTTTCGGTTAGTTCAGTTCAGCAACACCATTCTGTTGAGGTACATATGGAGCACTATATTCTCTATGGATTCCTTTCTGAATACAAAAGAAGACCAATATATTATTATTGAACTCCGTACCATTATCACTCCTAATATGTCTCACCTTGTGTTTGTACAGTGATTCGATCTTCGTGATTAAATTTTGAACAAGAATAGGTGTCTGATATTTAGAACTCATAAATAACACCCATGAGTATCTTGAATAGTCATCAATGACAATTAGACAATACCAATCTCCAGAAATACTTGCACGATTCACAGGACCAAATAAATCCCTATGAAGGCGTTCCAAAGGAGTATCAATGGAATTAATTAACTTAGACGGGTGTGCATTTTTCTTCTGTTTGCCCTTTTTTCATGAAACACAGTGATCGGTTAGCTTGAAGTGTTTCAGGGAAACCCCATCTACCAAATCATTAGCCATCAGATATTTCATCTTTCTGACAAGAATGTGACCCTTACGCCTATGCCACAGAATCGAGTCATTCTCAGTTGCTTTTGAGACAAAACATGTTTTAACAGAAGTAAATACCTTAGTACTCATATTAAGTACATAAATATCATTTGAAAGAGGAGACCGCATAACAACCATGTCTTCTGGAATGACATATCCTGGTTTGAGTATTATGCACTCCTTGTCAGTAAATACAGTGGTATACTCTTTATCACAAATTTGAGACACGCTCAACAAATTATGATTCACTTTATCACAATAATTTACTTTCTCAAATGTAATACGACCATTTGACACATATACTTCTTTTGTTATCATTCCTCAGAATTACCCGTGAAATCTACATAACCCCCTTGAATTTTCTTGACATTTGTTAGTAGGTTGATGTTGCCGGTAATATGATGAGAGTATCCACTATCCATAATCCAATTTTCACCAGATATAGTCTTGGATAAACTCTGCACATGAAGGTAAGATGATTAGTTCAAAAAGGAAGCCCAAGCCTCAGTCTTGGGCACCTCTTTAATTTCACCTGAGTTAATTTTGATTGAATCCAAATGCGGTTTAGCTGCTTGTGAATAAGTCACAGGCTTTTTCGACTTTCGTCTCAATTATGCAGCTTGAACTACATTTGTGTTCATATTTTTACAAATTGGTTTTGTAGGCACAAATTTGGGTTTTAAATTAACATTGCTTTCATCAACATGAATCACCTTGCGTGGATTCACATTAGAAAACATGATGTGAATCTCATCATCACAAGACATGGGTCTTTCAAAATTTCTTTAAGCAAAGGATCTGGTTTGGATTGTTCCTTGATAAACGGATGAATATTCTATGATTTCTTCATTCCACGGTTTCTTACAACGTAACCACGCTCGCCACATAAAAAACATGTTCTCATATCAACTAACATACACTGTGGTTTGACGAAAACTGGTGCAACAGAAGATTGATGAGAAACACCAGGAACAAGCACTTTTTTCAAGTCATCAAACGCAACATATTTCTTTTTCATATAAAAATCAAGATTTGAACAATTAGAAAAACTCTGTAATGTGTTAGTTCCAGTTTAATTAACAAATTTAACTTTCCTAACAGATTTTAACAATTTTTTTGCTTGAACCAATGGATCTATTGTGTTTGATACTTTAGATTAGCAAATGCATGTTCAAGATCTTGTATCTTTGCCGTTTCATTGTTAAAGACACTTTCGACCAACTCAGGCTTGATCAAATTAAGTGGAATATCTTTATCAGTGAACACTTTGCTAAGACCTTTTAACTTAAACACTCGACCAGTGTTTTCATTAGAATGAGCTGGATTGATGAAACGCATCATATCCGCATTAGAAATTTTTGGTTTTTCTGATTTCTTAGCCTTAACCATAGATGTCTTAGTCTATTTTATTTTAGATGTATTTGAACCGTACACAGCCTTTTCAAATTCATGAGGTTCACATAAGATGTGATTCGAACGTGGAATATTCGACTCCTTGTGTATAATTTCTGGTTCAACTACATCCTCAATAATGACTTTCTCAACAAAGACTTTGTTACTTTGAATATGTGGTTCGTGAGTTGAGGATTTAACAGAAAAATTTTCTTTATCATTTTGTTTCGTTTTCTCCACATGAATGACTGGTTCAATTACATCTTCCTCCTTTCCCACAAATGGCATTTGGGAATACTCATCATGAAATGGTGGAGGAATCTCAACAAATCCTAAACCATTTTTAGAACCCTTTTATTTACCAGATACTTCAATAATTTCATTCAACAAATAGGATGAATTTCTAAACTTGTCTAATTTGCTTTTCAACTCTAGAACCTCATTTTCAAGCTTGGTTACTTTAGTTCTCTATTTGAGAATTCCTTGAAACTGTTTTCATTAATGGTCATTTTTACAGAAAGTTCTACTTTCATATCATGATTACTTACAGAGAATCCTTCAATCTTATCCTTAGATTTCTTTTGTGACTCTAATGATTGTCTATATGTATCCTTGATCGAAGCAAGTTCTTTAAGTAGTGAATCATTTTGAGCATTAATTAAATCAATTTTTGACTTAAATGTTTCATAATTAAAACAAGACACATTTTCTGATAATTTAACAGAAACTGATGAAGAATTGACCTCGTCAATTTTTGCCATGCAAGCAAATGTAGTCGGTTTCATGTTGCAAGAAACATATGAATCTGATTCAGTTTCAACTTCACTTTCAGAAGTCAATCTCACTCCACTAGCATCTTAAAAATTCTCTACTTGATCAAACATTGCAAGATTAGCTTGATTGCCATTGCCCAAAAGTCGATGATTCCAATCAATTCCTTCAACTGTGAGTAAAGCTTGTGATCCCGCAGCCTTTGAAGAATCTCCCTAGACGGTTTATTGATAAGCCTTAGTAAAAGTCTTTCCTGAACTTCTATCTTGAGAACGGGGACCATTGTATTCCTTATTTGGCTTATCACATTCCTTAGCAAAATGACCAAACTCTTGGAAATTGTAACATTTGACTTTCAATTTATCAAAACCAACCCGTTTATTCAAAGATGATAAATCTTTTCCAGTTTGTTGCATAAACTTCTTCACTTTTCGTACAATCATAGCCATGTTCCATTTGAGATCCATTAACTCTAGATCGTCAGGATCAATCTAATCATAATCTTCATCAGTCAATTCACTTGTAGAAATATTACTACTCACCAAGTTTTCATAAGATGTCTGAATGCACAAATGAAAGCAAAATTCTGTTCAGCCTCCTTCATGTTTACATTTGGTGATGCAGTGAAGACATTAGCAGTTGATCCACTTGAGTTGTCATTAAGCCTAGAAGCCATGAAACATACATTTGGATTACTATAGGAAGATGAACCTTCTTATGAAGTTTGAGTAAGAAATGAATTAATTGGAGTGGCAGAACTACTCAAAGGTAAACAACCTCCATATAAGGTTGGGTCTTGAGTTTCTTTTGATGATTTTTGACATTTCAAGTCATACTCTCTATCTTCAATCTTCTGCATAAATTCCATTGCAGTAAGATCTTCATTCTTAAAGAAACTATTTACCATGAGAAACATCGAGTAAGAACTTGGAAGAGCATTTTTCACAGTATCAATCTTATCAACTTCACTAGGTTCCATCTTTAGCTTATTCATCTCAGCTATCAGATGATTGAATCTTGTAAGCATATCTTCAACAGTCTCTCCTTTCAATAAGTTAACATTTCGAAACTGAAACTTTAGCATCACCTTCTTACTTTCTTCAGTATTATCCATACTTCTCATTTTAATGTGCTGAAACAAAGATGCACAAATTTTAATACTTCCCACTTGATGGAAAATATTGTCAGGTAATGCCATTCTTAATGTGGAATATGCCTTTGTTTCAATCTCTAAAGCTTTCTTTTCTTCTTGAGAATATTGAGAAAAAGCCTTTGGAGTAAATCCAGTGGTTTCACTACCAATCATAGGTACCGTATAAACATCGTTAAGACATCTTGAGCAGTCTGGATGTACCGACCCTAGATGTGCTCTGAATCGTGGTTCCCATTTTGCAAAATCACTAAATTTCATTAAACGAGGACATTTTAAACGACATCATCTCACCATCAAGATGTAACATTTGTTGCATCAACATGTTTTGAGATGCCAGTGCATAGAAACCAGCCATCTTAAAAAGGTATAAAATTTGATACTTAAAGGTTTAAAATGAAAATATTTGTAACGAATGGATAGGGCGAATGGATATGTTAACGAATGGATGAATATGGTAACAAATGGTGAACAGTGGTGAATGGATTATGTTAACGAATGGGAGTATGAATCACGTGACGACTGAAGTGACGAATGGTGCTCAGTCTTCGCGAATGATGATAACGAATAGCTATCACGAATGAATAATCATAGATGACGAATCAACACCTGATTAGCTTAACGAATAAATGATGAATGTGGTAGAGAATGTGAGAATGTTTAAGTAACGAATGAACTAAATGCGAATTGGTATATGTAACTAATAGGTGAATGAATGATCAAAGACGAATGAGTATTTATCACGAATAAGTAATGACAAATCAGCTACAGTAGCGAATGGGGTTGTTATTCTGTTGTAACAAACTTGTCACATGGCACAAATCAGTTAAGCTGAGATAACGAATGCAAATTATACGCGAAACGAATGTATAAAATCATCATAAAGAATGAGTGTGTATCTTCAAATATTCAAACATTCAAGGTTCAATTTCCAGAGCTTGAAAATTTTTCCAAATTCAAAACCTTTTCAAACGATTAAAAATCAATGGATTAACTGTCCAAAACTTAACCAAATCACGTATATAACCACTCAAAATTCTCGTGTCAACCTCGCGAACAAACCCAATCACATCCGAACCTCTATAATCAATCCAAACCAAGTCCAAAAACCAAAATCAACACAAACAGAATCCTCTGTATCCGTAACACACAAATTCAATCCAATTCCATCCCAATACACTTTAATAACACAATTCAACAACCACACAGTCCACACAACCAATACCGAATCCAATTCCAATCAGTTTATCATCTAATTAACTTTTCATCATGTTAATTCAATGAAAATCACTAAAATCAACTTCGGATCTATAATTAATATTCAAATAATGAATTAACCAATTAATTTATGATGAATTACCTTATAACATACACAGTCTAACCCTGGTAGCTCTGATACCACTTGAGAGAGCTTGAGCTACAGTCGATTGATCAATTCATATCGATTAACAAACGGATCTAGTTATATGATATGCGTATGTGTATAATAGATTAATTAGTAAACGAAGTGTGTAAGTAAATTAGTAGAGTAACGAGAGAATACTGATAAACAACACTTAAATTATGCAGGCTGGATCAGCCTATATATAGAATATGAATGCCATTCGTTACACATTCCGTAACGAATGGCCTTCATTCGTGTTTATTACATTAAATAACAAAATGGTATAGCGAATGACTCATTCTCTATACCCCATTCTTCACCATTCCATGACGAATGGATTCATATCAATAACGATTAAGGTCCATTCGTTAAACATCCTTCACAAATGGACACAAATAAGAAAATAACTATCATTCGTTAAACAGGCTTAATGAATGACTACATATAACTTAGAGAATGAGCTTGTAATTAATAAAATACCCTTACATTAAAATAATAATAGATACAAACGATTACAAAGACTCGAGACGACCAAAACCGTGCTCTAACACATACAACTCCCAGTCCTTTTTCATGTTATCCCATTTGTTTCTAAGTTGTTTTTTTATCTAAGGTTTTACCCGTTCTTTCCTTCATGGTTTTCCTAATTTCTCCCACCCAACCTTATTGAAGGTTGTACCGGGTCTATTCCCCATTATATATTCAATAAGCAAGCATTGACAAACTCCATGAATGTATATTACTCCAGACTACTTTTGGTTTATACTTTTTTTTTATGTTTCACAATCAACATCATTATGTTGGTTTTCATCCACGATCTGATAATAGCTTTCCACATTTTCAAAATAACAAAATAAGAGTTTTAGTTATCCGCAATCTATTCATACAAATATAGAACCACAAAAAAATTGATAACCAAGACAATAAACCAGAAAACGTAAATATTGCTTTTGAGTTTTTGAGGTTGGAAGTGGTGAGTAATTGTGACATTCGTGACAAAACGAGGTATACTTTATTCACTACGTAGCGAGTAAACGATAAATCGGTTAATTCGTAGCGATTAAACGAGTAACCGACCGATACTAATTATGACCCGTATTTATACTGAGGGGTCATATACGAGTTATATATATATATATATATATTATAGTGGCCAACATATTGATATTTAGGCCCCAGTACGTTTAAAACCATTTAAACGAAAAAGGTTTCATTTATTGATACGCTATGAGTTTAAAGGCAATCGTTAACATCAAAACGAGCATTGTAGCATCCGTTAAGCCGAAAAAGATTTATAAAACACTTATATGACATATTCTAAGCAATCCTTGAAAATATTTTAGATTTTTACAACGAGTCAGTACGTTTTTCTTATTTTACAAAAATGGGCTGAAAAACCCTCGTTTTCGCGTTGTTTTTTGCACTCGAACTAGTTCTCTTGCGAAAAACCGAACCCGAATTAAATTTTGGACCGATACCGAAATTTGGCACGCAAAAATAGGCCTCAATGGGCCAAAGAGAGGCCCAATGGGCCCTCCCTTCTTCCGGCCGCAAATAAAGGGAAAACACCCTTTGATATTTTTGACTTATATATGTTACTCTATTGAGGTGTACACATTCTAAACCAAGAAACAAAAGAACGATAGCTGTTCTTGAACTTTTCTAGCAAAAACCATCAAGGTATGGGTCAAATTCACAAATTTTAATCATGTATTGATCAATTTACAATTCTATAAACATGTCTTGATTAGTGGTAATTAAGTTTAACCATCCAAAAATCTTTAAAAATCAAGTAAAATCATTTTTTGATGTTAAACATGTTTACAAAGCAGAAACATATAGATTTTTTTACCAAAAACACGGATTAGAACATGAATATGTCGTTTTTACGGTTCGAAAGTTCGGTTTGAAACCAAAACCGAAACCCTAATAAACAAGGCTGTTGTATGGATGATTTATGCTTGGTTTGATGTTATATGATATGTAGATACACTTACTTTGCATCCCAAGACCCGGAGAGTCGTTTAAAGTATCGAAAATCACCAAAAACCGACAAGGTAATACCGTATTACTCGTTTAGGGGCTGTTTATGATTCGATTGTGACGTGCTTGTTTTTAGGTTATGAAATATTTCAGGAACATTAGGGATCGCATAAGTGAGTCCGTGTTTAAAATTGGTAATTATTCGATAAACGGAGAATATTTGACGAATTTATTACCGTTTATTGGCCTTTATTTTGGAAAAATAGTTAAAACTTATGAAAAAGTATGAAATTTGGTTTGGAACAAAAAAATATTATGGTAAGATCACTGGAAAAGTTTGGTATGATTGGGAGATGTCTAAGTATTTTTTGTGCAATTGTGTTTTAGTCGAGTTTTAACAGCCGAAAAACGCACAAAAAGGCCTTTTGGCCAAGGAGTTTGATTTTGGAGATTTTTCAAGAGCTATTTCATTGTATTTTAATCACTTAAAAAAATTATGGGATTTTTAGGATATCATTTGTTATAAACGGGCTATTTATTACTTAATTATAACACATTAAATGAATTTTTATAAATAGATAATTAATCATAAAATTTCTGAAAATATTTTTATTAAATTATCCATATTTTAATTTATTTTTACAAAAATTTCCATAATTTATATATAAGTGCAAAATTAGTTATAATTAATTAAAGATTTAAATTATATATGTTTTAACAAAACCGACATAATTAAAGATTTAAATTATATATGTTTTAACAAAACCGGCAGTTTTGTGTTTAACGAACTGACTGGTACGTCAAAACATCAAAAGTGTTCAAATATCGTACTTTTGGATGAATTTGATAAAAACGAACTTTTTACGAGAATTCCGGACAATTCGGATGGATTGTACGCATTTTGTATAATTAAATCCGTAAGAAACGGAAAGAAACCCTGCGATCAATCCAAATACCGAAACCTTAAAATTATTTCATTAATCAAATCATTTTATCAATAAATATGTTTAATTAAGTTTATGTGATCTTACCTATTTCCGAAACGCGTAAACGATCAACTTGGCTAGGCTCGGAAAACGGTGAAACTAAGCCAAATATGGTTTTGAACATTTCATAGTATACAACGTCACAATCTAAGACTATGGTCATGTTCTGGGCTTAACAGCTATACCCAGGCTAGTTATACAGCCCGATTTAGCTTAAACATTGTATTAATATTAACAGTACGATATCGGTTATAGGGTTCAAGCTATAATCGAGGCACATTACTTACTGACACGTATTACCAGCTTGAACTTCGATAAGGTGAGTTTCACGACCCCACTTTCTAAATTGTTTTATGAACTTTTGGGGTGGAATGCATGTTTTTGTATACTTATGTACTTGAAAACTTATTATGATGTGAATTATCTAAGTGCTAACACTTAAAAGGCCTCCCACATGAGTGATTAACTACGAGCCGAAGGCATGTGAATAGTACTATTGGTTTGACAAACCTAATTGACGAGCCGGAGGGGTATGCCGAAACATGTTTATTATCAATTGCACATAACCATGCGATCTTTTGTAACATGCTATGTGGTGTTAGACATAGTACATACTTGAGGCAAATTGAGCCAATGTGGGCACAAGAAGTGCATGGGCAGGAGAGGCCACGTAATGAGAACTGGTCGAGGATTCACTCGTGGATTAGTATAACTACATCGCATATTTACAAAACATGAATACTATGATTACGTATACTGGTTTTCGTTCGTTCTTGTGAAACTTGAAACTCACCAACTAGACGTAGTTGACCCGTTTTAACATGCTTTTCAGGTAAGGCCAAGCTGGAATGATTGCTACGTGCTCGGTGCTAAAATATGAAGTTGAATTGCTGTAGATAGATACAAGTATATATTAAAGAATAAGCATCCAAAGGAACTGGTTATGTGTTTTCGCCTAGTTTGTAAACTCAGTACCAACCAATGTAATATGATGTAAATCACTTGTTGAATTTATTATAAACAATGTTTTTTATACCAGAGTTATCTGTTACATTCTCATATTACGCTTCGGCATTGTCATAGTCGAGGCGTGACAGAAGTTGGTATCAGAGCCATTGGTTATAAAGAATTAGGATGTCCCTCAGGATACCTTAATATAACCTTAGGCTCGATTAGTACTGGGAATAAAATAATATTAAATAATATACTAATGATTCTCGTGATTAACTCGAGTGGAAAAGTGGGTTATTATGGTCCGGAACGTAATAACAGACTTGTTTGTAAGTGGGAATTCAAGAAGAAGTCAATAAACAATCCAATAGGTAAAAACAACAACATATGTGTGTAAAATGCATTATTAAATATATGAAAATATACGATTATCTGTGCTTATATGTATAAATACTTGCACGTATTTTATTATGATTAATATAATTGAAAGATATTATTCTTATTAGTAACCACTGTGCAGAGACATGCCGAGAACTACAGATCGCATATTAGACGAAGTACCAGTACTGTATGAAGATGACGAGGATCCCGAAGAGGAACCTGAAGAGGAATCGGAGGAAGAAGAAATAAGTGAGAGCTTGGGAGACACCGTAGTACCTTGTGAGGTGCCGATTGACCAGCCTGACTTATAGTGCTACTGATGCGATAGTTACCCTCCTAGGAAATCACCTAGGCTAGAGACTGGAGCTACTAGTGCTTATCATTCAGCGATTAGAGCACCTAGATCCCCTACTCCACCTGTGCAGCATACACCAGTACCCCCACCTACAATTAGGAACCGTCAGACTGCCCACATGAGCGTGCGCCCACCTGAGCACACCTCTTCCCCACCTTAGTCTACATACCATAGGGGAGAAACATTACGTGTCCAGGTTACTAATATACCTGTTCCCACCTGGGGTCCACCCACACCGATGCCGGAGCCCTTTTCTATCTAATTCAACATGGTTGGGTGTAGTGAATGATCAGTTATTAGAACAATCACACTCGATAAATAACCTTAACCAACTTAGACATGACATGCAAGATCACATGTGGTACCTGCAGCGAGAAGTGAGGAATGTGCAGAGGACAAATGCTCACAACCGCTGGCATCAGGATCGGGCAATGACACTGTTGGGAGTATGTATGGCGGTTATTACAGCCCTAGTGGCTGCTGTTGTGTGGTTGTTGTACCATGTAGTTATGAACGGGTAGAACACTAGTAGTATAGTTTGGTGTACATAGTCTTTTATGACTTCCCATTCAGCATTTTGTAGAATCATGTTTGGCTGACTTGGGAACTGTTTACGGTTTAGCATTATTACAAGCACTGACCCTTATCGGGTTAAGTCTATATGTCACTTAGTGAAAAATTTTGATACGCATATTCAAGCGCTGGCCTATACCAGGTTAAGGTTATGCGCTAAATTTTAGATGCATATGTACAGTAATGATTATGGCTTATACAAATGTGTTCTTTGGCATAGTTGTGTGTTTGCAAATTGTAATATCGTGATGTTGTGTTTATTATGGTGGAACGGTATTAATTATTATATAATTAATTATTATAAAATTAATTATTTTATAGAATGGCCCCGAAGAAAGCAAACCCTTTATCTGAGGCGGAAGTGGCTTCAATGATTGCTTGTCAACTACAAGCAGTGATACCGATAATTGTAGCATAAGTCACTGCAGGCATACGTGCCAACAATACTGTTAATCAACCCACGAGCACCACTACGGCCACTGCTAATACACCTCCTCCAAATATGAATGTAGCCCCAGGTGTTACTACACTGCTGACTACTGATAATGTTATAAACAGTAATAATACTCGCCATTCTGTTAATGTCGTTGGGAACCCTGAACCCGTTTTGAACACCGATAATGTCACGAATCCAAACCACGTACCGATTGTTAACACAACTATTAATGATAACACTCGACCAAATACCGGTAACAATCGTAATAACCAAGAAACCCCACGTCAGGATTATGCGTATAAACAATTTGAATCGTGTAACCCCACTAAATTCAAAGGTACTGAAGGACCTAGAAGATTGGTGAAATGGATTGAAAAGACCGAGTACATAATTAACATTAGTGAATGTTCACCAGACCATATATTCAAATTCGCTACCATTATGTTTTTGGATCATGCTTTGATGTGGTGGAATATGATTGTACAAACTCAGGGACGAGAAACGGTTAACAGTATGACATGGCCTGAACTTAAAACCCTTGTATTAGAACGTTTTTGCCCAAGAAATGAGATCCTGAAATTATAACACGAACTTTGTAATTTGGAAATGAGAGGCGCTGATCATTTAAGTTACACAAATCGTTTCAATGAATTGACTCGTTTAGTACCATGGTCAATTATTCCGAAATCCAAGCACATTGAGCGCTATATTTGGGGACTGACCCTAGTCGTGAGAAGTATAGTCAATTCCACAATCCACCCAACTTTAGAAAGTGCCGTGTCACAAGCCAGCATCACTACTTTTGACCTTACAAGAAACGATGTATTAAGAGTACCAAGAGAATCGTCCGGTTTGAAACGGACTAGTTATACCTCTAGAACACAAGTGAAATCTCAGAATAAACGAATCTGCCATACAACTCAAAACTATGCTATGACCAGTTCCGACATGAAACAAGATACATACAAAGGGTTATTGCCAAAGTGTGGAAAGTGTAAGTTGCATTATACTGGTGAATGTCGAACGACATATGTCAAAGATGTGGAAAGATCGAGCATTATGCCCCAAATTGTAGAACTATAATGAATACTTCAAACCGACAATCTCAAACAACCCAACCTCGCTGTCCACAAACACCTAGTCTCCAACCAATTCGACAACAATCTAATCGCAAACCCTATCTACAATGAACCTCCATACATGTTATAAGTGTGGTAGTACGAAACACTTTAGGAGATACTGCCCCAAATTGAATCCCGATGTAGTAAAACGACAAAATCAAGGGCAAACATCAACTTCTAATCCAGCTTGGAGATGCGCCTTCGTAAACGGATAGGGCGAAGCGCGACAAGACCCACATGTAGTAACAGGTACATTCTTAGTTTCTAGTCAGTATGCTTCAGTTTTGTTTGATACGGGCGCCGATAGAAGTTTCGTATCTATTAACTTTTTACCCTTAGAAAATATGCCAGTTAGTGAGCTAACGAAACCATACACTATAGAACTCGCTAACGGTAAGTATATACTTGTTAACCTAATAGTCCATAACTGTTCCCTTATCCTAAACGACCACCCGTTTCTTATCGATTTACTTCCAGTGGAAAGAGGAAGTTTTGATGTTATAGTCGGTATGGACTGGCTATCTAAGTATAAAGTTGAAATTGTTTGTAGGGATAAGACTGTTAGGATACCTCTTTTGAATGATGAGGCAATGGTTGTTTAAGGTGAGAAATCTGGTACTGTACTGCCTCTCGTATACCAACTTAAGGCATTAAAGTATTTACGCCAAGGTTGTACATTATACTTGGCGAGCATAACAGTTAAGGAAACCGATGAAAAGCGAACAGGAGACATCCCAGTGGTACACGAGTATTAAGATGTATTTCCCAAAGAGTTGCCTGGTTTACCACCGACCCGACAAGTTGAATTCCGTATTCATCTGATACCAGGAGCAGCTCCCATTGCTAAGGCACCTTACCGACTTGCACTTTCTGAAATGCAAGAATTGTCCAACCAACTACAAGAGTTACTAGACAGGGGCTTTATCTGACCTAGTTATTCACCATGGGGAGCACCGATGTTATTTGTGAAAAAGAAGATGGAAGTTTCGGATGTGTGTTGACTAACGGGAATTGAATAAAGTGACTATAAAGAATAGATACCCCTTACCTCGAATTGATGACTTGTTTGATCAACTCAAGGGTGCGAAGTATTTTTCGAAAATTGATCTCAGATTGGGTTATCATCAAGTAAGAATTCAGGAAAAAGATATCCCAAAAATAGCTTTCCGAACTCGGTATGGTCACTATGAATTTTTGGTTATGCCGTTTGATTGACCAATGCACCTACAGTATTTTTGGATCTCATGAACCGAGTTTGCAAACCCTACCATGACAAATTCATGATAGTGTTTATCGATGAAATCTTGATATATTCGAGAAGTAAGGAGGAACACGAACAACATCTGCGGGTAATCTTGGAATTACTGAGGCAAGAAAATTATATGCTCAGTGGTCCAAATGTTAATTCTGGTTACAAGAAGTACAGTTTTTAGGACACATTGTGAATCAACAAGAAATCCAAGTAGACCCTAGCAAAATTGAGGCTATTAAAAATTGGCAAGTACCTAAATCACCAAAAGAAATTCGCCAATTTTTGGGAATAGCCGGGTATTACCAACGATTTATTGAAAACTTTTCCAGTATTGCCCAACCTTTAACCCTCCTAACTCAAAAAGATCGAACGTATGACTGGGGAGAAGAACAAGAAATGGCCTTCCAAACGTTAAAACAAAAGTTATGTGAAGCTTCAATATTAAGTCTTCCAGATGGAACTGATGACTTGGTAGATTATTGTGACACACCTCGTAAATGTTTAGGATGCGTATAGATGCAAAGAAGATGGATAGAACTTGTTAGTGCACGGTTTTGCGTCTAGAGTCTTTGTATTTATCGTTAATGTATATTTGATGATTTATGTAATATTTAATGTTTATTTTGAACTAGTTCGTTAAGTTTAAGTCTAGTTCGCTAGGAATGTTAGCGAACTAAGGCTAGTTCGTTAAGGTTAAGTCTAGTTCGCTAGAGATGTTAGCGAACTAAGACATTATAATGTATTCCCTCCTGATTCGTTAGGGGATGTTAACGAATCAGGGGGTGGTTCGTTAAGTTAAGTTATGTAACGAAGGGGAAGCTGGTTCGCTAGGGAATGTTAGCGAACCAGATCGCCTTCTATATACAATGAACTACTTTTCACGTTAATGTAAGCTTTTTGAATGTTAAGTTTTCAGAGCCTAGATCTCTAAAAAGCTTCACCTAATACTATACAAACAATATTGATAACTTAATGATAATGTATACACATACATACAACACTGAATCTATGTTAATTATGAGCTAGATCCTTACTCGTATTAATATTATATACAGATCTGAGATCTGTGTTTATTGTTATTGATTGATGTATACGGGGAGATCAAACAAGTGGTATCAGAGCTGTTGGTGCTCGTTGTACACTTGATTTGGTGTTATAAGTATTCCATTTTTGTTAGTTTTCAGTTTTTGTTTGATTTTGAATCAATTGGTATTTGATTTGGATGAATTATAGACGAATTAGAGTGAATTTGTGTTGATTAAGGTATTGTTGAGATTTGGTTAAGAGGAATTGAGGTTTGATTTGGATTTGAGTTATTTGGTTTTGATTTCGGTTTGAGTCCGAAACAGGGGTGTGATTTTTGGTTAATTTGGATTGATTAAGGTGTTAATTGGTTACGAGGTTTTGTGTATTGGATTCGGAATTGGTTTACGAGTATTTTGGTAGTTTACTTGTTGCAATTTGATTGAGTAACGAATGTGTATTACAGATTTGGTATTATTAAGTTTCTGGGTTTAATCTTCATAATTTCTGGAATTTCGTTTGAAGGTTTGAAGATTTGAAGATGAATGTGATTCGTTATCTTCTTCCTGGTGATTCGCTATGTTTTTATCTGTGATTCGTTATCAACAGTTTTAATTCGCTACCTTGTTCGTTAGTCAGTTCGTGTGAGTTATTGATTCGTGTTATCTAGTTCGTTAACTAGATTAACTGATTCGTGTGATACGTGTTCTTCTTGGGATTTGTGTCATAACAACCTTTTCCACGTGGCATAAGGTGTCAGAGTTTGTTACAAACGGTTGTAACAACCTGATTCGTTATAGTATAATTCGCTACAATGTTTATTCGCTATCCACTGTAGCTGATTAGTTATCTTAATTCGCTAAGTTTATATTGGCAATTCATTAATGTATCATCTGAGTCGCTAAACTAATCCTGTGCAATTCGTTTGGTCAATTCGTTAAGTTGACTTGGTCAATTCGTTTGGTCAATTCGTTAAGTTGACTTGGTCAATTCGTTTGGTCAATTCGTTAAGTTGATTTGGTCAATTCATTTGGTCAATTCGCTAAGTTGACTTGTGATTCGTTAAACCTTCATTACATTCGTTATCTATTTCGTCATTTGAGTGATTCGTTAACCTTATTTGTGATTCGTTAAGTTGACTTGTTATGTTGACTTTTGATTCGTTAAGTTGACTTCGTTATTGATCAGTCTTAATTTTATTAAGGATTGATTCGCTACAACTGTTCACAGTTCGCTACAACTGTTCACAGTTCGCTACAACTGGTCACAGTTCGCTATAGTTATTCATTGATTCGTTAAGATACTTCATTATTTGATTCGATTTTCAAAGATGGCTGGTATGTATGCATTAGCGTCTCAAAATATGTTGATGCAACAGATGTTGCAACTTGATACCGAGATAGGTTCACATTCTAAATGTCCAAGATTGATGAAGTTCAGTGACTTCGCCAAGTGGGAACCTCGGTTTCGTGCACATTTGGGATCTGTTCATCCTGACTGCTCATATTGTCTTGATGAAGTTTATGTTGCACCAATGATTGGTGATGATACTATTGGGTATACTCCTAAATCTGTTTCTCAATACTCAAAAGAAGAGAAGAAAGCTTTAGAAATCGAGATAAAAGCATATTCTACGCTGACTATGGCATTACCAGAAAATATCTTTCATCAAGTTGGTAGTATCAAGAGATGTGCGTCTTTATTTCAACATCTGCGTATGAGAAGCATGGGAAACACAACTGAGAGTAAGAAAGTGATGCTCAAGTTTTAGTTTCGAAACTTTAATCTATTGAAGGGAGAAACAGTTGAAGAGATGACTACAAGATTTAGTCATTTAATTGCTGAAATGGACAAGATGAAAATGAAAATTTCTGAAAGAGATAAAATTGACACTATCAAGAGTGTGCTTCCAAGTTCCTACTCAACATTTCTAATGGTTTTGAAAGAGAATGATTGTTTTCTGAATGAAGACTTAACGGCACTTGAATTTCTACAAAAGATCGAAGCTAGATAATATGATCTTAAGTGTCAAAAATCCTCCAAAGAAAATCAAGATCCAGCTTTCTATGGTGGAAGTATGCCTCTCAGTTCAACAATCTCTCCAATCACTGCTTTTCTTACTCATGCGGCAAGTGAAAAAGAATCAACAATGTTTAATGATCCAAAAGCTTGTTTTTACTCTGCTGGTAATTCGGGTGGTTCTGGAAGTTCGACAAGTACAAATCCATTTGCTACACCACCTAGTGTTAATATGAAGGAAGCTGAGCAAAACTTTGCTTTTCTGACGGCTTTTATGTCTTCATATGAAAACTTAGTGAGTAGTAAAATTGTCACAAGTGATTTAACAGATGAGGACTATGATTAGATAGATCCAGATGATCTAGAAATCATGGATTTAAAATGGAACATGGCGATGATCGTTCGTAAAGTTAAAAGATTCATTCAGAGAACTGGAAAAGATCTTCCAGCTTTAAACAAGAAGTTGGGGTTTGACAAATTAAAAGTAAAGTGTTATAATTGTCAAGAATTTGGGCATTTCGCGAAGGAATGTGATAAGCCAAAGAAAGAATACACTGAACCTCGTGGTCAAAGTCAAAATGCTTCTTCACCACGAGGAAGTGATGCTGAAAAGAAACCATCTTCTGCTACAACACAAGCAATGTTAGCATATGGTAATGATTGGTCACAATGGCTACTATGCAATGATGTTCAAGCAAATTTGGCTATGTTTGGGTTACATGAAGATTGTCAAGATGCTACTGGTAGTGTGATGTCTTCCGATAATGATTCTGGATCTGATTCTGACGACTCTTGCGACAAGTCTTCTGAATCAATGTTTGCTTGCATGGCCAAGATCAATGAGGTTAGTAATTCTATGTCTACTACTTCATTTTTTAAAGCATCATGTGTTGACTGTGAATCTAACAACTCTAAGTTAGAAGCATTGAAAAATCAAAATGATAATCTTATAAGAGAAATTGCTTCTCTTAAGGATACTTATTAACAATCTCTTGAATCTCAAAGGAGATCTCGAGAAAAGATTGACTCATTGTCGACAAGTAACCACGATCTCAAAGCCGAGTTATCTGTGAAAATGACCATTAATGACCAAAAGTTTCAAGAAATATTGAAACATCGTTCTAAGATAACTGCGCTTGAGAATGAGGTTCTTGAGTTGAAGAACAAATTGGGGAAATTTAGGAATTCATCTTTTCTGTTGAATGAAATTATTGATGTATCTAGAAAACAAAAAGATTCCAAGAAAGGTATTGGTTTTGTTGAAATTCCACCACCTTTTCATAATGATTATAAAATTAATCCTTTTGCAAGAAAAGAAGAGGATTTGATTCAAAAAGAATCTGTGATTTCTGAAAAACCTAAATTGGTTAAACCTGAAATTGTCAAATCCCAAGTTGCTCCTCAAAAACCTCATGTGGAAAGTAAAAAGGTCTTTGTTGAAAATGTTGATAAAGTAATTATTGAAGATGTGTTTGAACCTGAGATAATACACAAGAATAAGAACATTCCTAGTTCTAATCATATTCTTTGCGAACCTCAAGAGTTTGAGGAAGCTGTGTATGGTTCATTCAAACCTCAAATGAACAAGGAAGAAACTGTGAAAACCAAACAAGTGAGGACAAAGAAGTCAGTTAAACCAAAGATTTCTGACGAGGACTTAATGCGTTTCATTAATCCTCCGAGTTCTAAGTCTTCATCGGCTAGAGTTTTTAAGTTAAAGGGAATTGATACGATGTTCACTGAAAAAGATATTCCAATAAGTATTATCAAACCTGAACTTATTGAGAGTGTTTTTGTCAATGAAACTTCAAAAATTCAAGAACTTGAACGTGTGTATGCTCAAACAAAAACATCAGTTCAATCTGATCCATTGACTAAGGCAAAACAAAATTTAAAACAAGCTAAAAAGATTAACTTTGTGAAGTCAACTGGGACAGATGCACTAAAAAGCTTTTCGAACTGTTCTAATTTAGATTTTTATTTAAAGAAGAAATCTGAATTATCTGATGAGTTTGCTAAGAGCATGACTAAAAATGTGAGTAATCATCAATCTTCTGTTTCATTTATTCCAATTACTTCTAAACATCATCATGTAGACATGCGACTTTGTTTTTTATGCGGTCAACAAGGTCATGTTGTGAAGAATTGTAGTCAACAGAACTATCAGAATCTTCATCCTTTTATCAAGGACAAATCTAAGCCAATTCCAGTGGTCAAGGAGATTCTGAAACGACCTGTGTCGTATGCTGATGATACTCATATTTTGTTCTCCGATGTGAATCCTCGGAAGGTTCTTCATGTCAATGAGACACACGGTCAAGTGAAACCAAAATTTATTCCAACTGAACCTATATGTCAAAACAAGAATTCAAATATTGTTCAGGCAGCTTATTTAAGACGAAAGTCTAGGAAGCCAGTAACTTATTCACAAGTGGCTGAACAACAATTGAAATCTGTTAAAGTTAATGATCAAAGAGAAAATCAAAAGGTGCCCAAGAATGAGGCCTGGGCTGCCTTTTTGAACTAATCACTTTTGTTTGTGTGTAGGGTTCATCCAAGACCATTTCTGGTGAAAACTGGATCATGGATAGCGGATGTTCTCGTCATATCACTGGGAATCTCAACCTATTAACCAACGTAAGAAATATTCAAGGGGGTTATGTAGCGTTTGCTGGGAATTCTGGGGGCATGATCACACAAGAGGGTGAAGTTTCAAATGGTCACATTACGTTTGAGAAAGTGAATTATTGCGACAAGGTTGATCATAACTTATTGAGTGTATCGCAGTTTTGTGATAAAAAATACACTACGATATTTACTGACAAAGAGTGTCTTATCTTGAAACCGGGTTATGTTATTCCCGAGGACATGGATGTCATGCGATCACCACGATCAAATGATATTTATGTCTTAAATATGAGTTCTAAGATATCAACATCAACTGAAACATGTTTTGTCTCGAAAGCAACCGAGAAAGACTCGATTCTATGGCATCATAGAATGGGTCACATACATGTCAGAAAGATGAATTATTTAATGGCAAATGAATTAGTTGAGGGTGTCTCGTTAAAGAATTTTAAGTTATCTGATCACTGCGTTGCATGCAAAAAGGGCAAGCAGAAGAAGAAGATACATCCCTCTAAGTTATTGAATTCCATTGATACTCCTCTTGAACGACTTCATATGGATTTGTTTGGTCCAGTGAATCGTGCGAGTATTTCTGGAGACTGGTATTGTCTGGTAGTGATAGATGATTATTCAAGATATTCATGGGTGTTATTTATGAGCTCAAAAGATCAAACACCGGTTTTGGTACAAAACCTTATTACTAAGATCGAATCACTGTATAAACAAAAGGTGAGGAGAATCCGAAGTGATAATGGTACTGAATTCAAAAACACTATATTGGATTTCTTTTGTATTCAAAAGGGAATTCACCGAGAATATAGTGCACCTTATGTACCTCAACAAAATGGTGTTGCTAAAAGGAAAAATAGAACTCTGATTGAAGCTGCACGTACAATGCTCGCTGATTCAAAGCTTCCGGTTCAATTTTGGAATGAGGCAGTGAATACAGCTTGTTATACGCTTAATCGGGTTCTAACAGTGAAACGACTCAAGAAAACAAGTTACGAGATCTTAAATAATAGAAAACCTAATTTAAAGTACCTGGAATCATTTGGGTGTCCTTGTACAATGTTGAAGAATGATTCGGGTAAATTTAAAGAAAAAGCTATCGAAGGGTATTTCTTGGGATATGCATCTCCAAAGAAAAGGGTTTTTAATTTCACATCTGGCTGTGTTGAAGAATGGTACCATGTGGACTGTCAAAAGTACACATCCCCTCCTCAAGGGAAAGGTCCATACTGGATGTTTGACTACGATAGTTTATTTAATTCTTTTACTCCTTCGACTGAAAACATCGATGAAGATCTAGTTAGAGCATACTTTGAAGATCAATTGAATATTCCAGGTTCTTCAAGTTCTAATACAGCTGATGCTCAACCAGATGCTCCAACTGAAGACTCTCCAGTTGTTTCTCCAGTTGCTATTGATACTGTTTCTACTTCTTCTGATGATGATCATGCTGAAGTTCAAGTTATTGATCTTGACAGTGATAATGTTTTATCTCCAGAGTTGGGTGAACATTACACTAACTTATTTGATAATGTTGTTGTTCCTGAGAATCCCACTCTTCGGATTCATGGATATCATCCACAGGAAAACATCATCGGAGAACTTGATGTGGGTGTTTGTACACATCATCAAATTGCTTCGTCAAGTGACAATAACATATTATGTGCTTACACTAATTTACATTCTTCGGGAATCGTGAATGCTGCTAAATTCAATTGCTTTCTATCTCAAGTTGAGCCAACTACAGCTCGTAAGGCACTTGAAGATCCTTCTTGGGTAGATGCTATGCAAGAGGAATTACAGCAGTTTGCACGATTGGGTGTTTGGGATTTAATAGACAAACCTGCTAGAGTTACGAAAGCTATTCCGACTAAGTGGGCATTTAAGTGTAAAAAAGACGATCGAGGGGTGATTGTCAGAAATAAAGCACGTTTAGTGGTGCAAGGTTTTTATCAGCAAGAGAGTATTGATTACACAGAGGTATATGCTCCAGTTGCAAGATTAGAGTCGCTTCAAATCTTTCTGGCTTATGCAGCTTATAAGAATATCAAGGTTTATCAAATGGATGTTAAGAGTGCTTTTCTCAATGGTGAATTACACGAGGAAGTGTTTGTCCAACAACCACCTGGTTTTAAAGATCCTGATTATCCATTTACCGTTTAAACAAGGCTCTATATGGTCTACATCAAGCCGCGAGAGCTTGGTATGGCACGCTCGCCGACCATCTGACTGATAATGGCTTCAAACGAGGAACTGTTGACTGCACTTTATTTCATAAGACTGTTGGTGATGATCTTCTTCTAGTCCAGATTTATGTTGACGATATTATTTTTGGGTCTGCAAACGACACATTGTGTAAGGAGTTGGAGAAGTCCATGCAAACAAAGTTCGAGATGAGCTCGATGGGAGAGATGAATTTCTTTTTAGGATTGCAGGTTCACCAATCTGCTCACGGAATTTTTATTCATCAGACTAAGTATGTGAATGACGTCTTGAGCCGATTCAAGATTTCTGCCGGCAAAATCCCTTCTCCTCCTCTTCCAGTGGGTCACAATTTATCACCGGATGAATTGGAGGATTCTGTTGATCCAACCCTTTATCGTGCAATGATTGGTTCTCTAATGTATTTAACGGCTTCTCGCCCTGATATTATGTTTGCTGTTTGTCTTTGTGCTAGGTATCAAGCAAGTCCACGAGTGACTCACCTAGCTGCAGTCATGAGAACTCTTCAGTATTTGAGGGGAAATCCAGACATCGGGTTGTGGTACCCCAAGGATGATACGTTCTTTCTTACTGCCTACTCCGACTCAGATTATAGAGGATGCAAGATCAACTTCAAATCAACGACTGCGGGATGTCAATTTTTAGGAAAACGACTTGTTTCCTGGCAGTGTAAGAAGCAGACAACGGTCTCCACTTCAACCGCTGAAGCTGAGTATGTTGCAGCCTCGAGTTGCTGTTCCCAGGTTTTGTGGATACAACAACATCTTCGCGACTACGGTTTGAAGTTTCTTACTACTCCCATCTTGATTGATAATTCTGCTGCTATTAGTATCACCAAGAATCCCGTACAACATTCTAAAACGAAACATATCGAAATTCGATATCATTTTATACGGGATTGCTATGAAAAGAAATTAATTGATCTTGAGAAAGTACATACTGATTTTCAAAAAGCCGATCTGTTTACTAAAGCTTTTGACAAAACGCGTTTTAAATTTTTGCTTGATTTAAACGGATTGAAGACCCTCGCTGATATCCTTAAACAAGGATGACTATCTTTATTTTTCTGTCATTTCTTTCTTTTAAAATTTATTTTGGTTTTAGGGGGTGAAAATCTAGAAAAATACAAAAAGAGTGTTTTCGTTTGAATAGAGAAAAACCAAAAAGATTTTTGCAGACGCTTCAAAAATATTGTGATTTCTGTTCTTTAATGTTTTTCCTTTAAATATTTAGAAAAACCAAAAACATTTTAAAATTTTGAAAAACCAAAAAGAATGTGATTTATGTTTTGTACAGAAAAATCCGAAAATCCAAAAAGATTGTGAAGTTTATTTTGTTTATAAGAAAATTAAAAAGACAAAAATATTGTGTTTTTAAAGTTGTACAAAGAAAAACCAAAAAGATTTTTGCAGACGTTTTTAGATTATTTTCTCGCTAAAAATTATGTCGGTTGTTTAAGTCTGTGAAACATGCTTGCATGTCTTGGTCCTATGATTCACTTGTGAATTGATGGTTAGCCATTTATTTATTAACTTAAGTTAACTGGGGCGATTAAATTTATCTTTTCTTTATTTTTTGCTCCTCAAAATCTTGAGATTTTGAAGCAAAAAGAGAAAATGATAGTACATTGATTATCTTGACCCCAAGTTCAGCAAAAAGTAAGCTTAAAAGACTGTGTGCTTAATTGCATTGGTGCATTGGTAGGTCTTAAAACAACCCAGTAGAGTAAAGTATGTGATATAAACATAAAGAAACGCCAAATTGAAAGGGGTGTTAGTCTCTAACAAAAGTCTCGGCGAGGATGACAGAAATGTAATAACCGGTCATACTCAAGCCTTATATTTGTTGATCACCCAAAAATCAAATAAAGCAAATAACAAGCGTTAAGATTCTGGACACTGTGAGTCTTTATGCGGCTTAACCATCTGGGTATTCATAAGCATGAATATTTCACTCGCTTTCTAGAGCAAACCCAAAGTCATTAAACTTGATCACCGCTGTACTTCGTACAATTTAAATTACTGACTTGATCAAAATCCGCTGTTAGTCATACAACTGTTCCTCCCTTGCGTGCGTCTTAATACCATTAAGAAACGGACCCCATGGGATACAATGTATGTAAGCCGATAGATGGACTCGTGCATACTCACTCACAGTAACGGAAACTTGATGCATTGCTCAAAATTTCTACAATTGGTATCAAAAATTTTGATCACCAATATAATGGTTTAAGTCAAGTTGGGGTGATTTGGCAAAAATCAAATTAAGCTTGAACCGTGATTAGAGGCTGGTAGTTTCTGATATTCTGTGCTTTAATTGAACAATTTTAATCATATCACAAAAATACTTGAATGTGTGTTATTAGATTTATGTGGACAACAATACCAATGACCGACTTATCGCCAGTCATAATATCGCTGAAATATAAAACTGTGATGGAAGGGCAATTTGGTCAATATGATTCTCTGCTCAAACTCGACAAAAATACAAAAATATGTACTGTTTTTGATAAATCACTGAAAAATACAAAAAGATTGTCTATTTTAAAGGTTTGGATATTCTTCTGTAAATACATTCTTTAATTCTTTAATTTTTACAAAATATCAAAAATATTTTCGTCTTCTTTTTTTTAAAAAAAAAAAAAATTAAATAAATGTTTAAGTTATGTTTCGGAAATCTGAAACAATTTATTTTAACATAACTGTTGTCGGGATAAAAGGGTTTCTTGATAACCTAATTTCTTAATTTATTTAATTCATTAATTTATTTTTTTTATTTATTTAATTTAAAATTAAATAATTAAGTAAAAGTGTTTAATTCGCTAAAATCCCATTCGTTATGTATGGATAACAAACTAGGTGATTCATAGCGAACTACCTTCTGGTTCGCTAACCTAATTCGCTTCCGCACTCTGTAACGAATCATCCCTTCGTTATGCATATTTAACGAATCATGACACGAATCATGTCTTGATTCGCTACCTTTTATTGAACGAATCAAGTAACGATTCGCCCTCATAAGGTAACGAATGAGTTAGCGAATGGGCTTATTCGCTAACTTTAAATTAAACGAATCGTTTGATTCGTGCAAGTTGTGCCTAGGGCTTTGTGCATTGATATATAAGACAAGAAAACGAATAGTATTCCATTGTTCGTCTTCTTTCTTTATCTTTAAGAAACCTATTCAAATTCTCTCTGAAAATTCAACCTTTTCGTTTGAATACTTCAAAGATCGATTTGAGTTTCTAAGGTATAACTGTTCTTGGCGATATCTACTTCGTCAACAATGGTTATGTATTGACTGCTAAATTATGAACTTTTAGGGGTTTAAGGGTTCTGAACTTTTGAAACTCTTTTGTGTATAATTTATGTTCATAATTGTATGATTTTGATATCATTATGATCGGAATCACTTTCCGACACCCTTGGTGGACTATAATCAACATTTGATTATTGTTTGCTGGGTTAATTATTGTTTGTGTTATTGATGTTTACTGTTGGTTCGTTTGATCCTTAGTACATTTAGGTAATGAGTCTCAATCTCATTCACCTACATTCACTAGTGTGTTTCCGAGCTCAACGAGCTGATTATCTTGATGGTTCAATGATAGTTATGGCCTAATTGTATCTAGGTTTAAGATGTTGACTTTTGTTGTTCATGTTAATTTTGACCTTGACTTTGAGAAGTCAAAGAACAAGTCTTAATTCCAACCATTCGTTAGTCATAGCGAATTGGAACTGTTTCGTGTCCAATTCGTTAAGATTCTACACGAACTAGCTTAGCGAATAAGATGTTACACGAATCAGAGTTTGATTCGCTTAAAATATAACGAACTAGAGTTTGTTCGTTAAAATTAATTAGTGATTCGCTAGGTTTAGTTCGTTAAGGTATTTACTTGATAGTGAATCGCCTGATTCGTTATCTGTGTATAACGAATCAGTATGATTCTTAACGAATGACATTTAAAAAAAAAAATTTAACTAATTTTTTAGATAAATTTAATATTCATTTAATTTAATTAAAGGATTTAAATCGTCTAATACACGTAACTAGATTAATTACACATATCTTTTGATTATATATGGTGATATCTATTCTCATATTCGTTTTTATTTATATAGTTAAACATGGCTGATCAAGAACAACAACATCAACCACCACAGGAACAACCTCGTCAAGAACAACCACAACAACCAGATCAACAAGCTGAAATGATTTTATTACCGTTTGATAAGAAGCACAACATCTGTGCTTATGTTGATCACGACGTGACTGATTTAAGGACGTTCGGAGCTATGTTGACTTTCTTACGCCGTTCGAAGATACATTATGCAATCACTGCTAAACCTAAGGTGTATCTTAGTATAATCAGGCAGTTTTGGAACACGGCGGTATATGTTGAGGAAAATAATTGGGTTCAAGCTATAATTAATCAGATTCCTATCACGATTGATGTTGAGGTCATTCGTCGGGTACTTCAATTTGACGATAGTGATGATTACCCGAGTGAATTTGACAAAACGCTGGTTAGGGGTCTATTCACAAGATTAAATTATGGGGGTGATATTCGTCGGTCTATGTTGAACAAGAATGGGTTGTGTCCACCATATAAGTATCTGCTGCATGTTTTGCTTCACTGTATGAGTGGACGTCGAGGCGGTTTTGACGAATGTAGACTAAGTTTACAATCGGCGTTTGTTGCCCTAATCCTGAACAAGCCATTCAACTACTCAGAACTTATCTTTGATCATCTGAAAGAGCAAGTTCAGCAAACTCTACCGACGAAGAAGTTCTTAATGTATCCACGCTTTTTACAGCTAATTATTCAGGATCTGATACCGAATTTGGTGATTGATCGATCGTTGGTGAACGATGTTCTTGATATGGAACATATGAAAGCTGAAACGGTGCATCGTATGTTAATATATAGAAAAGACAAGCCACAGGACAAACGGATGATTGGTCATGTAATCAATCCGGATTACGTATGTCCTCCTAATGAGCGCTGGATCCATGATAATTCTGATTCCGAGCGTGAAGGGGGAGAAGGTGGGAACAATGATGGTGGAGATGATGATGGTGACAATGATGATAATAATGGTGATGGTGGAGATAGTGGACGTGCTCTGAAAGAACAACAAGATGCAGTCGATGATGCCCTAGCTGCCACCATGAAAGCTCAGCTAGAACGCAAACGAGAAGGGCAAAGCTGTAGCTACTGGTGAACCATTGAAGAAGCCCCGTGTGTCTGCTGGGGCTGGGGTAATTATTGGAACACCACCACCACGTCAATCAACTACTCAAAGCTCGGCGGTGCCGCTAACTACTAGCACTCCGACGCTCACCTTGACAACGACGATGGTGTCACATGAGAGGCTCGGTCTTATTCCTCAAATGGTGTTGACCGAGATACCGAGGCCTCCTGCTGTGTTGTCTACAGTATCTCCCACCACATCAATGAGACCTCCTCCTCTGCCAACAACTACTCTTCCTCCACCTCCGCCGAGTGATGTCTCTTTTATGAGGATTACTCGACCTCAAGGACCTGTTCAACCTGTTCATCCATCCGTATACAACTTGCCACCAGGTCGTCAAACTGAAATGCTTCTAAATCTGCTACACTTATATGAAAATCAAATGGCAGCCGATCGACAAACTCAAGAACGACTCATGGAGAATCAACGAAAAATGATGAGTTATATTTCGTTCTGTCAGAAGGAGACTAAGTCGTTGCGTGCGATTGTTGAGTCTCAGGGGGTGAAATTAAAGGAACAAGATGAGTTGATTTTACAATTAACTTGCAAAGAAGATGCCCTCAAGAAACTCAAAAATGACGATGATGATCCTGACGAATCTGATGCAGGAGGTGAGCCTAAACATTCGCATGGTTCATCCTCTGGTGCTGGTGTTAGTGGCGCTGATGAGTCGAGCAAGCAGATAATTACCTATCAAGATCCAACAGCTGCCAAACCAATTGAAATGATTGAGGCTAACACGGTGATATTTATTGATGGATCAGGGATGGTTAGAAGTGTGGTGAACAGAGATGAGATAGAGGTCGGTGAGTTTGTGGTTAGATCTTTGACACGGGAGCAGATTTCGATTCTGCTTGGGCTGAATGACGATCACTTGACTGCTTTAGAGACTGAGCCCGATGTCGAAGTGATCAATGAGAATGAAATGGAAGTTGATCCGTTATTCATGGATACGGATTTTATTTATGAGAACGAGTAGATTGAGATGGAGGATGTGACAGCTGAAGAGTACCCGGACTTGTATCAAAATGCAAACGTTGATCAAGGTGCTCCGGTATTTCACGAAGATGTAATCAAAGAGACTGAGGATGAACTGGAGAAGATTGTGCAGCGAACTGTTCCCTCACTCAAAGAAGTGACTGATGATGACATAGAAAGATGGTTCAAACGTCAGAAAGTGGGAAAGATCATCAGTGCTTATCAGTATGTAGATCAGGAAAGAAAAGATGCTACTGCTGCTTGGATTGAAGCTAATCAGGTGACTACCTTCAAGACTGTCTCTAAGGTACATGGTGATATTGTCTCCTGGCTCTATGATTCAGACCTTAAGGTATGTATTGTCAAGTGGGAAAAGGGTGTCCAGTATTAAGAGAGGATAATGGATGTTTTAACTCTACCGCGTTGGGATGTACATACCCTAGCGAGACGTCCATTTATCAATCGTGGGGGTCACCGAACGGCTGAGTGGTTTCATCAACACTTACTGTTCGAGGTCAATCATGGCTTCAAATTATTCAAGCCCCAGGTCCCAAGACGTAAGCGCACTGATGAGATTGATCCAAGGACCGGCTGGAAGAAACTTGTCTTAAAAGTGAAGCCGTCAAAGACAATGAAAAGAGTTCCTGTGAAGACAATGCCTCAAGATATTTATCTGTCTTTCAACCGTTGGTACTATGACAATCGTACTGGCGAGGCCGTTATTGTTTGTGGTCGAGGACTGCAGACCGAGCTCTTCAAGATAATCGACCAGATGTGGTTGGTTAATTTATCAGAGACAGACAACGACGTGCTATACAAGAAGCAGATTTTGTTTGAACGTCAAGAAGATTACGACCTGGCTATGCAATTCCAACGAGTCGTTCGTGTGTGTTACGAACATGGAATTCATAGTTGCAGAGACTGGCAGTCTAAGCGCTTCAAATAAGTTAAAGACAAAGAGCTCAAGACGAGGGGGTGTCTGTAGTGCACGGTTTTGCGTCTAGAGTCTTTGTAGTTATCGTTAATGTACATTTGATGATTTATGTAATATTTAATGTTTATTTTGAACTAGTTCGTTAAGTTTAAGTCTAGTTCGCTAGGAATGTTAGCGAGCTAAGGCTAGTTCGTTAAGGTTAAGTCTAGTTCGCTATAGATGTTAGCAAACTAAGACATTATAATGTATTCCCTCCTGATTCGTTAGGGGATGTTAACGAATCAGGGGGTGGTTCGTTAAGTTAAGTTATGTAACGAAGGGGAAGCTGGTTCGCTAGGGAATGTTAGCGAACCAGATCGCCTTCTATATATAGTGAACTACTGTTCACGTTAATGTAAGCTTTTTGAATGTTAAGTTTTCAGAGCCTAGATCTCTAAAAAGCTTCACCTAATACTATACAAACAATATTGATAACTTAATGATAATGTATACACATACATACAACACTGAATCTATGTTAATTATGAGCTAGATCCTTACTCGTATTAATCTTATATACAGATCTGAGATCTGTGTTTATTGTTATTGATTGATGTATACGGGGAGATCAAACATAACTGTTAAACGCTTAGGATTATGAAGTTAAATACCATCCAGGCAAGGCCAATAGACTAGCCTACCCGAGCATATTCATGAAAATTCTATCCGTAAGGTGTTAACAAGATATATAAAGACTTGAAACAATTTTATAGACACCATGGTACGAAGAAAGATATGACAACTTATGTTAGTAAAGGTGTGACTTGTACTCGGGTTAAGGCGAAACATCGTAAACCTTCGAGAATTTTACAACAACTTGCAATACCCCATGGAAATGGGAACAAATTACAATGGGTTTCGTTATACACCTTCCCAAAACCTCCCGAGGACATAATGAAATTTGGGTAATTGTAGACCGATTAACAAAATCCGCCCACTTCATTCTGATCCATAACAAGTACACTACCGAAAAACTCGCCCAAGTTTACATGGAAGAAATTGTATCCCGACATGGAGTACCACTTTCGATTATTTCAGACCGATACTGTCACTTAACTTCACATTTTTGGCAAGCAGTTCAAGAAGCTTTGGGAAGCCGAATAGACTTGAACACTGCTTATCATCTCCAAACAGATGGCCAATCCTAACGAACCATCCAAACCTTAGAAGATTTACTTCGTGCTTGTGTACTGGATTTCAAAGGGAATTAGAATCAACACCTCCCACTCATTGAATTCTCTTACAATAACAGTTACCACAGTAGTATACAAGCAGCGCTTTATGAAGCATTATACGGGCGAAAATGTAGATCGCCACTTTGTTGGACAGAAGTGGGTGATATTCAAACTACAAGATCCGATTGGATTCAAGAAACAACCGATAAGATTTATAAGATTAAACGAAACTGAAATCCGCCCGTGACCGATAAAAGAGCTATGCTGATGTTCGTAGAAAACCGTTATCTTTTGAAATAGGCGACAAAGTGTATCTGAAAGTATTCCCATGGAAAGGTGTTATAAGGTTTGGAAAGACTGGTAAATTAGCCCCAAAATACATTGGACCATTCGAGATTATTGCAAAAATTGGTCCCGTAGCCTACCTATTAAAGATACCCCTAGAACTGAGCACCATTCATGATGTATTTCATGTATAGAATTTGAAAAAGTGTTTGACTGATGAAACGGCAAATAGTACCACTGGAAGATGAACCGGTAGAAATTGTGGATGGGAAAACTAAACAGTTACGACACAATAAATTTTCATTGGTAAAAGTTCGGTGGAATTCAAAACAAAGAGCCGGATTTACTTAGGAACGAAAGGACGAATTCTGAAAGAAATACCCATACCTATTCCCTTAAAAGAAAACCGATGACACATCAAATTTCGGGGACGAAATTTCTTAAAGGGGGGAGAATGTGACATTCGTGACAAAACGAGGTATACTTTATTCACTACGTAGCGAGTAAACGATAAATCGGTTAATTCGTAGCGATTAAACGAGTAACCAACCGATACTAATTACGAGCCGTATTTATACTGAAGGGTCATATACGAGTTATATATATATATATATATATATTATAGTGGCTAACATATTGATATTTAGGCCCCAGTACGTTTAAACCAATTAAACGAAAAAGGTTTCGTTTATTGATACGCTATGAGTTTAAACGCAATCGTTAACATCAAACGAGCATTGTAGCATCCGTTTAGCTGAAAAAGATTTATAAAACACTTATATGACATGTTCTAAGAAATCCGTGAAAATATTTTAGATTTTTACAACGAGTCAGTACATTTTTCTTATTTTACAAAATGGGCTGAAAACACTCGTTTTCGCGCTGTTTTTCGCGCTCGAACTAATTTTCTTGCGAAAAACCAAACCCGAATTAAATTTTTGACCAAGACCGAACTTTGGAACGCAAAAAGAGGCATCAATGGGCCAAAGAGAGGCCCAAATGGCCCCTCCCTTCTTCTGGCCGCAAATAAAGGGAAAACACCCTTTGATATTTTTGACTTATATATGTTACTCTATTGAGGTGTACACATTCCAAACCAAGAAACAAAACAACCAGAGCTGTTCTTGAACTTTTCCAGCAAAAACCATCAAGGTATGGGTCAAATTAACAAATTTTAATCATGTTTTGATCAAGTTATAATTCTATACACATGTCTTGATTAGTGGTAATTATCTTTAACCAACCAAAAATCTTTGAAAAACAAGTAAAATCATGTTTTGATGTTAAACATGCTTACAAAGCAGAAACATAAAGATTTTTGACCAAAAACACGGATTAGAACATGAATATGTCGTTTTTACGGTTCGAAAGTTCGGATTGAAACCAAAACCGAAACCCTAATTAACAAGGCTTTTGTATGGATGATTTATGCTTGGTTTTATGTTATATGATATGTAGATACACTTAATTTGCGACCCAAGACCCGGAGAGTCGTTTAAACTATCGAAAATCACCGAAAACCGACAAGGTAATACCGTATTACTCGTTTAGGGGCTGTTTATGCTTCGATTGTGACGTGCTTGTTTTTAGGTTATGAAACTTTTCAGGGACATTAGGGATCACATAAGTGAGTCTCTGTTCAAATTTGGTAATTTTACGATAAACAGAGAATATTTGGCGAACTTATTACCGTTTATTGGCGTTTATTTGGGAAAAATAGTTACAACTCATGAAAAAGTATGAAATTTGGTTTGTAACCCATAAATATTATGGTAAGATCACTGGCACAGTTTGGGATGATTGGGAGATGTCTAAGTAGTTTTTGTGCAATTGTGTTTTAGTCGAGTTTTAACAGCCGAAAAACGCACAAAAAGGCCTTTTGGCCAAGGAATTAGATTATGGAGATTTTGCAGGAGCTATTTCATTGTATTTTAATCACTTGGAAACATTATGGGATTTTTAGGATATCGTTTGGTATAAACGGACTATTTATTACTTAACTATAACACATTAAATGAATTTTATAAATAGATAATTAATCATAAAATTTCTGAAAATATTTTTATAAAATTCTCCATATTTTTATTTTTACAAAAATTTCCATAATTTATATATAAGTTCACAATTAGTTATAATTAATTAAAGATTAAATTATATATGTTTGAACAAAACCGGCAGTTTTGTGTTTAATGAACTGACTGGTATGTCAAAACATCAAAAGTGGTCAAATATCGTATTTTTGGGTGAATTTGATAAAAACGAACTTTTTACGAGAATTACGGACAATTCGGATGGATTGTACGCGTTTTGTGTAATCAAATCCGTAAGAAAACGGAAATGAACCCTGCGATCAATCCAGATACCGAAACCTTAAAATTCTTTCATAAATCAAATCATTTTATCAATCAATATGTCTACTTAAGTTTATGTGATCTTACCTATTTCCGAAACGCGTAAACGATCAACTTGGCTAGGCTCGAAAAACGGTGAAACTGAGCCAAATATGGTTTTGAACATTTCATAGTATACAACGTCACAATTTAAGACTATGGTCATTTTCTGGGCTTAACAGCTATACCCAGGCTAGTTATACAGCCCGATTTAGCTTAAAAATTGTACTAGTATTAACAGTACGATACCGTTATAGGGTTCAAGCTATACTCGAGGCACATTACTTACTGACACGTATTACTTACTGACACGTATTACTAGCTTTAACTACGATAAGGTGAGTTTCACGACCCCACTTTCTAAACTGTTTTAAGAACTTTTGGGGTGGAAAGCATGTTTATGTATACTTATGTACTTGAAAACTTATTATGATGTGAATTATCTAAGTGCTAACACTTGAAAGGCCTCCCACACGAGTGATTAACTACGAGCCCAAGGAATGTGAATAGTACTATTGGTTTGACAAACCCAATTGACGAGCCGGAGGGGTATGCCGGAACATGTTTATTATCAATTACACATGACCATGCGAATTTTTGTAACATGCTATGTGGTGTTATACATAATACATACTTGAAACAAATAGAGCCAATGTGGGCATAGGAAGTGCGTGGGCAGGAGAGGCCACTTAATGGGAACTGGTCGAGGATTCACTCATGGCTTAGTATAATTACATCGCATATTTACAAAACGAGAATACTATGATTATGTATACTGGTTTTCGTTCGTTCTTGTGAAACTTGAAACTCACCAACTAGACGTAGTTGACCCGTTTTAACATGCTTTTCAGGTAAGGCCAAGTTGGAATGTTTGCTGCGTGCTCGGTGCTAAAATATGAAGTTGAATCGCTGTAGATAGATACGAGTATATATTAAAGAATAAGCATCCAAAAGAACTGGTTATGTGTTTTCGCCTAGTTTGTAAACTTAGTACCAACCAATATAATATGATGTAAATTAGTTGTTGAATTTCTTTATAAACAATGTTTGTGATACCGGAGTTATCTGTTACATTCTCGTATTACGCTTCCGCATTGTCCTAGTTGGGGTGTGACAGTAATGAACTTTAGAAAAAGTAAATATTACTTTTCACCTTCTCTGGATTCTCCCTTTTTTAATGTTGGTAGTGGTGAGTAATGAATTTAAGAAAAAGTAAAAATTACTTTCAGGTTGTTGAGAGGTTGGTGAGTAATGAAGATTTGTTGTTGGTGATGAATAATGAAGGGTTGTTGGTAGAGTAATGAAAGTTGCAGAGTTGTTGTTGGTGACTATTAATGGAGAAGTCTGGAACGGTTGAAGAGTTGTAGATGAGTAATGAGAATTTTATGTGGGTATTTATGTAATTGGGTATTCTAAAAGCAAAAAGACGCTCAAAAAGCTTGGAATTCTAGCTTTTAAAAATCATACTTTTAACACATAAAAAATAGCAAAACTTAAAAGTGATTATATGTTACCCAAACATACTTATCTGCTTTTTGAAAAGCAAAAAAACAATTTTAAAAAGCTTACCTAAACACCCACTAAGTTAAAGCTTGATAAATAAGAAATACTTTTCAAGTTTGAATGCTTCCCCCAAACCAATGTACACTAATATATTATGGTTGGATTAGTTTCCGAGTTTTAATTCGACCTGAAATTAGATATTTGAATGAATCGAAACTTAGTTTGAGATTCTGGTTAGGATCTGAAATTAAATTTACGAACATCATTCAATTTCTTCTCTTATTTTTTTTTTTCTTATTATAGGTTCTAGTTTTCTCTTATATAATTTTTGTACTATAACAAAAGACTATTCGTTTTTTCCACTTATAGCCTTCCTCATTTTTTTTTCAACTCGTTTCAATATATGGTCCTTATCTTTTAAGTCATTACAACATAAGTTCAAGTTTATTTTATTAAACGTAAATCGTAACCGATTCATTTATTAACATTAATGGTGAAATAAGAAAATAAGGAAATATCAAAATTGAAGTTGCATGCATGTTAGAATATTATATCAAAGTCACATATAATTACAATTTAAAAGGAAATAAAGATGCATCATTCTCGAAGAATTTTAATTTGTATGGTAATAAACTATAAATTATTTTTTAACTAGGATTTGAGCAATAATGCACAAATTTTTTTTATATAATATTGGTTTCAAATTTGGATATAAAATTTTCTCATATGCATTTGAACTCAGGAAAATGTGTATTTTTTTATTTTTTCCAAACATTTTGTATAAATATTGCAAACATGGTGAATACCTATTATATATATCTTGATGTTTAGCATTAAATCATTGAAGTTGAATATTATAATAATAATCCATATGTATAACGGTTTACTATATGAATTATCTGTCATTTATTTATATGACTTTTGTAAGGCCCAGTCACCGGTAACCCTACTTTCGTGTTGGATTTACTCATAAACACAGTTCTAAATATCAGAGTTAATTAAAAACTTTACGCGGAATATAAAACTTTCATAAAACATTACATATCAATTCATAATCATGTCTTAAAACATTCCTCTTGTCTTTCAAAATCAAAACATAACTTATAAAACATATCAGATCTTCAGATGCCAGGCTTTAGTCTTCTGCCATGTGTCCTCCACTCAAGCCAGCTGTCTCATCCTACTCACCTGCGTGCATACTAAAAGTCAGCTACGCTGAGTGAGTTCTAGTTAATCATATAATACCATACAATACCTTATTACATACATACGTACTTAACCTCATAACTTTCTTTCATACACACATAAGTACTCATACCTTCATTCTTACTTACATACTTTCTTTCTTACTTACATACTTCCTTTACATTCATAATCATACGTTTTAAAGAGCCTTTCGCCCTATAACCTCACAGATATTATAAGGGTCTGGTCCCTAACATCACAGATATTATAAGGGTCTGGTCCCTAACATCACAGATATTATGAGGGTCTGGTCCCTATCCTCACAGATATTGTAAGGGTCTGGTCCCTAACATCACATATATTATGAGGGTCTGGTCCCTAACATCACAGATATTATAAGGGTCTGGTCCCTTGTTTTCGAATATTAGTAGGGTTCGATTCCCTCTTCGTTACCATACAACCATACATCATACCTCGAGTATTATTAGGGCTCGGTACCCTTTTCGTAACCATACAACCATACAACCGTCATTTCCTTCTTTTATTAGCTTTATTACGTTCATACACATAAACGTACATATCATACTTACCATATTTATAACGTTACAACCTGACAGTACGTGCAATATCCGAAGATCGTTCACGTACCATCAAGCAATCATTCATACATATCACATATATCACATATGGCATACACTTATCACTTAGGATGAATGTATTAACAACACATCAAGTATGCACACAGCCCCGAAAACATAACAAGGAATGGGGCTAGAAACTCACCTGGATCCTGTTACGCTCGCCGTTGATCGTAATTCCTTTCTTTAACTGGGCTCGGCTAACTGTATAATATTTACACATATCAATTAACTACTACTACTCGTTTTGTATTTCTATCTATATATGACCCACAACGAACGGGGGTCCGGGGGCAGCGCCCCTGGCAGCGGGGTTCTAGGGGCGGCAGCCCCTAGCGGGGTCCAAGGGGCAGAGCCCCTGGCTGGGGTTAAGCTGCCAGGTCAGCTTGGAAAAATTTTATTTTCGATAACTGCCTTAACACATTCTCCATTAGGTTTTTAATTTATTTTATAAACGAACTTGGCTTCAGGCGAAGTTAAACCTTAGGCGAACTTGGCTTCAGGCGAAGTTAAACCTTAGGCGAACTTGGCTTCAGGCGAAGTTAAACCTTAGGCGAACTTGGCCGTAGGCGAAGTTATCCTTAGGCGAACTTGGCTTCAGGCGAAGTTAAACCTTAGGCGAACTTGGCTTCAGGCAAAGTTAAACCTTAGGCGAACTTGGCTTCAGGCGAAGTTAAACCTTAGGCGAAGTTACGCTTGAAGGCGAAGTTACGCTTGAAGGCGAAGTTCATCAGGCGAGCCCCTGGCTGGGGTTAAGCTGCCAGGTCAGCTTGGAAAAATTTTATTTTCGATAACTGCCTTAACACATTCTCCATTAGGTTTTTAATTTATTTTATAAACGAACTTGGCTTCAGGCGAAGTTAAACCTTAGGCGAACTTGGCTTCAGGCGAAGTTAAACCTTAGGCGAACTTGGCTTCAGGCGAAGTTAAACCTTAGGCGAACTTGGCTTCAGGCGAAGTTAAACCTTAGGCGAACTTGGCTTCAGGCGAAGTTAAACCTTAGGCGAACTTGGCCGTAGGCGAAGTTATCCTTAGGCGAACTTGGCTTCAGGCGAAGTTAAACCTTAGGCGAACTTGGCTTCAGGCGAAGTTAAACCTTAGGCGAACTTGGCTTCAGGCGAAGTTAAACCTTAGGCGAAGTTACGCTTGAAGGCGAAGTTACTCTTGAAGGCGAAGTTCATCAGGCGAACTTAATCTTGCAGGCGAAGTTATCGCGCTGCAGATCTGTTTGCCCATAAATCCTTCGTTTCTTAGCCAAATAACTCGATTTTGGTACCCACGGAATCGTATGATCGGCGCCTACAAATCCCAACCATCAAATCGGCCTAAAATCGACGTTTTAGGGGTCCGATTTGGGCAGTTTGGGTTTCGGGTCCGGTTAACCCATCCAATCCTAACCATTTTCAGTAATATTAGCTTTGGTGGATTTGTTCTTACCTTACCAACTCAGATCTATCAACAAAATCTCGGGTCTCGGCATCGAATCTTGATCGGTTAGAATGTGTGTGTTTTGAGTGTGTGAAGAAAGAAGGTGGAAATGAAAGATTGGGTTTGGGATGGGATATTTATATCCCTCTAAGCCCACGGACCCGAGGCCCATTCTCATTTAACCCATCTTACGCAATCTAAGCCCAACTCCCTCCTTACTCGACATTAAATAATTAACAACGTGAAATCACTAAACATAACTTTCTTTATTTATAATTAAAATTTTAGGATGTTACAACTTTTTTGTGTAGTATACATGGTTTTAGCAATAAGAAGATTAATATTTAGTTTTCAATATTTTCTTTCATAAATCAGACCAAATGCTTCATGAACATATATTTTATGACTTGATATATACTTTTTTTATACATTTAAATATAATTAATTTAATATACCTTAGAAGACAAATTACTTGATTAAAAATATTCAAAATTTTAAACTAAAAAATATGTTTCAATCACATCCCACTATGTTCGCTTTCCCAAAATCATTTATGATATTGAAACCTAGAATATCGTTTACATAAGTTATTTACATAATTTCAATATTATATTAACTTATTAGTTTTATTTTTATACAAATACAATGAATTGGGGTTATATTAGTGTCACATGTTGGTTAGTATATAATTAAAGTGTTTATTACGGTTCATATTCAAATTAATAAAGTTATACATAATTTAAAAATAAAAATAAAATACAGTTATAATAGTTATTATTAAAATATGTAATTAAAAATTTATTAAGATTCACACCTTAATTATAATGTAACTTAATAGAAATATTTATTATTTTTTTTATATTTTTTATTATTCGCAACTTAAGCATGCTCCTCATTACATTTCAAGTATATTTCATTTTCACATTCATTTAAAAAATAGTTAATTCGGTTACAAGTCATTTACAATACTTCCATGAAATCCGAAATATTTTCTTCTTTTTTTCTTAATAAGTTACTAATACACACACACACACACACACACACACACACACACACACCGATTAATTAAATATTTCAACAACTTCCTAAAATATTAACTAATAACACGGGATTAGTATTCAAAATTTAACATTCCTTATCCAATAGACCAATAGTTTCAACTATTATAAATTAGAATCACTATCTTCATTTTATGCAACTTTAAATTTTCTAATATTCTGCTAATTACTCAGAATAATCATTGTTATTTTAACAATGACTTTAAGGTTGGTATGCCTTTGTCATTTTGCTAAATATTACATTCATGTGAAATGAAACAAATCATTTTGTTATATTTTAATTTTCAAATTTATATTTTGTCTGATTATACAAATTTTAATTGTAAAATATAAAATCAATTACACTTTTATCATACACAAAATATTAATGAAAACAAATTTATCATGATTAATCAATCTCAAATTCTAAAGATTTTAAGGATGACTATATCATCAAAGTTCAGGTTATATTGTTAGTTCACGGTTTTGCGTCTGGAGTCTTTGTATTTATCGTTAACATTTTTGTTTATTAAATAATGTAATTTTTAATGTAATTAATAGCCAGTTCGCTAAGTTAAAGGCTAGTTCGCTAGGGGATGTTAGCGAACTGCTGTTCAATCTCTCTATCAAGCTTCACCTAAAATTATACAAACATTACTGATAACTTATTGATAATAGATATACATATATACAACACTGAATCGATGTTAATTATGAGCTAGATCTAGTACTAATCAGATATTCACAGATCTGAGATCTGTTATTGTTATCGATTGGTTTAACGAGATCAAACAAGTGGTATCAGAGCTGTTGGTGCTCGTTTTACACTTGATTTGGTGTTTTAATTATTTCGTTTTTGTTAGTTTTCGGTTTTGTTTGGTTTTGAATCAATTTGTATTTGATTTGGTTGAATTATGGACGAATTAGATTGAATTCGTGTTGATTAAGGTATTGTAGAGGTTCGGTTAAGAGGAATTGAGGTTTGGATTGGATTTGTGTGTTTTGGATTTGGATTCGGTTTAAGTCCGAAACAGGGGTGTGTTTTTGGTCAAATTGGATTGGTTATTGAGGTTAATCGATTACGAGGATATGTGTATTGGATTCGGAATTGGTTTACGAGAATTTTGATTGGTTATTTGTGCAATTTGGTTGAGTAACGAGGTTGTATTACGAATTTGGTATTTCTGGGTTTCTGGGTTAATCTTCATAATTTCTGGAAATTAGTTTGAAGATTTGAAGATGAACTTGATTCGTTATCTTCTTCCTGGTGATTCGCTATATGTTTCTTGGTGATTCGTTATCAACAGTGTTACTTCGCTACCTTGTTCGTTAATCAATTCGTGTGAGTTATTGGTTCGTGTTATCTAGTTCATTAACTAGATTAACCGATTCGTGTGACACGTGTTCTTCTTGGGATTTGTGTCATAACAACCTTTGCCACGTGGCATAAGGTGTCAGAGTTTGTTACAAACGGTTGTAACAACCTGATTCGCTAGAGTGTGATTCGCTAATCAACTGTAGCTAATTCGCTAAGCATTCCTTAGTGATTCGCTAAGTTTATGTTGGCGATTCGTTACTGATTATCATCTGTTTCGCTAAACTAATCCTTTGTAATTCGTTTGGTCAATTCGTTAAGTTGACTTGGTCAATTCGTTTGGTCAATTCGTTAAGTTGACTTGGTCAATTCGTTTGGACAATTCGTTAAGTTGACTTGGTCAATTCGTGTGGTCAATTTGTTAAGTTGACTTGTGATTCGTTAAATATTCATCTCATTCGTTATCTGTTTCGCCATTTGGGTGATTCGTTAACCCTATTTGTGATTCGTTAAGTTGACTCATTAAGTTGACTTTCGATTCGCTAAAACATTTACCTCATTCGTTAAGGTACTTCGTTGTTGATCAGTCTTAACTTCGTTAAGGATTGATTCGCTATAACTCTTCACAGTTCGCTACAACTGTTTGCAGTTCGCTACAGTTACAGTTCGTTAAATCTTAATTCTTATTAGTTAAACCTTTAATTTTTAAAAACTTTTCAAAGATGGCCGGCATGTATGCATTAGCGTCTCAAAACATGTTGATGCAACAAATGTTGCAACTTGATACCGAGATAGGTTCACATTCTAAATGTCCAAGATTGATGAAGTTCAGTGACTTTGCCAAGTGGGAACCTCGGTTTCGTGCACATTTGGGATCGGTTCATCCTGACTGCTCATATTGTCTTGATGAAGTTTATGTTGCACCAATGATTGGTGATGATACTATTGGGTATACTCCTAAAGTTATTTCTCAATACTCACAAGAAGAGAAGAAAGCTTTAGAAATCGAGATAAAAGCATATTCTACTTTGACTATGGCATTACCAGAAAATATCTTTCATCAAGTTGGTAGTATCAAGAGATGTGCGTCTTTATTTCAACACGTGCGTATGAGAAGCATGGGAAACACAGCTGAGAGTAAGAAAGTGATGCTCAAGTTTCAGTTTCGAAACTTTAATTTATTGAAAGGAGAAACAGTTGAAGAGATGACAACTAGATTTAGTCATTTAATTGCTGAAATGGACAAGATGAAAATGGAAATTTCTGAAAGAGACAAAATTGACACTATTAAAAGTGTGCTTCCAAGTTCCTACTCAACATTTCTAATGGTTTTGAAAGAGAATGATTATTTTCTGAATGAAGACTTGACGGCACTTGAATTTCTACAAAAGATCGAAGCTAGAGAATATGATCTTAAGTGTCAAAAATCCTCCAAAGAAAATCAAGATCCAGCTTTCTATGGTGGAAGTATGCCTCTTAGTTCAACGATATCTCCAATCACTGCTTTTCTTACTCATGCTGCAAGTGAAAAAGAATCAGCTATGTTTAATGATCAAAAGTGTGTTTCTATTCTGCTGGTAATTCGGGTAGTTCTGGAAGTTCAACTAATATGAATCCATTTGCTACACCACCTAGTGTTAATATGAAGGAAGCTGAGCAAAACTTTGCTTTCTTGACGGCTTTTATGTCTTCATATGAAAACTTAGTGAGTAGTAAAGTTGCCACAAGTGATTTAACATATGAGGATTATGATCAGATAGATCCAGATGATCTAGAAATTATGGATTTAAAATGGAACATGGCTATGATCGTTCGTAAAGTTAAAAGATTCATGCAGAGAACTGGAAAAGATCTTCCAGCTTTAAACAAGAAGTTGGGTTTTGACAAATTAAAAGTAAAGTGTTATAATTGTCAATAATTTGGGCATTTCGCAAAGGAATGTGACAAACCAAGGAAAGAATACACTGGACCTCATGGTCAAAGTCAAAATGCTTTTACACCACGAGGAAGTGATGCTGAAAAGAATCCATCTTCTTCTACAACACAAGCAATGTTAGCAGATGGAACTGATTGGTCACAACGGTTACTATGCAATGATGTTCAAGCAAATTTGGCTATGTTACATAAAGATTGTCAAGATGCTAATGGTAGTGAGATGTCTTCCGATAATGATTCTCGATCTGATTCTGACGACTCTTGCGACAAGCCTTCTGAATCAATGTTTGCTTGCATGGCCAAGATCAATAAGGTTAGTAATTCTATTTCTACTACTTCACTTGTTAAAGCATCATGTGTTGACTGTGAATCTAACAAATCAAAATTAGAAGCATTGAAAAATCAAAATGATAATCTTATAAGAGAAATTGCTTCTCTTAAGGATACTTATCGACAATCTCTTGAATCTCAAAGGAGATCTCGAGAAAAGATTGAAGCATTGTCGACAAGTAACCACGATCTCAATGCCGAGTTATCTGTGAAAATGACCATTAATGACCAAAAGTTTCAGGAAATCTTGAAACATCGTTCTAAGATAACTGAGCTTGAGAATGAGGTTCTTGAATTGAAGAACAAATTGGGAAAATTTAGGAATTCATCTTTTCTGTTGAATGAAATTATTGAAGTATCTGGAAAACAAAAAAATTCTAAGAAAGGTATTGGTTTTGTTGAAATTCCACCACCTTTTCATAATGATTATAAAATTAATCCTTTTGCAAGAAAAGAAGAGGATTTGATTCAAAAAGAATCTGTGATTTCTGAAAAACCTAAATTGGTTAAACCTGAAATTGTCAAATCCCAAGTTGCTCCTCAAAAACCTCATGTGGAAAGTAAAAAGGTCTTTGTTGAAAATGTTGATAAAGTAATTATTGAAGATGTGTTTGAACCTGAGATAATACACAAGAATAAGAACATTCCTAGTTCTAATCATATTCTTTGCGAACCTCAAGAGTTTGAGGAAGCTGTGTATGGTTCATTCAAACCTCAAATGAACAAGGAAGAAACTGTGAAAACCAAACAAGTGAGGACAAAGAAGTCAGTTAAACCAAAGATTTCTGACGAGGACTTAATGCGTTTCATTAATCCTCCGAGTTCTAAGTCTTCATCGGCTAGAGTTTTTAAGTTAAAGGGAATTGATACGATGTTCACTGAAAAAGATATTCCAATAAGTAATATCAAACCTGAACTTATTGAGAGTGTTTTTGTCAATGAAACTTCAAAAATTTAAGAACTTGAACGTGTGTATGCTCAAACAAAAACATCAGTTCAATCTGATCCATTGACTAAGGCAAAACAAAATTTAAAACAAGCTAAAAAGATTAACTTTGTGAAGTCAACTGGGACAGATACACTAAAAAGCTTTTCGAACTGTTCTAATTTAGATTTTTATTTAAAGAAGAAATCTGAATTATCTGATGAGTTTGCTAAGAGCATGACTAAAAATGTGAGTCATCATCAATCATCTGCATCAGTTATTCCAATTTCTTCTAAACATCATCATGTAGACATGCTAACTTGTTTTTTATGCGGTCAACAAGGTCATGTTGTGAGGAATTGTAGTCAGCAAAACTTTCAGAATCTTCATCCTTTTATCAAGGACAAATCTAAGCCAATTCCAGTGGTCAAGGAGATCCTGAAACGACCTGTGTCATATGCTGATGATACTCATATTTTGTTCTCTGATGAGAATCCTCAGAAGGTTTTTCATATCAATGAGACACACGGTCAAGTGAAACCAAAATTCATTCCAACTGAACCTATATGTCAAAACAAGAATTCAAACATTGTTCAAGCAGCGTACTTAAGACAATTGAAATCTGTTAAAGTTAATGATCAAAGAGAAAATCAAAAGGTGCCCAAGACTGAGGCCTGGGCTGCCTTTTTGAACTAATCACTTTTGTTTGTGTGTAGGGTTCATCCAAGACCATTTCTGGTGAAAACTGGATCATGGATAGTGGATGTTCTCGTCATATCAATGGGAATCTCAACCTATTAACCAATGTAAGAAATATTCAAGGGGGTTATGTAGCATTTGCTGGGAATTCTGGGGGCATGATCACACAAGAGGGTGAAGTTTCAAATGGTCACATTACGTTTGAGAAAGTGAATTATTGCGACAAGGTTGATCATAACTTATTGAGTGTATCGCAGATTTGTGATAAAAGTACACTACGATATTTACTAACAAAGAGTGTCTTATCTTGAAACCGGGTTATGTTATTCCCGAGGGCATGGTTGTCATGCGATCACCACGATCTAATGATATTTTTGTCTTAAATATGAGTTCTAAAGTATCCACATCGATCGAAACATGTTTTGTCTCTAAAGCAACCGAGAAAGATTCGATTCTATGGCAACGTAGAATGGGTCACATACATGTCAGAAAGATGAATTATTTAATGGCAAATGACTTAGTTGAGGGTGCCTCGTTAAAGAATTTTAAGTTATCTGATCACTGCGTTGCATGCAAAAAGGGCAAGCAGAAGAAGAAGACACATCCCTCTAAGTTATTGAATTCCATTGATACTCCTCTTGAACGACTTCATATGGATTTGTTTGGTCCAGTGAATCGTGCGAGTATTTCTGGAGACTGGTATTGTCTTGTAGTGACAGATGATTATTCAAGATATTCATGGGTGTTATTTATGAGTTCAAAAGATCAAACACCAGTTTTGGTACAAAACCTTATTACTAAGATTGAATCACTGTATAAACAAAAGGTGAGGAGAATCTGAAGTGATAATGGTACTGAATTCAAAAACACTATATTGGATTTCTTTTGTATTCAAAAGGGAATTCACCGAGAATATAGTGCACCTTATGTACCTCAACAAAATGGTGTTGCTGAAAGGAAAAACAGAACTCTGATTGAAGCTGCACGTACAATGCTCGCTGATTCAAAGCTTCCTGTTCAATTTTGGAATGATGCAGTGAATACAGCTTGTTATACGCTTAATCGAGTTCTTACAGTGAAACGACTCAAGAAAACAAGCTACGAGATCTTAAATAATAGAAAACCTAATTTAAAGTGCCTGGAACCATTTGGGTTGTGGTACCCCAAGGATGATACTTTCGTTCTTACTGCCTACTCAGTCTCAGATTATAGAGGATGCAAGATCAACTTCAAATCAACGACTGCAGGATGTCAATTTTTAGGAAACCGGCTTATTTTCTTGCAGTGTAAGAAGCAGACAACGGTCTCCACTTCAACCGCCGAAGCTGAGTATGTTGCAGCCTCGAGTTGCTGTTCCCAGGTTTTGTGGATACAACAACATCTTCGCGACTACGGTTTGAAGTTTCTTACTACTCCCATCTTGATTGATAATTCTGCTGCTATTAGTATCACCAAGAATCCCGTACAACATTCTAAAACGAAACATATCGAAATTCGATATCATTTTTTACGGGATTGCTATGAAAAGAAATTAATTGATCTTGAGAAAGTGCACACAGATTTTCAAAAAGCCGATCTATTTACCAATGCGTTTGATAAAACACGTTTTAACTTTTTGCTTGGTTTAAATGGATTGAAGACCCTTGCCGAGATCCTAAAATTAGGATAATTATCTTTGAAATGCTTTATTGATTTAGCTTAATTTTTTTTTATGTTTTTAGGTTTTAGGGGGAGAATTCTAGAAAATACAAAAAGAATGTGTTTTCGTTTGTATAGATAAAATCTAAAAACATTAAAAAATTTCAAAATTAAAAAAATTGTGATTTCTGTTCTTTAATGTTTTTCTTTTAAATATTTAGAAAAACCAAAAACATTTTAAATTTTTGAAAAACCAAAAAGAATGTGATTTATGTTTTTGTACAGAAAAATCCGAAAATCCAAAAAGATTGTGAAAGTTATTTTGTTTATAAAAAATTTGAAAAAGACAAAAATATTGTGTTTTTAAAGTTTTGTATAGAGAAAATCCAAAAAGATTTTTAGATTATTTTCTCGCTGAAAATTATGTCGGTTATTTAAGTTTGTGAAACATGTTTGCATGTCTTGGTCCTATTATTCACTTGTGAATTGATGGTTAGCCATTTATTTATAAACTTAAGTTAACTGGGGCGATTAAATGTATCTTTTCTTTATTTTATGCTCCTCAAAATTTTGAGTTTTTGAAGCAAAAAAGAGAACATGATAGTACATTGATTATCTTGACCCCAAATTCAGCAAAAAGTAAGCTTAAAAGACTGTGTGCTTAATTGCATTGGTGCATTGGTAGGTCTTAAAACAACCCAGTAGAGTAAAGTATGTGATATAAACATAAAGAAATGCCAAATTGAAAGGGGTGTTAGTCTCTAGCAAAAGTCTCGGTGAGGATGGCAGAAATGTAATAACCAGTCATACTCAAGCCTTATATTTGTTGATCACCCAAAAATCAAATAAAGCAAATAACAAGCGTTAAGATTCTAGACACTGTGAGTCTTTATGCGGCTTAACCATCTGGGTATTCATAAGCATGAATATTTCACTCGCCTTCTAGAGCAAACCCAAAGTCATTAAACTTGATCACCGCTGTACTTCGTACAATTTAAATTACTGACTTGATCAAAATCCGCTGTTAGTCATACAATTGTTCCTTCCTTGCGTGCGTCTTAATACCATTAAGAAACGGAACCCAGGGGATACAATGTATGTAAGCCGACAGATGGACTCGTGCATACTCACTCACAGTAAAGGAAACTTGATGCATTGCTCAAAATTTCTACAATTGGTATCAAAATTTTGATCAACAATATAATGGTTTAAGTCAAGTTGGGGTGATTTGGCAAAAATCAAATTAAGCTTGAACCGTGATTAGAGGCTGATAGTTTCTGATATTCTGTGCTTTAATTGAACTATTTAATCATATCACAAAAATACTTGAATGTGTGTTATTAGATTTAGGTGGATAACAATACCAATGACCGACTTATCGCCAATCATAATATCGCTGAAACATAAAACTGTGATGGAAGGGCAATTTGGTCAATATGATTCTCTGCTCAAACTCAACAAAAATACAAAAATATGTACTGTTTTTGATTAAATCATTGAAAAACATAAAAAGATTGTCTATCTTAGTTGTTCGGATATTCTTTTGTAAATACATTCTTTAAATTCTTACAAAATACCAAAAATATTTTCGTCTTCTTTGTACAAAATACTTAAATAAGTTTAAGTTATGTTTCGGAAATCTGAAACATTTTTAACGTATCTGGTTGTTGGGATAAAAGGGTTTCTCGATAATTTGATTTATTTATTTATTTAAATCTTTAATTAATTCATTAATTTATTCATTTAATTATTTAATTTAAAATTAAATAAAAAAGTTTATTTCGCTAAAATCCAATTCGTTATTTATGGATAACGAACTAGGTGATTCTTTAGCGAAATAGCTTCTGGTTCGCTAACCTAATTCGCTTTCGCACTCTGTAACGAATCATCCCTTCGTTATGCATATTTAACGAATCATGACATGAATCATGTCTTGATTCGCTACCTTTAATTTAACGAATCACGTAGCGATTCACCAACATAAGGTAACGAATTGAGTTAGCGAATGGGCTAATTCGTTAACTTTAAATTACACGAATCGTCTGATTCGTACAAGTTGTACCTAGGGTTATGTGCACTGTTATATAAGACAAGAAAACGAACAGTCTTCCACTGTTCGCCTTCTTTCTTCATTTTTAAGAAACTTGTTCACATTCTCTCTGAAATTTCGACTTTCTTGTTTGAATAATTCAAGGACATATTTGAGTTTCTAAGGTATAGTTGATTATGGCGATATCATTTTCGTCAAAAATGGCTATGTATTAATAGTTAAATTATGAAATTTTAGGAGTTTAAGGGTTTCTGATATTTTAAAACCCATTTGTGTATAATTTATGTTCATAATCGTATGATTTTGTTGTCAATATGATCAGAATGTCATTCCGATACCCTTGGTGGACTCTAATCAACATTTGATTATTGTTTGCTGGGTTAATTATGTGTTCATAGTCTCCGTGTTTATAGTTGGTTCGTTTACCCTCAGTACATCTAGGTGTTGAGTCTCAGTCTCATTCACCTACACTTAATAGTGTGTTTCCGAGCTCAATGAACTGATTATCTTGATTGTTCAACGATAGTTATGGCCTAATTGAATCTGGGTTTAAAATGTTGACTGTTGTTGTTCTTCTTAATTTTGACCTTGACTTTGTGAAGTCAAAGAAAAAGTCTTATTTATGACCATTCGTTAGTCTTAGTGAATTGGAACTGTTTCGTGTCCAATTCGTTAAGATTTTACACGAACTTGCTTAGCGAATAAGATGTTACACGAATCAGATTTAGATTCTTTTAAATATAACGAACTGGAATTTAGTTCGTTAAACTTAAATAGTGATTTGCTTGTTTTAGTTCGTTAACATATTTACTTGATAGCGAATCGCCTGATTCGTTATCTTATTATAACGAATCAGTGTGATTCCTAACGAATGACATTTAAAAAAAATTAATTAAATTAAATTCAAATATTCATTTATTTTAATTATAGGATTTAAATCGTCTAATACGTAAATAGATTAACTACATATATCTTTTTATTATATATTCTGATATCTATTCTCATATTCGGTTTTATTTATACAGTAAAACATGGCTGATCAAGAACATCAAATTCAACCGCCACAGGAACAACCTCCACAAGGACAACCACAACAACATGATCAACAAGCTGAAGTGATCTTATTGCCCTTCGATAAGAAGCACAACATTTGTGCTTATGTTGATCAAGATGTGACTGATTTGAGAACGTTTGGAGCTATGTTGACTTTCTTAAGACGTTCAAAGATACATTATGCAATCACTGCTAAACCTAAAGTGTATCTTAGTATAATCAGGCAGTTTTGGAACACGGCGGTATATGTTGAGGAAAATAATTGGGTTCGAGCTACAATTAATTAGATTCCAATTACGATTGATGTTGAGGTCATTCGTAGGGTACTTCAGTTTGAAGATAATGATGATAACCCGAGTGAATTTGACAAGACATTGGTTAGGGGTTTATTCACACGCTTGAATTATGGAGGTGATATTCGTAAATCTATGTTGAACAAGAATGGGTTGTGTCCACCATACAAGTATCTGCTGCATGTTTTACTTCATTGTATGAGTGGACGTCGCGGTGGTTTTGATGAGTGTAGACTAAGTTTGCAATCGGTATTTGTTGCTCTAATCCTGAACAAGCCCTTCAACTATTCAGATTTCATCTTTGATCATCTGAAAGAGCAAGTTCAGCAAACTCTACCGTCAAAGAAGTTCTTGATGTATCCTCGATTTTTACAGCTAATTATTCAGGATTTGATTCCGAACTTGGTGATTGATCGATCGTTGGTGAACGAAGTTCTTGAGATGGAACATATGAAAGCTGAAACGGTGCATCGTATGTTAATCTATAGAAAAGATAAGCCACAGGATAAACGGATGATTGGTCATATAATCAATCCTGATTACGTATGTCCTCCTAATGAGCGCTGGATCCACGATGATTCGGATTCCGAGCGTGAAGGGGGAGAAGGTGGGAACAATGATGGTGGAGATGATGATGGTGACAATGATGATGGTGATGGTGGAGCTGGTGAACGAGCTCTTAAATAACAACATGATGCAGTCGATGCTGCTCTAGCTGCCACCATGAAAGCTCAGCTGGAAAGAAAAAGAAAAGGTAAAGCTGTAGCTACTGGTGAACCATCAAAGAAGCCCCGTGTGTCTGCTGGGGCTGGGGTAATTATTGGAACTCCACCACCACGTCAATCAACTCCTCAAAGCTCGGCGGTGCCGCTAACTACTAGCACTCCGATGCTTACCTTGACAACGACGTTGGTGTCACATGAGAGGCTCGGTTTAATTCCTCAAATGGCGTTATCCGAAATACCGAGGCCTCCTGCTGCATTGTCTACAGTATCTTCTGCTACATTGATGTGACCTCCTCCTCCGCCAACAACTACTCTTCCTTCACCCCCGCCTAGTGATGTCTCTTTCATGAGGATTACTCGACCTCAAGAACCTGTTCAACCAGTTCATCCATCTGTATACAACTTGCCACCAGGTCGTCAAACTGAAATGCTGCTTAATCTGCTACATCTATATGAAAATCAAATGGCAGCTGACCGTCAAACTCAAGAACGACTCATGGAGAATCAACGTCGAATGATGAGTTATATTTATTTCTGTCAGAAGGATACTAAGTCGTTACGTACGATTGTTGAGTCTCAGGGGGTGAAATTAAAGAAACAAGAAGAGTTGATTTTACAATTAACTTGTAAAGAAGATGCCCTCAAGAAACTTAAGAATAACGATGATGATCCTGACGAGTCTGATGCGGGAGGTGAGCCTAAACAATCGCATAGTTCATCCTCTGGTGCAGGTGTTAGTGGCAGTGATGATTCGAGCAAGCAGATAATTATTTATCAAGATCCAACAGCTGCCAAGCCAATTGATATGATAGCAGCTAACACGGTGGTATTTATGGATGGATCAGGGGTGGTTAGAAGTGTGGTGAACAGAGATGAGATAGAGGTCGGTGAGTTTATTGTTAGATCTTTGACACGGGAGCAGATTTCGATTCTGCTTGGGCTGAATGACGATCAGTTGACTGCTTTAGAGACTGAGCCCGATGTCGAAGTGATCAATGAAGAAGAAATGGAAGTTGATCCATTATTTATGGATACGGATTTTATTTATGAGAACGAGGAGATTGAGATGGAGGATGTGACAGCTGAAGAGTACCCGGACTTGTATCAACATGCAAACGTTGATCAAGGTGCTCCGGTATTTCACGAAGATGTAATTAAAGAAACTGAGGATGAACTGGAAAAGGTTGTGCAGCGAACAGTTCCTTCACTCAAAGAAGTGACTGATGATGACATAGAAAGATGGTTCAAACGTCAGAAAGTGGGTAAGATTATCAGTGCTTATCGGTATGTAGATCAAGAAAGAAAAGATACCGCTGCTGCTTGGATTGAGGCGAATCAGGTGACTACCTTCAAGACTGTTTCTAAGGTACATGGTGATATTGTCTCCTGGCTCTATGATTCAGACCTTAAAGTATGTATAGTCAAGTGGGAAAAGGGTGTCCAGTATTACGAGAGGATAATGGATGTTTTAACTCTACCGCGTTGGGATGTACGTACCCTCGCGAGACGTCCATTTATCAATCGTGGGGGTCACCGAACGGCTGAGTGGTTTCATCAACACTTACTGTTCGAGGTCAATCATGGCTTCAAATTCTTCAAGCCCCAGGTCCCAAGACGTAAGCGCATTGATGAGATTGATCCAAGGACCGGCTGGAAGAAACTTGTCTTGAAAGTGAAGCCGCCAAAGACAATGAAAAAGGTTCCTGTGAAGACAATGCCTCAAGATATTTATCTGTCTTTCAACCGTTGGTACTATGACAATCGTACTGGAGAGGCCGTTATTGTTCGTGGTCGAGGACTTTAGACCGAGCTCATCAAAATAATCGACCCGATGTGGTTGGTTAATTTATCAGAGACAGACAACGACGTGCTATACAGGAAGCAGATTTTGTTTGAACGCCAAGAAGATTACGACCTGGCTATGCAATTCCAACGAGTCGTTCGTGTGTGTCACGAACATGGAATTCATAATTGCAGAGACTGGCAGTCCAAGCGCTTCAAATAAGTTAAAGACAAAGAGCTCAAGACGAGGGGGTGTCTGTTAGTGCACGGTTTTGCGTCTGAAGTCTTTGTATTTATCGTTAACATTTTTGTTTATTAAATAATGTAATTTTTAATGTAATTAATAGCCAGTTTGCTAAGTTAAAGGCTATTTCGCTAGGGGATGTTAGCGAACTAGCCAAGTAATGTATTCTCTCCTGATTCGTTAGGGGATGTTAACGAATCAGGGGTGTTTCGCTATGATTATTTATGTAACGAATGGGAAGCTGGTTCGCTAGGGGATGTTAGCTTACCAGATCACCTTCTATATATAGTGAACTACTGTTCACTTTTAATTTATGTTTTGAGCTAATTAACGAACTGCTGTTCAATCTCTCTCTCAAGCTTCACCTAATATTATACAAACATTACTGATAACTTATTGATAATAGATATACATATATACAACACTGAATCGATGTTAATTATGAGCTAGATCTAGTACTAATCAGATATTCACATATATGAGATCTGTTATTGTTATCGATTGGTTTAACGGGATCAAACAAATATGGATTTTGGGATAATCATGTTTTTTGAAGAAACATGAGCAGATGATCCCAAATGATAATTTATGACATCATATTAATTGATTAAAAGGTATGATATTTTATGTGTGAATATCTTTTTATTAGTTTCGTGCATGTATTATCATTTTTTTGTATGCGCTTGAAAGAACCTTATTTGTCACACAGACAACTATACGTGACTATATAAAGAGTTATAAGTAGACATATATGTTACCTTATCAAGAGTTACAAGAAAACATGGACTAAAGATTTTGATTTTTGATAAACAATGTATACCAACCAATACAATCACAAATGTAGTGTACTAAAAAGTTTTTACTTATTTGTAACATATTTGTGTAATCTTAGTTATGTAATTCCTGTAATTTTAATGTAAACTTTAATTGTATTGACAATATGTTGGGCCTAGTTTATATGGTTTGTGCTTAGTCTAAGTGTATTTGGGCTTAACTTGTATATGGGCTTGGGCTAACATGTAAGCAGAGAACTCCTTAGAGTTCTCGGTGGGCTTTTGGGTGCGTATGGGCTTTGTGTTTGGTTTTCCTATATATAGTTCTCTAGTGTATAGGTTAATGGTTGTTCATTCACTGGTTTTGAGTCTTGTGTATTGTAAGTGCTTAAGCACCAGACGTATCTTAATATACGTGTGTTTTGAAGCAATCTCGTGTTACCTTCTTGTGTTTATTCGTGTTCTTGAATCACCAAGTATCGGTATTCCGCACCTATACTTGTTATATTGATATCATAATTGTAGTGATCCAGATTCGGGACTTACAATTAATATCAGAGCTTGGACCTTATTCAGGCTCGTTATTGTAATATCAAAGGTTCGAGAATAGTTTTTCCGGTGGTGTTTGCGTTTTTCCGGCGAGTGTATGATCGGAGAAGAAGACTGCTACTGTTTGGTCATAGATCCATTAATCTTGGAAATAATTTGAATCCCATAAAAACCGGGATTAATTTGTTACCAAATCTATCTAATCAAACTTATTTTTGGGTGTTCTCGGCGGATCTTCAGTGTTTTCTGCCTAAAATAGTGTTCTCGGCCTTCTGGTTCTCGGCCAAACACTGTTCTCGGCTGCTGATTGTTCTCGGCAAAGTTTTGTTCTCGGTTTCTAGCAGTTCTCGGTCAACATTGATCAAACATTGACAGTTCTTGGTCAAGTTTTGGTCAAATATCATGGTTCTCGGTCAAAGATTGGTCATCTTCTGTGTTCTCGGTCAACGCTTGGTCAAAACCTGTATTCTCGGTCAACCTGTTTGAACTTGTTCTCAGCCCAAATAGTTGTTTTGGGCCTGCTCTACTTGGAATTGGACTCTTAAATTGGACTTAGTTTTAATTAGACTTACAATTTTAATTGGACTTAGTTTTAATTGGACTTGGTTAAAATGGCCCAGTTAACTAATGGTGGCAACTCAACCAACTCGTCACTTCATCAAGAACTTGATTCCATCATGGGCACTGCTACTCGTATACCCCGTCTATTGTCCCATGAGGGGTTCAGTGAATGGAAATATCATTTTGAACACTACGTCAAGATGAAAGATTCCAAAATTTGGAAAAGCATTGTGAGGGGACCTCATAGGATCACCTATCAAAGGGATGGTTCTGACGAGGTTCTTGTGAAACCAGTTGCTCAGTATGATGATGATGACTTTGCTAAAGTTGAGGAAGATGAGAGAGCTCTTTCCACTCTAACCATGGCACTCTCACATGAGATTGCCCTTCAGTTTAGAGAACTTCAATCTGCTAAAGAGTTGTGGGCTGCACTGATAGAAGTTTATGAAGGAAATGAAGATATGAAGAGAAGTCACCAAGATTTGCTGCGACAAAAGTTCAATATGTTTAATCATGTTTTGGGAGAGACATTGGAATCCCAACTTCAAAGATTCATATCTCTTGTGACTGAAATGAGAACAACAGGAATTTATCTGCAAACTTCAGAAATAAACAACAAGTTGGTGAACTCCTTGCCAAAAAGTTGGGACATGAATGTTGCAATTATCAAAAAGACTAAGGATCTCAACAGGATGGGTATGACTGAAATGATAGCCACTATTAAAGCCTGTGATATGGATGATAAACAACGGGCAATAAATCATGCTAGTTCTTACAGTGCTGCTGGATACAACGTTGCTTCCAACAGTGCTCTTATGTCTCAAGATAGTTTCTCACTGTTCAAGCCTTCTCAACAACCACCTCAGGGAAACTTCCAGATGTTCTCATCCACTCTAGGTTAATCATCATCATCCAACTCACCTAAACCAGCTCCAGTGTTCTTCACCAAGTTTGGATAGTCTTCAAATGACACTGGTAAAACCACCCATTCTCCCAGTCAGAACTTCAGCTAGATCCCCACCATACCAAAGGAGAATCAAGAGAATATAGCTCTAATGGCGGGATTCATGAATTGTTATCATGCCTTTTTGGCTGGAGACTTGGTTCAACCTGTGGTTGCTGCTAAACTATATCAAATTCATCCTGATGATGTTGAAGAAATGGACATATCCTGGCAAATCGCTATGGCAGTTTTCCGTGCAAAGAACTTTACTAAGAGGACGGGTAGAAATAATTGGAACATGCCTAATAATCAAAATATGGGTTTTAACAAAGACACTCTCAGGTGCTACAACTTTCACGAGCCGGGTCATTTTGCTCGTGAATGTACTAACCCAACTAAGGATGGAAATACGGAAAGGGCATTGGTTCCAGTTGGAAATGCTCGAGGTGAGGCTGGAGGTAATTCAGGTAATGGTGAAAGAAGTATGGTTGCTCAACAGTTTTCTTGGGAAGGTCAGATGGCTGCACTTAACATTGGAAATCAAACTGCAAATTTCGCCAATGTTGAAGACACTGGAGAAGAAAATGCTGCTGAGGAGAAGGTCAAGGAGCTTAAGTTTGCGAATATGGCATTCACTTCTCCAGACTCATCCGAGGTACGTTTTCAACCATATTCTTTAAATTGTGGTGAAAAAATAGAAATGTTTAAGCTTCATAACGATAGTCTGAGTAGAGTTATGGAAAGAATAAAATCAGAAAATTTCAAGCTTAAGAAAAATGAAAAAGGTTTTTTAGACAAAATTGAAGCACAAAAGAAGGACATTTCTAAGCTTAAATATGATTTTAGCATAAAAAGTTGTCACCACCTTGATGCCAAACAAGAAATTGCTGAGTTAACTGCTAAACTGGAAGCTTCCAAGTTAGAAATCTTAAATCTAACTAGTAAGTTTGAAAAGGCTGAACTTGATTTAAAAAAATTCGATGGTTCCAGTAATGTAGTTAACTCAATGATTGAAAACCAATTGTGGTGGAAAGAAAATGAAGGTGAGGGAGTAGGATACAGTCAAGTTCCCCTACCTTACAATCATAATTATGTCCCTACACCTGTCACCAAAGAACAGGAAGAAAAGATAAAGGACAAGAAATATGGTATGCAAGACAAAGGTGGTGGGACCAGTTATGCGAATGCTGGTCCGTCCAGTTCAAATATGAACGATTCTAAAGTATCTACCTCATGTGCAGAAAAAGTAATTGGAGTGGACTGATGAGGATGACGAACCTTGTTTTGAATTTGATAATAACTTTGTTTTCGATGTTTCTTTAAAACTTCTTGTTTTGAATTCTGTTATTCCGACTGTTTGTTTGGGCTCTGTTTTAAAGAGCAAGGATTCTTGTGTGGTTGATTCGATTGAGACTTTGAACTCTAATAATGTGGTATGTAATAAAACTAATAGTGTAGTTTCTGATAAAACAAAAAAATACGTTGCACCTAAATTTGTCAAAGAGGGATGCTCTAATGACAAACAAAGTGATACGTTAAAAAATGAGAACAGGAGTTCTCGTAAATTTAAACAGATTGGTCCACACAACCAGTCCAGACAAGGAGTTGCCCAAAATGATTTTTTCATAAAACGTCAAACTTGTTTTAATTGTGGCACTCCCGGTCAAATTGCTAGAAATTGTCCACATCGTCCGTTCCCTACTATGGATTCTATCAGAGGAATATACCATACATGCCTCATAACGCGTACAGGCAAAGATTCAGGCATTATCAGGCTAGTTCCTTTGACGATGATTGGAATCGAAACAAATCTGGTAGGTTTAGTCCTCATCAGACCAAACCTAACATGTCTAAAAGAAAGGTCAGAAAAGGTGTTTTCAAATTCTACTATGAACAGTAAGACAAGACCAAAACAGGAGAAAAAGAGTGATTCGTCTCCATCTACATCTAAAACACCGGAGGTGATGACAACCATTTGTACTTATAATTCCAAATCATACAGACATAGATGGTTGCCTAAATCTCTGACAAAAGTTTCTACAAATTCCATGTTTGACGATCAAAAGGATATGTCATGGCAATCCGTGAAAACTATAGATGAATCAGGGTCACCCAGTGTAAGTATGGACTGGGTACCAAAAACTAATAATCTCGCGTTTTGTGCAAGGACAACTACGGAGGAATATCGTCAGCTAAAAATAATTTGGTGCATGGTTTAGCAATCAAGGATTTTGTAACTGTTGAAAAATGTGTGGCTTGTGCTTTGGGTAAACATCATCGAAAATCTCACAAGCCAAAGTTGATTAATACCATTTCGTCAGTTTTTCAATTACTCCATATGGACCTTTTCGGGCCTGTTCATGTTTTGAGTTTGTCTCGTAGCTCTTATTGTCTTGGTATTACTGATGATTACTCATGTTTTACATGGGTATTTTTCTTGTCAAATAAGAGTTAAACTGCAAATCTAATCAAGAAGTTTGTTGTACTCATGGATAATCAACTGAATCTTAAGCTGAAGGGAATCCGCTGTGACAATGGAACGGAATTCAAGAATTCAACTTTGAATCATTTCTATTCAGAAAAGGGGGTGCTCCGTCAGTATAGTGCTCCACGGACGCCTCAACAAAATGTTGTGGCTGAAAGAAGAAATAGAACTCTTATCGAAGCTGCAAGAACAATATTGTGTGACTCTAAACTTCCACTGTTCTTATAGGCAGAAGTTATTAACACGGCTTGTTATGTTCAGAATTGGGTGATAATCAACAAATCCAAGATGAAGACCCCATATGAGATTGTTTACGGTCATCAACCCACCGTTGCACACTTCAAAGCTTTTGGATGTCCGTACACATTACTCCAAAATTTGGGGCCGCAGCCGATGAGTGTTACTTTGTTGGGTATGCGGGAAATACGGCTTACAGGGTCTACAATAAGTCCACCAAACAGATTCTAGAGTCCTATGAGGTTTGTTGGCTGGAAGAAAATGAGATTGATGCTCGTGTTGGTCCCGATTGGCTATTTGACAACAACGAATTTTTCAAACCATTCAATGTATTTCCAGTCATCAGCACTGAACCTCTATGTAGTCCCACTGTGGAAGCTGCTAAGGATAACTCACAGACAGTGTCCCATGTTTCTCCACTCATTGATGATTATGTAGCAGAGCTAAATGACTCACGTGCAACTGGCTCTAAGCCCAAGGTCACCTCAGAAACAGAATTTTCGACAAACACGTCTGAAGATACTGCTGCTGTTGAGGGGGAGAGTTCCATCTGTCAGATATTCGGGAGCACGCTATTTCCCGATACCATTCCTGATGAATATGTTGTTGGTACTTCATATTCTCATAGTATGGCGACATCTGGCTGGAATAATCCCCTTGCTGATTTTAATGAGAATGTGTCAAATCTTCAACCTAACAATGATGTTTCCGATCACCTAATTCCATCAAGAATCCAGAAGAATCATCCGATTGAAAATGTCATAGGTCCCATTGAAGTGGGAGTGTCCACCAGAAGTCAGACAGGGTACATAAACAGTTGCATGTTTTCCTGTTTCATCTCTCAAATTGAGCCTAAAAATGTTGAAATGGCTCTTCAGGAACCTAGTTGGGTTGATGCTATGCATGAAGAATTGAATCAGTTTGATAAGTTGAAGGTTTGGAGATTGGTCAAATTGCCGGAAGGAAAGAAAGATCTTCATACAAGATGGGTTTTTAGAAACAAGCAAGATGACACCGGGGTTATTGTACGTAATAAGGCACGATTGGTAGTTCGTGGGTTTCTTCAGGTTGAGGTGTTAGATTACACTGAATTCTATGCCCCAGTGGCTAGACTTGAGGCTATTAGAATTTTATTGGCATATGCATCATACATGGGGTTTACAGTGTATCAGATGGATGTTAAGACCACGTTTTTGTATGGTCAAGTCAAGGAGGAGATTTATGTTAATCAGCCACCGGGTTTTGTTGATTCTAAGAAGCCAAATCACGTCTACAAGTAAGACAAGGCTTTGTACGGGTTACATCAGGCTCCTCGAGCGTGGTATGCTACATTGACAGCGGATCTTATTGATCATGGCTACAAGCGTGGAACCATCGATCAAACTTTGTTCCGGAAAACTATCGGAAAAGATTTGATTCTCATCCAGATCTATGTCGATGATATCATCTTTATATCCACCAGCACTAAGTTGTGCACAGAATTTGAAGGTGTAATGAAGAAGAGATTTGTGATGAGTTCGTTGGGTGAAATGACAACGTTTCTGGGGCTACAGGTTCGCCAAAGCTCGGAAGGAATTCTACTGCATCAAGGGAACTACGTTGTGGATATGCTAGCAAAGTTCGAACTTCAAGATTCCAAGAGTGCCAACACTCCCATGGCAGAAAGACCACTACTGTCATCTGATCCTGATGGGAGTCCCATAGATCAAACATACTATCGATCGATGATCGGGTCTCTGATGTACCTCACAGCCAGTTGTCCTGACATCATGTTTGCAGTCTGCCAGTGTGCTCGGTTCCGGGCTAATCCTAAACTCTCTCATTTAATTGCTGTTAAACGTATTTTTAGATATCTGATGGGACAACCAAAGTTAGGTCTTTGGTATCCCAAACAATCAGAATTTGATCTTTATGCTTTTGCTGATAGCAATTATGGAGGAGATGACAGTGACAGGAAATCCACGTCAGCTGGTTGTCAGTTCTTAGGAAACCGTCTCATTTCATGGCAGTTCAAGAAACAACAGACCGTGTCTACTTCGACCGCCGAAGCGGAGTATGTTGTCGCATCTGCTTGCTGCTCACGGGTTATCTGGATGCAAAACCAACTGCTGGATTACGGTTTGGAATTTCTTGACACTCCTATTTTTTGTGATAATGATGCGGCCATTGCAATTATGAAAAACTCTGTTCAACACTCTAAAACCAAGCACATCGATATTAAAATTCATTTTATTCGTGACTGTTTCGATCGAAAATTGATTCATCTTGAACAAGTCCACACTGATAACAATGTGGCGGACTTATTTACAAAACCGGTCGGAACAACAAAATTTAATGTGCTTGTGGGTTTTCTTAAAATGCTTCGTTTCGAGGATTGAGTCTTTTTTTGGGTGTAAATTTGTACATATTTATTAGTTTTGCATAAATTTAGGAGGAGAAAAATCAAAAATATAAAAATAGTGTGTGTGCGTTGTCGTTATTATTAAAAATTTTCATAAATAAAAAAAAACTGCTTTTCAAGATTCATTTTCGCTTAAAATTATGTCGGTTGCTCAAGTTTGAAGGACATATACTCGTATATGGTTGGTCCAGTGTCATACTTTTAGTTTCACAAGATAGCCATTTACCCAACGACTGAAAGCACCCGGAGCGATTATGATGTGTTTTGTGTTCTTTCACTTAAAAGTATGTCGGTAACTCTGAGCTGGAAGGACATGTATGTTCATACATGTTTGGTCCAGTTAACCACTTGTGGTCATACAGGATAGCCATTTACCTAAAAGCTTAACAGTGATCGGGGTGACTGAATTCTTAACACGTGTGTTTTATGTAACTCCCTGGGAAGTGATATTACTCTACAGTTAACAGCTTTTTAGGAGCTTCAAAATATTTTCAAATGAAAATTGATCCAACCTTTGGAAAGTGATAGATAAACTATTTTTGGGTGTCTAACGGGTGAAGTTATTAAGCTTAAAAGGCTCTAGAACAGTCATTGATTTGTGTGGTAGCTTTCCATGATGCGTAAAAGTTTAAGTGATATAAACTAAACTTGCTAAACTTAATGTGGAGAGTCATTCTGAAGAAATGTGCACGTCTCCAGATACATCTCTCCGAATGATAGGCAGAAAAGCAATTACCCAGTCATACACGAGCCCGTTAGTGTCTTGATCACCAAAAATATTGTACTGTTAAGCTATTGTTTTCATTAATAATAATAATAATAATAATAATAATAATAATAATAATAATTTTGAGTTTATATTATTCTATTAAAACTATTTTAAGAGGCTTAAAGGGTTAAACTAGAACTACAGAGATGGGGGCACACAAGTAAGTCCTGTCATGTCTTGAATGAAAGGCTTGTTAGTTTACTGACACTAAGTCCAACGTTCAACCTTAAAGCCTAAATTTGCTTTTATATAAAATCTTTGATCAAGCACTAGGGGTTTGGAGTCAAATTGGGGTGATCTTGGGAAAGCCAAATATGTTTTGAGAAGAGATAGGAGGCATCACAAATCCATGAGTGATGTCCATCTAAGTTTTATGCCGAACTGAACCTAATCCATATCACTGATGCAATGAAAATCATGCTAAGTACGTTATTCCTGCAATCAACTTGTCTCTTTATGTCATAATAACGCTGAACATGAATCCCAGTGACAGCCTCTTAAACGATATGATTACATGTTCGGATCTTTTCATAAAAGGGCGGCGTTTTTACTAAAACTGAAATTTGATCCCGACTTTATAAAATTCAAGGGAGTTCATGTGTATATTAATGTGGATTTACTCTTCTTGCTTTGTTTTAATTTCATTTTGTTTTGCTTTATCTATTTTATTTATTTATTTTTTCTCGAAACTACTCTCCTCGAAACGCTTGTATAAAATTGAGCTTATTTTTAATTTGGGTTTTGAAGGTTTTTGGGTCATCTGTTTGTCTGGACATGCTTTGCTTGGGCCACTCACTGTTTTGAGCCCACTTTGAGTTCTCGGCCCATTTTGGTTTTTTGTTTAAATATCACTGGATCAAATGTTTTAATATCCTTATAATTCAAAATCTGCTTTTCTCCCTCAAGTTCCTTAGCCGAAACTGAACCATCTTCACTAATCATCTATTAGTGTTCCCTTGTTTGATTCACAGGTAATGAACTAAGCCATATGAGATTAGGTGTTGACAGCGGCTTACTTGAGGTTACCATGAACTGATTTCATGGATGGATTGATGAATTAAAAGGAATTCAAGAGAAATTAGGGGTTTTGAGTGGACATCTTAGGGTTTAATTAAGTGTTTTCGGCTGTTTGTTTTATACGAGTTGCAGGTTTTATGGAGGTTTTGGTCGAGATCTCGGTGGGTTGAAGATGATTGTTCAAATCTCAAGAAGGAACCCAAGGGGTTCTCTGTCTCCAGTTGTCAAGGGGTTCTCGGTTGACTTTCGTTGACCGAGAACACCTTGTCTTGACAGAGAACTCCCATTCTCGGTTAAATGAATGAGAACTCCAGTTCTCGATTGCTTTCTTTGACTTTCATTGACCGAGAACTCCCCCAGTTGACCGAAATCTAACCAGCTGGGCTTTATACTCTCCTTTTGGGCTTAATTCTCACTGTTGGGCCTTTATCCTATACTGGTTTTTCATTTGGGCCAACTAATGTGACTTTTGGGCTTTCAAATGAGCTCTATATGGGGCCTGGTTCATCTTACTAGCCCAAATCTCTTATTTGTCATGAACCATTTTTAAATACTATTGAATTAATCCATATATTTATCTAAATTGATACGTTTGGTGCAGAAATGGCCGATCAGAATTCGTTAAAGGTTGTTGATACGCACAACATAGCTGGATACTTATATGATCCACCTCTGACTCACAAGGAATTCAAGTCTATGATTGTCGGTCTTAACACGTGCAGGATCTCTCATGCACTACGAGAGAATCCTGTCATATGCAAGAAGATGATCATGGATTTTTGGAACAACGCTTCAATCAACCCGCGAGGACAAGATGGAGTTGTATCCATAGACTCCAAAGTTCAAAAGAAACCAGTTATTATCACTGAGGCCATCGTGAGAGAGGTGTTGATGTTTGGTGATCAACCTGATTACCCGACTGAATACCCCATGCTGATGTTACTGAGGTCCTCACCAAAATGGGTTACGAGGGCACCTATCCTCCGGCAATCAGGAAGCTATTTCATCCATACTGGAGATTCTTGATTCACATGTTCTTCACCTGCGTGTCCGGTAGGAAAGGGGGCTCTGATGAGATTAGTCATGTTCAGATGTCCGCTGTCACTGCTCTGATCATGTATTGGAATTACAATTATTCCAAGTTCGTTTTCAATGAAATGATGAGCAATCTAAAAGGGAAGAAGAAGGAGATGTTCCTTATGTATCCAAGATTCCTGCAAATTATCTTCGATTCTCACTACACCGATCTTGTCAAGTCCGTTGACACCTTGGATATGAAGTCAATGGGACCAAATACCTTTGGGTTGATGAAGCAAAACAGAAAAGGATCCAAGTGTCACACCCTCAAATCCACTAACGGAGTTTTACCGTCAGAGGGTGTGAACTAACAGGATCGGAATCATTAGTTATAATCAAACCATAAATAAAGTTTTCAAAACACGAAAACATTTAAGTGTAAATAAGTGCGGAAGCGTAAAACCATAAACCAAGTGTTGCGTTACGCAGGACGACTTAAAACCCAATTAATAATAACAGTTTAAAAATGAGTTTGCATAAACATAAGCGTTCAAAGTAATGCATGATCCTATACCGCGCGCCCGCCTCGGCTACCTGAGAATGACATACTAAAAGTGTCAACACGGGGTTGGTGAGTTCACAAGTGTATATAAAATAAAGCGTTTGCGTTTACGTTTGCGTTTAGCGTTTTGCGTTTAGCGTTTTGCGTTACCAGATAGTGTTAAATCAATTATATATCTATAAGTAGCTAGCCTATAAAGCAAGTATTACTAAGTGTTCGACACCGAAGCTGACTGTTTATCATGTGCCTTGCCACCAGGTCTATCCCGACCATGGTAACGTGTTAGCCAAAATTACACCCACTCGACCTCCAGTCGAGCTTAGCGTTGGGTGGGGTTTGTCAAACCCAGTAGTACTACTCAAAAGTGACTCGCTATTATCCAATACTAAACGGTTCGATGTGTAGGACTTCAGTTGTTTCGTTTGCCACTTAGCCTTTACAAGTGATATATAATATAATAACAAAATCTAAAAGCGTTTCGGAGTATGTATTCTCCCCCAAGTGAAAAGCGTTTAAAAGAGTTAAAAGGGGAAACGTGAAACTCACTGTTTGCGAAGAATTCCAAAAACAAATCACCCAAGTGATGCGCGTCACAGAAAACTCTCACTAGCGTTCTAAAACAACAAGGAGATTTTCTAAGTGTCGGAACTATTATCGAGTCTCTAGACTCGGCACATAATACCTATGCACAAGATACGTTTCGTGTTTCGTTTGCGAATTGTGTGTGTCTCAACAAGCACATTAGTGATACGTTACGTGTGTGAACAACTATTTACGTGTCAAGTGTTAATGGTGTACATTACTAGCAATTATCCCCACAAGGGCAATTTGGTCATAAACGTAGCAATTATTTAACAACAAGCATGTTTCATATATTTTCACATAGTTCAGCAGCTAGTTTTATCAAGACAGGATCCTACTTGAAAGATTACTATATTAAATAGATCACAACATATAAATTAATTCACCAAAAATCGTCACAAAAACATACATGAGTTAGGTTTCCAGAACATATTTTATTGTATTTTTATTCCACATAGATTTCTCACAATGACCAAAACATTACAGCAAACTCACAGCAGTCAAAATCATGCGCAACAGAATGTTATTTGTTATTCCCGTTAAATAAAAAATCCAATTAATGCAAGACCAATTGGGTTAGGTTCTTAACTCAATATGTTAACTTCCAGAAGTGGAACCAAACCATTTGGTCTTGTAGTTCATGAGATATGATAATTACAAAACAACCTAACAGCAGGTCTCACAATTCAGATTTGCACTTCAGTTTTGTAAAATAATAAAAGTTAACCTTTACTCGTCCAAAAATTACAAAATTGAACTTTATAGAAACTAGACTCAACATAGTACCCTTTAGTATTAACAACCTCGACCAATTTACACATTAACATTTAGTTACAGTTGTCTAAACATAACTTACAATCTGTCCAGTACCAGTTTTGACCTTTAATCACATTTAAATCGTTTGAGCAACGAAAACACCTCCAAATTAGGCGTGGTTGGGTTTTCTGGAAACTAGACTCAGAGTACTACCTCTTAGACTCATAAATAGCTCAGTTTGCTTTTATATTAAACAAGTTACATGTCGTTCAAGTTTAACAATCTCTGCTGTCAAAACTCAGCAAGCACAAACAATTGTCTAACATGCATCCTAAGCATACGACATAACTCCAACATGCAATAAACATCAATAATTATAAAAATCAGTAGTAACCCTCTAGGGTTTACAAACAATCAATGATTCAACAATCTTTCACCGTTCAAAATCACATATGATCATCAATATCAATAACCAACACATAATCAATCATCATCTAGCATAAATCAACCCTAGTTCATCTTATTCATCAATTTTCGTGACCTAGGGTTTTAGATTAACCCATTCAAAATCAAAATTAAACATGTAAAATACATAGGATAGTTGTTTATACCTTACTAGCACCATAATATTCAACCAAACTTGAAAAATCTTGTGTGTGTGTGTGTGTTTGTTTTCGGCAGCCAAGAGAGCCAAGGGGGAGGGGGGCCGATCGGTGTGAGGGAGGGAGAAAGAGAGTTAGGGTTTTGTTTATTATTAATAATAATATGTTACACATAGGTCCCTTAACTTTTAAGTATTACTTTTCTAGCCTAAAGTAACTTGTTTGCATCTTGAACATGTGGCTCCAACTCAGCCACTTGTTGCGTCATTTGAATTTTCTGATGATGAAGAAGATGGAACTGAACACCGTCAGTCAGATACCTTTCCAAGTGCTGAGAACTTAAGTGCTTTGGAAGCTGTAAAAGCTTTGTTACAGTCAACTGCTCTGAAGCCTCCTCAGACAGTTGCTGAAATCATTAAAGAAAATATAGCTGAGGATCCAGCCGCAGATCTCGGTCCACGTAAATGAAGAAAGAGAGATCCGAGGCCTGGCGTGCTGATAGGTGAACTTGAAACAACCACTACACCTACCACTGATGCAACAATTATCCCACAACAACAAACTGCTCAACCTGAGCCACATGCTCCAGAAATACAAGCTAAACAAGATACATCTACTGCTGAGCCTTCATTTCATGATCTGTTGACTAGTGATTTTGTTAGTGAATTTGATTTTGAGAAAGATATTCCACACACCGACACTACAGATATTCCCTCCGGTTCATTTGGCCCAGATGCTCAGGGTCAGTCAAGCTCAGGTACATCAGACAAGTTTGCCAAAATTTTGGCTATGCAAGAAACTTACTTTCAGAATAAAGGTAAAGGTATGGTTCTTGAAGATGCTCTTGTTGACATTCATGCATTACAATGTCGAGTCTTTGAACTCAAACAAGATTCGGTAGTCAAAGACGTTCGTATTCAAGAGTTGGAAGCAGGTAACTCTGACAAAGATGCCAAGATCAAAGAACAACAGTCCAACATGGAAGAATTAACAGCCTTGTATCTTAACCTTCAACAAAAGTTGTTTCAAAAGTTTGGAGACGAGTTTAAAGGCAGTGATGATGTGGCCTCTAAAATGCCCAACGTTAGTCAAGGCGGCAGCTCTACTACTCGCCTTGTAGATAACATTGATGAGTCGGAATCACTGCAACAATACCTGGATGCCTCCCCCATCACCAAAGAGAAATCGGACAGAATTCAGAAGAAATTGCTTGAAAAAGGGAAGAAGAAACTTCTGGTGATGAAAAACTCAAATCAGATAGTTGAATCATCGGATCATCCAGACAGGTACGTCATTACTTTTCAAAAGGGTTTCTCGGATAAATATGGTGATCGATCGGGAGTTCTATCATGGGGTTTTGATGTGGACAAGAATATGTGGTGGGTAAATAGGAAGTTAGGAACAACTGAGTATTACAAGAAGATGAAAGACTTTGGCTCCTGGACCAAAGTGGATCTTAGTGACCTGATTAACTCTCCTTTCACCAACCCGACGAATGATAAACGTGGTATAGACTTCTGGAACTTTCTAAGAAGTCAAGCCGATAGAGGTTTCCCAAACATGACAACTGCAGAATCTTTTCTAAAGAAAGCCAAGGGAGTCCAGGATCCAAAGACTGGAAAAACAATGGTCAACGTCATGTGGCCAGCTACGAACAAGGCTACTCATATTCCTGTTCCTGAAAAGATTCCATATGGCACATTGGACAACATGAGATTTTGGATATATGATAGTGTCACTTCCACTGTTGTTATTAAGCTGGCGAAAGGAAAGGGTCAGTACAGATTTGTTGATCCAAGAGACTTATTAAAGTTGGGAGAAAGGGACATTAAGACCCTCAGTACTTTCCAGATAATTGCTGATCTGATTTTTGAAATGGCTGCTAAAGAATTCACCGGTATGGTAGCTTCTATTATCAGATGCCAGTTCTGGGTAGGAGGATTGAAGGATGATGATATAGACTACATGTAGCATGATTAAAAGACAAAACTACAAACCAAGGGGGAGATTGTTGGGCCTAGTTTATATGGTTTGTGCTTAGTCTAAGTGTATTTGGGCTTAACTTGTATATGGGCTTGGTTCTCGGCGGGCTTTTGGGTGCGTATGGGCTTTGTGTTTGGTTTTCCTATATATAGTTCTCTAGTGTTTAGGTTAATGGTTGTTCATTCACTGGTTTTGAGTCTTGTGTATTGTAAGTGCTTAAGCACCTGACGTATCTTAATATACGTGTGTTTTGAAGCAATCTCGTGTTACCTTCTTGTGTTTATTCGTGTTCTTGAATCACCAAGTATCGGTATTCCGCACCTATACTTGTTATATTGATATCATAATTGTAGTGATCCAGATTCGGGACTTACACAATATATGATCATTTTGTTGACTGTAATTCACGTAATGGTTAAAGTTTAAAATTTTCATCAACTACCCGGGTAATACACGGGTCTCAAACTAGTGTTATTATATAATGATACCATAAAATCGTTGTAGTTACAATATAATATTTTAAAAAATAGATTAAGATTAATTTGGTATTTTTAGCCTAACCTATTTATAACCCTCTCAGTTTTCTAATTTTATCTACTATTTTCGAATTCAGAGTGAGTACAAACACAAAAAGAAACAAAATACACAAAGAAAACCATCAATTCATATCAATTTTATCAATTACAAAAACATTATGATAAAAATATAATATCACCAAATCTTCCCTAAATGCTTTTTTATTCCATCTTCAACTTTAAACGCCAACAGGATGAACTCTGATATATGGATTTCTAGTTAAAGTTTCTGCCTTCAAAGCAACAACATAACTATCCTTCATATATTCTTTCCTCTTCAATTCTCTATGAAATTCTCACAGCCTCTTGTATGCTTTCGGTAGTATCACCTTCTTTAGATTTACTATTAACTTTCTTTCTGCTTGCAAGGCCGGACTTGAGGGTGTGCAATGTGTGCCACCACTCGGGGCACATCTACACTGGGCCCGATAAACCTTCTAGTTCAAAATTTGACGAAATGGAAATTTTTAATCACCGAAGGAAAAAGCCACTTGAGCAGAGCAACGGTAACTGTTTATTAGATAATAAAACCGGGGAAGATAACCTAAAAAAATAATGGGCCTTTAAAGTGAAAACCAAAGCCCTATGTGTAAGGCCCCGTTTCCGGTGCCCTACTTTGGACGTTGGATTTACTCATAAACACAGTTCTAAATAACAGAGTTAATTAAAACTTTACGCGGAATATAAAACTTTCACAACATTACAATATTAATTCATAACTTGTCTTAAAAATTCTTCTTGTCTTTTAAAATCAAAACGTTAATTATAAAACATCATGCGTCTTCAGATGCCAGACTCTTATTCTTCCGCCATGTGTCCCCACTCAAGCCAGCTGCCTCATCCTACTCACCTGCGTGCATACTAAAAGTCAGCTACGCTGAGTGAGTTCTAGTTAATCACACATCATTTAATACATACACTTACCTTCAATTATGCATCCGAAGATACATAATAATTACTTTACTAATTTACTTTTATTACGTACTTTCATGCATGCGTTCATACGTTATTACTTTCATACTATATAATTACTGTCTGTTCTATCTCAGATATTATTAGGGTCTGATCCCTCTTTCCTTGTCTATCTCAGATATTATTAGGGTCTGGTCCCTTTCTTGTCTATCTCAGATATTATTAGGGTCCGATCCCTCTTTCTTTGTCTATCTCAGATATTATTAGGGTCTGATCCCTTTCTTGTCTATCTAAGATATTATTAGGGTCTAATCCTCTTTTCTTCTCTATCTCAGATATTATTAGGGTCTGATCCCTTTCTTCTCTATCTCTGATATTATTAGGGTCTAATTCCTTACTTCTTCATCTTCGTACATACTGTCTTTAAATACCCGTAACATACATATACTTTCTTTAATAATCTATTCATACTCATATGTTGTACATATATCTATCATACACATTCAGCTATCTTATACATACCTCCCTTGTCAGCACGTGCAATATTCGAAGATCGTTCATGTCCCGACAAGCTTCCATTCACATTTAAGATATACATAACTAACATACAAATCATACATGGCATACGCTTACCATTTACATACAAATCATACATGGCATACACTTACCATTTAAGGTAAGTGTATTAACTATCACATCGAGTATGCACACAGCCCCGAAAACATAACAAGGAAATGGGCCTAGAAACTCACCTGGATCTTGTTTCGCTCTCCGTTAATTGTTATCCCTTTCTTTAATTGTGCATGACTAACTGTTAAATATATATTTGTTAATTAACCGTATAATTAATTAAGTTATTATTTTAGTTAACCAACGTATTGTCTAAGTTGGGCTCGTTTGATTAGTCTATGATGATGGGCTAGTTGGTCTTAGATAGGATATGGGCTTAGCAACTTGCGGACTTTGTTAGGTCATGCCCAACTGTCCCATAAGGCATCTGAGCCCAACTGGGTTCAGGCCCAAACCAAATAGAAGTTGGGTGGTCGAGAACTCCAGGCAGAGTACCCATGTTGACCGAGATCCTATGTTAACCGATAACTCCTCTCTGAGCGAGAACTCCTATTTTACTGAGAACTCCTGTTTGACCGAGAACTTAGGACACTGAGAACTCAACGAAACTGAGAACTTAGGTCACCAAGAACTCCTCGTCAGACGCTTTCAGCTTAGTTTTGAAATCCTTTATCAGTTCAGGTAGCTGATGATGGTCTTTATCACTAGTTTTGATTGCATTAGCTACTCTTCTTATACATTTTACACCCATTATCCTTCCATCACCAAGATCTAACCTGCCCTTGGCATAAAACTTGAACCTTTTTTCTATTTCAGACCCGTTTTAACTAGTTCTTTAACTAATGAGTGGATTAAGTCCATTTTTAACATCAAGTTTACATTTTTATGGTCAAAAGGTGCCCGATTTGTCCTTGTATTAAATCTTGGGGCAAACCATTATTAAAAATGAAACCTTTAAGCTAAAATGTACCTTTATGGTCCACTTAGAGCAACGGTTAGCTTTAATACGCGACCTTGGACTTGTATCTTGTTTGTAAAATTAAAGATCTATCACAAATCCTCCTTGATTTGGATTCGGGTAATAGCCGCCGACTAGGGAGGTGTTTTATGGTGTAGAATGGATGGAAATGGAAAGGATTAGGGTTTAATAAGTATTTATACTTCCTTAAGCCCATGGACCTTAGGTCCATCTTTCCTTTTTAATCCATAATTAGTTCCATCTAATTAGCCTACTTACTCTTCCTTCTTTATTATTTTATTATTTCTGTACTAACTCAAGTAAACATTTCCATCATAACAAATAAATATGTTAAATATTATTATTTTTCTTCCAAAAGATAGTTGCAAACAAAATGTTATATAGGGGCTGTTTGTATACATCTGAATGTAACCATTCAGATGTAAACATCTGATTCATTCAGACTGTTTGGTTCCAAACAGAAAAACATTTAAGTGGTTAAAATTAGGTCTGAAAAGTTCAAATTATATTTTTCTAATGCAATAATCATGCGAATACGTGGTGTATTCTCACGCAACTTCTTCGTAATCACAAAAATGATGCACACATTGATTTTAAAAGGTGTAATTATTTTTTTAATGGAATAACGTATGTTAGAAAAAGATGATAAGATGTTTCATATGAAATGAAAAAAGAACATCATATATTAATTAACATGAATAAAACACGCTTTTATATTACAGTTTCAGAAGAGATGGATGAAAACTCCATAGATCAATGAATGTTGAATGAATATGTGAGAATAAAATTGTTATTCATTCATAATTTTCTTTTGTCTTTATCATCTTAGACCTATAAATATCTCTATATGAGTTTTACAACATTCATCTCCTACACTTAAAAATGTATATAATTTGATTTAATTAAAAGGAAACATATGATTTCATTAAGGATATAAATATTCTAATTATATTGACATAAATACCAGCATATTTTTAATCCATATATTTTAAGTAATTAATTATTTAATCAAAGGATGAATTGAAATGTTTTTATTACACTAGCATAAATATATTTTCATTAAAAATTGAATAATAGTTTGAACGAGAAATTTAAGCAAATAATGAATCTACAAGTGACATGTGTCCACAATTATTTTCTTTTATTAGAATAGGTAGTTATAAAAAGATTTTAGTTTTTTATTTGATTGCTTATTCTGTTATCTTGCATTTTAATAAAGTATATTTGAGAGGTCCATTTAATTACCCGCACAGAGTCTCTAAGGGCCGAAGCATTAACGGCCTTTTCTGCTTGTTTACTAGAAGATACATATAATTTGAAAAATGGTTTTGATAAATGTAACACCCCGTAACCGCAGCGGAAACATAAACGGGATGCGACAGACACCTCTGATATCAACCACATTGTTTATAAAGAAAACCGAATGCATTAATATACTTCAAAATTACATTATCTCATCTTTCATTACCGTCTAGGTGATACACACATCATACAATACGGTTCATAATTCTATCTGTTATAATGTATCCTAACGTCCAGCACGCAAACCTTACACACATCAAGCACTTAGCACGTAATCAATCACTTTATCTTAGTTGTACCTGAAAAGCATGTGAGAAAACGGGTCAACTACGAATAGTTGGTGAGTTTCACAATTTTAGTAAACCATGATAAATCCATATCATAATATAATATTATCTGGGGACACTGTTAACCCATAAATACATTTAATAACCTCTGGGGACACTGTTAACCCAGAACTTCCAATAACCTCTGGGGACACTGTTAACCCAGAACACTTCCACTAACCTCTGGGGACACTGTTAACCCAGAAACTTCCAATAACCTCTGGGGACACTGTTAACCCAGAACACTGTTGCGGGACCTTACAATATTAACAACTCAAACAATTACCATTTTAATACATTACCGTACGATTCCCGTACAATAAACATTATATAAATACATTCATTTCCATGCGTTCAGCATGTACTTAATCATTTTGATAGAAACATGCTTTCCGCCCTGGGAAAATATTTAAAACATTTCAGTAAAAAGGGGCTTGTGAAACTCACCTTAGCACATGCAAGCAGGTAACAACAATCATTATCAATTAACACGTCCAATCTGTAATATGATCCCTACGATCGTTATTATACAATTATTGTTTATATAATCTTTAACCTTATCAATCGGTACATCTGGGGACACTGTTAACCCAGGACTGTACCTGTTCCGGGGGCAATGTTAGCCCAGAAATACTTCTCCGGACTCAGATTGTGATGTCGTTTAGAGTTCCATGGTCACAATTTCTATTAGTCGTTTTCTCGTTTTGCGTGCCTAGCACGAATATCCGTTTTATGTATCAAAAATGAGTTTGGTCACACACGACTCGAAAATAGTGGTTGTCTGATAATTTAATTTAAAATGTGAAATTATATCTCGGTTTAGACGTCCCGATTGGCCGCGGGACCCGTTTCCGTCTTTGGCGTACCAGAAACTGTTAAATCGGTTAAAAAAATACCCAAATCATTCGACTTATTTTCGGATGATTCATTTTTACTTGTTTAACTCAATTATATGAAAATAGTCCATTTTTAAGGTTTTTATACACCAGTCAGCTCGCTTAAGCGAACTTCACCGGTTTACGCGTTTTAACTTTAAAAGTTTGATAATTAGCACGATTAATTATCCGTTTACTCTCGGATCTTGAAATTTTGCACAAATCACTTTTTAATAGTGGGGAATTTTATAAAAATATTTCCAGAATTAATTCTTATATTTAAAATTTATTTATCTATTTTTAAACACCATTTAAACACTAAATATGTCGTAAATAACAAACGACCTTAGAAAAATCCCAAATTTTTCCTGGATGTCCCCTGCCATCCACATAGTCCCCTGTAATTTTTCCAGAACCAAAATCTTCTTTTACATGCCATTTTTCCAAAACCGAGCTAGAAATCCCTAGAACTCGTTTAACCAAAAAGCCTACTTAGACTTCTCCAACGGACCTAAAATTTTGTGTGTGACTTATACATGATATGAAAAGCTTATCTGAAATTTTCCAGAATTTTTCATGATATTTAACTATTTTTCACCATTTTTGGCCAAAACCGAGCATTAAATTCGCCAAATATTCTTTATCCAAAAATTACCAAAAATTCACAGAACTCATATTTTCATGTGTTTAACACCTCTGTAAAATTTCATGACCTAACTCTAAAGCATCAACAATCTGTCCAAATTTCTCATACTGAACATAACCGAATGTACCTTTCGTTTTCCGCCACTACAAGCTACAAACTCATCTTTCCGCCTTATCTACCACTAAATACAGAGCCTACAAACAACATACCACAATACCAAGCAAGTTACACTCACGATCAAGCCATTTCTTTCATGGTTACGGTTATGATACTAAAACAAAGATTTAACCGTAAAAATTCGTTTTTGATTCGTTTAACTCCTTTCTTGGACCAAGATCCTTTGTATAACCCGTATACATCACTTGATCATGCAAGAATCGGTTTTCATCTTTGAAACCTCATTTTCTTGCAAACAAACTCAAGAAACGAAGATGAAAACGTATATAATTCGATCTTACCTCGGTTTTTTTTGCTAGAATTGTCGGTTTTTGATTCAAGATCTTGAGAGAATTAAAGGTTTGTTGGATGGTGTTTGTAAAAAAAGAAAATGTAATGTGTTTTGAGGTGGTGTGGTCCGATCAGACTTATGGGATGGATGGGGTGGGTCCCACAAGTTCATTTTTGGCCACTCATTTGGATATCCGCAATCCGGATAATGTTTTGGATAATCTGGTTCAGTTCGTTTCTCAGTTAAACGTTTAATTCGGCTTACAACGAGGCCAAAACGGTCGTTTTTCGGCTTAAAAATAAAATTTATATAAAACCGATTTAAAAACTTAAACCATGACATTTATTAACTTAAAACGTCATATTATTAGTTATTACGCATCTTTTTCGGCTTGATCGATCGTCTCTTGCTCGGTTTGGTATTAAAGGTTTCGTTTAACGTACCGACGTACTATTAAATCGAAATCCTTTTTCTGTGCTTTAATCCACTTATCCCGAAGCTTTAATACTTCGTAACATCACTAAATATCATATATCTCGTCTATAATTGAACCCTCGATTCATTCGGGTTTCAATAACTATCGATCGTTTGATCGCATATTCAATACGGTGAATTATATATTCACGTACAATCAATACAATGAATCATGTTTTCTCGTATAATTACCATGGTAACTCATGTACCCGACATTACATATGACGTAACTAACGTCTACCGGTTAGGGTATACCTGGTTTCGTCGGAATCGTTACATTCTCCCCCCGTTAAGAAATTCCGTCTTCGAAATTTTACACGCCCACTATCTCCTTTCGAGAGAAAGGTGGGGGGTTTTTCCTTCAGAATTCATCCTCGCGTTACCAAGTATAATCTGGTCTTCGCTGTGAATTCCACTTAATCTTAATTAATAAAGCTTGGTATGTCCAAACTGTTTAGTTTTCCCGTCTACTCTCACTACGGAATTAGTTATGATATCAAACATGTCTTCTATGAGTACCTCTATTACTAGTACTTTCGTTGCCTCATCGCTTAGGCACTTTTCAATTCGTATACATGGCAAAATATCATATATAGTACTTAGCCCCTAGAATACTTTAATCAATAAACTAAGTGACCAACCATGGAGATAGTTCTCATGGGTTCCAATTTATTAAGAAGCTATTTTCGGTTTTGCCAAACCTCATATCACCTTTCTCTAAGGTGATGCCTTAAAATGCCTTGTCACCTCTATTCTGGGACAATGGTTTCCTTTGAACGTTGGCATAAACCCTTTGCCAATCACGCGCTGCTTTCAACTTGTCTTAAATATTATAAATCCGATTGGTTGTTTCTCGAATCAATTCAAATTTTATGTCCTGACTGACGCCCATTTTCAATTTAACAAATTGGTGATAATCACTTCACCCATATAAAGCTTCAAGCTCTCGATGCTTCCTTCCCCGCCTTCCAATAATGGAAGTAGGATGACTATTTTGATCTGAGATAATTGAAAATGGCACTCCACGACGAGATACCATTTCATCATCAGGAATTTGGGCAAGAATTCATTGTAATTTATTCCCACTATCATTGGCGAATTTTCTGTCGTTGTGGCGTTCCCTAGGGTTTTTCGGTGTGCAGCCTTATCTCTTGTATAACTCAATATTCACCAACACACGTAACCATATCTTTCTCCAAACTCGACCATTAATAAAAATCCTTTCAGATATTCGTATCATCGATAGTCAAATCCGATCCCGGATGTATGGATTATTTCGATCTATGCGCTTCGTCAATGATTAATTCACGAAGGTCATGGAGAGTCGGGATCCAAACCCGATTTTTTTGAAGTAGAGAATTTAGTCCACGCGCTGTTCGGAATTCTCCTCATTGCCGTAAGATTCCTTCTTTTCCAATTGTTCCTCTTTCAACGCCTCACGTTGAGCGACTCGAATCAGGTTCGAAGGTTCGACTGGACTATCATCCCCAGCACTCGCACTCACAATGGCTTAACCCGATCTTTCTTACTCAAGGCATCGGCTACGACGTTAGCCTTGCCAGGGTGATAACGGATGTCACAGTCATAATCGCTTAGCAACTCGACCCATCTTCGTTTCCTCATATTCAGTTCTTTCTGATCGAATATGTGCTGCAAACTTTTATGATCGGTGAAGATGGTGCACTTCGTATCGTAGAGATAATGTCTCCACATTTTAAGTGCGAAGATAACCGCTCCCAGTTCTAAGTCGTGAGTAGTGTAATTTTTCTCGTGTACTTTTAACTGTCGGGAAGCATAGGTTATAACCTTATTATACTGCGTCAACACGCATCCTAACCCTTTACGCGATGCGTCACAATACGCAACAAAACCATCGTCTCCATCGAGGAGACTTAAAATCGGCGCTTGGCACAATTTTAATTGTTTCTATCTTATTTGGATCTTTGTGAAATCTTTGTTGCTTTACAACATGACCAAGGGATTATTCCTTCTTTATTCAAAATCACATTTCGAAAACTTCACGTATAGCTCCTCTTGCTTTAACACTTCCACAATTTTCTTAACCGTCGTTCGTGCTCTTCTTTACGTTGCAAATATATCAAAATATCATCAATGAATGCTATGACAAATTCGTCAAAATAAAGTTTATAGACTCGGTTCATGAGGTCCATGAACACTGCCGGCGCATTTGTTAGCCCGAGAGGCATAACTAAGGATTCATAATGGCCGTAACGAACCCGAAACGCTGTTGTTGCAACGTCCTCCTCTTGGATTTTTCATTTGGTGATAACTATATCTAAGATCAATTTTCTAAAAATAGATCGCCCCTTGCAATTGGTTAAATAGATCATTTACTTCGAAGAAGTGAATACCTATTCCTGATCGTCACTTTATTCAGTTCTCCCTAATCAATACATATCCTAACACTTCCGTCCTTCATTTCCCAAACAACACTGGTGCACCCCATGGTGACTAACTAGGTCGTATGAAACCTTATCCAATAATTCTTGCATTTCAGTTGGTGCAAGTCGGTAAGATGCTTTAGCAACAGGGCCAGCTTGAGGTATTAAATCGATTCTGAATTCGACCTGTCGGGTTGGCGGTATTCCAGGAAGTTCTTCTGGGAAAACTTGTGGAAATTCGCGTACCATCGGGATATCTTCTATATGTTTTCTTTTAATTACTTTGGCAATCGCGTTTGTTAAATACACCACGTCTTCTTGTCGTAAATATTATAACATCTCAAGATGAGATTAGAGTGGTAACATAATACCGTACACTTTTCTCTGTATCAAATCGCTTCATCGTCCGAAGGAGATCTTCTAATCGTCTTCTTTTCATATTTGATTTCAGCTTCATGTTGAGTTAGCCAATCCATGCTAACTATTACGTCAACACTTCTTTACTTTACTGGTCGTAGGTCAATAAGGAAAGGTTAATCGTTCAGAATAATAGGACAATTCCGAACAATTTAGTTAACCATTAGGGATTTACCGTTAGCGATTCTACAGTATAGGGTTCTATAGTTTCACTTAATCGGTATCTTTCCAAATGATAGGAGGTTAACGGGAACTAACTTCTATCGACGACCGTAAAAATTATCACTGAAGTCTATTGATTTAAAACTACCACATACTTAACACCACCTTTGGATCATGACGTGCTTTATTCAAATTACTCACAAAAGCACGGCTCCTTGCTTGATCAGAGGTTGATGCTTGTCATGAGGTTCGTCTTCCAACGACACCTTGGTTCAACTTTGGGCAATTTCTTTTGAAACGTTCTGTACTGCCACATTCATAGCAAGTACAACTGTTTGGCATAATTTGGTTTCTTTGGATGGATTGTTATTGAAGTTGTTGGGTTCGGAGTGGTTGTACACGAATGGGTTGGGGTTGCCGGTTCACATGGCTTCAATTGGTTCTACAATTGGGGCATTACGCTCATCTTTACCACACCTGTGGCCTACTAACACTCGACATTCTTCTTCCTACCGATAACCATATTTTCCACATTTAGGGAAGGACCCTTCATGCGGTTCATGTTTTCAAACCAGAACTAGTCTTAGTATAATTCTGGGTTGTAGGACATGCCTACTTATTCACAAGTCTATCTTGCACTATACCTTTATCATTTCTCTTCTTTAATACTCGACGTCTCTCCTAACGTCCTTCCAGTACGCTTCCCATAGAGTCAAATATATCAATGCTGACTGGTGACACAACCCTTCCAAAGGTTATATATTTTACAGGATTGACTATACTCCTTATCGATGGAGTTAGCTCCCAATATAGCGCTCACTTCGCTTAATTTCAGGAGTAATTAGCCAAGTTACCAGACATGACAATTCCTTCGAACGGTTAGCGTGTTCTAAGTGATCAGCACACAACATTTCTATCTTTCATAGCTCAGTTCCCAATCTCTGAGTTTAATTACTCGAATAAAAGTGCTCTAGCACAAGAATTTTAAATCCTGACCATATTATCTGAGCAATAATTTTTTTTTTCTAACTATAATTTTGTACCATCGTGTTCCATCACGATACAACATAATATACCAACATATCTGTAGCATATTTCACTACACAATGTTCTAGACTCTTACCAATATCCTTAACCATTTCGATCTTTTCTATCCACTCACTAATCTATTCCTCCCTTTACCATCAGTAAACTATTAATAATCCCCTTAACACAACCGATAAACATATCCTTCATACCGGATCTAATTCATTACGACTACTATTCATGTTTAGTTTATAACTAATACTTGTAGTCATAATAGCATTCGGTGGGACATTATCACTCTTAGTAATACCACTAAGAATTGAAATATTCATAATCATGTGATTGCTCGATCTATAATTCTGCGATCACATTTGCATCAACACTAGCAGTGATCTGTGATACTACATTCGGTATCATCATCTGCTATCTTTGAGCAATCAACCGAATCATATCAATCTCCATCATTGGAGTTACTCTTTTTATGTCATTCTGCCGTACTCATCTCGTACGCAGTAATCAATACTAATCTCACTGTATAACTCGTTACCAGTTCAATCATAACAACAGGTACACATACACACCAAATATTATCATACATATTACACATACCAGTATCTAGTATATATGTCCCACAAGTATAATAACATATGGACTTAACCTGACGTCGGTTAACTTTTAAATACGCTTCATAACCCTTGTCACCAACTGACATAGAGATCTTTCTCAACAAAGATCAATGTTTAATATGCTTGATTTCAATATCCTTCTGCATGTCAGCATAACCGATACATGCTCACCGTGAGCACCAAACGATTACATACCACGGAGTTATAATATCCGTGTTTATTCGTATATCCGGCATACACAGTATACCTCCTACGAACGAACAACCAACTATGCTATAATGATTCCAACACTTCTTTGTGTATAGGTAATCATTCTATTCGAGCATACATGGGTGTAAACATCTAACGGATGTAAGGATAACATAGGGAGTTGCAAGGTTCAAGGTAATCGCGCAACATGGGTTGCCTTCAAATATTATTAATTACTATTATGGGAAACTCTACACTCGCTCAGTCAATGTCCTCAGGCGTTCTAGGTTTGCTAAAATCGGTAATTCTCGATCTGCAGTTGGTCTGTCTCATATGTTTGTGAGTGAGCAATACATATATATATATTTCAAAATATTATTTTATTTTTTATTTTTTTTTTATTTATTTACTCCTTTACTTTAATGAAATAAGAATGGGTTCAGGTACGGATCCGTTCGTACGTGAGGGTCGACGGTTCGGGTGAACATCTGGGGTTATTAGGATATACGGTACCGATGTTGGTAGGGTAAGGGATTCATCAATTTTGGTTGGGAGTGACGGTTACTAGATATTTCTGGTTAATGTCAAACGGGAGATCTAACTTGGTACTATCATAACTATGGCCCGATAAGTCAGACTTATCATCAACCGATGCTCTAGAAATTTCGGCATCCTCGGTACTTTTTATTATTTCCTTCCCCGGTTCCTTATCCGGGTCCCATTTCTCAATACATGTACCCACAAGATATGTACATATATATATATATACATATTAGCACGTATAGATAATATTATATACTTTACACATATGTTGCCATTTTTACCTATTAATGTACCCCGTGACTTCCCCTAAATTCCCTCGTGCGGACAAGTCTGTTATTATGTTCCGGACCATAATAACTCACTTGTCCATCCAAGTTCATCCAGACCTCGTCACTATAAATTATTAGTTGATATTCAGATCCTATAATACTTGAGCTACTGGTTATATTTTAGGTATTTTTTAAAGACATCCTAATTCTATTTTAACCAATGGCTCTGATACCAAGTTCTGTAACACCCCGTAACCGCAGCGGAAACGTAAACGGGATGCGACAGACACCTCTGATATCAACCACATTGTTTATAAAGAAAACCAAATGCATTAATATACTTCAAAATTACATTATCTCATCTTTCATTACCGTCTAGGTGATACACACATCATACAATACGGTTCATAATTCTATCTGTTATAATGTATCCTAACGTCCAGCACGCAAACCTTACACACATCAAGCACTTAGCACGTAATCAATCACTTTATCTTAGTTGTACCTGAAAAGCATGTGAGAAAACGGGTCAACTACGAATAGTTGGTGAGTTTCACAATTTTAGTAAACCATGATAAATCCATATCATAATATAATATTATCTGGGGACACTGTTAACCCATAAATACATTTAATAACCTCTGGGGACACTGTTAACCCAGAACTTCCAATAACCTCTGGGGACACTGTTAACCCAGAACACTTCCACTAACCTCTGGGGACACTGTTAACCCAGAAACTTCCAATAACCTCTGGGGACACTGTTAACCCAGAACACTGTTGCGGGACCTTACAATATTAACAACTCAAACAATTACCATTTTAATACATTACCGTACGATTCCCGTACAATAAACATTATATAAATACATTCATTTCCATGCGTTCAGCATGTACTTAATCATTTTGATAGAAACATGCTTTCCGCCCTGGGAAAATATTTAAAACATTTCAGTAAAAAGGGGCTTGTGAAACTCACCTTAGCACATGCAAGCAGGTAAAAACAATCATTATCAATTAACACGTCCAATCTGTAATATGATCCCTACGATCGTTATTATACAATTATTGTTTATATAATCTTTAACCTTATCAATCGGTACATCTGGGGACACTGTTAACCCAGGACTGTACCTGTTCCGGGGGCAATGTTAGCCAAGAAATACTTCTCCGGACTCAGATTGTGATGTCGTTTAGAGTTCCATGGTCACAATTTCTATTAGTCGTTTTCTCGTTTTGCGTGCCTAGCACGAATATCCGTTTTATGTATCAAAAATGAGTTTGGTCACACACGACTCGAAAATAGTGGTTGTCTGATAATTTAATTTAAAATGTGAAATTATATCTCGGTTTAGACGTCCCGATTGGCCGCGGGACCCGTTTCCGTCTTTGGCGTACCAGAAACTGTTAAATCGGTTAAAAAAATACCCAAATCATTCGACTTATTTTCGGATGATTCATTTTTACTTGTTTAACTCAATTATATGAAAATAGTCCATTTTTAAGGTTTTTATACACCAGTCAGCTCGCTTAAGCGAACTTCACCGGTTTACGCGTTTTAACTTTAAAAGTTTGATAATTAGCACGATTAATTATCCGTTTACTCTTGGATCTTGAAATTTTGCACAAATCACTTTTTAATAGTGGGGAATTTTATAAAAATATTTCCAGAATTAATTCTTATATTTAAAATTTATTTATCTATTTTTAAACACCATTTAAACACTAAATATGTCGTAAATAACAAACGACCTTAGAAAAATCCCAAATTTTTCCTGGATGTCCCCTGCCATCCACATAGTCCCCTGTAATTTTTCCAGAACCAAAATCTTCTTTTACATGCCATTTTTCCAAAACCGAGCTAGAAATCCCTAGAACTCGTTTAACCAAAAAGCCTACTTAGACTTCTCCAACGGACCTAAAATTTTGTGTGTGACTTATACATGATATGAAAAGCTTATCTGAAATTTTCCAGAATTTTTCATGATATTTAACTATTTTTCACCATTTTTGGCCAAAACCGAGCATTAAATTCGCCAAATATTCTTTATCCAAAAATTACCAAAAATTCACAGAACTCATATTTTCATGTGTTTAACACCTCTGTAAAATTTCATGACCTAACTCTAAAGTATCAACAATCTGTCCAAATTTCCCATAACCGAACATAACCGAATATACCTTTCGTTTTCCGCCACTACAAGCTACAAACTCATCTTTCCGCCTTATCTAACACTAAATAAAGAGCCTACAAACAACATACCACAATACCAAGCAAGTTACACTCACGATCAAGCCATTTCTTTCATGGTTACGGTTATGATACTAAAACAAAGATTTAACCGTAAAAATTCGTTTTTGATTCGTTTAACTCCTTTCTTGGACCAAGATCCTTTGTATAACCCGTATACATCACTTGATCATGCAAGAATCGGTTTTCATCTTTGAAACCTCATTTTCTTGCAAACAAACTCAAGAAACGAAGATGAAAACGTATATAATTCGATCTTACCTCGGTTTTTCTTGCTAGAATTGTCGGTTTTTGATTCAAGATCTTGAGAGAATTAAAGGTTTGTTGGATGGTGTTTGTAAAAAAAGAAAATGTAATGTTTTGAGGTGGTGTGGTCCGATCGGACTTATGGGATGGATGGGGTGGGTCCCACAAGTTCATTTTTGGCCACTCATTTGGATATCCGCAATCCGGATAATGTTTTGGATAATCTGGTTCAGTTCGTTTCTCAGTTAAACGTTTAATTCGGCTTACAACGAGGCCAAAACGGTCGTTTTTCGGCTTAAAAATAAAATTTATATAAAACCGATTTAAAAACTTAAACCATGACATTTATTAACTTAAAACGTCATATTATTAGTTATTACGCATCTTTTTCGGCTTGATTGATCGTCTCTTGCTCGGTTTGGTATTAAAGGTTTCGTTTAACGTACCGACGTACTATTAAATCGAAATCCTTTTTCTGTGCTTTAATCCACTTATCCCGAAGCTTTAATACTTCGTAACATCACTAAATATCATATATCTCGTCTTTAATTGAACCCTCGATTCATTCGGGTTTCAATAACTATCGATCGTTTGATCGCATATTCAATACGGTGAATTATATATTCACGTACAATCAATACAATGAATCATGTTTTCTCGTATAATTACCATGGTAACTCATGTACCCGACATTACATATGACGTAACTAACGTCTACCGGTTAGGGTATACCTGGTTTCGTCGGAATCGTTACAATAAAAGTCTCCTAATGTAAATAGGCTAGACAACTCGACGAGGAAATGGAATGCGTGAGCAAACGAAACGGACAAGAGAATGAAATTGATTATTAACATTTCATTATCCTGTTTGATTAACCTATGGAAATGTAATGAATCATTGATTTGTGTTGTTTGGTAGTTAGGATAAAGAGACGGAATGAAATATAGGTGACAAAATACTCTGCCTCAAAACAAAGAAAATTTGCCAAAATAACAAAATGCTAATGGCGATCGTGGTGGTGATGTGGCAATTTCAACAATGGTGGTGGTGATGTTGGTCAATAGCGAAGTTGGGAATAAAAAGCCGGGGGTTCGAATTTTAGAGTGAAAACGGATAAAATTTCATTATTAAGTAAATAGGGTGAGCGTGTGAGTATGTGTGTGGGGGGGAGGGGGTTGGGGACCCCCGCCCCTCCATTAAGCTACGAATGAATGATTTTGATGTGTTTAAAGGTAATGAAATTCCTTGTATAACACGTGATTTTATTAAACTGGCCAACCAAGCATCCTGTTTTTCATTATCTCACAACAACGATCTATTGTATTTAACTTGTCATTCTTATATACCAAACGTTATATATGTGTGTGTTGTTTGATAGTTTAAATAAACTTTCTATACTAGGTTATTTGGTAGGATGTATAACTTTTATTGAGACCTTTTGTTAATTATTGATTTTTTAATTGTATGCGACTAAATTCTTCTTTTTTCTAAATTGAGTAAACTGCGGTTTTTGTCCAGTGTTTGTTCAAATCTGCAGTTTTAGCCAAATAGTTTCAAATTAGCGATTTTCGTCCCTGTGGTTTCATTTCACTTGCAATTAAACCCAACCCACTAACACCGTTAAGTCCGGTCGTTAAACCCATTAGTTTGCTCCTCACGTGAGGGACAATTTTGTCATTTTTTCCAAATACACCCTAACCCCTCACGTGAAGAGGCTTGCGAATTAGGGTTAGGTTTATTTGGGGAGAAAAAGGACAAAACTGTTTCTCATGTGAGGAGCACACTGATGGGTTTAAGGACCAGACTTAACGGAGTTAGTGAAGTCGGGTTTAATTGCAAGTGAAATGAAACCAAAGGGACGAAAAACGCAAATTTAAAACTATTTGACTAAAACCAGAAATTTAGACAAACCATAGGGACAAAACTACAATTCATTCTTCTAAATTTGTAGTGTAGTGAAACAATACTGAGAGTGTACACTCGTCTTATTAAATCTTATATCATCACAAGCATAGACACAAAACGTCACTTTGAATTATGTTACATATTTGATTTTATGAAGATACTTAAGTGAGATCATATCTCCACATAACTAGTTTTATATGAATTGGTGTGATCCGATCTATGCTACCCAAGTAGGTGAGAAGTGCCTTTATCTTCTCCGTATATAGTTATGAACATAGTTGTATCATGTTAAAGAGACTACGTTAGAATTGGGCTTATATAACCCAATAAGAAGTATTGAGCTTGATAAGCCCAAGAAGCAAGCCCATGCCCAATGGCATCTTATGCACACCAAGAAAAGAACCGGGATCGATGGAGAACCAGTCGCTATTGGCCTGATGACAAGAAAGAGCAGGGACATACGTAATCCAAGAGGAAAGGAAATACCCGGTGGATAATAGCGAGTCTCCTGCCAAAGTCAGAGGGAAGAGAAGGATCCAACGGATAATAGGCTAGGTCTAAGACCAACGGTCCAGGGAAAGATTCCCAGGAGACACTATATATGTAAATGGGCCCATTGTAAAATGGTTATGTTAAAGTGAATAAAAGGATTCTCTTATGTTGTATGGTCGTCTTTCACTAAAACGGACTACCGAACTCTCATACTCACTATCACATCAATACCCGCCTAGTGCCTGATGTTCCCCCAAAATTTGATGGGAGGAGCCCGAGTGTGGTTTGATAGCCTCGAACCAGGAAGCATAGATATCTACGAAGAGCTGAGAGGAAAGTTTTTACCGAATTTTAGCCAACAACGGAAGGCTATGAAGAATCCTAACGAGATCCTACACATTCGGAGGAGGGATGAAGAAAAGGTGGAGCAGTTCATGGACCGGTATGTGGCTGAGAGTATGAATATCAAAGGAGTCCCCGAGGTCATGAAAATAAGCGGTTTCATAAATGGGGTAAGATTCTCCCAACTTACAGAAAAACTGGGGGAAGACTTTCCTACCACCTTTGACCAATTCATGGACCGGGTACGAGCCTTTGTTAGGGGGAAGGACACGGGATCTAAATTCCGGGAATAGGAAACTAAGAAAGTAACTCTCAAACCAGGGGGTGGAAAGAGCGTCGGAGGACCAAGTCCCAGCAAGGGCAGAACTCCCTTCGAAAGAGCCCGCTTCACACCATACCGAGCTCCCAGAAACCACCCTGGTTACTCCCCGGTGGCTTACTACCCGCCTCATTTTCCCATCAACATACGTCCAGAAGGGGGTAAGTACACACCCCATTATGGTGAGAAGCCCAAATCAAGGGGGAGACGTGTTTGTGGCAGACGAGACCAAGTACACACCCAAAACATCCAGCCCTTTCAAACAAGCATACAAGTCTAATCCCCAGGGGTATTGCAACTATCACGAAAGCCACGGTCACACCACTGAAAGCTGCGTGCAGCTCAAAAGACTATGGGAAGCATCTCTAAAGTCAGGAAAATTACCTCCTCCAACAAGGGAATACCCCTTGATGTATATAAAAATATACATATTTTTAGCATCAAATAATCTCTAAAAACCGCAACTCCTATCGTATAATATAGTTAAAATAACTACATATCATGTTAAAATGTATTTTCAGATGAATCCAAGCCTCAAACGAAGAAACGAATGTAAAGCCAAAGAAAAACCAAAGAAAACCCAAGAAAACAACAAAACATGGGGATGCGATTCTGGTAACACGGGGTCGTGCTTCTGGGAACACGGGGCCGTGCTCACCTATCAGAAAACACAAAAATCTACAAGAAAAGACAAAATAGTGGACAGCTGGACACGGGTCCGTGCTTCAATGGACACGAGGCCGTGGTGAGTCATCATGTATGATCTGACAACATGCGACTGGGACACATAGACATGGGGTTGTGCTTAATAAAGAACGGGGCCGTGCTTCTACCTCTAGATAGCCTATAAATAGAGGCTCTTGTGGCATTTGAGAAGTGTGCCTTGAAGAGAGTTCTATACGGTTTTCACTTATAAACACCCACCAACACTCATATTGAAGGTCTTGTAAGGAGTTTGAAGGCTTGGAGGTTACCATCATCATCCATCATCATCAACATCATCATAATCCATCATCATCATTAAGAAGGGAGATTCATCCACATTTGATTAGATTGTTCTAGTTTAATCATGTGTTTGTTATCATCATCTCTTTTAATGTTCATAACAATGCTCATTATGAGCTAAACTCCATTTACCATCTAAAATATATGAAGAAACTTTGTTTTACTTGATGATTATATAGAGCATGTGATTTAGTTTAGTAAAGTACATGGTTATCTTGCAATTATCTTTTGATGAGAAATGTTTCACCATCTTAATTCAACAATTCAAAGTTGGTGATTGTCAATTATATTGACAATCGTTCATGATCGATTCATGTTCATGAAAGATATAAATACATTGATAATTTAACGAAACATGGATCCTTATATTGTACTTAGAAATGATGAGATATAAGTTATGATATATTTCTCTAGTTTTGGTAATTCTGAAATAACATCGTTAACACGATTGCCTAGGTTATCATGCTAGTTAAAGAAATCATATGATGACGGAATGTGTAACTATAACCTACTTAAATCAACCAAGCGGAGGTTGTGTGACTAAACTATAACCACCCAAATTTGTTAGAATTGGTATTTGAGAAATCTAAGTTAATCCTAATCTTTCTACTTTACTAAACTACTTGCCAACTCAAATTGACATTATCATGGTAGCATGATATCAGGAAAGGGTTGACTTTAAAATGCGCATGTTACTTTCTTTTATGTCATAGGGTATGCTCACTTAGAAATGAGGGGCTATTCTATAATATATTATCACGGCAAGTTTATCACGTGTTTATATAATAATCATCAAGGAACAATGGAGTGGATTCTTAATCTTAGATGGTAACCTTCATATAATTGAACTACTTGTTTAGAATTTCTCGTCTTGGTCACCTATATATTATATATAAGTATTTATAGTTTATAAAAAATTCAAAAATCAACCCCAATATGATTAAAACCTCCGATTAAAGTAAAACGACGATTCTTTGTTAGAAACATTTGTGTCCACGGATCGATACTTGGTTCTTACCAATACTATTCTACATATACGATAGGTACACTTGCCTATTTTGTGTGTGTTTAGTCGTAGTAGAAATCACTTTTATAAATTTAAAACACGATCTTGTGCAAAGCTAAATAATCCATCCTTTCATAATTTTACAAGCACGCATAGCACACATCAATTTTTTGGCGCCGTTGCCGGGGACACGGTACGTTTCTAAGAACAATCCAAGTTTTAATTTAATCATTGTTTATAATTGTATAAATTTTTAATTTTTATTTAATTTACTTTTTACTAACTATTAAACTATATAATTTTATGGCTAGCCTAATTTTAACCTTTATTTACCTAACCTTTACTTTAGCTTAATTAACTTAGACCTTAGTATAGTTTTTAGAATAGCTTAGCCTAACTCGTAGTTTAACTAACCTTTAGTTTAGTTTAAATAGTTTAAATTTGATTTAACCCCATGTAGGTCCTCTACATTCGGACCTGAGCTTGTTTCTCCAAATTCTGAACCGGAACGACTCTTTCGTCGACGAAAGCGTAAACGGACTTCACAAAACGCCGAAACAATCAAATACGAGTCAGTAGACGCCACCATATCAGGATAAAATCAAACCGAAGAAATGATGGCGGCCCAAAACAATGATCTGAACATGAGCCACTATGCCAAGCCAACTCTCGAAGGCTGTGGCAATGGAGTGGCTCCACCCGATATCATCGAAAATTTCGAAATCAAATCAAGCACCATCCATATGGTGGAAAATTCAGTTCAATTTCATGGTCTCCTCGACGAATACCCTCTTTCTCATATATCTCGATTCCTACGAATCTGCGGAACCTTTTAAATCCAAAACTGTTCGGAAGATCAAATCAAACTCAAACTATTTCCTTTCTCTCTAAGGGGTCAAGCCTTAAAATGGATAGAATCTCTTACCTCTTGCTCCATCACTACCTGGGACCAGATGGTTAAACAGTTTCTCCTCAAATACTTTTCGCCTGATAAAACTACCAAATACCGATCCAGCATTACCGGATTCCGGACCGATGATGATGAGTCGTTACATGCAGCATGAAAGAGATACAAAAGTCTTCTGAGAAGATGCCCACATCATGGACTGAGTGTATGGTTACAAGTACAAACCTTCTTTGATGCGCAATCTAGTCAAAACAAACATGCCATCGACCAAATTGTCGGTGGAGACTTAGGATCCAAATCACCTAACGAAGCATTTGAAGTCCTGGAAAAAGCAGCAAAAAGAGTTTCGCCTATAACCCAACAAGATCTACACCAACCCATAAAGGAATACACCACGTCGATTCCAACACTCTTGTCACCACACAGCTTGAAGCCCTTTCTAAGAAATTCGAACAACTTCAAGCCGAACTATCAAAAACCAAGATCACCTGTGACACCTGTGGAGGAACTCACAAGAAAAGTGACTGAAGACAAGTCAATATGGCCATGGAGGAAGTCGATTTCATCGCTCGTCATAATAACGCTTTCAGCAACAACTATAATCCAGGATGGAGAAACCACCCGAATTTCAGTTGAAAGGACGGAGGTAACACTCAACCCCTACCCGGATTCGAAAAAGACCGATGAATCAACCCTTCCAATCAAAATCCCAATTTCAAGATCAAAGTTCTAATAGCCATCAAACCCCAAGCTACTCAAAAATTGAAGAAATGTTAATCCAAATCATGACCAAAACAAATGAAGCATGTCAGGTCCCTTGATTTCAGATGGATCTTACTCAAATCATGTCATAACTCACACAAATAGCTGTGCCGACAAGAGAGTTAATGACAGGATGCTATATTTAGAAAGAATACTTTTATTAAAGGCGGAATCAATAATAAACAGTAATCTTTCTAAATATAACATCCCGTCATTAACTCTCTTGTCGGCACAGCTATTTGTGTGAGTTATGACATGATTTAAGTAAGATCCATCTTAAATCAAGGGACCTGACAAGTGGTATCAGAGCTGGTTGCTGCTATTTCAGGAAGATTCTTGTTGCTGATTGAAAATCTGAAGAAAGATGACGTAAGCAGACAACTGTTCCATTGAAAAGTGACGTCAGCTGCTCTGCTTTTCATTTTCTTTCCAGATCTACATCTTTCCGATGTTTTCTCTTCCTTATTTCAATTAAAGTTTAAATCTTTGTCTCTGATTCTTGTTCTGTTCGCACCAGACTCATCAGATCTGTACAACTGGTTGTCAGATCTGAGGATTTTTAAAACTTGACCTTTTTCAAATCAACTGATTTTGATTTTTCAAAATGTCTGGGTACGAAGAACAAGAAGTCTCTACTAATAAGATTCCTAGACTCTATGGACAGGAAAACTTTACAAAATGGAAGGTCTTATTTGAAGCAGCCGTTTGCTATAATGATGTGGACATGTAGAATTCTTTCAAAAATGGTCCACAAGACCCAACTGAAGGTGCTAATGCAACTGCTGCTGTTAGAGAAAGGATGAGGAAGGTAGATGACAGGGCCTTAGCCATGATAAAGCTAGGCCTGTCATGGGAAATACTAACCAAGGTTTCACATCACACCACAGCTAAGGCTATGTATGATGCAATTCTTGAAATGTTTGAGGGTAACACTGAACTGAAAAACATCAAGAAGCACAGACTCAAACAACAGTTAGAAAGGTTTAAATACAAGGAAGGGGAAAGATTGAAGTCAATCCTGGAAAGATTCTTGGCTATTGTGAATGAGCTAAGAACAATTGATTATGTCATGACTGATTTTGACTTGAATACCAAGCTTCTGAACTCTATGCCTAAGGAGTGGTATACTGCATGCAAATTCATCCTCCAGAAGCCAAATTTCAATGATTTGAAGGTAGATGATGTAGTATGTTTCCTTCAGGCTGCAGAGATAGAAATGATTGAAAATGAAATGATCAAAGAAGAGAAGCCATGTTTTCAAGTAGCCAATGCTCTCATTGCACCAATGGGGAGCCTATCAACCAAGAACCAACAACAGATTCCAATCATTGAAGAACCAAATGAGCATGGTGTTGATACACCTAAGGATTTTGTTGGTGGAGGCTCAGGAAACTCACAAAACCAGCAGAGGTTTAATGTCCAGCTCTTGGAAGAGAATGATTCAGCCTCAATGGCTAGTGGACATGGACCCTATGTTGGTGGTAATGGAAGTCATGGATCAGAATATCATGGTTTGCTCTCATTGTTCACTGAGTCCTATAATGCTTTTGTTGCAAAGAACATGGTTCATACAAGCATTGTACAAGATGATCTAGAGCAGATAGATGCTGATGATTTGGAGGACATGGATTTGAAATGGCAAGCTGCAATGTTAGCACTCAGAAGCAAGAGGCTGTATAACAGAACTGGTAGATCACTCCTATCAGGGACAAATAAAAGGATTGGATTTGACAAATCAAGGGCCATCTATTATAACTATCCACAGCCTGGGCATTTTGCTAGAGAATGCAACATGCCTAGGAATTTTCAAGTGAACCAATTTCAAAACCAACCAAGAAACCAGCAGACTTATCAGCAGTTTCAGCAGACTCAGCCTAGAAACAGCAACTTCAATAACAACTCCAACAATTATAACCCCAACTTCAACAACATCCAATGAACAATAATCAACAAGTTGTGCCACAGAATCAAGGATTTCAAAGGTACAACAATCAGAATCTTCAAACTGTACCTAACAATTCAATTCCAACCAACCAAAATCAACCCAGAAATCAAGGGACCTGACAAAGCAGAAAAAAAGGCTGACTCAAGAGCTGTTGATATCAGCGGAGTATTGTTAAAACATGAAGCCGACCTAAAAAGTCAACAAGCATCATTGCAGAATCTGGAAACTCAGATCGGACAAACTACCCGAAAATTATCCGAAAGGCCACCCGGTACTCTTCCAAAGCAACACAATCACCAACCCGAATGCGACATCTAACGTTGTTACACTCAGAAGTGGTACAACCACTATTACCTCACCAACTTCAGAACCAGTTACGGAAAAGGAACCCCCTGATAAAACGCTGGAAAGACTGAACCCAACGGGCACCGTACAACCCAATGAGCCAATCCGAACTTATATTCCACCTATTCCATACCCTGGAAAGCTGATGCAGGAAATATTGGAAGCTCAGTACGGGAAGTTTTTAGAACTCTTCAAACAACTCCACATCAATATCCCTTTTATCAAAGTCATCGCTCAAATGCCAAAATATGCCAAGTTCCTCAAAGAAGTACTGACAAACAAGAGGAAGCTGGTGGAGCTATCACATGTCACCCAGAGTGAAGAATGTTCAGCAGTCCTCCAAAACAAGTTGCCAACAAAAATGACCGGTCCAGGGAGCTTTACTATCCCTTGTCTCATAGGAAATTTATTTTTTAGCAATGCCCTAGCCGACCTAGGAGCTAGTATTAACCTAATGCCATATGCGGTCTTTGCAAAACTAGGGATAGGAGAACCAAAGCCCACCCGCATGAGCATTCACTTAGCTTACCGATCTGTTAAATACCCTTAGGGCATTGTTGAAAACATGCTTGTCAAAATTGACAAGTTTGTTTTCCCAGTAGACTTTGTGATTCTAGACATGGAGGAAGACAAAAGTGTACCTATGATTTTAGGAAGACCCTTCTAAGCCACTGCAAAGGCTATTATTGATGTTTGCACCGGCAAACTCACTCTCAGGGTCAATGACGAGGAAATCACTTTTGATATAGGAAAATCTATGCAATATCCGCAACATCACGATGAAACATTATATTGTGTCGACATCATCTATTCTATCGTGAGTTGCTATATGCGAGATTCCTCCCTCGCTAACCCACTAGATACACAAATCTTAACCGGAATAGACACCAAGCTCGTTTTAGAAAATAAAAATATCAATACTAATGACAACAATCAAGAAACATCAGAAGTAGTATATGAGATAACTGAAATTAATGAAAAGTCAAAAACATCAATTGAAGAACCACTAACCTTAGAAGTAAAAGAACTTCCACACCATCCCGAATATGCCTTCCTCGAAAAGGACTCTCAGCTTCCAGTAATTATTTCATCTCACCTTTCTAAAGAAGAGAAAGACGAACTTCTTAAGGTTCTCAAAAACCATAAGAAGGCTATCGCATGGATATCAAGGGAGTCAGTCCTTTCTTTTGTACTCACAAAATTCTCATGGAGGAAGAATACAAGCCCGTGGTCCAACATCAAATACGTCTCAATCCCAACATGCAAGATGTGGTGAAGAAAGAAGTAATCAAACTCCTTGATGCTGGAATAATCTACCCAATCTCAGATTCACCGTGGGTTAGTCCAGTTCAAGTAGTACCCAAGAAGGGAGGAATGAAAGTTGTAATGAACGAGAAAGACGAGCTAATACCAATGAGGATCATCACAGGCTGGCGAGTTTGTATTGACTACTGAAACTAAATGACGCCACAAGAAAAGATCATTTTCCACTTCCTTTCATCGATCAAATGCTTGAACGATTATATGGAAAAATGTTCTACTGTTTTCTTGATGGATTTTCTGGATACATTTAAATCCCAATTGCTCCTGAAGATCAAGAGAAAACAACCTTAACATGTCCGTATGGAACCTTCGCCCATCGAAGAATGCCGTTTGGACTATGCAATGCTTCAGCCACCTTCCAACGTTGCATGGTGGCCATCTTTCATGAAATGATCAAACACTCTATGGAAGTTTTCATGGAAGACTTCTCCGTCTTTGGAGACTCCTTCGATCATTATCTAAAGAACCTAGACAAAATGTTGGCTAGGTGTGAGGAAGTAAATCTCTGGGAAAAATGTCACTTTATGGTTAAAGAAGGCATCGTTCTCGGCCACAAGATTTCTCAAAAAGGGCTAGAAGTGGATAGGGCAAAAATAGAAACTATCTCTAAACTTCCCACACCAACTTCAGCCAAAGCCATTAGAAGTTTTCTAGGTCATGTAGTATTCCACCGTCGTTTCATAAAAGACTTCTCCAAACTTGCTAGACCTATGACCAAACTTCTGGAGAAAGACGCACAGTTTGTCTTCTCTGAAGAATGTGTTGAATCATTTAACACATTAAAAGACAAGCTTGTCAACGCACCAATCATGACTACACCCGATTGGACCCTTCCATTCGAGATCATGTGCGATGCAAGTGACTTTGCAGTTGGAGCCGTACTCGGACAACGCAAAGAAAAACACTTTCACCCAATTTACTATGCTAGTAAAACTCTAAATGATGCACAGGAAAATTACACTACAACAGAAAAAGAGTTACTAGCAGTAGTCTTTGCCTTTGAAAAATTTAGATCCTACCTAGTTCTTTCCAAAACCATAGTTTACACTGACCATGCCGCCATACGTTACCTCTTCAACAAGCAAGATGCCAAACCCATACTTATCCGTTGGATTCTACTACTCCAAGAATTTGACATTGAAGTTAAGGACAAGAAAGAAGCAGAGAACGTAGCTGCAGGCCATCTCTCAAGCTTAGAATGCCCAGCTTCAAAAGAACATCATGAGAAAATTATCAATGATAATTTTCCATATGAAGTTATCATGCATATCCAAGCAGTCATGCATGAGAAATATGAAAGTCCTTGGTTTGCCGACTTTGCAAACTATCTAGCTTGCAGAATCCTAAGAAAAGTGCTAACTCATCAACAACGGAAGAAATTCTTCTCCGACCTTAAGTTCTACTTCTGGGAGGATCCTTACTTGTTTAGGATAAGTGCCGATAAGGTTGTTCGTAGGTGTGTAGCAGGAAAGGAAGCCTTAGATATTCTCAAATACTACCATAAAGGCCCAACTGGAAGACACCACAGTACCGCCACTACGGTCAGGAAAGTATTTAATGCATGATTCTTTTGGTCCACCATATACAAAGACACACATGCTTTGATCCAAGCATGCGATGCTTGTCAAAGAGCCGGAAACATCTCAGCCAAAAATGAGATGGCTTAAAAAGGCATTCAAATTTGTGAAGTCTTTGATGTATGGGGAATAGATTTCCTAGGCCCATTTCCTAACTCCTTTGGAAACAAGTACATCCTCGTAGCAGTCTATTACATATCTAAATGGGTAGAAGCACAAGCTCTCCCACTAATGACGCTCGAGTAGTTGTACGATTTCTGAAAACGTTATTCTAACGATTCGGTACTCCAAAAGCCCTAATCAGCGATAGAGGTACTCACTTCTGCAATGCTTTGATGGACAAATTCTTAGCATGATATGGAGTTCACAAGCTACTGGCAACACCTTATCACCCTCAGACCAGTGGGCAAGTAGAGGTCTTGAATCGAGGAATTCAAAGTACTTTTGAAAGAACTATATGAATGAACCGAAAAAATTGGGCAGAAAAGTTAGATGACGCTTTGTGGGCCCTTAGGACAGCCTACAAAACCCCCATAGGAACAACACCCTTCAAACTTGTCTATGGGAAAGCATGTCATCTACCAGTTGAACTAAAACACAAAGCTTACTGGGCTCTCAGAGCAGTAAACATTGATCTAATGTCCGCCGGTAAAAACCGGAAAGATCAAATTCACGAACTAGAAGAACTAAGAGCACTGGCATATGAAAATTCATGGGCTTACAAAGAAAAGACTAAACGTTTACACGACGCCCATTTAAAAGGAAACAAAAAATTTCAAGTTGGCGATCATGTACTGTTATACAACACACGTTTACATCTTTTCGCAGGAAAGTTGAAATCTCGTTGGACAGGTAGTTGATTCAGTTTTTTGACTATGGGACAGTCGAGATCTCAAATTCTGACAGCCACAAGTTCAAAGTTAATGTATATCGATTAAAACCATACATCGATGGACCATTCGAGACCGTCTTGGAGGTACTAATCCTCCACCAGAACTGATGAACATATTGGAAGTAGGGGTCTGGCCAAGACCCTCATTAAACCAGGCATTATATATATGTTTAAAATAATATATATATATATATATATATATATATAATAAATAAATAAAAAAAACTTAAGAATGGTGATAATTCTAGGCGGGGTACGCATGATATCACACTCGATTTCCAGTATTATTATGCTTTGGATGTTTGTTGGTTGTGTGCATTTTTTTTTATGATTTAGGTACACTACAGGAAAACGGACGAAAAATAGGAGACGCTCTGTCAAAATTTCGTTGGCCCGTAGGGAAGTTTCTTTCCATTTTACCCTATATACTTCATATGAATCTTTTTATGAATCTTTTTAAGAATCTTTTCACATTGAGAACAATGTGAGATTCATGTGTGGGGAGGGAAATTACTTGACCAATTTCTTGTTCAACTAATTATAAGATTCTCTAGTAACAAAATTTTTGTAGCAAGTAAAGACTATTTTTATAACAAAACCAAAAGAAATTCCAAGAAAAGTTTATTTGCAAATAACCAACTAGAAATCTATTATAACCAAAAAGTGAAAAAGTAAAAAAGAAGTTTTGTAATAGTGAGAATAAATTTATGCAAAATATGGCGTTTATACCCAATCCCTCAGTTACTGTGAGATAAACCTCATGCCATATAAATATTTTTTTCGAAAGCTTTGAGTGAGTCATATGTTTCGTGTGATTTAGAACTTGTAGCAAATATTCATTTCAAGACCGCACGAAGCGTTGTATAAAGAAGAAGGTAATATTGTCACCATTTCCTCAAACCATTCTCCAAATCAAAAAACCCAAAAATCTTATCCAAAAAACCTTACCACTTTATCCCTCTCATCGGTAAAATACAACACTGGTCTTTTACCAGCAGACCCTAAAGAACTGGAAATGCATTCTCTCGATTTCAATTCCCTTTGTTGCATACATTTAGCAAAACCTAAGTTGCCTTCAGAACTTAGGGAGAAAATCTTTCTCTTTAGCAATGAGGTGAAGAAAAGTGGGGCCAAGAAGAACAAAGGCCACCATTTTGTGGAGTTTCCAAAAGCGCAATAAAAAGAAAAGCAAAAAAATATGAACGATGCTTAGGATACAGAAACTGGTCTCACGAAGGAAGATGTAGAAAAAGTCACACTCAGTCTCACATGAATATACCGAACTAATAAGGGTGGGGGATATTAGGCTCAAAGCCGAACGATCCATTAGAGTTGGGAGTTATGTTCAGAGCAGGATTGAGAAAGAACTGATCCACATCCTCGACAAAATTGGTCTTTACGATCTGACCTTAAAAGAGTCACTAGGTTTTAAAAAAATAGCAATTGGGAGAAAGGAGCTAACCGTTGAAGACATCTTAAGACTCCCGACAATCACCAAAAGTTGTATTTACCGTCCTCATCCTCATTAACCTAAACCTTTGAATCACCACAAAATACCAAATCCCTGCTCACACAAAACCAACCCATATTACCTTCTGATCTATGCAACCCTTCACAAAGGTGGAGATTTGAACTTGTTACATGCTTATTTATCACAGGTCACATTTTGGCTAAGAGTGTTCACATACATACATCACATGTATAATCTGATATAAAACCGAGTGTGAGTGAACATTGTGAGAACGTGATGTTTTGCATAAACAGAAGCTCATAAAAACAAATCACCTTTTTATATATCACTACATATATTCCTATGATTTTAGGTTGGATATTTTGTTCCCATTTTCTTGGAACTCTTTTGGGGATGTTTAAGCTATGGTCCTAACTTTTTGTTTTTAGAGAATATTTATAAGTAGCTTGCTTGAGGACAAGCAAGGTTCAAGTGTGGGGATTTTTGATGTATATAAAAATATACATCTTTTTAGCATCAAATAATCTTTAAAAACTGCAACTTCTATCGTATAATAGAGTTAAAATAATTACTTATCATGTTAAAATGTATTTTCAGGTGAATCCAAGCCTCAAACGAAGAAACGAATGAAAATCCAAAGAAAAAATAAAGAAACCTAAGAATACAGCAAAACATGGGGCTGTGCTTCTGAAAGCATGGGGTTGTGCTTCTGGAAGGGCCATGCTCACCTATCAGAAAAGACAAAAATCTACAAGAAAAGACAAAATAGTGGACAACTGGACACGGGGCCGTGCTTCAATGGACACGGGGCCGTGGTAACATTTCAGAAACGACAAAAAGAATTAACACATGTCACTAAAAATCACGGGGCCGTGCCTCAGGAAGCACGGGGCCGTGGTGAGTCATTATGTATGATCTGACAACATGCAACTGGGACACATAGACACGGGGCCGTGCTTCTACCTCCAGACAGCCTATAAATAGAGGCTCTTGTGGCATTTGAGAAGTGTGCCTTGAAGAGAGTTCTATACGGTTTCAACTTATAAAAACACCCACTAACACTTATATTGAAGGTCTTGTGAGAAGTTTGAAGGCTTGGAGGTTACCATCATCATCAACATCATCATAATCCATCATCATCATCATTAAGAAAGGAGATTCATCCACATTTGGTTAGATTGTTCTAGTTTAATCATGTGTTTGTTATCATCATCTCTTTTAACGTTCATAACAATGCTCATTATGAGCTAAACTCCATTTACCATCTAAAATATATGAAGAAACTTTGTTTTACTTGATGATTATATTGAGCATGTGATTTAGTTTAGTAAAGTACATGGTTATCTTGCAATTATTTTTGATGAGAAATGTTTCACCATCTTAATTCAACAATTCGAAGTTGGTGATTGTCAATTATATTGACTATCGTTCATGATCGATTCATGTTCTTGAAAGATAGAACTACTTTGATAATTTATCGAAACATGTACATAGAAATGATGAGATATAAGTTATGATCTATTTCTCTAGTTTTGGTAATTTTGAAATAACATCATTAACACGATTGCTTAGGTTATCATGCTAGTTAAAGAAATCATATGTTAACAAAATGTGTAATTATAACCTACTTAAGTCAACCAAGGGGAGGTTGTGTGACTAAACTATAACCAACCAAAGTTGTTAGAATTGTTATTTGAGAAATCGAAGTCAATCCTAATATTTCCACTTTACTAAACTACTTGCCAACTCAAATTGACATTCTTGTGGTACCATGACATTAGGGTTGACTTTAAAATATGCATGCTACTTTCTTTTGTGTCATAGGGTATGCTCACTTAAAATGAGGGGTTATTCTATCATATATTATTACGGCAAGTTTATCACGTGTTTATTTAATAATCATCAAGGAACAATGGAGTGGATTCTTGATCTTAGATGGTAACCTTAATATAATTGAACTACTTGTTTATAATTTCTCGTCTTGGTCACCTATATATTATATATAAGCATTTATGTTTTATAAAAAACTCAAAAATCAACCCCAATATGATTAAAACCTCTGATTAAAGTAAAACGACAATTCTTTGTTAGAAACATTTGTGTCCACAGATAGATACTTGGTTTTTACCAATACTATTCTATATATACGATAGGTACACTTGCCTATTATGTGTATGTTTAGTCTTAGTATAAATCACTTTTATAAATTTAAAACACGATCTTGTGCAAAGCTAAATAATCCATCCTTTCATAATTTACAAGCACGTGCAGCACATATCACCCGTCTAAAATCAAAGAAGAGGATGAGGACAAGCACTTTGTAGACATGATACGAAGAAAAGATGATGAAGGAGAGGATTTGGGAAGGACTTCCAAGATAGGGAGTTTGGGATCCCTATTCACAAAAACGTCATGGATGAAAGCGTCAATATCTTTCCTAGGTTTGGAAAATGAAGAAGCCAGGGAGATGCCCATGAATATTTCGGCGAGCGTGGCAGGACATCTGAAGGTTCCTAGCCGGATCTACACGGAAATATCTCGTATTACGTAGGTGCGGAATCCCTACGTAAGACGATACGAGTGTTAGACGCGATATACGTTAAACCCAAGTACAAAGACACGTTACAATACTCAATAGACACGTTGTATTGCAACTCCTTTAACACGTGATAGCCAAATCACAATAACACGTACTGAACAACTACAAAATAAGCCGTAGCCTAAACATATATACCCTTCGACAACTTCGCCTAACATGCTAGGCGAAGTTGTCAATAACTTCGCTTGTTCCACAAGTTCGCTTATAACAGGCGAACTTGTGAAACAACTTAACTAAAACATAACAAAACCAACTAACACGATTACAGACACTAGATACTGAACTACTGGCATCATGTACCAACAGACTCCCCCTTGGCAGTAGCTTCATATCTCTAACTTCAATCACGTGTCTTGTAATCCCAAAACCCGAGTCACCCGTCTTCAAGCATGAACTCCTTCTCTGACACAAACGGAAACTACTCTCTGATATTTCTTGCCTTCTTCTTTCCATGCCGGAATATAGAATATCTTTTTCTCGTTCAGCACCTGCAAGTCAGCTTGAGACAAATTCACCAAGTGCATTGGATCATACACTCTCAGCAACTCTTGTTCATCTTCATCCTCCATCACCGCTTCAGCTGTTTCACTATCGACATACCACCATTTCAGATTCTTTAGGACATCCTTGGGCATCTGTTTCATCGGCACTTCTTTTAAACACCGGATCGGCTTATACTTCATTATCATCCAAGGTTTGCCATCAGCTCTCATGCCTCTGTCTTTATCTTCAACGAGCTTTCCTTTCTGCGGCTTTAATAACTCAAACTTTTTCTCTTTTATACTTTCTTTCCAAATGATCTTCCCAATAATCCTAGCCATATTATCATCACTCCTGTTTATCAACCCCAACTTGGCTAAGTCCTTCACCTCACACACCGGCAAGGTATTAAACGATCTCAACAATCTTTTGAAATACTGTACTCCGTCAAAGCGTTTAATCACAAATAGTTTCAACTGTTCATCATATAACCAGCATATAATCCCCTTCTTCGATTCAGCATATCCTTTGATGTTGTAACTCTTCTTGAACATAGTAGGAACCGCCGGTTTCTTTGTCTTTACGAACCATTGAGCATAGCCTTCTTTCCATCTCAGCTGCTCTTCCCAATCAGTCTCATCGTTTCCCATATCTTGACCCATATCTGACTTATCAACTTCGGGAATTTCATGCTCAACGTTTTCTTCCACAATCTCTCCCTCTTCAATCTCACTATCAATTACAATATCATCCCCTATCTTCTCAATCTCTTCACTCGGTAACACCTTCGTCCTCAACATCCAACACCTCCTCAGCATCCACTACCACCACATCATCACCCCCCGATTCACCAGTTGCACCAGTAGACTCCCCCTGAGATGTGGAAGTCCCAAGAGCTTGTTCAGTTCTTGGCAACTCACCACCTGCACCTTTCGATGCATTGGGATCATCGTCTCAATCATTCCTCTTCTTCGTCCTCAACTCGTCACCTTTGCAGCTCGTCTCCCCCTGAGATGCCAAGAACTGTTTCAAGGCATCAAAAAGTTTACCGTGCTCAATCAGGAGGGACGACTGAATCTGATTTTCTGCAACAAGGCGCTGAATAGCGTGAGTCTGGATCAGATTTATTCTCGACTGCTCCGCCACGACCCTTTCAAGAGCTGCTATTCTGTCCGAGTCAAATAAGGTTGCATCAAAATCAAAACTCATATGAGAGGTGTCTTGAGCATACGGTGAAGGGATTCCCAAAGTAGCCGGAACATCAGAAACAGGCATAAAAGTAACCGTAGGTGATATCGAAACAGATAACCCTGCAGTGGCAACCAGCGTCGACTCTACAAATCTTGTAACAACCTCCGATGGAGTAAGTGAAGGAGGTGGCAAGGAAACTATTTCTGGAGTAGAAAGCTGAAATGTGGTAGGTGGAATGCCAAAAGAAGATGATGTTGTCAACACTGGGGCACCTGAGGTGATCGGTCCTGTCACAGGCAACGATGCAGGGACCATAGTCATTCCAGATAAAGCGGGTGGGGAGAAGCGTACCACCCTCGAGCTTTCACCAGCTCCCGATCCTTCACCAGTTCTAACCCTCTTAGATCGACGAATCAAACGACCCAACTCCTCCTCAAAATCGGACTCACTGTCATCTGTATCTTTGTTTCTTTTCCCATGAATCCTTTCTTGAGCGACCAGTATTTGTCTTGCTTCAGAAACATCATCAGCTGAGGAGTCAGAGTCGGTTCTTTCAGAATCAGCTACCGATGTAGCTACCAACGGCACATCAGCACTAGAAACCTCTGCTACTGAGACCTGAACCTCTGCCTCAGGATCAACTCGTTCCATATCAAAAAATCCTTGGCCACCAAAAGCAGCTTCAAGGTCTACTTGATCCTCCGGCGCCACAACAGGAGCTGTACCACAGGTGGTGGTTGAGAGACAATAGCCTGTTGCGGTGCCGGATCCCGAAACTTGTCTCCACGAGGAGCAACATACGCCGGGTTTATCAAATACCCAAATAGCGGAGTATGTCGTGGACGAAGCTCTGGTTTACTTCAAGCACTCGACGCTCTGCATTGTGCAAATATTCTCTTGCTGACACTCTCCACATAACGAATCGGACGGCGCTGAGGTAGCGTAGGAGCTACATGATTCAAGATCATTTGTAAAAACCGAGGATACATCAAGAATCTTTCACGAGCCTCCGCTCGTCTCTGACGGTCTATTTCATAGAACACCATCTGACTGAAGCTGTAACGCTTGTTGTAAGTCAGTGCTGTCATTGCCGATTGCATCGTGGCACCCATACCGTCCGTACCAGCCTTTCTACCCGACATGCACACGATCATCACGTGCATGAGAAAGCGCCATTGGTCCAACAAAAATCCCTTGCGTCTCTGAGTGTCACCCAATGGACCAGAATAGCCCATTCTTAAAAATGCACCGTCTCTGAATGGAGCAACAAAGTCTGTAGGATCATCTCTCGTTTCATCCCCAAACTGCAAGGCGACCCTTATCTACTCAGAAGAGAACTGCACCACCTGGTTGTTAACGGTGGCACGCATAACTGGGGGCTCGACCCTGCAATCATACTCAACCGTTCGCCAGAAGTCTTCTATGTTTGGCAGAGAAATGGGCAGGGTTGTAGTAATAGCATGGAAGATACGCGAGCGGATAAGAAAGGTGATGATCTCGCGATAATCATCAACACCGTTAGCATCTGGGTCCAGTGTGATATACATATTGTGCCCCGGAAAGAACTGACGGTTGTTATCACCGCCTTCGTCACCACCAGCACCACCGGCTCCTGCTACAGCTGCCATATCTGCACCACAAACGGTCTAAGTTAGAGAATCGTCAAAGCCGAGCATAACTTCGCCTATTACCATGAGCGAAGTTAAGATAAACTTTAGTGTACAGGCGAAGTTTGATATTGGGCGAAGTTGAGCACAACTTCGCCTATACAATAACTTCGCCTGACAACAGATTAATCTTTTAAATAATGTAAAGCTTCAGGTGAAGTTAAGCCTGAGGCGAAGTTAATGATAACTTCGCCTAAACATAACTTCGCCCCTTGAACAACTTCGCCCCTGATTAAATAAAAATTAAAGCAGCAGGCGAAGTTAAGCCTTAGGCGAAGTTGAGAACAACTTCGCCTAAACGATAACTTCGCCTGAACTGAAACGGCAAAGGGTTAGAAGGCCAGATTAAGTGAATTTGGAGAATTAGAAGATTGTAGACTCTGAAAAACAAGTTTTTCTGGAGATCTAGATGATCAAGTTGGTTACGAACACGTTAAAAACGAGTTTGAAACGCGGGTGTATAAGGTTTGCATGAACGGGTCTCTAATCGGACCATAACGACATCTAATTAACGTGATCGACACGAATTATGCATTATCCCGACCCTACACACCTTTAACACGGATTAAAACGGAGATAAACAATAAGAGATGATTCGAGAGGTAACTTCGCCGAGGGTTTAATAGTATAAGTTCGCCGTTACAACTTCGCTGGGTTTTTGAAAATAGTAAAGAGTTTGACCAGAACATCCTTTATATATGTTTGACTTATACAGGGAAGTTAGGGTTAACTTCGCTTACCCCTTAACTTCGCCTGTTTAAACAACTTCGCTTAATATGGAAATTTACATATCAGTCCCTATAAATTTGAACATTATTCAATTGTCCTTTAAAAACTTCCTTTAAAGAGTTAAATGTTACGATCAAAGACCAAGTAACCAAGTTTTCAACCATACAACAAAATATGCAATGAAAATTTTAGAAGTAAAATACACGGGATCAAATTTCAGTCTTGACAGGGACTAATATGTTTTAGAAAAGATCCGTACAGGAATCATACTAATTAGAGGGCTGTCACATAGATCCATGTTCAGCTGTATTATGACATAAAGAAACAGGTTGTAAGCAGGTAAACAACTTAGTATGGTTTTCATCGCTTCTGTGATACGGGTTAGGTTCAATTAAGCTCAAAATATAAATGGACACCACATCAGAGATTGTGATGCCTCCTATCTATTCTCAAAGCGTATTTGGCTTTCCCCAAGTCACCCCGAGTTGACCTCGACCCATAGTGTCTGATTAAGCTATAAATACATCTTGATCTTTTAGAGTCTTCGTCTCGTTCTCGTTCTTGCCTCTTGATTGATAAGTATTACATAATAGACTTCAAAAGGCATAATAATAATTTTAATTTTTTTTAATGATTGACATAGCCTCAAACAGTAGACTACTGCAAGTCCCGAATCTGGATCACTGCAATTTCTTGACACACTATCTTCTCGCGAATCAGAACACTCACGGGCTCGTGTATGACTGGGTAATCACTTTTCTGCCTATCATTCGGAAAGATATATATGGAGACATACACAACTCTTAATGAGTTGTCCCTTTAAATCGAGAAGATTTAGTTAGTATCACTTCTACTTTTACGCACCATAAAAAGCTACCATAACATACAATGACTGTTCTAGAGTCTTTTAGGTCTAATAACTTCACTAGTTAAGCACACAGAAATAGTTTGTGTATCACTTTCCAAGGTTGGATCAATTTTCATATAAACATTGTATAGAAACTTCTTACGAAGTAGTAGACTTGAAAAATTATTTCATCTCCCAAAAAAAATATAAATTCTATCGCCCCGATCAAGTCAAAGTCATCAGGTAAACGGCTATCCTGAAGATCCAATGGATCAGCCGGACCGACCACATACGAATATGCGTCCTTTTAACTAAGTATGAACGACTATTTTTCAGCGACGGAATAAAAACACATCATAAACCGCCCCAGTCGCTTTCAGTCATCTTGTTAATGGCTATCCTCATAATCTACTGGTAGAAGTGAGGACCAAACACATCCGAAGATATGTCCTTCAAACTGAAGCAACCGACATACTTCTAAGCGTTAGTGACGTTTCTTTTCTTTTCTTTTTTTTTAAGTAAAAACGAAAAATACGGTTACTCGGGATTGATCATCCCATTAAACTCAACAAGGTTTTGAAAACGAGTTCTGTCAAACGCTTTAGTAAAAAGATCAGCGAAATTATCTAACGAATCAACCTTTTCGAGCACTATTAATTTCTTCTCAGCACAATCCCGTATAAAATGATGACGAATGTCAATGTGTTTAGTTTTGTTGTGCTTTACGGGATTGTTAGTTACTGAGATCGCTGCAGTGTTATCAATGCAAATAGGAGTTTGAGTGAAATTCAGACCGTAATCGCGCAATTGCTGTTGTATCCAAAGAACCTGGGAGCAGCAGTTTGATGCTGCCATGTACTCTGCTTCACAGGTAGAAATGGCTACAGAGGTCTGCTTTTTGCACTGCCAAGACACCAATCTTCCTCCCAGAAACTGGCATCCACCAGTTGTCGACTTCCGATTCTGATTGCAACCTCCATAGTTAGAATCCGTGTAAGCAACCAAGTCCAGGTCTCCCCCTTTCGTGTACCACAATCCCAGCTTAGGCTTGCCTTTGAGATACCGCATTATTCTCTTCACTCCCTTCATGTGAGATTCCTTTGGGCTTGCCTGAAATCGAGCATAGAGACAAACTGCAAACATAATGTCAGGTCTAGATGCAGTTAAATACATTAAAGAACCTATGATTGCTCGATATTGGGTGGGGTCCACATCTGCGTCACTGTCTGAATCAGCACCCAGCTTGTGGTTGACGCAAACCGAAGTATCAAATGGAGTGTTGTCCTCCATCTTGAAGCGTTTGAGAACGTCTTGGACATATTTAGTTTGATGGATGAACATCCCATCTTTCTTCTGATCGACCTGCAATCCTAAAAAGAACGTTAATTCACCCATTGCGCTCATTTCAAACCTCCTTTTCATGACGTCTTCAAATTTCTGACACATGGCGACTTTTGATGCAGCAAAGACGATGTCGTCCACGTAGACTTGAACAAGAAGAAAATCTCCCCCCTTTCTCTTGACAAACAGCGTGCTGTCGATCTTTCCTCTTTCGAACCCATTCTCAAGTAAGTAATCAGACAAGGTTGCGTACCAGGCACGAGGGGCCTGATGTAGTCCATATAGCGCTTTACTTAACTTGTACACGTGATCAGGAAAGTCTGGGTCAGGAAAACCTGGAGGCTGCTCAACGTACACAACCTCATCAACTTTACCGTTAAGAAACGCACTTTTCACATCTAACTGGAACACCTTCAACTCATTGTGTGCAGCAAATGCCAAAAACAAACGAATCGCTTCCAATCTTGCCATATGAGCAAACACTTCATTGTAGTCGATTCCTTCCTGCTGATTAAACCCTTTAACGACCAGCCTCGCCTTGTTCCTGATAATTATCCCTTTCTCATATCTCTTGCATTTGAAAACCCATTTGGTGCCAATCGCATGCACATTATTCGGTTTTGCAACCAATTTCCATACCTCCATCTTCTCGAACTGGGCTAAATCTTCTTGCATGGCTTCGACCCACGAGCTGTCTTTTAGAGCCATTTGATAGTTCTTTCGTTCAATCTGGCTGATGAAGCAGGTGTACAAGCACTCGTTAATGATACATGTTTCTTTAATGCTTGCGTAAACACAGGTGTGCTCATTCAAGCTTCGTCTTGTTTGTACACCATCAGACAGATCACCTATCACGTTCTCTAAAGGGTGATTTTTGTGAACTCCAGTAGTCGGGACCGAACTGACCTGAAGATTATCTTCCAGGTTCGAAGAGAGTTCATCAATGGGCGATTGTTGTTGAGAGTGAAAAGGGTTGTAAAATTCTTCTTCAGTAGAGGCGGCAGGAGCATTAATTTCACTTGATGTGGAAGGTTGACTTTCATTGTATCGTGGACGTTGCACAATATTTTCCTCCTCGTCATACATGATCTGTGAAGCAATTTTCTCATCAACTTCTGCACAATCCAAGTAAGGCACATTAAAAGATTTAAACAGTCTATCATAGTCAAAAGCTTCAGCGGGTCCCGTGCTGGGCATTGGTGGTTTGTAACTCGTGATGTCGGTGTTACATACCACTTCAACCTTGCTGTTCGATAAATTAAAGACTCTTCTATTGGGTGTCCCAACAACATATCCGACTAAAATACCTTCGTCGGCTTTCTCACCAAATTTAGAGTTTGTCTTTAATATCGTACATGGGGACCTGAATGGTTCGAGACCATTCAAGTTTGGCTTTCGACCATGCATAAGTTCATAACAAGTTTTATTTAGCCTTTTAACAGTTAAAACACGATTAAGGATATAACAGGCTGTGGCAACTGCTTCAGCCCAGAACACCACGGGAAGCTCAGCATCAGCCAGCATGGTTCTGGCTCCTTCAATTAGCGTCCTGTTCTTTCTCTCAGCCACCCCATTTTGTTGCGGAGTATACGGGGCGCTGTACTGGTGTTCTATCCCTTTCTGTAAGCAGAACAGCTCCATCTGGTAGTTTTTGAACTCTGTCCCATTATCACTCCTGATGTACTTAACCTTTCTCCCCATAATATTCTCAACCTTGGTAATCAAGTTAATTACCAACTGAACCGTCTCATCCTTTGTCTTCAGAAAATACGCCCAAGAGTATCGCGAGTAATCATCGGTTACTACCAAGCAGTATGAAGTTCCACCAAGACTCTTTACATTCACGGGACCAAAGAGATCCATGTGAAGTAGGTCTAGTGTACTGACAATTGAGTTAACCATCTTGGAGTGATGAGGTTTCTTGTGTTGTTTTCCCTTCTTGCACGATAAGCATTGATCTTCAAAGTTGAAATTCTTTAAGGGAACACCAAGCACCAGCCCATTCTTGACAATGTAGTTCATTTTTCGAAGATGTATATGTCCCATTCTTCGATGCCATAACTCGGACTCAGATTCAGTTGCCTTTGACAGAAGACATGATTCTTCTGATGTCATCTCAGTTGACCTCATATCCATGACGTATGTGTTCTTTTCTCTTGGAGCCTTCATCACCACCCATGCCTCTGGTATCTTGAAACCAGGATACAGAACAATTGCTTCATTTTTGGTAAAGTGCACTGTGTACTCTTTGTCACAAATCTGAGATACGCTCAACAAATTATGCTTCAATTCCTCAACAAAATTCACCTTTTCCAATTTCATTTTTCCATTTGTTACGGTTCCAATACCAGTAATTCTACCTCCGCTCTCTCCAGCGAAACTAACTCTTCCTCCTTGAACAGGTTTCCATTCATGTAACAAATTCTTGTTACCAGTCATGTGCCGGGAACAGCCACTATCTACAACCCACAGATTGTTTACAGTCCTGTTCAACTGTTCCTGCACGATTAAAGCAAAGGATTAAAATCTGGGGACCCAAGACCTATTGGTCTTGGGTCGATTAAATCTGTTACCTGGCATCCCATACCTTGGTTGTCCAAAGTTAGTTTGAGAATGATTTCTGTAAGTTCTGTAAGGATACCTACTTGAGAATTGACTATGAGGCCATCCAAACCTTAGTGGATTAACTGAATTAAATCTGTTTGTTTGGTTGTTAACTGGGTAAAACTGAGATCGATTTCCTTGAGATCTTGGATTAGTCCAATGTCTGAACTTTGGTGAGTTCGCATTCCTACCAGTATAGTAATTACCATTCGTTTTATTTTCAGTTTTCGGAGGCCTCATTCTTCTGAATTCTCTTTGATTTAGAGGGCAATTAGCAATTAGGTGTCCGATTTGATTGCATCTGAAACAACTCCTGTGTTCAACCTTCGTCTCAACAGTTGTTTCAGATGTTGAGGTTGCATTACTATTCGTTTTTCTAACATATTGTGGGACAAACGGGTTTAGGGGAGAGTTCTTTTCAGTTGGCTTATATTCCTCCCCATGTTTTAGTAACACTACCTCTTCTTTTATCTCACTAGATTCGGATGTATTGTCCGAATTTGATTAGACAGAACTAGGGACAGAAATCTTAACATTCGAAACAGGCCTAACTTCGGGTTCTTTAACCGAAACTTTAACAGGAACTGTCTGACCAATTTCAACATCAACAGATTTCTGATTACTAGGATCATACGTATAGTTATGGTTATATGGTGGTGGAACTTCAGAATATCCAATTCCCCCTTTTTTAACTGGGGAACGTTGAACACTTACGATGTGATCAAGCATTGCTGAGGAGTTTCTAAATTGTTCAATTTTTCTGTTTAATTCCACCACTTTTACCTGGTAATCAGCTATCTGTTTATCCCTGTCAGCAATTAGTTTGGTTTTTTCTTCTAACACTTCATAACTAAGATCAATTACTTGTATTTTTTCAGCTAGACTGGCTTTAAGACTTCTGATATCTTTTTCACTAGCTTTTATTTTTACCGAGTAACTGTTTTCTCTAGTTTTAGTGTAATGATGATCTTCTTTTAATGTTTTAAATTGAGCGTCCAAACTAACAAACTGATCAGTTATTGTTTTCAATTGTTCAGACGGATTTTCACATTTCATACAAGGGAGTTTAGAACTTACCTCAGAAAGCTGATCGTTCACTTCTGCCATGTAAGCTTGATTTTCTCCCGTCACTTTCTCACTCCTTGCAGTTTCGATGTTCACCAAATTTGCCTGTTCGAAGACTTCCTCAACCTGTAGATTCCAGTTATACCCACTATTGTGTCTAGATACCATAGCCTTATTTTCACTATCTCCCCCATTCTGTTGTGCAGGCCTGTTCTGACTATGTTCTACTCTCTCATTGGTACATTCCTTGGCAAAGTGACCATTTTGTTGACAGTTGTAGCACCGAACCTTTGATTTGTCAAACCCTGGTCTTTCTCCAACAAACTTTCTGCATGTCTTCTTCATGAATCTCTTAACCCTTCTTACTATCATAGCCATCTGCCATTGCAGGTCCATCTCTTCTAGATCATCAGCATCAATCTGATCATAGTCTTCATCTAAAGTTGCAGGGTCGACTATTTTACCTTTGATGTAATTTTCGTAAGATGCAATGAAGGATGCATAGAGAGAAAACTGTTGTTCAACTGATTTAACACTCATGGGCATCTGTAAGTATTTGTTGGTTGGAGCATTTGATGAGAAGTTACCAGTTGTGGCTTGAGGTTTTGAAGAATTACTTCCTCCAGCTACAAAACATATATCACCGTCCAAGTTGAGAGTCACATGACCATCTTGAGTTGAGTTTGAGCTTGAGTCTCCCTTTGAGTAGTAAGCAGTTGATTCTGACCTTGAAGTTGAACTTGAACTAACCTTTGCACCGTACATTCCCGGATCCTGAACCTGATCAGTTGGTGTCTCTTTCCGAACCATGTTTAGCTCAAAAGTTCGTAATTTATTGACTGCTGTTTCCAAATCAATATCGGCAAACTCTTTATCTTCTCTCATCAAAACCGTGTACATTTCCCATTTCGGTGGAAGAGCATCAAGGAGTTTCTCTACTATCTCCTCTTCTTTGTATACAATGGAGTAATTGCTGAGTTCGGTCATCAGGTGATAATATCTTGTGATGATGTCATCAAGTGATTCATTTTTCAAATATTTGAACACCGAGAATTGGGTTTTTAGCAGCTTAATTTTGGATGCACGTATCCCCACATTACCTTCATATCGGTTTTCTAGAGCTTCCCATAGCTCTCTAGCAGTTTTGTATTTCTTGAAGGTGTGTAGAATCTCTTGTGGAAGAGCCATGGTGATTGCTGCATGAGCTTTACTCTCTGCCTCATACATCTTCTTTTCTTCCTCTTCCATCTTATTGTACTTCTTAATCTGATCACGACCCTCAAACAAGGCCGTTGGTGGAATGTATCCATCTTGAATGCACACCCACATCTTAGCATCTTGATATTTAATATACTGCTCAAACCGATCTTTCCAAGCCACGAAATCGGTACCCATAAGCATTTTCGGATCCTTAGTAGCTGAACCTGCTTCCACCTCCATCTTCACCAGTTCCATAATGTTTATAGAAGTCACCTTTGAAAGAAATACGACTCGAAAACACAAAGAAACTCAAAAATAATATTTTATTATTCTGAACAGTACCCAGTAGGCGAAGTTATTCTTAACTTCGCTTAAGGTTAACTTCGCTTGAATACTTAACTTCGCTGAAACTCTTAACTTCGCTGAAACTCTTAACTTCGCTTTCTTCTTAAGTTCGCCTGATGTTAACTTCGCTTGATGACAACTTCGCTTATTTAAGCAAACTTATGAGGCAGGCGAAGTTAATAATAACTTCGCTTAAACTTATATCTTCGCCTAAACCCTACAAACAGTGGCGGCAACTTCGCCTGATGAACAAACGGTTTTTGCAGGTTTTAATTTGACTTTTTGCGAGGTATGCGAAGGTGTAATGGGTTATATTTGATAGTGGGAGATGAGTAGGACACAAAATCTCGGTATTTCAACGTAAACTCGTTCCGCGAATAGTCGAACGGAACGATTTCTACACTCGTGTGATAATCCCGAACCACACAATCACGAGCAAAAGCTCTGATACCAATTGTAGGTTCCTAGCCGGATCTACACCGAAATATCTCGTATTACGTAGGTGCGGAATCCCTACGTAAGACGATACGAGTGTTAGACGCGATATACGTTAAACCCAAGTACAAAGACACGTTACAATACTCAATAGACACGTTGTATTGCAACTCCTTTAACACGTGATAGACAAATCACAATTACACGTACTGAACAACTGCAAAATAAGCCGTAGCCTAAACATATATACCCTTCGACAACTTCGCCTAACATGCTAGGCGAAGTTGTCAATAACTTCGCTTGTTCCACAAGTTCGCTTATAACAGGCAAACTTGTGAAACAACTTAACTAAAACATAACAAAACCAACTAACACGATTACAGACACTAGATACTGAACTACTGGCATCATGTACCAACAACATCGAGTCGCTCGAGTCCATGTCGATGGGGGAGGTGGGGTAGAGGTCATGTACGAGCACTGTTTCGTGAGACTGCAAAGAGAGATCAGGAACATACTGGATGAAGATGTGTGCCCTTTGATGGGGTTCTCGGGGGAAGTAGTGGAGACTTTAGGTTCCCTAACCCTCCCTCTAACTCTTAGAGAGGGGGGAAAATCCCGAACAATCTACCTTCGTTTTTCCGTGTTGCGAGCACCGTTGAAGTACAACATGATATTGGGTAGACCGGGGATGAAGGCGCTTCGAGCCGTGGCATCCACAGTGCACGGGTACATGAGGTTCCCCACTCCAAAAGGGATAGCCACTGCCCGTTCTTCTACGGAAAATACAGCCAGCATCGGAAGGGGAGTCAAAGCAAAGGAAGGGATAGAAGAGTGGGTTCTCAACGGAGAGCACCCAGATCAGACAGTATGTATTGGGACCCAATTGTCCGACCGGGGGAAGGCTAGTATGAAAGAGGTATTTCTCCGCAACACCGATGAATTCGCATGGAAACATGAATACATGACGGGGGTCCCTCGGATCCTAGTTCAACACAGTCTCGACGAATTCCATTAGCTAGAACCAATCAAGCAGAAGAAGAGAAGCCTGGGCCCCTAGAAGAGTCAAGCAGTGTTGGAGGAAACCTGGAAGCTGTTACAGGCGGGGATCGTACAGGAGGTCAAATATCCCCGATGGATATTCCTTTTATAGGCCTGACACCTCAGGACAGCTGTCATTCCTTCTAGAAACCCTAAATAGAACATACATATCCAAATTACATAATCAAAGCTATGCTAAGTGTAAATTAAGTCTTCCGGCTAGGCTTTGTAGAAGTAAACTTCTCCGAGTAGACTTTGTGTTCTGCCTTCCCTAGTAGACTTGATAACCATTAAGTGTGCTCGGGAACAGTTCTCCGGGTATACTTTACTTGAAGTATTTTCCAAAGGAAAATACTCACCAAGCAGACTTCAATCTTCTTGATTATATCAGACTTTGCCCGACATAATCTTACGAGCAACCTTGTTCTTCAATGGTCTTATCAACTCCTTTCTTGTAATAAGCTTATTAGCAAAGTGCGCTTGGAAGCACTGTACCCTGCTTGAGTTGAACCTTGCCCGATGTTACTTGAGATATTTCATATCTCATCAAGCTTACTCAGACCACTGTATTATTAAAGAATACCTTGCCCGATCTTCCAAACACTTGGTTTCCTGAGCTTGGTTAGCCAAGAGCTTACTCTTAAGTGGACCTTACTTGTCTATGAAGAACAAACCTGCTTGATATAGTGATCCTTGCCCGGGTATACACAAAGAGTGAACCCTGCCCGGATAACCACTAAAGAAGACTAATTGAAGATAACCTTGCCCGATAGGCAAAATATCATGCTCGGCTAAGTAAAAGCTTGTTCGGATATCTTAGGTGTGCCCGGTTCCATACTTAGTCATTTCTAAGGAGGTTGAGAAGATTCCAATCTTCAACTATGATCAGTTTTGGGTCAAATCTTGACTCAACAATCTCCCCCTAGATTGGAACACCTCAGCTGTCCCAAAACACCTCTATGGTTACTTTACACAGGTTTTAAAAATACACATCAAATTCAAAATCAAATTACGTATTCAAATAACATAAATATATTACATAATCAAAGGCTGTCAGAAGACATTACAAAGTAAAAGCCTAAGCTAAGAATTCTTCATTTTAGCCAGAGGTGCTTGTTTAGGCATGGAAAGTCCAACTTTTCTTGCTCTCTCAAGAATCTTAAGCGTTTTGATTGCTTAGCACTTGTAGGTCTTTGCCTCTCTTTATAATCAGAGAGATACAGTGCTGCAATCACAGTGAGTTGCCATTGATTGAATTTTCTAGAAGTCAGTTTTAGAGAAGATCTTTACAATCTCTCCATTTTCCATCATAACATTCAGATGTTCAGTCCTGGAGTTAAAAATACCCCATTGGCATAACATTGTAGTGGACTGAAGGATTTTTGGCATTTACTTCAGCCTTGATGAGAGGTTTATCCATCTTCAAGTGTATCTGCTTTGTTTTCTCCTGAGAAATTACTGACATTTTCCTTTTCTTTGTTAAGTTCTGTTTCGAAACAGAGGATGTTGTCTTGTTGCAGATTGGCTTTACTTTGGATTTCCCTTTCATTGTCATTTTAGAAAGATCCATCATCTTTCTGGATAATCCCTTGTTCTTTGCTTCTAGAGACTGAGCAGCTCCTTTCTTCTTGTTCAAATGTAGTACTTTCATTTTCTTGAAGTTGCTCAAAATCTCTTTTCTTGTCATGACTTTGACTGAGTCAAAGGGAATTCCATTTTTCACTAAAAACTTTGGTTTACTGCCATACATGTTCAAGAATTTTTGAACTTTCACTTTTTGTTCCATATCAAATTTTAATTTGAAACCTTTCAATTCATTGTCTTGAGCAATCTTTTTTTCACTCAAAGCTTTTGAAATTTTGTCAATGACAGTGTCTAGTTTCTCCTTTACCTCTGTCTCTGGTTCTTCTTGCTTAATCAGCTTGAGGAGAGATACCAGCACTCCATTGGGAATTTCTTTATCATTTAAGCACTTATCAATTACTTCTTGTAGCACTTCTTTCTGATTATCATTCTTCACTTCAGCTCTTAACTTTTTCTCATCTTCAAACAGTTTCATCAAGATTTCTTGTTCTCCAAAATCTTTATCAGACAGTATTTGGTTTAAAAACTGTCTGTCTTGAATTTCTGTCATTCTTTGCACATAGATCCTTTGGGTTTCTACTTCAAATTCATCAATTTCTAAGATTGTTGACTTTTCTTTGGTGAATTGACAATCTGATTTTCATCATCTTCTAGAGCAATTCCCTTTCCTTTTAGTCTCTTTCTTTCTTCAAGATGTTTCCTTTCATCTTCTAGAACTTTGTCAGTTTCAGCATATGAACTATCTTCTTCATAGATTGAGAGAAGCTTTAATGAATTCTCCCCCTGATTCAGTGATTTCTCCCCCTGTTTTGGGGCAACTGAGGTCTTCTCAACCTCATTCATTAGGGTTTGAACTCTTTGTAACGCCTTCTTTAGTTCTTCAGACAGATGATGCTTGTAGGAATTGGGATTGCCTAGAGTTGGATCCATTTCTGATTTTCTGTTAACAAATGAACACACAATTGTCTGTTAGATCTAAAACGATGCATATATTTATGAGAAGAGTAAAACTTAAGGGATAAAGAATATTTCAATTCAAACCGTTGTCTTGAATGATATTGAAACCTACACACAAAGCAAATGTAAGTATTTGGAAGTTTCAAAACTGAAATATATAAAGACAAACTTATCTGAAAAACTGTGTATAAAGTTCTTTTGAGTTTGCTTTTCTTTTGTATGTCAGATAAAGAGAGAATCTTGAAAAGTGTTTTGTCTTTTAGCTCATAAATTCCTTATCTATTTAAGGAATGGTTGCTTTGGAGTATGTCCAAAAATGGTAAAGTATGTAAAGATAAAGTAATTTAGAAATAAATTTAAATAAAATGAAGAAAGCTTACTTGAAAATACCAGATTTCTTAAGAATTTAATCATAAGATAAATAATCAAGTATTTAATGTCAAATAAGCATCCTTGCTAGGAATCAATTAAGATACCCATATAAATTTTTAAATTAAATAACTCAATCTAGCATAAACCCTATCATAGTAAGAAACACATTTAATCAAGCATACTTTGATGTAAAGTGTGCCCGAGCAACCTTTCGAATGTTTAATGTGCCCGAACAACCTTCTTATGCAAAGTATACCCTAATAACCTTCCTAGAGTATAAAGTGTGCCCGAAATGATATCTAGCAGACAGTGTACTTGGAAAGTCATATTTTGAAATTACCAAGTATATTGAGGGAAAAATAGTGTACCCGAAATATAAAGTGTGCCCAGAAGACAAAGTCTGCCCGAACACACTTGTAATTTCAACGAAATCATAATCACAAATAACACATAGCATGCTTGGAATGAAATTAAACATAAAACACCTAAGTGTGCTATAGTCTAAACTTTCAAAGAGCTTACTCGGAAATCCTATGTTAGCACTAAGCTTGCTAGGATAATCATATTCAAACATCAGGTATGCCTGGGAACTAAACTAAGCAGTTTAGTTTACCCGAAAAACTTCAAATCATTAAACCATGCCCGAAAATGACAAACTTAGATAAAAGTATCTAAGTGTGCCCGGAAAGGTTATAAAGCATCAAACCTTACCCGAAAACACGTATGCAATCATAAGCAATCAGGCTTGCCCGGAAAGTGACTAAAATAGGAACTCTACCCGAAAAGTATCAGATACTTTAAAGCATGCCCAAAAATAGTAAACTTAGATAAAAACATCTAAGTGTACTCGGAAAGGTTATAAAACATTAAACCTTACCCGAAAATACATATTCAACTGTTTTGTGCCCGGAAAGGTTAGAGAACATCAAACCTTACCCGAACTTACATATTCAACCTATTAAAGGCAAAATGCAACACTTTTTGACTTAAACCACTTGTCAAAGACATTTGTTAGTTATGTATCATTACAGTTCATAGTTTAAGAGCAAATTGTGCATTTAGAGATCAAATTTCAATTATGTTTCTCTTCAAAACAATTTCTTTTATAAACTGAAAAGATCTCAGGAATGGGATCATATTGACTAAGTAGCTTTCTCAATACTTCATTCTCAGCATTATTATGACAACATAGGCAGGTCAATAGCAGGTCTAGACTTAAACATGAATTTCATCTATTTGGTGATATGATTAAGTTCATTTAATGTGCATGATGCTTAATGGATAACACATGTTGTTTTATAATGCTCCTTATCTATTCTCAAGGCTTATTTGGCTTTCTCCAGATCACCCCAATTTGACTTTGACCCCCTGGATTTGGTCAAAAATTTTAATGACAGAACATGTTTTTGAAAATTTATAAGATATTTCTTTTCAAATTTACAAACATATTTGAGGTTGAACATTGAACTTATATGCCACGCAAATCGGACCTACAGGCCTTTTATTCAGGATGTTTAAAGGACTTATATGATTTCCTCCGCCCCTGTAGTTCTATAATTAACCCTCATGTTTGTATTTTCTTTTAAAAGGTTTGTGAACTTTAATCAACTTTTGGTTGATAAAATATTTAACATTTTTGCTGTTCACAAATGTTCTTTGTCATTATTGTAAATTTGTCATTTCATTTTGGATGACCAAATACCAACAGGCTTGTGTATGACTGGATAATCACTTATCTGCCTATCATTTGGAAAGATTTATATAGGAACATGCATAGACATCAATGTAACTCCACATAAGACATAGCAGTTTCTTTATGTTTATATCACCTTAGATTTTACACATCATGAGAAAGTAACCATACATGTTTATGACTGTACTAAGTGTCCTTTTGGCCTATTAAATCCACATGATTGGCTAAGTAGTCAATGTACTATCATTTCCCATAATTAAATAGTTTTAAATTCAGACACCCCAATAACTTCGGTTTGACTAGTAAATGGCTATCCTGTTTGACCACAGGTGGTCAACAGGACCAAACATATATGTGAGTATATGTCCTTTCAAATCAGAATTATTGACATAGCTTTAAGTGAATGAATAGAAAACAAGTTACAAATTGCCCCAAATACTTTCAGTTTTCCAGGTTAATGGCTATCCTATCAGTTTGAAAATAGATGACAGGACCAACATATACAAGTATATGTCTTTCCAACTTGTGCAAATGACATAATTTTCAGCAAAAGTAACTCTTGAGACTTTTCATAGAAAATTCCTTCTTTTAAGATTCTATAAAGCTTGAACTGAATAGTATTATCATATCTCAACACCATTAACAACTTGCTCATGTTTTGATCAAAATATTGTGATTATGCAAAAATTCATTTGAAAGCTTTAATTTTGACATAAAGACATATTTTGACACAAACAGTTGTGACATATTCAAATCTTAATAATTCTTAACATAATCAAAACAAGCAGACATTTCTAACATTCATAGTCTATTCTATCCTATCCTAATAACATCAAGATGATCAGATCATATTCAAGAAATTATTGACAAATAATCACTCATGACATCATATAAGCATTTTATATCATAGAGAATTTAAACTACTTATGTTAACATCAAAACAGTTAACTGATAATCAATCATTAGCATCAATGACATATAAATTGCATAAATAATCACTCAAGCACATATCAGTTAACATCAAATAAGTAACATATTCATAACATATTCAATCAACATTCAATGTATGTGACCTCAATCATGAATAGTCAATTAGCACATAGAGACACACACTAAGCACATATCCTTAATCAGACCTCATCTGAGTTGATCATCCCCAGAGCTTTCAAAAGAAAGTTGAATCTGGTTCTGTTAAGTGGTTTGGTGAATACGTCTCCCAAATTGTCACTTGTATCAACTCTTTGCATTTCAATCAAACCTTTTTCACTACAATCTCTTATGAAGTGATGTCTGATTTCAATATGCTTAGTCTTTGAATGTTGGACTGGATTCTTAACAGTAAAATATGCAGCAGTATTATCAATGAAAATAGGGATGTTCAGAAAATTCAAACCATAATCCAGCATTTGGTTCTGAATCCAGAGAACTTGTGCACAGCAGGCAGATGCAGCAACATATTCAACTTCTGCAGTTGAGATTGAGACAGTTGTTTGCTTCTTGCATTGCCATGAAACTAGCCTTTCACCCCAAAAATTGACATCCACCTGAAGTTGACTTCCTGCTCATGTTCCAGCCATCATAATCACTGTCTGTGTAGGCAATAAGGTCAAAAGATTGGTTCTTTGGATACCAAATTCCTAAGTCTGGTCTTCCCTTCAAATATCTAAGAATTCTTTTGACAACATTCATGTGGGAGACTTTTAGACTTGCTTGGAATCTTGCACACACACATACAGCATACATAATGTCAGGTCTTGTAGCAGTTAGGTACATCAGGGATCCAATTTTGGCTCTATATTCATGTTCATCCACAGGCTCCCCCTTTTCATCAGCAATCATCTTTTCTTTGGTGTCCATTGAAGTTGAAGCTGTCTTGTATTCATGACATTTGAACTTGTTTAAAATGTCCTGCACATATTTAGTTTGGTGAATGAAGATCCCCTCAGCTTTCTGTTGTACTTGCAGTCCTAGAAAGAAGTTCATTTCTCCCATAGAATTCATGCTGTATTTGGACTTCATTACCCCTTCAAACTCCATGCACATTTGTTCATTTGTTGAACAAAAGATGATATCATCCACATAGACTTGTAATAGCAGCAAATCTGATCCCTTTCTTTTGTAGAAGAGTGTCTTGTCAATGGCTCCCCTTTGGAAACCGTTTTCAAGAAGATGGTTTGATAACTCATCATACCATGCTCTAGGAGCCTGATGCAATCCATAAAGGGCTTTATTTAGCTTATACACCCTGTTTGGAAACATTGGATCCTCAAAACCTGGTGGTTGAACAACATACACCTCTTTATCAATCTTTCCATTTAGGAAAGCAGATTTGACATCAAGTTGGAATACCCTAATGTTCTTTGAGGCAGCATATGCAAGAAAAATCATGATAGCCTCAAGTCTTTCAACTGGTGCAAAGACTTCCTCAAAGTCTATTCCTTCTTCTTGAAGGCATCCCAGTGCCACAAGTTTAGCTTTGTTCTTAATCACCAAGCCCCTCTCATCCTTTTTGTTTCTGAAAACCCATTTTGTGCAATTGCTGACCTGTTTCTTGGCCTATCAACCAGATCCCAAACATGTAGATCTCTGAACTGTGCCAATTTCTCCTGCATTGCCTCCACCCAACTGTTGTCTTTTAGTGCTTGAACAATGTTCTTTGGTTCTATTTGGGATAGAAAGCAAAAGTATAAACAGATGTTTGCAGTTTCAGAGTGGCTTCTTGTAACTCTTTCATTTATATCTCCAATGATGTTTTCAGAGGGATGATTCTTTTCTACATAGGCAGTTTGAACTATCATATCAACAGACACAGTTGTGTCAAGATTTGATTCATTGAGCTCTGGTTCTTCAATGATCAAATCAGCTGTTTCACTGTCATTTATTGGTGCTTCTTCATGATTCTGTCTTGAAGTTGATGCACCAGTGTTGTCTAAATTCATCCTTTCAAACAAATGTTGAAATCTTGCAGTAGACACAGTTTCTTCATTTGATTGGTTGCTTGGGTTCTCCACAGTCTGAACTTGATCATTCTCTACTTCTTGATTGTCTTGATTGAGATCTGCATGATCTTGTTCTGGACTTTGATTGTCCTCATTGTCTTGAACTTGGTCAACAGTGTCACTTGAGGTACCCTTAACAAATGTATACTCCTTTTCTTTGCTAGCAACCTTCTTCCATAACCCTTCTAAGTCCAATGTTTTCTTCCTTTTCTCTTCAAATACACTGGTCTTGTAGAATGAGTCATCAAAGTCTTCAGGATAAATCTTGAAAGACCTTATCAACTTTTCATGATCAAACAGCCATGCTGCACCATCAACTGTGTTGAACTGATTCTCATTAAAAATGATGTTAGATGATTCAATAACACTCAAATGATCTTTAACATATACTCTATAGGCTTTTGAGTGTGTTGAATATCCAACAAATAAGCAATCCAAGGATTGAGTTTGAAACTTGTTTAAGTAATCCCTGGTTTTCAGAAGAAAACATTTGCATCCAAAGGGCTTGAAAAACTTGATATAAGGCTTTCTATTGTTGAAAATTTCATATGGTGTCTTGTTATGCCTTTTGTTAACAAGTACCTTGTTCTGAACATAGCAGGCAGTATTGATGGCTTCAGCCCAAAATGTAACTGGTAGATTTGCATCTGCTAACATGGTTCTTGCAGCTTCAATAAGTGTTCTGTTTCTTCTTTCTACAACACCATTTTGTTCAGGAGTTCTAGGAGCTGAGAATTGCTGAAATATTCCTTTTTCTGTGCAAAATTCTTCCATGACTCAATTTTTGAACTTTGTACCATTATTACTTCTCATTGTTTTAACTTTCTTATTCAGTTTGTTCTCAATCATTGTCACACACCCCTTAATCAATTCTGCAGTCTCATCCTTTGTACTTAGGAAATAAACCCAAGTATATCTTAAGTAATCATCAATGGTCACCAGACAATATCTTTTCTTTCCAATACTTGGCACACTCACAGGACCAAAAAGATCCATGTGAAGTAGCTCAAGTGGTTGATCAATTGAGTTGATGAACTTTGTCTTATGAAAGGATTTGTGCTGTTTGCCTTTTTGGCATGAACTACAATGATCTTCCAATTCGAACTCTCTTGTAGGTAAACCAATGACATGCTCACCTTTCACAAGTCTGTTCATGTTCTTCATATTCACATGACATAGTTTCTTGTGCCACATTTTTGACTCATTTTCAGTGGCTTTAGAAACAAAACATGTATCACTCCTTGAAACAGCTTCTTTCATGTTAAGCTCATATAGGTTGCCATTTCTGGGTGCCATCATCATAATCATTTCAGGTGGGATTACAAATTCAGGTTTTAAGATGAAACAGTGTGAGTTATCAAAACCAACTTTGTACCCCTTATCACACATTTGTGATATGCTTAGCAGATTGTACTGCAGACCTTCAACATGAAATACATTATCAAATGAAACCTTTCCATTTGTTAAGATTCCTTTTCCAACTATCTTTCCTCCATTCTCATCATTGCCAAATGCCACTGGACCTTCAAACTTCTCTTCATAGTTAACAAGTGATCTCCTGTCACAAGTCATGTGCCTAGAACAACCACTATCCATGTACCATATGTCATTCAGTGGAGTGGGCTGTTCCTGCACAGAAGAGACAATTTGATTAGTTGAGTGATGAAGTGCAAGCTATTTCAACTTATAGCTCATTAGTTTCAATTTCAGTAGCAGCATTGGAAGTGAGTGTTGTTGGTTCAGGATCTTCATGAGTAACTTCAAGATTTTATGAATTGTCTGTTTCATATCCACACTCTCTTAGATTTTTCACAAATGAAGTTGTATGATTGTTTTCACCATCAGTTCCATCAGCTTCTTGCACAACATATTCTTTTCTATCTGTATGGTCTCTCACATCATCAGTCTTAACAACTTTGGTTTCAACCTTGGGCTTCCAAAGAAAACCTTGAGGTTCATAACCATGTTTCAAAAGATACTTCTCATCACCAGTAAGTTCAGTTGATTTCTTTCTAGGAAAGATTCCTCTGTTCTTTGTCTTATCACTTCTTGATGAACCTTGAGAGCTGTTAGACTTCACAGATTGAGTATCCTTTTTGGGAATAACTCTCAAGGGTTGAACACCCTTTTTTACAACTTTCTCAAACTTCTTAGGAGATTTGATTCTCCTTACTAACTTTTTCACATATTTCTTTGTTTTGACATCAGTTTTCATTTCATTCCTTATCTTCTCATTGGATTTCAGATCATCTTCACCTAAGGTCTCATTTTCACACACCTTTCCTTTTCACAGGTATGCATCATACTTCTTCTTATACAAAACAAAGTCTTGTCCATACTTTGTTCCATCTAGGACATGAGTCAGTGTGATGACCATACTCATCACACTTCTTGCACCATACCTTTCCTTTATATTTTTCATGTTCACTTGCTTTCTTGAATCTTTCACTTGGTTTAGGTGCTTTGACTCCAAGTGTCTTTTGAGTCTTCAAACCATCATAATCAATTGTAAAAGCAACAAATTTCTCAATCTTGATATCTTGTCTTTCAACTTTGCTTTTGACAAATACAATCTTTTCCATAATTATAGGTTCCTCATCACTGCTTTCTTTTTATCTTGACTGCCTCTTTTCATATTCTTCCATAGTTTCCACTTCTCCAATATCAAGCACCTCATGACTAGAAAAGACTGGATAAACAGGGATAAAGTTTTCAACTTCAATTGTTTCAGTCATTTTCTTCTTGTTGTTTTGCTTTATCCTCTCCAACACAGCCTTGCTTGGAGGCCTTACTGCATTGTAGCTTACCTTCTTCTTTTCACAGATGTTAAAAGAAACATGTTCTCTTTCATTCTTTTATTATGTTTCTTCATTCTTGGTGTGACAGGTGGATACAATGAAAGTTTGTCAATAGATTCTGGTTTCTTGTATCTTCTTCCTCTTCCAGCTTCCTTGATCTGTTCATCTGTGATCTGATCACTCAAATCACTCAGATCATCAAAGTTCAGATCTTCACATTCAAATTCATCTTCAGAGACTTGTACTCCAATTGATTTTTCTTCTTTCAACTCTTCCTTAACAACAAATTCACCTTATTCATTTACCTCAACATTCTTGTATAGATCAACAAAGTCTCTTTTATCATCAAAAACTTCTATGAATTGTTGCCGATAGGAATCTCTCTTCTCTTTGTCAACTTTGGGCGTAAAATTGTTGTTGAATGGAGGTGGAACTGCTTTGTATTTGTCTTCTTCTTTCACTTGATTCAGAATTCCACAAATATTTCCAGTGGAGACCAAGTTCTTCAAGAATTCATTTTCATCTTGCAGTTTTGTGTTCTGCACCTTTTCTTCAACAATCATCTTTTTCAATCTCTCAATCTCAGTGGTGTATCTTTTCTGAGCTCTGTAACTACTTATGCAGTCATCTTCCAAACTTTTTATCTTTTCTTCACTTATAATCTCACTAGCCTCATATCCATTAATGATACTTTGCTTCCTAAAACACTCACTTTCCAGCTTGCCTACTTTTGTTTTCAATTCATTGATAATTTCATTTAAATCAACAGTAGGAGCAGAGTGTACCTGAGATGTTGTTCCACTTTCTTTCTCAATCAATGCCATAAATGCCACATTTGCCCTCTTAATGTCATCTGCAATGTCTTCCTCATGGTTTCTCCAATCAAAGTTACCCTCATGCTGTGTGGTTACAGCCACATTCCCTTGATTTCTGGATTGATTTTGATTGGTAGGGACAGAGTTGTTTGGTATAGTTTGAAGGTTCTGATTGTTGTTTCTTTGAAAGTTTTGATTCTGAGGCACAACTTGTTGATTATTGTTCATTGGATGTTGTTGGAAGTTGTTGAAGTTGGGGTTATAATTGTTGGAGTTGTTGTTTCTTGGCTGAGTCTGTTGAAATTGTTGATGATGCTACTGGTTTCTTGGTTGGTTTTGAAATTGGTTCAGTTGAAAATTTCTAGGCATGTTGCATTCTCTAGAAAAATGGCCCGGCTGTTGGCAGTTATAACAGATTGCCCTTGATTTGTCAAACCCAGTCCTTTCATTTGGCCCTGATAGAAGTTATCAACCAGTTCTGTTATACAGCCTCTTGCTTCTGAGTGCCAACATGGCAACTTGCCATTTCAAATCCATGTCCTCCAAATCATCAGCATCTATCTGCTCTAGATCATCTTGTACAATGCTTGTATGAACCATGTTATTTGCAACAAAAGCATTATAAGACTCAGTGAACATTGAGAGCAAACCATGATAATCTGATCCATGACTTCCATTACAACCAACATAGGGTGCATGTCCACTAGCCATTGAGGCTGTATCATTCTCTTCCAAGAGTTGGACATTGAATCTTTGTTGGTTACCATGATGACTTGTACTACCACCAATAAAAGATTTAGGTGTATCAACCCCATGTTCTACTGGTTCTTCAATGATGGGAATCTATTGTTGGTTCTTGGTTGACAAGTTGCCCATTGGTGCAATGAGCGCATTAGTAACCTGAAAACATGGCTTCTCTTCTTTGATCATTTCATTTTCAATCATTTCTATCTCTGCAGCCTGAAGAAAACACACTACATCATCCACCTTTAGATCATTGAAATTTGGCTTTTGAAGGATGAATTTGCAAGCAGTGTACCACTCCTTAGGCATAGAGTTCAGCAACTTTGTATTCAAGTCAAAGTCAGTCATGACATAATCAGTGGTTCTTAGCTCATTTACAATAGCCAAGAATCTCTCCAGGATTGACTTCAATCTCTCTCCTTCCTTGTATTTAAACCTCTCTAACTGCTGTTTGAGCCTTTGCTTTTTGATGTTCTTCAATTCAGTGTTTCCCTCAAGCATTTCAAGGATTGCATCATACATAGCCTTAGCTGTGGTATGATGTGCAACCTTGGTCAGTATTTCCCATGACAGACCTAGCTTTATCATGGCTAAGGCCCTGTCATCTACCTTCCTCATTCTGTCTCTAACAGCAGCAGTTGCATTGGCACCTTCAGTTGTGTCTTGTGGACCATTTTTGATAGAATTCCACATGTCCACATCATTATAGCAAACGGCTACTTCAAATAAGACCTTCCACTTTGTAAAGTTTTCCTGTCCATAAAGTCTAGGAATCTTATTAGTAGAGACTTCTTGTTCTTCGTAACCAGACATTTTGAAAATCAAAATCAGTTGATTTGAAAATGGTCAAATTTAAAAACACTTAGATCTGAAAACCGGTTGTTCAGATCTGATAAATCTGGTGCGAGCAGAACAAGAATCAGAGGTAAAGGTTTAAACTTTAATTGAAATAAGTAAGAGAGAACACCGGAAAGATGTAAATCTGGAAAGAAAATGAAGAACAGAGCAGCTGACGTCACTTTTTAATGGAACAGTGTTCTGCTGACGTCATTGTTCTTCAAATCTTCAATCAGCAACATTTTCTTACTAAAACAGCAGTGACCAGCTCTGATACCACTTGTCAGGTCCCCGATTTTGTCTTGGTAGATCTTTAACAAATTAAGTCATAACTCACACAAAGATGTGTTGACAAGAGAGTTAATGACGGGTTGCTATATTTAGAAAGAAAACCGTTTGATAAAGGCGGAATCAATAACAAACGATTTAGTTGCAGAATACTTAATCAATGATAACAAACACACACAAGATTCACTCAAAATATTTCCATCTATATAATATCAAATCATACAAATGATAATCTTATCTAGGGTTTCTTGATTGGAAAGCGCAGCCGATACTTAACAAATATCCTTTCTATTATCGTATTCAGCCGCCTATTCTTTCCGTGTGTTTGTCTCTCTCTCTCTTTTTAGGTGTGCCCTAAATATTCCTTTTACGGGCCTGACACCTCTAGACAGCTGTCATTCCTTCTAGAAACCCTAAATAGAACGTACATATCCAAATTACATAATCAAAGCTATGCTAAGTGTAAAATAAGTCTTCCGGCTAGGCTTTGTAGAAGTAAACTTCTCCGAGTAGACTTTGTGTTATGCCTTCCCTAGTAGACTTGATAACCATTAAGTGTGCTCGGGAACAGTTCTCCGGGTATGCTTTACTTGAAGTATTTTCCAAAGGAAAATACTCACCAAGCAGACTTCAATCTTCTTGATTATATCAGACTTTTCCCGACATAATCTTACGAGCAACCTTGTTCTTCAATGGTCCTATCAACTCCTTTCTTGGAATAAGCTTATTAGCAAAGTGCGCTTGGAAGCACTGTACCCTGCTTGAGTTGAACCTTGCCCGATGTTACTTGAGATATTTCATTTCTCATCAACTTACTCGGACCACTGTATTATTAAAGAATACCTTGCCCGATCTTCCAAACACTTGGTTTCCTGAGCTTGGTTAGCCAAGAGCTTACTCTGAAGTAGACCTTACTCGGCTATAAAGAACAGACCTGCTTGATATAGTGAACCTTGCCCGGGTATACACAAAGAGTGAACCCTGCCCGGATAACCACTAAAGAAGACTACTTGAAGATAACCTTGCCCGATGGGCAAAATATCATACCCGGCTAAGTAAAATCTTGCTCGGATATCTTAGGTGTGCCCGGTTCCATACTTAGTCATTTTTGAGGAGGCTGAGAAGATTCCAATCTTCAACTATGATCAGTTTTGGGTCAAAACTTGACTCAACAGAAACACATTGAAGGTGTTGAGGCAGGGGTCCCAAGGGATCAGGAGGAACCTCTTTGGAACCTTTACACAGGCGGGGCATCGAATGAAGATGGGAGTGGAGCAGGACTCATTCTCATCAGTCTTGAAGGTATAGAATTAACATACGCAGTACGATTGGACTTCCCCCAGCACCAACAATGAGGCTGAGTATGAGGCTCTGCTAAAGAGACTTGAGGATGGAAAGAAAGATCAAGGCTCGACGTATCAAAGCTCATGTTGATTTGTTACTAGTAGCCAACCAAGTCAAAGGGGATTATGAGTCTAAGGACCCCAAAATGGTGGAGTACCTAAAGAAGACGAAAGAGTTACTGCAAGGTTTCAAAGAATCTGAGGTCATACACATCTCTCGGGGGCTCAACAAGAAGACTAATGCTTTGAGAAAATTGGCATTCGTGGCCTTTGATCATTCAGCAAAAGACGTCAATGTTGAACGATCAAGCAACCATCGATACTGGAAGACACGGTCGCCCACATATAGACCCCCGAACCAAGCTGGATGACCCCGATCTTTCAATACCTAGAAGAAGGGGTTGTACCTGAAGATAGGCAGGAAGCATGTAGGTTGAGAATTCGAGCTCTCCAATATGAGATCATTGACGGAGCTTTATACAGGAGGTCCTACTTGGGACCGTCACTCAAGTGCATAGGCATGAAGAAGCCGAGATGTCATACGGGAAATCCACAAGGGAATATGTGGAATGCACATGGGGGAGAAAATGGTAGCGGCCCTAGCCGTGAGAACCGATTACTATTGGCCAGCCATGTTTCTAAGTGCTCTCAAGGAAATACAGAAGTGTGGCAGCTGCCAAATCTACGCCCCAATAACTAGACAACCAAAGCTCAACCTTGTGCCAATCAGCTCATTTTGGTCGTTCCAAAAGTGGGAATTGACATAGTGGGTCCTTTTCTCGAAGGATCGGGGAAAGCTAAGTTTTTAGTGTTGCTGTTGACTACTTCACCAAATTGGTGGAAGCGAAGCCTCTAGCCACCATCACGAGGAAACAAGTGAAAAGGTTTGTCTGGTAAATTATCGTATGTCGTTTCAGACTTCCTTACACCATTGTAAGCGATAACGGAAAGCAGTTCTCGGGTGGACTCTTCAGGGATTGGTGCGACCAGCTGAAGATCAAGCAAATCTTCACATATGTGGCCCACCCCCAGGCGAACGGACAGGTGGAGAGAACAAATCAAAGCATCGTCGAAGGCATAACAAGCCGACTAGGCAGGCAGTGAAATTCATGGGTGGACGAGCTACCACATGTTTTATGGGCTCATCAAACCCTGCCCAAGGTAAGCAACATAGAAACAGCTTTCAGGCTGACCTATGGGACGGAGGCCATGATACCCGTCGAGATAGGATTACTGACTAGCCGAACACAATTGACCGAAGTAGAAAACGAGAGTGACCTCCGGCTGAATCTAAACTTCGCAGAGGAAAGAAGGGAGGCGGTAGCCAGGAGAGAAATTGAGTACAAGAAAAAGATGGAAAAGTACTACAACTCAAGGGTGAGAGAAGTCAAGTTCAAAGTGGGGGACTTGGTCATGCGAGAAAACGAAACAAGCAGACAGGAGGACCAAGGAAAGTTAGGGCCTCAGTGGGAGGGGCTATACCAAGTCATATGGGTTGGAGAGAAAGGTTCTTACAAATTGGCGTACCATTCGGAGGAGGAAGTCCCCAGGACTTGATACGCGATGAAACTGTGGAAATATTATGCTTAAGTCCCCCTGAGGGACGAAACCAAAGGGATAAACACGTTAGGTGAAGGCTAGACATTTTGTTATTAAAAGCAATGTGTCCCCTAGATGAAACTCAAAAATTTAACAATAACCTCTCCGGGAAGGCATTTACACAAGAAAACTGATTCGATTAGTGTTCTTTTTGTAATTCACATGTGTAATGCAACATGAATTCAATAATAAGAAGTTTTATTCTAATAATGTAACAATGACCTCTCCGAGAGGGCACTTATCACATCTTTTTACATTCCCACACCATAACAAAACAATCCATCACAATGGTGGAAAGAACTACTATGAATGGTCCATAACAACCCAAAACTGCTTTCTCTCCGAGAGAAAACTTTAATTGAGCTCATAAGTCACCAATAGTTTTGTACCCTCATGCCAAAAAAGGCATGTGGAAGTCCTCGCCAATAGGCTACCTGGTTAACCAAAGCAACTAATGAAGTCAAGAGACTCTTGAAAAGATCCTAAACATACATGATGAAAACACAACATAATCATAACACGACATCCAGCCGGCCCCAAGGGAATAACATAAACATACAAAATAAAGACCCATACGGGGTCAACATACCCAAGTGTCCATACAAATATTAAGAGTTTAAAAGAAAGTTCATAAAAGACGGTAACACCACATGCTTCGTTAAGACCCCGCACCTACGGGTAAGGAGAAGGATGGTCGACCACTGAAAATAAGGCCTTTATCTCAGGCACCGATATCTCGGGAGTAGTGGAGAGCTGCTTCAAGATCGGGGGCTCATAGGCATTGTAAGTTGTAAACGCTTTTTCAGCTTCGGCTTCAGCAGTCTATGAGAAAGAGGGTATCTCAAGGATGGGAACCCCTAGGCCATGGTAATCATAACCTGCCTGCAAACCATGCTGGAATCTATAGGCAAAGACAGCCCTGTTCAGAACGTCTCGAGCTTGGCGGGTCTCTCGACATGACCTAGCCAGTTCATACACCAGTTTAAGCCCCACCATCACCATCCAAACCCGATCAGCTTTGTCACCATCACTCTCCTGCTGCAACTTCTCACACTTCTTGCGAAGATCCTCAATCAGCTGGTCCTTCTGAGCTCGAGTCCCATCAACCTCATGCTTTAAGCTTTCATGTGCCTTTTGTTCTTGCTTGAAAGCGGTTTCCAACTAATAATGCAACTAGAAGCAATCAGACAGGCCATGAAGAAAAAAACCATTTTCTTTTCGGGGGAAAACAAACAAAAAATGAATAAGAGAGACACTCACCTCATCGAATTTCTTCTGGTCAGCCTGAGCAGCAACACATTGAGCCTCCAGCTCAGCAGCTCTCCCTCGAGCTCCCAGGAGATCAGCAGATAGTTGAGCAACTTGGTCTTGAGAAGCTTTCATATTGGCTTCCAAGCCGGACGTTTCCAGATCCTTTTCCTCGGCTAGAACAATCTTCTGCCTCAAATCCTGAATTCTCCGCTTGTTTTTATCGATCGTGTGTTTCAATTTCTCAATCTCCTCTTGATTTTGACGCAAGATCTGATCAGCATCAATGACGGATTGACGCGTGGCGGCCCCCAAAGCCTTAGCACGGTAAAGATGTGTTCCAAACTCACCCACCAAGTCGTCCACACTCAAGGAATGAATGAGCTCAAAATCCATTGGAGGAACAACCTCCGTAAGAAAGTCATGTGCTTGTTGAGGGGTATACACGGAAGATCCCGCATCCAAATTCCACTTGGGTAAGGTTATATATTATACTCTAATGGCTAATAATATCTTTTTCCGGCAAGGTTTTCCGAAATTGTTTTATATTTATTTTAATTGTTATATGATTTTGTAATAATCTCTTTAGGTTGTATATCAAAATCCAAGATTGAATTGATATTTTGAAGTTATTACGGTTTTCCGGTAAGATTTTTGTTTTCTGTTTTTGTTTGTATTTAATCTCTATCTCTCTCCCTATCTCTCTTGGCTTACTAACTCCACCATCCACCATATTCTATATTCCGGTAATGTAAATCGAGATTAATCGTTTTCCGGTTAGGTTATATATTATACTCTAATGGCCAACAATGTTATATGATTTTCCGGCAAGGTTATATCTATTTCCGGCAACATCATATTTTCTTCCGGTTATTGTAGATCTAACCTTTTTATCTTTGTTTTCATTGTTAACTGATTTTTTTAAAAATCAGTTTAGGTTCTAAATCAAAAACGTCGATGAAGCTAATATTTCTACGTTTTTATGTTTTTCCGGTAAGTTTTTCCGTTCATGTGTTATACCTATAACAATGGTTGTTTTATATTTATTTGAAGTTTTATATTTTTCCTGTTTTTTTCTTTCACATGTTGTTCTTCTAAGTTCTAAATAAAAAGTTTCATCAATTGACATTATCATTATTCTTTTTCCGGTAAGGCCAATAATAAATTGTAAATCAGTGGTTTAACATTCCATAACATGTAACATTACCGCGACTACTTTTTTTTTCTAAAACGATTACAATTTCGAAATTTAAATTCCAAATTTAAGTTAAAGTTGAAATTTGTAAATGGTTGGAATATTCCATAACGTCTAAACTTACCATCATTACAATTTATTATTTTCTAAAACTATTTGATTTAAAAAGTTTAAATTTCCAAATTTAAATTAAAGTTGATTTTTTTATTTAATTGCTGGTCAAACGTTAAGTTGGTCAAACATTTTTAAATTGCCTGGTCAAACATTAAAGTTGACTATTAACTTTAAGTTGAACTTTTTAAATGGCTGATTAAACAAACATTCATAATGTCTAAAATTTATTATTTCTAAAACGATGTAATTTAAAATTTATAAATTTCCAAATTTAAATTAAATTTAAGTTTTATGAATTACTGGGTAAATATTTCATAACATGTAACATTACCACGATTAAAATTGATTATTTGTAAAATGAATATTAATATTTAATTTTCTCATTTCAGGTTATGTTCCCAACTTGATATTGTTAATTTCATGGATGGAAGATTTGTTGATAAGATATATTATTTTTTATTTAATATTGATGTATATTTTTGTTATTATTCATGTATTTATGTATTTTTCACAATTCATGTAATTTATTTGATTTTTATATAATCAATCATATATAGTTATTGGTTTTGTCCATTTAATATATTTTAATCAGAATTGATGTATTAAAAAAAACTTTATTTTTGTATCTTATATTTATCTATTTATTAATGATAATCTCTATAATTTATAATAATTATTATAATTTTAGTAATTTTGTTATTATTAATTCATTACATTTTATAATTAGTTGTTACATCTTGTTTTGACAGAAATAATAATATTTACACCTTACCATTTTTATATTTCAATATATTTGACTTAAAACATTATTATGTTACTTTATTGTAACATAAATTATATTTTTTATAAATAAGCAATTATGTTATATATGGAAAACCCAATAAATAAGTTATAAAGTTTTCATGATTTTAATTACAAGATATTTAAACTTCTTTTAAATTCGAAAATTGACCAATCTTTCAACAAACTTTTAAAGGTTTTAATACTCTCCATAATTTTAAACTCATTTCAAAATCTTTCTATAATTTTTTTAGGTTTTCAAAGTAACTGATTTGATCTTCATATTAGTAGTTATTTCTAAATTAATTAGTCATATTAGTAAAATTAAAACCGATTTGATTTTAATTTTTGTGATTTGACATTAACTAGAATAATTTATCATTTTAATATTCAAAAAACTGATTGTCAAACCAAAAATACTTGTCATAATTCTAATGTAATCTTACTTTAATTTACGTGAATATTAATTATTAATTAATACTAATATAATAACCGTGTTATTTAAGAACACAATATTCAAATTGACATAATTTCTAATAATCAATACTTAATATATCATAAATTAAATAACCGTTTTATCATCATTTATAGATATTATTCGACATATGATTTAGTGAATATTATTAAACATGACAACTTTTCATAATTTATTAATATTATTATTCTCATGAATCAAGATATTTCTAATTATTTCCATCTTTACATAGAAAACCAAATTCAAACTTAAAACTACAAAATTTAAACTCCTTTTAATTAACATATTTAAACTCCTTTTAATTTCGGAAATTGACCAATCTTTCATCAAATTTTTAATGGTTTTAACACTCTCCATAACTTTAAACCCATTTCAAAATCTTTCCATAACTATTTGAAGTTTTCAACTTAACCTATTTAATTTACATTTTTGTAACTATTTCTAAATTAATTAGTCATATTAGTAAAATTAAAACCGATTTGATTTTAATTTTTGTGATTTGACGTTAGCTAGAATAAGTTTTCATTTTAATATTCAAAAAACTGATTTTAAAACTAAAAATACTTACCATAATTGTAATGTAATCTTACTTTAATTTACGTGAATATTAATTATTAACTAATAATAAAATAATAACCGCGTTATTTTAGAACACAATATTCAAATTGACATAATTTCTAATAATCAATACTTAATATATCATAAATTAAATAACCGTTTTATCATTATTTATAAATATTATTCGGCAATACTCTCCATAACTTTAAACCCATTTCAAAATCTTTCCATAACTATTTGAAGTTTTCAAGTTAACCGATTTAATTTTTATTTTTGTAATTATTTCAAAATTAATTAGTCATATTATTAAAATTAAAACCGATTTGATTTTAATTTTTGTGATTTTGACACTAACTAGAATAATTTATCATTTTAATAATCAAAAAACTGATTGTCAAACCAAAAATACTTGTCATAATTGTAATGTAATCTTACTTTAATTTACCTGAATATTAATTATTAATTAATACTAATATAATAACCGTGTTATTTTAGAACACAATATTCAAATTGACATAATTTCTAATAATCAATACTTAATATATCATAAATTAAATAACCGTTTTATCATCATTTATAGATATTATTCGTCACATATGATTTAGTGAATATTATTAAACATGACAACTTTTCATAATTTATTAATATTATTATTCTCATGAATCAAGATATTTTTAATTATTTCTATCTTTAGAAAGAAGACCAAATTCAAACTTAAAACTACAAAATTTAAACTCCTTTTAATTAACATATTTAAACTCCTTTTAAATTCGGAAATTGACCAATCTTTCATCAAATTTTTAAAGGTTTTAACACTCTCCATAATTTTAAACTCATTTCAAAATCTGTCCATAACTTTTTGAAGTTTTCAAATTAACCGATTTAATTTTCATTTTTGTAACTATTTCTAAATTAATTAGTTATATTAGTAAAATTAAAACCGATTTGATTTTAATTTTTGTGATTTGACATTAACTAGAATAAGTTATCATTTTAATATTCAAAAAACTGATTGTTAAACTAAAAATACTTACCATAATTGTAATGTAATCTTACTTTAATTTACATGAATATTAATTAGTAACTAATAATAAAATAATAACCGCGTTATTTTAGAACACAATATTCAAATTGACATAATTTCTAATTATCAATACTTAATATATCATAAATTAAATAACCCTTTTATCATTATTTATAAATATTATTCGGCAATACTCTCCATAACTTTAAACCCATTTCAAAATCTTTCCATAACTATTTGAAGTTTTCAAGTTAACCGATTTAATTTTCATTTTTGTAATTATTTCAAAATTAATTAGTCATATTAGTAAAATTAAAACCGATTTGATTTTAATTTTTGTGATTTGACACAAACTAGAATAATTTATCATTTTAATATTCAAAAAACTGATTGTCAAACTAAAAATACTTGTCATAATTCTAATGTAATCTTACTTTAATTTACGTGAATATTAATTATTAACTAATACTAAAATAATAACCGCGTTATTAATGTTACTAAATTTCTCAATAATATATAATAAACGCGTATTATATTTTTATCCATTTTAACTAAAAAGTGTTTTAAACGTAATATAAATCTTTTAATTATAGCATCCAAACAATTTGATAGTCTAAGTCTTCATAATGTTTTTAAAAAATATTAAAAATATTTGATAATTTATTTCTTTCACATTTATATTTTGATTTCATTGATTTTGCATCATATTTTTTCACCTTTAACTATTTTCAAAGTCAACATAAAAATTTTTAATTTTTCCAAAGTTATTTGAAAATTCATTTATTGTAGAACGTTTTCAAGTTTTCCAAGTTTAACAAAATATTAATGTCAGTGATTTAAAAGTTTGTTGCAAGATAGGTCAAAAATAAAAAAAAATTTCATAATATTTTAAAGTTGACTAATTCCAATTTTTTTATATTTTGTAACTATTTTGAAAATATTTCAAAACATGTTGTTTTAGAAGAGTATCAAATTTGTTAGGTATAAAATGACGGCAAAAAAAATGTTTTTATTGATATATCTTTTTGGTTTAATGGTTTAAGTTATAAAAATATTTTATGTTGTCATTTTACTTTGTTTGTTGTTGTATGTTATTTTGTTTTAATAAAATCAAAAATTTAATAAAAACAACTTTATTAATGTTCAAATGTTACTCATTATTAAATATATTATTATGATATATTTAATTTGGATGCAATTGTTTGATTATATTTTCAGGTGGTGAAACAAAATGAGTTTCTCTTGGTAGAATGTTTGAATAAGTTGATGGTGGTTTAATATGAAAGTACATGTTTATGTCTTTTGTTGATGTTTTTTGGTTGTTCGATGTACATTAACTTATTGTAACTTTTAACTTTTAAGATCTAGACAATGTAAATGGTTAACGTTTTGGTCCGAAAGTTTGAAGAAGTATCGTGCTGCTTGAATTTGTTGTTTAAATTTATTATGTTTGTTATGTTCAAATTAACTTCCTGTAATTTGGAAGTTTTAATATTAAGACAACGTAAATCTATTACTTTTTTGTTGGTATGGTGATGTGTTAAATGACAATGTAAATCTATTAACTTTTAATAGTTAAAGAAATATTATGTTTGTTTAAATTGATGTTTAAGTTGATTATGTTTAATGACAAGTTATTCCACCGCGTGTCACGCGGGTATATACCCTAGTTATTATTATATCAATAATAATGGTATTATTATATCAAGTTTTTATTTCTATTGTAATAAAACTTTGTAGGTTACTATTCACAAATCTTGGAGGTGAAAGACGATTTGCTTCCATTGTAACAAAGCGACTAGCGTCACTTGGAGCTTTAACACAGGGTGATCGACGGTAAGTTTTTTTTTGGGTTGAATTTCATATGTATCTAAAAACTTATAAAATATCATGTATGCCCCTTTTAAATGAATTTGTTGGTTAATGACCATTTTACCCTTCTCAAATATAATACTTTGTTAATCCTAGTTTATGTAATATGCCTTTGCTTAAATCACAATTTAAGAACTCATAATTTAAATTATTCCATTCACCTACAAATGTAACTAACGTGTGGTTCATAGTTTCATACTTTCATTCGTGAATTACGGGAAAAAAATAGTTGTTTTATGTTTCAAGTTCTGACTTTTGATGAAGTTAACATGTAATTTTTGAAATACTGAAACTTTGCTTTAGTTATTGTAACATCCTAAAATTTATAATGTTGAATAAAGAAAGTTACGTTTAGTGATTTCGCGTTATTAAGTAATTAATGTCGAGTAAAGAACGGATCATGGACTTAGATTAATTGAGATGGGTTAAATGAGAATGGGCCTTAGGTCCATGGGCTTTAAGGGATATAAATATCCCCTAAACCCTAAACCATCACTCATTCCATCTTATTCTCTAACACACTCCAAAACACACACACACACCACATCACCGCCATACGGCCGGCGGCCGAGAGAGGAACAAACAAGATCCGAGAGAGAGAGAACGATTAGTTGTGATTAAACAAGTTAAACGAGATCCAAACGAGCACAAAAGGGTATGTTCTTGATCTTTAAAGTTTAAAGATCCAAGCTTTATAGTATACACGGGGTATATAAACGACCAAAAACAGTTGGGGAACGTAGTGGATGATGTTGAACCATAACAAGGGTGCTAAAATCGCCAAAATGCTTGATGAAAACCAAACCCGCGGCTGAACTGGGCAACTTCGCCTTCAAAGCGATAACTTCGCCTTCAAAGCGATAACTTCGCCTGAGGCCAAGTTCGCCTAATTGATAACTTCGCTTACGGCCAAGTTCGCCTAACTGGTAACTTCGCCTGAGGCCAAGTTCGCCTAATTGATAACTTCGCTTACGGCCAAGTTCGCCTAACTGGTAACTTCGCCTGAGGCCAAGTTCGCCTAATTGATAACTTCGCTTACGGCCAAGTTCGCCTAACTGGTAACTTCGCCTGAGGCCAAGTTCGCCTAATTGATAACTTCGCTTACGGCCAAGTTCGCCTAACTGATAACTTCGCCTAAAGCTAAGTTCGCTTAAGGTTTAACTTCGCTTAAAGCTAAGTTCGCCTAAGGTTTAACTTCGCTTAAAGTCAAGTTCGATTAGGAAATAAATTAAAAACCTAATGAAAAATGTGTTAAGACAGTTAATGGAAATAAAATTTTTCCAAGCTGACCTGGCAGCTCGACCCCAGCCAGGGGCTCTGCCCCTTGGACCCTGCTAGGGGCTGCCGCCCCTAGACCCCGCTGCCCCCGGACCCCCGTTCGTTGTGGGTCATATAAAGATAGAAATGCAATATGAGAAGTGATAGTTAATTTATACGTATACTTGTTATACAGTCAGCCGTGCACAACTGAAGAAAGGGATTACGATTAACGGTGAACGTAACCGTGTTCAGGTGAGTTCTAGCCCCATTTATGTGTTATGCTTTCGGGGCTGTGTGCATACTCGATATGTTTGTTAATACGCTTATCCTAAGAGATAAGTGTATGCCTTATGTGAATGATGTGATATGTATGAATGATTGCTTGATGGTACGTGAACGATCTTCGGATATTGCACGTACTGTCAGGTTGTATCGCTATGTATAAGGTAAGTATGATATGTATGCTTATGTGTATGAACGTAATAAAGTTAATAAAAGAAGGAAGTGATGGTTGTATGGTTGTATGGTTACGAAAAGGGTACCGAGCCCTAATAATACTCGAGGTATGATGTATAGTTGTATGGTAACGAAGAGGGAATCGAACCCTACTAATATTCGAGAACTAGGGAACCGAACCCTACTAATATTCGAGGAAAGAGGGACCAGACCCTTATAATATCTGTGATGTTAGGGACCAGACCCTTATAATATCTGTGATGTTAGGGACCAGACCCTTATAATATCTGTGATGTTAGGGACCAGACCCTTATAATATCTGTGATGTTAGAGACCAGACCCTTATAATATCTGTGATATTAGGGACCAGACCCTTATAATATCTGTGAGGTTATAGGGCGAAAGGCTCTTTAAAACGTAGGATTATGTATGTAAAGAAAATATGAATGAAAGTATGAAAGTATGAAAGTATGAATGAAAGTATGAATGAAGGTATGAATGAAAGTATGAAAGTATGAATGAAAGTATGAATGAAAGAATATAAGTTTGTGTGTATTGTATAGTGTATGATTAACTAGAACTCACTCAGCGTAGCTGACTTTTAGTATGCACGCAGGTGAGTAGGATGAGGCAGCTCGCTTGAGGAGACACGTGGCACTAAATAAGAGGCTGGCATCGAAAGACTCAAGACGTTTAAGTTTAATGTTTCGTTTATTTTGAAAGACAAAATGATGTTTTAAAACAAGACGTGTTTTGTTATGAAATGTTTTATGAAAGTTTTTAAATTCCGTGAATGTTTTAATTAACTCTGATATTTAGAACTACGTTTATGAGTAAATCCAACACGAAAGTAGGGTTACCGGTGATGGGGCCTTACAGTTATAGTAATTGTGGTTATAATAAGTAATATTATCTGTTTCTAGGCTAGCTATGCAACTCTAAACTCACAAAATTAAAATATTTGACTTTCTTAATTTTTAAAATATAAATTAAACATTTAAATTGTTTTTTATAACCAAGTTCTGAAATATAACACAATTTATTGAATTAATAAATGGAAAATACGTCGTTAAACACTTAAGGGGTGTGCATATAATATTTTCAGAATAATGTTGTTTGATAGATAAATAAAAAATTTTCAGGTTACAATAAATATGAAAATTTAAAGTTTGATAAAAATAAGTTTAGAATGGTCATATTATGAATTGTTTTTAATGAATTGCGTGAATATGCTATTTTAATTATTTTATAGGGACATATATGATAATTTTAACTTTAGGTTGGGTATATACAGTATATAATTAGCTTTCCTAAGGTTATATACAAAGTTACCTTTTTTCGGATATGTAACTTTATTAATATTGTTATAATATAATTGTGTTTTAAATTTCAGGGCTGGTCCATCTCTTAGCGTATAATTATGATAGTTTGTATGGGAGAAGGGCGTTGTTTAGGATGTATCAGGGAATCATGCAGCAGGTTCTTAATTTCTTATTCATTTTTGACTTTTTTTTCCTGGTCAAACCATTTCGCTTGATGTCGGTCCCGTTTCAATGAACCATAACTTTGTTTCTCAGGATTCTTTTCTAGTTTTGCCACCAAACTGTTCATCTGAAAATCCTGATACAATCCAAGATTTTATTGAAAAGGCAAAAGATGCTCTTGACTCTATTGGCATTATCAGAGACACATGTGTTACTTGGTTCTTTAATACCTCTTAGTTTGAAGTTTTAGATGTTTTATTCTAATAATATTAATATCTTGTTACGTTAATATGTACAGGACATAACAAGGATTTTGGAGAGTTATATGGGCACATAGTTGAGTCAGATATGCATGATGTTGCACGTTTTTTGAATCGGCTTTTAGGATTGCCACCTGAGATCCAAAACAGGTTATGCCTTTTAATATTCAATTTCCGTTTTCTTTTGTGATGCTTATATTATCATTATTTGCAGGCTGTTTGAATTGTTTATTAGCATTCTTGATCATCTCGTTTACAATGCACACCTTGAAGGACATATAGATACTGGGATTGTTGATCCGAAAGGCAACTCTGTTGAGCTACAAGGAACTCCAAAGGTTTTTATTATTATTATTATTATTATTATTATTATTATTATTATTATTATTATTATTATTATTATTATTATTATTATTGTTATTGTTTGTTATTATTGTTATTATTGTTATTATTGTTATTATTATTATTTTATTATTATTATTATTATTATTATTATTATTATTATCTAATAATCTATTGATATAAGTCATGTGACTAGCTTGACCGACCTCGCAGTGCATGCATGGCCCGAATTGTAAAGTTGGAAGATTCTGAACTGTTGGTAAAAGAATACAGGAAGTAAATGTACCTGGTGACCTGATTCTCCCAATTTGGGGAACTATTCAGAAGACCCTATCCAAACAGGTAGTATTTAAAGTTTTCTACTAGTTTTAACTGTTAATTATAGATGATTAGTTTATTACTAGTCATTATTATTTAATATTTACAATAGTTATGAGTTTGCTTAATATTGAATATAGGATCGCCCAAGCTATAGACGAGTACGTGTTATGCGTGTTGAGACAACAACAGATCATCGAAGAATTGTTGGACTTCGTGTTCCAAATTCGGCAGTAGAATCTGTTCTTCTAGGTCTCTCTCTTTCTCTCTCTCTCTCACACACACACACACTTGACGTGACTATGAAGTATGAACGGTGACTTTTATTTGTGACAGACCTAGCATGGATTCAAGACATTGTTGACTAACAGAGAATTCAGTTGCTACTTGTTAGACCATGTTGATATTAATGATGTCTAATAGTAATGATACCCGAACAGGTAAAGTTTTTGCAGTATGCTTGATCTTTTGGCATATTGTTTTTACCCGGTCTCAGTATTTTGGTAATTGTGTTTACTGAGTGGGGATTGCGATATATAGGCTCAGATGTATAAAAACTTACTTGTCTGAATGGTATAAAAAACTACTTGTATAAATGATCCACAATATCTGCAAGCAAGTTTATATAATCTGTAGAAACTACTAAACTAGTGATCGGCCCACAAGTTTTCCAAACAAAGCCCCAAGCTTGTGATCATTCTGCTCTGTTTATATGTTGGAAAAGCTATCTTATCATATTGCAGGAATTAGAATCATAACTTTTTCATTTGTAACTGTTGGATTTAATGGTCGTTTCGGGTCAAGTCAACGCGACCGACCCGAATGTGACCCGGACTGAGTTACACCGGGGGTGACGAGATAATGGCCAACTTAAATGTTAATCAGGCCCGACACAATTAATTAGATGGACATGATGATGGACTAGGCTTTGTTTTGTTAATTGGGCTCAAGCCCAAATTGGTTTAACTAGATTAAACCCTACTAATAATACTATATATACTATAAGATAATATTAATATACAACAATCTTAAAAAAAACAAAAACCCTAGCTGCTCCACCTTAATCAGCAGCCGCCGGCGCCGTTTTCCGGCAGGTCAGTTTTCCGGTGAGCTATCTCCGGCCACCATAACAACCACCACAGCTAGTTACCTTCATATCCAAGTGTTTGTGTTGCTGCTGCCTTTCCGAGCACCACCACAATCTAATCTAGCCGTGCTGCTGTTATTCCGGCCAAACCCGATATTCCGGCCAAACCCGATTTTCCGGCGAACCAGATTTCTGGAGTTTTTGTTAGTGTTTGCTGTTGTGTTGCTGTCCTGTTATTATTCTGATTCTGTTCAGTTGCTGTCCGCCACAATACTCGCCGCCGCTGTGTTTCTGTCGTCGCCGGAATCACTCCGCCGCCGTCGTGAACCACTGTAGTGCTGATCTTGCTGCCGGACTTTGATTGTGTCATTCCTAGCTGATCTCGTTAGCCTTCGGTGTCTTCCCGGTTTGTGTATGTAACATCCTGAATATTATAATGATAAATAAAGAAAGTTACGTTTAGTGATTTCGCGTTATTAAGTACGTAATACCGAGTAAAGAACGGATCATGAACTTAGATTAATTAAGATGGATTAAGGGTAATGGGCCTTAGGTCCATGGGCTTTAAGGGATATAAATATCCCCTTAAACCATCCTAAAACCCTAACTATCATTTCCATCTTTCATAAATCTCTACACACTCAAAAACACACACATACACTACACCTCATACGGCCGAGAGAGAGAGAGAGCGGATTCGAGTCCAAAAATCAAGCCGACCATTATTAGATCTTCAATATACGAGATAACCAAGCAAACCGCGACCACACCGGACGTATAAAAGGTATGTTTTGATCCTAAAGATTTCGTTCTTATAAACGTTTAGTCTTGAAACTTAGAACGAGAGTAGATAGGGTATAAACGAAACATAAAGCTGTAAACTTGATGATAAAAACGAGTGTAATGAACCCGAAAATGGAAACGGCTCGATTAATGAACCCTTAACATTAGTATTGAACGTTTTTACCATAAAGGTCCAAACTTTACGTCATTCCGGGCTAAGTTTTACCCAAACAAGGCCATGGGAATGATCGCGGGACTTGTTAACGCATACCCATGGATTTCTCGGTAAAACGATGATGATTTTGGGGATTTAGGATGAACAGCGGCGGCTGCTGCACAACTTCGCCTGGTGACAAGTTCGCCTAACTGGTAACTTCGCCTAAGGCCAAGTTCGCCTAACTGATAACTTCGCCTGGTAACAAGTTCGCCTAACTGGTAACTTCGCCTAAGGTCAAGGTCGCCTAACTGATAACTTCGCCTGGTGACAAGTTCGCCTAACTGATAACTTCGCCTGGCATATGTTCGCCTAGGGTTAACTTCGCCGAACACTAATTTCGCCTATGCTTAAGTTCGCTTAATGTTAAGTTCGCTTATTGTTAAGTTCGCTTAATGATAAGTTCGCTGGAGTTAGCAAATGAGAAAATAAATTAAAAACCTAATGAAAAATGTGTTAAGACAGTTAATGGAAATAAAATTTTTCCAAGCTGACCTGGCAGCTCGACCCCAGCCAGGGGCTCTGCCCCTTAGACCCTGCTAGGGGCTGCCGCCCCTAGACCCCACTGCCAGGGGCGCTGCCCCCGGACCCCCGTTCGTTGTGGGTTATATAAAGATATAAATACAACATGAGTAGTAGTATTTAATTGATACATGTAAATATTATACAATTAGCCGTGCACAGCCCAAGAAGGGAATAACGATTAACAGAGAGCGTAACAGGATTCAGGTGAGTTTCTAGCCCCACTTCCTTGTTATGTTTTCGGGGCTGTGTGCATACTCGATGTGATAGTTAATACACTTATCTTAAGTGGTAAGTGTATGCCTTGTATGATTTATGTATGATGATTGCTTGACGGTGCGTGAACGATCTTCGGATATTGCATGAACCGTCAGGTGGTGGTTAAGATATGATTGATAAGTATGATGAAAGATATGATGTATGTATGAATATATGATGTATGCATATTGTATATATGTATGATGATGGTACGTGAACGCTCTTCGGAGATTGCACGTATTGTCAAGGAAAGTATGTATGAACAGGTACGGTACAGTTACACGAAACAAAGGGACCAGACCCTAATAATATCTGTGATGTTAGGGACCAGACCCTTATAATATCTGTGATGTTAGGGACCAGACCCTTATAATATCTGCGATGTTAGGGACCAGACCCGTATAATATCTGTGATGTTAGGGACCAGACCCTTATAATATCTGTGATGTTAGGGACTAGACCCTTATAATATCTGTGAGGTTATAGGGCGAAAGGCTCTTTAAAACGTATGACTATGTATGTAAAGAAAGTATGAAGGTAAGAATGAAAGTATATGCACTTATGTGTGTATGAAAGAAAGTTAAGAAGTTAAGTATGAAATGTAAGAAGGTATTGTATGATTATGTGATTAACTAGAACTCACTCAGCGTAGCTGACTTTTAGTATGCACACAGGTGAGTAGAATGAGGCAGGTAGCTTGAGGAGGACACATGGCAGAGTTGGACAAAGCTGGCATCTGAAGATTTTGCTATGATGTTTTATTTTAAAAGACTATGTTTTGTTTTTAAATAACTATGAATGCTCGATAAGACAAGAATTATGGTTATGGAATGTAATGGTTTGAATGTTTATAATGTTCCGCGAATGTTTTAATTAACTCTGATATTTAGAACTGCGTTTATGAGTAAATCCAACACGAAAGTAGGGCTACCGGTAACGGGGCCTTACAGTGTATAACCGAGGTATATCGATAACCTTACCTATGGTTGTTTATTATTTATGTTTAATCGTACTCGTATAATAGTTGTAATCGGATCCGGGTTTTGGGTTTTCGGTTTTGGTTCGGGTTAATCGTTTAATCGTTCCGCTGCGTTTTTATAACTCGTTCATATCTTTGTTTATTAATATGGATTAATAATTATTGAAACGATATATTAACTAAAACGGGTTTAAAATGTTTATCCGTTTTCGTCTCGAACCACCGTTGAAACCCAACAGTGGTATCAGAGCCGCGGTTACAATGTACGAGTCGATCCCGGTTCGTTAAAACCGGATCTACATCTTAAACTTTAAATCGTTTAAAGTTTATAGATCTAGATTTATTTTCAGGTGATTTTGAGTTGGTCAAAGTTTTGTTTATTTTATTTGACCAAGTTAAAACGACCCGAAATTTTATTTATTTTGAATATGTAAATCCGGCCCCGACCTATGTGTTTGTTTGGTTGTGTTTGGTGTTTGAGCTTATTTTTGGCTATATGGTTGGTTCAAAAGTTGTAAAAAGTTTATTATTTAATTTTCGGTTTTCTTTGGCCATAAAGATGGTTCAAATTTGTAATAGGACATATTATTGTTAGTTTATAAATTTGTAATTTAGAAGACGCGAAGATAACCGAGGACGAGCTCGAGGACCTTTTGGAGTTAGTGGGAGTTCAGACAAGACGACGGGATGCACGGAGAAGTCCATACTTGTGGTTGTTTGTGTTGTGAACCCCTTGACCCGATCGGTCTCCCTAATTGGCTCTAGCGAGACCGATCACCTTTTGGCCCTAAGGATTTACATATTTTTGTTATATGCTATTTGTGGTTGCTTGGTTTGTTAATAATAGGATTATAATATCACCAACCTAATACCAAATAAATTTGAAAAATAAACATTTTATTAACCAATTATGTTTTGAAAATTAAAAACGTTTTGATTTCCAAAACTAATATGATTATTTTAACTTAAAATTGGTTAGTCATATCGCGACAAACTTAGTTTTAATAGGTTACCAAAAACTAAGTGTCCTGAGAGATGAAAGGGTTCATCTATTCGTCCCGATAATAAATACAGTAAAATTTGACTTTTACTCTATTTGGTAATTTTAAAATTAATCCCAATTTAAAACCAATAGTTTATGCCAATCATACTACAAGTCACACTTGAGGCATACTGCGAAATTTCGAGTGTTTGGAGCTACAGCACCGCACTTGTTTTCTAGCCTATCCCATCAAGGTGAAAGCACTTCGTTGACACATCCGGCCCTTTCACACGTCACGGTACTAGGACAACTATTACTTTACTCTCCTGTTACGTGCTAAAGCTGTCTGGAGACTTAAAGTGGGCAAAGATGAGGCTAAACGTATCTATATAGACAATCGTTGTCTCTATAGGCCTCATAACCGAGAGTTGTGCTCTATCACAATTGACAATCGTTGTCGGTCTGCCTAACCACTTATTAATGTTGTGTGCTACAGCTGCCTTTAATAACTGGAAGCCAGATTCTCATACTCCTAATTAATTAATGTTATTGGGTCATTAATAATAGGACTACAACGTCGAAAATACTAATTAAATTTACTTTTGCTTAATTAATCAGATGTCGTCAAACGAAATTTCACCCTACGCCCTTAAGACTATCCTTGAGAAGGATAAACTGAATGGTACCAACTTCATCGAATGGCACCGCAACTTAAGACTTGTTCTCACCATGGCAAAGCGCCTGTATGTTCTCGATGGACCTGTTCCAACCTAGCCTGAAAACAACACAGCCGCTGCACGAAAAGTTCTTGACAAGCATAAGGATGACTCGGCTGAGGTCTCCTGTATTATGCTAGCCACCATGACTTCTGAGCTTGCTAAAGGCTTGGAAGACTTTGGTGCCTATGAGATGCTTGAGAAACTCAAGGGCATGTTCCAGAAACAAGCCCGTCAAGAACGTTTCGACACCATGAAACAACTCATCAGTTGCAAGATGGCAGAGGGATCTCCCATCAGTGCTCATGTTTTTAAGATGAAGGGGCACATCGATCAGCTCAAGAAACTTGATTATCCCATGCCCGATGAGATGGCATCGGATTTCATTCTCAACTCTCTCCCCAACTCATACGACCAGTTCGTAATGAATTTCAACAGGAATGGTTGGGTGAAGACAGTGCCGGAGCTTCATAACATGCTCAAGACGGCTAAGATGAACATTCCTTCTAGGACCAATCAAGTTCTAATGATTCGATCTGCTGGTGTCAAGAAGCCAAAACCAAAGAATCGGGTTTTTAAGGGAAAAGGCAAGAAGAAAGTTACTGTTGCTGCCAAGGTTGCCACCAACACTAACAAGGTAGTTGCAAAGAAAAAGCCGCCGCCCTTTGAGGAGCGCAAGTGCTACAAATTCAACCAAATAGGGAACTGGATGAGAAACTGCCCCGAATACCTTGCTGAGATCAAGAAGAAGAGAGCCAATGGTGAAGGCTCTTCTAGAGGTATTTCCATATACGTTATTGAACTTTTCACTGTCTCTAGCAACACATGGGTATTTGATACCGGATGTCGTTACCACATCGTTAATGTCTTGCAAGAGCCTGAGAAGTGGAGGAAACTGAATAAAGGCAGCATGGAACTCATCGTTGGAAATGGGAAGAGAGTACCAGTTCTGGCAACTGGAGTATTTCATTTTACTTGTCCATCTGGCCTAGTTTTTCCTTTAAATAATTGTTTGTATGCTCCTGGCTTGACCAGAAACATCATTTCAGTTTCGTTGTTATTTGAACAAGGATTTAAGTATGTTCTTAATGGCATGGCTATTTCTGCTTACTTAAATGATATCTTTTATTTTAAGGCTAAACCTCGAAATGGTATTTTGAGATTGATGTTCAACCTGACAATGATACTTTTCTATGGCATTGCCGACTTGGCCACATAAGCAAGGCAGGGGTTAAAAGACTCCAATCCGAATGGATTCTTGAATCCACAGGACCAGACTCTTTTAACAATTGTGAGTCTTGCTTAGCTGGCAAACTCGCCAAAGACTCATTCACTAATAAAAGTGAACGAGCAAGTGATCTATTAGGACTCATACATACTGATGTATGTGGACCTTTTAGAACCATGACTAGAAACCATGAAAGATACTTCGTTTCTTTTATCGATAATTATAGTCGATACGCTTATGTGTATCTTATGAAACACAGGCACGAAACTTTTGAAAAGTTCAAAGAGTTTCAAAGCGAAGTGGAAAAACAACTTGATAAAACCATTAAGATACTTCGATCGGATCGAGGTGGAGAGTATCTTAGCACAGATTTCATCACTCATCTCAAAGAGCATGGAATTGTTTCACAGCTCACTCCACCTTGCACACCCCAACTTAATGGCGTGAGCGAGAGGAGAAATCGAACTTTGCTAAACATGGTTCGATCGATGATGTGTAGAACTAACTTGCCTCACTCCTTTTGGGGATACGCCCTTATGACCGCCGCCCGCATTGTCAATCTAGCTCCAACTAAGAAGATAGACAAAACACCATATGAGATATGGCATAAGGGAAAGAAACCCAAATTGTCTTATCTTAGAGTATGGGGATGTGATGCTTATATCACAAGTGAGTCTGATGAAAAACTTGATCCCCGCGACGAAAAAGTTATTTTCATCGGATACTATTACAAGAGCGGTTATTACTTCTTTCATCCTGATACAAATACGATTTCTGTTAGGAGGAAAGGCTACTTCCTTGAAGAAGAATTTCTTAGTCAAGGAACTAGAAGTAACATTGTCGATCTTAAAGAAATTCAAGAACCACAACCAACTGCTGAGGAAGTTGGAGAGTCTGATCAACAAGTTGTTGTTGCTGATACATCAGACGTGAACACAAGCGTTCGTAGAAGTAGTAGGACTCCTGTACCAAATTCTAGATACTTATGTTATCTAGATGGTCCCGAAGTCTTATTAGTAGCCGAGTCTGGGGACGAGCCTACTAACCACAAGTCTGCTATCTTGGATCCGGAATCCAAGAAATGGCAAGATGCCATGAACGCCGAGATGCATCCATGCATGATAACCAAGTTTGGAACTTGGTTGAGCTACCCCCCGATAGTCGGGCAGTAGGGAGCAAATGGATTTTCAAGAGAAAAATCGACATGCATGGAAATGTGCAAACCTATAAGGCACGGCTAGTCGCGAAAGGTTTTACTCAAACTCAAGGTGTTGACTATGATGAAACCTTTTCGCCCGTTGCTATGACTAAGTCAATTAGGATATTGCTTGCCATTGCTGCATACTATGACTATGAGATATGGCAAATGGATGTCAAAACCGCTTTTCTTAATGGGCATCTTTCTGAAGATGTCTATATGGTTCAGCCTGAAGGTTTTGTCGATCCAAAATATCCTAATAGGGTTTGCAAATTGAACAAATCCGTTTATGGACTTAAGCAGGCATCTCGAAGCTGGAATCTTCACTTTGACGAGAAAATCAAAGAGTTTGGTTTTGTCAAAAATGAAGATGAGCCTTGTGTTTACATAAAGTCTAGTGGGAGCACTATATCATTCCTCATCTTGTATGTGGATGATATACTGATCATTGGAAACAACATTCCTATGCTTAAGGAAGTTAAGCAATGGTTGGAATCTTGTTTTGCAATGAAAGATCTTGGAGAAGCCGCATATATTATTGGAATAAAGATCTATAGAGATAGATCTAAGCGGATTCTAGGGCTTAGTCAAAGTACTTACATAGACAAAGTGATGGCACGCTTCTCAATGGAAAACTCCAAGAAAGGAGCTATTCCAATGACTAAGGGAACCGTGTTGAGCAAATCGCAATCTCCGGCAACGGACATTGAAACTAAACGTATGCAAGCAATTTCATATGCTTCTGCGGTTGGCTCTATCATGTATGCTATGTTGTGTACTAGACCTGACGTCTCGTATGCCTTGAGCATGACCAGTCGTTTTCAACAGAGTTCTGGCATTTCCCATTGGACTGCTGTGAAGAACATTCTAAGGTACTTGAATAAGACCAAAGACATGTTCTTGGTGTTTGGGGGAGTGGAAGAGGAGCTCACTGTAAAGTGTTACACTGATGCTAGCTTCCAGACTGAACGAGATGATTCTCGTTCACAGTCAGGTTTCGTTTTCACTCTCAATGGAGGAGCTATTTATTGGAAGAGCTCCAAGCAGAGTGTAGTGGCGGATTCTGAGGAAGTTCCATCTTATTCGGGAAATATTGCTCAAGCCAAAGAGCCAAGGTCTCATCACAGAACCAAGCACATTCTGAGGAAGTTCCATCTTATTCGGGAAATATTGGAACGAGGTGACTTCGTGATAAGCAAAGTAGACACAGATCAAAATCTAGCTGACCCGTTCACTAAGTCGATGACTCAGGACAAGCTTGATCAGCATAAAGATGCTATCGGGCTTAGACTTGCTAGTGATTTATTTTGATTTAGTATTTGGATGTATGAACATTTAATCAGTTGTACTTTTCTGTTCATTTTTGATTTAATGGTTAAATGCAAACGTTGAATAATACAACTGTGTTGATTTTAATACGTTTAATCCGTGAATAGTGTATTCTAAATTATCCGTAGTCGGTTAGACTCATAGGAGAGATTCTGAATTAAGACTATTCTGACTTTGGACTCAAGTAATTGACTTCCAAACTCACAGACCTCATTATGAATGACGTTGGATGTAACTCGCATCAAATCATCTTCATGGATCTTGATCATAAGATGTTTTGATAATAGTATGCTCATTTAGTATCCTTAGACCTGAGATACATATTAGAACTTTCATTTACCGAGGAATATTCTTTGATCATTTCAACCGCTGTTGCGTAACTGCCAGCCATAAAGGCATTGGTTGGGAATGTTCTGGAGTTCAGTGGGAGTTGTATGTAGTAAAGATGGGATTCTGTACTCTTACATTAAAATGTAACAGTTAGACTTATTGGCGCCCTCGTTGATTCAAACTGGTAAAGTGTGAGGCCTCACCCAAACTAACTGTGTATTTGATTGGACCACTTTGACTCTATATCGAGAACTACAATAATTGAACACTATATGAGATTGATATGATCCATGTCTCATTGTTCAATTGATGTCTTATAAGAAAGGATAGATGACAATGATTACTATAAATTCATTATCTTGCAATAAGGTATTCCAAGATACTTTGGTTATGGATTTAAAAATGTCATATTCGGTTGGGGACATGTAACATCCTAATTTCGGTTTTATTAATAGAATAAATATCGTCTATTTTATAGTGGGTCGTTATCCGTTTAGAGAAATAGAATACGACTTGGGCTAGTGTTGGGTTAAATGGATATGGATTATGGACTTGGACTATGAAAGAAAGAGGAAAGGACCATGGGCTCTATAATTATATAAACCATTAATCCCTCATTTAATTCATTCTCACACATTCCATACACCACCCAAAACACACACTTAAGATTTCTCTCTAGTTCTTCCCTATCTACACCGAAACCAAGAAGGAAACCGAGCACCGACCCGAGGTAATACTAGTATGATGTTTTATTAGCTTAAACGGGTTAGATATAGTCACAAAACGACGAGCCAACACCATTAAACCATTTAAGTCACGAGATCCATATGGAATCGGGTATAAACCGAACCTATGATGAGCTTAGGGGTCACCCTAGTTCAGATCTGGATCGAACGGGACGAAAAACGGTGAAAAACGAGCTAAAACCCGTTTTTCAATGACGGCGGCTTTCCGGCAATGACGGCGCCGGAAAGTGGTACGAGGTTAAGGGGGGAATGTCAGGGAATGTTCTGACATTCCTGACCTAACCCTAGTTCGCTACAGGAATATAGCGAATTAAAGGTGATTCGCTAGCTAGTTCGTCCATGGGAACATAGCGAACCGATTACAGTTCGTGTTCAATTCGTTAAGGGAAAGGGATGATGAATCACCCTTGATTCGTTATAGCCAGTTCTTTAGAAGAGAGAACGAATTAGATGGACTAATTCGTTATATGGACTAATTCGTTATGTGGACTGATTCGCTAAGAGTTCAATTCGTCATAGGGTTCAATTCGCTAACCAGACCAAACGAATAAGGCCTGATTCGTTATAAGGTAACGAATGGGTTCATTCGTTATGAACCCCATTCGTTAAAGGACTGGGACGAATTAGAAGTTTAACATAATGACAGAATGGTCCCTGAACTTAGAAAAGAATGATTTAATTACAAATAAGCCCTTGAACTTTTAAGTAACATATTATTCAATGATTCAAAATGCTAATGGAAAATGTGTTAAGACAGTTAATGGAAATAAAAATTTTCCAATCTGACCTGGCAGCTCGACCCCAGCCAGGGGCTCTGCCCCTTGGACCCTGCTAGGGGCTGCCGCCCCTAGACCCCGCTGCCAGGGGCGCTGCCCCGGACCCCCGTTCGTTGTGGGTAGTAGCTAAGACTAGAAAGATGATATGAGTAGTGATAGTTAATTGATACATGTAAATATTATACAGTTAGCCGTGCACAGCTCAAGAAGGGAATAACGATTAACGGAGAGCGTAACAGGATCCAGGTGAGTTTCTAGCCCCATTTACGTGTTATGTTTTCGGGGCTGTGTGCATACTCAATATGTTTGTTAATACGCTTATCATAAGAGATAAGTGTATGCCTTATGTGAATAATGTGAAATGTATGAATGATTGCTTGATGGTACGTGAACGATCTTCGGATATTTCACGTACTGTCAGGTTGTAACGCTATATATAAGGTAAGTATGATATGTATGCTTATGTGAATGAACGTGATAAAGTTAATAAAAGAAGGAAAGGATGATTGTATGGTTGTATGGTGACGAAAAGGGTACCGATTCCTAATAATACTCGAGGTATGTTGTATGGTTGTATGGTAACTAAGAGGGAATCGAACCCTACTAATATTCGAGAACTAGGGAACCGAACCCTACTAATATTCGAGGAAAGAGGGTACCGAGCCCTAATAATACTCGAGGAAAGAGGGTACCGAGCCCTAATAATACTCGAGGAAGGAGGGTTCCGAGCCCTAATAATACTCGAGGAATGTAGGGCGGAATGCTCTTTACAACGTAAGATATGAAAGCAAGTTAGTACAAAAGAAAGTATAAAAGTATGAAAGTATGATTGAAAGAATATAAGTTTATGTGTATTGTATAATGTATGATTAACTAGAACTCACTCAGCGTAGCTGACTTTTAGTATGCACGCAGGTGAGTAGGATGAGGCAGCTCGCTTGAGGAGACACGTGGCATTGAATAAGAGGCTGGCATCAGAAGGCTCAAGACGTGATATGTTTTAATTACTTTGTTTTTGAAAGACAAGTTGTTTGTTTAAGACAAGTTTTGAATTGTTACGAAATGTTTTATGAAAGTTTTTAATGTTCCGCGAATGTTTTATTTAACTCTGATATTTAGAACTGCGTTTATGAGTAAATCCAACACGAAAGTAGGGCTACCGGTAACGGGGCCTTACAAGTTGGTATCAGAGCAAAGTTCGAAAGATTTAATCATCCTACATGCTTAGACTCGAACAGAGAATGGGATTTAAGTAAGAAAAGAAAGAAGATGGCAGTTCAAGGATGCCATGTGTCGCTCAAGCAAGCTCAGTAAAGGTAAGATGTACAATTGATGATGTATGTTAAATGATAAAGAAAGAATATGTGAATGATAGGGATATGATTACTTGATCATTTTGATTGACTAACTGTTTAAGTAGAACCAGCACAAATAGACTTATAACGGGAAGTGTATAGGACACGGAAGGTAACGTGATCAGCTAATCACAGCTGGCCACTGTTATTACCTGTTAGTCTTACTATCCTTGTACTAAATAGTTCCTTGAGTGATGATGTTTGTGTTTTCCCTTTTAGAATACGATGGCTGGAGCTGGAGACATTGCTGGAGCTGGAGGTCGCACTGGACGACGCGGCAGGCCTCGTCGTGTCCAGCAACCTTCGGTTGAGACATCTTCCAACACCGGGGATGAGGGAAGTGCAGCTGGAGGAGGCCCGGTCAACAACGAAGGGGTTCAACTGGATCCCGCAATTCAAGCAGCTATTGTTCAAGCTGTAGCCACTGCTGTGAAGAATATAACTCCTGGAGGGTTTGCTGGAAGCCGTGAAAGAACTGCTGAATGGGCAGGTGGTGATGGTAGGAAAGATGATGAGAGGGAAAAGGGTGATTCAAGTGAGGTAAGGTCTTTGAAAGTTGATGATAGGAAGAGGGGCCGAGGCGGTTGCAACTATAAGTCCTTCAAAGGTTGTGACCCGCCTAAGCTGACAGGTTTAGGAGACGCAATCGCTACTCTTCAGTGGATAACCGCCATGGATAAAATTATCCGAATCAGCGAGTGTCGTCCTGACCAAGCTGTAGGTTATGCCACCCAATCATTTGAAGATGAGGCTATGTATTGGTGGGAGAGTGTGGAGCAGAGGAAGACCCGTGAAGAGATCAAAGCGATGAAGTGGGAGGATCTGAAGGAATTAGTGATGAAGAAGTTCTGTGCTGACGCCGAGGTTGAGAGGGCGGAGATGAAGTTCCTGAACTTGAAAGCTGGGACAATGACACATCGTGCGTACACCACCGAGTTCAATCGAATGTCTAGGTTGGTACCCGATATAGTCAGCACTGAGGCTAAGAGAATCAAGTGTTATGTGAGGGGATTACCACAGAGAGTCCGCATGTTAGTCAGGACAAGTAAACCTACTACTTTCGATTCTGCTGTCGAACTCGCAGAGATCGTCTATGCAGACCTGGCTGCGGATGATGTGGTGGTAGGAGACGAGAAGAAAGAGAAGAAATGGGTCGCTCCTCCTAAACGACCCGGTACCCAGATGTGGAACCCTAAGAACAAGCAGCCGAGAGTTTGGGAGAACAGGTCGTGCAAGACTTGTGGCAAGGCACACAGTGGTGAGTGTAGGTGGGGAAAGGGTTCGGATACATGTCATAAGTGTGGAAAGATGCATGCTGGAGAGTGTAGAGTTGGGTCGAATGTTTGCTACAAGTGTGGGAAGGCAGGTCATTATGCTCATGAATGCAGTTCTAAGCTTGCATGCTACAAGTGTGGTAAGACAGGTCACTTTGCTAGGGAGTGTACCGAGGGTGAAGCTGGAGGGAGTGGGAAGAAGGATACTGAGCAAGCTAGGCCAAGAACCAGAGCCTACATGCTGACCCAGGAGCAAGCTAAGCAGATTCCAGATGTCGTCACAGGTACGTTTCTAGTAAACGGTATTTCCGCTTCAGTATTGTTTGATTCGGGTGCAAACAAAAGTTTCGTAGCCACACCATTTAGTAAACTAGCTAAAATGAAATGTTGCCGAGTGTCTGAAACTCTTATAGTAGAAACCGCTAGTGACACTTCGGTTAAAATAATGAAAATGGTTAAGGACTGTAAGATAGAATTGGAGGGACATGAGTTCCCTGTTACCTTGTATGTTATGACCTTAGGAGGGTTCGATGTGGTTTTGGGTATGGATTGGTTGTCTGAGTTTGAGGCTCAGATAGTATGTAAGAGTAGGATAATAAGGTTAAAGTCCTTGGATGGTAGTGCGGTGATGGTTTATGGTGATAAGGAAAGTTCTGGGCTTAATGTCATTTCGATGATAAAGGCCGAGGGTTTGCTAAGGCGAGGTTGTTGTGCCTACCTGGCGTATGTTGTCAATGCTACGACCGAGACGAAAGAAATGAAAGATGTTCCTATTGTGCGCGACTACCCAGAAGTATTCCCTGAGGATCTTCCAGGGTTGCCACTAGAGCGAGAGATAGAATTTCAGATAGATTTAGTACCAGGAGCCCAACCCGTCGCGAAAGCACCTTACCGTCTAGCACCGTCCGAAATGAAAGAATTGATGTCCCAACTGCAAGAACTCCTCAACAAAGGTTTCATAAGACCAAGTTTTTCCCCGTGGGGCGCACCAGTGTTGTTCGTGAAGAAGAAGGATGGAAGTATGAGATTGTGCATAGACTATCGTGAGTTGAATAAGCTTACGGTGAAGAATAGATATCCTTTGCCAAGGAATGATGATCTGTTTGACCAACTGCAAGGTTCAAGTTGGTTCTCACGGATAGATCTCAGATCAGGCTATCATCAACTTAAGGTGAAAGAGGCAGACATCCCTAAAACAGCGTTCCGAACGCGGTATGGATACTACGAGTTCCTCGTAATGTCATTCGGTCTAACGAATGCTCCCGCAGCATTTATGGACATGATGAATAAGGTTTGTCGGCCGATGTTGGATAAGTCGGTTACCGTCTTCATTGATGATATATTGATTTATTCAAAGAGCGAGTCTGACCATGCTGAGCATCTGAAAGAGGTATTGGAGACTCTGAAGAAAGAGAAGTTGTATGCTAAGTTCTCGAAGTGCGCGTTCTGGTTAAGAGAAGTGCAATTTCTAGGTCACGTGATTAATCCGGAAGGGATTACCGTGGACCCAGCTAAGATTGAAGCGATAACGAATTGGAAGACTCCACAGAATCCGATTGATATACGAAGCTTCCTAGGGTTAGCTGGCTACTATAGGAGATTCATCGAAGGTTTCTCCAGGATAGCCGCACCGCTGACCAGTATGACCCGAAAGTCGATAGTATTCAGTTGGGGAAAGTTTCAAGAAGAAGCGTTTGAGGAATTAAAGAAGAGACTCACGCAAGCTCCAATCCTTGCTCTACCCGATGGTGACGAGGATTTGGTTGTCTGTACTGATGCTTCGCATCGTGGGTTAGGTTGCGTGTTGATGCAACGAGGAAAAGTGATAGCTTACGCGTCTAGACAATTGAAAGTCCATGAGAGTACTTATCCGACGCATGATTTGGAGCTAGCAGCAGTAGTTCATGCCTTAAAGATATGGAGGCATTATCTGTATGGTAATAAGTGTACCATCTACACAGATCATAAGAGTTTAAAGTACTTCTTCGAGCAAAAAGAATTGAACATGAGACAGAGAAGATGGTTGGAGTTGATAAAGGATTACGACTGCGATATTAAGTACTATCCTGGCAAAGCTAACGTGGTCACCGATGCACTAAGCCGTAAGAATGAGGAAGTCCTTGCAACTGTGAAGTCATACAAATTGATTATGAATTCAAGCCTTTTTGAAGAAATCATCAGGGTGCAATCAGAGGTGCTAGTAGACGAGAAGTTGGTAAAGAAAGAAAGAGTTTACGGCCAACAAGACGAGCTAATGGAAAACACTCATGGTGTTAAGACTAGGTTTGACCGTATGTGGATCCCACGCCATGGAGATCTCAGAGGTCGAATCTTAGATGAAGCTCATAAGTCGAGATATTCGATTCATCCAGGAACTACGAAGATGTACCAGGATTTGAAAAGAGATTATTGGTGGCCAGGAATGAAGAATGATGTGATAGATTATGTCAGTAAGTGCTTAACTTGTTTACAAGTCAAGGCAGAGCACCAGAAGCCTTATGGAAAGATGCAACCTTTGGAGATACCAAAATGGAAATGGGAACACATCACCATGGATTTCATAACTAAGCTACCTCGTACAGCTAAGCACCATGATACCATCTGGGTGATTGTGGACCGTTTGACCAAGAGTGCTCACTTTCTGCCTATACGAGAGGCTATCTCGTCAGAAACGTTAGCAAGCTTGTTCATTAAAGAGGTTGTATCTAAGCATGGAGTACCATCATCAATTGCGTCCGATAGAGATACACGGTTTACTTCGAGATTTTGGAAGAAGTTCCATGAAGCTATGGGAACGAGGTTTAACATTAGTACGGCATATCATCCCCAAATAGATGGACAGTCTGAAAGGACGATCCAAACCCTTGAGGATATGCTACGTGCTTGTGTTCTAGACTTTGGTGGAAGTTGGGATGATCATCTGCATCTGGCAGAGTTCTCTTATAACAACAGTTACCATTCAAGTATTGGTATGCCACCATTCGAGATGTTGTATGGGAGACGTTGTAGAACTCCCGTATGTTGGGGAGAGATTGGTCAGAAGGAGATGGGAAGCCTAGAAGTTGTGCAAGAAACCTCTTCGAAGTTCGATCATATCAAGGCAAGAATGAAAGCTGCTCAAGACAGACAGAAGTCGTATGCGGATAAGCGGCGACGACCGATTGAGTTTAACGTTGGTGACAATGTGATGCTCAAGGTCTCGCCTTGGAAAGGAATCATTCGTTTCAGGAAGAGGGGAAAGTTGAGTCCAAGGTACATTGGACCGTTCAAGATTTTAGATCGAGTAGGTGAAGTGGCTTACAAGTTAGATTTGCCAGAAGAGTTGGAAGGAATTCATTCGACCTTCCATGTTTCTCATCTAAGAAAATGTGTAGCTGATGACACGTCGCATGTGCCATTGATGGACATTGAGGTTGATGAACAGCTGAACTATATTGAACAATCGATCGAGATAGTCGATCGCAAAGTGAAACAACTTCGTCACAAGGTTATACCTTTAGTGAAAGTGATATGGAAGCATCGCAAAGGATCAGACGCTACATGGGAAGTTGAAGAAGAGATGCGCAAGTTTTACCCGAATTTGTTTATGTAATAGTTAGGTTTCGGGGTCGAAACCTCTTTAAGGAGGGAAGACTTGTAACATCCTAATTTCGGTTTTATTAATAGAATAAATATCGTCTATTTTATAGTGGGTCATTATCGGTTTAGAGAAATAGAATACGAGTTGGGCTAGTATTGGGTTAAATGGATATGGATTATGGACTTGGACTATGAAAGAAAGAGGAAATGACCATGGGCTCCATAATTATATAAACCATTAATCCCTCATTTAATTCATTCTCACACATTCCATACACCACCCAAAACACACACTTAAGATTTCTCTCTAGTTCTTCCCTATCTACACCGAAACCAAGAAGGAAACCGAGCACCGACCCGAGGTAATGCTAGTATGATGTTTTATTAGCTTAACCCCGTTAGATATAGTCACGAAACGACGAGCCGACACCGTTAAACCATTTAAGTCACGAGATCCGGATGGAATCGGGTATAAACCGAACCTATGATGAGCTTAGGGGTCACCCTAGCTTAGATCTGTATCGAACGGGACGAAAAACGGTGAAAAACGAGCTAAAACCCGTTTTTCCCGTGAAATTGCGTTTTTCCGACGGCTTTCCGGCAATGACGGCGCCGGAAAGTGGTACGAGGTTAAGGGGGAATGTCAGGGAATGTTCTGACATTCCTGACCTAACCCTAGTTCGCTACAGGAATATAGCGAATTAAAGGTGATTCGCTAGCTAGTTCGTCCATGGGAACATAGCGAACCGATTACAGTTCGTGTTCAATTCGTTAAGGGAAAGGGATGACGAATCACCCTTGATTCGTTATAGCCAGTTCGTTAGAAGAGAGAACGAATTAGATGGACTAATTCGTTATATGGACTAATTCGTTATGTGGACTGATTCGCTAAGAGTTCAATTCGTCATAGGGTTCAATTCGCTAACCAGACCAAACGAATAAGGCCTGATTCGTTATAAGGTAACGAATGGGTTCATTCGTTATGAACCCCATTCGTTAAAGGACTGGGACGAATTAGAAGTTTAACATAATGACAGAATGGTCCCTGGACTTAGAAAAGAATGATTTAATTACAAATAAGCCCTTGAACTTTTAAGTAACATATTATTCAATGATTCAAAATGCTAATGGAAAATGTGTTAAGACAGTTAATGGAAATAAAAATTTTCCAATCTGACCTGGCAGCTCGACCCCAGCCAGGGGCTCTGCCCCTTGGACCCTGCTAGGGGCTGCTGCCCCTAGACCCCGCTGCCAGGGGCGCTGCCCCCGGACCCCCGTTCGTTGTGGGTAGTAGCTAAGACTAGAAAGATGATATGAGTAGTGATAGTTAATTGATACATGTAAATATTATACAGTTAGCCGTGCACAGCTCAAGAAGGGAATAACGATTAACGGAGAGCGTAACAGGATCCAGGTGAGTTTCTAGCCCCATTTATGTGTTATGTTTTCGGGGCTGTGTGCATACTCAATATGTTTGTTAATACGCTTATCCTAAGAGATAAGTGTATGCCTTATGTGAATAATGTGAAATGTATGAATGATTGCTTGATGGTACGTGACCGATCTTCGGATATTGCACGTACTGTCAGGTTGTAACGCTATATATAAGGTAAGTATGATATGTATGCTTATGTGAATGAACGTGATAAAGTTAATAAAAGAAGGAAAGGATGATTGTATGGTTGTATGGTGACGAAAAGGGTACCGAGCTCTAATAATACTCGAGGTATGATGTATGGTTGTATGGTAACGAAGAGGGTATCGAACCCTACTAATATTCGAGAACTAGGGAACCGAACCCTACTAATATTCGAGGAAAGAGGGTACCGAGCCCTAATAATACTCGAGGAAAGAGTGTATCGAGCCCTAATAATACTCGAGGAAGGAGGGTACCGAGCCCTAATAATACTCGAGGAATGTAGGGCGGAATGCTCTTTACAACGTAAGATATGAAGGAAGTTAGTACAAAAGAAAGTATGAAAGTATGATTAGTTTATGTGTATTGGATAATGTATGATTAACTAGAACTCACTCAGCGTAGCTGACTTTTAGTATGCACGCAGGTGAGTAGGATGAGGCAGCTCGCTTGAGGAGACACGTGACATTGAATAAGAGGCTGGCATCAGAAGGCTCAAGACGTGATATGTTTTAATTACTTTGTTTTTGAACGACAAGTTGTTTGTTTAAGACAAGTTTTGGATTGTTACGAAATGTTTATGAAAGTTTTTAATGTTCCGCGAATGTTTTAATTAACGCTGATATTTAGAACTGCGTTTATGAGTAAATCCAACACGAAAGTAGGGCTACCGGTAACGGGGCCTTACAGGACAGCTATGTGTAGCTAGAACGCCTCTAGCTGTTAGCGTTGTGACACTTGACCCAAATACGTCCAAGTGGGAGACTGTTGGATTTAATGGTCGTTTCGGGTCAAGTCAACGCGACCGACCCAAATGTGACCCGGACTGAGTTACACCGGGGGTGACGAGATAATGGCATACTTAAATGTTAATCAGGTCCGACACAATTAATTAGATTGACAGGATGATGGACTAGACTTTGTTTTGTTAATTGGGCTCAAGCCCAAATTGGTTTAACTAGTTAAACCCTACTAATAATACTATATATACTATAAGATAATATTAATATACAACAATCTTAAAAAAAAACAAAAACCCTAGCTGCTCCACCTTAATCAGCCGCCGCCGGCGCCGTTTTCCGGCAGGTCGGTTTTCCGGTGAGCTATCTCCGGCCACCATAACAACCACCACAGCTAGTTACCTTCATATCCAAGTGTTTGTGTTGCTGCTGCCTTTCCGAGCACCACCACAATCTAATCTAGCCGTGCTGCTGTTATTCCGGCCAAACCCGATATTCCGGCCAAACCCGATTTTCCGGCGAACCAGATTTCGGGAGTTTTTGTTAGTGTTTGCTGCTGTGTTGCTGTCCTGTTATTATTCTGATTCTGTTCAGTTGCTGTCCGCCACAATACTCGCCGCCGCTGTGTTTCTGTCGTCGCCGGAATCACTCCGCCGCCGCCGTGAACCACTGTAGTGCCAATCTTGCTGCCGGACTTTGATTGTGTCATTCCTAGCTGATCTCGTTAGCCTTCCGTGTCTTCCCGGTTTGTGTATAACCGAGGTATATCGATAACCTTACCTATGGTTGTTTATTATATATGTTTAATCGTACTCGTATAATAGTTGTAATCGGATCCGGGTTTTGGGTTTTCGGTTTTGGTTCAGGTTAATCGTTTAATCGTTCCGCTGCGTTTTTATAACTCGTTCATATCTTTGTTTATTAATATGGATTAATAACTATTGAAACGATATATTAACTAAAACGGGTTTAAAATGTTTATCCGTTTTCGTCTCGAACCACCGTTGAAACCCAACAATAACAACCCGGCATGTTTTCAGAAAAGTGTTGTATTATTATGAATTTATGTCAAGTAATTGACCAGTATTAGAAGAGAATATATATTGAAATAACAAGTAACATATTTATTCGCAGTGACCATGGTCTAGTTTAGGTGGTTTGCTGGAAGTTTGGGTCAAACCGTAAAAATTAACGAATTGATCAAATAAGATTTTTATTCATAGTGAACATAGTCTAGTTTTATGAAAAATTGGAGCAAAGTTTCAAGAAACCACAAATTATACTCCTTTGATTTGGTAGATTAACAAGACCGGTGACTTCGTTTGAAAGTATGAACTTTCTTTTCTAAAATTGTCAGTTTACATTAAAAACATGAAACAGTAAAGATTGCTTATTAGTATAACACATCTAAACTTGTAAAAATTCATAAATGAAGAGAGTGCATAACTATAAAAAGGTTAAAACATCATTTTATATTTTAGATGGTCAGTTCAAAATTCAAAACTAACCGTTAATTAAAAATTAACAGTTAAGCTGCTAAACACAAAATCAACCCGCGAAACAAATATTATAAATCTCAAACCGGCCGACTTGCTTTGCCAATTTCAACAGTTTATAGCCACCTCTATTTCCACTTTTATCTACTTTTTGTGAATTCAAAAAGATGATAAATTTAATCTCCCTAACGAAAGATAAAACAGAAGCAAGATACACAAGGAAAACTTCAATTCATAGCATCTTTCAGGTACATGAAAACATTTCATCTTTCTTGTTGCAAATTCATCAATTACAGAACATTCTGATAAAAGTATTCTCACCAAATCCTCCCTAACTGTTTTTTACTCCTTCTTCAACTTTAGGCGTACTAACAGGTACAGGTTGAACCCTGACGTATGGATTTCTAGTCAGAGTTTCCCCCTTCAAAGCAGCAATATACCTATCATTCGTATCTTCCTTCCTCTGCAGCTCCCCAAGAAACTCTCCTAGCCTCTCTTTATTCACTTTTCCCATCAACTGTTTCACATACAAATACATTAATATGTTCATGTCTCAACTACAAGATGCATCCTCTAAACCATAAAGTTTGGTTTTAAAAAGCGTGTCCGATTGTTTAACACATCTTATAATAACTGACCCCTGCGGTTAAACTGGCCTGCATAAGTCGTCATCTAAATCCTAAAGTTCGGCTTTAAAAAGCGCACCCAATGCATAATCAAGCCTAAGATATCTTAATAATAACAACTGATCACTGTTGTTAAACTGGCCTGCATAAGCTATCTAAACCCTAAAGTTTTACAATCAAATCAACTGAAAAAGATATAATCTAGCTATGTAATTTTATAATTTAAAAAAAAAACAATTAAACATGTATTAGACTTCAGTTAGTGTTGGCTTGTGAATGTTTGTTTAGATTCTTAACGAAAAAACATAAACGAACACTGACAAATTCATTTCTTAACGAACGGACACGAACAAGCATGCTTAATTGTTCGTGTTCGTGTTTTATTAAAACTAAATGAATGAACAAGAGCATGCCTCTGTTGGTGTTTGTTTACTGATATAATAATAATAACGGACCTTCATAAATCATCTAAACCCTAAAGCTGTGGTGAGCAAACATGAAATCAATAAACGTGATATAAATACATAATACCCTTAACTAGCATCCACAAATGAAATAGTATTCAATTAAATTCAGTAACTAATTACTACTAAATACACAAAGATGATAAATAATTAATTAAAAAGACATATCAATTGGAATATTAAAACCAGAGATAAATACTAACAAGGGTGTCAGAGCGAGCGTCACGGCGGAGTTGGGCCTCGAGGTGATCGTTGGTTGTATTGGTGAGCTGCATCACGTAATACCCGACCACGCACGGGACCACCGCGCATGTGGTGGCAAAGCCGAAGAAGAAAGGCTTGGAGTCTCTGGTCTTCCTGACTAGCCATCGCCAGGTGGAGCTCTTCTCCCACAGTATCGACATCTGAGTCTGATTGTGTAATTCGTCAAACCCCGGAGTCGCTGGAATTAAAATTAAAATTAAAATGGGAATGGGAAACAGCCGGTTGTTAGATGTATGGGTAATTGCCGATGCGGATGTGTTGCTGCCCCCGAGAATCACAACTCCAGCCAGGGTTGGCTTAACTCGTTAGCTCAGCTCGTTTACTCGTTTATACTAAACTCTATATTTTAAATATAACAACATCCCAAAATAAGAAAAAAAAAATTCAAAAACAATACATATATTAGGTCACTCAAGCTTTAAAACATTTATTATCAAAAAAGGAACAAAAATAAAACATATAATATTATAACTTCTCTAGCTTTTAATTTTTATAAATTGATGATAAAAATTATATTTTTGTTGTGTATATATCAATATAAAAAAATAATCAAAAATTAACATGCCCAGCTCGAGTTTAAACGAGCCGAGCTTGTTTAAGTTCAAGCTAGAGCTCGAGCCCTCCCTGATTTAGCTCGCTTATAGGTATGTAATTGCTTTATATATGTTATTTAACCATTTTTTTTGTTTTGCCCCTTTGTGTTGGGAAATGCAGGCATTGGATGTGCTAGTTTAATCACAATACTAAAAAACACTCTCGTATTCTTTTAAATCTTAAAACCTTCTACAAACGCCCTCAAATGACTTTCAAAAGTGGACGATCTTACATTGGTGTTGGGTTTCATGCATTTGTTTAAAATAGTTTCTGCTGGTGTTGAAGAACTTAACGCCATCCAATTAAATGGCCATGATTATTAATGGCATCAACGTATCAAGGAGCGTGCATGTCATTTTTCAAAGTTAGAGAACATGCTTAAATTTTTTGCAAATCACAGGAAGACATCAGTGTAATTAACTCTAAAATTTATATATCATACATTGATATGTAAAAAAGATTGCTTTTTGAAAAGAAATGATTAATGAGTCCAAACTATATGGAACAAAACAGTAATTTACTTGATAATTATATGCTAAAATAGTTTCATAGTTACTTAATGAAAACAAGTTGGTATACCAACTCGTTAAAGCCTTGAGCAAGGTTCTAACTTTACAACCCAAAAAAAAAATTAAATTTTAAAAGATATCCGCATGATATCCGCCTGCTGAACACACATTAACCCACCCGTGAAACCTAAAATATAAATTTTAAAAAGTAAACTAAAAACCAAAATTTATTCAAATCCACTAACTAATTAAACCAGTCCGACCACTCGTATGATCCAAATTTGAATGGTTCAAAACCTTCTAACCAAACTAGCCGAGGGTCTAGTTCCCGCTCCGACCTTCCGGTTCTGACTCCTGTCATCGAATCATTGCTGGTTTATACTTCGGATTGATTTATGTGAGATTATAAATACTTTAGTTTGGATATATATACTATGGGCTGTGAACTAAGAAAATATTCTTTGCTGTTGGGCTAACCAATGGGTTGAGAAGCTAGGCTCATGGCTGATTATATTTAAAAAGACATTTCAAAACTTTACTTGTGTTATAAGATCACCACCAAACTGTATAATATTTAGTTTTCTTGTGTATACAGAATATTATGTTTTTGTACAAAGTTCGATTTCCTTCAAGTTTCTCTTTCGCAGAATATATGACCTCGTTGCACATTTGATTTTCCGTTGTGTTTTTTATGTTTGATTATTGTTGTGTTTTTGCTTGTTGGCGCCTTAACTACGATACTAAAGTAACTAGCACCGATAAAATAAATCATTAGAAAACATTTAAAATTTATAACATTAAAATGTTTATAAAATAAAATTGGTGGATAAAAAAATTATATATAATGGAACTAAAGTACATGTGGCTTGTAAGTGAATGACATTAATATTTGATGGTGTGATTATTGTTTTGAGTTTAAAAGAGTGTCATCTGTAAGTGAGCAAGTAAAAGTTAAGCATAGAATGAGAATATATTCATTGAGAATATGAGAATAAATTCCAAAAGGATGAAAGTGTTGCTTCAAGCTCAGGCAAGCAATCCCTACCGGTTTAAACTAATAAAGAGCCACCGATTTAACTTGATTGATGAAACAACATAATATTAATATTATATCAATGAACTAAAAGTTAAAACTTAGCTTTATTTTTATCTTTACCTTTTAATGAACATGCTTTTGTGTTATTAAATACCATGTAGATCTATATATATTTAAGATATTGATAAATATTTATGCCATCACTAATTTTAATAAACGCTTATATTTATAATAGCGCAAGTCTATGCTATAACTATTTTATTTAACAATATAATTATGTGAAAAATTATATAATATTGTGAAATTAAAGCAAATTCTCTCTTACACTAGTTCTCATAAAAACACGAATAATCTAAATTAGCAATAAAGGATCCCAATACACATACTAGATCAGTTTACCGTAGGGCTTAACAAATGAATATGCTTCTTGTCTACAATAGTTTGTCAAACTTAATTACTATGTATGTCTTCAATGGGAGTAGCTTTTTTTATGCATTGATTATGAATTAGACGGGTGCCCGCGCGATACAGCGGGTGTTTAATCACGTACAAATATAAGTGTTTATGGTTCGGTTAAAACCTTGAAATCGTTTAAATCAGTCATTGGTTTGACTTCTTTTTTCTTTTTCTTTATTACTTTCGGTTTGTTGGTCGGTTTCAAAATTTTCAAAACGTAGTGAACGGTTGGTTCGCGGTTTATATCAGCAACCGGCCATATGAAACCACAAAAGACAGTAAATTAACCTAACTGCAATATGATTCCTTTTATAATCTTTGTTGTTATTATTTCACGTCCTAAATCTTCCATTAATATTTACCATTTATGTGACTAAAATTATCATTTTTTATTTATGATCATCTCAAGTATCATATTATGTTGGTCCCTAGTTAAAATTGATGGTACATTTAAAATTATTAATTATTTTAAAATAAATTTATTATTAAAGTTTAAACTGTGAAACCAAACTGGAACCAAGCCGTTAGTAACGATTCGGTTTCAACTTTCAATGGTTGAGTTTGGTTTGGGACGGCAAAAAATCTGTACTAACGGTTGGACTCACAAGTTTAACTTAAAAACCATCAAAACTGACACTGAACACCCCTACGTAACATATTAATTTATTTAAAATGAAAAAAATACAACAATATCATATCCAAATTAAAGAGAATAAAATGCTCGTTTTTATGATGCAATTTGTTTATAAAAATATTAACGTATGAACAGGCTATAGTCGTTTAAAAATCATGGGTGGGAAGCTAGTTTACAAGTTAGATTAAAAACATAATATGGTTAAAGATAAGGGACCAAACTTGTAAGTTGAATGAATTATGTTTAAAAGACATATTTATCCTTACTAACACATGTACCTCATGTTTTAAATGTTGTAAGTTACTTAAAAATGAGTGTCTTAATTTACCATTGTTTGGTGTATTATATATAGTATAGATAGTTTATTCTATTTTAAATATTAGATCATACAATAATATGTAATATTTATGAACCAGTAAGGGAGTAATTTAGATTTATTCGTCTAAAGCATGGAGTACGGGTAATATTTGTTGTTAAAAGATATAATATACTATGAAATACACACATTACAATTTTACTATGTGACACGAGTAATATTATTCCTAAATGATTTTCTACCCGTGAATCGATCGTTTAGTTTTCCTTATCATTTGCTAATGTAGAAATGGTTAGTGGCTGATCAACTTCGTCATGAAATTTTGAAAAACATAAAAGTATAAATATATATATATATATATATATATATATATATATATATATATCAATCAATCAATCAATCATACCCAGTAAAATCCCACCGACAGCAGAGCTATAGGTAGGGTCTGGGGAGGGTGGGATGTAGGCACACCGTACCTCGATCCAAAGGAATAAAGAGGTGGCTTCCAGAGAGACCCTCGGCTCTAAGAACATGTGTATGAAGCAAAAAAAGGAAATCAAAGTTTAACAGTTATATAAAAAACTACTACTAATTATAATAATATTAATAATAAGGTCACAGTTTAACCGCAATATAAAAGCTAATAATAATAATAATAATAAAATATGTAAGGGAAATACCATTATGGTATGTGACCTAAATAAGTTAAGTCTAAGCCCTAAGGTATTCAATTCTCTCTAAAAATCCTTAACTTTAATTCTACTTCTCCACGAATTCCTATCCTCAACCATGTCTTCGGAGAGGTTTAGGTCTATCAAATCATGCCTAATCCTCTCATCCCAAGTCAATTTCGGTCGTCCTCTACCCCTCCTCCCCTCTATAGTAATGTTTTCTACGGATCTAACAGGATTCGTCGTCTGTCTTCTCTCTTATCTTGTCTGCTATGTTCGCCACCCCTAATCTCTCGCGAAGCACAACGTTTCTTATTCTGTCTAGCCTTGTGTGCCCACACATCCAACGTAGCATTCTCATTTCTGCTACCTCCATCTTCCGCACTTGTGCCTTCTTGATGGCCCAACAATCTGTTCCATATAGCATTGCAGGTCTAACTGCCACTCTATAGAATTTTCCCTTCAGATTAGTCGGGAAACTCTTGTCGCACAATATACCTGTGGCTGCTTTCCATCTACACCATCCTACCTGAACTCGGTGGGTCACATCACTGTCTAATTCCCCATCGCTCTGTACAAATGATCCTAAATACTTGAACTTCGTTACCTGCGGGACCACCTGCCCTTCAATTGTGATGTGTGCGTCTTCACTGTCGTTTATCTCACCAAAATCACAGTGTAGGTACTCCGTCTTAGATCGGCTAATCTTTAAACCTTTTGTCTCTAAGGTTGTTCGCCACTCCTCAAGCCTCATGTTTAGATCTTGTTTTTTCTCAGCAAGTAACACAATATCGTCTGCGAACATCATGCACCACGGGAGAGTCCCCTGAATCGACTTTGACAACTCATCCAAGACTACTGCAAAAAGAAACGGGCTCAACGCTGACCCCTGGTGAAGACCTACCTCTACAGGAAAGAAATCAGTATCCCCCACTGGCGCACGGACACTTGTTTCACTCCTGGTATACATATCCATAATTATCTCTATGTATTTCCTGGGCACTCTTCTACCCTCCAAGCACTCCCAAAGCACCTGTCGTGGCACACTGTCGTAGGCCTTTTCTAGGTCAATAAACACCATATGTAGATCACGCTTCTTCTCCCTATACTTTTCCATTAATCTTCTTATAAGGTGTATTGCCTCTGTGGTGGAACGCCCCGGCATGAAGCCAAATTGGTTGACCGTAACCTGAGTTTCTCGTCTAAGTCTAACCTCAATCACTCTTTCCCATAGTTTCATAGTATGACTTAGTAGTTTGATTCCTCGGTAGTTACCACAACATTGGGCGTCTCCTTTGTTCTTATAGATAGGAACTACAACGCTGCTCCTCCACTGGTCTGGCATCTTACCTGATTTGAAAATACTATTGAACAGAGTAGTTAACCACATGACTCCTTCCTCCCCCAGACACTTCCACACCTCGATGGGTATGTTGTCTGGGCCAACCGCCTTAGACCTTCCCATCCTCCTAAGTGCGTCCTTCACCTCTTCTCGTGTGATCCGTCGGCAGTAGCAGTTATTCGATTGTTGTCGTTGAAAGTTTGTGTTGTCATGTTCTTCTTGGTAAGCTCTCCCATTGTTAAAAGGATTGTGGAAGTAGGTTTGCCATCTTAGCTTGATGTCCTGCTCCTTGACCAGTACATGCCCATCTGTATCCTTTATGAACTTCACCGATCCTAGATCTTGCCTTCTACGCTCCCTGGCTTTGGCAATCTTAAACATAGCATGTTCCCCCACTTTTGTTTCTAGACTTTCATACATCCGTTTAAAGGCCGCCTTCTTTGCTTCCGCCACTGCCTTCTTTGCCTCTATCTTGGCCGTTTTGTAGTTTTCCCTCAATTCCACTCGCTCCTCCTCATTCGTGCACCTCATTAGCTCCCTAAAACATCCTTGTTTGTCCCTTATCTTGTCTTGCACTGCGTCATTCCACCACCAAGACTCCTTATGCCCACTTGACTTTCCTGTTGTGACCCCGGAGAGTCTCCTTTGCTACTTGGATGATCTTTGTCTCCATAGCTTCCCATATATGAGTTGAGTCCCCATTTAGTCGAGCCCGCGTATGCAGTATGAGTTTATCCTTAAACAGTAGGAGATTTTCGTCCTTCAAATTTCCCCATCGAATTCTCGGTGTACCTTTCTTCTCTCGAACAGTCAGCTTATTTCTGAAGGCTATATCAGTCACTAGTAGTCGATGTTGAGTCACAACTGCCTCCCCAGGTATGACTTTGCAGTCCTTCCACAAACGTCGGTCTCCTTGCCTCATCAAAAGGTAGTCAATTTGCGTGTCGCGTCCGCCACTGCTAAAAGTGATTAAATGAGAATCTCGTTTCCTAAAAAAAGAATTTATAATACCTAGGTCATGTGCCACCGCAAACTCTAGAAGATCTGTTCCGGTCTCATTCCTATCACCAAAACCGAAACCCCCATGTACGGCTTGAAAACCATCGTTAGCCTTACCAATGTGTCCATTAAAATCACCTTCTATGCAAATCCTCTCCCCCTAGGTATGCCCCCTACCACTGCGTCTAGGCAATCCCAAAATTCTCTCTTTTCCTGATCCCCTAGGCCTACATGAGGCGCGTAGGCGGAGACTACTGCCACTACTTCCTCTCCTAGTACTAATTTCAACACCATAATCCTGTCATTTTGTCTTATCACCTCCACCACACTAGTGTGTATTTCCTTAGCCACTAGAAACCCCACTCCATTCCTAGCTCCATCAGACCCCGAGTACCACAACTTATACCCATTACACTCAGCCCCTCTATGTCCTTTCCACTTAGTCTCCTGGAGGCATGCTATCTGAACCCTACGTCTTTTAAGCACATCTACCAATTCTAACAACTTACCATTTAATGTTCCTACATTCCAAGAAGCCAAACGCAATATACGCTCCCTATCTTTACTCTTTCCTACACCCCTCGATTCAGGACATGGTCTCAGGTAATAGTCATGGTTCCTACGCTCTATGGTTGCAACTAATCACACAAACACAAGCAATAGAACACCAAATCAATAATAATAATAATAATAATAATAATAGTAGTAACAAAAACTAATAATAATAATAATAGACACACGGCACACAGTAACAGATAAATTGGATTGACTACTCTAGCAGCATCAAGGCCTATTACCAACAAAATAAAAGATATGAAACGATCTCACCGGGATTTTAGCAAGTCACCAATATTGAAACCGGGACGAGACACCGTGAGCTAACGAGAATAAGCTAGAAACGTGACACAATCTACAACCCTTGAGTTCCGGCGGCGGCGGCGTTGAGCGGCGGCGACGGCGGAGCTCCGGCGACGTGTTACGGTGGCGGCAGAGGGTGAATCAGCTAAGATCCTTCAATGATAACACCTCGCAGCAACCCAGCAACCTCCACAGAGCCTTAATCGTTTTTCCGGCGGCGGCAATAGACGACGGCGGCGGCGGCAGTTAACAACAGTAGCCGGAAACAACAGTACAGCGAGAATAATGAGCTGCGGTGGTGTTATGGACGTGTTGGAGAGCTCCGGTAAGGGTTAATAGGGCTGTTGTTACCTTATATAATAACAATCGAATAATAGCCTGATTAAACCACGAAAACACGTCGGAATTGAATGGAATTGAACGGAATTAAACGGGATTGACGATACTGATGATCAATTGGAGGCTAATGCAGGTGCAATTGAGCGAATCGGAGGGTAATTAGAGTCGAATTGGGGTTAATTTCTAGAGAGAGAAAGTGGTTTTTAGAGAGAGAAAGAGAGAGAGTGTGTGACCGTTTCAGAAAGTTTCATAAGAATGGTAAGAACCAATAGATTTTTAAAGAGAATGAAAAAAAAAGTTTCATAAGAATGGTAAGAACCAATAGATTTTTGACAAGTGACATTACAACATATGGTGAATGAACAATTTTAAGAAAATATGTCGGTTATAGTGGTAAAAGAGTAATTATAGGAAACTATGTCGGTTTTTGGTAATTTTAAATCTCAACCATTGATTAACATGATCCAACGATTATGATTTATTCCTAGTCATCCTAAAAATAGTAGTTTTGACAAGTGACATTACAACATATGGTGAATGAACAATTTTAAGAAAATATGTCGGTTATAGTGGTAAAAGAGTAATTATAGGAAACTATGTCGGTTTTTGGTAATTTTAAATCTCAACCATTGATTAACATGATCCAACGATTATGATTTATTCCTAGTCATCCTAAAAATAGTAGTTTTCTAGGAAGACTAAGAATAAATCATAGCCGTTGGATCATGTTAATTAATGGTTGAGATTTAAAATTACCAAAAACCGACATAGTTTCCTATAATTACTCTTTCACCACTATAACCGACATATTTTCTTAATATTGTTCATTCACCATATGTTGTAATGCCACTTGTCAAAAATCTATTGGTTCTTACCATTCTTAGGAAACTCTTTCTTTTTATTTGAACCATTATATATATATATATATATTTAGGAGAGAGATATTTTGAGAACTTGATAAGTTGTAAGAACTTTAAGAACTCAATTTTGGACCACACATTTAATTAAATGATATGAAATATGTGGCTGAGATTAAATTTAATTAAAAAATGAATCGGGAGAGAGAATAAGTATTTTTGATGATTACACAAGTTTAAATGTTAGTTACACATGTGTAATAAATCGATTTGGTGTGTAAAAAAATACTGTAATTTTTTGTACATTACTTACACTTACGTATTATACATGTGTAAAAAAAAATTGTTACGTTGAGTTCTTTCGAGTTCTTAAAACTCAAAGCGATTCTTAAAGAAATCAATCATATATATATATATATATATATATATATATATATATGGGAGGGTTATCCTAAAAATAAATAATTTCCTAGAAAGACTATGAATAAATTATAGTCATTAGATCATGTTAATCAATGGTTAAGATTTAAAATTACCAATAACCGACATAGTTTCATAGAATTACTCTTTCATCATTATAACCGACATAGTTTCCTAGAATTGTTCTTTCACCATCATTTGTAATGCCAAATGTCAAAATTTTGTTGGTTCTTACTATTCCTATGAAACTCCTTATTCTTATTTGAACCATTTTTTTTCTCTCTCTCTATATATATATATATATATCTATACTATATTAAAATGCATATATCAAGGACACTTTGGTAATTTAACAAAAACTCTTAAAAGTAAGAGTTTTACAAGTATTCAAGCATATTGTACAACTTCTTAAAAAGCATAGAACCCCATTGCTCCTTGATACATTCACCCGCGTTATACATCTCAAATTCAAAATTCAAATACAAAAGAAGAAGGTCTGCAACTAGAGTGGGTAGAACACAAAATTTGTGAATTCTCTCTTATCTTTGAACATAAGTAGCTCCAAATTTTAAATTCCCCAAAATTTTGAACTCCCCACAAACGCTTTCCGTCCCAAAAATTTTGAACTCCCAAAGAAGAAGGTTAGGGTTTCTTTCTTTTTTATATGATGGCTTCATCAAACACATATGCGGTGTGCAACTGCTTGCCGGACGGTGAGGATTGTTTGTATGGCTCCGGACGACGAGAAATTGACTTGCAGAACCCCTCTTGATTTCCCTGTCGTAAGTTTTTTCTCCCCATTCAATTGTATTTTATTATAGGTATTATTTGATTGATTAGGGTTCTAATTATAGACTTCAAAGTGAAACTTTTGATGGTTTGTTATGAACAGAATCCAATCGAAAGTTGAATTACTCATTGTAGGAACTAATTGTTGAATTAGGGTTCATTCTCTTTAAAAATGTTGAATGTATTTGACTTGTAACAGAATGTTATAGCAATAAGATTTGACATTAATATAGTTTAGAGGTTATTTTTATGGACACCTGAAGCATTTGTGTCATGTAGGTTGTCACAACTTCATCCCTTGTGTATTCGAAAGATCCCAAGGCTCTTTCTTGATTAGTAGATGATACGAGTATATGACAAAGCTAGCTTATCTTCACGAGCCCCGTGTTTTGAAGAATTTAAAAGGTTAATTTCATATGTATGAAATTTAAGTAAGTATTGTTATTCTTATATTTGCAATTAAGAATCACTCCTGTAAGTCATATTTTGACACAAGTTTATATACTTACACAGACAAGGTTTTGATTGCTGCAAACCCTTTCAAAAAGTATACATCATTTATATGACAAGCGTATGATGGGACAATACAAATGGGTATCCCTTGGAGACTTGAGTCCACGTCCTTATGTTATTGCAGATACTACATATATGCATGTATTATATTATATATACTCTTGTTTCTCTTCAATATTTTATAATTTTTAAAATTGTATTTTTCTTTTAAAGATAAGTATTAATTCAGGCAGATGGTTAACGAAGGTATAAGCCGTTATTATTTGTTAGTGGAGAAAATGGAGCCAGTTTACGCACAAAAAATCTTATGCAACATCTTGCCTATATGAGCGGTTGACCGGGAGATCAGGACAAAGGAGCGTGGAACAAGTCTTAGAAGTATATATTTGAATTTTGAAACTTAATATTATATGCATTATAAATTTAAAAGTAGTTGTTTAAATTTTACTTGACACATTGTTTATATTGGCAGTCTAATTCCGCTCTAGAAGTTACATATAATATACATAAGAGCAGGCTGCACACAAGCTATAAAAGTTGCAACATCAATTTGTAGCTCGTATGGAGGGCTTATGAACAGGTAATTTTACTTATTTGTTTGATCGTATATGTGATTATTAATTCTAACTAACTAGATCTGATCCTACAAAAGATATTATTTATGCAAACAGTAACAATCTTCGCAAGCAACTGCCTTAAGGTCTATCTTGCTTTAACAAGCCAAAAGGGTTTGTTTTGTGTTTATAAGTTAAGTATTAAATCTCATTTTAATTTAATTTTTTTCTTTTAATTTGTGTAACTAATCCGTACTTATGGTGGTCGGAAATCGTGGCACCGGTTGATTTGGTAGTATTTGGTTTGTTGTCGCAACATGATCATGTTTGTTACTATCTTCTAGGTTGTAATAAAATTTGAAGAGAGTGAATCTTGTAAGAATATAAATGAATAAACATAAACATAAACATAAACAAACAGATATAAAATAAACAAAGATATGCTACTGATATATTCTTTTTTATGTTCTTCAGGGTTATTATGAGAATAATGAACCAAAGATACGAGTTATAACGGGCCAATTTAAAACACGTAGACTTTGGTTTTGGCACAGTTGTTAAAATCGAGCGCTTTTTGCGCTTAAGCGCATTTAAAGCGCCATGCGCATTAATTGCGAGTTGCATGCCTCAGATATTTAAAGCGCCAAATCATATATATTTTCACTTTATGTTTTTAATGTCTTACCTGTGTTGATTTTAATCGAGTCTTTTATGTTCGTCCATTTATATTTGTTTATTTATGTTTTTTTATGTCCGTTTTGTGTTTGTTCGTTTAGTAGTTATATTTATATAAACGTAAACATAAAAGGGGCTCTATTGTGTATTTATAATTCTTATCAGCCTATGGTAGCTGGTCAATTTTTATCAAATACAATTTTTAGAAATATTTAAAAAAAGTTACATGTATATATTTGTTTCTGCTTTGGGGACAATTTTGAAGGTGTACTTGATGTCGGTATAGCACTACTTTTGTAAAGAAACTAAATATTTCTTTTGTTTTCATTATTTGTTAAGAGTAATAACCTGTTCAACCCGTTAAGGAGAAAACATAAGATATTTCATCGGCTAATTATTTAGCCTCACATCATAAGAGTAATTCAAAATTAAATACATATTTTTGACTTTGAAGAAAACAGTTATACATATTTATATTCAGTTGCCAATCCATTTTTACGATGTAATTAATGTGAGTTTAGCGGTTCTTGTTGAATGAAACTTAATATGTCTTATTTGGTTTATATCATTTTGCTTTGGAATTAGGTCTTCTCTACTTGCAGTAGAACTGAAGTCAACCAAAACCTTGTGGGTAGCTTCACGAGATGATCTTATTAAAGCATAAGGTTAGTTGTACACGCTGATCCATTTCCATGCTTTATGAGATGATCCATGCTTTATAGTTTATGTATAATGTAACTATAATGGATGACAGGCCCGAACGTGTTCGGTTATAATGGGTTCGGGCCACAACGGTCTTTTGAATATATTGATTTTTGTTCAGGCCAGAAATGGTCTTTTTGAAAAATGGTCGGTTTGGTTTGGGTCACAACAGATTTTATTTTATTTTATTATTTATAAAAATGTTGATTTAGATGCTGGCCATAACACATCTTTTTAGAGTATGTAAAAGCACTGGTAGCTTAAACACGTAGTTAAATTAGTACATTTGATATTCTTGACTGTAAATACTTAGCTTTGTTTTGGTGTCCAACTTTTGTAACAACCCATTTGGATAATTGCTTTATGTCAATGAGACAATAATGCGATTTTATAACAAATCATTAAATCTTAAGCCACATGATTTAGTTGTGTTTAAGCAAAATTTGGATACTTAATGACATTTAAACAATAGTTGTCTAAATTCAATGAAATACCCAAAATGTTTTTTTAACATGTTTTTTTGTAATACCCAAAATGTTTTTTAACATGGTTTTTTGTTTGTTGGTGTACTACAGGTGATAGGAGCTGCCAATGAGGTTGGCCCGAGCCCTTGTATACATAATGCTTTCATACACACTCACAAAATATTTATTTATTACTTGTTAGAATTATGTTCTTTGACAGATCTTGAACCTACTGCTAAGTAAGTTTATTTTGTATTTTTTTCATTCTTGGTGTACAAGGCAAGATAAAATATGGGAAAAATTAATATATAGGCTATATATCTCATATAGTAGTAGATAAGTACCACAGTTACAAGGTTTTTTTTACAAACATTGGCACCATTGTATTTGTGATTATTTAAAGAATATTTGATACAATATGGTTATATTTAGATTTCATTTGTGTCCGTTAGCTTGCTCGCATTTACTATTTGAAATGCAGTTTGATGTTGATTATTTAACTGAAATTTGTAAACCATTAGTGCATGATGATTTTTTTTTATTTGTATGCTTGTTACTATTTAATTGAGATATGTAAGGCCCATTATTTGTTAGCACACGAAAACGAAAAAAAGCATGTGTACTATACAGTTATCATGAATTAGATAATAAACTAACTGAAAATGAGTTTCACACTGTAAGTGTCGTGGCCACCGCATCGCGCGGGTTTTTACTAGTATATATATACATATATATATATATATAGGGAGGGAGGGTTATCCTAAAAATAAGTAGTTTCCCAGGAACACTAAGAATAAATCATAGCCATTGGATCATATCAATCAACGGTTGAGATTCAAAATTACCAAAAACCGTCATAGTTTCTTAAAATTACTCTTTTACTATTATAACCGACATAGTTTTCTAAAAGTAGTCTTTCACCATAGGTTTTAATGTCAAATGTCAAAATTCTATTAGTTCTTACAATTCCTAGGAAACAACTTCTTTTTTATTTGAACCCTTCTATATATATATATATATACTATATTATAATACATATAGGAAAGACAAAACCGTCATTTAACAACAACTCTTAAAATTAAGATATTTACACATGTTAAAGCATAGTGTACAACTTATAAAGCTTCATTTTTGAATACATGAAAAAAACATATGGGCGGGATACTGTGGCTTAATAAAAATTTGAATTTTGTGCTTATAGTTCATTCTTTCCCAAAAACCCTAGCAGTCGTTTGTTTCTCTCTATCGTCTTCACCTTCCTACCACATCTTCGGGCTTAATTTCAGATTCACGCACCTTCACACGCTAACGGTGAGTTCAATCAGGCTATGAGGACTTCGGTTACCTAAGATTTTTCGTGAGTACAACTTTCTTCTCTAATGTGTTCATTTTTGGCTTCGATTGAGGGACCGGTGATGTTTTCGTTGAAGGCGGAAAGTGCAAACGCTTCTGCGAATACCAACCACCAAACGAAATACGATCACTACTGGTAACGAATTTCATTAATAAACTCATAAATTTTAATAGAATTAGGGTGAACTTACTTTTGTACTTTGTTTATGCGGTCGACTTTTAAATTGTGGGGATTAGGTCTGAAGCTGTGAAATTGCATAGGGTTGTTCTTGTGATAGTGAGCAACGCAAGTTTTGAAGTACTTGAAAGATGGAATTTCAGATAGTGTAGTTCTTGAAAAAGGGTAAGATAATTTTGAATATTGAATCTTTAATCTCTGCACATGTTTTCATATTAATTTAATGTTTGCTGATCTACAGAGTTTAATGGAGAAGATGATAAAGAAATCATGAGGAGATAGCTATTGTCGATAATTCTTAAATTCATGTGAGTGCTCTTCAAATAGCTCTATTAGGTCACCCCATAATCTATACTGGAAGTTCATTTTATTCAAAAAAATGTCAGTTTTGGAGTAAAAGAATTTTCTTTTTAAATTGTTACTACTTTTTAAAGTACTTTGTGGAATGAACTTGAAATTTGAGAGTTTACATAGCTTTCGATGTTGTAAGGGGATTATAATACCTCCATAAAGGAGTAATCTCGGGTCTTTTTATGGTTTGATGTGTTAAAACTTCAAATGGGTGGGTTGTTGTAACATGTCAACACGAGCCGAGCTTTGCACTTGGGCGAGCATATAAATATGACGGACATAAAAAACAGGAAATGGAGGGCATGGTTGTATTTATCTACTGTTACAAGTTTTTATATCACTCACTTTTCATAATACCATTTTTATATTTTCATTGTTTGGCAGGTTTGCAGCAGCTTTAGCTGTCAGTCAACGAAATTTGTTAGATTATGAATGTTCATATTAGTGGTCCAAACTTCCTACCTGTCATCTAATACTATGCACTACAAGGAGTTATACATGATTGGTATGGATATATAATACTTAGGTGCTGTTTGTTTTTCCTCAAAAGCACTTCTGCACCTCTTCTGTCTGCGCCGTGCAGACCACGCGCAGACGTTGGGCTCTACAGTGTATTTGTTTTTGCGAAGACGTTTCATTAAAAAACGTCTGCGCGTCCTCTTCTCCTAGAAGTCTTGTACATGTGACTTCTCACCTCTTCTCCACTTCGTCTTTGTTCCTTCATCATCAGACACTTCACTCCAACCCTTTCTCCTCTCCAACCCTAACCTCTCTTCCTCCACTGTCTCGGCCGACGGCGGCCTCCACTCCACCGCCTCCACTACTCCACTTCTCCACCGCCGCCTCCACTCCTCCACCGCCGGCCCCCCCACTTACCATCAAGCTCAATCAGGGTTGACCCGGATGGACCAGGTTTTCACCCGGTTAACCGTATATCACAGGCGAGGTCATACCCGCACCCGATTGTAGACACCTCCTTCTCAGCCGCTGATTGAAGATAGAAGAAATTGGTCTTGTAAATTGACATCGGAATTCTCGAATCAATTGGGGTTTCTGGGTTTTGGAATTTATTTATTTATAAAATTGGTGGGTGTGAATGCCAGGTGGAAATTGATTAGTTAATGGTGTTTACCTTAGAAGTGTTTGCCCATAATGAATGATATGAACGTAAATGGTGTAAGGGGTTGAACTTTCGGACCCAAATTCCTTTATCCGGAGCATGATTTTGAATTGATGATATCTCTCAAATTAAGATGGTGTTTGGGATTGCTTATCAAAACAACTTATTAACTTTTAAATTTTATAAATTAAAAAGATGTATGGGTAACGTTATTTTTTTAACTTTTTAAAGAAGGAAAAATGAGTTTTTGATAAGTCAGAAGGGAATGACTTATCAAAACAACTTATAAAAGTTAAAAAGAGGTAATATATAAGCAATCTCGGCCTTATTAGTCATTTTGATTGGTTACTTATGCTAAATTTAGATTTATGTTTGAACAGCGGGAGTTGAAGTTGAAAGGTACTTGCTTTTATATAAAGGTTTTGTTTTTAATGACTTTATTTTAACAGTTTGCAGACGTTAAAAAACAAACAGTCTTCTTCTTACAGTCTGCAGATGTTTGGTCCACCTCTTCTGCTGCAAATGCCTACAGATATGGTCCGCAGACTGCAGATGTTTTCATCATCATCATCATCATCGTACTCAGTATATCCCACCAATAGCAAAGCTATGGTAGGGTCTGAGGAGGGTAAGATGTAGGGTTTAGGGTTTAGGGTTTAGGCTGCTTCCGGTGAGACCCCCGGCTCGATAGTAGTTTTGCATCAAGCCTTGGACATAAGGCACATAGCACTCAATCATCGGGACATCGGCTGATCGGTGCATGTACCCTTATCTTTCAGCTATCAACGCCACTACATGATGCCTGATTAACCGTCCGTCACTTTTAACGTTATTTTCACGAGATTAGTAAAATAACGTCAAAATTAGTGCAATTTCACTTTTGCCCACTCGAGGGTTCACACATATATACATCATATGTGCGCACCGCAAGCAGGGCTATGATTACATGGTATTGGTTTGTATTGAATCACTTATAAGTTATAAACATAATACTAGAATTATTTTGTATTACAATATACTGTTTTAGGTACTTATTACACTGACTGATAAATCCATGGGAAAGGCTCAGTATCGTTGAGGATAAATATAGGAAACCTCGACAACATTACAAGATTTACGAGAAAATCTCTCAATCCCGGGAGAGTTAAGTAAAAGGTATGCCAAGTATGATTATTTTATCAGCTTTCGGTTCTATAGTTTAATACATACTTATCTAATATACATTATATGTTTGTGTTAATACGTACCAGTTATTTGTTGCGTGTTATTTGCTTGTGTTTACACTTATCAGAGGTATGTTTTTGGGTTTGATTATGTTCAATAAGAATGGTATTCGTTTCGTTAAATAATTTGAATTGGTTTGAATGGATGCACTAGAGGATTTGAAGCTTATTTATGATACCAGAGTCAAAATCAATTGCAAGATTGAACAAACGAAAGTTGAGGAGGAAGGCGTTGCTAAGTGAGCTTCATCGAGCTATTGAGTTGTGTGAACACGCGTTACTGAACAACAAACTAACCTTGGTTTTAAACAATTGATTCGTTTATTTTCAGCTTGGTTATGAGATCTGCTGCTGATAAACATGGCAAGCATTGTCCTAATGCAGGCAACCCATCAGGTACAACAGTAGATACCCTGACTATGTAGAAGATAATTAAGAACATTTTTATTCAATATTCATTCTATAGAAAATGATGATGGCCGCTGGCATATATTCAACTTTCACCAGTTGACTTTTTTACGTGGCACTTGAAAATATTAAAACTTTATGTTGTAAAACTTGAAATTAGTCACCGATATAATCAGTATGCTACCTATTCGATTTCATCTAAATGGATAAAAAACTCTCCAAAATTTAGATGCTTCATAAATTTTAACATATTCTGTAATTATTTAATTTTTAGGTGATTTTGATTTTCAATGCTCCAAAGGATTAAATGGTGGTTGTTGCAAATTTTAAAGAAAAGCTGGAAATTCCAGCTGGAGTTTCTTCCAAACAAGGTGATGTTATTTATAAAGATTGGATATTGTTTTTATTAATGTGTTAAACTATTTTTTTTACTAAATTTATAATATCACTTTTCAATATACTTGTAGGAACTGCATGCAACATGGTTCTGGTGATATCAAAAAAATGCCATGGTTTGGTGTGGCATAGGTTACTTCCAAGTTGTTAACAACAATTTGTGTGTTGTTTATATGACTTCAACAGTTAATTTGTTTTTTTACGTTTCGGCTAAAATATTTTGGTTAAACTTAATATTAAACTATTATAATTTACTTAAAGTTGAAAAAAAAAACTCTGGTTTGGTTTATTTGGTGTTAGTTACACAAAACCGAAATCGTAGGTTAACCTTACACATTGATGTATATGGTATTATGATGCTAAAAAATCTAAATTTTTAGCATCACCAGTGAACTTGGCATGGCAGGTTAACCTCATACCAAACATTCCATCGAAGTTATTGTTCATACACTACAACCTGACCAGATTCGGTTTTTGATAATATTTGTTTGACCTGTTTGAGATGAAACACGCCCGTGACCTATTAAATTGTTGTTTACAGGAACCAGAGTAGTTGAACCAATGGTTGAACTGGATTGATATGCGTTGAAAAATGTACTTTGAGCATTTGTTAACTTGCTATTATTTTTATTTTTTACCAAAATCATTCACACGTTTATACACAAATTGGTCGAATTAGGATATGTTTAGTTTAGCATGCTTGTAAAACTTTAGCTATAGGTAGGTAAGGTATTGATTTGTTTAGTTTGAGATATGTGTGTACTGATATTAGTGCAGGAAAAAATGGTTGGCAGCAACTGTCAGTTGTTAGTTTGGTCTTGTGACAAATCATTTTCCTTCTTTTCATTAGTAAAAGGTTGATGGTGATAAAAATTTGGTTCAAGTTTGATAATTCTGTCAAGAGTGACTTTCATGAGGTCAAAGTTGACCTTTGTTGGCAATGGGATGACCTTTCTTGATTATTAATATTATCTTCTCCAAACACTTTTATATATTAAGAAGATTTAGATATATGTCAGAAGTTTTTTGGATTGTTAATATGATATTCTCCCAACACTTTTATATATACGTATTAGATATTTAAGTGTTTCTTATATTGTTGTTGAGTAAGTCGTTTTCGGATCCCGTCGCATCGCGCGGGTTTCTACTAGTATATATATACACACACATAGGGGAGGGTTATCCTAAAAATAAATAGTTTTCTAGAAAGATTAGGAATAAATCATAGTCATTGGATCATGTTAATCAATGGTTGAGATTTAAAATTACCAATAACCGACATAGTTTCCTACAATCACTCTTCCATCATTATAACCGATATAGTTTCCTAGAATTGTTCTTTTACCATAATTTGTAATGCCAAATGTCAAAATTTTGTTGATTCTTACCATTCATAGGAAACTCCTTATTCTTATTTTAAACCATTTTGTATATATATATATATATATATATATATACACAAACACACACATATATATAGAAAAGAGTTCAAATAAAAAGAAAGAGTTTTCTAAGAATGGTAAAAACCAATAGGTTTTGACAAGTGACATTATAACATACGGTGAAAGAATAATTCTAAGAAACTATGTCGGTTATAATGGTGAAAGAGTAATTATAGAAAACTATGTCGGTTTTGGTAATTTTAAATCTCAACCATTGATTAACATGATTCAATGGCTATGATTTATTCCTAATGTTTCTAGGGAAACTACTTCTTTTTAATATAACCTTTCTCTCTCTCTCTCTCTCTCTATATATATATATATATGATGAGTATCATTACAGAACTCATAAATTATTTAAGAACTTGAAGGAACCCTTGAAAACAAACGTTTTTTATAAATTTTTTTGTATGTTAGTATTATTTGAGTGTAGTTTTATCATTTTTTTATATCTATATTTACGATTACAATTTTGAAAATTATACATATCGATGTTTTTTTACACATGTAAATTTGTTAGTACAAAAATTTTACACATATGTAAACTTGTGATTAATATATGTAATAAATTTTTTTTATATAAAATATGATAAAATAACTCTTAAATAATGTTAATATAGAAAAAAATTTTAAAAAATGTTTGGCTGTTAAAGATTCCTAAGAGTAATGATATATATATATATATATATATATATATATATAAGAAGAATAGAGTCTTCTTTTGATTGTGCAAGAAGAAAGCATTTATTCTCATAGGTTAATTTGAAGCATCCATTCCATCTCTCATTTTTTTTATCTAGATGCTTTGGATATTTTAACCTTACTTAACTAGCAATTAGGGTACCATTTTCCTAAAGTTTAATTACCGAAACTATTTAAAACAGAAAACAAGAAGAGTATGATAAAAAGACGGTTGTGTAACTCATTTTCCTCTCCTATTACATCTTCTTAGCAATATGCATATACACTTTTTTCCGTTTTATATTTAAAACTCGTTATGTATTAATTATTGAACGTCTCACATACATGTGATAGGTGTCTCTCCTATATTCAAGAGGTGGATGGTTTAGATTATTATTGATTCATATATAAAATAAGAGTAGCCAAGGAGCCGTTTAAAAAAAATCATTGAAAATATACACATGCAACATTTTGATGTATCTTCCTTTGGTTGCATGGCATGCCTTGCCATGCATTGGATTTCTTTTCGGATCATATGTGGTATGCACATATATTAATGTCTTCAATGATTTACATGATCACTCGGTTATTCAATCTAGATAGTATACTTTAGTTGGCCTATGAATACTTTATAAGCAGACTCGATCACTATACAAGATAATTATCACCAATTACCACAAAGACAGGGCCACATATATATTTTGTACATTTAATTAACAGATGCAACTGAAGTATATAAGTAAATTAGATTTATTGGAAAGAAAGTTATAGCACATGTAGATGATGCATGCATGCATGGCAGGTGGACAATCTTGTACCCTACAAAAGTATAGAATTAGAAAGAAAAGAAACAAGTTAAAGAAGAAAAAAGATATAAATAGAATTGAAGAATCCCTCGATCTCTCCACCTAGAGATGATCAAAAAAACCGGTTCCGGAACCGGAACCGGTGGAACCGAACCGGACCCGAACCGGTTCCTACCCGATTTTTGTAGGAACCGGACCCAATCTGATTCAACCCGATGATCCGTGACCGGTTCTTGCATTTCTGAGTGGGGGCGGGTAGGAACCGGAACCGAACCGGAACCAGTTAGGAACCGGTTCCATCCGGAACCGGTTAGGAACCGGTTCTAGCCGTTGGATCGATATAGCCGTTTTTTGGCCGTTGGGGTCAAAAATAGCCGTTTTTTGGCTCCCCCAAGCACCCCACTACTAGTATAAATAGGTATTTGGTGTCATGGGTTCATCACAACACTCAAAACGCAAACCCGAACGCAAAAAAATACAAAAAAACGCTATTACAACGTTTTGAGTTCTCTAATCTCTTGTTTTCTCTTCTTCTATATTCATATTTGTTGTTATGGCTGCCTCACAATCATCGGTTGGTCAAGGTTCCAACGCCGAACCAAGTTTCGTTCGTATTGTACCTCATAATCGTAATCAAGAGATTTGGTGCAATTGGGATTTGGTTGAATTGAGTGACCATTCATTGAAGGCTCGGTGCAAGTTTTGTGGGGTTTATTTAAACCCACTTTCGAATTCAAATTTGAAGAAACACATCGAAAAACGTATTACAAGGCGTTGAAAAAGAACGTCGATTCGCAACAAACGCAAATGGATAGTGAAGGCGGAATATTTACATACCAAATTGATCGAGTTCAAGATCGTATGGCGAAGTTTGTGATTCAAGAAGCTTTGACGTTTAGCCACTTCGACAACCCTCGCTTAACCGCCATGATTCGAGATACGCTTCAACCACAATACACTCACGTAAGTCGTCATACTCTTAAACGTTATTGTTTAAAATTGTGGAAGAAGGCCAAAGAGGTACTAATTGCATATTTTGAAAATATAAATACGGGAATAAACTTAACTAGTGATGTTTGGTCGGCTCCACATGGTCTACCCGAATCTTATCTTTGTGTCACCGCTCATTGGGTAGACCCGTCATCGTGGGAAATGATGAAACGCACCATTGCTTTCGAACTCTTTGAGTATCCACATACGGGAGATAATTTATTTGAAATTTTAGATTATGTTATAAAAACTTATAAACTAGAAAATAAAATATTTTCAATGGCATTTGATAACGCGTCGAATAATACATCGGCGGTTGATAAATTAAAATTAAAATATACGCCGATTTGCATTGGTGTATTTTTTCACTCAAGGTGTGTTGCACATATCATTAATTTAATCGTGCAAGACGGACTTGCTTCGGATGAGGTTACATCGGTTATAAACAATTTTAGACTAATGATATATGAAGTTTTTAAGAAAAGTAAAAAAAGATAAATGGATTATAGAAAATTTTGTAAAGATACGGGAAGAAAAGCTTTGGAAGCTAATTGGGATGTACCACATCGATGGAATTCCACTTGCATAATGTTTCAAAGTGCTTTGGAACAAAGAGAAACTTTACAAATGTTTCATTCTAGTCTTGTCGAGAATGATTTGGCAATCTCCTTTTCAAATGAAAAATGGAAAATTATCAATTACTTATCGACTTTTCTTGAAGTTTTTAAAACATCAACTACGAAACTATCGGGAACGTATTATCCGACAAGTCCCTTGGTCCTTTCGGAGTTATTTTTAATGGTTAACAATCTTAAAGAATTTAAAAATAAAAGTCCAATGTTTTCAAACATCATATTACCAATGAAGTTTAAATTAAAAAAATACTTTCTTGAATTGCCACCGTTTTTTACTTGCGCCGCCGCTTTAAACCCAATGTTAAATGTTACGGGGGTTGAATGTGTGATAGACGAAATTTTTTCAGCCTTAGATATGTATGAAATTGACCCAAACTTTTCAACAGAGGCAAAAATTATTTTAACTTGAATTTTAAATTTATGTATGACTTTTATTTAAATAAATATGGGTCAAACATACACATGCCTATGCCGGGGGAGGGGGGGTCTTCATCAAGTTCAAGTGCTACTAGAGTACGAGATCCCATGATTAGCCTTATGAACACCGTTCGCAACGTAACGGCTACAAAACAAAGGGGTAACACCCCTTCAAGCGAACTAGGAAGGTATAGTGGAAATGATTACTCTACCGGTTTATCCGAAGAGGAATATTGCACTTTTGATGTTTTGGCTTGGTGGAAGGTAAAGGAAACCGAGTTTCCGATTCTTGCCACCATGGCCCGTGATTTACTAACCGTCCAAGCTTCTACGGTAGCTTCGGAATCCGCTTTTTCTCTTAGTGGCAGGGTAATATCGGTGAGAAGAACAAGACTAAATTCGGAGTCGGTGGAGATGTGCATTTGCTTAAAGGATCACTTGGACTCAATCGATCGTATTCAACACTTAACCACTCTCGAAGATGAAACACCACTTGATGTTCGAGTGCACGACGAACAAGAAGGCATTTCTACAAGTAATTCCGAGGAAGAAGTCGCCGCTCAATAATTACGACGAACAAGAAGGCTTTTCTAGAAACAATATGTCACAACTTTATATTTATAAGTTTAATGTTTTGTTAGTTTGTTTTTGAAGATTTTAAAACATGTAACCTTTTTTTTTTGAACTTCTTAAAGTAAATAAAATGAATTTTATGTTAATTGTTTTGTTTATTTTTCATGCTATACAAATACGAATCGTAGTTTAGAATCCAAATCGCAAACGAAAAACGAAAAAAAAAAAAAAATTTTTACACTGTAATCGGTTGGAACCGGTTACAGTGCAGGAACCGGTTTAGGAACCGGTAAGAACCGGTTCCATAGGTTAGGGGTCCGAGGGTGGGAGAACCGGTTCGGTTCCCTAACCGGTTTGAGCTTAGAACCGGTTTCAAAGGGGGTTTTGAATATAGGAACCGGTTAGGAACCGGTTCCGGTTCCTAATCCCAAACCGTTTTGAACATCTCTATGACTCCACCCCCCGAGAAATATTAAAGGTTTTAACAGGTCCCCCGGAGTCTACAACCTGCAAGCCATCACTTTTAATATTTATACATATATATTAACACAAATTTTACAATAGATAAGCTAAACTATATATATATATATATATTAATAAAAATTAATTAATTTACGTTTGTTCTTTTTTTATTTTTTTTCATGTTTTCTAACTAGAAATTGTCAATAGATGTATGTGTGCACACACATGGAAGGGTTCAAATAAAATATGACTAAGATACATGAAAATAGTGAAAATCTCTTTAAAACATTAAATTTTTTAATTTCGTTCTTTCATTTTTTATATGTTATTAATAGTTATATAAAAAAAACTATTTATGATTTTGATAAAGACAAGATACACTTAGACCAGAAAAACATGTGCTCCGTATATGCAACTTATATTCATATAGTAAACTTGGATGAGATATATTTATTACTTTAGAATATATATATATATATATATATATATATAGGGGTGAGATCTAAAGAGAACCCATCTTAAAGAAAGAACTAGAGAACCAGTAAAGAATTATTTTTAACTATTTTAAAAAAAATTATTTTATGATTTTTTTTCTTTTCTCATTCTAATAAGATGATATTGACCCTAAAAAAAAACTTGTCGGTGTAGTACTGTAGTGCATATGTGCACTAATGCCTATTGCATATATACAATAGTGTTTTATTGCATATAATACAACACAATTGCATTATCCAATACACACTATTGAATATATGCAAATACGACACTAATAATTGTATGCAAAACACATTATCGCATATATGTAATGCAACACTGCACATATGCACTATATCGATTTTTTTAGTTTTTGTATATAATATAACACTATTGCAAATAAACAATACAAACAACTATATATATATATATGCTATTCAACACTATTTCAAATATCAAAATACACACTATTGCACATATGCAGTATAAAAAAAGTCGGCGTATTGCATATATGCATTACTCGTTAATTTTTTTTATTTTTTTTAGTTTTATTTTTTTATGGTGAAGAATAACAACATATAAGAAGGATGAAAGAAAAAAATTTTAAAATTTTTTTTTTAATTAAATTAAAAATACTTCATTATTAGTTCTCTAGTTCTCTCTATAAAATGGAGTTCTCTCATGATCCTCTCCATATATATATATATATATATAAAATGGTTCAAATAAAAAGAAAGAGTTTCTTAAGAATGGTAAGAACCAATAGATTTTTGACATGTAGCATTACAACATATGATATAATGATAAAAGAGTAATTCTAATAAACTATGTCAGTTATTAATCATTTTCAATCTCAACCATTGATTAACATGATCTAATGACTGTGATTTATTTTTAGTTTTCTTAGGAAATTACTTATTTTTAGGATAACCCCCTATATATATATATATATAAACACACGAAATTGTTTAGTTCTTTTTTGTTTTGGCAAATAAAAATTAGAAAAATATTAGTGATAATACATTAAAATTATAATAATTTCTTTACTAGCTACTTTCTTTTCCAAATACAACAAAATTAGTTTCCACTATACATTTCTTCGGTACAAAGTCTTCTTCGATCTTCTTCTTCTTCAATCCCCACCACTTTTCACCTTTTTTTCCCTTTTGCGCGTTGAATCACCTTGGAATAGGTGCAGATTTCCGTGTTATTATAAACTAACAAACGAGAAATATTAGGCTTCGATGAGTGGCATTTCCCAAAATAGGCTTTAGGGTATTATATATTCACATACACTTCAACAAATTAACACGTACATGATAATTAATTAAAACATTTAATGATTTACTACTACTAACTAAATAGCATTTACAACTCAATTTGTGCAAAAAAGTCATTATAGCAATTAATTATTGACCAAACTCATAAGAGTCATAAAGTTATCACCGTAATTATATAGTCACAAAATTTTACGGTAGCTTTAAACCAGTCACTATATTTGTGACCGTTTCGTTTCATCACAAGAACTGAAAAGTATAATTAACTGACAAGGATTTCATATCCGTGCAGTGGCAAAAGTTTGAAAAAATATTAAATAAAATCTCGCAAAGAGCCAAAATTACGAACTTACAATAGTAAAACAGTCTAAAAATACAAAACCAATGATGAAGTTGCGCTAATAACAACCAGGGTCGACATCACCTAGCTACTTTTCTAGATTTTGTTTTGTTTTTTTTTTGTATGAGCATATTTTTTGCATGTAGTTTTTTTTTTCTAATTAGATTTTTTTTGTTTACGGTACATATTATTTTTACAATTTACAAAAACAATTATTGACATATGGAATATATTGTTAGTAATCTGACTGTATCCTTTGTCACTAATCCATCGGTGAAAACGTACTGCGTTGCTAGTTTGTGGGTGAAATTGTCATGGTAAAAGTCGCTATATATTATTGACCTATGGAATTTATCGTTGTTAAGCCGATCACTCGGTAAATTTCTTCGGAAAATGCATTATGCCCGACCTGCGTGACGTTTGTCGATGGATGGATGTATCAGTATCACCGACGAGATCCACTTGCCGATTAATGGGTCTGTCGGTGAAAGTCTTATAACATGTGTTTGTAGTGATTAAGCTCAAAACAAAGGATGATCTAATTATTTGTCTCTTGTCTTTGTTGTTATCTATATATTACTATTAGGTTGGTAACATGTGTCTTTTAAACTAATTAACTCAATCCAAATATCAAGTTTGTATGTTTATCTCTGATCATCTCTATTCAGTTATATATTATCAGTTAATAATATGTTTTCTATTTCCAACATCAAATTAAGAAGTTAATCTAGTTCCAATCTTATTGCAAATTAATACAAACTAAAGTGAAGTGTGTACATATATATATAAACACACACATTCAAAGAGCATAGATTCTCTTCTTTTTATTCTTTACTCTTTATCCCTTTTCTTTTTTGTGGTTAAAACTACTAAACAGTGACAGTTATTAAGCTTTTCATTAATTATTAATGTAATCTTAATTGCTAGCAAAGTTAGCTTCTTCTTGAGGCGCTATAATATCAACTTAACCTCAAAAAAGGGTTTCCCATCTTTATAAGACGAACCCTATTCTTCTTCCTGTTTGCATATCGCATTTGTTCTTCGTGAATCTCTCTAGCTTACACACACACCGAGAGATCAAGAGACACGAAAAGAATGTTCCATTCGAAGAAAGCACCCGCTATGAACTCACTTCACAATCATCATAATCATCCTCATGAAAGATCCAACATGTGTGGTGCTGGTGCTAACAACAACCATGGCTCTGGTACCATGCAAGGTGACTCGGGTCTTGTGGTCACCACGGACCCCAAACCGCGCCTCAGGTGGACCGTCGAGCTCCATGAGCGATTCGTTGATGCGGTTGCTCAGCTTGGAGGACCTGATAGTATGCTAAAAATAACTAGTCTTATTTACTTTTGATTCATATATGTGTATTGTATGTGTGTTCATATGTAACATAGATCTGGTCTCCATGATTGTTGACTGATGTTGTTTGTGTTTGTAAATTTGTAGAGGCAACACCAAAGACAATCATGAGAGTCATGGGTGTGAAGGGCCTCACACTTTACCATCTCAAGAGCCATCTTCAGGTTGGTTTTTTCATATACGTAACTTACACAATAAAAATTATATATATGAATTAATTACTATACAAAAATAACTATAAATTTGTGGATAAAGGTTTGTAATATCTTTTCTTGATTTCGATCGGGTTTAAAAACAGAAATTCAGGCTAGGAAAGCAGCCTCACAAGGAATTTAATGATCACTCAATGAAAGAAAGTGAAAGAGGTGAGTTATATATATGTACTCATGTGTGTGATCATTTATTGTATCGTAATAAAAATGGCTTAAGAATCTATATATATGTTCAAAAATGCGAGCACTAATGGTCGGAATATTTTTATCCTTTTAGAACTTCAACGAAACAGTAATGTATCATCTTCTGGAATAATAAGTATGAACGAGTAAGTATTCGTTTCCTACATACAACTTGTGTATTCTATTAATATATAGTCTTAATGTCAAATTTTGGTGTAACTAAACAGGATGCAGATTGAGGTTCAGAGAAGACTTCATGAACAATTAGAGGTACATACCTGCCGGCTGATGATATTCGACTCTTTGTAGACCAAAAAAAAACTTATAGTTGGTGTTATATATATATTTTGCAGGTACAACGGCATTTGCAATTAAGGATAGAGGCACAAGGGAAATACATGCAGTCAATACTGGAGAAAGCTTGTCAAACGTTAGCCGGAGATCAAAGCATGGCTGCTGCGGCTTCTGGTGGTGCTGGTGGTGTTTACAATAATAATGGTAATATATAAAGTGTGAAAACTTTTGTATAGTACTAATACTATCTAATATAGGGAGAAGATACAGAAATATATATGAAACCTAGAATACAAAGAATGTGATTTGAGATTTGTTTTTGTATGTTACAAGTTGTTACACTTCCCTTCTGGTATTTATACTAATTGAAAATATATAGTCAAAATACAAGTAGATATAGTTAATGACTTAACTAAGTGTTACTAAGTTAACTAACTATCATTATCTAGTTAATTTTATGCTCTTAACATTCTTCCTCAAGCTAAATGTTATCAAAGTATAGCGTGAAACAAATAGCGGGATATGAATATGAAAATCTCATTCTTCCGTAGCTAAAAATAAACATAAAGGTGGAAAAAAAATAGTAAAAACTTTCAGTAAAGTGGTTCATGAGAAGCCCAGTGTGTTTTTTTCAATGGAGAAGGCCCAATCACTTAACCCATGTGGTTGGCCCAATGCTGTTTTTCTTTTGTACTATAATTTGATTCCGGAACGAACAACGTTTGGTACACTTGTTGGTTGCTACATGAAAAGAAAAAGAAATTGATTTCAGTAGGACATTAGCACATCTTTGTTGATGTTTTCAAAAATTCAGGATTTGATGCCTAATTTTCAGAAAAGTAAAAAAAAAAGGGTTCATTGTTTGATTGTATATATGGTTACAATAAACAGAAAATTCGATCAAATGCTTTGATACCATGAAATTAAACTTTTGTGATTTATGTGTACAAGCTATAAGTTGCTACAATACTCCTACTTAGGTATGCATACTACTTATACAAACAACCCACAAACAACTAATTGGTTAACCAACTAATTGTAACTAACTTATAAACTACGTACCATTGACTAGCTACATTTTATTCTTCCAACAAAGTGATTGGAAATATTGTTGCAGGCATTGGAATATTGAATATGAATATCAATGCGAGCACTAGCAGCACTAAACTTGTTGATCAACCAGCACCGGACCATAGAGGTAGTGCCATGCTTTTTCGAGGTGATTACGTGCCAACGGCTAATTTTACATCCTTTCAAGAGCTTAACCTTTATGGCACTTCACCATCACCATCTCCACCAGGCTTAGGAACTGCAGGTGGTGCTCTTCTACATCATTAATTTTAAAGTGCCATAAGCGAAAAACCAATTTTTAATGTGCATACTATATATGCATATATAGTATATGTATGGATGAATTAAGTTTTAAATGATATGATTTGGATATAGCACAGATACTGGCGCACTCCGAAAGAGCCCCTTAATGTGGACAGATAACGACGATCATCACCGACAAGGAGTGGGTGATCTGGATTCAACTGTCCCTAATCACATTTTTGAAACAAAGGCATTAACTTTAGCTAGTAGTCACAATATGGATCATCATCAGATAAAGTTGGAGAGAACGTCACCTAGAAGACCGCCATTGTCATCAAATAATTCTATGGATAACATGAAGGGCACACTCTCTACTAACAGTAACTCAAATATGTCTCCACAAGGAAGAAGCTCTTTCTTTGGCTAGCTCATTCCTAATACACACACATATATAAATATGTTCCTGTGTTAGATTATATAATATTTTACATTCGAGTTATATGTATAAATTTATAAACGCTAGTTGGTAACTTATCTGAGTGTATAACTAAATGATTGCTAACTTGGTTGGTGTTACATATTGATAGACATAAATTGAATGTAAAGAACTTATGTTTTCGGATGTATGCATGCTTTATTTTTGGTGATTAATGTACTCCCGCAATACTGTTTTATTGTTCAATTTAATTGTAGCATGTGTCCCATTTAATTCGAATAAATCATGAAGATCAGATTTTGGTAGTTTATTCACTTAAATGTATGTATATTCATCAATAGTCACCGCTAAATAAATTAAGGAGCATCAGCAATCTGCATTATGCATCATGCCAACGTTATTCCTTGGAGTATGAATCCATTGATTATGTGTTCATTTCATGCTCATTCGTGAAAGAAACTTGGGGTCGGGACTCAGGTGGCTAGGGGGTGTGACTGAGACTCTAACAGTAGTATGTGAATTCATCAGTTTGTAAAGGATATCACAGTGGAGTCGAAGTCAAAAGCCTGGAGAAAATTAACCATATAAGCATACACACTATGACACTACAATATGGTTCATATGGTAAACACGCAACACTCTGTGTATAATAAAGATTGATCATCCTACTCGAACCTAGTTGAAGAAATAATAGCCCAATCATTCGCATGGATAACCAATAGATTTGGTCTTCAAACTATAACCCGATCTCGGACAGAATGATCTTAAGGATTGCATTATAAATGTATTAGAACTTAGAAATCCGGTTCTACTTTTGGGCTTTGATATCAAAGGTTGTCATCATGTATGCTTACAGTCAGTAGCAAACCTAGGATTTTTTTTCATATGAAGTCATTTTTTTCAATGGTTAGATTACTCACAAGCAAACATCAGAAATCTTGGGTTGGGTTGGGCCTGGTGGTCATATTTCTAATAACAATGATAAGATTACAGTCATGTGAGAAGTGTCAGGTCTTCCCATACTTGAAACATAGATTTGACGGACACTTGGATTGATATCATGATTAACCGTGCTAGCCTTGGTAAAGCACCAAATACCTTTCAAGATGGAAGTAATCCTACAGATCCTGTATTCATGTCACCATTGATATCGACACATTTGACAAATGTTCGTGAGTTCCTCTATGCAATCTGACATTCGCTAAATGTTTTCTTCTATACTTCCTAAACTAGTCAACCTCATCCCTTGCTTCTAAATTTCCTTTTAGGTCCAAAGTTATCCGGCCTAAGTCATTTCAAAGAGTCAGACCATTTCATATTTGGCTCATCAGGGATTGGGTCAACCCCAAGGACTTCCTCATAAACAATACCCTCAGCTCAACCACTGACCCAAACGTCTTCGGTGCACTTGCTTTAAAAATGTACAAACTTTTCCGTGGTAGTCTTGGAATGTAACATTTCATTCTCCTTTCTTTAGGGAACTAGTCCTACCATTTCATTGAATCCGGAAGTATACTGGCGATGAGTCATGTTACGAGGAATTCAGTTTGCACTCGGTCAATTACAGTCCAGGGACAGAAATTTTAAATAACCAGCTTCTTCAGGTCATTTCATTTCAATTTCTTAAACTCTTGAGTGTTCATACCTTGCATTGTGACCTCCAACCAGAACAATGCTTCTAACAAAAGAATTGTCACACCACGTAAATGTCGGGGGTAAGCTGATTGCTCACAGCTCTCAAGGTACTATCATGCAAACTGATAATGACACTATCTATTTAATTTATTTAAATAAAACAATTAGAGTTAAGTACATCAAGATTAAGAAATTACAACAATGATCAATTAAGTTTGTATCCTAAGAGAGGGCAGCTCTACGTGATCTTTATTTCGCTAAACAACCAAGCTGATAACATATAAATGCGTATAAAATATATTTTTGTCAACAACTCATGTTGAGTGAGTAAAAGACCAGTTTAAGACATAACACAACAGTAATAATATATAATAAATAAAGAAAGATGCAAACTGGACCTGTGAGAAGAAACGGTTAAACCATAGCATATAAACAATCAACCAAACCATACATAAAGGGCTAAACCGTTGCCATGCGAATGGACATTGGTTACCAAGAATGAGATGTCGGTGAAACCATTGTCAATGCGTCGGACGCTGGCCACTACGACGGTCGTATGATCCAGTGACGGAACCAGAACTTTTCAACCGAGGGGTCACAATATAATATTAACCGGACAATCATTAACGGATTAATGCATGGCCTGATCACCTAAAGTTTCATTTTATAACAACTTGGCACATTATTAACCCTTGTATTATTAGTATAATTATTAATGTTTAATGAATTTTATTAAAACCTTTATGTTTGCTAATTTCTTATAATATACCTTCTGTAAAAGGAGACATAATAAAAAAAATGCTTGGTTATATAAATGTTTAGAAAAACGATAGCAGGAACTTTAATAATATCATATGCTTTCAAAAGAAAATAAATATACACATACTGATCCTTGAGTGGCAGAATATAACATAATTTAAATAATTTATAGCATATAAAAACTATCAATAATAAATATATATTTGACTGATATGTGTATAGTGTTATTAGTCAAAAGTACATATCCATAAACAATTTCTCTTTCATCTTTTACTAATTTACCTTTATTTATATTTCAGTATTCATCTTCTTCCTTATCCACAAACCATACAGAGGATGAGCTTTACGGCCAGAAAAACACCATCTATCTTCACCATCTTACACTTAAAACAATATAGGGTGATTTGAAGGGTCAAACTCCAACAGAGTTTACCTGTGAAGCATCGGTGTTGACAAATATTCAGTCACCAGAGGTTCGCCGGAGGGTCAACGGACCCCCCGGACCCTCCCGTAGTTTCGTCACTGGTACGATCATACTATAATGTGAATATGTTGGACCTCTCCGATATGTATTCAAATAAAGCAAGTAAGAAATAACAAGTTAGATATAAACTAATATACACACAAGGATTAAACATTTACGATTTTGAATACTAGATAATAGATAAATACTGTAAATACGCACATGTCCCCAAAAAATTTAAAATAAGTAAAAAGGGGAGTGATTACTCACATGATCGGATGAATGGAAAATAAGTGATGATGTGAGAACGTTAAACCCCTTCGGGATATACCGTCAAGGATTCCTAGTTAAATAATAATAAAAATTAATTATAAAAGATATAATATGATTTAATGAATTAAGATTTCGATGTGATTTTGAGTTAAGTTTGGGATTGTAATGTTATTGATTGAATGATTGAACTCTACGGTTATTGTTATCATGAAATTATTATTAGTTTTAAATATATACCATTATACAATTATTTAAATGATATTTAATTAAATATAAAGCAATTATGAATGTGTACATAAAAAAAATATAACTTGTAATATATTAAATAATTTAATGCCAACGTTAAATTATATACGTTAATCACACAATATGTATCTTGGAATATTTAACAAAAATCTAATTTTATAAATATAATTAATACGTTTAAAATACGATTGTTACAATTTTTTGTTTAAAGAATGATACACACACACACATATATATAATATTTTTATATATAAAATTAATATAAACAAATTTATAAAGACGTTTAAAGACGAGAAAACACCAATGATGGTGTCGGGTTCAAATAAAATAACTATGATTTATGATTATTAAAATACACTTATAATACATACATATATATATATATGGATATAGATATATATGTATATATATACGTAAACGAAAGATTTTAACGATATCTGAAAACAACATATACTCCAAGATGTCAGTTTAAATAGAATATATCTTTTATAGGTTTTATGATATTAATAACATCATTTAAATTATTAAATATGTTAAAATGGATTAATAACAAAAAAATAGCTACAAAAACGAGCTGCCGAAATTCAAACCCGCACCGACAGCCGTCCCCAAGAAACAAACACATAAGTCCAAGTCAACTGATCTAGGCTATCAGTTTGTTAACAACTTTCGAACTAAAAAAAATATAAACAGACAGTCTAGGCAACAGATTCAAATAAGAACCCTAACAACTCAATTCGTTTAATCTCGTTATTGTTTGATTAATTATTGTTAGGGTTATTGAAGAGGCGATCAAGGCGAATCTAACCATATAAACAATTACCGATCACGTTGATGATTGATGGTGCACTGCAAACAAACCCGACGGTCCAAAACAAGACCACGAATAGATATGTAGAAGCTGTTATAATCCAATTAAGCATGGGGTTTCGATATGCGATGGCGAGAGGGTGCTATACGCACAATTAATTGAGTTATGGTGTACGCTGTAGGGTTTTCCATGAAATGGGTGAAGATGGTTGTATATTATGTTCATACGTATCGCAAAAGATCGTAGTTTCCTAATAGTAGCATCGGTGAAGCCAGGAATGGTAAGATATATAAAGATCACAATTCAATTCCAAACCAGACGCGAAGATTGTGGTCCAAGGGTATTAATCTGGTCACGGGTCACATTATGGGTAAACGAATTTGGGTCTTAGATCCTGGTTATATAATAAGTTTTATAATATTTGCAATCCAGTCCCTGAAGTTATGGTGTGGAAACAAAGTTAGGTAAAAGTTTAGTTTGGGTCATTTTTGCCAAAACAAGAAAGTTGTATATATATTTTATATAAGTAATTAAATAATAATATTATACAAAATACTTTACTCGATAAACGCGATAAAATTTCCCGAACATAAAGTGGTCGGGTAACTGATATAAATTACAAGTTCAAAAAACCCGAGTTGTTACATTCTCCCATACTTTAGGGAATTTCGTCTCGAAATTAAAGGCATTATAACAAAACCATTAACTTTTGAGGAAAAGAAAATTTTAAAATATAACTTTTAGATTTTATCATAACGCATAACCTGGAATATATAGTGTCAAAACAACGCTCCAAATGAAAATCATTTAAGGGCACTTATATATAGGATGTACAAGCGGCGTATCCTGATCAATGTCGAAAGGTCAATAAAAAACACTTATAAAATACCTTTACTAGCTAGGGCATGTAAGGTGTCGAATCTACAGGGAATAAGTGAAAAGTGCAAGTGAAACTCAAATTTTATTGTAAAATAATTAAAGTGGACAGACGATGTCAAGCGATTTAAATGAGTTGTTTGTAAACAATGATATGAAAATAACCAAATTCCAGGGTTCGGGTTTTGAAACAAGTTAGATAAATGATAAACTTCTTTGGACGATTTCTTGTTAAAATATGTAAATCAAAAGACCTAACGATTGGCTATGTTGATTGTCAGAACTGAATCCAAACAATTGACACGACTTAATGAAGATCTAATTGATAATCAGTTTTACTTGTTGAAACACAAAATCAATAGTACTGAACGCCTTTCTCCCATTTGACAATACAAACGTTCAACTCAGAATCATGAAGCCAAGAAATGATATTCCCTTGAACTTTCGACACGGCCTTGAACGTAGTCTTTTGATTGGCTTTGGCGCGTGCGATGGCTTCTTGTGATTCTTTATCAACGTACCTGTGTATATTAATAATCTTACCAACCCTGTTGACTTGATGAGCGAACCAACTATGAATGTCATCCAAGGACGGATCAGCCCTAGGATCAACTTTCGTATCAACGACATTCTTTCCCTTGAGCGTCTTCTCAAGATGGTCTTCTGCTTCTTTAACCATTTCTTCATTAAATACTGGAGCACCCTGATCAACATTGGTGTGTTGAAACAGATCAGGGTAATCCTCAGCAGTCACATCCTCCACCTCAACCTCCTCATTCTCATAAATATAATCCGTACTCATCTCAACAGTAGGATCATTTAAGATCTCATCATCATTAATTACCTCAACATCGGGCTCAGCTTCTAACACGGTCATCTCGTCTTCATTCAGACCAAGCAAGATAGCAATCTGCTCTCGTGTCAGTGATTTATCAACAAAACGTCCCACAACTATTTCATCGGCATTCACCATGCTTCGGATCACCCCCTCACCATCCATAAAAATAACCGTATCGGCCTCGATCATCTCAATAGGTTTGGCAGCTGAGTTGTCATGATAAACAATGATGTGTTTGCCTGAATCATCAACAGAACTCGTACCTGCACCAGAAGCTGGGTCTTGAGTTTGTTTAGTCTCACCACCAGCACAAGACTCATCTAGATCCTCATCATCGTTCTTGAGCTTTTTCAGTGCATCATGTTTGCATGTCAGTTGCAGAATAAGCTCCTCTTGTTCTTTAATTTTCACCCCCTGAGACTCAACAATCTCACGAAGGGCTCTTGTTTCCTTTTGGCAGAAAGAAACATAGCTGAGCAGCTTCTTTTGGTTCTCCATCAGACGTTCTTGATTCATACGATCAGCAGACATTTGATTTTCATACAAATGTAAGAGACTCAATACCATACTCATCTGCTGATCGTGTGATGAAACAGCAACAGAAGGAGGAACAGGCTGAACTGGACCCATTGGTCGACTGAGCCTCAAGAATGAAATATCAGGTGGAGGCATCATCATTGGTGTAGGAAGAATCACCGAGGTAGCAGTCGTCGGTCTTGGTATAGAAGATAGAACAGAGTGAGGAATCATACCAAGCTGTGGATCCGATGTGAGCGTAGTCGTTAGAGTAAGCTCCTGGGTGCTAGTAGTAAGCGACACCGCCGGGCATTGAGGAGTGGACGACCTTGGAGGTTGAACTCCAAACGAGATGCCAGCCCCATCCGAAACTCGACGCTTTGATGAACCTTCAGTTGCCAGCTCTTTACCTTTACGTTTACGTTATCGTTGAGCTGCAATGGTAGCCGCTAACGCAACATCAACTGCAGCTTGTTGTTCTCGAAGAGCTGCATCACTATTCCCCTCATTACCACCAACTCCACCATTACCCCCATTATCTCCATCATCACCAGCATCGTTCCCACCTTCTCATCCCTCACGCTAGGAATCTGAGTCATCATGAATCCAGCGATCCTCGGGAGGACATACATAATCAGGATTAGCAGGATGACCAATCAATCTCTTGAATCTGGGAGGAGGAGATTGACGGTACAGTTTCATTCTTCGCATTGTATCTACCTTCATATTATCCAATTTAAACTTATCATTCTTATCATTCGGATCAAGCACCAAATCCCTGATAGCATCATTTACAAACAATTGGACAAAACGCGAATACATCAAGAATTTCACGTGTCGTTTTCCAGGAATACAATTTTCTTTCATATGAACGAAGATCATTTCAGAAAAATTGTAATGCTTGTTCGGAACAAGTGTAACAAATGCAGATTGTAACGCAACGCGACATTCGTCAAACCCACCCTTACCTCCACCAAGGCAGTGAATAAGAACATGAAGTAAATACTTGTATTGGGGACACAAGTATGCCTTGTTATACATAGACTCAGTAAGACGACTAGCATAAAACAATCGTATAAACAGTCCCTTGATCAGTTCTTTATCATATTCACTCGGATCATCAATTGTGTCATCAAATTGTAACACTCTTCGAACTGTGTCAACTGAGACGAAAATTGGTTTGTTATTAACCACAGCAGCTATATGGTCCTTAGCTTTGACATATTGAGCGGTGTTCCAGAATTGACGAACGATGCTTAATCTAATGTCCAGATTAGCAGTAACAGCGTAATGAATACGAGAACGACGTATAAATGTCAGCATACCACCAAAGACATCCTCATCGGGAAAGTTTGTATCAACGAATGCACACACGTTATGCCGAGGGTCATAAGGAAGTAAAGGAACTTCCTCAGCTGGTTGATTAGCATCTTGAGCTTGTTGTGCATCCTGAATTTGTTGTGGTTCATCAACAGGCGGAGCTTGTTCCATGTTATCAGCCATAAGTCTAAAGATAATGATAACGAGAATCAGTAAAATTCAATAATCATAACCAAAACATTTATAAATTTATTACTTGTATAAATAAGAAAATTAAACTAATATGAAAAATTTAATTTAAATAATCAATTTTGAATATGTCATTCGTTATCAAGTGTCTAACGAATCAGCAAAGTCGTTATCAAGTAAATTAGAAATGAATTAGAAATAGCAAAGTACTATTGAAGGAGAACGAATTAATAATCAATTCGTTATAATTTAACGAATTTCCATCTGATTCGTTATGAAGATAAATCGCTATCCTAGTTCGTGTGAATAATTTAACGAATTGGACATAGAGGAGTTCCAATTCGCTAAATCTAACGAATGGTCAATTAATAACTTAATCTTTGACTTCACTGGGTCAAGGTCAAAATTAACCAAGAACACTCAAAGTCAACATTGCAATTTGGAAATCAATTACTAGATAATTATCGTTGAACAACCGAATCGTCAGTCGTAAAGATTTCGGAAACTCAATGCGAAGCAAATGGAAACGATTTGAAGTTCAAAATCATGAAATAAGCTAGGTTATTAAGGGTTTGAACACAGCATAACAACTCGAAAAACAACAATCACTCACTAACCTGACAAACAATCAATCAAATTATGATTAAAGGTCACCAAGGGTCTCGGAAATCCATTCCGATTACAGTGATCAACATACAATACTATAACCTGGTATTTAATCAGATAATGAAGATTTTATAAATCTTAAAACCCCGATATCAAATTCTCATAATTAACATAGCAAATCTTTGCCATTTTTGACGAAAATCACAAAGATGTGATCATCTTTATCTTATGAACACAATGGTATACTCAAAAGTCTGAATTTCAAAGATCGAAAAATTTGAAAAAATTTGAGCAGAGTAACTTTATGTGTAAGGAAGAAGAAGACGATGTATAGAACGGTTCGTATACACGCCGTCCTATATACACTGTCCTTACACGCTTCCCAATGTACGAATCAAACAGATTCGTTAGAAATTTAATTTAACGAATCGACCCAATTTGTTAAAGTTAACATAATACGTGGCATAACGAATTAGGTTCAATTCGTGTCTTGATTCGTTAAAAATGCATAACGAACTAGTTGTGTTTCGTTACAGAGTGCGGAAGCGAATTAGGTGAACGAACAAGAATGTAGTTCGTTAAAAACAACCTAATTCGTTATCCATAATTAACTAATTAAACATTATTTAATTTTAACTTTAAATAAATTAAATCAATGAATTTTAAATATTTAAACATAAATTAAAGAATTAAAGAATTTAAATAATTAACTATACCTTAAAAAAATTACCGAGAACCTTTATTCTCGATAATCGAATATCTTAAAAGCCGTTTCACGTTTTGAAACCGATAACTTAAAATAATTTAAATTAATCATAATTGATGTCAGAGCGCGTGACTGCTCTCGATACATCGAATAATTTAGAAAGATTAAATAATATGTAAAAGATAAAAAGCAAAATCTTTTTGATATTTTGAAATTTTTGACATAAAACAAAATATTTACCAGAAAATCATCCGAAAATTTAAAATGTAACGTATTTTTGTCTTTTTGTATGACTTTTCAAAAGCAGTACATATTTTTGGACTTTTGTTGAGTTTAAGCAGAGAATCATATTGACAAAATTGCCCTTTCATCACAGTTCTATATTTCAGCGATATTATGAATGGTGTTAAGTCGGTCATTGGTATTGTTGTCCACTTAAATCTAATAACAAACTTTCAAGTGTTTTTGTGATATGATTAACAGTTCAATTAGAGCACAGAATATCAGAAACTATCAGCCTCTAATATCGGTTCAAGCTTAATTTGTTTTTTTTTCCGTATCACCCCAACTTGACTTAAACCATTATATTGTTGATCAAAATTTTGATTTTTATAGAAGTTTATGAGCAATGCATTGATTTTCTGTTACTATGAGTGAATATGCACGAGTCCATCTGTCGGCTTACATAAATTGTATCCCCTGGGGTCCGTTTCTTAATGGTATTAAGACGCACGCAAGGGAGGAACAATGTATGACTAACAACGGATTTTGATCAAGTCAGTAATTTGGATTTGTACGAGGTATATCAGTGATCAAGTTTAATGACTTTGGGTTTGCTCTAAAAGCGAATAAAATATTCATGCATATGAATACCCAGATGATTAAGCCGCATAAAGATTCACAATGTCCATAACCTCAATACTTGTTATTTGCTTTATTTTATTTTTGGGAGATCAAACAATTATAAGGCTTGAGTATGACAGATTATTACATTTCTGCCATCCTTACCGAGACTTTCCTAGAGACTAACACCTCTTTCAATTTGGCGTTTCATTATATTTATATCACATAATTTACTCTACTTGTTTGTTTTAAGACCTACCAATGCACCAATGCAATTAAGCACACAGTCTTTTAAGCTTACTTCTTGCTGGATTTGGAGTTAAGATAGTCAATGTACTATCATTTTCTCTTTTTGCTTCAAAAACTCAAAATATTAAGGAGCATAAAACAAAATAAAGATAAATTTAATCGCCCCAGTTAACTTAAGTCTATAAATAAGTGGCTGTTCTATCAATTCACAAGTGAATAATAGGACCAAGACATGCAAGCATGCTTCACAAACTTCAATAACCGACATAATTTTCAGCGAGAAAATAATCTAAAAACGCATAATGAACGCCCCAACTACTTTCCATTATCAGGTAAATGGCTATCCTGAAGGTTCACAAGAAACTATCAGGACCAAACATATACAAGTATATGTCCTTCAAATGTAGATAATTGACATAATTTTCAGCGAACGCATGCAAAAATCTGTTTGGTTTTTCTCTATACATACTTTAAAAACACAATCTTTTTGTCTTTTTCTCTTTTCTTATAAATAAAAATAAATTTTGCAATCTTTTTGAATTTTCGGATTTTTCTGTACAAAACTGAAATCACAATCTTTTTGAAATTTCAAAATTCATGTTTTTGGTTTTTCAAAATATTAAAAAAAACATTAAAGGAAAGAAATCATAATATTTTTGATTTTTCTAAATTTTCAAATGTTTTTGGATTTTAAAATTTTTAATGTTTTTGGGTTTTATCTATACACACGAAAAGCACAATATTTTTGTAGTTTCTAGTTTATCATCCCACAAAACCAAAATAAATTTTAAAAGAAAAATGACAGAAAATAAAGATAGTCATCCTTGTTTAAGGATATCAGCGAGGGTCTTCAATCCATTTAAACCAAGCAAAAATTGAAAACGCGTTTTATCAGAAGCTTTGGTAAACAGACCGGCTTTCTGAAAGTCAGTATGTACTTTCTCAAGGTCAATCAACTTCTTCTCAAAGAAATCCCGTATAAAATGATATCGAATTTCGATATGTTTTGTTTTTGAATGTTGTACGGGATTCTTTGTGATAGAAATTGCAGCAGAATTATCAATCAAAATAGGAGTAGTAAGAAACTTCAAACCGCAGTCGCGAAGATGTTGTTGTATCCACAAAACCTAGGAACAGTAACTTGAAGCTGCAACATACTCAGCTTCGGCGATTGAAGTGGAGACCGTTGTCTGCTTCTTACACTGCCAGGAAACAAGCCGGTTTCCTAAAAATTGACATCCTGCAGTCGTTGATTTGAAGTTGATCTTGCAACCTCCATAGTCCGAGTCTGAGAAGGCAGTAAGCTCAAATTTATCGTCCTTGGGGTACCACAACCCGATGTCTGGATTTCCCCTCAGATACTGAAGTATTCTCTTAACTGCAGCTAGGGAGTCACTCGGGGACTTGATTAAAACCTAGCACAAAGACAAACAGCAAACATAATGTCGGGGCGAGAAGCCGTTAGATACATTAAAGAACTGATCATGGCACAATAGAGGGTGGGATCAACGGTATCCTCTAATTCATCCGGTGATAAATTGTGACCCACATGAAGAGGAGTAGAAGGGATTTTTCCGGCAGATATCTTGAATCGGCTCAAGACATCGTTCACATACTTGTTCTGGTGAATAAAGATTCCGTTTGCAGACTGGTGAACTTGCAACCCTAAAAAGAAATTCATCTCTCCCATCGAGCTCATCTCGAACTTCGTTTGCATGGACTTCTCGAACTCCTTACACAACGTGTCGTTTGTAGACCCAAAGATAATGTCATCGACATAAATCTGAACTACGAGAAGATCGTTACCAACAATTTTATGAAATAAAGTGCTGTCGACAGTCCCTCGTTTGAAGCCATTATCAGTCAGATGGTCGGCGAGCGTGCCATACCAAGCTCTCAGGGCTTGATGTAAACCATACAGGGCCTTGTTTAATCAGTAAACTTGGTCCGGATAATCAGGATCTTCAAAACCAGGAGGCTGTAAAACAAACACTTCCTCGTGTAGTTCACCATTGAGAAAAGCACTTTTAACTTCCATTTGATAGACTTTGATATTCGTATAAGCAGCATATGCCAGAAAGATTCGAATCGACTCTAATCTTGCAACTGGAGCATATACTTCTGTGTAATCAACACCCTCTTGCTGATGAAAACCTTGCACCACTAAACGTGCTTTGTTTCTTACGATCACCCCTCGATCGTCTTTCTTACACTTAAATACCCACTTAGTCGGAATCGCTTTCTTGACTCTAGCAGGTTTGTCGATTAAGTCCCAAACACCCAAACGTGCAAATTGCTTTAGTTCTTCTTGCATAGCTTCTACCCAAGAAGGATCTTCAAGTGCCTTACAGGCCGTCGTTGGCTCAACTTGAGATAGAAAACAAGTGAAGTTTGCAAGATTTATAATTCCCGACGAATGTAAATCAGCATATGCACACAATACGTTATTGGCACTTGACGAAGCAACTTGATGACGTGTACGAACTCCCACATCAAGTTCTCCAATGATGTTTTCCTGTGGATGATAACCATGAATCCGAAGAGTAGGATTCTCAGGAACAATAACATTATCAAATAAATTAATGTAATGTTCACCAAGCTCGGGAGATGAAACATTACTATCAAGGTCAATAACATTATCATTAACCTGATCATCATCATCATAAGTAGATGCATTATCAAAAGCAGCTGGAGAAGCAACATGAGGTTCTTCAGTTGGAGCTACAGGTGGAGCTTCAACATCACTAGAACTTGAAAATCTTGGAATGGCCCACTGGTCTTCAAAGCATGCACGAACCAGATCTTCATCGATGTGTTCAGTTGAAGGAGTAAATGATTTAAATAAGCCATTATAGTCAAACATCCAGTCGGGACCTTTCCCTTGAGGAGGAGTGGTGTACTTTTGACAATCCACATGATACCATTCCTCAACACAACCAGAAGGGAAATTAAATACCCGTTTCTTTGGAGACGCATATCCCAAGAAATATCCTTCGATAGCTTTTTCTTCAAATTTACCCGTATCCTTCTTCAACATTGTACAAGGACACCTAAACGGTTCCAGGCACTTTAAGTTAGGCTTTCGATTGTTTAAAAGCTTGTAACTTGTCTTATTGAGTCGTTTAACTGTTAAAACTCGATTAAGCGTATAACAAGCTGTATTCACCGCCTCATTCCAGAATTGGACGGGAAGCTTAGAATCAGCAAGCATAGTTCTTGCAGCTTCAGTCAAGGTTCTATTCTTTCGTTCAGCAACACCATTTTGTTGAGGTACATAAGGTGCACTATATTCTCGGTGAATTCCTTTTTGAATGCAAAAGAAATCCAATACATTGTTCTTGAATTCAGTACCATTATCACTTCGAATTCTCCTCACCTTTTGTTTGTATAGTGATTCGATCTTAGTGATAAGGTTTTGTACCAAAACCGGTGTTTGATCTTTCGAACTCATAAATAACACCCATGAGTATCTTGAATAATCATCAGTGACAACAAGACAATACCAATCCCCAAAGATACTCGCACGATTCACAGGACCAAACAGATCCATATGGAGTCGTTCAAGAGGAGTATCCATGGAATTTAATATCTTAGAAGGATGGGATTTTTTCTTCTGCTTGCCCTTCTTGCATGCAATGCAATGGTCAGATAACTTAAAGTTCTTCAATGAGACACCCTCAACTAAGTCATTAGCCATTAAATAATTCATCTTTCGGACATGAATATGACCCATTCTACGATGCCATAGAATAATAAAGTCCTTCTCGGTTGCTTTGGAGATAAAACATGTTTCAATAGAAGTTGATACTTTAGAACTCATATTTAAGACATAAATATCATTTGATCGTGGTGATCGCATGACAACCATGTCCTCAGGAATCACATATCCTGGTTTCAAAATAAGACACTCTTTGTCAGTAAATACCGTGGTGTACTTCTTATCGCAAATCTGTGACACACTCAATAAATTATGGTCCACATTGTCACAATAATTAACTTTTTCAAAAGTTATGTGACCATTTGAAACTTCACCCTCTTGTGTGATCATGCCCCCTGAATTCCCAGCAAATGCTACATAACCCCCTTGAATATTTTTCACATTGGTTAATAGGTCGAGATTTCCTGTGGTATGACGAGAACATCTACTATCCATTATCCAGTTTTCACCAGATACAGTCTTGGATGTACCCTGCACACAAAGTAAAGATGATTAGTTCAAAAAGGCAGCCCATGCCTCAGTCTTGGGTACCTTTTAAGTTTCTCTTTGATCATTAATTTGAACAGACCTTAACTGTTGTTCAGCAACTTGAGAATATGTTGCTGGCTTCCTAGACTTTCGTCATAGGTAAGCAGCTTGAACAATATTTGAATTCGTGTCCCTACATATGGGCTCAGTTGGAACAAATTTCGGTTTCACTTGACCATGAGTTTCATTCACGTGAATTACCTTACGAGGATTCACGTTAGAAAACATGATATGTGTATCATCCTCACACGACATTGGTCGTTTCAAGATCTCCTTAATCACAGGAACCGGTTTAGAGTGGTCCTTGACAAAAGGATGGAGATATTGAGATTTCTGTTGACCACAGTTTCTCACTACATGACCTTGTTAACCACACAAAAAGCAAATTCGTATGTCAACATGACCATGTTGAGGTTTAGTAGAAACATAGGCAACCGAAGGTTGATAACTTACATTTTCAGTAAATCGTTTGGCCAAATCATCAGAAGTAACAAGACTTCTTTTTCATATAAAAGTCAAGATTAGAACAATTGGAAAAACTTTTCCTTTTTAGATTTTTTTAACAATTGGTTTGCTTTCATTACCGTGTCTGATGAGTTCGATGTTTTGGCACAAACATATTGACGTTCCAAATCTTTCAACTTGTCAGTTTCATTGTAAAAGACGCTCTCAATTAGTTCCGGTTTAATGATACTAATCGGGATATCCTTTTCAGTGAACATAGTATCATTCCTTTTAACTTAAAAACTCTAGCAGATGATGGCTTAGAACTAGAAGGATTAATGAAACTCATTAAGTCCTCATCAGAAATTTTCGGTTTTTCTGACTTCTTTGCCTTCACAGGTTTAACTTTCACTTGTTCTGAATTTGTCACTTGAGGCTTGTGTGAACCATACACAGATTCCTCAAATTAATGTGGCTCGCAAAGAATATGATTAGAACTAGGAATGTTCTTGTTCTTGTGTATAACCTTGGGTTCAAACACATCCTCAATAATTACTTTGTCAACATTTTCAACAAAGACTTTGTTGCTTTCAACATGAGGTTTTGGAGGAGCAAATTGGGTTTTAACAGTTTCAGATTTAATAGGTTTAGCATTTTCTGAAATCACAGGTTCTTTCACAATTACCTCTTCGTCTCGTTTAGCAAAAGGATTAATTTTATAGTCATTGTGAAAAGGTGGCGGAATTTCAACAAAACCGATGCCTTTCTTTGAATCCTTTTGTTTTCCAGACACTTCAATAATTTCATTCAACAGAAAAGAAGAATTTCAAAATTTACCCAATTTGTTCTTCAACTCGAGAACCTCATTCTCAAGTTCAGTTATCTTTGATCTATGTTTCAAAATTTCTTGAAACTTTTGGTCGTTAATCGTCATTTTCACAGATAACTCAGCCTTGAGATCGTGGTTACTTTTCGACAATGCTTCAATCTTTTCTCGAGATCTCATTTGAGATTCAAGATATTGTCGATAAGTACCCTTCAGAGAAGCAATTTCTCTTACTAGACTATCATTGTGATTTTTCAAAGCTTCTATCTTATGTTTGTTAGATTCACAGTCAACACAATTTAATTTAACAGATGAAGTAGCAGAGATAGAATGACTAACCTCATTGATCTTTGCCATGCAAGCAAACACAGTTGGAGACTTGCCACATGAATTGTCAGAATCATAATCTGAGGACAACTCACTTTCACTTGCATCTTGACAGTCTTTAGTTAGCCCAAACATAGCCAAATTTGCTTGTTTGTCATTACACAGTAAACGTTGTGACCAATCATTTCCATATGCCAACATTGCCTGTGACCCAGGAGTAGATGGTTTCTTTTCATCATCACTACCTCGTGGTGTAGAAGAATTTTGATGTTGACCATGAGGACCGATATACTTCTTCTTCGGTTTGTCACATTCCTTTGCAAAATGCCCAAACTCTTGACAATTATAGCATTTCACTTTTAACTTGTCAAATCTCAATTTCTTATTTAAGGTGTCATTTGCATGAATCTCTTAACTTTACCGACGATCATAGCCATGTTCCACTTTAAGTCCATGATTTCCAATTCATCTGGATCAATCTGATCATAATCCTCATCAGTTAGATCACTTGTGGCTATCTTAGTACTCACCAAGTTTTCATATGAAGACATAAAGGCTGTTAGAAAAGAAAAATTTTGTTCAACTTCCTTCATGTTTACACTAGGTGGTGAAGCAAATGGATTAGTAGTAGATGAACTTCCAGAACCACCAGGTGATCCAGAATTACCGGCAGTATAAAAACATGCTCTTGGATCATTAAAGATAGCTGATTCTTTTTCACTTGCAGTTTGGGTAAGGAAAGCAATTATTGGAGAGATAGTTGAACTTAGAGGCATAATTCTACCATAGAAAGCATGATCTTGACTTTCCTTGGAAGATTTATGACACTTAAGATCGTATTCTCTTGCTTCAATATTTTGCAAGAATTCAATTGCAGTGAAGTCTTCATTCAAGAAATAAATATTTTCTTTCAGAACCATTAAAAATATGGAATAAGAACTTGGAAGTACACTTTTAATAGTGTCAGTCTTATCCATCTCAGAAACTTCCAATTTCATCTTGTCCATCTCAGCAATTAAGTGATTAAACCTTGTAGTCATCTCTTCAACTGTTTCACCCTTCAATAAATTAAAGTTTCAAAACTGAAACTTGAGCATCACCTTCTTACTCTCAGCTGTATTTCCCATACTCCTCATACGAATATGTTGGAATAGGAAGCACATATCTATATGCTACCCACTTGGTGAAAGATATTTTCGGGTAAAGCCATAGTAAGAGTAGAATAAGCCTTTGTCTCGATCTCTAATGCTTTCTTCTCTTCTTGTGAATATTGAGAAATAGCTTTAGGAGTATAACCAATAGTGTCATCACCAATCATTGGAACAACGTATACCTCATCTAGACAATATGAACAGTCAGGGTGAACAGAACCCAAATGAGCACGGAACCGAGGTTCCCATTCAGCAAAATCTCTAAATTTCATTAACCTTGGAAATTTCGAAGCTAAAGCATACATACCAGCCATGTTTGATAAATTTCAGTTGCAACATTTGTTGCATTAACATATTCTGTGAAGCTAAAGCATACATACCAGCCATTTTTGATAAATTTTAAACTCTAAGGACTAGAGTTGAAAATTAAGATTAACGAATGGGAAACAGTAATGGTAACGAACTGTGAAACGTAATTAATGAATCACAATTTAACGAAGTAAAGTGTGATCAAGTAACGGATCAGAAATGGTTTAAACGAATCTGATGATTAACGAATTCGAAGGTCAACGAACCAGTCAAATAACAAATTAGCTAAACGAATCGATTAAGAAAAGCTTAGCGAATTAGAGAATGAATTGCTACAGTTGATTAACGAATCAACTTATAACGAATGAGTTTGTTACAACGGTTTGTAACAAACTTCTGACAACGAATGCCATGTGGCAAAAGGTTGTTATAACTCAAATCCCGAGGCAAGACACGTGTCACACAAGTTAGTTAACACGAATCAGAATGAATAGCAAACTGGTTAACGAATTAACCAAAATTCATAACGAATTGGCTAAATACTTTAACGAATCAAGTTGAATGACTTAACGAATCAAGCTGAAGTTAACGAATCAGACTTAAATCATCAAATCTTCAAATCTTCATCTGGATTTTCCAGAAATCTGGAAACTTATGAACATCAAACCCAGAAATCCGATTTGTAATCCACACTCAATATTCAACCAAATCGCACAAGTCAATTACAAAAATACTCGTCATCACAACGCGAAACCAAATCAATACCCCCTCGTAATTTAATTATCCTTAATCTGAATCCAATTTGAACTAAAACTATCCTCTGTTTCGGCCAAAACAGATCCAAACCTCAATCCACACAAACACAACCCAAATTCCAATTCCAAATCACAATAACTTCCCAATACCTTAACAACCTCAGATCCAATCCAATTGAGCCATAATCAATCCAAATCAAGCTCAAACTGAATCAAATTCAAACCGTAATCAAACTTATGCCAAAATTAACACTAAATCAGTCCAAATTACAATTAAACACACGAATCAAGAGCAATTGAATGATCGAAAGCTCTGATATCACTTGAGAAAGCGTGTTAGATCTCAGATCCAAGGCTCAATTAATACTTAACAGATCTAGTTCATTGTTGCTATTGAATATGTGTATTGATTGTTTTATATATTCGTATTAGTTTATAGTATGTGTATGTATAAAATTAGATTTAATAATTAGAATGAAGCTTGAGAGAGATTGGACAGAGGTTCGTTATGTTAATCTCAAAACTTAAATTAAACTGTGAACAGTGTTCACTATATATAGAAGATAGACCTAGTTCGCTAACATTCCATAGTGAACTAGAGTCTACTTCGTTACATACATTTAAATGAAACTAAACTTAATGAATCACCCCCTGATTCGTTAAACATCCTTAACGAATCAGGAGGGAAATAACTTAGATCTAGTTCGCTAAACATCCTTAGCGAACTAGACTATTACATTAACGAACTACAAAGTAAATTAATTGTTTATTACATTAAAACAAACGAGAAATACGTTAATGATAAATACAAAGACTCGAGACGCAAAACCTTGCACTAACATCTTTCCTTCCTCACTCTAAACCACCCAACATATTATATGTCTTTCAAGAAGATGATGAATACTTATGACCGAAGGGCAAAGAAGGTTGGAATCCTCGAACCCCTACCAAAAGATAATATGAGTGAAGATTACTATGAGGCATTCTATAACCAAGACGTGACAATTGATCGAACCAAGCCAATATATTTCCCCGGTACCGAGCAATGTCCAATCACTCTACCCGATGACCCACCAAGGCAAGAATATCAGGCCCCAAGACACTCAAGCTACCTCCCATCGAGCATTCCAATGTACCACCCATCGAAGATTCCTACAAATCAACCATTGGAGATTCCGCCGTACTATCCGTCCGAGGTCCCAACATATGTACCGCCAAATCCTCATCCATCATATGCATTCCTCGCCAATAAACAAATAAATGAATAAACAAGATCCCCCTATTCAGATTGGATGCAATGCCATTCTGATCAACGACGATGGCATACCGGAACATATACACTCGATGATGTGAATTCCCACCCAAATCTTCTAAATGAGCATCCCAAAAGCCAAGAATGAGAGTGATGATCCCATACGAAAGCTTCCAAATACCCCCAACATTCCACGAGACTGCAAAGTTGATGGAAGAAGAGGATCCGGAAGAAGAAAAAGAAGAGGAACCTAAAGAAGAATCTGAGGAGGAACCTGAGGAATAACCCGAAGAAGAAACAACACCAATGGAAGAACTATCCGACTGTGACTGCCCGCCTGGACAAAAAAGTGTGCAACCTTTCTTCCACAAAAACTTGAGTTATGGCTCTGTATATCCTTATGTGCAATATCACGAAGAACTCAAGAACAAATCGTCATCAAGTTTTCCACCCTACCAAGGCACAATCCTGACGGAAGAAGAGAAAGCCAATGAAATCCGCAAGCAAAACGAAGCGGCCGAAGCTTTCTTCCATTACTCATCTGATATGACCACATCTTCGTACCCAGAACCGAAGAACCATTATGATATAGTGATGATGGGTTATCGCGATCTACCACCAAAGTATGGGTACCCAAACGAGATGCCTCAATCACAAGAAGAGCATTTGGACCGAGTCTTGCATGAAACGGATGACCTTAGGAAGAAGATAGCAGTGGATGGAAAGAAGAAGATAGGAGAAAAACTTCTAAGGAAATGCAACAAGATGATTAAAATAGTGAAGAAGTTTATGAAAGATTGAAGAAATGAAGACGAGAGTATGAAGTTGTGAGGGTTGTATGTGTTAATGTAAACTTTGTTGTTATGTGTAATAGTACTTGTAACAATAAACAAGGATAGATACATATATATATATATATATATATATATATATATATATATCAAGTAAATGATACATATATGAATGTTGTAAAAATAAATATATATCATTTTATGATATATGTTGTGGAATAAATAAAACATGTGTCTTAAGAAAAGAAATTTGTAAAATTTCAGATAAAAAGAAAAAGTTGAAAAAGAAAAGAAAATGTCACAAAGCAATAACGCTGAAGCTTCACGAAATGAAGCAAGTAAAAGAAAAGAAAAGAAAAGGGAAAAGACCCCGAGAAAGAAAAAGAAGAACAAATTCCTGACAAATACATGAAACAAATACAACAAATAGTAAAAGATGCCATTGGAGCTGAAACTGAGGCTAGGTCTCAATAGGCAATCAAAAGATTCCCAATTTGTTGAACTTTCCCGAAAATCTGTCAAATCCCGTCCTAAAACATCTCATATAGAAGAAGTGTTCATGAGTCCAATGTTGATGGAGGAGTTAGACAGGAGTTTAAGAAACTAAAGATAAGTGGTTGCTCGTTCAAAGACTTCAAATACTTTGGACCCAAAGAGTTTGATGGTGACAAGGGAGCCATTACGAATGTGAGGTGGCTGGAAGAAATGGAATCGATAGTGATCATAAGAAAGTGCTACGACCAAGAAAAGATACAATATTCTGCCCAAATGTTCAAGGGCGAAGCGCTAGAAAGGTGGAACACGATGATAATGAGCAAAGGTCGACAAGTGTTGTATAATCTTTCATGGGAAGAATTCAAAGAAATGTTGATGGCAAAGTTTTGCCCTATGCACGAAACTGATCAAATCCAAACCAAATTTCTTAATCATAAAGTCATAGGGACTAACTTCCGTGAGTATAACACAAAATTCTATGAATATTGTTGTGACATTCGTCAATTTCGGGTCTCGATTAGTACTCATTTTGTAAACTTTTATCATGTAAACCGACCCGTTTTGTAAACTGAAACCTCGGATATAATCAAAATAATGGAATTTATGTTACAATATTGTTTTACACTTGTTGGGTTTTGAAAACATCCTTTTCGGTCTTTAAAACGCGTTAAAATCACTTAAAACGAACTACAGGGGCTAAATATGCAAATTTTCAAAGTTTGAAGAATCTAGCCACCACCCCATTGCGCCACGCGATGGGGGAGACCTCATAAGCGTCGCATAGCGCGACGGGCTGCAGATCAGCAACCCGTTTATTTGTTGTTTTGTGCCTTGTTTGGACCCTTTTTGCATGGAATTTCTTGTGTTTAACACCCATATTTGACTACCAACATTACCCTATATATACACCACCATTTCATCTCATTTTCCCCTGCTACAACTTTAATTTCTCTCTCAAACTCCATAGATTCAAGGTTGTTTGTTTATGTGTTCTTCAAGGTTTGACTTCTAAAAGTCAAACTGAGTTTAATATTTCATTCTAATTAACATATATAGTCTCAATAATACTTGTTTATGGTGGCACAACATATATATAATATAATACCCCTTGTTATCTTTGGTAGTTGCTTCTCCGGCTCCGGTCAGTGAGGTTTTAGACCGCTCCAACATAGCGAATGCCCCGAGAGTGTGTTTCGACATAGCGAATGCCCTGAAGCGAAAAAGACAAATTTCGCTTCATGCATGTTTAGAAAAACCGCTCCAACATGGTGGGGTAGTGTTATGCACCTCCAAGGTTCGGATACGGATATGGCTCTTCTATGGGCCAATCTCAAGGCGCTTATGATGAAGAAATTCTGTCCCAAACACGAGCTCTAAAAGCTCGAGGAAGAATTTTGGAACCTAAAGCAAGAAAGTGGTGATAATGCCGCTTATTCGCTCCGTTTTCACGAGTTGAGTATTCTTGTCCCTCACTTGGTTACCCCGACTGAGCGCGAGCTTGACAAATACATTAGGGGTTTACCAATGCAAATCCGGGACTCCATTATGAGTAGCAAACCAGTGAATCTTGAGGACGCCATCACTTTAGCGGATGCGCTATCGAAAAATCATGTGAAGGCGGGCACTCTAACCCTCAAGAAACCGAGTGAGAAATCCAAGCCCGAGCCCACACCGAAAGCCAAGGTTGAACCCGCACCACAAGCCATAAACTACTCCAACTCTTCCCGACACAAGAACAACAACAAAAAGAAACCCAAAACCAATCACCGAAACTTTGCTGTTACCCAACCCCAACCACAACAAAACCAAACCAAACCCAAGCTCCCCAAAACCGAAGACCCTATGCCGGTACTTTCCCGCTATGAAACACTTGCCAACTACACCACCCATCACATTTGCCAGGTCGCCAATGCACTATTTGTAACCGTTTTGGCCATCTCAACACTACATGCCGATCCGCACAACAAACCCAACCCAACCAACCAACCAAGAATCACTCCCTATAATACCCAAAACCGTTTTGCACCCAACACACCAAACCAAACCCAACCACCCCGAGTTTTCTTCAATTGTGGCGATCTCAACCATTTCTGCAACAATTGACCATGATTAACCTTTGCCAACCAAGCCCAAACCGTGACCATACCTTACTACCAAACCCAAGCCTATCAAGTTCAAACTTATCAACCCCAACTTCCCCAACTCAATGCACCACTCATCCAACCCATCCAAGCTATACAAGCACCACCACCTCCTCCACAAAGCACCTCAAGTCAACCATGGCAATCAAGGGCGAACTTTCATGATGAATGCAAATCAAGCTCAAGTGGCAAACGATATCGTGAACGGTATGTTTTTGGTGAACCATCATTTGGCTTCTATTTTATTTGATACTGGTGCCGATAGAAGTTTTATATCTTTGAAATTTGAGTCGAAACTTGCTATGCCTTGAACTAAGCTTTCCCGATCGTTTTCCGTTGAAGTCGCCAATGGCAACTCTATTACCATAAACACCGTCGTCCGTGATTGTACCCTCATCCATGATAATCATAAATTCTCCATCGATCTCATCCCGATGCAAATGGGAAGTTTCGATGTCATAGTAGGCATGGATTGGTTATCTTTGCACCTTGCCGAAGTCATTTGTTTCGATAAATTCATTCGCATTCCGCTAGTCAACGGTAAAATTCTTAAAGTCTTTGGAAACATTACTTCTAGAAGACTTAATCTCATGTCGTGCTCCCAATCGCAAAAGTACTTACGCCAAAAGTATGTTCCGTTTCTAGCTCTCTCGTTGACAAAAGACAAAAAGGAAAGGAAGATCCAAGATATTTCCATTGTTCGTGATTTCCCCGATGTCTTTCCCGATGATGTCACCGGTCTTCCACCCGTTCGTCCAATCGAATTCCGAATCGATCTTGTGCCCAGCGCAATGCCCATGGCCAAGGTTCCTTATCGTCTAGCCCCGTCGGAAATGCAAGAATTGTCGAACCAACTCGAAGAACTTTCCGATAAAGGTTTCATTCGTCCAAGCTCTTCTCCTTCGGGCGCTCCCTTTCTCTTTGTGAAAAAGAAGGATGGTTCGTTTCATATGTGCATCGATTACCGATAACTTAACAAACTCACCATCAAAATTGATATCCCTTGCCATGTATCAACGACCTATTCGGCCAACTTCAAGGCGCAACTTGTTTCTCCAAAATCGATCTTCGATCGGGTTATCATCAACTGCGTGTTCGCGAAGAAGACATTCCTAAAACCGCTTTCCGTACTCGATATGGACATTTCGAACCACCGACTCCGCAATGGAATTGTCTGGTTACCTAATGGCGGTATGATCCGCAATAAAGAGGAAGATAAGAAGGTCATAACGTCTCACGGCCCAAAGAAAGGAGGAAATACCCGCTTTAAGGGCAAGAGTTCTGATCAACGCAAGTCTTTATTTAATTCCAACGTTACACAATGTAAGACTTGCAGGAAATATTATAGGGGGAAATGCCTCTTTGCTCCGCCCTCAACCACAACCGTGTGTGAATCATGTCAAAAACCCGTCCACGCAGCGGCCGATTGCTGGAAGAAGAAGATGACATGCTTTATCTGTAAGGAAATGGGGCATTGATGTAACACAAAGTGTTCACCTTTTAGCATCAAATTATCCTCATATTTTGGTAAAACTCCATGCAAATTCATTATATTTAGTACTTAATTGAGTTATTTACGAATCTGCAAGTCCGACCGCCTTCTCGACAAAGAAACGACGAAAAGATGGCGCTTTTCGGACAAAAATCAAGAATCTGCCAAAAGTGCATGACCATGCTAAGAAAGTGCATGACCATGCTGAGCCGGTGCATGACCATGCTAAGGAAGTGTATGACCATGCTGACCAAACTGCACCATCATGCGCTTTAGTGCACGACCGTGCACCTTTATTGGAACCTGTGCACATCTGATACCGTGCTAAAAGTGCATGACCATGCTATGAAAGTGTGAATATATATATATAAATTTTAAGTAAAAGTTCCACACAAATCGGGCACTTTTTGTGCATGACCCGAAATGAAAGAACTGAAGAAACAACTGGACGAATTGCTTGAGAAAGGTTTTATCTGGCCGAGTTCTTCACCGTGGGGAGCACCAACTCTTTTCGTCAAGAAGAAAGATGGATCAATGCTCATGTGTATCGACTATAGAGCTCTCATCAAAGTAACCATCAAGAATCGTTATCCACTCTCTCGAATCGATGATCTTTTCGACCAACTCCAAGGCGCGAGCTACTTTTCTTAAATCGATCTTCAATCCGGCTATCACCAACTCAAAGTTCAATCCGAGGATATTCCGAAAACTGCATTCCGAACAAGGTATGGGACATTATGAGTTCACGGTCATGCCGTTTGGACTTACTAATGCCCCAGCCGCTTTCATGGATATGATGAACCGAATTTGCAAGCCTTACTTGGATAAATTTTTTATCGTATTCAATGACGACATACTTATTTATTCTAAGTCCAAGGTTGATCAGGAAATTCACCTTCGAACCTAACTTGAATTACTTAGAACTGAAAAGCTGTACGCCAAGTTCTCGAAATGCGAATTCTGGCTTTCCGAAGTGCAATTTCTTGGTCACGTCATCAACGTCAATGGTATTCAAGTGGACCTCGCTAAGATTGAAGCTATCTCTAAGTGAGAGATTCCAAATTCGCCAACTGAGATCCGAAGTTTCTTAGGTTTGGCCGGCTATTATCAAAGGTTCATTGAAAACGTTTCTCGTATAGCCGTTCCCCTAACATCATTAACCCGAAAGAATATCAAGTATGAATATGGAACTAACCAACAAGAGGCGTTTGATATATTTAAACAAAAGCTTACCCCAAGCACCTATACTGGCCTTGCTAGAAGGTACTGAAGACTTTGTTGTCTTTAGTGACGCGTCTCATTCCGGTTTGGGATGCGTACTAATACAACGCAAGAAAGTGATCGCTTACGCCTCTCGTCAGCTCAAGGTACACGAAAAGAACTACACAACTCACGATCTAGAGTTAGGCGCCATAATCTTTGCATTAAAAATATGGAGACACCATCTCAAGTTTATCGTGTATACCGATCATAAAAGTTTAAAGCATATATTTGAGCAAAAAGAGCTTAACATGCGTCAAAGGCTCTGAATGGAAACACTAAATGATTACGATTGTGAAATCGTCTATCATGAAGGAAAAGCCAACGTTGTGTCCGATGCCCTAAGTCGTAAAGAGCATGAAAAGCCGAAAAGAGTCCGAGCGTTAAGATTAGAACTCCAAATTGATCTCATCGAACAAATCAAATCCGCTCAAATTCAAGCTATCAATGAAAACAAGATTTCCGACGAAAAACGTAATGACACCATTGATTCGCTAGTCAAGGGTGACGCTGGTGTCCTTCGAATGGGGAACCAGATTTGGGTACCAATCGTTGGGGACTTGCGTGAGAAAATTATGAATGAAGCTCACAAATCCAAGTACATGATGCACCTCGGTAGTGACAAAATGTACCAGAATCTCAAACCTAACTACTGGTGGAATGGGATGAAAAATGACATCGCTTCGCATTTGGCGAAATGTTTAACTTGTTTAAAGGTCAAAGCTGAACATCAAAAGCCTTCGGTATTGCTTCAGCAACCCAAACTTCCTGTTTGGAAATGGGAGTTAATAACCATGGATTTTATCACAAAACTCCTGAAAGCAACTCGACAACATAATGCAATATGGGTTATCGTGGATCAATTAACAAAGTCCGCACACTTTATACCCATCAATGAGTCATGTATCTATGTGAACAACATCGTTGCTTTGCATGGAATAACGCTATCTATAATCTTTGATCGAGACAGCCGTTTTACGCCTCACTTCTGGAAAAGCTTCCAACAAGCGCTTGGTACAAAGTTAAACCTTAGCACCGCCTATCATCCATAAACTGATGGGCAAAGTGAAAGGACAATTCAAACATTGGAAGATATGCTCCGCGCTTGTGTGATAGACTTAGGTGGAAGTTGGATGACCACTTACCCGTAATGGAATTTTCATATAACAATAGCTATCACACGAGTATTCAAGCCGCACCATTCGAGGCGTTATATGGTCAAAAGTGTAGAACGCTTGTGTGCTGGTCTGAAACCGGAGAAAATCAATTATCTGGACCCGAGATAGTCCAAGAAACCACCGACAAATTTATTCAAATCCGTGAACAACTTAAGACGGCACGCAATCTCCAAAAGAGTTACGCCGATGTCCGTCGTCAGCCGTTGGATTTCAATGCTGGTGAAAAAGTTCTTTTGAAAGTTGAAAGTCTCGCCATGGAAAGGCGTAGTTTGCTTCGGCAAAAAAGGAAAACTAAGTCCTCGATTCGTTGGACCCTTCTAGGTACTTGAACGAATTGGTAATGTTGCATACCGTTTGCAACTGATGCGTGTGTGCGTTGCGGCTTTAAATGATATGGATTGGATATTCAGCTTTTGCACAAGATCGTGTCTAATATTTATAAAAGTGATTTCTACAAAGACTAAACACAAACAAAATAGGCAAGTGTACCTATCGTATATGTAGAATAGTATTGGTGAGAACCAAGTATTGATCCGTGGACACAAATGTTTCTAATAATGAATCATCGTTTTACTTTAATCGGGGGTTTTAATCATTTTGGGGTTGGTTTTTGAACTTTTTATAAAATATAAATACTTATATATAATATATAAGTGACCAAGATGAGAAATTCTAAACAAGTAGTTCAATTATATGAAGGTTACCATCCAAGATAAAAAATTCACTCCATTTATCCTTGATGATTATGAAGTAAACATGTGATAAACTTGCCGTAATAATATATGGTAGAGTAGCCCCTCATTTCTAAGTGAGCATATCCTATGACATAAAAGAAAGTATCATGCACATTTTAAAGTCGACCATTTCCTAATGTCATGCTACTACGAGAAAGTCAATTTGAGTTGGCAAGTAGTTTAGTAAAGTGGAAAGATTAGGATTGACTTCGATTTCTCAAATACCAATTCTAACAACTTCAGGTGGTTATAGTTTAGTCACACAACCTCCCCTTGGTTGATTTAAGTAGGTTATAATTACACATTCCGTTAACATATGATTTCTTTAACTAGAATGATAACCTAAGCAATCGTGTTAACAATGTTATTTCAGAATTTCCAAAACTAGAGAAATAGATCATAACTTATATCTCATCATTTCTAAGTACAATATAAGGATCCATGTTTCGATAAATTATCAAAGTATTTATCTTTCAAGAACATGAATCGATCATGAATGATTGTCAATCACAAACTTTGAATTGTTGAATTAAGATGGTGAAACATTTCTCATCAAAAGATAATTGCAAGATAGCCATGTACTTTATTAAACTAAACCACATGTTTTATATAATCATCAAGTAAAACAAAGCTTCTACATAGATTTTAGATGGTAAATGGAGTTTATCTCATAATGAGCATGGTTATGTACATTAGAGTGGATGATTATAACAAACACATGATTAAACTAGAACAATCTAACCAAATGTAGATGAATCTTCCTTCTTAATGATGATGGTGGATGGATGATGCTGATGGTTGATGATGATGACCTCCAAGCCTTCAAACTCTTCACTAGATCTTCAATATGAGTGTTAGTGGGTGATTTTATAAGTAAAAACCGTATAGAATTCTCTCAAGGCACACTTGATCAATGCAACATGAGCCACTATTTATAGGCAATATGGAGGGTGGTGCACGGCCCCGTGCTTAGGTAGGCACACTCTCGTGCTTTTATTGCCATGTGCTAAAATCGTTTTGTCTTTTTGTTGAAGGTGACCACGGCCCCGTGGTTAAGAGGCACGGTTCCGTGCTTTTGTTTTCAGTATTTTTTTCTGGTAGATTTTTGTCTTTTCTGATGTTCAAAAGCATGGGGGCGTGTTTCTTGTTTTTCTTGTGTTTTCTTCTGTTTTTCTTCGTCTTTTCGCTTGTTTCTTCGTTTGGGGCTTGGTTTTACAAGAAATTGTATTTTATGGTGATAAGTAGCCTTCTGTGCTATGTTATTTGATAGAAGTTGCAGTTTTTAGAGATTATTTGATGCTAAAAAGATGTATAATTTTGTGTACATCAAACGTCCCCACACTTGAACATTGCTTGTCCTCAAGCAATCTACTTATAGATATTATCTAAAAATAGCAAGTTAGGACCTTAAACATCCCCGAAAAAAAAGTTCCAAGAAAATGGAAACAAAATAACCAACCTTAAATCGTAGGAATATATGTAGTGATAAAAAGACAATATTGTTTTTATGAACTTCTGTTTATACAAAACGTCACGTTCTCACAATGTTCACTCACACTCGGTTTTATATCTGATCATACATGTGATGTATGTATTTGAACACCTTAGCCAAAATGTAACATGTGATAAATAAGCTTGTAACAAGTTCAAATCTCCACCTTTGTGAAGGGTTGCATAGATCAGAAGGTAATTGGGTTGGTTTTGTGTGAGTAGAGATCTTTGTTCAAGGTTTTAGGTTAACGGTGATGATAAATACAACTTCTGTTGATTGTCGGGAGTAAGACGTCTTCAACATTTAGCTCCTTTCTCCCGATTGCTACAAAAAATATATTTTAAAATAACGTAGTGACTCTTTTAAGGTCAGATCGTCAAGACCAGGTTTGTCGAGGATGTGGATAAGCTCTTCCTCAATCCTGTTTTGAACATAGCTTCCAACTCTAATGGATCATTCGACTTTGAGCCTAATAGCCCCCACCCTCATTAGTTTGGTATATTCATGTGAGACTAAGTTTGACTTTTTCTACATCTTCCTTCGTGGGACCAGTTTATGTATCCTAAGCATCGTTCATATCTTTTTGCTTATTTTTTTCATTGCGCTTTTGGAAACTCCATAAAATGGTGACCATTGTTCGTCTTGGCGCCACTTTTTTTCACCTCATTTCTAAAGAGAAAGATTCTCTCCCTAAGTTCTGGAGGCAACCTAGGTTTTTGCGAAATGTATGCAGCAAAGGAAATTGAAATCGAAAGAATTCATTTCCAGTTCTTTAGGGTCTGCCGGTAATAGACCAGTGTTGTATTTGTTTGATCTCGTTAATCTAACACAGATCTCAGATATGAGATATAATTAACCTAACACGGATCTAGCTCATAGTTACGTTTGATTGTATGTTATATGTATAGATTATCAGTAGTAGTATGTGTATGTATAAGATTAAGATAAAGATTGATAGAGATTGGACAGAGTTTCATTAATTAACTCTCAAAACTTACATTAATGTGTGAACAGATGGAGTTAGTTCGTTAACATCCCCTAACGAACTAACATCCAATTCATCACATACATTAAATAGAAAATAGCTTAACGAATCACCCCCTGATTCGTTAAACATCCTTAACGAATCAGGAGGGAATAAACTTAAGTCTTAGTTCGCTAAACAACCTTAGCGAACTAGACATTGCTAATAACGAATTACAATATAACTTAATTGTGTATTACATTAAACATAAACGACAAATACGTTAACATTAAATACAAAGACTCGAGACGCAAAACGGTGCACTAGCAGACACCCCCTCGTCTTGAGCTCTTTGTCTTTAAATTATTTGAAGCGCTTGGACTGCCAGTCTCTGCAACTATGAATTCCGTTTTCATAACAAACACGCACAACGCGTTGGAATTGCATAGCCAGGTCATAGTCTTCATTGCGCTCAATCAGTATCTTGTTCTTGTGTAGCACATCATTGTCGGTCACGGTTAAATTTACCAACCACATCGGGTCAATGATCTTTATCAGCTCAGTCTTCAACCCTGTACCAAGAACAATGACGGCCTCGCCAGTACGATTATCGTAGTACAAGCGGTTGAAGGATAAATAAATGTGTTGATTCAACGGCTTCACCGGCACACGCTTCATTGTCTTCAGCGGCTTTACTTTAATAATCAACTTCTTCCAACCAGTCCTTGGGTCAATCTAATTGAGACGCTTACGGATGGGAATCTGTGGTTTAAAAAATTTGAACCCGTGGTCCACTTCAAACAGCAGATGTTGGTGAAACCAACTTGCATGTTTATTCCCACCTCTATTAATGAATGGACGGTACGCCAGAGTGCGTACGTCCCATCTCGGTAATGTAAGAACATCAGACATCCTTTCGTAGTACTGGACGCCTTTCTCCCATTTGACAATACATACTTTAAGATCAGAATCAAAAAGCCAAGAAACGATATCACCTTGTACTTTTGACACGGCCTTGAATGTAGTCTTCTGGTTGGCTTTGGCACGTGCAGTAGCTTCTTCTTTCTATTCCTGATCCACGTACCGAAATGCATCAATAATCTTACCAACTTTCTTATGACTGAACCATCTAGCAATGTCATCATCAGTTGGATTCTCAAGTTAGTCAAATCTTGTATCAACAACCTTCTTCCCTTTGGACGTCATCTCAAGATGATCTTCTGCTTCTTTTACAGTTTTATCATTAAATACAGGAGCACCCTGATCAACATTGGTGTGTTGAAACATATCAGGGTAATCCTCAGCAGTCACATCCTTCATCTCAACCTCCTCATTCTCATAAATAAAATCCGTCCTCATCTCCACAGTAGGATCATTTAAGATCTCATCATCATTAATTACTTCAGCATCAGGCTCAGTCTCTAACATGTTCATCTCCTCTTCATTCAGACCAAGCAAGATCGCAATATGCTCTCGTGTCAACGACTTATCAACAAACTGCCCCACATCTATCTCATCGGCATTCACCATGCTTCTAACCATCCCCTCACCATCAATAAAAATAATAGTATTTGACTCGATCATTTCTATTGGTTTGGCAGTCGTATAATCATGATAAACAGTAACCTGCTTGTTCGAATCATCAACAGAACTCGTACTGGCACCAGAAGCTGGGTCTTGAGTTTGTTTAGGCTCACTGCCAGCACCAGACTCATCAGGATCTTCCTCATCATTCTTGATCTTCTTTAAAACATCATCTTTGCAAGTCAATTGCAAGATCAGATCCTCTTGTTCTTTAAGCTTCACCCCCTAAGACTCAACAATCTCACGTAGGGCTTTTGTTTCTTTTTGACAGAAAGAAACATAACTGATTAGCTTCTTCTGGTTCTCCATCAAGCGTTCTTGATTCATACGGTCAGCAGACATTTGGTTTTCGTACAAATGAAGAAGATTCAAAAGAATGTCTGTCTGACGGTTTGTTGGCATAGCATACAACGATGGATGAACTTGTTGAATTGGTCCCTGAGGCCTTGTAATTCTCATAAATGAGACATCACTAGGTAGAGGAGGCCTCATAGACGGTGTTGGAGGAACAGTAGAAAGTGTAGCAGACGGCAATGGTATTTCAGTTAAGGCCGATTGTGGAATCATACCCAATTGCTCGTGAGGTACCATCGCCGTCGTCAAAGTTATTTCCGGAGTGCTAGTAGTAATTGGCACTGCCGGGCGTTGAGAAATTGTCGGACGGGATGGTTGCACACCAAAAGATACCCCAGCTCCAGCTGATACACGTCTTTTTGTTGAGCCTTCAGAAGCTGGTGCTTTACCCTTCCGTTTTCGTTCTCGTTGAGCTGCAATAGTAGCAGCTAACGCAGCTTCAACGGCAGCCTGTTGCTCTCTAAGAGCTGCATCACCATCACCACCATTTCCACCATCATTATCATCATCATCACCATCGTTCCCACCTTCTCCTCCCTCACGCTCGGAATCTGAGTTATCGTGAATCCAGCGTTCATTGGGAGGACATACATAATCAGGGTTAATTATATGACCAATCATATGTTTATCCTGTGGCCTTTCCTTTCGATAAATTGTCATTCTACACACTGTGTCAGCCTTCATGTGTTCTAAGTCAAGAACATCGTCCACTAACGGTCGATCAATCGCCAAGTCTGGAATAAGGTCTTGAATTATCAACTGTAGAAATCGGGGATACATCAAGAACTTCTTCTTCTGAGCCGTTTGTAGAACTTGTTCCTTTAGATGATAGAAGGTCATTTCTGAGAAGTTAAATGGTTTGTTGAGGACAAGTGCCACAAAGTCCGATTGCAGCATGATTCGGCATTCATCAAATTCACCTCGACTACCACCCAAACAATGAATTAAAACGTGTAGGAGATACTTGTATGGTGGGCACAAACCATTCTTGTTATATTGTGAATCACCGATGTTACCACTATAAAATACTCGACTGAACAAACCCTTGATCAATATCTTGTCAAACTCACAAGGATTATCATCATTGTCTCCAAAACGAAGCACACGTCTAATCACTTCAATGTCCACTGTTATAGGAGTTTCATTGATTGTGGCTTGAATATGATTTTCTACTTCAACGTACTCGGCCGTATTCCAGAACTGCCTAATAATGCTCAGATAAACAGTGGGTCGAGCAGTTATGGCATAATGGATCACTGATCAACGTAAGAAGGCTAACATAGGCCCAAAAAGAACTTCGTCAGCAACGTTTGGATCAACGTAAGCACAGATTTTGTGTTTCTTGTCATACGGTAACAAGAACACTTCCTCTTGTTCTTGTGGAGCAGCTGGCGGGTCTTGATCCATTTGATCGGCCATTATACTGAATAAATAAAGACGAATATAAGTAATGTGAAAGTTGAATATACTTTAATCACATATATAAATCTATCAATAGGTAGTGTATTTAATGTTTAGATGTCGTGTGTAATCGATGTATCGACTATTTTAGACCTTTTGAATATTTTATTAATTTACATGACTTAGTTAAATTAATTAAATAATTAATTTTGAAATATCATTCGTTATCAAAAACATTCTGATTCGTTTGTGAATCAACTGATTCGCTATCAAGTAAATAGTTGACTAATCAGAACTAGCGAATTACTAAATTAAAATGACGAATTAGAAACTAATAACGAATTAGTAACGAATTAGAAACTAATTCGTTATAAGATAATCACTAATTCAGTATAAGTTAACGAATCCAGAGTCGATTCGTTATATAACTTATTCGTTATTCTGGTTTGTGTGAAATACTTAACGAATTGGACACGAATGAGTCCCAATTCGCTAATATTAACGAATGATCAAGGTTTGACTTAATCTTTGACTCCTCTGGTCAAGGTCAAAATTAACCAAGAACATGGACAGTCAACAAGACGAACTTAGGATCGATTATCCCATAATCAGCGTTGAATAATCGAATTGACATGCGTAACGATCTCGAAAACACAATACGAAGCAAATGATGTTGATTTGAAGTGAAAAATCATAAAATAAGTTAGGGTATTAAGGATGCATAAACACCCGAAACAACAATCAATCAATTTACCCAGAAATCGATAATCAAAATCTGATTAAAGACCACCAAGGGTCTCGGAATTACATTCCGATCACAATGATATCAAAATAAAATACACAAACAAAGTATGAATCTGATTATGAAGAGTTTCAAAAACCATAAAACCCTGATATCAAAAGCACATAATTAGCATATCAAAGTTGTATCATTTTTGACGAAAATCACAAAGAAGTGATCATCTATACCTTATCAACACACTTGTATACTCAAAAGTTCAAATTTCGATGGTCGAAAAGTTATGAAAAATTTTGGCAGAGTAACGTTATGTGTAAGAAAGAAGATGAATAGTATAGGACGGTTCGTTTCACACCGTCCTATATATAATGACAAACACGAGTCTCGAGACAAAGAATCAGATCTAATTCGTTTGAAATTTTTAATAACAAATTAGCCAATTCGTTATAGCAGAGTAACGAATGAGACTTGAATCGTGTGTTGATTCGTTAAATATGTATAACGACCAAGAGGCGTTTCGTTATAGAGTGCGGAAGCGAATTAGGTGAACGAACTAGATTGTAATTCGTTAGAAAACACTTAATTCGTTATCCATAATTAACAAATCATTGTTTATTTAATTTTAACTTAAATAAATAAATAAATAATAAAAAATAATTTATAAAATATTATACAATTAATAAATAAATGAATTAATTTAAAAAGGAATTACCAAGGACCTTTATCCAGATAAACCAATACTTTAAAGACCGTTTCACTTTTTGAAACCGATAAATAAATCATTTAAATAATATGTAAGAACGAATTGAAATATATTTTTGGTATTTTGTAATATATAAAGAATGTATTTTCGTGAAAAGAATCCGAAACAAGAAATATAAAATCTTTTTTTGGTTTTATATGTTTTTCAAAATCAGTACATATTTTTGGTATTTTTGTTGAGTTTCAGCAGAGAATCATATTGACCAAATTGCCCTTCCATCACAGTTTTATTTTTCAGATATTATGACTGGCGTTAAGTCGGTCATTGGTATTGTTTTCCACTTAAATCTAATAACAAACTTTCAAGTGTTTTTGTGATATGATTAATTGGTTCAATTAGAGCACAGAATATCAGAAACTATCAGCCTCTAATCATGATTCGAGCTTAATTTGATTTTTGCCATATCACCCCAACTTGACTTAAACCATTATATTGTTGAGCAAAATTTGTTTTTATAGAAGTTTATGAGCAATGCATTGATTTCCTGTTACTATGAGTGAATATGCACGAGTCCATCTGTCGGCTTACATACATTGTATCCCCTAGGGTCCATTTCTTAATGGTATTAAGACGCGCGCAAGGGAGGAACAATGTATGACTAACAACGGATTTTGATCAAGTCAGTAATTTGGAAATTTGTACGAAGTACAGTAGTGATCAAGTTTAATGACTTTGGGTTTGCTCTAAAAGCGAATGAAACATTCATGCATGTGAATACCCAGATGATTAAGCCGCATAAAGACTCATAGTGTCCAGAACCTCAAAGCTTCTTATTTGCTTTATTTTATTTTTGGTTGATCAAACAAATATAAGGCTTGAGTATGACAGGTTATTACATTTCTGCCATCCTCACCGAGACTTTTTCTAGAGACTAACACCCCTTTCAATTTGGCGTTTCTTTATGTTTATATCACATACATTACTCTACTTGTTTGTTTTAAGACCCACCAATGCACCAATGCAATTAAGCACACAGTCTTTTAAGCTTACTTCTTGCTGGATTTGGAGTCAAGATAGTCAATGTACTATCATTTTCTCTTTTTGCTTCAAAAACTCGATAATTTTGAGGAGCATAAAATAAAATAAAGATAAATTTAATCGCCCCAGTTAACTTAAGTCTATAAATTAATGGATGTTCTATCAATTCAACAAGTGAATAATAGGACCAAGACATGCAAGCATGCTTCACAAACTTAACTAACCGACATAATTTTCAGCGAGAAAATAATCTAGAAACGCATAACGAACGCCCCAACTATTTTCCATTATCAGGTGAATGGCTAACCCGATCATTCACAAGTAAATGTCAGGACCAAACATATACAAGTACATGTCCTTCAAATGTAGATAATTGACATAATTTTCAGCGAACGCATGCAAAAATCTTTTTGGTTTTTCTCTATACATACATTAAAAACACAATATTTTTGTCTTTTTCTCTTTTCTTATACACAATAAACTTCACAATCTTTTTGGATTTTTGGATTTTTCTGTACAAACTTAAAATACAATCTTTTTGTTTTTGGTTTTTCAAAATATTAAAGAAAAAACATTAAAGAAAAGAAATCACAATATTTTTGATTTTTCAGAATTTTCTAATGTTTTTGGGTTTTATCTATACAAACAAAAAACACAATATTTTTGTATTTTCAAATTTATCACCCCTTAAAACCTAAAACCAAAATAATTTTAAAAAATAAAATTAACAGAAAATAAAGATAGTCATCCTTGTTTAAGGATATCAGCGAGGGTCTTCAATCTATTTAAACCAAGCAAAAATTGGAAACGCGTTTTATCACATGCTTTGGTAAATAGATCGGCTTTCTGAAAGTCAGTATGTACTTTCTCAAGGTCAATCAAATTCTTCTCAAAGCAATCCCGTATAAAGTGATATCAAGCAATCCCGTATAAAGTGATATCGAATTTCGATATGTTTTGTTTTTGAATGTTGTACGGGATTCTTTATGATAGAAATTGCAGCAGAATTATCAATCAAAATAGGAGTAGTAAGAAACTCAAACCGTAGTCGCGAAGATGTTGTTGTATCCACAAAACCTGGGAACAGCAACTCCAGACTGCAACATACTCAGCTTCGGCGGTTGAAGTGGAGACCGTTGTCTGCTTCTTACACTGCCAGGAAACAAGCCGGTTTCCTAAAAATTGACATCCTGCACTCGTTGATTTGAAGTTGATCTTGCAACCTCCAAATTCCGAGTCTGAATAAGCAGTAAGATCAAAAGTATCATCCTTGGGGTACCACAACCCGATGTCTGGATTTCCCCTCAAATACTGAAGTATTCTCTTAACCGCAGCTAGGTGAGTCACTCGTGGACTTGCTTTAAACCTAGCACAAAGACAAACAAAAAACATAATGTCGGGTCGAGAAGCCGTTAGATACATTAAAGAACCGATCATGGCACGATAGAGGGTAGGATCAACAGTATCCTCCAATTCATCCGGTGATAAATTGTGACCCACGGGAAGAGGAGTAGAAGGGATTTTTCCGGCAGATATCATGAATCGGATGAAGACATCGTTCACATACTTATTCTGATGAATAAAGATTCTGTTAGCAGACTGGTGAACTTGCAACCCTAAGAAGAAATTCATCTCTCCCATCGACCTCTTCTCGAACTTTGTTTGCATGGACTTCTCGAACTCCTTACACAACGTATCGTTTGTAGACCCAAAAATAATGCCATCGACATATATCTTAAGTAGGAGAAGATCATCACCAACAGTCTTATGAAATAAAGTGTAGTCGACAGTCCCTCGTTTGAAGCCATTATCAGTCAAATGGTCGACGAGCGTGCCATACCAAGCTCTTGGGGCTTGATGTAGACCATACAGCGCCTTGTTTAATCGGTAAACTCGGTCCGGATAATCAGGATCTTCAAAGCTAGGAGGCTGTAGAACAAACACTTCCTCGTGAAGTTCACCATTGAGAAAAGAACTTTTAACATCCATTTGATAGACCTTGATATTCTTATAAGCAGCATAAGCCAGGAAGATTCGAATCGACTCTAATCTTGCAACTAGAGCATAAACCTCAGTGTAAGCAATACCCTCTTGCTGATGAAAACCTTGCACCACCAAACGTGCTTTGTTTCTGACAATCACCCCTCGATCATCTTTCTTACATTTAAATACCCACTTAGTCAGAATCACTTTCTTGACTCTAGCAGGCTTGTCAATTAAATCCCAAACACCCAAACGTTCAAATTGTTGTAATTCTTCTTGCATAGCTTCTACCCAAGAAGGATCTTCAAGTGCCTTATGAGCCGTCGTTGGCTCAACTTGAGATAGAAAGCAAGTGAATTTTGCAAGATTTCAATTCCCGATGAATGTAAATCAGCATATGCACACAATACGTTATTGTCACTTGACGAAGCAACTTGATGACGTGTTTGTACTCCCACATCAAGTTCTCCAATGATGTTTTCCTGTGGATGATAACCATGAATCCGAAGAGTGGGATTCTCAGGAACAACAACATTATCAAATAAGTTAGTGTAATGTTCACCAAGCTCGGGAGATGAAACATCACTATCAAGTTCAATAACTTGATCATTAACTTGCTCATCATCAGAAGAAGTAGATACATTATAAAAGGCAGCTGGAGAAGCAACATGAGGTTCTTCAGTTGGAGCTATAGGTGGAGCTTCAACATCATTAGAACTTGAAAATCTTGGAATGGCCAAATGATCTTCAAAGTATGCTAGAACTAGATCTTCGTCATGTGTTCAGTCGATGGAGTAAATGAATTAAATAAACTATCATAGTCAAACATCCAGTCAGGACCTTTCCCTTGAGGAGGAGTTATGTAGTTTTGACAGTCCACATGGTACCATTCCTCAACACAACCAGACGTGAAATTAAACACCCTTTTCTTAGGAGAAGCATACCCCAAGAAATACCCTTCGATAGCTTTTTCTTCAAATTTACCCGCATCCTTCTTCAACATTGTACACGGACACCCAAAAGGTTCCAGGTACTTTAAGTTAGGTTTTCGATTGTTCAAAAGCTCGTAACTCGTATTCTTGCATCGTTTTACTGTTAAAACCCGATTAAGCGTATAGCAAGCTGTATTCACTGCCTCATTCCAAAATTGGACGGGAAGCTTAGAATCAGCAAGCATAGTTCTTGCAACTTCAATCAAAGTTCTATTCTTTCGTTCAGCAACACCGTTTTGTTGAGGTACATAAGGTGCACTATATTCTCGATGAATTCCTTTTTGAATACAAAAGAAATCTAATACAGTGTTTTTGAATTCAGTACCATTATCACTTCGAAATCTCCTCACCTTTTGTTTGTATAGTGATTCGATCTTAGTGATAAGGTTTTGTACCAAAACCGATGTTTGATCTTTCGAACTCATAAATAACACCCATGAGTATCTTGAATAATCATCAGTCACCACAAGACAATACCAATCCCCAGAAATACTCGCATGATTCACAGGACCAAACAAATCCATATGAAGTCGTTCAAGAGGAGTATTAATGGAATTTAATAACTTAGAAGGATGTGACTTCTTCTTCTGCTTGCCCTTTTCGCATGCAATGCAGTGATCAGATAACTTAAAGTTCTTTAACGAGACACCCTCAACTAAGTCATTAGCCATTAAATAATTCATCTTTCGAACATGGATGTGACCCATTCTACGATGCCATAGAATAGAGTCCTTCTCGGTTGCTTTAGAGACAAAACATGTTTCGATAGACGTTGATACTTTAGAACTCATATTTAAGACATAAATATCATTTTATCGTGGTGGCATGACAACCATGTCCTCGGAAATCACATAACCCGGGTTCAAAATCAGACATTCTTTATCAGTAAAGACTGTAGTGTATTTATTGTCACAGATTTGCGACACACTCAATAAATTATGTACATGGAACCACCTATTTATAGGCCACATGCTCCATTTACAATAAATATCCAATCTCTCCTTAATTTTTTTTTAACGAATCACCTCTCTAATTCGTTATAAATATCCACCCCATTCGTTAACTTAGTTCGTGCTCTCCAATTCATTATAGATATTCACCATTCATCAACCATCACTGATTCGTTACATGCTTAACGAATCTGCTCAATTTGTTACCATTCTAATTCGTTATAATATTTACACGAATGGCCTCTCATTCGTAAAGATTTCCACTTCGTCATATATAACGAATTAGTCTTAATTCGTTACCCATACCTTAACGAATTAATTTAACAAAATACTTTAATTCGTTATCTTTAACTTAACGAATTACACTCACGAAGTACCTTAATTCGTTACTTTAACCTAAACGAATTAACTTAACGAATCACTTCTAATTCGTTATCATAACCTTAACGAATTATCTTAACAAATTAACTTAATTCGTTAAATTTTCCATAAAGAATTGCTGCAGTAGATTCGTTAAACCTCCTTAACGAATCAGCTACAGTAATTTAACTAATCAGGTTGGATCTGAACTGTTCGCCGGAAAAACGAATTTCGCTGGAAAAATCAGTTACATGGCCGGAAAAACTAGATCTGGCCGGAATCAGGATTTTTTGAACTTCATCAATGGTGAAATCATCAAAACACCATAATTACCCATGAAAATCAACACGAACACTTGGATTTTCATCAGAAACACGAATCAATCCTCCATTTCACTAAATAACCATTGATTCAACACCAATTGAATCAACCCATAATCATGCTCTTTCATGGCAAAACCATCAATATACCATAATTAATCACCAAAATCCACAGAAACATGTGGATTTCAATCATAAACACAAATCCATCATCCAATTAACTTAACAATCACTAAATCATCATAAACTGAATCAAAAGTTAACATGCTCTTCCATGGTGAATCACTCAATACACCATAACTTAACACCAAATTACACAGGAAGCTTCATCTTCCATAATAAACACGAATTTACCAACAAATCCACCAATAACACACTAATTTACTCCAGATCTGACAAAAACCCGAAGAACACGAAAAACTCATATTCATACCTTAATCAATGCACCAGGAGCAGCCACGCTCTCTGATACCACTTGTTTGATCTCGTTAATCTAACACAGATCTCAGATCTGAGATATAATTAACCTAACATGGATCTAGCTCATAGTTACATTTGATTGTATGTTCTATATATATAGATTATCAGTAGTAGTACGTGTATGTATGTATAAGATTAAGATGAAAATTGAGAGAGATTGGACAGAGTTTCGTTAATTAACTCTCAAAACTTACATTAATGTGTGAACAGTGTTCCTTATAAATAGACGATGGAGTTAGTTCGTTAACATCCCCTAATGAACTAACATCCAATTCGTCACATACATTAAATAGACAATTGCTTAACGAATCGCCCCCTGATTCGTTAAACATCCTTAACGAATCAGGAGGGAATAAACTTAAGTCTTAGTTCGCTAAACAACCTTAGCGAACTAGACATTACTAATAACGAATTGCAATATAACTTAATTGTTTATTACATTAAACATAAACGACAAATACGTTAACATTAAATACAAAGACTCGAGACGCAAAATGGTGCACTAACAGTATTTTACCGGTGAGGTGGATAAAGTGGTGAGGTTTTGGTTAAGGTTTCTGGGTTTTGTAATTCGGGGAATGGTGAAAACATTACCTTCTTCTTTATACAATTCTTCGTGCGGTCTTGAAATGAATATCTGCGACAAGTTCTAAATCACACGAAACATATGACTCACTCAAATCTTCTGAAAAAATATTTATATGGCATGAGGTTTATCTCACAGTAACGGAGGAATTGGGTATGAACGCCATATTTTGCATAAATTTCTTCTCAGTATTACAAAACTTCTTTTTACTTTTTCTCCTTATGGTTATAATAGATTAGAAATTGGTTATTTGCAAAAAAATTTCTTGGATTTTTCTTTAGGTTTTGTTATAAAAATAGTCTTTGTTTGCTGCAAAATATTTTGATGATTAGATAATTTTTATAATTATTTGAGCAAAAGCAATTGGTCAAGTAATTTCCCTCCCCGCACTTGAATCTCACATTGTCCCCAATGTGAAAAGATTCATGAAAAGATTAAAATTCTAATTAAGTATGGTGGGGTAAATTGGAGAGGTACTTCCCTATGGGTTAACGAAAGTTTGACAGAGCGTCCCCTGTTTATCGTATGTTTTCCTGTTTTGTACATATATAATACAAAACTGCAAAAGACCACAAACAACCAAGCATAATTTGCTGAAAATTGGGTGTGGAATCATCCATTTCCCTAACCAAACGGGCTAAATAAGTACCAATAATAATATCTTGGAACCCACGGCCATAAAAGTATCCAACCAAACCATCAAACAAAAGACAGAAAGTAAATTGTTCAAACAAACATAATAATAATAATAACAATAATAATAATAATGTCATGAAAGTACTACCAACCCGTGCATGCTCATACCCTGGCCTACCAGTGCCGCTGCTCATTAGTTACCCATGTCCGGGTCAAATGGTCCCTACTCCTGTCCATACGATATCCTAAACGATCAATCTCTGGCCTTGTTTCTGCATATTCGACTGCCCACTGTGCATCGACGGCAGCCATCTGCTCTGTGATCCTATCAAATGAGGCGGTGGTGCTTTGGAGAACTGAACAATTAGGCCGTATAGACCCTCGAAAGAATATCGGCTATCATGTGTTGAGCTGGGGCCGGCCCCTGGTGAAGATGGGCCTCCTGGCTGATGGTAGGTGCGACGCGGGTACTGTCTGGGCGGTGATCCTCCTCTCCTCTCGGGCACGTCCTAGAGCAACATCTCAGTTGGGCCCTAGAGGTCCCAGACCTGGTTATAAGTATCACAAAATCTTCATACTTCCGGGTTTTGACTAATCCGCTGAACCATCTGCATGCTGATACAATAATCAAGGGTAAGAGCAATCGGATCGGTGCTTCGGCTCCCTTCTCTGTATACATTATAGGCTCCATAGAGGTTATAGATCCATGCCCCGCCAAAGATCGGTGTGTTTCCTCTGGCATTTGCATTTTTCGTGAACAGCTTGTAGAATAAATAAGTGATGTTGCACAGAACACCATTCTTCAAGCAATTTAGTGCCCTGAGATCCCTTAAATTAACCACTCCCTCACTCTGACCTCTAGCAGTAGTGGTGTGACTGAGCAGGCGGTGAATGTATCTCATGAGTGGGTCACGTAGTGCCGTGCTCTTTAAAACGCTTGCATTGTAGTTTTCGGTCCCGTAGCTCAGTTGTTCCGATGCTTCTGACCTTGTGTTTCCAACTTTAGCATCATCATCACCATCTTCGTCTGCAAATGTTGTCCCTTATCTAAACCAGATTTTATTGTCTGTTTCCTCGCCGTGTATATTCCAAGATCAATCCCAAGTTGGGGGACAGAGGTTGTGTACCATTAACCCCCACATTTGAACTCGATGGCGTCTTCATCCCACATGTCTAATTTTTTGCCCTTTATAGAGAAAGAAGCCAAGATTTCCATTGTTAGTTCGGTTACATCTTCTCATGTTTGACCAAAAACTCGTTTCCATGGCCCTCTCACAAGGGCTTTGTACCGGCCCCATTGATTGACTTGTTTTTGTGTATTCTGCAGGCATAAAAGTTTGCTTCTAGAAACCGTCTGTTGAGGTAGGTTAATCTGTCTTGGGTTCTTCTATTCCTTGCATTGCTCCCGGGAAAAACTAGAAACGCATGAACGTCGTCCCCATACTCGGCCATATTTGGTTAGGAATCGAAGGATTGATGCAGAAATTCGTGTAATTGATGAATGGTCAGCGGTTTGTGTTGATAGACGAAGTGGTTGGAAAAGTTATGTTATTGATAAAAAAACACGTAACTGCTGTGGACTCAAAAGCACGGCACCGTGCTTCTGAAAGCGCGGCCCGTGCTGCACGAGGCTGACAATTTCTTTTGTTTATGCTGTTTATTTGTCGAGCTGGTTCGTTTTTAACTGATTTTCTTTGTAGGTTAGGATCAAGACAGTAATTAAAAGTCCTAACTTCCATTAAAAACATAAAACATAGTTAAACATACCAGAAAGAAAAGTACGACAACAATTCTGGATTATAAAACATAACACTAGCGAGAGCAACTTTGAAACAATCTTAACCTCCAAGAGCTCAAAAAGCTTTTTGTCGAGCCTTGCGATCTCCCGGTTAAGATAGTTGAGCTTGAAAGCTACATCCTTGTTGTGGCTTTCCACAACATGGAAGTTTTCAAACCGAAGCAGTTCGACTTTGTTGATTAGCTCGATTACGCGAGCTTCAGTTTGAATGTTGCTTTCGACTTGGTCCCGTATGATGCATTGTAGCCTCATGACATCCTCCTCAAGATTTGAGGAAGAATCATGTTGCTTACCTTTCCTCACTGGCCTCCATTCAACTTTCTTGCTTTCCATTTCAGTAATTTCGTGTTAGGTGTAAATGGAATAGTGAGTTTTTGCATCCATTATATAAAGATTGTAAAGTCAAACACGGCCCCGTGCTTTTAGAAGCACGGCCCCGTACTGCTAGGAGAATAAATGTTTCTGAGTCAGAGAATTGTACGGAGTCAGCGGATATCATGCTGAAGATTCTAAGGTGACCACGGTCCCGTGCTTCAAGAAGCACGGCCCATGCTTTTTATCACTGAAATTTTCTTTTAGTTTTCAGCCTAACGCGAGAGCCGGAATTTTTAGAATGATGTTTAGCATGTTATTTTAATAGTTTGATCATTGTAAAAATTACTTTTCATTAAAATTAAAAGTCCTAGAACAAATATGGGATAAGCCCGGTTTTCCTAGAAATATAAAAATATTTGGGTTAAGCCCGAAATTCCTAACACAATGTGCGTAATGCACTTGTTTACACATGAAAACAGAAAATTAAGATTCCTAGATTTCCCTGAAAGGTTCTCCTCCGCCGAATGGCACTGGTTGTGGAAAGTACGTGAAACCGAGAACTTGAAACTGGAGTTGTTCGTTAATGTCTCGAAGTTCCATTTTCATATTTTCCACTGATTCAGTGAGTTGAACGAGACGCGTCTCAGCAAGGAGATTCATTTTTGTGAGTTCCTTGACGAGTCTTGAAGTTTCAAGAGAAGCTCGGTTTTGGAAACATGGCGGGCATCGTTTCTCGGTTGTCGAGGAACGGGAATTGCTTCACCCATTTTAGTAGACATGTCGAATTTTCAGAGAGGGGTGTTTTGGTTTTGGTTGGTGCAAGGAATGCATTGGCAAGAGGTGCCTTTTATAGCCAACCAGTTTCAAGGCACGGCCTCGTGCTTTTAGAAGCATGGTCCCGTATTTTAGCTCTGACAATTCTGTTACAAACTAGTCTGATTGAGATTTTTGCAGCGAACATTCCGGCCCGCATATTGTGGCACGGTACCGTGATTTTTGAGGCACGCCCTGTGTTTTATATTTTATTGTTTTTTTGGGTTAAAATATTTACAAGGCCTGGTTTATGAAGGTCTTGGCTAGACCATGTTTCCTTATACGTTTACTTGGTTGGTCGGAGGATTATTACCTCCAAAATTTCTTCAAATGGTCCATCAATATATGGTTTTAATCGATGTCCATTAACCTCGAACTTGTGACCGTTCAAATTTGAAATCTCAACTGTCCCATAGTCGAAGACTGATTCAACTACGTATGGACCTGTCCATCGCGATTTTAATTTTCATGGGAAAAGACGTAAACGTGTGTTGTATAACAGTACTCGATCGCCAACTTGAAACTTTTTGTTTCCTTTCAAATGAGCGTCGTTCAGACGTTTAGTCTTTTCTTTGTAAGACCAGGAATTTTCATAGGCCAATGTTCTTAGTTCTTCGATTTCGTGAATTTGATCTTCCCGGTTTATGCCGGCGGACATTAGATCGAAGTTCACTGCTCTAAGAACCCAGTAGGCTTTGTGTTTTAGTTTTACTGGTTGATGACATGCTTTCCCATAAACAAGTTTGAACGCTTTTGTTCCTATGGGGGTTTTGTAGGCTGTCTTAAGGGCCCAAAAAGCATCATCTAACTACTCTGCCCAATTTTTGCGATTCATTCCTATAGTTCTTTCGAGGATCCTTTTTATTCCCCGATTCAAGACTTCTACTTGCCCACTGGTCTGAGGGTGATATGGTGTTGCCAATCGGTGGTGAACTCCATATCGTGCTAAGACTTTTTCCATTAAGGTATTGCAGAAGTGAGTACCTCTGTCGCTGATTAGGGATTTTGGAGTACCGAATCGTGAGAATAACTTTTTCAAAAATTGTACAACTACTCGAGCATCGTTAGTGGGAAGAGCTTGTGCTTCTACCCATTTAGACACGTAGTCGACTGCTACAAGGATGTACTTATTTCCCAATGAGTTAGGGAATGGGCCCATGAAATCTATTCCCCATACATCAAAGACTTCACAAAACTGAATGCCTTTCTGAAACATCTCATTTTTGGTTGAGATGTTTCCGGCTCTTTGACAAGCATCGCATGCATGGATCATAGCATGTGTGTCTTTGTATATGGTGGGCCAGAAAAATCCTGCATCAAACACTTTTCTGATTGTAGTGGCGGTACTATGGTGTCCACCAGTAGGTCCTTCATGACAGTGTTTGAGAATATCTAAGGCTTCCTCTCCTGCTACACACCTACGAACAACCTGATCGTCGCCTATTCTAAACAAGTAAGGAACTTCCTAGAAGTAGAACGTAAGGTCGGAAAAGAATTTCTTCCGTTGTTGATGAGTAAGCCTTTTTCTTAGTATTCTACAAGCTAGATAATTTGCAAAGTCGGCAAACTAAGGACTTTCGTCTTTCCCCTGCATGACTGCTTGGATATGAATGAGAACTTCATATGGAAAATTATCATCGATAATTTTCTTGTGATGTTCTTCTGAAGCTGGGCATTCTAAGCATGAGAGATGGTCTGCGGCTACATTCTCTGCTCCTTTCTTGTCCTTAACTTCAATGTCAAATTCTTGGAGTAGTAGAATCCATCGGATAAGTCTGGGTTTGGCATCTTGCTTGTTGAAGAGGTAACGTATAGCGGCATGGTCGGTGTAAACTATGGTTTTAGAAAGGACTAGGTAGGATCTAAATATTTCAAAAGGCAAAGAATACTGCTAGTAACTCTTTTTCTGTTGTGGTGTAATTTTCTTGCGCATCGTTAAGAGTTTTACTGGCATTGTAAATTGCGTGAAAGTGTTTTTCTTTGCGTTGTCTGAGTATGGATCCAACTGCAAAGTTGCTTGCTTCGCACATGATCTCGAATAGAAGGGTCCAATCGGGTGTAGTCATGATTGTTGCGTTAACAAGTTTATCTTTCAATATGTTGAATGATTTAACACATTCTTCAGAGAAGACGAAGGGTGTGTCTTTCTCTAGAAGTTTGGTCATAGGCCTAGTAATTTTGGAGAAGTCTTTTATGAAACAACGGTAAAATCCTGCGTGACCTAGAAAACTTTTAATAGCTTTTACAGAAGTTGGGTGTGGAAGTTTAGAGATAGTTTCTATTTTTGCTTTATCAACTTCTAATCCCTTTTGAAAAATCTTGTGACCGAGAACGATGCCTTCTTTAACCATAAAGTGACACTTCTCCCAGTTGAGCACTAGATTTACTTCCTCACACCTGGCTAACATTTTGTCAAGGTTTTTTAAACAATGATCGAAAGAGTCTCCAAATACTGAGAAGTCGTCCATGAGTACTTCCATAGAGTGTTCGATCATTTCATGAAAGATGGCCACCATGCATCGCTGGAAGGTGGCTGGAGCATTACATAGTCCAAATGACATTCTTCGGTAGGCGAAGGTTCCGTATGGACATGTAAAAATAATTTTCTCCTGATTTTCAGGAGTAATGGGAATTTGGAAATATCTGAAAAATCCATCAAGAAAACAGTAGAACATTTTTCCAGATAAACGTTCAAGCATTAGATCGATGAAAGGAAGTGGAAAATGATCTTTTCTTGCGGCGTCATTAAGTTTTTGGTAGTCAATGCAAACTCGCCAGCATGTGATGGTTCACATTGGTATTAGCTCATCCTTCTCGTTCATTACAACTGCCATTCCTCCCTTCTTGGGTACTACTTGAACGGGACTAACCCAAGGTGAATCTGAGGTTGGGTAGATTAATCCGGCATCAAGAAGTTTGATTACTTCTTTCTTCACCACATCTTGCATGTTGGGATTGAGATGTCTTTGATGTTGGACCACAGGTTTGTATTCTTCCTCCATGAGGATTTTGTGAGTACAAAAGGAAGGACCGATGCCCTTGATATCCATGATCTTCCATGCGAGAGCCTTCTTATGGTTTTTAAGAACCTGAAGAAGTTCGTCTTTCTCTTTTTTAGAAAGGTGAGATAACATAATTACTAGGAGTTGAGAGTCTTCTTCCAGAAACGCGTATTCGATATGGCTTGGAAGTTCTTTTAACTCTAAGGCTTGTGATTCTTTGATTGATGGTTTTGATTTTTCATTATATTCGGTGATCTCACATACTACTTCGGATGCTTTGTGACGGTCAGCATTGAGATTTTCGTTTTCTAAAATGGGTATGGCGATGGTTTCGGTTAGGACTTGTGCTTCTAGTGGGTTAGTGATGGAGGAATCTCGCATATAGCAACTCATGATAGAATCTATGATGTCGACACAATATAACGTGTCATCGTGATGTTGCGGATATTGCATAGATTTTCCTATGTCAAAAGTGATTGCCTCGTCATTGACCCTGAGAGCGAGTTTGCCGGTGCAAACGTCAATAATAGCCTTTGTAGTGGCTAAAAAGGGACTTCCTAAAATCAGAGGTACACTTTTGTCTTCCTCCATGTCTAGAATTACAAAATCCACTGGGAAAACAAACTTGTCAATTTTCACAAGCATGTTTTCAACAATACCCCAAGTATATTTAACAGATCGGTGAGCTAACTGAATGCTCATGCGGGTGGGCTTTGGTTCTCCTATCCCTAGTTTTGCAAAAACCGCATAAGGCATTAAATTAATACTAGCTCCTAGGTCAGCCAGGGCATTGCTAACAGACAAATTTCCTACGAGACAAGGGATAGTGAAGCTCCCTGGATCGGTCATTTTTGTCTACAGCTTGCTTTGGAGGCGTGTTGAACATTCTTCACTCAGGGTGACATGCGAGAGCTCCTCCAACTTCCTCTTGTTTGTCAGTACTTCTTTGAGAAACTTGGCATATTTCGGCAATTGAGCGATGGCTTCGATGAAAGGGATGTTGATGTGGAGTTGTTTGAAGAGTTCTAAAAACTTCCCATACTGAGCTTCCAATCGTTCATGCTTCAGCCGTACAGGGTATGGAATAGGTGGAATATAAGTTCGGACTGGCTCCTTGGGTTGTACGGTGCCCGTTGGGATCAGTTTTTCCTGTGTTTTATCAGGGGATTCTTTTTCCGTAAATGGTTCTGAAGCTGGTGAGGCAACAGTGGTTGTACCGCTTCTGAGTGTAATAGTGTTAGCTGTCGCATTCGGGTTGGTGATTGTGTTGCGTGGAAGAGTGTCGGGTGGTCTTTCGGACAATTGTCGGGCAATTTGTCCGATCTGAGTTTCTAGTTTCTGTAATGATGCTTGTTGACTTTTTAGGTCGGCTTCATGTTTTAACAATACTCCGCTGATATCAACAGCTCTTGAGTCGGCCTTCTATTCTGCTTCATTTGTTTTGGTCATGATCTGGATTAACATCTCTTCGATCTTTGAGTAGTTCGGGTTTTGATGGCTACTGGAACTTTGATCTTGAAATTAGGGTTTTGGTTGGAAGGGTTGATTCATCGGTCTTTTCTCAAATCCGGGTATGGTTTGAGTGTTACCTCCGTCTTTCCAGCTGAAATTCGGGTGGTTTCTCCATCCTAGATTGTAGTTATTGCTGAAAGCGTTGTTCTGTCGAGCGATGAAATCCACCTCTTCCATAGCCATGATGTCTTGTTTACAGTCACTTGTCTTATGACTTCCTCCACAAGTGTCACAGGCGAGTCTGATTTTGATAGCTCGGCTTGAAGTTGTTTGAATTTTTTAGAAAGGGCTTCAAGCTGTGCTGTGACAAGAGTGTTGGAATGGACGTGGTGTATTCTTTTATGTATTGGTGTAGATCTTGGTGGGTTGTAAGAAAAACTCTTCTTTGCTGCCTTTTACAGGACTTCAAATGCTTCATTAGGTGATTTGGATCACAGGTCTCCACCGGCGATTTGGTCGATGGCCTGTTTGTTGTGACTGGATTGTACGTCAAAGAATGTTTGTACTTGTACCATATGCTCAGTCCATGATATGGGCATCTTCTCAAAAGACTTTTGTATCTCTCACATGCTGCGTGTAATGATTCATCATCCTCGGTCCGAATCCGGTGATGTTGGCTCGGTATTTGGCAGTTTTGTCAAGCAGAAAGTATTTGAGAAGAAACTGTTCAACCATCTGGTCCCAAGTGGTGATGGAACTAGAGGAAAAAGATTCTATCCATTCCAGGGCTTGACCCCTAAGAGAGAAAGGAAATAGTTTGAGTTTAATTTGATCGTTTGAACAGTTTTGAATTTTAAAGGTTCCGCAGATTCGTAAGAATCGAGATAAATGAGAAAGAGGGTCTTCGTCGAGTAGACCATGAAATTGACTTGAATTTTCCACCATATGAATGGTGCTTGATTTGATTTCAAAATTTTCGGTGATTTCGGGTGGAGCCACTCCATTGCCGTAGCCTTCGAGAGTCGGCTTGGCATACTGGCTCATGTTTGGCTCATTCTTTTGGGCCGCCTTCATTTCTTCGGTTTTATTTTCTCCTGATGTGGTGGCGTCTACTGATTCGTCTTTGATTTATTCGACGGTTTCTGCAGTACTTTTACGTGCTCGTCGATGAAAGAGTCGTTCTGGTTCAAAAATTGGAGAAACAAACTTAGGTTCGAATGTAGAGGACATACATGGGACTAAATCAAAGTTGAAACTAAAGTCTAAGTCAATTAAGCTAAAGTAAAGGTTACGTAAATAAAGGTTAAAATTAGGCTAGCCGTAAAATTATATAGTTTAATAGTTAGTAAAAATAAAATGAAATAAAAGTTAAAAATTTGTACAGTTATAGAAAATGATTAAATTAAAACTTGGATCGTTCTTAAAACGTACCGTGTCCCCGGCAACAGCGCCAATAACTTGATGCGTGTGTGCGTTGCGGCTTTAAATGATATGGATTGGATGTTTAGCTTTTGCACAAGATCGAGTTTTAAATTATAAAAAGTGATTTTTAGAAAGACTAAACACACACAAAATAGGCAAGTATACATATCGTATATGTAGAATAGTATTGGTAAGAACCAAGTATCGATCCGTGGACACAAATATTTCTAATAATGAATCGTCGTTTTACTTTAATCGGAGGTTTTAATCATTTTGGGGTTGGTTTTTGAACTTTTTATAAAATATAAATACTTATATATAATATATAGGTGACCAAGATGAGAAACTCTAAACAAGTAGTTCAATTATATGAAGGTTATCATTGAAGATCAAGAATTCACTCCACTTATCCTTGATGATTATGAAGTAAACATGTGATAAACTTGCCGTAATAATATATGGTAGAATAGCCCCTCATTACTAAGTGAGCATTTCCTATGACATAAAATAAAGTAGCATGCGCATTTTAAAGTCGACCCTTTTCTAATGCCATGCTACTACGAGAATGCCAATTTGAGTTGGCAAGTAGTTTAGTAAAGTAGAAAGATTAGGATTGACTTCGATTTTTCAAATACCAATTCTAACAACTTCGGGTGGTTATAGTTTAGTCACACAACCTCCCCTTGGTTGATTTAAGTAGGTTATAATCACACATTCCGTTAACATATGATTTCTTTAACTAGCATGATAACCTAAGCAATCGTGTTAACAATGTTATTTCAGAATTACCAAAACTAGAGAAATAGATCATAACTTATATCTCATCATTTCTAAGTACAATATAAGGATCCATGTTTCGATAAATTATCAAAGTATATCTATCTTTCAAGAACATGAATCGATCATGAATGATTGTCAATATGATTGTCAATCGCCAACTTTGAATTGTTGAATTACGATGGTGAAACATTTCTCATCAAAAGATAATTGCAAGATAGCCATGTACTTTATTAAACTAAACCACATGTTTTATATAATCATCAAGTAAAACAAAGTTTCTTCATAGATTTTAGATGGTAAATGGAGTTTAGCTCATAATGAGCATGGTTATGAACAATAGAGTGGATGATGATAACAAACACATGATTAAACTAGAACAATTTAACCAAATGTAGATGAATCTTCCTTCTTAATGATGATGGTGGATGGATGATGATGATGGTTGATGATGATGACCTCCAAGCCTTCAAACTCTTCACTAGATCTTCAATATGAGTGTTAGTGGGGGGTTTTATAAGTGAAAACCGTATAGAATTCTCTTCAAGGCACACTTGATCAATGCAACATGAACCACTATTTATATGCAGTCTGGAGGGTGAAGCACGGCCCCGTGCTTAGGTAGGCACGCCCCCGTGCTTTTATTGACATGTGCTAAAATCGTTTTGTCTTTTTGTTGAAGGTGACCACGGCCCCGTGGCCAAGAGGCACGGTCTCGTGCTTTTGCTCTCAGTAATTGTCTTTTCTTGTAGATTTTTGTCTTTTCTGATGTTCAGAAGCATGGGGCGTGCTTCTTGAGGCATGGGGGCGTGTTTCTTTCTGTTCTTGTGTTTTCTTCCTTTTTTCTTCGTCTTTTCACTTGTTTCTTCGTTTGGGGATTGGTTTTACCTGAAATTGTATTTTATGATGATAAGTAGCCTTATGTGCTATGTTATTTGATAGAAGTTGCAGTTTTTAGAGATTATTTGATGCTAAAAAGATGTATAATTTTGTGTACATCAGCGACTACCCTTGGAAATGCAAGGGATACACGATGTATTCCATGTCTCTAATCTGCGTAAATGTTTAGTCGATGAATCTCTATCAATGCCATTAAAATACTTCGAAATTAATGACAACTTAAAATTTGTAGAGCGTCCAATACAAATAGAAGACTCAAAAACAAAGAAACTGACAAGACGAACATTGAAAATCGTAAAAATAAAATGGGACTCACGAAGAGGCCCTGAATACACATGGGAACTAGAATCCGAGATGAAAAAGAAATACCCCCACTTGTTCAAAGAAGCAATCTCGAGGACGAGATTTATTTCAAGGTGGGGAGGATATAACATCATGAAAATATTTGATCAAAAATGCCAAATTACAAAGTCAATGGATCAAAAATGTCAAAATCCAAAAATCCAAAGGTTTAAAAATGAAAATTATGTTTCTCTGTCCCATAGCGATACGCGACGGGACAAAGGACAAGCTTATCGCATATCGCGAAGGGCTTGGTAAAAAAAATCAGAAAGTTTGGTTAATGGAGATATGCGATCGCCAGAAGACCAACGTCATCGCGTATCGCGATGACGTGGTCTGACAGGCCAAGACACGTGTTGCCACGTGTCAGCCGGTGGCACATGGCCACACCACATGTCACCATGTGGCACCGCGTTCTCCACGTGGCGCTACATGGCAAGCCTACATGGCAATTCAGCATAGCTACGTCGCGATACATGACAGGCTAGCCAGAAGCCATCGCGTATCGCGATGAGGCTGCTGAAATTGCCTATAAATAGCAAGCTCGGGTTCTTCACATATCATAACAAAATTTCATAACTCTCTCTCTCTCTCTCTAATCTCTCTCTAAACATTATAAACCATACCCTCAATTACCTCGAAGGTCGTGCTCTCGATTCCTCGTAAACCGTGCTAAGATACCAACGTTTCTCAATATTCGTGTCAAATTCCAACGACGTTCCAACAACAAAGGTGGTGCCATCAAGACGTCTCAACGACCCGATTAGAAAAGCGTGCCGACGTAAGAAGGAGTGTTGGTGTCTCGATAAGCGTGCCAAAGGAGAGAGTGTTGATCAAGGAGTCTTGGAAAACGAAGCGACGATGAAGTGCTGCTCAAATTGAATAGGGTTTGATAAGTTGATAAAGGTAGGCATAATGCCCGAATAAAATAATAATAAACTATTGATAATGGCTTAAAACCCTAAGTCGAGGAAATACTCGATACCTCGATAAAATAAAAGAAAATATAACAAAGAAAAGAAAAGATAAGAAAAGAAAATAGTATGAATATATATATATATATATATATATGATTATATATAAATCTTTGTTATATTATTATTTAAGATATTATGTGTAATTATTAAATAATAAAGTAAAGAGAAGTATACGTTTCTTAAACAAGAAGAAACGTAGAATTTAAATAAAATAAGATTAACTATAGGTTATCTTATAAAAAGAAATAAAGAAAGATATTTTTAAACTAAAGGTTTAAAAAGAAAGAAAATACTTTTTAGCTAAAGGTTTTAAAGTAAAGAATATATAATCGAGGTGACGATTATAAACAAGACTAAAGGTCTTAAGCCGGATTGTATATCCGACTAACAAAAGGTTATACTCATACTATAGGTGCGAGATAGCAACGGGGAAGACCCTCGGACGGTGTTTGAAGCCGATCCAAATCAAAAAGGTGAATACGCCACAACTTTACAAACTTGTTTTCAACGAGTCAAATGTGTTATATGAAAAAGGTTTACATGAGACTAAGTGTCTCTAAAACATTATAAATGAAAAGAATAAGCACTAGCCCTCAGGCTATTGTATACGTTTGTCTGGATCCTTACATATGTGGTAAAATGCGTTGGGCACATCGCACCACACTTGGTTATAGTGATGCTCGCCTGCGGGGAGTAATGACCATGTGTATACTAATAGGTACTTAACTAAGTCGAACGCTGCGGTGTTTGCTGGGGTATTTAGTGTAGAGACTTGATTTTATAATTGTTGTTTTTAACTTGATTATTCCTAAGCCAAGATGGGCCGAGACTTACGTGGTCTCGAGGGGTGATTAAGTAATTTTAGCGTCAGCATATTCACCAGCATTCGTTGCTGGCGTATTTTCTAACATTTTGCAGGTAATCAATATTAGGGATTGGAATGGCGAAGTGCTCAAAGATATCTGATGGCTCGGATATTTTTGTATAAATTTAATATATATAAAATGGTGGTTTGTAATTAAACAATTAGTACTTTTGTTTAAACTTAAAACGGGTATTTTATAATCCCGTCTTTTGTATAATGTAAATGTTACATCTAAATCCACATGTTTTAAAAAGACTTCCGCTTTAACACGTAACTCTGATTATTTACAAATGTGGTACCAACTATGTGTCATACATCCAGGCCTAAGAATGGGGTGTGACATTAATTGGGCTTAAATATGGATGAAAAACAAGAAAAATGATTTTCCATCAGACCCGGTCATAGCCTACGGCCAGGCCACCGTAGCTTACGGCATGGGCGTAGCATACGGCCTTTGGTCAATGCCTTACGGCGGCTCCCCATTTGCGGCCACGTCTTTGTATTTCAATTCTCTATAATATCATATATCATTACTTTCATTTCCACTCCATCATGAATGCTCTAAATTCACTCCTTTAAGCTCTTTTAAGCTCCGATCACATGTAAACATAAAACCAATCAAAGTACTTGTATTCGATACATATAAACAAGTAAAACACACAATATAAACACTTAAAGCACGTTATTTCATCCTTACATCATATCCACCATCTGCTTATCATCTCTACATTTATACCGTTATCCCAACTACTTTCGATTCTATATCATGACAAACAATTGCACGCATATGATTTCCATGCAAGGACTTCGATAATTATGTAGGCCTCCATAATTACTTTGATCGTCGGATGGTCCACATAACTCGTCCCATAGCGTGGGTTACAAAACATTTGGAAGACATGATTTTTAGGGAAAATAAAAATTTTAATATGTTTTTGTTATAAGTAGAAGATAGACTTTGTGTAAAATATTACTAAAAATGAATTGGATTTTTGAGTTGTTTTAATAAAATATATTAAAATTTTCAAAGCATCTTTTAAAAGTATAGTATTGCAAACCGTTGTCTTTGAAAAGATAGAGTTCATTGTATGGGCATAATCACTTAAGCATTAATAAATTATTATAGTTGAAATTGTAATAAAAAATCGAATAAAGATTTGTTATAATGTATGATTGAAAAATATAAAATATGTTTATATAAAAATGGCAAAAACATCTTCTTTGATAAACTTAGTTATGATTGATTTGATTTCTGATTTAAAATAACTTGATTAATAAGATCTATAAAAAATTGAATATTGGAAGTTGATTGGATTGAAATATTTTTATTAGGTTGCAAAGTAAGATTTAATAGAATAAGTTTGGAAATTTTGAGCTTGATGAAAATGATTGAATCAAGAACACACATGGTGTAGGTGATTAAGATTTCCATAGTTGTAGCAATTATATGTAGCAGGGTATAAAATTTGAGGAAATCGTCGTAGCATGGGTTTTAGAATTTGATGGCATAGACAGTTGTGGAACGTCTTGTGGTACTTGGCAAGAATTAACAAGATAACCAAAAGATTACATGGGGTACCAAATGATATGAGGATTGAATTGAATAGTGATAGTGGCAAGTGAAGCGTAACAAGTAAATTTTGACGTAAAGTTTCTTGTTTGAGACGCTATGATCATGTTGAGATTGATTGTTAATTTGATTAATAGAATATAGTTGATGTTTAGACTTGCTTTTGTTGTTGTTGTTGTGAGAATGAGTAGGGGGTAAATGAATCAAAATTACCAACAATTAGTTTTATGAACAAGATTTAGTTGATTGTATTTATGTTTTGGAAAATTGAGTTTATATTTTAGAGATTGCATGAGCTATCTCGTTGACTAAACATGTGGCCATGAGACGGCTATAGGAAATTAATGATTGATGCGGTTTAATGTTGAGAGTACATTCAATGATTAATAAAGATGTGATTTAATGAGAAAATTGGATAGTGGTGTATATTTCATATGAGTTATTAAGAAATATGAATTTAAAATATGTTAAGCTAGTGTTTATTCATAACTTAATGATAAGTTAGAATTTAAATTAAAAATTAATGAGTTAATTTTGATGAGTGAATGAGTTTTATCAAAGTTTCACATGTTTTAACAAGTTAAAATTTGAAGTTAAATGCTCGAAATATATTTAATATTTGATGTATGTCATACCATAAGTATAAGAAGGCCATTAGATTATTAAGTATGATAATGTGATAAGATGATTAGGTGAAAACAAATTCAATAATAGAGCGTAAATTGTTTTGATTTACTCATGATAACCGAGTCTTGATGAATGAAGAATTTGTATCCGATCAGGAGAATAAAAATGTTTTGAGTGTATGAATAAATCGAATCAGTAGATCTTGATTCAAAAATGATTTAGTAATTAATGAATTGATTAATTGCATAATTGAATAATAGAATAATTGAATAATTAAATCAGATCATAAACTGTATCGTATAAAAATAAAATAAACAAATAACGAATGTTCTTTGATCTGTTGGGTTTCCCATGAGCGTTACATGGCAATTTGAATGGCCCAACTTAATTAACGAATCAACGAATCAATTGAGTTTTGTGACACCCGGTAAATTCCCAATCCCTTAAACCAAGTAATCAACCTAAATATTAGGTAATTGTTATATGCGCCCTGCGCGAGCGCGCCATATTAGAATCAGCGCGTGCATTTGTTATGTGCGCCCTGCGCGAGCGCGCCATGTTAATCAGCGCGGGCATATTATGTGCGCCCTGCGCGAGCGCTTTGGCTTTATGTTTTCATGTACCTTAACGTTATGTTGTCTAATGGGTTGACCATCCCGCATGATGCTAAGGCGGGTGCATCCTAAATCGTTTATGCGCGTGCGGAAGGGAACTAACCTCCCCGCATGGCGGGAACATTGAGAGCTAGTTTGTCTGAAGCTCCAAGATGGAATTGACTTCAACATAACTGATCACTATGTTGAAATACCAAGACCACCTGGAGAATCTACAAATGAAACTCAATGTCCTAACTGCGAGAAGGTTACGCACCTACCCGCAGCAAAGAAATGTCCTTCACGCAGAAAGCTATGCGCACAAAGTGATACGCACAGAACACTTAGTCTATTCTCCAGACGTAAGGAGATTACTCCCGCCCAAAAGGAAACAGTAGCGTGTTTCAGAGATTTTCCACTTTTTACTGTACACGGACAAAAGTACCTGAAAAAGCACACTGTAACATGAAAAGTCAACTGTCAGCCACCCTATTCTCACCAACCCCAGACCTGCATGTCCTGACCAAATCAAATCAAAATCTTTTATCCACTACTCCACTTTTAAATAAATAATAATAATTTCCATACCTTATCATCATTACACCTAGATATGAAAAGATTACAATCCCCTAAAGCAAGGGATTGTGTTCCCTTGAGTTTGCCTATAAATATGTAACCTAAACTATCACCCAAAACACACTTCAAACTTCTCTCTTAAGAACTGCAACTTGCACTAATCATCTCCCAAGCATCCGTTGTTTTCGTTTCCGATCCTGTTACCAGGTAAGCCAAGAATATAACCTTGAGATCTGCTTTCCAATCCTTATATTCTCCTAATTCTTGATCTTAATATATATACTTCTTGTTATTTAATCGCATTCTAGACCTTCAATTCCGAGGCCAACACCAAGAAAACCCGAATCTCGATTAATCCCTTAACAAGAACCACAGGTGAGTCTCACAGCCCCTATTCTCGCTGTTTTCACTGTTTTTAAACTGTTTTCAGGGCGAGGGACACGTACTTAAATAATGTTTTATCATGGTATACTTACAAGCTATGCAAGCGATTATGTGTTTAAATTATATTTCATAATGAGCAATGCGAACGGTTATCTAAGGTTTTCGATGTATGTGCGCTAGAACTCGAGTAAGTGATCACTTTACCATTGGAACTCTAAGGGTAGGGACTGCTGGTTTGATCCACCCACTCGTAGGGGTCGCACCTCTTTGCATGGACGAGTGCCTAGTATGGTCATGGGGCAGTACTATGGGTTTGAGCCCGCTCGTAGGGGTCGCGCCTCTTTGCATGGACGAGCGCCTTGTTTTCCGGCACAACGTCTGCGCGTAACCCGCGGGACGGTATTATTCGCTCGTAGTGGCAGCGCCACTTACACAGACGAGCACGGTTTTTCAGATGTGTCCGCGCGTAACCCGCGGGACGGTATTACTTGTTTCGCTCGTAGTGGCAGCGCCACTTACACAGACGAGCACAGTTCCCAGAAATGTTCGCGCGTAACCCGCGGGACGATTTTATCAGAATGTGTTGATAGAACTATGTTTTACCAAGCATGTGTTTTAATGATGCTATCAGAATTATGTTTCAGAATGATTTTTATCAAGATTATGATGCAATACGATTTATCAAGTTACTAAAACTTGTGAACTCACTCAGTTTATACTGATTCAATGTTTTTACGTGTCTTTCAGGAGATAACTAGGTTGCGCATGGAGTCACACTTAGAGCACCTCACGCTGAACATCTAAAACTAGCTTTTTGGAAGATTTTAGTTCTATCCCTTCGATGCGCGTGGTTGTTCCCGCCGCGCAAGGGGATACGCCGTCGAAATCTTCAACAGTTTTTATACTTGGATGTTTTTATGTAATTTTTTAAACAATGTAATGTATTTGTATTAAACATTTCATGCGCAATGAAAATCTTACTTTGAATGTTTGCAATGGCCCGTGCTTAATTATCAATCCCCACTCGCGCGCGCCCGGCTGTTTCCGCCGCTCAGGGCCGGGTGTGACAGATTGGTATCAGAGCACTGGTTATAGCGAACTAGGAAAAGAAGTTTTAACCTAGACTATAACCGTTGGGGAATCGCATGAAATATTTTTCAAAGAAAATATTTTCAAAAGAAACTATACACACACTTAGGAACACGGGTCACACAGTGTCTAGTGAATAATGATAATATTATGTGCTCAGAATACATGCGCTAAGATTGATATGTTTTCACTCTTTTAAAGCGAGAATTCCTCCAACTAAAGCCAAGGGAATTACCATGACACCCGAGGAACTCGCGGAAATAATCGCGCAAGCAATCGCAACACATGAGGCCAGCAAGGCCGAATCAAGTCAGGGTCGTCAGAATGAGACCCCAGAACCCGAATCAGGAGCCTTGGACAAAGGATGCTCCTACAAGACATTCATGGCCTGTAAGCCTTGGCCATTCAAGGGTACCGAAGGGGCCATTGGGCTCTACAACTGGATTGACAAGATGGAGACAGTTCTCTCCATTAGCGGATGTAGTGAGAACCAGAAGGTCCTTTACGCGACCTGCATGTTCCAAGAAGCAGCTTCATCTTGGTGGAAGCTTCAAGTGAAGACCTTGGGGCGAGAAGTTGCTCTTCACAAAACCTGGGAGGAGCTGAAGGAGATGATGATGAGAAAGTTCTGCTCTCGCGCAGAAATCCAGAGTCTGCAGCAGGAATTCTGGAACCACACCATGGTAGGAACGGATATCGATGCCTACAACAACCGGTTCAACGAGCTTTGCCAGTTGGTGCCAGACATGGCAAACACGGAGGAAAAGAAGATCGAGAGGTATATCTTTGGGCTACCTCCTGTTGTTAGGGTTCCGCTCAACGCCGCAGCGCCTCCAACCATTGATGAGGCGGTAGCGCGGGCCATCACCCTTACAAGGGATACGGTCCGTGCGGGTATGTTAACTACGCGCGGAATCGAGCAGCGAACCTCTGATCTCAAGAGGAAGTGGAACTCTCACCACCGAGGGTCCGACTCCAAGCAACCACCGTTCAAGAAGCAGGAGAGCGTAAGGGCTTACGCGATCCAAGCCGCGGAGCCATCAAGGAAAGGATACAGCGGGCCTCGCCCATGGTGCAACAAATGCAAGTATCACCACGAGGGTGAATGCGCAAGAATCGAATGTGCCAAATGTGGCAGACCAGGGCACAAGACAATGAATTGCCGTGTCAGAGAAGCTGGAGCGAGCGACAACTGCTACGCATGCGGGAAGCTAGGGCATTTTAGTCGGGATTGCCCGCAAAAGGGAAACCAAGCTCGCGGGAGAGCTTTTGTGATCGGCGCGGGCGAAGCTAAAGAAGAGCCGAATGTGGTAACCGGTACGTTTTTGCTTAACGGCCATTTTGCATCTGTCTTATTTGATACTGGCGCTGACCTAAGTTTTATATCTGCTGAGTTTAAAAACTCCCTAGGCTTAGCAACCAGTAGGCTAGACACGCCTTATACTATAGAACTAGCCAATGGTAGGCAGTTATGCGCGAACGAAAGAACTGAACAATGTGTAATAGTCATGGGAGGTCACGGGTTCAATATTAATTTGTTGCTAATAGACTTGGGAAGTTTTGACATTGTGGTAGGTATGGATTGGTTAGTCGAGAACCACGCGGAAGTTATTTGCCATGAGAAGCAGGTTCGGGTCCCACTGTTGAACGGAGAAACCTTGGTGATTCAAGGGGAAAGAAGGGGAGTTGCGACGAAACTAATTTCGTGCCTAAAAGCGCGCAAGTGCCTAAGGAAAGGGTGCTACGCCTTCCTGGCGCATGTAGTAGAGAAGAAAGGAGATGAGCGAAGAATTGAAGACTTACCAGTAGTGCGCGAATTTCCCGAAGTTTTCCCTGAAGATTTGCCCGGATTACCGCCGCCGCGACAAGTCGAATTTCGTATTGATTTAGTCCCAGGAGCTGCGCCAGTAGCTCGAGCGCCTTATCGATTAGCTCCATCTGAGATGCAAGAGCTATCCAATCAGTTACAGGAACTATTGGATAAGGGTTTCATACGCCCAAGCTTTTCACCTTGGGGAGCTCCAGTACTGTTTGTTAAGAAGAAGGATGGTTCTTTCCGGATGTGTATTGACTATAGGGAGCTGAACAAGCTGACAGTCAAGAATCGGTACCCCTTACCGAGGATTGACGACTTATTTGACCAGTTGCAGGGATCCAGTTATTATTCGAAGATAGATCTACGGTCAGGATACCACCAACTTAGGGTCCATGAGGAAGATGTGCCGAAAACAGCCTTCCGAACTAGATACGGCCATTATGAGTTCTTAGTGATGCCTTTCGGACTAACTAATGCGCCGGCTGTGTTCATGGATCTGATGAACCGCGTGTGCAAACCATACTTGGACAAGTTTGTGATTGTGTTTATAGATGATATTCTGATTTACTCTCGGACCAAGGCCGAGCATGAGCAACACCTGAGATTGATTTTGGAATTGTTGAGGAAAGAAAAGTTGTATGCAAAGTTTTCCAAGTGCGAGTTTTGGCTTAGAGAAGTTCATTTTCTCGGTCACGTTGTAAACGAGAAAGGAATACACGTTGATCCTTCCAAAGTCAAGGCCATCGAAAACTGGGAAGCGCCAAAAACCCCAACTGAGGTGAGGCAATTCCTAGGACTAGCTGGCTACTATCGACGCTTCATTGAGAACTTCTCCAAGATAGCTCTACCACTGACCGCGCTAACTCAGAAAGACAAGAAGTTTGTTTGGGGCGAAAATCAGGAAGCGGCATTTCAAATGTTAAAACAGAAATTATGTAGTGCGCCAATTTTGTCTTTACCCGAGGGGACGGATGACATCGTCGTTTACTGCGACGCTTCACATCAGGGACTCGGATGTGTCCTTATGCAGCGAGACAAAGTCATAGCGTATGCCTCGCGCCAACTCAAGACCAATGAAAAGAACTACACAACGCATGATCTGGAACTTGGAGCGGTTGTCTTCGCGCTAAAGATAAGGCGCCATCGCAACGTATGTCAGTAAGTGCCTGACGTGTTCGAAGGTAAAGGCTGAATACCAGAAACCATCAGGGTTGCTTCAACAGCCAGAAATTCCCATGTGGAAGTGGGAACAAATCTCTATGGACTTCATCACCAAATTGCCAAGGACACCTGGGGGTTACGACACGATCTGGGTTATTGTGGATCGGCTAACTAAGTCAGCGCACTTCCTGCCGATCAAGGAAACCGATAAGATGGAAAAGTTAGCCCGATTGTATATTCGAGAAGTAGTTTCAAAACATGGAGTCCCAGTGTCCATCATTTCTGATAGAGATAGTCGGTTCACATCAAGGTTTTGGAGATCGTTACAAGGGGCTTTAGGTACTCGTCTTGATATGAGTACAGCTTATCATCCTCAAACGGATGGGCAAAGCGAGCGAACAATCCAGACATTGGAAGATATGCTACGCGCGTGCGCGATCGATTTCGGAGGTAGCTGGGATACTCATCTCCCATTGGTTGAATTTTCTTACAACAACAGCTATCACACAAGCCTCAAGGCTGCGCCGTTTGAAGCTTTGTATGGGCGCAAGTGTAGATCCCCACTGTGCTGGGCTGAAGTGGGTGACAAGCAAATGACTGGTCCAGAATTGATCCAAGAAACAACAGACAAGATTTTTCAGATACGGGATCGCCTTAAGACAGCGCGCGACAGACAGAAGAGCTACGCAGATGTGCGAAGGAAACCGTTGGAGTTTCAAGTAGGGGATAGAGTACTTTTGAAAGTCTCTCCATGGAAAGGAGTCCCCCGTTTCGGCAAGCGAGGAAAGTTGAATCCGCGCTACATTGGACCATTTGAGATCCTGGAAAGGATCGGTCCGGTTGCTTATAAACTCCGTTTACCCGCCGAACTCAGTGGAGTTCATGATACGTTTCATGTGTCCAACCTCAAAAAGTGCTTATCTGACGAAACGTTGATTTTGCCGTTGGAAGAGATTCACATCGACAAACAGCTGCACTTCGTAGAAGAACCTATAGCAGTAACCGGTTGGAAAGAACAAAAGTTGCGCAGAAGTCGAATCAAGTTAGTAAAGGTTCAATGGAACTCAAGGCGTGGGCCTGAATTCACTTGGGAAAGAGAAGATCAAATGCGCCAGAAATACCCACACCTCTTTCAGAGCATGGCTTCTGCCAGCAACATCTCCTAAATTTCGGGACGAAATTCGCTTAACAGGGAGAGAATGTGACACCCGGTAAATTCCCAATCCCTTAAACCAAGTAATCAACCTAAATATTAGGTAATTGTTATATGCGCCCTGCGCGAGCGCGCCATATTAGAATCAGCGCGTGCATTTGTTATGTGCGCCCTGCGCGAGCGCGCCATGTTAATCAGCGCGGGCATATTATGTGCGCCCTGCGCGAGCGCTTTGGCTTTATGTTTTCATGTACCTTAACGTTATGTTGTCTAATGGGTTGACCATCCCGCATGATGCTAAGGCGGGTGCATCCTAAATCGTTTATGCGCGTGCGGAAGGGAACTAACCTCCCCGCATGGCGGGAACATTGAGAGCTAGTTTGTCTGAAGCTCCAAGATGGAATTGACTTCAACATAACTGATCACTATGTTGAAATACCAAGACCACCTGGAGAATCTACAAATGAAACTCAATGTCCTAACTGCGAGAAGGTTACGCACCTACCCGCAGCAAAGAAATGTCCTTCACGCAGAAAGCTATGCACACAAAGTGATACGCACAGAACACTTAGTCTATTCTCCAGACGTAAGGAGATTACTCCCGCCCAAAAGGAAACAGTAGCGTGTTTCAGAGATTTTCCACTTTTTACTGTACACGGACAAAAGTACCTGAAAAAGCACACTGTAACATGAAAAGTCAACTGTCAGCCACCCTATTCTCACCAACCCCAGACCTGCATGTCCTGACCAAATCAAATCAAAATCTTTTATCCACTACTCCACTTTTAAATAAATAATAATAATTTCCATACCTTATCATCATTACACCTAGATATGAAAAGATTACAATCCCCTAAAGCAAGGGATTGTGTTCCCTTGAGTTTGCCTATAAATATGTAACCTAAACTATCACCCAAAACACACTTCAAACCTCTCTCTTAAGAACTGCAACTTGCACTAATCATCTCCCAAGCATCCGTTGTTTTCGTTTCCGATCCTGTTACCAGGTAAGCCAAGAATATAACCTTGAGATCTGCTTTCCAACCCTTATATTCTCCTAATTCTTGATCTTAATATATATACTTCTTGTTATTTAATCGCATTCTAGACCTTCAATTCCGAGGCCAACACCAAGAAAACCCGAATCTCGATTAATCCCTTAACAAGAACCACAGGTGAGTCTCACAGCCCCTATTCTCGATGTTTTCACTGTTTTTAAACTGTTTTCGGGGCGAGGGACACGTACTTAAATAATGTTTTATCATGGTATACTTACAAGCTATGCAAGCGATTATGTGTTTAAATTATATTTCATAATGAGCAATGCGAACGGTTATCTAAGGTTTTCGATGTATGTGCGCTAGAACTCGAGTAAGTGATCACTTTACCATTGGAACTCTAAGGGTAGGGACTGCTGGTTTGATCCACCCACTCGTAGGGGTCGCACCTCTTTTGCATGGACGAGTGCCTAGTATGGTCATGGGGCAGTACTATGGGTTTGAGCCCGCTCGTAGGGGTCGCGCCTCTTTGCATGGACGAGCGCCTTGTTTTCCGGCACAACGTCTGCGCGTAACCCGCGGGACGGTATTATTCGCTCGTAGTGGCAGCGCCACTTACACAGACGAGCACGGTTTTTCAGATGTGTCCGCGCGTAACCCGCGGGACGGTATTACTTGTTTCGCTCGTAGTGGCAGCGCCACTTACACAGACGAGCACAGTTCCCAGAAATGTTCGCGCGTAACCCGCGGGACGATTTTATCAGAATGTGTTGATAGAACTATGTTTTACCAAGCATGTGTTTTAATGATGCTATCAGAATTATGTTTCAGAATGATTTTTATCAAGATTATGATGCAATACGATTTATCAAGTTACTAAAACTTGTGAACTCACTCAGTTTATACTGATTCAATGTTTTTACGTGTCTTTCAGGAGATAACTAGGTAGCGCATGGAGTCACACTTAGAGCACCTCACGCTGAACATCTAAAACTAGCTTTTTGGAAGATTTTAGTTCTATCCCTTCGATGCGCGTGGTTGTTCCCGCCGCGCAAGGGGATACGGCGTGGAAATCTTCAACAGTTTTTATACTTGGATGTTTTTATGTAATTTTTTAAACAATGTAATGTATTTGTATTAAACATTTCATGCGCAATGAAAATCTTACTTTGAATGTTTGCAATGGCCCGTGCTTAATTATCAATCCCCACTCGCGCGCGCCCGGCTGTTTCCGCCGCTCAGGGCCGGGTGTGACAAGTTTGTCGGCCCATGAGCATTACATGACAATTTAACCGACCAAAATAAATGACGAATAAACAAACTCAAGCATAAGTAGTTGAAACATCTCGTGTATCACCACCGATGATAATGTTCCAACAAGATATCGCAAATATAACGAATTGTGCAGATGTCCAATTGGTGTGTCAATGGCGTCCCATGGGTTTTACACCCGATTAGACATTTTAAAAACAATAAAACACAATAAATGGTGTAACCATTTAGTCGATTACGTTAAACGCTTAAAATGTCGGTCGCATGGCAATTTCCACTATGGCAGGGAATCTTGTCACACTCCTTAGTTTAAGTGAAAAAGAGCAAAAAACAAAGCTAGAAAATTCCCAAGGAAATTTCCGACAATAAAAGGCGATCTAATAAATTAAATAGAAATATTTTGAGATTAAGGTATAGCCTCAAAGTTATAAAAATATTTTGAGAATGAGACATAGTCTCAGAGCAATAAAATATTTTGAGAGTGAAGCATAACTTCGGAGTTGTGTGTGTGCATAACAATGAAAACAATTAACTAAGAAGTTAAATAAGTACCTAATCCTGCAAGTAATTACATAAGTTGTAAACAGTTAAATAGAACACATCAGGTAAACAAATAAGCACGTATAGGGCTCCTAAACATGTTACTAAGGCACCACTAACGACCTATCTTAAACCTACGGCTCTGATACCAATATGTCACACCCCAACCTAAAACGGAAATGTCGGGGCTTAAGTTGATTGCTCACAGCTCTCAAGGTACTATCATGCAAACTGATAAATGACAATATCTATTTAAATTATGTAAATAAAACAATTACAGTTAAGTACATCAAGTATAAAGAAATTATAATAATGATCAATTAAGTTTGTATCCTAAGAGGGCATCTCTACGTGATCTTCATCTCGCTAGAAAACCAAGCTGATAACCTGCAAATGCGTATAAAACATATTTTTGTCAACAACACATGTTGAGTGAGTAAAACACCAGTTTAAGACACAACAGTAATAATATATAATAAATAAAGAAAGATGCAAACTATTCCTGTGAGAATAAACAGTTAAACCATAGCATATAAACAATCAACCAAACCATAAAGAAAGGGCTAAACTGTTGCCATGCGAATGGCATTGGTTACCAAGAATGAGATTTCGGTGAAACCATAGTCAATGCGTCAGACGCCGGCCACTACGACGGTAGTATGATCATACTATAATGTGAATATGTTGGACCTTGATGGTTGGTTAATTTGTATATGTTTTAGTTCGTTTATTCATTAGTTATAATCGTTTATTTTAGGAACTTTGATACATCATACGTGTATTATTGTATTTCAGGTCACATGCGTTATAGTACTTAATTTGGACATGTTGTGCATGTATTGAGGACCTGGTATTTCCAGCACGTAAAACGAGACACAAATGAAGTTTGCTGGTAGCATGTCCATCGCGCTACGCGATGGGCATGATTGAAGACCCATCGCGTGGCGCGATGAGTTTAAATGAAAAGTTGACCAAAATGGGTCCATCGCGATACGCGATGGACCAATGAAGCCCCCATCACGTATCGCGATGGGGTGTGTAGACGGGCAGTTAGGGTTTTAATCATTTTTTATCATTGACGACCCTTTCTTCATTTTTATCAAAGGAGGCGACTTTCAGAGGTTCCAAGGAGTGATTCCATCATCCCAGATCGTACCAAAGCCATATACATGATCTATATCACCATTATTGACGATTCGATGATGTCGCGGCTCGGCTAATCTCCTAGAATCTCTCTCGGGAATGTATAGGTTGTAATCTTTTCAGTTTTCTCATGTAACTAAGAACACTTTGTATAATTGTTGATGGTTGATATATGATTATTGATGTTTGGTATTTCTGTGTGTTCAATCGGTTTAGGTTTACGTTGGTGTGAACGATTTGTTACCAGTTGCTAGATAATTGATCATATGATTGTTTGATTAGATTGAATACGATAAAAGATATAATTTCCCTTAACTGAGTCACACTGGCAAGGACCGTTTGATAACCAGTGCCGTGTGTAAAGCGATTGTTGATGTCTAAGGTTTTTTCTGATTGATCAGTCTATAGTTAACGATTAATAATTAATTTGTTAGGTTGAATGAGATCACTGTAGGTTGCTTACTTGATTCCTGGGTGTGATTTTCTTTTGTTAATTGATTGAAACTTGGTTATTTGTTTGGTTGCTTAATTCTCTAAAATCAACTTAATTGCTTTTGTGATCAGCACTAAATTTGTTACCTCATAATATTGAAACTTGTTACACGATTTGCATTGACCACATACTCCTGGTGGATATGATACCTTACTTATCCTAGCTACTTAGGTTAATTAGGTTTTTTCATAACTCAAACGACGGTCATCAAAATGGCGCTGTTGCTGGGGAGTTAGTGCGCTTAGTGTTTTTCGTGTTATTTGATTGTTGTGTTTATTTTAGTTTTATATTTAGTTTTTAATTTTCAGTTTTTAGTTAAAAAAAATTCTATTTTACGCGGGGTTGTGTTGTTTGTGCAGATAACAGGTTTATGCACACCCGCCACTCGGGCAGATAGTCACCGATAAATTTTCGAGCCCGAAATTGAGAGAGTAGCTCGGTAGAACCGAGCCCATAACAGAACCTTAGAAATGGAAAATCAAGATCAGAATCAAAACCAACACCAAAACCAAAACTAGAACCAAGACCCACTCCCACAAAATAACGAGTTTCACCCAGATAACATACCTCCACCACCAAATTTCAATCACCAAAACGACCAAAATAACTCATCTCAATCTTCTAGAACCCGAAACCGAAACCGAAACCAGAACCGAAACCTTGACCAAGCTGAACCAATAGTCCCACATAACACCCCTAACCGCAGAGTTCGGCTTAACATTGATCATGTTATTCCTATCATTCCGACAGAAGATGAAGAAGAGGGGGGAGATAATAATGTGAACGAGAGTTTTGAGGTTGAGAAGGAGGTAGTTCGGCTTAACCTTGATGATGCTATTCCTAGCATTCCGACCTTGATGATGCTATTCCTAGCATTTTCATGGGATGGCTTCGGAGGACCCGTATTCTCACTTGACCGAATTTTCGTCTATTTGCGGGTCAATTGGAGATGGTACGTTTGATCAAGATGAGGTTCGGTTGCGGTTATTCCAGTTTTCCCTAAAAGACAAAGCAAAACTCTGGTTTAACTCGCTATCGATGCACAATATCAGAAATTGGGCCGAGATGCAGCAGGTGTTTCTAAACGAGTATTATTCACAGTCGAAAACGAGCGAGGCCCGTATGAAAATTCGCAACTTTTCATAGTTATCGAGTGAATTATTCCATGAAGTGTTCACCAGATTTAAAGATATTATCATAAAATGCCCACACCACCAGATTGAATTGTGGGAACTGGTGAAATGTTTTGTTGACGGTTTGACATATGAGGACCGAAAGCATTTTAAGGCCTCGTGTAATGGTTAGTTGTTAAATCAGCCTGAGGAGGATGGTTGGGAATTCTTAGAGTTTATGTGTGAAGATTCCAAGGCAAAAGCAGCAGTTGAGAGACGAAGACACGGTACTTAATCCAGGTCAGTTAAGTCAGTCACGAGTGAGTCTGAACGGATTGCTAAATTGGAACATGAACTGGGCATAGGGTAAGAAGAAAGAAGTCGGGAAGTTTGGAGTAAAATTCCCGGTTTGTGATTGTGGTGAACTCGGGCATAAGGCAAAAAATTGCCTCGAGTTTTATGATGACGAGGAGGATGATATTGAAGAAGTTAATTATGCTTATGGGGATTTCAAGGGCCAATGGTTCAATTCAAATACTTATCACCCGGGCCTGAGGAATCACCCGAACTTTCATTACAGGAACGTGTCTACTCAGTTGAACCCGAACTTTCAGGGGTCAAGTCGGAACAGGCCGAAGGGTAATTACCGCCAGGGCGGTTATCAGCAGGGCTCGTATAATTAGAATCGGGGATATAACAGAGACGGTAACCGGGGTGGAAATTCTTCGGGTAATCTGGACCAGCAGAAAGGGTCCTCGAGAAATTCGGATGAGTCGGTGCACTCAAAGTTGGATGCATTGTTGAAGGTTATGATTGATCATAAGGCTAAAACTAAGCAACAGTTCGAGTTACGAGATAAATCGTCAGAGGAAATGTTAAAGAAGATTGGTCAGCTCGCTGCAGACGTGGCAAAGTTATAGAAGAATGCAAGTCAACTCCCGAGTGATACTACAGTCAACCCGAACCAATATTTCTCTAGCTCCAGGAAGGGAAACAATGTGCACATCAATGGGGTAAGTCTTTTACCTAATTTTGAAATTTCTAATGTTGAAGTTGATTCACCACCGTAGTTTGTTGAAGGGGTGGTGGAAGATGTTAGTGATGAGAGTGATTGTGTCGGTCAAAATGAATCAATTTTCCAAAATGAATCAGAACTAAAAGCAAATGAAATGTCTTTTTGTGAAAATTGCACATGTGAAAAATGTTTAAATGGTAAATTGACCAACATGAGAGATGAGGGGGTGGAGAATAATACCACCTCAAGTAAACTCCAAGAACCAGGAGTGCCACTTTTATCAATTCAAATTGGGAAATTTAAAACTGATCGGGCACTTCTAGATCTTGGAGCATGTGTTAGTATCATGCCCGGTAATTTATATGATCATTATGAATTGGGCCCGTTAAAAAGGGTAAACACCACCGTGGTGTTGGCGGACCAAACTCATACACTTCCTCGGGGCATGGTGACTAATGTAATGGTTCAGGTGGAGGAATTTTTCTACCCAGTTGACTTTCTTGTATTTGACTATGCTAAACGTGTCAGTAATACATAACCACATGTCATATTGGGTAGGCCATTCCTTGCCATAGCACATGCGGTAATTGATTGTGCTAATGGGGTTTTGGGATTCAAGTGTGGAGACCGTGATAAACGGTTATTATTGTTTGAAAATTCTATTAACCCTCTTGTTGACAAGTGTGTATCCTTGGACAAGGATCACACAAAAGAGAAATGTTTTGTGATTGACAGGATAGATAAGAAGGGATTTGAGAAACAACAGAGTGAGAAGGTGGAAGAGAAAGGTAGCCGATCAAGGAAGAAGAAAGTGAGACATACACCCATCCAAAATGATCGAGAGGGGAGATTGAGGATGTTCGGGCCAGATCATGGCCTATCGGAAGACTGGCAACAAATGATTGAAGAAAAGCGTGCCTATAATAAGAAGGTTGCACGGGAGCGGGCCAGACGCCCACCTTGAATGCCATAAAAGTTTCAAAAGGGTGGTAATTGTACATTTTGTATATTTTTAGTTTGCATTTTGTTTTAATTTTTATATTACTATTTGTATTTTAAGTGTACCATTATAGCAAAAGCTAAGTGTGGGGATGCCTCACAGGAAAAGTTTGGATTTTGAGGTGTCGATAATGTATTTGTTAGAAAACGAGGTTCAGTTAAGCGACCCAGAGTGCTTTCATATTCATTTTGATGTGGTTAATTCAGGTACGTGTATATTTTGTTGTATTTGGAACTTGTGGGTGTAGTTCACTATTAACATTCACGAGACCTCACTCATCCACCCGGGCTACCGGGGGGTTTAAAGGGCTTGTTGCATACGCTAAATGCAATCGTGATTCCTATGAAAGTGAGTTAGGTCTTTCAACATTGTTAACTTGTTTAACAAAATTTATTATGAAATGACTTAATTCGGCTCGGTAATTGTTTTAATAAAATTAACAGAAAATCATTTTTATAACACTTAAAAGACCTATGTCTTACACTTGTGAGAAGCTTGCTTCTACACGTCTTGAGATTTTGCAGGTTCGGTTGTCAGTTTTTGGTAATTTATTGAGACGTGTGTATACGAGTGTTTATGAGAGTTTGCGAGCCCGAGTTGTTACAGGAATGAGCAGCAAACTTTATAGTCTGGTCCTCCATATATTCGTTGATTTTAATTATAGCCTCCATATCATCAATCCATTAAAATTTTGCTACGACATCTTTCATGCCATCGTGTGATAGTGGATTACAACCTTTGAAAGACTTAAATTTACATTGTTATGTTGGTAAACCATTTGTACCATCCTAACCTTCGTCATCACTAACGTGACCATTTCATAACACCCTATTCCTTGCATTAAAATCCTTACAAGCCTCGTCTTCTTGTTTCTTCCTTGGAGTTTTTAGAACTTCTAGCAAGAGTGTCGACAAGGTGGATTGCAACACCAGAGAAGTTTCTTCGGTGATAGCCACTTTAACAACATGCTCAAGTTTGTCGTTAATCTTGTTCACATTCTGTACATGTCACACTATGCTCAGTGTAACATCCCGTTTCCTATTTTGGTTAATAAAATAATAATATTAGTATTGTGAGTTGGGCTTGTGTTGGGTTAATTTTTTTTTTTTGAACGGCAAATTTCAGCAACATGCTCAAGCAGACACCCTAAACCGTTAAAGTCACGAGATCCAGATGGAATCGGGTATAAACCGATTGAAAGACGGGCTTAGGGGCCACCCTAGCTCGGATCCGGATCGAAAGGGACCAAAAACGGTGGAAAACGAGCGAGATCCCGATTTTTCCGGCGATGACGGCGCTAGAAAGGCGGCGCCGGCGATGAGGGGAATGTTTAAGGATGTCAGAGAATTTTGCTGACATTCTCTGACCTAGCCCTAATTCGTTACGGAAAAATAACGAATGAGCAGCAATTCATTATGCCCATTCGTTAAAGAAGAATAACGAATGAACAGCCATTCATTATTCCCATTTGTCAATGAAGAATAACGAATGAGCAGCCATTTGTTATGACCATTCGTTAAGGAAAAATAACGAATGAACAGCCATTCGCTATGTCAATTCGGTATAATAGAAAAATCACGAAGGAGCCTCTTTCGTTAATGAACTGGATAACGAATTAAGTTTGAAAGAATTACAAAAAGGTCCCTGCACTTAGAATAAAATGGATTAATTACAAAGAAGCCCTCGAACTTTATGAGTTAGCAAATAAAATAATAAATTAAGAATCCTAACGAAAATTGTGTTAAGGCAGTTAATGGAAATAAAATTTTTCCAAAATGACCTGCCAGCTCGACCCCAACCAGGGGCTCTGCCCCTTGGACCCTGCAAGGGGCTGCCACCCCTTGAACCTCGCTGCCAGGGGCACTGCCCCCGGACCCCCGTTCATTGAGGGTTATAATTAAACTAGAAACGCGATAAGGGTAGTGATAGTTAATGGATACGTGTAATTGTTATACAGTTAGTCGTGCACCGCTAAAGAAAGGAATAACCATTAACGGTGAACGTAACAGGACACATGTGAGTTTCTAGCCCCACTTCCTTGTTATGTTTTCGGGCTGTGTGTATACTCAATGTGATTAGTTAATACACTTACCTTGAGTGGTAAGTGTATGCATGTATGATATATGTGATGGATATTGTATTGAAAATATGAATGAAAGCTTGTCGGTACGTGAACGATCTTCGGATATTGCACTTATCGACAAGGAAGTTAAGTGTTAGAATATATATAATTGTGTATGTATGAACGATGAAGCAGGGTATATGCGAAATTGTATGAATGTTAGTATGAAAGTATAGTAGAGTGAAGGTAGGGAACAGACCCTAATAATATCTGCGAATGAAGGGAACAGACCCTAATAATATAGGCGAATCTAGGGAACAGACCCTAATAATATTTGCGAAGGTTATAGGACGAAATGTATTTATATATGTATGTATGAATGAAAGTATGAAAGTACGAAGAAATGTAAAAAGCTAAGTATGTTATATGTATCTTCGGATGAGTATATATGTAAGTATATGGATGTATTGTATGTTACCTGTATTAACTAGAACTCACTCAGCGTAGCTGAATTTTAGTATGCACGCAGGTAAATAGATTGAAGTAGTTGGCTTGAGAGAAGGACACATGGCAGGATTGAAGGGACTGGCATCCAAAAAATTTTTGTCATGATGTTTTAAATATTTATATATGTTTAGTTTTAAGACAAGTATCAAATGATTGTAATGAATGTTTGAAGTTTTATTTATTTCATGAAAGTTTTAATTAACTCTGATATTTAGAACTGTGTTTATGAGTAAATCCAACGTCAAAGTAGGGCATCGGGAATGGGGCCTTACAAGTGGGTATCAGAGCATAAGTTCGAGAGAATTAAGCATCCTACATGCTTTGACTCGAATAGAGAATGCGACTTAAGAAAGAAAAGAAAGAAGATGTCAGTTCAAGAAAGCCATGTGTCACTCAAGCAAGCTAAGTAAAGGTAAAGTATATGATTAATTTCACATGTAATGTAAGAAAGTGTAAGGAAGCTAGCTTAACTGCTAGGGATAGGATTATGTGATTATATGAACTGTTTGATTGTCTAACTGCTTAAAAGTAGAAGTAGCACAAATAGACTCATAAGGGGAAGTGTATAGGACACGAAAAGTAACTTGGTTAGATAATCACAGTTGGCCATTGTTATTACCTCTTAGCCTTACTATCCTTGTACTAAATAGTTCCTTGAATGATGACATTTGTGTTTCCTTATAGAATACAAATGGCTAGAACTAGGAAAGTTACGGGACAAGGAGGTCGTGCTGGACGTCGTGGTAGGCCATGTGTTATCTGAAGACCTTCTGTAGAGCCAGTTATTAACATCGGAGAGGAAGGAAGTGTAGCTGGACAGAATCCAAGCAACAATGAAGGGTATCAATTGCATCCTGCGGTTCAGGCCACCATTGCTCAAGCTGTAGCTGCTGCAATAAAGAACCTGCAACCTGAAAAGTCTGCTGGAAGCCATGTGAAGACCGCTGAGAAGGCAGGGGATGACGGTAAGAAAGCTGATGATGGGGAAGGTGATTCGAGTGAAGTTCGATCTGCGAAATTTGATGAGAGGAAGAGAGGCCGAGGTGGGTGTAACTATAAGTCGTTCAAAGGTTGCGACCCGCCGAAGCTGACTGGTTTAGGGGATGAAATCTCTACTCTCCAATGGATAACCGCCATGGACAAGGTTATCCGCGTTAGTGAGTGTCGTCCCGACCAAGCAATGGGTTATGCCACTCGGTCGTTCGGAGATGAAGCTATGTACTGGTGGGAAACCGTGGAGCAGATGAAGACTCGAGATGAGATTAAGGCTATGAGATGGGATAATTTGAAGGATATGGTTTTGAAGTGGTTTTGTGCTGATGCGGAGGTTAAGAGGGCTGAGATGAAGTTTCTGAATTTGAAGGCAGGAAAGATGACACACCGCGAGTACACTACCGAATTCAATCGCATGTCTAGGTTGGTACCTGACATGGTGAATACCGAAGCCAAAAGAATCAAGTGCTACATCAGAGGACTTCCACAAAACGTCCGCACCTTAGTTAGGGCAAGTAAACCTCCTACCTTTGACTCTGCTGTCGAACTCTTAGAGATGGTTTACGACGACCTGGCAGTGGACCATGTGGTGGTGCAAGAGAAGAAAGATAAGAAATGGGTCGCTCCTGTCAAATGACCCGGTACTCAGTTGTGGAACCCTAGGGACAAGAAGCAGAAGGTGTGGGAGAAGAGGTCGTGCAAGACTTGTGGTAAGATGCACGCTGGTGAGTGCAAGTGGGGTACTGGTTCTGACGCGTGTCACAGGTGTGGAAAGTCTCACGGAGGGGAGTTCAAGCTAAGGTCAAATGTCTGTTACAAATGTGGGAAGATGGGGAATTTTACTCAGGATCGCAATGCAAGGCCCGCATGTTATAAGTGCGGTCATACCAGTCACCTAGCAAGGGCTTGCACTAGTAGTGAAGCTGGAGGAAGTGAGAAGAAATACGCTGATCAAGCAAGACCTAATACTAGGGCCTTCATGTTAACTCAGGAACAAGCCAAGCTGATTCCAAATGTTGTGACAGGTACGTTTCTAGTAAACGGTATTTCTGCTTCAGTACTATTTGATTTGGGTGCGAATAGAAGTTTTGTAGCTACGACATTTAGTAAGCTAGAAAAAATGAAATGTTTTCGTGTGCCTGAAATTTTTAAAGTAGAAACCGCGATTGAGACCTCAGTTAGAATAACGAGATTGGTTAAGGACTGTAAGATAGAGTTAGAGGGACATGAGTAACCTGTTACCTTGTATATCATGTGGGAGGGTTCGATGTGGTTTTGGGAATGGATTGGCTATCTGAGTTTGAGGCTTAGATAGTGTGTATGAGTAGATTAATAAGGTTAAAATCCTTGGATAGTGGTACGGTAACGGTTTATGGTGATAAAGAAAGTTTAGGGCTTAACGTCATTTCGATGATAAAGGCCGAAGGTTTGTTAAGGCGATGGTGTGGTGCCTACCTGGCATGTTGTCAAATCTACGACCGAGATGAAAGAGGTGAAAGATGTTCTTATTGTGTGCGACTACCTAGAAGTGTTCCCAGAGGACCTTCCGGGGTTGCCACCGGAGTGAGAGATAGAATTCCAGATAGACTTAATACCAGGAGCACAGCCCTTCGCGAAAGCACCTTACCGCTTGGCGCCATCTGAGATGAAAGAATTGATGTCTGAACTACAAGAACTCCTCGGTAAAGGAGACCGAGTGTTTCCCCGTGGGGCGCACCGGTGTTGTTTGTTATGAAGAAGGATGGAAGTATGAGAATGTGTATACACTATCACGAGTTGAACAAGCTTACGATGAAAAATAGATATCTGTTACCACGGATTGATGATTTGTTTGATCAACTACAAGGTTCGAGTTGGTTCTCACGAATAGACCTTAGATCAGGCTATCATCAGCTGAAGGTGAAAGAGGCAGACATACCTAAGACAGCGTTTCGGACGCAGTATGGACACTACAAGTTCCTCGTGATGTCGTTCGGTCTAACAAATGCTCCTGCAGCATTTATGGATATGATGAATAGGGTATGTCGGCTGATGTTATATAAGTAGGTCATCGTTTTCATTAACGATGTATTGATTTATTCTAAGAGCGAGTCTGATCACGTTGAGCATCTAAGAGAGGTATTAAAGAAGCTAAAGGAAGAGAAACTGTATGCTAAGTTCTCGAAGTGAACATTCTGGTTGCGTGAGGTACAGTTTCTAGGTCAAGTAATCAATCCTGAAGGGATTATCGTGAACCCGGCTAAGATTGAAGCAATAACGAATTGGAATACTCTGCAGAACCCAACTGATATACGCAGCTTCTTAGGGTTGGCTGGCTATTATAGGAGATTCATCGAAGGCTTCTCCAAGATAGCCGCATCGTTGACCGGTATGACCCAGAAGTCTGTAGTATTCAATTGGGGTAAGTTTCAGGAAGAATCTTTTGAAGAATTGAAGAAGAGACTCACGCAAGCTCTAAATCTTGCTCTACCGGATGGTGACGAGGATTTGGTATTTTGTACTGATGTCTCGCATCGTGAGTTAGGTTGCGTGTTAATGCAACGAGAAAAAGTGATAGCTTATGCGTCCAGACAGTTTAAGGTTCATGAGAGTACCTATCTGACGCATGACTTAGAGCTAAAAGCAGTGGTGCATGCTCTCAAGATATGGAGACATTATCTGTATGGTACTAAGTGTACAATTTATACGGATCATAAGAGTTTAAAGTACTTCTTCGAGCAGAGAGAGTTGATCATGAGACAAAGGAGATGGTTAGAGTTGATAAAGGACTATGACTGTAATATCAAATACTACCCTGGTAAAGCTAATGTGGTTGCTGATGCGCTAAGCCGTAAGAATGAGGAAGTTATCGCAACAGTGAAGTCTTATAAGTTGATTATCAACTCAGATCTCTTTGGAGAAATCATCAAAGTACAGTATAAGGTACTTGCAGATGAAGGGCTAATGAAGAAAGAGAGAATTTTCGGACAGCAAGACAAGCTGATAGATAACATTCATGGTGTAAAGACTAGGTTTGACCGTATATGATTTGGGTGCGAATAGAAGTTTTGTAGCTACGACATTTAGTAAGCTAGAAAAAATGAAATGTTTTCGTGTGCCTGAAATTTTTAAAGTAGAAACCGCGATTGAGACCTCAGTTAGAATAACGAGATTGGTTAAGGACTGTAAGATAGAGTTAGAGGGACATGAGTAACCTGTTACCTTGTATATCATGTGGGAGGGTTCGATGTGGTTTTGGGAATGGATTGGCTATCTGAGTTTGAGGCTTAGATAGTGTGTATGAGTAGATTAATAAGGTTAAAATCCTTGGATAGTGGTACGGTAACGGTTTATGGTGATAAAGAAAGTTTAGGGCTTAACGTCATTTCGATGATAAAGGCCGAAGGTTTGTTAAGGCGATGGTGTGGTGCCTACCTGGCATGTTGTCAAATCTACGACCGAGATGAAAGAGGTGAAAGATGTTCTTATTGTGTGCGACTACCTAGAAGTGTTCCCAGAGGACCTTCCGGGGTTGCCACCGGAGTGAGAGATAGAATTCCAGATAGACTTAATACCAGGAGCACAGCCCTTCGCGAAAGCACCTTACCGCTTGGCGCCATCTGAGATGAAAGAATTGATGTCTGAACTACAAGAACTCCTCGGTAAAGGAGACCGAGTGTTTCCCCGTGGGGCGCACCGGTGTTGTTTGTTATGAAGAAGGATGGAAGTATGAGAATGTGTATACACTATCACGAGTTGAACAAGCTTACGATGAAAAATAGATATCTGTTACCACGGATTGATGATTTGTTTGATCAACTACAAGGTTCGAGTTGGTTCTCACGAATAGACCTTAGATCAGGCTATCATCAGCTGAAGGTGAAAGAGGCAGACATACCTAAGACAGCGTTTCGGACGCAGTATGGACACTACAAGTTCCTCGTGATGTCGTTCGGTCTAACAAATGCTCCTGCAGCATTTATGGATATGATGAATAGGGTATGTCGGCTGATGTTATATAAGTAGGTCATCGTTTTCATTAACGATGTATTGATTTATTCTAAGAGCGAGTCTGATCACGTTGAGCATCTAAGAGAGGTATTAAAGAAGCTAAAGGAAGAGAAACTGTATGCTAAGTTCTCGAAGTGAACATTCTGGTTGCGTGAGGTACAGTTTCTAGGTCAAGTAATCAATCCTGAAGGGATTATCGTGAACCCGGCTAAGATTGAAGCAATAACGAATTGGAATACTCTGCAGAACCCAACTGATATACGCAGCTTCTTAGGGTTGGCTGGCTATTATAGGAGATTCATCGAAGGCTTCTCCAAGATAGCCGCATCGTTGACCGGTATGACCCAGAAGTCTGTAGTATTCAATTGGGGTAAGTTTCAGGAAGAATCTTTTGAAGAATTGAAGAAGAGACTCACGCAAGCTCTAAATCTTGCTCTACCGGATGGTGACGAGGATTTGGTATTTTGTACTGATGTCTCGCATCGTGAGTTAGGTTGCGTGTTAATGCAACGAGAAAAAGTGATAGCTTATGCGTCCAGACAGTTTAAGGTTCATGAGAGTACCTATCTGACGCATGACTTAGAGCTAAAAGCAGTGGTGCATGCTCTCAAGATATGGAGACATTATCTGTATGGTACTAAGTGTACAATTTATACGGATCATAAGAGTTTAAAGTACTTCTTCGAGCAGAGAGAGTTGATCATGAGACAAAGGAGATGGTTAGAGTTGATAAAGGACTATGACTGTAATATCAAATACTACCCTGGTAAAGCTAATGTGGTTGCTGATGCGCTAAGCCGTAAGAATGAGGAAGTTATCGCAACAGTGAAGTCTTATAAGTTGATTATCAACTCAGATCTCTTTGGAGAAATCATCAAAGTACAGTATAAGGTACTTGCAAATGAAGGGCTAATGAAGAAAGAGAGAATTTTCGGACAGCAAGACAAGCTGATAGATAACATTCATGGTGTAAAGACTAGGTTTGACCGTATATGGATTCCACGCCATGGAAATCTTAGTGGTCGAATCTTAGATGAAGCTCACAAGTTGAGATATTTGATTCATCCAGGATCCACCAAGATGTATCAGGACCTAAAGAGAGACTACTGGTGGCCGGTATGAAGAATGATGTAGTAGATTATGTCAGTAAGTGCTTAACTTGCTTGCAAGTCAAAGCAGAGCACCAGAAGCCCTATGGGAAGGTGCATCCACTAGAAATACCTAAATGGAAATGGGAACACATCATCATGGATTTCATAACTAAGCTACCCCGTACAATTAAACATCATGATACCATTTGGGTGATAGTGGACCGTTTAACGAAAAGTGCTCACTTTCTACCTATACGAGAGGCCATCTCGTCGGTTAGCAAATTTGTTCATAAAAGAGGTTGTGGCTAAGCATGGAGTACCGTTGTCTATCGTGTCTGATAGAGATACCTGTTTCACTTAAAGATTCTGGAAAAAGTTCCATGAAGCTATGGGAACAAGACTGAACATCAGTACGGCGTATCATCTTCAAAAAGATGGGCAGTCTGAAAGGACTATCCAAACCTTTGCGGATATGCTACATGCTTGTGTGTTAGACTTTGGAGGAAGTTGGGATGATCACTTTCATCTGGCAGAGTTCTCCTATTACAACAGCTACCATTCGAGTATCGGTATGCCACCATTTGAGATGTTGTATGGTAGACGTTGTAGAAATCCTGTATGTTGGGAGAGATTGGTCAGAAGGAGATTGGAAGCCTAGAATCCGTGCAAGAAACCTAGTAAAGGTTCAATCAGATCAAGGCAAGAATGAAAGCTGCCAAGACCATCAGAAGTCGTATGCGGATAAGAGGCGACGACCAATCGAGTTCAACGTTGGTAACAATGTGATACTAAAGGTCTCGCCTTGGAAAGAAATCATTCACTTCAGAAAGAGAGGAAAGTTAAGTCCGGGGTACATTAGACCGTTTAAGATCGTAGATCGTGTGGGTGAAGTGGCTTACAAGCTAGATTTACCCGAGGAGTTGGAAGGAATTCACTCTACCTTTCATGTTTCTCACTTGAGAAAGTGCCTAGCTGATGACATGTCACATGTGCTGTTAGTAGACATTGAGGTTGATGAACAGCTAAACTATATCGAACAGCCTGTAGATATCATTGACCGCAAGTAAAAGAACTCCATCACAAAGTCATACCTTTGGTGAAAGTGATGTGGAAGAATCACAAAGGATCAGATGCCCCTTTGGAAGTTTAAGAAGAGATGCGCAAGTTTTACCCGGGATTATTTAAGTAATAGTTAGGTTTCGGGGACGAAACCTCTTTAAATAGGAAAGACTTGTAACATTTCTGTTTCCTGTTTCGGTTAATAAAGTAATAATATTAGTATTGTGAGTTGGGCTTGTGTTGGGTTAAATAAATGTGGGTAATGGATTTGGATTAATAAAGAAAGAAGCAAAACCATGGGCTTAAGCCCATGACCCATAATATATAAACTATAATCACTCATTAATGTAACGCCCTGAAATTCGATTAGTAAACTAAGATCGTGAAATCATCGGAAACTATAGACTTTGGGTTCTGGACGATAAGTTCGGAACCCATATCATTGGAAAAATCTGTTTTTATCATTTAAAATGTTTATTTCATAAAACGACATTTACGCCTGAAAAATATTAATTTTTATGCTTTCGAAAAATAAAATGTTTTTATTTAAAAAGATTTCAAATAATTATTCGAAAAATGATTTTATAAAAGTTTTGCTGAAAAAGTTTTAGTTTGTTTAAAAACTTATGAACTCGACTAGTCTTGACCCGTAGGTAGCCTAAACCCGAACCCGAGTCACCCGAGTATTTAAGCGGGAAATCAAGTGTTCTTGCACCACCTCTTTCATTTTCACCAACACTTTCACAAAACCCACCCAAACACTCTCATTCTAGAGAGAGAAACTAGAGAGAGAAGTCTTCAAACTTCAAATCCGAGTCCACAAATCTGTTTGTTGTTGTTTTTGGTAAGATCTTCTTGAAAATCATACGTTTTTATCATCAAATCCGGCCCCGAATCGAGCAAAAACCCCAACTTTTGTGTCAAGTGTGTTCTTGGTCAAAAACCGTCATTTTTGGTGTCAAAATGCAAGTTTTTGTTGTTATAAATACTAGGAATCATTAGGTCTTTGAATTCCGAGCATTTCCATGTATAAAACATCAATTTTGGTCGAAAAATCACAAAAATCGCGATTTCCCGTAGGTTTCTCCGTCACCCGGCTTGAAGGAGTCGAATCAGATCCTATTCGGTCGAATCAGATCCTATTCGGTCGAATCAGATCCTATTCGGTCGAATCAGATCCTATTCGGTCGAATCAGATCCTATTCGGTCGAATCAGATCCTATTCGGTCGAATCAGATCCTATTCAGTCGAATCAGATCCAGCCTCCTGTTTTTTTTTTTTTTTTTTTTTCAGCTTTAAAACCCAGTTTTTGCTCGAGGTCGCGTAGGCTTGTACTCTTAGACTTATAACACGTTGTTAACCTATTATGCCCTATTCTAGACTTAGAGGATCAACAAATTGGATAGCACTCGTCGCCTCTAGCAGCCTTACTAAACCAACAAGGTGAGTTCATAGCCCCTATTTAAGCTTTTCAAAACTATGGGGGTGGAAACATGGTAACTTTACACGGTTGGACAAAATCATTTATGCAAACACTCTTTAAACTATAAACCTTTGGATTTCTACACACGTGCGGAAATCCACAAGCTTTTTGGTAATCTATAAACTTTGGAAATCTATGAACATGGGGAAACCCATCAACTTATGGAGATCTAAGAACATTGGAAATCAATGAGTATGGGAAATTCTATGAACATTGACATCATGGGAATGGGAATCATATTCATGTCATCATAGTCATCGTGTCAGTATGGAAATCTAGAGATCAAAGCATCATGAGTTGAATTGGACGTGAGAGTCTATTCTACTCTCGGTAGAACTCACGACCATGAGTGGCAATTCTATTCTCGGTGGCACTCGTAACTCATGGGATTCTATACTAGTCTCGGTGGAATCCATAACTCTTGAGGACCTATACTAGTCTCGGTAGGGACCAAGAGAACCCAGGATTCTTTGGGGAGTCTATCCTACTCTCGGTAGAACCTAGCTGAGTCCTGGATGGCAAGAGCGAGGTAGTCTTGGTTTAAGTCTTGCGTGGGTTCAAATCAAGTCTTGTGTGATCATTGGGCTTCGTCATCATTCATCATCATTCATCATCATTCATTCACCATCATCTTGGATACTAGTAACACTTGGTATCTTGGCGTTGGATTATCTAGTAAACTTAGTATGCTCTAATTCATATGTCCTTGTTTATGCTTAACTGTTATGTGCTACATGTACCGTTGGGAGACCACAAATCTTTGAGTAATCTTATCACATACGACTCTAGTGGGAGAGTAATAACCTCGCTGAGAGTCCAGGAGAACATTTCATGTTTTACTTACTACAAAAACCTCTTTGGGAAAACCAAGAGATCTTTTCTTACAAGCCTTTTTTTTAAAAACCGGGTATTATACCCAAACATAGTAGTATAAATTGTAGGAGTGGTGGGTTAGCCGCAGGTACACCCTATATATAAACCCCTACAACCTATACTAGTATGTTTGTGTATAAACTCTTTTTCTTTAAACCTATGAATTCACTCATCTACTTTATGTAGTTGACAGTTTGTTACATGTTTTCAGGAAATAAAGCAGCAGGAAATCCCTAGCAAGTTTAGAGGCCTTAGAGAGATGAAGGCTAGGCTAGAAGTTGTTTGGAACTTGATATTTTGTTTTAAAACAATTTGTTTCATGTTACCTGGTTGATGTAATATTTGACATTTTGGTTATGTTTATGCATTTAGACTTTTATACTATTGTGCTCAACAATCACGACTTCGTCGCCGCGCCTCGATTTTTCCGCCATCGCGATCGGGGTGTGACAATTAATCCATTCATTCCATACACCATCAAAAACACACACTTAAGCTCTCTCTCATCTTGGGTTTTGATATTGACATGGAGGCAAAAATCAAGACATTATATCAACTCTATTTGGAGACATTGGGCTGGATTTATGATGTGCTACAAGGAAGGAAGATCCATGTTGAAGAAAACAAAGGCAAGACCGGGTCAGTTGTTGTCCGGGTAAAAAGAGGAAGACTCTAAGCGTAAAGAAAGAAGACACACTTTTATAATTAAGGGGGGTGTTGAAATTAATTATAAAAGGGTCTGTTATGTAATTATGTATTTGTTGTATTATTAGTTAAGTCTAAAGAACAAGGGTCGTTTATGTTTGTTTGTATTTCTGTAACAATGTCAATTAGGGTTACAGTTATTTAACCATCAAGGTTGTTGTGTATAAATAGGATCGATTAAGTATAGAATATATCAGTTCGTCATTGTATCAGAAAACCTTATGTTCATAATATGTTTTGTTTATTACAAATCATCGTTCAATCATATTATTCATGATAACAAAAATTTTCATTCCCACTCTCTATTAAATATGTGTTTATTAGGCTTCTTGATATCCAACAATTGGTATTAGAGCCCTGTTGAAGATTCGATCTTTTATCAAGAAGTAGTCGTATTCAATTGGAAATAGGAAGAAGATGGTGATGCGAAACAGTCTGAAGAAGGTAAAAATTGGTATTTTTGAAATGCCTATGTCTTGTAAGACCTCATTACCGATGCCCTACTTTGGACGTTGGATTTACTCATAAACACAGTTCTATATATCAGAGTTAATTAAAGCTTTCGCTAAATTATATAAAAGTTAACCATTCATTACAAACATCCATAACTTGTCTTTTAAAAAAAACATAACATAAAACATAGTATTTCAAACATCAAGACAAATATCCAGATGCCAGCCTCTTCGGATCCTGCCATGTGTCTTCCTCAAACCAGCTGTCTAAGTCGATTAACTTGCGTGCATACTAAAACTCAGCTACGCTGAGTGAGTTCTAGTTAATCAGGCGACATACAATACATTCACATGCTTACATATGCACCCGAAGGTACATACCTTCATATTTACTTACATACTTACGTACATACGTACTTTGATTCTTCCTTTCACACTTACATACATACTTCCATTTATACATATACGTTTTAAAGAACATTCCGCCATATAACCTTCGCTGATATTATTAGGGTCGATTCCCTACATTCGCCAATATTATTAGGATCGGTTCTCTACATTCGTCGATGTTATTAGGATCGATTCCCTACATTCGCTGATATTACTAGGGTCGGTTCCCTACATTCGCCGACATTATTAGGGTCGGTTCCCTACATTCGCCGACATTATTAGGGTCGGTTCCCTACATTCTCCAACATTATTAGGGTCGGTTCCCTTTTCTAACTATACCTTCCATTCATTTCTATACATTCATAGTTATAACTTCCATACGTTCATACATCATTTATACATCATATATATATATATCATTCATATCTTTAAACTATCACTTGATGATACATGCAATATCCGAAGATCGTTCATGCATCGTCAGGGATTCATTCATACATAAATCATATAAGACATACACTTACCACTTAAGGTAAATGTATTAACTAATCACATCGAGTATGCACACAGCCCCGAAAACATAACAAGGAATGGTGCTAGAAACTCACCTGAACACGATTACGTTCACCGTTTATAGTTAATATTTTCTTGAGCTGTGCACGACTAACTGTAATATCATTCCTTACATTAAATACGGATCTAGCTCTCCTCATTGTTTACTTAATTTATCTTACGTATCTAAGCCGGTTTTACTTCATTGAACCTTTACCGGTTAGTTAATCGTTACTTGTTAACCTTTAACGGTATCTTTCATAAATCATTAAAGTCCAAGGGTCATTTTGTAATTATATCATTCTTCTTTAAGTTCAAGGGTTGTTCTGTCATTTATCAAACTTCTAGTTCGTTACTCAGTTCTTTAACGAATTGGGTTCATAACGAATTGGTCCTTGTAACGAACTGGACCCTCTAACGAACATGTTCTTATAACGATTTGGACCTTATAACAAACCGGACCCTTGATGAACCAGTCCATGTAGCGAATTGGATCTTCCAGTTCGTTATCTCCTTTAACGAATGACTATAAAGAATTAAGGGTAATTCGTTATCTTCTTCACTTAACGAATTGGATACGATATAAAGCTAGTTCGTTATGCTTCCTTAAAAGAATCAACTAGCGAATTACCTCTAGTTCGTTAACTCCCTGTTAAGGAACTAGGGTTAGGTCATAGAATGTCAGAACATTCTCTGACATTCCCTTATTCACATACCATTTCTGGCGCCGCCTTTCCGGCGCCGTCGCCGGAAAAACGCGGTTTCGCCGGAAAAACGAGTTTTGACTCATTTTTCACTGTTTTTCGCCTCGTTCGATCCAGATCTGAGCTAGGGTGATCCCTAAGCTCATCTTAGGTTCGGTTTATACCCTATTCTACCCGGATCTCGTGACTTAAATGGTTTAACGGTGTCGGCTCGTCGTTTCATGACCATATCTAACGGGTTAAGCTCATACAACATAATGCTATCATTACCTTGGATCGGGATTGGTTTTCTATCTTGATTCGGCTAGAGAAAGGAGAGAAACTAGAGAGAGATCTTAAGTGTGTGTTTTGGTGTTGTATGGAATATGTGTGAAATGAATTAAATGGGTGATTTTAGGTTTATATAATTATGGATCATGGGCTTAAGCCCATGGTCTTTCTTCCTTCCTTCATAACCCAAGTCCATAACCCATATCCATTTAACCCAACACTAGCCCGACTCATAATAACTCATATTTCATTTTATTAACCGAAACTAGAAAATAGGGATGTTACAAGTCTTCCCTCCTTAAAGAGGTTTCGGGACTAGCCCGACTCATAATAACTCATATTTCATTTTATTAACCGAAACTAGAAAATAGGGATGTTACAAGTCTTCCCTCCTTAAAGAGGTTTCGTCCCTGAAACCTAACTATTACATAAGCAAATCTGGATAAAACTTGCGCATCTCATCCTCAGCTTCCCATGTAGCGTCCGATCCATTGCGATGTTTCCATATCACTTTCACTAAGGGTATAACCTTGTGTCGGAGTTGTTTTTCCTTGAGGTCAACTATCTCGATTGGTTGCTCAATGTAGTTCAACTGTTCATCAACCTCGATGTCCATTAGCGGCACATGTGACGTGTCATCGGCTAGACATTTTCTCAGATGAGAGACATGAAATGTAGAGTGAATTCCTTCCAACTCTTCTGGAAAGTCTAGCTTGTAAGTTACTTCGCCCACACATTCCACAATCTTAAAAGGTCCAATGTACCTCGGACTCAACTTTCCCCTCTTCCTGAAATGGATAATTCCTTTCCAAGGCGAGACCTTGAGCATCACATTGTCACCAACGTTAAACTCAATCGGTCGTCGCCGCTTATCAGCAACGACTTCTGTCTGTCTTGAGTAGCTTTTATCATTGCCTTGATTTGATTGAACTTTGAAGAAGTTTCTTGCACAACTTCTAAACTTCCCATCTCTTTCTGACCAATCTCTCCCCAACATACCGGGGTTCTACATCGTCTACCGTAAAGCATCTCAAATGGTGGCATACCAATACTTGAATGGTAGCTGTTGTTATAGGAGATCTCTGCCAGTTGTAGATGATCATCCCAACTCCCTCCAAAGTCTAAAACACAATCACGTAGCATATCCTCAAGGTTTTGGATCGTCCTTTCAGACTGTTCATCTATTTGAGGATGATACGTCGTACTGATGTTCAACCTTGTTCCCATAGCTTCATGGAACTTCTTCCAGAATCTCAAAGTAAACCGAGTATCCCTATCGGACACGATCGATAACGGTACTCCATGTTTAGATACAACCTCTTTAATGAACAAACTTGCTAACGTTTCTGACGAGATGTCTTCTAGCATAGGCAGAAAGTGAGAACTTTTGGTCAAACGGTCCACAGTAACCCAAATGGTATCATGATGCTTAGCTGTACGAGGTAGATTAGTTATGAAATCCATGGTGATGTGTTCCCATTTCCATTCTGGTACCTTTAAGGGTTGCATCTTTCCATAAGGCTTCTGATGTTCGGCCTTGACTTGTAAACATGTTAGGCACTTACTAACATAATCCACCACGTCATTCTTCATTCCCGGCCACTAGTAATCTCTTTTTAAATATTGGTACATCTTAGTAGTTCCTGGATGAATCGAATACCTTGACTTATGGGCTTCGTCTAAGATTCGACCTCTGAGATCTCCATGACATGCATCCACATACGGTCAAACCTAGTATTAACACCATGAGTGTTTTCCATCAACTCTCTCTGGTGACTGAAAATCCATTCTTTCTTCACTAGCCCTTCATCTACCAGCACCTCTGACTGCACTTTGATGATTTCTTCAAAAAGACTTGAGTTCATAATTAACTGGTATGACTTCACTGTTGCAATGACTTCTTCATTCTTACGACTCAGCGCATCGCTTTACCAGGGTAATACTTAATGTCACAGTCGTAATCCTTTATCAACTCTAGCCATCTTCTCTGCCTCATGTTCAGCTCTTTCTGCTCGAAGAAGTACTTTAAACTTTTATAATCCGTGCAGATAGTACACTTAGGACCATACAGATAGTGTCTCCATAACATAAGAGCGTGCACTACTGCTGCGAGCTATAAATCATGTGTCGGATAAGTACTCTTATGTACTTTCAACTGTCGAGACGCGTAAGCTATCACTTTTTCTCGTTGCATCAACACACAACCTAACACACGATGCGAAGCATCAGTACAAATAACGAAATCCTCGTTCACCGTCAGGTAAGGCAAGGATTGGAGCTTGCGTGAGTCTCTTCTTTAACTCCTCAAAATCCTCTTCTTGAAACTTACCCCAACTGAATACTATCAACTTTCTGGTCATACCGGTCAACGGTACGGCTATCTTGGAGAAACATTCGATGAATCTCCTATAGTAGCCAGCTAACCCTAAAAAGCTTCGTATATCAGTCGGATTCTGCGGAGTCTTCCAATTTGTTATCGCCTCAATCTTAGCTGGGTCCACGGTAATCCCTTCAGGATTTACCACGTGACCTAGAAATTGCACTTCTCGCAACCAGAATGCGCATTTCGAAAACTTAGCATACAACTTCTCTTTCTTCAGAGTCTCCAATACTTCTCCCAGATGCTGGGGATGATCAGACTCGCTTTTTGAATAAATCAATATGTCATCGATGAAGACGATAACTGACTTATCCAACATTGGCCGATACACCCTATTCATCATATCCATAAATGTTGCAGGAGCATTTGTTAGACCGAATGATATCACGAGTAACTCGTAGTGTCTGTACCGCGTCCAGAACGCTGTTTTAGGGATGTCTGCCTCTTTCACTTTCAGTTGATGATAGCCTGATCTGAGATCTATTCGTGAGAACCAACTTGAATCTTGCAGTTGGTCAAACAGATCATCAATCCTTGGCAAAGGATATCTATTCTTTACCGTAAGCTTATTCAACTCGCGATAGTCTATCCACATTCTCATACTTCCATCCTTCTTCTTCACAAACAACACTGGCGCACCCTAAGGGGAAACACTTGGTCTTATGAAACCTTTACCGAGGAGTTCTTGCAGTTGGGACATCAATTCTTTCATCTCGGACGGCTCTAGACGGTAAGGCGCTTTTGCGACGGGCTGGGCTTCTGGTATTAAATCTATCTGGAATTCTATCTCTCGCTCCGGTGGCAACCCCGGAAGATCCTCTGGAATACTTCTAGGTAGTGGCACACGATAGGAACACCTTTCATTTCTTTCATCTCGGCCGAAGCGTTGACAACATACGCCAGGTAGGCACCACACCCTCGTCTTAATAACCCATCGGCTTTTATCATCGAGATGACGTTAAGCCCTGAACTTTCCTTATCACCGTAAACCGTCACCGCACTACCATCCAAGGAATTTAGCTTTATTAACCTACTCTTACACTCTATCTGAGCTTCGTATTCAGACAACCAATCCATTCCCAAAACTACATCGAACCCTCCTAAAGTCATAACATACAAAGTAAGGGAACTCATGCCCCTCTAATTCTATCTTACAATTCTTAACCATTTTCATTATTTTCACCGAGGTGTCACTAGCGGTTTCTACTATGAAGGTTTCAGACACTCGAAAACATTTCATTTTAGCTAGTTTACTAAATTTCGTAGCTACAAAACTTCTATTCGCACCCGAATCAAATAATACTGAAGCAGAAATAACGTTTACTAAGAACGTACCGGTCACAACATCAGGAATCTGTCTAGCTTGTTCCTGGGTCAGCATGTAGGCTCTAGTCCTTGGCCTTGCTTGATCAGCATCTTTCTTCTCACTTCCTCCAGCTTCACCACTCGTATAAGTCCTCGCCAAGTGACCTGTCTGTACGCACTTATAACACGTGGGCTTTGCATGGCAATCCTGAGCAAAGTGCCCCATCTTGCCGCATTTGTAACAAGCATTTGACCCTAATCTGCATTCCCCACCATGGGACTTTCCACACTTATTGCACACATCAGTTTCGGTGCCCCACTTGCACTCTCCAGCGTGCATCTTCCCGCAAGTCCTACATGATCTCTTCTCCCATACCTTCTGCGTCTTGTCTCTAGGGTTCCACAACTGAGTACCAGGTCGTTTAGCTGGAACAACCCATTTCTTATCTTCCTTCTCTTCCACCACCACATCATCTCCCGACAAATCATCGTAAACCATTTCTGCCTGCCCTACAGCGGAATCAAAAGTACCCGGTCTACCAGCCTTGACCAAAACGCGAACATTCTGCGGTAATCCCCTAAGGTAACACTTGATCTGCTTGGCCTCAGTGTTCACCATGTCTGGCACCAACCTTGACATGTGGTTGAATTCAGTGGTGTATTCGCAATGCGTCATCTTACCCGCCTTCAGACTCAAGAACTTCATTTCAACCCTTTCAACCTCAGCATCAGCACAGAATCGTTTCATCACTAACTCCTTCAGATCGTCCCACCTCAAAGCCTTGATCTCTTCTCGACCCTTCCTCTGTTCAACCGACTCCCACCAGTACATTGCCTCCTCACCGAATGATTGGGTAGCATAACCCACAGCTTGATCGGGACGGCATTTGCTAATTCGGATAACCTTGTCCATCGCGGTTATCCATTGGAAAGTAGCGATTGCGTCTCCTAAGCCAGTTAGCTTTGGTGGATCACAGTCTTTGAAAGACTTATAGTTGCATCCACCTCGGCCCCTTTTCCTATCATCAACCTTCACCGATTTAACCACGCTTAATTCATCCCTCTCCCCTTCATCATCTTTCTTACCATCTCCTTCCACCCTGTCAACGGTTCTTTCACGACCTCCAGCAGACTTTTCGGGATTCATGTTTTTCACAGCAGCTGCTACCGCTTGAGCAATGGCGGTTTGAATTGTTGGATCCAGTTGAACCCCCTCGTTGTTACTCGGATTTGGACCAGTGCACTTCCTTCGCCTTCATTGTTAGCGGTTGGCTCTACTGACGGTTCTCGGATAACGCGTGGTCTTCCACGACGTCCCGCACGTCCTCCCCTTCCAGCAGCTTTCTTAGCTACAACCATTCGTATTCTATAAGGAAACACAAACGTTATCACTTAAGGAACCATTTAGTACAACGATAGTAAGGCTAACAGGTAATAACAGTGGCCAGCTGTGATTAGCTGCTCACGTTACTTTCCGTGTCCTATACACTTCCTCTTATGAATCTATTTGTGCTAATTCTACTTCTAACAGTTAGATAATCAAACAGTTCATATCATCACATGCTCCTATCCCTAGAAATTAAGCTAGCATTCATACATTCTTTATTCAGCAATTACGCAAACATCCATTCATCATTCTACTTTAAATGTGAATTTAATCACATACTTTACCTTTACTTAGCTTTCTTGAGTGGCACATGGCATTCTCATACTAGCATCTTCTTTCTATTCTTACTTTAAAATAATTCTCTGTTCGAGTCTAAGCATGTAGGATGCTTAAATCTTTCGAATTTGCTCTGATGCCAACTTGTAAGACCCCGTTTACCGGTGCCTTACTTTGGACGTTGGATTTACTCATAAACACAGTTCTAAATATCATAGTTAATTAAAGCTTTCGCGGAATAATATAAAAGTCAACCATTCATTACAAACATCCATAACTTGTCTTTAAAAAAAACATAACATAAAACATAGTATTTCAAACATAAAGACAAATATCCAGATGCCAGCCTCTTCGGATCCTGCCATGTGTCTTCCTCAAACCAGTTGTCTCAGTCGATTAACCTGCGTGCATACTAAAACTCAGCTACGCTGAGTGAGTTCTAGTTAATCAGACGACATACAATACATTCACATGCTTACATATGCACCCGAAGGTACATACCTTCATTTTTACTTACATACTTACGTACATACGTACTTAAATACAGATCTAGCTCTACTCATCGTTTACTTAATTTATCTTACGTATCTAAGCCGGTTTTACTTCATTGAACCTTTACCGGTTAGTTAATCGTTACTTGTTAACCTTTGAGGGTATCTTTCATAAATCAATAAAGTCCAAGGGTCATTTTGTAATTATATCATTCTTCTTTAAGTACAAGGGCTGTTCTGTCATTTATCAAACTTCTAGTTCGTTACTCAGTTCTTTAACGAATTGGGTTCATAACGAATTGGTCCTTGTAACAAACTGGACCCTCTAACGAACTGGTTCTTATAACGATTTGGACCTTATAACGAACCGGACACTTGACGAATCAGTCCATATATAGCGAACCAGTCCATGCAGCGAATTGGATCTTCCAGTTTGTTATCTCCTTTAACGAATGACTATAACGAATTAAGGGTAATTCGTTATCTTCTTCCCTTAACGAATTTGATACGAACTAAAGCTAGTTCGTTATGCTTCCTTAAATGAATCAACTAGCAAAGTACCCCTAGTTCGTTAACTCCCCGTTAACGAACTAGGGTTAGGTCAGAGAATGTCAGAACATTCTGTGACATTCTCTTATTCTAATACCATTTCCGGCGCCATCGCCGGAAGAACGCGGTTTCACCGGAAAAACGAGTTTTGACTCGTTTTTTGCCCCGTTCGATTCAGATCTGAGCTAGGGTGATCCCTAAGCTCATCTTAGGTTTGTTTATACCCGATTAAACAGTTTAATGGTGTCGGCTCGTCGTTTCGTGACCAAATCTAACGGGTTTAAGCTCATACAACATCATACTATAATTACCTTGGATTGGGATCGGTTTTCTATCTTGATTCGGCTAGAGAAAGGAGAGAAATTAGAGAGAGAGCTTAAGTGTGTGTTTTGGTGGTGTATGGAATATGTGTGAAATGAATTAAATGGGTAGTTTAAGGTTTATATAATTATGGATCATGGGCTTAAGCCCATGGTCTTTCCTTCCTTCCTTCATAACCCAAGTCCATAACCCATATCCATTTAACCCAACACCAGCCCGACTCATAATAACTTATATTTCATTTTATTAACCGAAACTAGAAAACCGGGATGTTACATGTCGTGCCAAGAAGAAAGCCAGAGTGACAAGCTCGTCTTATACTCTAGCCAAAAGAATGAACACACGTTTAAACCCAGCCTTATTTCCAAATACGAACATGGAATTATCAACGATTTAAGAAGCATCAAGCTGGGACTAAGAAACAATCCCACTTTCATTCGCAGAAGCGAAAACTTTCGCGATGTAGCGGACCAGACAATATTTGGAGAAAATTCTTGTATTGATGGACAAGGGACAGTCCATAGTTCCAACCAAGGAATGGTTGAAGATGGCAAAGATGAAGGCCATGGAATTCATGTAGATGGCATGACAATCGCAACAAGGAAACACGATGCAGGCTCAGATGTTAACATGGAGATTGCGAAAGTCAATAAAAGGATAACCATGGGAGATGATATGTTATTACTTATTGTATAAAGATTGTAGAAGACTAACAAAACAACAAGCAAAGAGGGCAATGTAACAACTCGGGTTTTTAAAATTATATTTTTATTAAATACCCAACTCGGCTCAATGTTCGGGTTATTTTTATTAAGAGTATTTCGTTGTCGAATTAGTTTGATTGCTTTATTAATATTTAATTATTTATAATTAATCTTTATCGTTTTTACACTTTTAACCCAAAGTATAGGTTTTAAATCCTTTTGTATCCAACTTCAAACTTCAAGGTCCAATCTGTAAATATATTATGACCCATTTGATAATCTGGATATCTTAATACCCAAACCCGACCCATATTAGTTTTCTTGAACCCGAATTCAATTTCCACTAACTTAGACCTCAATTCTCATTGCAAGTCCCGAATCTGGATCACTACAATTATGATATCAATATTTCAAGTATAGGTGCGGAATACCTATACTTGGGGATTCAAGAACACGATATGACAATAAAGAGTAACACGGAATTGCTTCAAAACACACGCATATTATTGAATACGTCGGGTGCTTAAGCACCTACAATACTTGATCACCGAATGACTAGGAATGAACAACCCTTTAACCCTACACATGACACACCTATATATAGGGATACCAACTAGCTAGCCGGCCCAAATATGCAAAAGCCCACCGAGAACATAAAGATGTTCTCGGCTCACATGTAAACCCAAAACCTAAGCCCAAACAAAACAAACTAAAAGCAAATTAAGCTCAAACCACAAAACTAGGCCCAATAATCTCCCCCTTGGTTTGTAGCTTGGTCTTTTAATCATGCTCCATGTAATCAATGTCAGCATCTTTCAAAGCGCCTGCCGAATACTTGCATCGGATAATAGAGGCTACCATACTTGTGAATTCTATAGCAGCTATTTCAAAAATCAGATCAGCAACTATTTGAAAAGTACTAAGCGTCTTGATGTCTCTTTCTCCCAGCTTTAATAAGTCTCTTGGATCAACAACTCGGTACTGACCCTTTCCCTTTTCCAGCTTAATAACGATAGTGGTAGTAACACTATCATATATCCAGAATCTCATGTCATCAAATGTGCCATCTGGAATCTTTTCAGGAACAGGAATGGGAGTGGCTTTTTCCGTGGCAGGCCACATGACATTTACCATTGTCTTCCCTGTCTTTGGATCTTGAACTCCTTTTGCCTTCTTCAGAAAAGACTCAGCCGTCTTCATACCAGGGAAACCTCTGTCGACTTGTCTTCTTAGAAAATTCCAGAAGTTCATACTACGCTTATCATTTGTCGGATTGGTGAATGGAGCATTAATCAGGTCACTAAGATCTACTTTGGTCCAAGAACCAAAGTTTTTCATTTTCTGGTAGTATTCAGTTGCTCCTGACTTCCTCTTAACCCACCACATATTCTTATCCGCATCAAAACCCCACGACAGAACTCCCGATCGATCACCATATTTATCATTAAAAACCCTTTTGAAATTCAATAACAAACCTGTCTGGATGATCTGACGATTCAACATTCTGATCTGAGTTTTTCATTACCAACAGCTTTTTCTTTCCCTTTTCAAGGAGATTCATCTTAATTCTGTCAGATTTCTCTTTGGAGACGGGGGGTGCATCCAAATACTGTTGCAGTGATTCCGAGTCATCAATGTTTTCAACAGGGAGAGCAGTAGAACTACCACCTTGACTCACGTTGGGTGCTTTAGAAACTACATCATGACTGCCTTTAAACTCATCTCTAAACTTCTGAATCAACTTTTGTTGGAGGTCGAGATACAAGGCCGTTAGTTCTCCCATGTTTGACTGTAGTTCCTTAATCTTGGAATCTTTATCAGAGTTGCCTGCTTCCAATTCTTGAATACGAACATCTTGGACTACCGAATCTTGTTCGAGTTCAAAGACTCGACATTGTAGTGCATGAACATCAACAGGAGCATCTTCAAGAGCCACACCTTTACCTTTATTCCGAAGGTAAGCTTCTTGCATAACCAGTATCTGGGCAACCTTGTCTGACGTACAGGAGCTTGACGGACCCTGAGTGTCTGGACCAGATGAACCGGAGGGAATATCTGTAGCGTCGGTGTGTGGAATATCTATCTCAAAATCAAAATCAAAATCAAAATCATCACCAAAATCACTAGTCACTAAATCATGAAATGATGGTTCTGCAGCAGATATATCTTGTTCAACTTGTATTTCTAGAGCAGGTGTCTCAGATTGAGTAGTGTGTTGAACTGGGTTGTTTGTTTCATCTGTAGTTGGTGTAGCGGTTGTTTCAGATTCACTTATCAGCATGACAGGCCTCGGGTCTTTCTTTCTTCGCCTACGAGGACCGAGGTATGCAGCTGGATCCTCAACTATGTTTTCTTCATCAATTTTAGCAACAGTCTGAGGAGGCTTCAGAGCAGTTGACTGTAACAGAGCTTTCACAGCTTCCAAAGCACTTAAGTTTCAGTACTTGGAGGGGTATCTGACTAACGGTGTTCAGTCTCATCATCAGAAATTTCGAAAGTTGCAATTCAATACGCGGTTGAGCTGGTGCCGCGTGTTCGTCAGCAACCTAAGCCAAGACAGGCTCAGCTTCTGTCTCAGTAAATCGTCCAAATTTTACCATATCATGAAGACCTTGATAAACAATCTTGGCCCCTTTCCTGTTTTGCTTCATCAACCCAAAGGTGTTGGGTCCCAACGACTTCATATCGATGGTATCAATAGATTTTATAAGATCTGGAAAGTGAGAGTCAAAAATCATCTGCAGGAACCTTGGATACATAAGAAACATCTCCTTCTTCTTCCCTTTCAGATTGCTCATCATTTCATTGAAAACGAACTTGGAATAATTGTAATCCCAATCCATGATCAGAGCAACGATAGCGAACATCTGAGCGTGACTAATCTCATCAGAGCCCCCTTTCCTACCGTACTCGGAAGTGAAAAACGTGTGAATCAAGAATCTCCAATATGGGTGAAACAGTTTTTGATTGCCGCAGGATAGGTGCCCTCGTAACCCATCCTTGTAAGAACCTCTGTGACAGCAACAGGAGAATACTCAGTCGGGTAATCAGTTTGATCACCAAACAATAACACCTCTCTCACAATCGCCTCAGTGATGCTAACTGGCTTCTTCTGTATTTTGGAATCTATGGATATGACTCCGTCTTGTCCGAGTGGATTGATTGAGGCATTGTTCCAGAAATCTATGATCATCTTCTTGCAGATGAAAGGATTTTCTCGTAGTGCGTGAGATATCCTGCATGTGTTGAGGCTGACAATTATAGAGTTGAATTCCTTGTGAGTTAGGGGTGGATCATATAAGTATCCAGCCACGTTGTGCGAGTCAGCAATCTTTAGATATCCAATAGTTTAATTTGATAATTTTAAGAATTGGTTCATGGATTAAAAAATTAGGTCCAGAGGATATTATATGGCCCAAGTGAACAATACAGTATAAGTGTGGGCCCAAACGGTAAGAGTAAGGCCCAATTGGAGAGATCTCGGTCAACAGGGTGGGTTCTTGGTTAACGTACGTCAACAAAACTAATGAAATCAACCGAGAATGGGGGTTCTCGGTCAATAATTAACCAAGAACAAGAGTTTTCGGTCATAACTTGACCGAGAACAAGTGTTTTCTATCAAGACCAAGGGTTCTCGGTCAACGAAAGTCAACCGAGAACTCCTTGACAGTTGGGGACAGAGAACCCCTTGGATTCCACCTCGGGAAGCACGTAATCATCTTCACCCCCACCGAGATTCCTGAAACCTCCATTAAACCTGCAAATAGTCAAGAATAGTCAACCGATAACTCTTGATTAACCCCTCAAATATCCACTAAAACCCTTAAATACACATGAATCCACTGCAAAATCAATTTATTCATGGAATCACTTCACGGCAGTCATCTGATAATACTCTAACTGTATACAAATCTCATAAAGCTTGTCCAATACCTGTGAATCCAATAATATGCACACTGAGAGATGATTAGAGACGGGTTTTAGAATTCGGCTAAGAAACTTGAGAGAGAGAAGATTTTTGATTTTGTGAAAATAAAGAAAAAATTAACAAAACAAACTTTAAAACCACTTAGGTTATACCAAAGTTGGGCCGAGAATGCCAAATGGGCTCAAACCAATTAGCAGCCCTAGTGACATTTCCAGCAAAACAAAAAACCCATATATTGAAGCCCAATTTCAAAAACAAACTCAAATTATACGATCATTTCGAGGAGAGTAATTTTGAGGAAAACTTAAAAATATGGCAAAATAATACAAAAAGAACTTAGCTAAGAATAAAAGGCAAAATAATTAAACATTTTAATATACACAGTAACTCCCTTTGAATTTTTTAAATCGGGATCAAATTTCAGTTTCAGTAAGATGCTAACCTTTTATGAAAAGATCCGAACATGGAATCATATTGTTTAAGAGGCTGTCACAAGGATTCATGTTCAGTGTTATTATGGCATAAAGAGTCAGGTTGATAGCAGGTATAACATACTTAGCATGATTTTCATTGCATCAGTGATATGATTAAGGTTCAGTTCGGCAGAAAGCTTAGATGGACATCACTCATGGACCTGTGGTGCCTCCTATCTCTTCTCAAAGCGTATTTGGCTTTCCCCAGATCACCCCAATTTGACTCAACCCCCTAGTGCTTGATCAAAAGATTTTTATAAAGACAGAAATTTTTAGGCTTTAAGGTTGAACGTTGGACTTAGTGCCAGTAAAATGACAAGCCTTTCATTCGAGACATGACAGGACTTACTTGTGTGCCCCCATCTCTGCAGTTCTAGTTTAACCCTTTAAACCTCTCAAAATAATTTTAATAATAGATAAATAACTCAATAACTCTTGTAAATAACTCTTTTGCTGATTTTTTTATATATATTAGCACAATATATTTGGTGATCAAGACACTAACGGGCTCGTGTATGACTGGGTAATTGCTTTTCTGCCTATCATTCGGAGAGATGTATCTGGATACATGCACCCGTCTTCAGAATGACTCTCCACATTAAGTTTAGCAATTTTAGTTTATATCACTTCAACTTTTACGCACCATGGAAAGCTATCATACAATATCAATGACTGTTCTAGAGCCTTTTAAGCTTAATAACTTCACCCGTTAGGCACACAAAACAATTTGTCTATCACTTTCCAAAGGTTGGATCAATTTTCATTTAAAAAATTTAATGCTTCTGAAGAGCTGTTAACTGAATAGTAATATCATTTCCCACGGAGTTACATAAAACATGTGTGTTAAGTATTCAGTCACCCCGGTCACTGTTAAGCTTTTAGGTAAATGGTTGTCCTGTATGACCAAAAGTGGTTAACCGGACCAACCATGCATAGATATGCATGTCCTTCCAGCTCAGAGTTGCCGACATAATTTTAAGTGAAAGAGCACAAAACACGAAAAACATCATAGTCACCCCGGGTGCTTTCAGTCGTTGGGTAATTGGCTATCCTGTGAAACTGCAAGTAGAACACCGGACCAACCATATACGAATATATGTCCTTCAAACTTGAGCAACCGACATAATTTTAAGCGAAAATGAATTTTGAATAACAAAATCAACGCACACACAATTTTTTTTTTATTTTCTCCCCCTAAATTTGTGCAAATTAAATGAAAATGTACAAATTTATTCCCAAAAAGAATCAATCCTCGAAACGGAGCATTTTAAGAAAACCAACAAGCACATTAAATTTTGTTGTTCCGACCAGTTTAGTAAATAAGTCTGTCACATTGTTATCAGTGTGAACTTGTTCAAGATGAATCAGTTTTCGATCGAGACAGTCACGAATAAAATGAATTTTAATATCGATGTGCTTGGTTTTGGAGTGTTGAACGGGATTTTTTACAATAGCAATGGCTGCATCATTATCACAGAAAATAGGAGTGTCAAGAAATTCCAAACCGTTATCCAGCAGTTGGTTTTGCATCCAGATAACCTGAGAGCAACAGGCAGATGCAGCAACATACTCCGTTTCAGCAGTCGAAGTAAACACCGTCTGTTGTTTCTTGCACTGCCATGAAATGAGACGGTCTCCTAGGAACTGGCAACCAGCTGACGTGGATTTCCTGTCAATGTCATCTCCACCATAATTGCTATCAGCAAAAGCATAAAGATCAAATTCTGATTGTTTGAGATACCAAAGACCTAACTTTGGTTGTCCCTTCAGATATCTAAAAATATGTTTAACAGCAATTAAATGAGAGAGTTTAGGATTAGCCTGGAACCGAGCACACTGGCAGACTGCAAACAAAATGTCAAACCTGTAGCCCTAGAAATGTAGTCATCTCGCCCAAGGAACTCATTTCAAACCTCTTTTTCATTACACCCTCAAATTCTGCACACAACTCAGTGCTGGTGGATCCAAAAATGATGTCGTCAACATAAATCTGGACTAGAATCAAATCTTTTCCTACAGTTTTCCGGAACAAAGTTTGATCAATGGTTTCATGCTTGTACCCATGATCAAGAAGATGTTTGGTCAACGTAGCATACCATGCTCGAGGAGCTTAGTGTAACCCGTACAAAGCCTTGTCAAGTCTGTAAACGTGATCTGGTTTCTTGGAATTAACAAAACCTGGTGGCTGATCAACATAAATCTCCTCTTAACTTCCCCATACAGAAACGCAGTCTTAACATCCATCTGATACACAGTGAACCCCATGAATGAAGCATATGCCAGAAAAATTCTAATAGCCTCAAGTCTTACTACTAGGGCATAGACTTCAATGTAATCTAACCCCTTAACCTGACGAAAACCCCGAACTACCAATCGTGCCTTATTACGAACAATAACCCATGTGTCATCTTGCTTGTTTCTGAAAACCCATCTAGTGTCAAGAGCTTTCTGTCCTTCTGGCAGTTTAACCAGTCTCCAGACCTTCAACTTATCAAACTGATTCAATTTTTCATGCATAGCATCAACCCAACTAGGTTCTTTAAGAGCCATTTCTGCATTTTTAGGTTCAATTTGAGAGATGAAACATGAAAACACACAACTGTTTATGTGTCCTGTTTGGCTTCTAGTGGACACCCCCGCCTCAACTGGACCTATGACATTTTCAATCGGATGATCTTTCTGAATTTTTGATGGAATTAACTGCTCAGAGACATCACCGGTGGATTGAAAATTTGACAAGTTCTCAATATCATCAGCAAGAGGGTTCTTCCATCCAGATGTCGCCGTGCTGTGAGAGTACAAGGTGCTGGCGACATATTCATTTGGAGTGTCATCGGGAAACAAAATGCTCCCGAAGATCTGACGAATAGAACTCTCCCCCTCAACATCAGTTGCATTTTCAGTCACATTTGGCGAGCATTCTGGTTCTGGAGTTTTGTTGGACTGATTTTCAGTGGCAGGTGAAGCATTATTCAATTCTGCAACATCGTCATCAATCAGTGGAGAAATATGAGATACAGTCTGTGAGATTTCCTTTGCAACTTCCACTGTGGGATCACATGGGGGTTCGGAGTTGATGACCGGAAACACATTGAATGGTTTGAAAAATTCATTGTAATCAAATAACCAATCGGGACCAACACAAGCATCAGTCTCATTTTCTTCCAGCCAACGAACCTCATAAGACTCTAAAATCTGTTTGGTGGACTTGTTGTAGACCCTGTATGCTGTATTTCCCGCATACCCAACAAAGTAACACTCATCGGCTGCAGCCCCAAACTTTGGAGTGGTCTCGAGGTTCAGTGAAGTGCACGGACAACCAAAGGCTCTGAAGTGTGCAACAGTGGGTTGATGACCGTAAACAATCTCATATGGTGTCTTCATCTTGGACTTGTTGATTATCACCCGATTTTAAACATAACAAGCCGTGTTAACGGCTTCTGGCCAAAAGAACAGTGGCAGTTTGGAATCACACAGCATTGTTCTTGCAGCTTCGATAAGATTTCGGTTTCTTCTTTCAACCACACCATTTTGTTGAGGAGTTCGTGGGGCGCTGTACTGACGAAGCACCCCCTTTTCTGAGCATAAATGATTCAAAGTCGCATTCTTGAATTCTGTTCCATTGTCACAACAGATTCCCTTCAGCTTTAGATTCAGTTGATTTTCCATTAGCACAACGAACTTCTTGATAAGATCTGCAGTTTCACTCTTATTTGACAAGAAAAATACCCATGTAAAACGTCAGTAATCATCAGTAATAAGGAGACAATAAGAGCTACGAGACAGACTCAGAACATGAACTGGCCCGAAAAGGTCCATGTGAAGTAGTTGAAAAACAAATGAGATGGTATTAATCAATTTTGGCTTGTGAGTTTTTCGATGATGTTTTCCCAAAGCACAAGCCACACATTTTTCAACAGTCACAAAATCCGTGATTGGTAAACCATGCACTAAATTGTTTTTAGCAAGACGATTCAGATTTTTTGTATTAGCATGACCAAGCCGACGATGCCAAATCATCGCATTATGTTCTGACACTTTTGAAAACAAACATGTTATTTCGTCAGGAACATTTTTGTTCATGTCGATCACATAAGCATTATCTTTTCGTTGTGATCGAACATGAATCCACTCTTCTGGTATGATTATACCAGGTTTCAGAATTAAGCACTCCTTTTTAGTAAAATGAGTTGAAAAATCTTTGTCACAAATTTGTGACACGCTCAAAAGACTATGCTTCAATTCTGGAACAAAATTAACATTTTCAAACTTTAAAACACCGTTACTTACAGTACCCTTCTGAGTGATCTTTCCTTTCTCTTCTCCCGCAAAAGACACATACCCACCATTAAATGTTTGAATGTTGTGAAAATGGGTAATGTCCCATGTCATGTGCCTGGAACAGCCACTATCAACATACCAAGGTCTGATGATATTCCTCCATAGATGTCCCTGCACAAAGCGCGGGATTAGTTACTTTTTGGTACCCAGTCCATACTTACACTGGGTGACCGTGACTCATCAACGGTTGTCACAGATTGCCATGACATATCCTTTTGATCATCAAAAATGGAATGAGTTGACACTTTCGCCGGAGATTTAGGCAACCATTTATGCCTGTATGATTTGGAATTATAGGTACGAATGGTTGTCATAATCTCCGGTGATTTAGATGTAGATGGAGACGAATCGGTCTTCTTTTCCTGTTTTGGTCTAGCCTTAGTGTTCATGTGAGAATTTGAACTTGGAACACCATTTCTGACTCTTCTGTTGGATATGTTAGATTTGGTCTGATGAGGACTAAACCTGCCAGATTTGTTTCAATTCCAATCATCGTCAAAGGAACTAGCTTGACAATGCCTGAATCCTTGCCTGTACGCGTTATGGGGCATGTATGGCATATTCCTTTGATAACATCCGTAGTAAGGAACATACGGACGACGTGGACAATTTCTGGCAATATGACCAGGAGTGCCACAATTGAAAGAAGTTTGACGTTTTATGAAAAAGTCATTTTTGGCAACTCCTTGTCTGGACTAGTTGTGTGGACCAGTCTGCTTCAGTTTGCGAGAACTCATGTTCTCCCATTTTAACTTATCACCTTGTTTGTCATTAGAGCATCCCTCTTTGACAAATTTAGGTGCAACATATTTTTTTCTTGATGTTTTTGAAATTTTTGAATTTTTAGTTTTATTAGAAACCACATTAGTAGAGTTCAAAGTGTCAACCGAATCAACCACACAAGAAGCCTTGCTCTCCAAAACAGAGCCCACACAAATAGTCGAAATAACAGAATTCAAAACAGGAAGCTTTAAAGAAACATCAGAAACAGTATTATTACCAAAATCAAAACAAGGGTCGTCATCCTCATCAGTCCATTCCTTCACAATTACTCTTTCTGCACATGAAGTAGATACATTAGAATCGTTCATATTTGAAGTAGACGAACCAGCATCAACAGATCTGGTTCCATCACCTTTGTCTTGTTTACCATATTTCATATCCTTTATCTTTTATTCCTGTTCTTTGGTGACAGGAGTAGGAACATAATTGTGATTATATGGAGGGGGAATTTGACTTAATCCTATTCCCTCACCTTCATTTTCTTTCCACCACAGTTGATTTTCAATCATTGAGTTGACAACCTTACTGGATCCATAGAATTTTTTAAAATTAAATTCAGCCTTTTCAAACTTGCTAGTTAGATTTAAAATTTCTAACTTAGAGGCTTCCAGTTTAGCAGTTAACTCAGCGATTTCTTGTTTAGCATCAAGATGGTGACAGCTCTTTATGCTAGAATTAGACTTAAGTTTTTTAATATCCTTGTTCAGAGATTCTATTTTGTCTAGAAAGCCCTTTTCATTTTTCTTAAGTTTAAAATTCTCTGATTTTATTCTTTCCATATCTCTACTTAGACTGTCATTATGAAGCTTATACATTTCAATTTTCTCACCACAATTTAAAGAACATGGTTGAAAACGTACCTCAGATGAATCTAGAGAAGTGAACGCCATGTATGCAAACTGGAGTTCCTTGGCCTTCTCCTCAGCAGTGTTTTCTTCTTCAGATTCTTCAACAGTTGCGAAATTTGCTGTTTGATTTCCAATGTTAAGCGCAGCCATCTGACCTTCCCAAGAGAACGTTTGAGCAACCATACCTCTTTCACCATTACCCGAACTACCTCCACCCTCACCCCGAGTATTACCAACTGGAACTAATGCCCTTTCTGTATTTCCATCTTTGGCTGGGTTAGTACATTCACGAGCGAAATGACCCAGCGCGTGACAGTTGTAGCACCTGAGAGTCTCTTTGTTAAAACCCACCTTTTGGTTATTAGGCATGTTCCAATTATTTCTACCCGTCCTTTTAGTAAACTTCTTTGCATGGAAGACCGCCATAGCAATTTGCCACGAGATGTCCATTTCTTCAACATCATCGGGATGTATCTGATCTAGTTCAGCAGTGACCACAGGTTGAACCAGGTCTCCGGCCAGAAAAGCATGGTAACAGTTCATAAATCCAGCCATTAGAGATATATTCTCTTGAGTCTCTTTTGGTATGGTGGGAATATGGCTGAAGTTCTGACTTGGAGTGGTTTTACCATAATCATTTGTAGACTGACCAGACTTGGTGAAGAATGCTGGAGCTGGATTGGGCGAATTAGATGATGACGATTGACCAAGAGTGGATGAAAACATCTAGAAGTTTCCCTGTGGTGGGTGTTGAGTAGGCTTGAACAGTGAGAAGCTATCTTGAGACATGAGAGCACTGTTAGAAGCAACATTATATCCCGCAGCACTGTAAGAACTGGCGTGATTTATTGCCCGTTGTTTATCATCCATATCACAGGCTTTAATAGTGGCTATCATTTCAGTCATGTTCATTCTGTTAAGATCCTTGGTCTTTTTGATAACCGCAACATTCATGTCCCAATTTTTTGGTAAAGAGTTCACCAACTTGTTGTTAATTTCCGAGGTTTGCAGAAAAATTCCTGTAGTTCTCATTTCAGTCACAAGTGATATAAACCTTTGAAGTTGGGATTCCAATGTTTCTCCCAAAACATGATTAAACATATTAAATTTTTGTCGCATGAGATCTTGGCGACTTCTCTTCGTATCTTCATTTCCCTCATAAACTTCTATCAGTGCCGCCCACAACTCTTTAGCAGACTGTAGTTCTCTAAACTGAAGAGAAATCTCAGGTGAGAGTGCCATGGTTAGAGTGGAAAGAGCTTTCTCATCTTCTTCAACTTTAGCAAAGTCATCATCATCATATAGAGTAACCGGCTTCACAAGAACCTCGTTTGAACCATCCCGTTGATAGGTGATCCTTTGAGGTCCCCTCACAATGCTTTTCCAAATTTTTGAATCTTTCATCTTGGCATAGTGTTAGAGATGGAATTTCCATTCACTGAACCCCTCATGGGACAATAAACGGGGTATACGAGTGGCAGTTCCCATAATGGAGTCAAGTTCCTGATGAAGTGACGAGTTGGTTGAGTTACTAGTGTTAGTTAATTGGGCCATATTAAACTGATTTGATATTGTATTTAAGTCCAATTAAAATTTAAGTCCAGTAAGTCAAAGGGGAGCAAGCCCAAAGTAGTGAACTGGGCTGAGAACACGTTGTGTTGACCGAAAACTCAGACTTTGGCCAAGTGTTGACCGAAAACAAGAACTTTAACCAAATGTTGACCGAAAACTGAATTCTTGACCAATTTGTTGACCGAGAACACAAGTGTTGACCAAAACTTGACCGAAAACCCCTTTTGGCCAAGAACTACGAGTTTCCGAGAACAGGTAATCACCGAGAACAAAATTCAACCGAGAACTAATGGTTATCGAGTACTACAGTGGCCGAAAACAGAAAATCTTCAACTAATCTTGTAACTAACTCCCGAGAACGTAGGATCCTGATTTGTTTCCAAACCAAGGTCAATCTGTTCACAAAAATACTTCTTCATTCTTCTCCGGTCACTGTTTCACCGGAAAAATTATGACCACCGTAGATGATATTCTCGAATCGTTGATATCACAATAACGAGCCTGAAAAGGTCTAAGGCTCTGATACCAATTGTAAGTCCCGAATCTGGATCACTAAAATTATGATATCAATATGACAAGTATAGGTGCGGAATACCTATACTTGGGAATTCAAGAACACGATATGACAATAAAGAGTAACACGGAATTGCTTCAAAACACACGTATATTATTGAATACGTCGGGTGCTTAAGCACTTACAATACTTGATCACCGAATGACTAGGAATGAACAACCCTTTAACCCTACACATGACACACCTATATATAGGGATACCAACTAGCTAGCCGGCCCAAATAAGCAAAAGCCCACCGAGAACATAAAGATGTTCTCGGCTCACATGTAAACCCAAAACCCAAGCCCAAACAAAACAAACTAAAAGCAAACTAAGCTCAAACCACAAAACTAGGCCCAACACTCGTTTAATTGATGGATTTGATTTTGGAAATCGTTTACATATATAAATCTCGGCCTAAACTGACATCCTATACAAGTAAATATATCAAACTATGATCTGTTTTCCATTTTTAATAAACCGTCGAAACCCGAAATCCTAATTCTATATAAACGGTGATGATATTCCAATCAAACTCACATCCACTTTCCCTCGGGCGTCGCTAACAGAAACACTATCATCAATTATATTATCATTACTGTTTACTAGCTCGTTCGTAAGCATTTGTGGCCGGCAACTGTTAGGTCTCGTTCACCATCAATCCAAACGTGTTAAGGCTTTATCGTCAACGCGTGATTTCCCGCATTCTTAATATTCTCATTCATCTTTGTTCGTCTATTGAGGTGAGTACCACATTCCCCTATTTTACTCATTTTCCACGTTTTTGGGACATATGCGAAAATTATATTTCTTATATATACTTATACTCAAAACTGCAACTATTGTCTTATGTGTTGAAAACTTATACCTTACTTGTTTATGTGCTTACTTGCTTATATGCTTCCGCATTCGGAGAGGTCCAACATAATCTCAGAATAGTATGATCATACGCCAGTCATTAGCCTTTGTGCTTCTCGACATCTCGGTTCTACTTGCTCATTTGGTTAATTTGTTATTCTCATATGACTTGTTGCAATTACTTATTTTTATATATACTATATGTACACTTAAACTGGTGTGTTGCTCACTCAACCTTGTGTTGACAAATATACTTTATTTTCAACGCATATGCAGGTATTCATGTGATGTGAAGTAATTAGAAGATCACTTAAGGATGTCTGCTAGAAGAAAATATTAACGAGACAATATTATTTATGATTTATATTTGTTTGATACATTATTGTTTTCTTTGAATATTATATGGATTTTGTTTATATGCAATTTAATTAATAGATAGTGAAACTTATAATATTGCTTGATAGTAACCTTTGAAAAGCTGTGAGCATTCAGTTCACGCCCCGGCATTTCCGCCGTAGGTTGGGGTGTGACAGGCAAGAAGAAAATTCAGGAGATCAATGAAGAAACAAAAGGAAAAGGTTAAAGACGGACAATAATTTCCAAAAGATAAGTTTTTCATTATGTGTCATATTTGTAAAGATATTGGCCACTTTTCATATGAATGTCCAACAAAATATGCAAACAGTTCCATGTTTTCATCAACTAACGAATACATGGTTATTGAAACCGAGGTTCAAACATGGGACAAAGTTTGGTTTGTAAACACATGCTTAAATAATCATATGACAGGAAATAGATTATTCTTTACAAGCTTTAGAAAATCATTTGGGGTGGAAACTATAGTGGATGAACATATTTGTATGTTCATATACGGGGGTGGCATTGTTAAAATTGATATCCATGGGAAAGAGGAATTTATTCCTAATGTTTATTATGTGCCCAGCATGGATAAAAATTTATTTATTTTGGATTAACTTAAAAAACAAGGGTATGAGGTTACCCTAGTTGGAAGTGAATGCCACATTAAAAAACTGAATGAAGAAAGGCCAATGATATGCATCTTGAAGAAACAGCAAGTAATGAAATGCTTGCAGGCCCAAATGGGTCAGGCTCAACTGAATGAACAAACTTAAAATAAAGGCAAGTTGTTTTAGAGAATTAATTTTGAGGCACTAGATTTGATGGTATATCAAGATAGTGAAGAAAAAGAAGTGTTTTATCTACAAAATATATCATCGTATGATGATTGTATGAAGTTCCTAGACATGCTGCAGATCCATTCATTGATCGAGAGATTCAAAGATAATTTTAGAGAAAACTTCTATGGCTTATTAAACTGGTATCATAATGTTTATTTGGTATCACGTTTCAACCGACCCGTCTCCCTTACGTAAGCAATGGGAAGGAAGTCGACCTCTTCGACTTATTTATGTTGATACAACTACAAGGAGGATACATAAAGGTTACCATTAAAAAAACATGGAAATGAGTGACTGTCAATATGGGTCTTGATATTGACATGGACGCAGAAATCAAGACATTATATAAACTCTATTTGGAGACCTTGGGCTTGATTTATGATGTGCTACAAGGAAGGAAGATCCATGTTGAAGAAAACAAAGGTAAGACCGGGCCAGCTGTTGTCCGGGTAAAAAGAGGAAAACTCAAAGAGTAAAGAAAGAAGACCCACTTTTATAATTAAGGGGGGTGTTGAAATTAGTTATAAAAGAGTTTGTTATGTAATTATGTATTTGTTGTATTATTAGTTAAGTCAAAAGAACAAGGGTCGTTTATGTTAGTTTGTATTTATGTCACTATGTCAATTAGGGTTACAGTTATTTAGCCGTCAAGGTTGTTGTGTATAAATAGGATCGATCAAGTCTGGAATATATCAGTTCGTCATTGTATCAAAAAACCTTATGTTCATAATCTATTTTGTTTATTGCAAATCACTGTTCAATCAGATTATTCATGATAACAAACCTTTTCATTCCCACTCTCTATTAAATATGTGTTTATTAAGCTTCTTGATATCCAACAAATGGGACGGGTATACCCGAAACCTTCTTGGTATACCCGAAGGCCGAAACCCAAAACAAATGGAACGGGTATACCCGAAACCTGATGGGTATGGGCCGGGTATGGGATTAGATGATAACCGGCCTGATTTCTCGAAAACACATACCCGTTTACCCGAACCATATACCTGAATTATATACCTAAAAAATTCTTTGTATCTCATAGGTTGTGAAGTATATATATAAAAATTATAATGATATTATTTATTTATTGACACGCTTCTATATATGGAGTACATTATATTTAAATTTGTAATAATTGTTGTATGAATAAAATGTATAAAATAATTATAATGATTAAAAAATGTACTTGAAAGTCCTAACGGGTATGCCCGATACCCGACATATACCCGACGGGTAATGGGCCGGGTATGGGAGACGATTTTACAAACGGGTATGGGTATGGGATTATCAATACCCGACACGTTACCATCCCTATTTCAGTTTCAACGTGAACATCCTCATTCTCTATCATTCACTTTATGTTGGGTGGCAGTTGGCCCAACGTCTAGTACAACCTCCACCATGCTAAAGACCTCCTCATCCAGCCATTTTAATATTAATTAAAGATATGAAACACTCATGCTATCATGCTATGTAATAAAATAAAACTCTATAAGTAAGTTAAGACTATGATTGTGAAATCATGTACTATTCGAGAAAAGCTAATGTTTTCGCTGACGCATTGAGCTAAAAGAAATTATTAGAGTAAATTCTTACAAACTTGTGGTGACAACATGTTTAATGAGGCAAATTAAGAATGCTCAAATGGAAGCACTAAAGGTTGAGAACGTAAAGAAAGAAATTGTAGTAGTAGTTAGCAAAATGAATTAGGAGAAAGGAGTTAAGACCATATCTGGCTGAATGTGGATCCCTAATTAGCATATATCATAATCTAGATTCTAGACGAAGCACATAAATTTCGATATTCCATCCATTCAGGTACCATGAAGATGTATCAAGACTTGAAAATGAATATTGGTGGTAGGGAATGAAGAATGAAGTAACTCAGTACGCGGGCAAGTGTTTGACTCACTTCCACATCAAGGCTGAACATTATAAGCCATACGGTAAAATCCAGCCATTGGAAATACCATAACTGAAGTGTGAGCACATCACAACTAAGCTACGTCGTACAACTAGGGTTATAACACCATCTTGGTGATTGTGGATCGTTGACCAAAAGTAGTCACTTCTTCCGATGCATGAGACTTTTACTTCAAAAGTGTTATTTGAGATGTTTTTTAAGGAAGTTGTTGCATGGCTTGAAGTACCATTATCTTTCATGTCTGAATGAGACTCGTGATTCACTTCATGGTTCTGGAAATGATTCCACGAGGCAACGGGTACGATGTTGATATCAGCACGACGTATCATCCTCAAACCGATGGAATCCAAAGTAGTCATTCAAACCCTCGAGAATATACTATGCCCGGGTATCATATATTTTTGTGGAAGTTAGGAGGATCATCTGCCCCTGACAAACTTTTCCTATAATAACAGCTATCACACAATGATTGGGATGTCGCCCTTAGAGATGATATTATATGACAGACGCTGCAGGAGTCTCGTATGTTGGGACAAGAATGGAATTAAATGGAATTGGGAATATTATAAGTGATCAAGGCTACATTAGAAAAGTTTGAGGAGATAAAGGCTCATATGAAAGCAACGCAAAACCCTCAAAAGTCTTATGCCGATAAAAGACTAATTGTATTTAACGTCGGTGACAAAGTGATGCTCAAGCTATCCCCTTGGATGGAGAGGAGGGGTCTCATTTGAATTCGTAAAAGGGAAAAATTAAGTCAGAGGTTCATCGGATAATTCAAAGTTTTGGCGCATGTGGGCGAGATAACCTACAAGTTGGAACTACGTGAAAAGTTAAATGATACAACCTATGTGTCTTTTGACAATATCAAAGTATATGACATATTGAATTATGTTGAGGAGCCGGTGGCTATTGTCGACCGAAAAGAAAGCGGTTGCGTAAAAAGATCGTTGGTCAAACTAATGTACTTTACTCGGGAAGCGTCAAAAGGAGTGAGAAGAGACAGGATGAAGTTTTACTCGTTTTTGTTTAACGTATAACAAGTTTATGGGGGAAAACCTTTTGTAAGGATGGTAGACTAATTCTAATGTGGTTTAGTTTCGGTTTCAAATCAAGAAACTTGAAATTTAACAAGATGTGTGTTTATCAGTTTAAATATAAAATCCCTCCACTCATTTTTCTATTTGGCTTTGTGATATATTAAATGTTTAATAATGATATCTTAGCCCAATACAATATGCATTAGCCCAATACAATATGCATGTGATTTGATTTTCGAGTTTAACATAACTGAGTTTTCCAAAATCAAAAGTAGATTACATGATTCTGGTTCGATTTAAAAAAAAGGAATTTAGATAAAAGTCGCAAAACTAACCAAACCGAAAAATCAAAACCAAAACCCGAACCAATAAGGAAACATAAGATATAAAGTATTCTTTCCTTGTGGATGGAAGGTCAAAGTGGAATATTTAGAAAGTCAGAGCAACCAAACCAAGAGGAATCACCCTCCATCCTTCGTAACCACCCCGTCCGTCCAACCACCGTCGTGTGAGCTCATGAGTAATCCAACGAATCCCACCGAGCCACCGGGTCCATCTTCTCCAAGGCGAAACTCCAAGCGACCCAAATGCATGTAAATAATTCTTCAATTTCATTTCTTCATCAATAATTATTAATTACCATCAAATCAAATCAATTCACCAATTGTTCATTTCACTTTCCCCTTATTTTCAGATTCTAGATTTACCCAGCAAGAGCTTCCGGCCTGTAAACCAATTCTCACTCCACGATGGGTTATTATTATTATTATTATTAATCCTTTATAATAATAATGTATCAATTAATTAATTTGTTTTAATTGCAGGTGATTTCTGCGTTTATGCTTGTCACCATTGTTTTCGTTCCGATAGGGCTTGTCTCACTCTTTGCATCACGTCATGTAAGCCTTACTTTTTTAATTAAAGTCTTATTATAGTGTTAATTACAGTTTATTTTGGTTGAATTCTTAGGTTGTCGAAATTGTTAACCGTTATGATGATGACCGTGCACCCTTGGGATCGAGAAGTGATAAGGTTCGGATTATACAATCGGATGCGGATAAAACCTGTAACAGAACACTAACTGTAAGACCCTTTTCATCACTTTCTTGATATCTTTTGCTTACGGGTGCAAACGAGTCGAGCTTGGCGTGTTTTGACTTACGAGAGCTCAAGCTCTGCTCGTTTTGAGCTTTTTTTAAAGCTTGAGCTCGGCCCGTGAGTCGTTTATTCCAAGCTCATGCCCAGCTCGTTTATTCTTTATTAGTGTATTTATATACATTTTTTATATTTTGAGAGTAACTTTAAACCTGCCTTGTTATTTATTAATTTATTTGTATACATTTTTAATTATTTTATACATTTTAAGATTAGCTTTAAACTAGCTCAAGCTCATGTGCAGTACCTTAAACGAGCCAAAGCTAGATTGGAGCTGTGTGGCGTAAAATAAATGCTTAGAATTCCAAAAGAGTTGACACTTAAAAATACACAAGGGTCGACAAGCCTAAACGGGCTTGTCGTACAAGGTTCAAGCTCGGGCTCGATTAGTAAACGAGCTTTATATGAGGCTTGGGCTCAGCTTGTATCGATGATCTTGAGTAGCTCATAAGCGGTTCGGCTCGTTTGCTATAATTTATAATCTGATTTGCAGTTTAACATATAATAGATGGTTTTCAGGTGCCAAAACGTATGAAGAAGCCTATTTATGTGTATTATCAGCTTGACAACTTTTATCAGAATCATAGAAGGTATGTTAAGAGCAGAAGTGATCAGCAATTGAGGAACAAAAAATATGAGAATGACACGAGTACGTGTAAGCCTGAAGATAATGTAAATGGCACAACGATTGTGCCGTGTGGGCTTGTGGCGTGGAGTATGTTTAATGATACTTTTAACTTCTCAACCAATAATAATGTGCAATGGCCCATAACAAAGAAAGATATTTCATGGAAAAGTGACAGAGATCATAAGTTTGGCAAAAATGTCTTCCCTAAAAACTTCCAAAATGGAAGTATTATTGGTGGTGCACATCTCGATGAATCTATACCAGTAAGCCTCTTAACACTATGTATTGAATGATGATGATTCTTATCTGGGACACGATCATGAGAAAACTCATTCTTTGCGAGAAAACCAAAAAACTCTGTACTACATATATGCAAAAATCATACTACACGATATACTACATATATGCATATATGCAGTATAACGCATATATGTATATGATGCTTCATGTATGCATATATTTATATATTGAATGATTCTAAGCTTCGAACCATTATGTTTACAAGGATTGTATATTAATATCAACTTATTGGGATGTATATATAGTTAAGTGCACAGGAAGATCTTATTGTGTGGATGCGGACCGCAGCTCTTCCAACTTTTAGGAAGTTGTATGGTAAGATAGAGGTGGATCTTCAAGCAGGTGATACAGTCAATGTGGTTATGCAGAATAACTACAACACCTACAGTTTTAATGGCAAGAAGAAACTTGTGCTCTCAACTGCCAGCTGGCTTGGTGGAAAGAATAACTTCATTGGCATCGCGTATCTTGCTGTTGGTGGATTGTGCTTCATGCTAGCTATGAATTTCACCATTATATATTTGTTTAAGCCAAGGTAATTCTAATACTATATTACTGTGTTGGTTTATATAGACTTTGTTGTTGCTTCCATTATTATTTAATGGACAGGTTACAATTTTCATCGTTTAGGACTTTAGATATATAGCAAATTTCACTTGTCGTTCTTGAACTAAGGAAATAACAGAAATCATTCTTTATGTAATATGTTGTAAAAGTTTACATCCTTTCTTCTAACGGACTTTAGATCTATGGACTATGTGAATTATTTTATTTTTTAAGTTCTTCAGTTCTTGCTTTTTTATTTAGTAAAATATCTCTTTTGAGGAAATGGGATAGAATGACCAAAATGACCTCATGTGCTCTGCACATGACTGCCTGTAACATCTAAATCTAGCGTCCGTTAGAGGAAAGAACATATATTGTTACAAAATATTAACGTAAGTAGTATAAAATTATGCATTTTGTGAGATTAATTTATCGAGGTTATAATACATAAATATGGTGGGATGTTATATAATTTGGTGATTGGAGGTTACTAATTTGTTCTTATTATGTGATTCAGGCAACTTGGAGATCCATCGTATTTGTCTTGGAATCGTAGTCCAGGTGGTCACTGATCGATTCAATCAAAAAATGTGTTAAAAGATGCACGTTTGGGTTGTAAGTATTTAACGTGATATTTTTTGATGTTTTTTTTTCACGGAAATATTGATTTCTTTAACTTTAATGTTGTGTTAGGAAATAGTAGGTAACCGCAACTGCTTTATTGTAATGTGAAATTCTTATTTATTTGGTGATTTCTGCTTGGAAATTTTGTTTTAGGCGTTAGCTTCAAATTATGATGTATTCATGTACTCGTTTAATTTTAGGGGTTCTTTGTGATTTGCTTATTATTATAGCAACTTTATCTGTCCAAAGCGGATATTTGAATATTTACCAGTCAAATAAGTGTTTTAATAAGCAGTTTAAAGTTAAAGGTTGCTATCTAGTGATTCAAATGGTTTGTTAGAAAGGTAGGATAAAATGGGCCATTCTAGAAGTAATTTCAACAAATTTGAATTTAGTTGTTTTAACCATTACTTGGAATAAGGAATTACTAGTTTGGTTGATGGCATGCCATTTAAATACCCTAAAAATAATGAACCGTCTAGACAATTTCATATTGAATTATTTTGCTAGTATTTCTAAAGCTCAATTAGATTTTTAAAAAGTAACAGAAGAACTAAAGAACATGCGTAGTGTGGCGCTTTCCTCACCTAAAGCATCCATAGTGCCAGGAACACCACCCTCTTAGACTATGTGTTGTGGTGGATTAAACCTCCAAGATTCATCCTATCATATTCTCGGTAGTGCCACCGTTGAATTCACCTCGTTGTCGTTCACGCCGCTGAATTTATCCATTCGCGAGCCAACCCATCATTTTCCTCCTTTAGCCCAAGCAAGCATGCTCACCTAGAGTCGTAGTGCCCGCTCGCGGTGAGGGTGTTGTGGTGTGCACCAGCAACTTGGCTTACGATGCCTGCTCTTGCCACATAGTCTTAGGCGCTATGGGTTGCTTTTAGTTGTTTTTTTAATAATAATAATTGGGTAATGATTAGAATGGGGCATCGACTACACGCCTTTTGTGTATAATGCCCTTATGGTGATGTAGCGTCATATGGCGCACAACGCCCCCATAGTGGCGTTATTCACACTACACACGGTCTAATATGTAAAATTCTTACAAAAAAGTTGTCCTGAAGTTATATCAAAATTTTTATTATATATGAAAACATTTTTAGTTCGTGGTTATTTCTGTTGTCGACAGAAGGACAGTTATATCGTTGAAAAACCATGAGTAGAAATTGATCGAAGTCATTTAAAGTTGACTTTATACTACAGCACATGGTTGGGTACAAAAAATCCAAACTTTTAACATTATGAATTATATTTAACATGCATTGATAAAACACATCATTCTCATTACAAGATTTAATAGTACGTAATTAAAAATTAGGATATATAAGTAAAAAACCGTTATCAAACGTGTTCCGAGAAAAATATCATAGTCCAATTCATCACATGCTTTTTCTTTCTAAACCCAAAGTCCCATATGCATCTACAAAATTACCCCTATATACTCTCTTAGGCCATTTTGAATTTAGATTAACCAAACACCACGATTTAAATTTTACAAACAACTTTGAAGTTTTCAAATTATCCATTTCAGCCATCGGTGGTTTGTTGCATGTATTAACATGATTTATAATTAACAAAAGTGTAAAAGACAATCCAAATAAAAGGCACAAAACAGAGTTTTCATGTAAAAACATCCACTCACACATTATAAAACATAAATTCCAACACAAATAAATTATAAATCGAACATCTGTGTGCCCTACGCATAATCCAAACCCGACTGCAGCTTATCGTATCCCACATCCTTCGATACACCCCCTCGAGTCCCTGGCTACACCATCGCCGCACAGACCAGTGAACTCTCCCCTATAATATGTGAAGAAAATTCAGAAAAAGATAAAGTACAAAAATCGAAAACAAAAATATAAAAAGAAAAGTACTCTTTAAGAAGAAACACGGGGACTTCGCAATTAGTGTCGGTTGACTCGTTTAACCCGATCAGTTTGTTTTGGCACTAACTCTTAAACAAAGGAAAATTAAAAAAAAAAAAGGATAGAAGATCTGTTTGGTATGCTTCAGTTGGTCTCCGTAAAGGAACTTCAGACATGCCAGTTTAATAAAATATCATGTGCTAAAATTATTTGGTTAATCTATATTATTTGTAGAAATTTGGGCAATCAAGACACACGACAACCTCTGCTAATACCAGTAATTTTCATACAATCCCATCCAAATATGGCGTTAGAATTTCTGTTCTACAATTTTCACTAAATTTGAGCACTGCTGAAGTGGCATGTACGTATGACAATACATGCAGCAAGTCATTCTCATGTGCAAATACAGCATTTATATTTTTTTTCAAACCTTGAGCAAATAATAAGGCCATGTGTAGTGGAGTGGCTACAATTTGGGGCGAATTGTGACACGTGGAGCCCAGTCAGCAAGGGGTGAGAATTTGTTTTTGGGGTGTAATGGTGTAGGGGTTACAAATTGGGCCCACATTATCTTTTTTATTATTTTCTTTTTATAATTAAACTAATCAAATAAAAACCAATTTGTTTAAATAATTAAATAAAAATGCATTAAAATTAAAAAGAAATACAAAAAAAATACATAACTAAAAAAAATACTAATATCCATAATATTCGCGCATTTTATCGACTCGTCGTCGTTGCAACAATGCGGCCTCTTCGTGTGACCCGGCCGCTTTGAGGGATTCGTATTCTTTACTCATTTCCTGCAACTCCATCATAGCGGCAATCTTTTCGTGTTGTTTGTTGGTTTCTCTCATGGTATCGTTAAGTTCCTCGACAAACTTTTCGTGTTTTTTGATCATTTCTGTGATGATAGCGGTGAGTTTCAGTTGGTTCGGGTTGTTTGTAGGATTCATTTTGCTAGATTTTTTGAAAATTTTGGATATGAATTATGTATGAAATGGATATGAAATGGAGAAGAATGTGTATGTTTATATAGATATTTATATATTGTTTTAATTAATTTAATTTTTTTATATATATTTGACCGTTGCAACGGTCAAATTTAATATAATAATATTAATCTTCAAACAATCTGGCGACAAAAGAACCCCGCCCCCGCCCCATTTCGCCCACATATCGCCGAGGGGGCGGTGTTCGCGCCCCTTCTAGCCCAATTTCGCCCAAACTCCCGCCCCACTACGTTTGGCCTAAAATATAACACACTTCCACCTTTATCACTTCCAACAAGACAATGAGATAACGTAGCGAAATTGTTGACAACCCAGTTTTACTAAATCCAAACCTGTTAACAGGGTCCTATTAGATGTAGTCAAAACTCAGGTAAATATTGCATAAATCAGTACAATAGTAAATAAATAACAGTTTTATTCTTAAATGAATACTGTAAATGTGTAACTAGCCCAAATATACATGAGCATACTCTTTGCCTATAAACCTTTGTTTGTTCAACCTCCTTCCATTCCTCCAAACAACCTGCATTTAACATAAATACGAAAAAAAAAATCTATATAAATAATAAAAGAAAATATCATACAAGAAAGCAGTATTTTAAAAGTTTATTTATAATTGGTAAACTAACATTTGATTTAATGTCGCTCACTAACATAATTTTATCTTTCGAAGTAGAATACATTATTTATAGACACGACTCCTAAGCATCTAAAATAAATTATTATTCATCTGTAATGATGAATTAATCCTATTACATGCTCATGTTTTTCATGTATAACCTTGATTGGACGAAGTGTGACATGATTGGAACGAATGCATTTATCTACAATGACGTTTAAAATTTGGCATAATACATCAGATTTATTGTGTGCACATCAAATGAGTATTTAAAACCCAGTTAAGAAAAGATAGTTTTTTTTCCCTTGTTATATGCCTAGTAAAACAAACTTATGGCATGCATAGATACATGAAATAAAATGTAGTGTAAGGTTTGAAATTTTAAATCAAGTAAAAAGTTAGATTTATTAGCATCCTGGAATGAAGGAAATTCAGCTCCAAGAGATCGATTCGAACAAAAAGGTACCACTATAACTGAAAAATTCACATAATCACAAAGATGGACATAAATAAATTTCGGAGGTGCTATCCACCCTGAGGTCAAACCTACCACTTGATGTAAATGTAAATGTATATAAAAGAAAACGTCATCATCGCACATGTAAGTCATTAACCAGTAAATAAAATATAAAATTGGATCTCTTTGATGATAAAATATAAAATAAGATCACATTAACCAGAAAAATTTTAAAAAAAACAAACAAACATTAGCCATGGACCATTCTTAACAATAGTGACTTTTTGTTCACCAATAGCAATATACATACACCCAATGATAACTAGTAATTAAAACAATAAACAATTGGGTGAATGTATATTACTACCTATTACTGCCCCAAGGACAAAGAAAGAAAGAAAGTGACTTGATAAGGACTCAAGGTAGGGAAAATTCTCAAAATAAGTGTTTATAAAAACGTTTTTCAGGTTTTAGGTGTTATTTGCAAGAAATTCCCAAAATAGGTATTATAATCTAGTCGTGACGAGTAGTTTTTATAACCAATTAGAACTTGACACGTGTCTTTAAACTATCCGTAACGAGTAGATTTATAAGTTCTTTAGTCGCGACGAGTAGATTTAAAGTTAAACTAGTCGCGACGAGTTAACTACTAATAAACTACTCGTGTGGGGAATGTAAACCAGGTAAACTAGTCGTCGCGACTAAATGACTAATGAATTATTTGTGGGCGTTGATTACGAGACATGAAACTTAATTAGTCGTGACGAGCAAATGATTAGTGAACCTGCTCGTTACGGTTAGTTTAAATGCACGTGGCAAGTTTTAACTGGTTTTACAAACTACTCGTGTGTAATCATAAACTACTCGTCACGACTAGTTTATAATACATATTTTGGGAATTTCTTGCAAATGACACATAAAACCTTAAAAAAACGCTTATTTTGGGAATTTTCCGCTCAAGATATCCATCTTCATTTTCGAGAAAAGGTGCAAGCTCAGGGCATCTTTAATGGTGCTTTCAAAGTTTCAAACCAAGACAATAAAGTAGTAGTGGTACTTTCAAACATTTAGTTTATGTTTACAGACTCTGACAAACTCTTTAAATTTTTTTTTTTTTTTTGAACGACCAACAAAGAAAGTATATTAATGCCTAGCAAGGAGCTAGAAGAGATACAAGCACTAAAAACAAACCACCAACATAAACACCCAAAAATAAGAATTACACTTTAAAACGACACCAATCCTCCCAAGTTAGACTATCATCTTTCCTCTATTTTTAACCCAAAGAAAGCCCAAGACTTTTATTTCTTGAACTAAACCTGAAAGTTGAATCGGCAACAAGATCATTCCTCTTCTTCCACAAACACCACGTCGCAATCAAACAAACCGCTTGAAGAACGTTTGCTTTGCTACTAGATAACCTCAAATATTTATGAACCTCCAACAAATCCCGAAAACTAAATAAGAAAAACTCGGGCATTTTGCACCATTATGATAACACACACCATAGAGATTGGGCTAAACCACAAGAAATAAAGATATGCTCTACCGACTCTTCAAGTTCACCACATACCGGGCATAGATTTGAGCACACCGGTATATTCCTTTTTGCCAATGCAACAAAAGTTGGAAGTCGGTCAAGAACCGCCCGCCACGCCACAAAACTAACATTCCTAGGAACCAAACGATTCCAATCGAACACGAACTCCGGCTCGGTGTAGACGTCCGCGGCAATCTTTACTTTAATATCATGGACCGAAAAGCCACCCACTTCATCACCCAACCAAAACACCCTATCGTCCCCTGGTCTCATTCTTATATATTGACATAATTGAAGAAGACCACTTAATTCCACAATCTCATCCACCCCTGCAATCTCACGAGACCACTCCCATTTTCCACAAATCCACTCATCAAGCATAAATAACTGATCCGTCACAAAACAATCCTTTGATTTTTCAATAGAAAATAATTTAGGGAATTGAACACACATGGGAGCCTGTCTAATCCACCAATCCAACCAAAACCATGTTTTTTTCCATTGTTAATTTCATTCTAGAAGCCATTCCTCAAATCAATTCCCAACTCCCACAAGACCAAGTCAATCTTAGCTATGCGATTCCAAGGACATGGGCTCGTAAGCTTAGATTGAATGGCAGACCATGATCTCAACGAATGGTGAACGGCCTAAATCACCACAAACTCTTCAAATGAGTAACTGGATTCAAATCAATATATTAAATAAAATAAAAGGCTTGAATAATAAATATAGGTGTTAAGCGAGTATATTGTATACTTCTATTGATGAACAAAAATTTTGACATTTGAATTTCAAGACGACTATGGTATGATTTACCTTTAAAAGTTGGGCTTATCAGGATGTTAGGCCAAGGTCGATTGGCCATGCCCCATAATCATTTTAAAAAGTATGCCATCGTTCTCTCCTTTACAACTAATCATCTTTGTACCAATTACCAATTACCCTCTTATTATTTGAATTTAAATATCCACAAACATAAAATCGCATTATGCACACGCACATATATGATATCTTCAAACAAATTATTATAGCTGTTTTAATCTTTTTTATTTGATGTATAATTTAATTCTTTTATTTTAATATAAAATATGGAAATTATGTGAATATAATTTGTGTTAAAAAAATGTCATCATTTCATTCGTTTTAAAAAAACGTCATCAACAAGCAGATAGACTCATGATTTTTATCTTTAAAAAATTTATTTATAATAAAAAAGGTTTGTAATAAAAAAAATTCTTTTTTTCGTTCTAAAGAGTTTTATAGAAGAAAATAATGAGAAGGAAAAGAAGAAAGTTTTCTTTTCTTACAAAACTTTCAAGCCAAATATAACGTGATTGTATAAAACTTTAGAGCTCATTACAATATTATTAATTTACTATATCTCAACTTTTTTTCTATTTTGCTACATAATTGTAAAGTTGCAATTTTTTTCTTATATTTTCTTTCTAATCTAAGTCAAAAATGTAATTAATACTTTTTACTTTTATTTTTTTTTACTCAACAATAGCTTTCAAGTACGTATACATTTTTTTTTCTTCCTCTATCAAAATTCTTTTTCTAGTTTTTTAAACCCAAAAATGCAATGTAATACTATTTGGTAGTCGCATTACAGTCATTATGAAGTTTAATAGACTATACAACCCCTAAGTTTTGAGTGTATTAAATGAATATGACTTTTGGCAGTTTAATTGTTGTGTTAGATCAACTTAATTTATATGTAAAATCATTTATAACTTAAAAGGTCATTCACTCTCTTCACACTAATAATACTTCATGGTTTCTTGGAAAAACCATGAATCAATGAGGGATTGTTACCAGCTAAAGATGAATTTCGTTCAAATTGACATGTATAACACGGCAATTGACCGAAACTTGAGTCAAAAATCCCAAATATCTGCCAACTTTGATATTGCAAATACGCAATAAAAAAAACCAACCTAAAGACGTTAAAAAAATTTCATAAAGGTTCGAAGAAAACAAGACGATCAAATGCACTCTTCAAACTTCATACTCGTCTCTTTTTCTCGATCTTACTGCTCCTCTTGTTTTCTTAGAACCTTCATTAAATCATTTTGTTGATTCCAACATTTTCATTTGAGACCTCTTGCATCTTTGAAATAAGAAAGTCGAAAGACAATGGTAATATTTCACTCAAGTTTTGATCAATTTCCATACCATACTCATCATCTTAAACCAAAACTCACATGAGCCATTAATTCATGGCTAATCAAAGATAATTGGAAGACTCTAATTTTTTTTCCAAAAAGCATAAAGATAAAATTAGAGCATTCATAGTCTATTTCCTACCATATATCTATATATAGATACACTAAAATTTAACTTTCACAACGAACTTTAGAAAATATTAAAATATTATACGGTATGAACAATGAAACCCCAAATTTAACTTTCACATATGACATTATCTCTCTCATTTACTCACAACCACTTATAACCATACCATATAATTTACAAAAACCCCTTCACGCAGATATACAAATATAGACTGAGAATGCTCTTAGAAGTTGGTAAATGTTTTTAAATTAAAACAAATTTAATAAAATAAATTTAAAAAATTAAATTACCACAACCAGACTTCCAACTACTATAATCAGCCCGCATTAACCATCACCACATCCCATTAGCGCCACCGCTCAAGCCACCACAACACACATCAAATAAAAACTAGTGTGATTATTGATATAAATTGCTATTTATGAAAGTGAGCATATCCAATTTAGCTAAGCTAAAGCCTGATTAGCCAACTCTACCTACAGTGATCCGAACTTGTTTTCCTTACCTATACACGATTCGCCTACCGGACTTAACAGACACGTTGATATTATTGAACTGCAAGCCTAACCTCTAGAGAATGAAACTATCATTAAATCTGAGCTTTAAAAAAGCCACAACTAAAAATTGCTTGAAACAAGCAGTAGCTGCTAGAAACACACAAAAGAAAAAAAGTAATTCAAAGTGTAAAGAGTTAATAAGTTGTAGGAACATCTGAATGCATTAATAGAAAGAGGATAAGGTCCTAGAATATCAGTCCCATTTCATATCGGCAACGTACAGCACTCTATTTACCATCAATCAGGCAAACGAGCGACTCTAAAATGTTGCCTTTACCAAACATAATAATATTAATGAATAGAAAATCAGGAATTTAAACAAAATATTAAAACATTTACGTTTTACCCTTTCCTCCTCTACCTTCATCCATTTTTTATTTTTTATTTTTCTTTACGATGATATATGAATGGGTGGTTGTAGGCAGGGGCGGATCCAGGAATTTTTATTACGGGGGAACAAAATAAATCAGGTAAAAGTGGGTCAGGTCAAATAGAATAGGGCCAACCAACCATTTTTGTAGGCCCATAGTGAAATGAACTTTCAGGGTATATGAAAGAGTACAAAAATTTAATTGGGGGTCACAATATACTTTTTGTTTATATATGCTTCATGAACTTACTAATATACTTTTTGTTTATGACCCGTAATAACGAACTTGCAAAACGGATCTGTTTATCATAAAGAGATTTGTCGTTCCTGACCCTGCTTCACCTTAATTGTTACTTGAACAAGTAAAAGTTCTGTCTTGGTCCGAGTGAGGATAACATTTCTCTCCAGCATGTCAATGGAGTTTTGAAAAATCCAAACATCTCAGAGATATATAGAGAGGTAGGAATTTATCGAACGAACCGCACTCCTTCGTATACGTCAAGAGTCCATTGATGAGAAGGGGCTGGGGAAAGCTTTAACCCAATTCCTACAGTGATGAATATGAGCGCAATTGAAATTCCTGAGGAGTTATACATTTATGTATTGATAAGACCATTCACTATATATATGCTTCATGAACTTACTAGCAATAGTTGAATAATCGAGGGTCACAAATTATCTTTTTAAAAAGATTTTTTTACATAATAATATAATATTTCTTTGACAAAATTATATTCTAACCAAATAATACAATTCTTACAAAATTGTATAGTAAAATACAAAAAAAGAAATGTACATACCCAAACACAATTAAATGTATCAAACAAAAGAAAAACCAAAATGATAAAAAAAATAAAATTATTAGCTCTTCAACCTTGATAGACAGTAACTTAGTAATAAAATAATATACTAGTTCCTCAACCTTGATAGACAAAAAAGTATAATGAGTTATAGGTTTTAGATGTGTATAATAAAATAATATATTGGCCTTTTAATTAAAAAGAGTTTGGAAGCACAACTCTAAAAAGGCAAAAAGTAAAAAGCATTTAACCTTGCACTACGCTATCTTTCCTGTTTTCTCTTTCATTTTCACGTCAGCATCGTCGGACCGTCGGACCGTCCCTATAAATCCACCAATGACGATAACCGACGGTGGGCACGGGCTGGCAGCTGACGGTGGGCACGGACTAACTGTTGAGTCATAGTACACTAACACATACTTATAGAAGCGACACTCCGACAGCCGGACGGTGGGCACCGGCCCACCGTCGTTCTACCTTGGATCCGCCTCTGGTCGTAGGTTGGCTTATAGCTGACCCCGGTTTGTATCACTCAGAGAATTTCTTCTGAAGAGCATAACTCTTTGTTCTCGGGTCCTCCTCGTGTCCCGGAGGACCCTTTTCTTCTTTATGTATACCACTTGACCCTAGTTGCGTCACCATAAGAGTCGAAATCCTCTGACGTGACATAAGTAAGATAAAACCCCATGTGTGACTCGGATTCTAGCTAGTGACCTCTCCAATGAGAACTAGTTCTTATCTTTATTGTCATAACCAATCGGGCTAGCCCAAAATGTTAATTTCATTTTTTACTTATTATAAGTTTTGAAACAGTGTTATTAAAAAATATATATTATTATAATAGATAGATGTTATTTAACACTTTTAGAATTGAGTTAAGTGTCATTTTAGTACCTGTGGTTTGATCAATTACGCAACTTGAGTACTTTTTTTGAATTTTTCGCAAATGGTTACCCCATGTTTCAAAAACTGGCCATTTTAATACTTTTTCGTAACCCCGTTTAATTTTTCCGTTAGTCAAGGGCATAATGGTAAATTTAGTTATTTTATTTATTTTCTTTTTTCTTTTAAGCCCTAATAATGAAATCCGTTTTATATCATCTTAACCAACAAAAACCACAAGACCACTCATACATCCACCGTATTCATAACCACCACCGCCCTCTTCCGTCACCACCACTCACCGGCGATCAAACTAGGGTTTCAACATTCAACACCGAATGGATCAATCGTTCATAATCATGTTGTCCAACCTCCTCCACCTCCAAAACCACCTGGACCAAACCACCTCCTTTATCTCTGACACCACCACCACCACCTCATCATCCCTCCTAACCACCACCTCCGCCGCCCCACTCCTATTCTTCACCATCGCCTCCGTCCTCTCTTTCATCTCCACCGCCCGCAAACCCGGCACCCCATCCCTACCACCCTCACCCAATACTCCGTCGCCGCGTTTCATGCACTCTCTACTGAACACATCTGGCACATGGAAGCACCTTTACGTGATGCCCAATGGCGCTCCTTGCACGATCTATCATACCCTGTGCTCACCACAATTGTTGATGAATTAAAACCCTATATTGCTCAATCCAACCTCCCGTTACCTTCCAGTGAAATAATGGGATTAGGGTTTGGATTGAGAGGTGAAAGAATGCTTGTTTAAAATGTTCCATTGAGGATGTCGCTGCGAGAAGGTGGCTGGGAGGTAAACCGTAAACGAATATGATGAATGGGATTAGGGTTTGGATGATATTAAAGAGGGGGGGGGGGGGGGAGAGGGAAGGAGCTTAAAAGAAAAAAGAAAATAAATAAAATAACTAAATTTACCATTATGACCTTGACTTAACGGACAAATTAAACGGAGTTACGAAAAAGTACTAAAATGGCCAGTTTTTGAAACCTGGGGTAGCCAGTTGCGAAAAATTCAAAAAAAGTACTAAAGTTGCGTAGTTGATCAAACCACATGTACTAAAATGGCACTTAACTCTTTAGAATTTAAGTATTAAAAATTAAGTATTTATTAATTTATAAATTTTATGCGCCCCACACTCAAATTGCTATAGATATAATCATTCTCCTCCATAACTTTCACGCCTCATAATACCTATTTATCTCTAATTTCTTAAGAGTCATTAATCAAAACTCAGGTATCAACATTTTCGAATGATACTCGGACCAACAATTCCCTGGTCTAGGCTTCCTCCAACTCCCAACTCACGGGTTCTTCCAATTCTCAAATCTTTAGTTCTTTTAATTCTCAAATATTGACTTTTATCGGTTCGTTAATATCAAATTATTCAGATGATTCACTAACCACCCAAGCCCAGTTTCCATTACCACGAACTCTTTGACCATCTCAACCACCCAAACATCCACATTAGCACTACATGATGGTAGTGTGGATGAATTTCTGTCATCACATGTCAAGACGGGCGAAAAGAAGAATAAAGGAGTTGCATCTACTACGAGAATAAAATAGTGTCTGAGATAATGTAAGGGTCTCTCAACCCAACATCAACGTGCCATGCCTCTTTTGATCATGTTCGATTTCAGAAACACTAGTTATAATTATTAATCTTTTTAAAGGTTTTTCAAATTTAGGGTCTAAATCGTTATTTATTTCAATAACCGTGTGTAAACATAAAAGATGGTGATGAGTCAAGAGCACTAACAAACGTTAACAAATAATTGGATCAATAATAAGAAAACTTGATTCACATCACCACAGGATTCCATTCAAAATCTGCCAAACATAACCCAAACATATCCAACCACAACATTTAACCCGTAAAAAGGTTGTGCTTGTGTGTTTATTTAACTAAAAAACATGTTAAAATATAAATAAAAAGTTAGCTAGACCTTGGCTTTGTGTTCTGGTCTATGACTAAACTCAAAGTCGATATGAACAAAGGCACGCTCGACTTCAGGAAGTTGTTCAAGCTTTTCTTGTAACGTTTCACCGATATTATGAGCTTGGTTGAGCAACATATCCTCTGGTAACACAATATCTACCTCCACAAAGTAATGGGAACCAAATGTGTAAGCTCTCACTGTGTCAATATGTTTTATTTCCTCATGGTGGTTCCACACCAGATAAGTCAGTTTTGCTAGGAAATCTGGTGGGGCCGTTCTGCCTATTAACGCCCTCACGTTCTCCATAACCGTCCTCGCCCATGTGCTGATCGTATATAGTGCTATCTGCAACCAACCAATTTACTTTAATAAATAACAAAACAAAGACAGTTAGTTGTATTTATAGTTAAATGGGTTAATTTGAGTTACTCAAGGGACACGATGGCTCACTTGTGAATAACTGGCCAACTTAGAATGCATCCAAGTGGGCCCACAAGGCCACAACCAATTAGAGGTGTGCACGAAACCAAAATAATAAACTATAATCGGTAACAGAACCGTAGCTGAGATAATCGACGTAACCAAACCAAATATAATAACCGGTGACTTGGTTATGTTTTCTTTCTTATAAAACCAAATTTTCAGTTTGGGTTCGGCTTTGCTACAGTAAACAAAACCAAACCAAACCAAAAGAGCAATATTGTAACCTTAAAAAAACTATATTAATTGATTTATAAGAAACTAACAGATGGCGTACGAGAAAAGTTTTCATATGTGTAATAATCAATTAGTTATTTTAGAGTAAAGTGTCAACATCGTCCTTGAGGTTTGTTAACTTTTGCCATTTTCGTTCAAAAAGTTTATTTTTTGCATTTGGACCATTGAGGTTTGTCAATTGTTGCCATTGCGGTTCAAATCATTAACCCCATCTCTTTTTATCGTTAAATCAAGGGGTATCTCTGTCTTTTTAGTTTGTTTAATGTTTTATATTAGTTTTTATTATTTTAACAATAAAATTATATAAAGTTAAGCAACCTCACCCTCTCTCTCGAACCAACCCCACCTTCACACACTCACCGTCAACAAATTCACACCAAAAATGGTTTCCTAATCCACAGATTCACCGGCGCCGCCACTAAAGAAGGTTCATAGTCTAAGGTCGGAGCGGCGGTCTATTGGGCAAGATTTGCGAATCTCAGGGAATCGATTTCACTTCGGCTCCCGGCCGTCTCGAATCGAGGGAAACCCTAACTGTCGCTGACGTGTGCCGTGGAAAGGGGTTGATTTTGGTTAACTATGCTACTGGGTGTATATTTCAGAATGATTCGGAGCATCAAATCAGGTTGGGTGTTGGGTTCAAAGTAAGTTGCAGGTGGTGGTGAAAATGGATTTAGTTTAAGATGGAGATCGACGGAGCTGCGAACCAGTTTCAGAAACTATGAAGATGACGCGGTGTTCTTGTCGTCGTCATAGGCGGCGGCGGTGTTGCTGGTGTAGTCACAAATGATTGGTGGTGAGATTTTTGAATGGAGACGGAAAAAAAACAGATGGAAAAATTGTTAGAAGGATTAAAAAGCTAATAAAACATTAAACAAACTGAAAAGACGAATATACCCCTTGGTTTAACGATAAAAAGGGATGGGGTTAACGATTTGGACCGTATTGGCAACATCTGACAAACCTCAGGTCCAGTTGCAAAAAATAATTATTTTGGACGAAAATGGCAAAAGTTAACAAACCTTAAGGACGATTTTGACACCTTACTCGTTATTTTAAAACAAAAAAGTTTAGGCCCAATGTTTCAAGCCCAAGCTCATTATTTTGAGCCATTTTTTCCGGCCTAAAATATTGAAGCCCAAATGGTAAAACCGAACACAACCCATTGTAAAAGCTGAAAATTAAAACGAACGTTTTCAATAACCCAAAAACCGAATTTTTGGCTTTTTGTTCAGTTTGAGACAAAAGCAACCCAAACCGACCTATACACACCCCTTGGAACCAACCCCTTTTGCACGCCCCGACACACCCATTTTGCATGCTTAGTTTTATCATACTTACAATGATAGCACCGACGGGATCAATCCACCATTTGTAGCGAACGGCTAAAACAGTTGAAATTAATCCGACAGAATTGGTGACAACATCAAAGAAATGATCTTGTGCATACGCCCTCACTATTTCGTTTTGAAATCTTCGACAATAGACCATCAGTAGAAACTTTACCACGGTCACACCCGCCATGATGCCAATCACCCATTTTTCTTTATCACTGTCCATGTCAGAGTGACTCTGAAACCGGTTCCAAGTGCATATTAAACAAAAATCAAGACTGAGAAAAGAAAATTATATTAAACAGAAACTACACCTGTGCAATAAGTTGTCTAGCAGACTCTAGCAATATCTGAAACCCAAGTGTCCCCATTACTGATGCAAAAACAATAATCCCCTGCAGTCCAACATAGTTAGAGCAAAGAGCATTGTGTATATGTACATGTTACATGTACACACATACACACGCGTAGAAATAAATTATGCACTTATTTTGAAATAATTATAGAACTAAATGATTTAATGAAAATGTTAGGAATTGAAAGAAACTATAAAAGTAAAAACCGTATATAACTACATCTTTTATACCAACGGAAATATTTTTTTTAACCATGGATAATATACAATATATCAATCCTATTACTTTGGCCAATCGTAATTCGTTACAATGTGTTGGATAAGACTTATCTTTCAAAATCCTGAAATAGTGAAGGTTGAAGTCCCGTGGGAAATATAAGCTATTTATTTCTTTTGAAAACGACCCATAGGCCTAAAAATAATTTGGAACCACAGGTGCAGTTGAACCTGTTCTTAAATCATGATGATAAACAAGGGATTTGAAAGACTGAAGAGCTTACAACAGGTTGCATCCTGTTCTTCCCGATGGGATAGTGAAACTGATTCGGGTTTCTCATAGCATATGAAGTAAACCACAAAATAAACCCGGATAACAAGTCCAACAGTGAATCCAAGGTTGAAGCAATAACAGCTAAAGATTTGCTCTCAATGGAAGCATAGACTTTGGCTATGAAAAGAATCAAGTTAGCCACATTCGACACGGTGATTGCGGTTCTTTCACTCTTAGCCAAATTCTTCATTTCATCCTGCATACAACAAATTAACAAAGTGAAAAATCTATTTTAATGACAAGTTACAATAAATAATATAAAAGTAGCAAACGTACCTCGGTTAAGGATTCAGGCAAACATCCCAACTCGTTAATCGTTTCCATCTCGTTGAATCCTTCTAGGAGTCGTTCCTGTTTCTTGTAGTACTCGCGAACCTTTACATGCCTCCCTGAAGTTTAGGGAGAACTAATTTTGTAAGAATATACTAAGCTTGTTACCCGGGTCGTGAAGGTTGGTAAGTCAAACTTGATACATGACTAGATCCTATTATCATGTCATACACATGAACTGATTACGAAATGTGTATTCACAGGTTGACACAAACACAATTCGTTTAACCCTAAACAGATTATATGTTTTCTTTATATATTTGAACTTTTAAAACTCTAAGTATAACTTTTTTTTTCTTTTTTTCATATTAATACTTTAAAACTCTAAGCTTACGTATTAATTTTCTTTTAAAGCAATTATATTCAAATAACACTAACTTATTTTTAAACTTTAATATATTGGCCTACAAAAATACTTAACTAGTTTAAATTACCACATAAACACATCAAAATAAATACTCCATGATACGTTAAGCTAAACTAACGTGTAGTTCGACTTGAAACCCAAACTCGCAAAGTTTGTATGTGTTTTCGTATGTGTAGTATGAGAGTCACACCCTTACGATCAAATGAACCAAATAGCAAAATACAAATTCCAAATGTAAATATCATACTTTAGACACTAATGATCGATCATAAAAATTGGTTTCATGTTGCAAGATTAAAGTAGAGTCAACAGTGTGACATATTTGAAAGTAAATGAAGTGAAATTAAAGATAGAAGAAAGTAAATACTCGGAGTACGGCGGAATAGGCGACGAAAGGCCGAAAAGCGGTCAGGAGAAGTAGAGTTGGCAGTAGAGGACTGTGGAAGACGGAAGTGATCGATGTTGAGTCTCCATGACGAAGGTTGCGGTGGTGGTGGAGATAGGAGGCGGTTCGACGGAGCTGCGCCGCCTTCGACATCGGTGATTCCGTGATCACTTTCCATTGATATATGATCCAACAATTTGTTATCTTTGGTAATTAATGTGAAGGAGTAATAATGTTGAGAGGGAATGGAATGGAATGGAATGAAAACTACATGCAGGAAAGCGGTTAAGTAAAGTGAGAGAAGAAGAAGATATTCATAATATTCTATTCTCGTATATATGATATGATGGATGTCATCATCATATTGCACTACTAGGGATTTTTATTTTTTTATTTTTCTACAAACCAACTACTCCACTTTAAACTAACCCCATCGTGCTTTACACCATTCTAAATTTGATAATAATCAAAATAAAATAATAATAATAATAATAATCATAATACCTATGACATTATCCTATCCTCAAATATCATCACCGTGTTTTGATCTTAATGGTATGAAATACAATGATAACTTTACACTTAAGCAAGCCTGTTAAACCAAACTTCTTAAAAAAACAAAAGAAAACCATTACGTAAACCATTAGCATGGTGGTGTCAAGTGTCATGAGTCATGACATGAGTGGTAAAGGACAATGAAAATGTTAATTTGTTATGTCAATAGATTAACGAGTAAAGAAACCATGTGAAACTTGATTAAATTATGCATCAAAGTGTTATAAAAAATGTAACAATACATGTAAAATTAAGAAACTTGTAAATAACCATGTAAAAATGCATTAAAACCTTAATAATATTGTAAATTTAAATGCATTAAAACCTTAAAACCTTAATACTTAATGCTCTCATTATATAACACTTAAGATGCAATATAAGTATAAAGGTATTAATTGCAAAAAGGTTCGTAAGTAAAAGTTCTTAAAATATAAAAATGTATTGAAAGCAATTTATTTGGGTGTCTTTAAATCACTTTAATTAACTCTCTATGCGTACAACATTGAACTAAGCTACTCCATTACGGTTCTTTAGTTGGCAAATATTAGTTCACGCACAGGCTACTCCCCGATAAAAAACAGAAAATTAGCTGGCAATTCTTTGATATATATTTATTAATTTATTTATTTTAGACTTAATAAGGTATGACAGCCAAGTGTGATATAAATGGTGATAAGTTCACCATAAATAACAGAGAAAGGTGATATGCTCTATTGTTAATATCTTATAATTTCAATGTGTTTGAAAAAAAAAGTCGTTGAATAATAATGAAAAGGAATGGGAATCCAGTATTTCAAATGAAAATCAAAATATACTGCGATCAAGTGACAACACACAACTACGAGTTTTCAAATTAAAAAATTGTATGATTTTAAGAATACACGCATTGAGAAATTACCTAAAGAGTAATAGTAACCGATTCGAGATGATTAATCTTCCAATATAGTTAATCCGTTGAGTGGATCAAGCTCTAAAGAAATAAAGAAAAGAACAAGACATTTTACTTCATAATTTTCTGCTTAATTCATTCTTAAACTTGCAATTCCTTTTATAGGCTACATGTGAAAGTAACAAACTGAAATATAATGTAAAACTAATATAAACATGAACTAAACCACTAACCTAAGATAACTTCCCACTAACATAAAATAAACGAACTAATAAATATATTAAGAAAAAAAACTAATTAAAACAAGAAGTTGCATGGTGAACGTGGGTTGACCAAGGGGTCTTGCATGCGCATGAAGACTTGAACGTGGAATTGTATCAAAGAGGCATGACGAATTTTGTAAATTTGTAACTTAACCAGGAAACATACTCTCGTGTAATCAATCTACATCATGCAATCAGAGTTAATTAAAACTTTCGTGGAAACGTTTACTGGAAGCATTCGTTACAAAACATTCAATCTCTTCTTTAATACTATAAAACAAATCATTATATTTAAAACATCTTTTCTTCCATCTTAAGATGCCAGCCGTTCAATCCATGCCATGTGCCATCCTCATGCTAGTTCTTTGGTCTGATCACCTGCATGCATACTAAAAGTCAGCTACGCTGAGTGAGTTCTAGTTAATCAAGCAACTTATCATACAACCACTACATGCATCATATACGTATCCGAAGACACGTAGTCCACTATCTAACCTGCTTACCTTACCACCTAGCCTCTTATTTACACCTACCACCTTGCCACTTTGCCACTTTAATAACGTATAACGTTATGCCACTTTGCCGCTTTAATAACGTATAACGTTATGCCACTTTGCCACTTTGCCGCTTTAATGACGCAGTCACGTATAGGCTTACCCTACCACGTACTATCGTCATGCCACTAACACTCTTACTACACTCTTGCCACTTCTAACACGCTCTACCTCTACTTGTCTACAACATGCTTCATATCATTTACATAATAAGCAAGTCACATCAACAATCATACACACATAATAACGATGGCACGTACAGGCTTTCCCTATCACGCGCTCACGTTATGCCACTAACACCCTTACTAGACTCTTGCCACTTCTAACACACTCTACCTCTACCTGCCTATATCACACTTCATATCAGTTCAGTATTTACGTAATAAACAAGTCGCATCATAACATTCATACACACTATCAACCACTTGGAATTTACTATCCTTGGCGATACGTGCAATATCCGAAGATCGTTCACGTACCGACAAGCATTATAAAATATATACCTCGTATAACATCTATAGCATACACTTACCACTTAAGGTAAGTGTATTCACACTTCACATCGAGTATGCACACAGCCCCGAAAACATAACAAGGAAATGGGGCTAGAAACTCACCTGAACTTTGCTTCTTCCTCCGATAGTTGTAAATCTCTTCTTTAACTGAGCTCGGCTGACTGTATAAGTTACACGTATCAATACTCGCCTGATTTAATCTGGTGGCCTAGTATTAGCTTACTTTTACTTATCGTTTTTAATTTATTTTCTAATCGAACTTGACTCTAGGCGAAGTTAAACCTTAGGCGAACTTAGCTTTAGACGAAGTTAAACCTTAGGCGAACTTAGCTTTAGGCGAAGTTAAACCTTAGGCGAACTTAGCTTTAGGCGAAGTTAAACCTTAGGCGAACTTAGCTTTAGGCGAATTTGTCATCAGGCGAACTTAGCTTTGCAGTGAAGTTGTCATCAGGCGAACTTAGCTTTGCAGGCGAAGTTCATCAGGCGAACTTAGCTTGCAGGCGAAGTTGTCGGCTGCAGCTACTGTTCGTTCTTAAATCCTTAATCATCTTCGTTTCTTAACCAAATAACTCGATTTAGGTATCCACGGAATCGTCTGACCAACGCCTACAAACCCCAACCATCAAATCGGCCTAACATCGATGTTTAAGGGGTGCGATTTAGGCATATAGGTTACGGGTTCTTTTATCAATCGATTAACCCATCAAATCTTAACCATTTTCAGTAAGTTTAGTTTTGTTGGATTCGTTTTTACCATACAAACACAGATCTACCATTTCTATACTAATCCAAACCTAAACGAACAAGTTCTCGATATAAACGTACCGCAAATGAGTCGAACTACGAACACGAGCTGGTCTTGTTGCTTTGGTTCGTCACGACGATCTAGCACCAACAAGCTCGGGTCCTCGCCTTTGGATCTTGGTTCGGGTTGTGTGTGTTTTGGGGTGTGTAGAGATTAGGATGGATAAATGGATGGAATGGAAAGGATTGGGGTTTAAGGGGGTATTTATACTCCCTTAAGCCCATGGACCGAAGGCCCATATTTCATTTTGGTCCCTATCTAATCCCATCTAATTATCCTACTAAGTCTTCATATTTTGCTATTATTATTATTATCGTTCCACTAACTCGTTTATTTCACCCGACAAAATAATTTATTAAATATTACTTTAGAAATTTCGGGATGTTACAAGTCTTCCCTCCTTAAAGAGGTTTCGTCCCCGAAACCTAGCTTATTTCTTTAAAAGGAATACCTTTGTAAAAGGAATACCTTTTTCTTTATAATCGCACACTTTATTGAATCACCTTTGCTTTCTGAGTTATCCTTCTTACTCCCGACTTTGCAGCCATCGAATGGTGGTCATGTGTTTTAGCTATTTAAGGTAGCTTGTCCATGAGGCTCTCGATGTCTCAAGTCTCGTCTCGTCTTTCCAAGGGCTTCCTTTGATGATTTTGTGACAATTTGGCAACTCTCTTAGCATATCTGACTACAAGCTCCAAGCGTGACTTCTTCATTACTTTTTGCAGTTGGAGTCATGTTGTTTCGTATATCGCTCTGACTCAGATTCTTCTCGTGTCCGCCTCTTTTGTAACAGTCATCTATCTTATCTCTAAGGAAACACAAATGTTATCACTCTAGGAATTATTTAACACGTGATTCGTAAGGTAAGTAGTTAATGACGTTGATCAAGTGTAATTAACTATTTGCGTTACTCCTCAGGTTCTATATACTTCCCTTCATGATTTCACTTGTGCTTGTTTATACTCTTAAACAGTTAATCAGTTAAGATCAATTAATCATATCCCTAACCTGCACTCATTCTTCATTTAGCAAATAAGCCAACATTAACATACACCATTTACCATACACTTTACCTTTACTAAGCTTGCTTGAGTGACACATGGCTATCTTGAACTGGCATCTTCTTTCTTTCTCATTTTAAATCTCATTCTCTGTTCGAGTCTAAGCATGTAGGATGCTTAAATCTCTCGAACTTATACTCTGATACCAACTTGTAAGGCCCCGAACCCGGTAGCCCTACTTTAGCGTCGGATTTACTCATAAACACAGTTCTTGCAATCAAAGTTAATTAAAACTTTCGCGGAAACGTTTACTGGAAGCATTCGTTACAAAACATTCAATCTCTTCTTTGATACTATAAAACAAATCATTATATTTAAAACATATTTTCTTCCATCTTAAGATGCCAGCCGTTCAATCCATGCCATGTGCCATCCTCATGCTAGTTCTTTGGTCTGATCACCTGCGTGCATACTAAAAGTCAGCTACGCTGAGTGAGTTCTAGTTAATCAAGCAACTTATCATACAACCACTACATGCATCATATACGTATCCGAAGACACGTAGTCCACTATCTAACCTGCTTACCTTACCACCTAGCCTCTTATTTACACCTACCACCTTGCCACTTTGCCACTTTAATAACGTATAACGTTATGCCACTTTGCCACTTTGCCGCTTTAATAACGTATAACGTTATGCCACTTTGCCACTTTGCCGCTTTAATGACGTAGTCACGTATAGGCTTAACCTACCACGTACTATCGTCATGCCACTAACACTCTTACTACACTCTTGCCACTTCTAACACGCTCTACCTCTACTTGTCTACAACATGCTTCATATCATTTACATAATAAGCAAGTCACATCAACAATCATACACACATAATAACGATGGCACGTACAGGCTTTCCCTATCACGCGCTCACGTTATGCCACTAACACCCTTACTAGACTCTTGCCACTTCTAACACACTCTACCTCTACCTGCCTATATCACACTTCATATCAGTTCAGTATTTACGTAATAAACAAGTCGCATCATAACATTCATACACACTATCAACCACTTGGAATTTACTATCCTTGGCGATACGTGCAATATCCGAAGATCGTTCACGTACCGACAAGCATTATAAAATATATACCTCGTATAACATCTATAGCATACACTTACCACTTAAGGTAAGTGTATTCACACTTCACATCGAGTATGCACACAGCCCCGAAAACATAACAAGGAAATGGGGCTAGAAACTCACCTGAACTTTGCTTCTTCCTCCGATAGTTGTAAATCTCTTTTTTAACTGAGCTCGGCTGACTGTATAAGTTACACGTATCAATACTCGCCTGATTTAATCTGGTGGCCTAGTATTAGCTTACTTTTACTTATCGTTTTTAATTTATTTTCTAATCGAACTTGACTCTAGGCGAAGTTAAACCTTAGGCGAACTTAGCTTTAGACGAAGTTAAACCTTAGGCGAACTTAGCTTTAGGCGAAGTTAAACCTTAGGCGAACTTAGCTTTAGGCGAAGTTAAACCTTAGGCGAACTTAGCTTTAGGCGAATTTGTCATCAGGCGAACTTAGCTTTGCAGTGAAGTTGTCATCAGGCGAACTTAGCTTTGCAGGCGAAGTTCATCAGGCGAACTTAGCTTGCAGGCGAAGTTGTCGGCTGCAGCTACTGTTCGTTCTTAAATCCTTAATCATCTTCGTTTCTTAACCGAATAACTCGATTTAGGTATCCACGGAATCGTCTGACCAACGCCTACAAACCCCAACCATCAAATCGGCCTAACATCGATGTTTAAGGGGTGCGATTTAGGCATATAGGTTACGGGTTCTTTTTTCAATCGATTAACCCATCAAATCTTAACCATTTTCAGTAAGTTTAGTTTTGTTGGATTCGTTTTTACCATACAAACACAGATCTACCATTTCTATACTAATCCAAACCTAAACGAACAAGTTCTCGATATAAACGTACCGCAAATGAGTCGAACTACGAACACGAGCTGGTCTTGTTGCTTTGGTTCGTCACGACGATCTAGCACCAACAAGCTCGGGTCCTCGCCTTTGGATCTTGGTTCGGGTTGTGTGTGTTTTGGGGTGTGTAGAGATTAGGATGGATAAATGGATGGAATGGAAAGGATTGGGGTTTAAGGGGGTATTTATACTCCCTTAAGCCCATGGACCGAAGGCCCATATTTCATTTTGGTCCCTATCTAATCCCATCTAATTATCCTACTAAGTCTTCATATTTTGCTATTATTATTATTATCGTTCCACTAACTCGTTTATTTCACCCGACAAAATAATTTATTAAATATTACTTTAGAAATTTCGGGATGTTACAAGTCTTCCCTCCTTAAAGAGGTTTCGTCCCCGAAACCTAGCTTATTTCTTTAAAAGGAATACCTTTGTAAAAGGAATACCTTTTTCTTTATAATCGCACACTTTATTGAATCACCTTTGCTTTCTGAGTTATCCTTCTTACTCCCGACTTTGCAGCCATCGAATGGTGGTCATGTGTTTTAGCTATTTAAGGTAGCTTGTCCATGAGGCTCTCGATGTCTCAAGTCTCGTCTCGTCTTTCCAAGGGCTTCCTTTGATGATTTTGTGACAATTTGGCAACTCTCTTAGCATATCTGACTACAAGCTCCAAGCGTGACTTCTTCATTACTTTTTGCAGTTGGAGTCATGTTGTTTCGTATATCGCTCTGACTCAGATTCTTCTCGTGTCCGCCTCTTTTGTAACAGTCATCTATCTTATCTCTAAGGAAACACAAATGTTATCACTCTAGGAATTATTTAACACGTGATTCGTAAGGTAAGTAGTTAATGACGTTGATCAAGTGTAATTAACTATTTGCGTTACTCCTCAGGTTCTATATACTTCCCTTCATGATTTCACTTGTGCTTGTTTATACTCTTAAACAGTTAATCAGTTAAGATCAATTAATCATATCCCTAACCTGCACTCATTCTTCATTTAGCAAATAAGCCAACATTAACATACACCATTTACCATACACTTTACCTTTACTAAGCTTGCTTGAGTGACACATGGCTATCTTGAACTGGCATCTTCTTTCTTTCTCATTTTAAATCTCATTCTCTGTTCGAGTCTAAGCATGTAGGATGCTTAAATCTCTCGAACTTATACTCTGATACCAACTTGTAAGGCCCCGAACCCGGTAGCCCTACTTTAGCGTCGGATTTACTCATAAACACAGTTCTTGCAATCAGAGTTAATTAAAACTTTCGCGGAAACGTTTACTGGAAGCATTCGTTACAAAACATTCAATCTCTTCTTTGATACTATAAAACAAATCATTATATTTAAAACATATTTTCTTCCATCTTAAGATGCCAGCCGTTCAATCCATGCCATGTGCCATCCTCATGCTAGTTCTTTGGTCTGATCACCTGCGTGCATACTAAAAGTCAGCTACGCTGAGTGAGTTCTAGTTAATCAAGCAACTTATCATACAACCACTACATGCATCATATACGTATCCGAAGACACGTAGTCCACTATCTAACCTGCTTACCTTACCACCTAGCCTCTTATTTACACCTACCACCTTGCCACTTTGCCACTTTAATAACGTATAACGTTATGCCACTTTGCCACTTTGCCGCTTTAATAACGTATAACGTTATGCCACTTTGCCACTTTGCCGCTTTAATGACGTAGTCACGTATAGGCTTAACCTACCACGTACTATCGTCATGCCACTAACACTCTTACTACACTCTTGCCACTTCTAACACGCTCTACCTCTACTTGTCTACAACATGCTTCATATCATTTACATAATAAGCAAGTCACATCAACAATCATACACACATAATAACGATGGCACGTACAGGCTTTCCCTATCACGCGCTCACGTTATGCCACTAACACCCTTACTAGACTCTTGCCACTTCTAACACACTCTACCCCTACCTGCCTATATCACACTTCATATCAGTTCAGTATTTACGTAATAAACAAGTCACATCATAACATTCATACACACTATCAACCACTTGGAATTTACTATCCTTGGCGATACGTGCAATATCCGAAGATCGTTCACGTACCGACAAGCATTATAAAATATATACCTCGTATAACATCTATAGCATACACTTACCACTTAAGGTAAGTGTATTCACACTTCACATCGAGTATGCACACAGCCCCGAAAACATAACAAGGAAATGGGGCTAGAAACTCACCTGAACTTTGCTTCTTCCTCCGATAGTTGTAAATCCCTTCTTTAACTGAGCTCGGCTGACTGTATAAGTTACACGTATCAATACTCGCCTGATTTAATCTGGTGGCCTAGTATTAGCTTACTTTTACTTATCGTTTTTAATTTATTTTCTAATCGAACTTGACTCTAGGCGAAGTTAAACCTTAGGCGAACTTAGCTTTAGGCGAAGTTAAACCTTAGGCGAACTTAGCTTTAGGCGAAGTTAAACCTTAGGCGAACTTAGCTTTAGGCGAATTTGTCATCAGGCGAACTTAGCTTTGCAGCGAAGTTTTCATCAGGCGAACTTAGCTTTGCAGGCGAAGTTCATCAGGCGAACTTAGCTTGCAGGCGAAGTTGTCGGCTGCAGCTACTGTTCGTTCTTAAATCCTTAATCATCTTCGTTTCTTAACCAAATAACTCGATTTAGGTATCCACGGAATCGTCTGACCAACGCCTACAAACCCCAACCATCAAATCGGCCTAACATCGATGTTTAAGGGGTGCGATTTAGGCATATAGGTTACGGGTTCTTTTATCAATCGATTAACCCATCAAATCTTAACCATTTTCAGTAAGTTTAGTTTTGTTGGATTCGTTTTTACCATACAAACACAGATCTACCATTTCTATACTAATCCAAACCTAAACGAACAAGTTCTCGATATAAACGTACCGCAAATGAGTCGAACTACGAACACGAGCTGGTCTTGTTGCTTTGGTTCGTCACGACGATCTAGCACCAACGAGCTCGGGTCCTCGCCTTTGGATCTTGGTTCGGGTTGTGTGTGTTTTGGGGTGTGTAGAGATTAGGATGGATAAATGGATGGAATGGAAAGGATTGGGGTTTAAGGGGGTATTTATACTCCCTTAAGCCCATGGACCGAAGGCCCATATTTCATTTTGGTCCCTATCTAATCCCATCTAATTATCATACTAAGTCTTCATATTTTGCTGTTATTATTATCGTTCCACTAACTCGTTTATTTCACCCGACAAAATAATATATTAAATATTACTTTATAAATTTCGGGATGTTACAGGTTTTGTGTAGGCTTCTAACATTAGTGTAGGATCTGGCAACTTAGTGTAGGTTTAATCTATTCATGTATGATTACTGTGGTATTATTATTAAGTAAAGAAGTTCGATCACCATAAACATTAAACCAAAAAAATAACCCTACACAATACTTATCGTACTGTGTAGGGCCGACACATATACAAGGTTCACACAGTATTATTGGTTCTGTGTAGGCTTCTAGCATTAGTGTAGGATCTGACAACTTAGTGTAGGCTTATTCCAATTGTGTATGATTATTGTAGTATAAAAGTTTAGTAAACTTTGAATAGTTATCGCATAACTAATATATGGTATGTGTATGGTTAAAATACTTGTGTGGCTTAAACTTTGTGTAGGATTACACCTAGTCGTGTAGCCATTTATTCCTTTATGTAACACATGTGTAATAATTTTTTATGGAATGTGTGTTATGTAAATGTGAATTATGACATAGGTGGTGATTTAGGAATGTTATTAAAAGATGATTGTTTTAGTTTAATTGTAAAATACCAAAATAACCTTTTCCTCTTAAATCCAATAAATGAAGCATCTCAATATTACAAGTTTGCCATCTTTTATGCTAACCATAGATCAAACACAATCAAGGGTTGTAACTAATTTCTCGCACTTCTCTATCTAATTCCATTTCTCTCTTGAACCATCTCATATATATATATATATATATATATATAATAATAAGTTATCATAAAGCCTAAATTACTAGAACATTCACATTCTCTGTCTCTCAGTCGTCACCACTCACGACATTCCATCTCCGGCAATCAACTCCTCCTCTGAACTCCGGCTATCAGCGCCTTCTCTGAACTTCGGCCATGCAACCGTCGGTGCCTCCTCCAGTCGTCACAGCTTGTTTCCTCATCGTTAACCCTACTTAGTAAGTTATTAAACTCTCTAATTGGAATCCGATTTTGTAACATCCTAAATATTCTCATAATAAATAAAGAAAGTTGGTTTAATTTGTCGTGCGTTTAATAATATTAACTAACTATGGAAAAGATCATGGACTTGGATTTAATTAAGATGGATTAAGTGTAATGGGCCTTAGGTTCATGAGCCTTAAGGGGTATAAATACCTCCTTAAACCCTAAACCATCATTCATTTCCATCTTATTCTCTATACATTCAAAACACACACACATACACTACACCATATTTCGGCCGGGAGAAAGAGAGGTGAGGTCCGAGCAAGCACACGCGATTCAAGATAGATACAAGATCTAGAGCCCTTAAGCAAGCTAACCGAGACCGAAGAACGTATAAAGGTAAGCCGTTTTACCTTTAAAGTTTACATTTTTATAAACGTTTAGCCTTGAAACTTAGAACGAGAGTAGAACGGGTGTAAACGAAACATAAAGTTATAAACTTGATGATAAATACGAGTGTAATGAACCCGAAAATGGAGACGGCTCGAGTAATAAACCCTTAACACTAGTATTGAACGTTTTTGAACTCAAAGGTCCAAACTTTACGTGTTTTCGGGTCAAACCATATCCAAAAACGACCATAGGAATGATCGCGGGTTAGTCAAATACCATAGGATTTCTCAGTAAAACGATGATGATTTTGGGGGATTAAGATTGAACAGAGGCGGCAGCTGGGCAACTTCGCCTGCAGGTAACCTCGCCTGCAGCTAAGTTCGCCAAGCTATAACTTCGCCTGCCAAATAAGTTCGCTCATGGATAAACTTCGCTACATGCTAAGTTCGCTGGTGGCCAACTTCGCTTGTATAAGTTCGCTTGTATAAGTTCACTTGTATAAGTTCTCTTGTATACAAGTTCGCTGATGTTAAGTTCGCTTATTGTTAAGTTCGCTTAATGATAAGTTCGCTGGAGTTAGCAAATTAGGATATAAATTAAAAACCTAACGAAAAATGTGTTAAGACAGTTAATGGAAATAAAATTTTTCCAAGCTGACCTGGCAGCTCGACCCCAGCCAGGGGCTCTGCCCCTTGGACCCTGCTAGGGGCTGCCGCCCCGAGACCCCGCTGCCAGGGGCGCTGCCCCTGGACCCCCGTTCGTTGTGGGTTATATAAAGATAGAAATACAACATGAGTAGTAGTAGTTAATTGATACATGTAAATATTATACAGTTAGCCGTACACAGCTCAAGAAGGGAATAACGATTAACGGAGAGCATAACATGATTCAGGTGAGTTTCTAGCCCCACTTCCTTGTTATGTTTTCGGGGCTGTGTGCATACTCGATGTGATAGTTAATACACTTATCTTAAGTGGTAAGTGTATGCCTTGTATGATTTATGTATGATGATTGTTTGACGGTGCGTGAACGATCTTCGGATAGCATGTACCGTCAGGTTGTAGTTAAGATATGATTGATAAGTATGATGAAAGATATGATATATGTATGAATATATGATGTATGCATAATGTATGTATGTTACGATGATGGTACGTGAACGCTCTTTCGGAGATTGCACGTATTGTCAAGGAAAGTATGTATGAACAGGTACGGTACAGTTACACGAAACAAAGGGACCGGACCCTAATAATATCTATAATGTTAGGGACCAGACCCTTATAATATCTGTGATGTTAGGGACCAGACCCTTATAATATCTGTGATGTTAGGGACCAGACCCTTATAATATCTGTGATGTCAGGGACCAGACCCTTATAATATCTGTGAGGTTATAGGGCGAAAGGCTCTTTAAAACGTATGATTATGTATGTAAAGAAAGTATGAAGGTAAGAATGAAAGTATATGCACTTATGTGCGTATGAAAGAAATTTAAGAGGTTAAGTCTGAAATGTAAGAAGGTATTGTATCTGTATGTGATTAACTAGAACTCACTCAGCGTAGCTGACTTTTAGTATGCACGCAGGTGAGTAGAATGAGGCAGGTAGCTTGAGGAGGACACATGACAGAGTTGGATGAAGCTGGCATCTGAAGATTTTACTATGATGTTTTATTTTAAAAGACTATGTTTTGTTTTTAAATGACTATGAATGCTCGATAAGACAAGAATTATGGTTATGGAATGTAATGGTTTGAATGTTTTTAATGTTCTGCGAATGTTTTAATTAACTCTGATATTTAGAACTGCGTTTATGAGTAGATCCAACACGAAAGTAGGGCTACCGGTAACGGGGCCTTACAGATTTACTACCTACCTATTATCCAGATTTTTTAACGTGTGTTATCGTGTATACTAGGTAGTAACAGGTTTGTGTTCGTGTTTGGAATACAGGTACACGATAAGTTTTCGTGTCGTGTACATGTATACACATTTTGTGGTCGTGTATTATTGTGTACAGGTATACACGATATGTCAGCCCTAGAGATGGGGGACCCATATGTTAGATGCTTGTTGCAAGAGAAATGAGAGGATGGCTGGGCAGATGAGGTGTCATAGGGCAGGTGAGAATAGCGAAAAGAAAGGGGTCATTTCTATTCTCTTTTGCTTTAGAAGCTCTAGTTTGTATCTTTCATATTAGAAATCTGCCTCTTTGTAGTTAGGTAAAAAAAGAACCTTCAGATTTCATATATTAATCTAATACAACAATGCATGCATTAGTGATTCCAATTATTTCATCCGTTGTTATCTTTTCGTTTATCGAAGAAAATTTTCTATTATTCCTTGTTACTGGACGACTAACCAATGTCTCAAAAGAAAATAAAAGATTCCAATAAAAAGCACTTATACAATTATGAATAACAAAGATTTATAGATCTCAAATCTATGTGGATAGTCTAAGTTTTTTTTCTTTTAACATTAGATATAATGTAAAACTTATAACAAATCCTCAATTGGGCCTTGTCGTGATCTTGCACAAGTTTGCTACTCGAAACCACACATCACACAAACACAAGATTAGAGAAAGCACTAACTTAATATAAGAAGGGTTACATACTTCATAATAGTAATATGATTATGACAACGTAATTTGATATAGCATTTACTTTAATAACAAAAACCTAAAAACATACGATGATGGCTTTTTTTAATAGGGTTTCTCATGTTATCGTAATTCGAATCAAAGGGGAAGGCAATGGGTCTTTGGAAGATCATAGAAGGAAGGTAAAGAAAAACGAAGGGATCATATAGAACGCACGGTAGAACCGTAGAACCATACTTTCAAATCGTTGCAAAAGAGCTGTCAGTTGCGATTTTCATTACAAATTTTCAACTGAAAATGATAATAAAGGATTTATGGAGGAGATGTGAACCGGGGGGGGGGGGGGGGATGTGGGATCAAATGTTTTCATATCAAGTAGATTGACAAAATGAGGGAAACGCATGGTTTTGTTCGAGTTGAAGATGTTGCGCGTCTGCCAACTAATAAACAGTTTACGAAGTATGTGGTTTGGGTCTTATCTAGCTTGCATGATGTAACATGTTTTGGCATATAATAATTAAAAAAAGGAGACTACATATACATTTACAAATACATATGAACATATCACATACCATCACCCATTATCACTGCCTGTCGCCCCACCATTACCGCCATCGCTAACCACTATTACTGCCCATCACTGAAAATGCCATGCACCACCACCACCATAGCCACTCACTACCTTTTTATTCCTTCGTCCTTTTCAGAGCCTACCAAATGACAAAAAGTTATGATTCATTCAATTCCCACATTATAACCAAACATCTCAGTGGTAATGATTCATTTAATTCATTTGTCCATTTCATTACCTCGTCATTTCAATCATCTCGTTCATTCCATTTCACTCATCCATACAATTACCCCATACGAAACATACCCAAAATTCCGGTCCAAACGAGTGTCTGGTTCACGATTAAACAAGGCCCGATCAGTAGCAAATTAGAGCGCAAACGGTTTAACCCTTAGAAACAAAAAGCTCATAACACTTTGAGACCGTGTTTGATAATGTTTAGGGGCTGTTTGTTTACATCTAGGGGTGGCAATCTTGACCCAAACTCTTTCAAATGAGTCAATTTGAGTTGTTTTAAAAGTTAAATGAGTTGGTTTGGGTACAAGGTTTTAACTAAATGGGTCAAAATAAGTCATTTGAAATTCCATCTTTTTTGTTTCGGGTCAAAATGGGTCGACAAGTTCAAAGAAATGGGTAGATGTGGGTTAGTGTCATAAGGAAATGTGACAGGTTTCGGATCGGAACTAGTTTTTGTACAAGACAGGTTTCGGCACCAAATGGGTTTCAGATTGGAACGAGTTCGGTTCAGGTTTCAAGCCAGCACGAGTTTTCACCCATGACGTGTTGGGTTTTGGTTTCTTTTGTTTCTTTCTGGTTGATTCCAGTATCAATTTTCTTTGTTTTTTCAGTTTTGTTTTTGTTCGGTTTGAATTCTTTTAGTTCATTTGATTGATTTTTTCGATTTCGATTGACTTGGTCCGGTTTTGACTTTTTGTTTCTTTGTTTCATTTTCGTCAATTTTTTCAGTTTCGGTTCAGTTCTAAGTGTTTTTTTTATGGAACGAGGACAACGTATGAAACATATTAGCGTTTTTACTTTTTTTGTTTATAATTTATGTTTTGAGTTATAATTTTTTTATTATCATTTTTGAATATTTTTTTGAGGGTTTGATCTTAACAGAAAACCCCTCAAAAAAATTCATAAAAAATTATAAAAAAATCATAACTTAAAATATAAATAAAAAACGAAAAATCTAAAAAAAACTAAAATGTTTCCGACGTTATTCTTGTTGACAAAAAATAATAAAAAAAAACCTCAAAACCCGGTTCGACCCTAACCTATTTTGACCCAAACCAAAACAACCCTTTTTTTAATTGACCCATTTTGACCAAAACTCATTATGACCCATACTCGTTTCAACCCATAGCTCATTTCAACCCATGAGTCGTTCAACCCAACCCAACCCATTTGCCACCTCTATTTACATCTGAATGGAACCATTCAGATGTAAACATCTGATTCATTCAGATTTCAGACTGTTTGGTTAGAAACAGAAAAACATCTGAATGATTAAAATTAGGTCTGAATCATTCAGACTTACTGTTGTTGCTGAATGAGACATATACTCATTTAGATATGACTCATTCAGATCATTCAGATCTGACTCATTCAGATCTGACTCATTCAGATCTGAATGAACCAAACAGCCCATAATACAATTATTATATTAGTTAAAGTAAAAAAAATAATAATATGAGCAGCTCCGTTGTTGCATTTCGGCTAATAAGCTGCTTAGGTCAAATAATAAACTAAACTAAACTATTATTATTATTAGAAAAAATTACAAATTTTGTCCTTTGAATTACATAAATTATGGAATGGGTCCTTTTTTGAAAATAGTTACACTCTTTGTCCTTTATTTGGATGTTTGCCACGGTTTTTGTCCTTTAAACTAACCTCCGTTAAGTTATCCCGTTAAGCAGACCCATTTGAATAAAATGTGATGGGTATTATTGTCTTTTCCCCCTGTCCCTTCTCTTTCATCATCCTTTTAACCTATTAAAACAGACCAAACATAACATTTTGCAAATTTCATCAGATCTAAATTAGGGCTTCAAATTTCATCAGATCTAAATTAGGGCTTCACTATTGCGGGTTGTGTGAAGAACAATTGATGATGAAGCTTTGTAAGTGTGGCAAGCAAGCTGTTCTAATAACATTTTGGACGGAAAGGAATCCCGGTCGACGTTTTTATGGTTGTCCTGACAAGGTAATGTAAATCTGATGTATAGAAACATACCCTTTTCATATCCTTAATGTTTGTATTTCAGTCACCAAGATGCCCGTTCCTTGGTTGGTTTGACCCTCCGATGTGTGAAAGGGGAAGGATCATCATACCTGGTTTGTTGAGGTCCAAGAACGAGATGGAAGAATCCCTAAAACAAGCTGAAGCTAAAGCTAACAGATTCAAGGAGTATCTTATACTCACATGGATTAGTGTTTTTACAATGTTAATTGCATTCAAGATGTATTAGCTTTTTAGTTCAATTGTGTGTAGGTAATGTAATGTTAAGGGCAAATACAATGTATGCCTTGTACTTCATTTGGGGTAGGTAATAATGTTAGGCTGATAATGCACTTTTTGTTGAATGAAGTATTAGCCTTGTTGTTCAAGTGACAATTATCCATGATTATTATGTATTTACCAATGTACATGTTATATATCTCTTTTACCAATCTATTTATCAATTGTGTTGTATGTTATACAAGCCAGCCAAGACAAAGACATATACAACATAAGATAAGTCATACCTAAATCTCCATATTCCATACAACCAATACAAAGACATACAACACAAGACAAATCATACCTAAATCTCCATATTCCATACAACCAAGACAAAGACATACAACACAAGACAAATCATAGCTAAATCTCCATATTCCATACAACACAAGACAAAGACATATACACAAACATAACACTAATTACCATAATGCATTTTCATAAACAAAGTAGCTACTTGTCTTAGCATTACAAATACCCAAAATAGCTAAAAATCCAAACATAAGTTCAAGACTTGAAACAAACACAAAACAAAGTCTTTTAAACAACAAAATAACAAAGTTTAAGCATAGAAAACAGTCCTACTTTATATTTTTGGTTGCTTTCTTGGTAGTTTTTTTGGTAGTCTTTTTGGTGGCCTTCTTGGTTGGTTTTTTGGTTGACTTCTTAGTAACAATTTTGGCAGTGCAAGACCTGACATTGTGACCCTTTTTCCCACACTTTGAACATCCATATTGACCATTTTTCTTTTTCTTACTTGCCCCTCCTTCTTCTATTTCCACAGCAGATCTTTTCCTTGACTTTTTTGGTCTCCCAATGGGTTTATGGTACTTGGGTGGTGCTATGATTGTAGGCACTTGTGACTTTTCCCACAAAGATATACCATTCAATGGATATACCTTGTGCTTGTAGACAGCTTTCCACCTTTCCATTCCATAAATTTCATTCACAAATGTTTCTGGTATGCCAACACTTCTGTCATGCTTTCTCTTGACCCAAATGCTTGCTACAGCATGCTTGCATGGTATCCCAGTTACTTCCCAAATCCTACAAGTACAGGACTTATCTCTCATGTTCACAACACACTGATCACCATGTGGTCCAGACACTTGATAATGCTCCTCGCCATTCCAACTGACAATGTACCTATATTTTACCTTGGTTAAACAATAATCTTGCAAAGGACTATTACAATAAAGGTTAAAAGGACTTAGACCAAACCTGGAAGCATCCTTTTTAACCGTCTCAAAGATTGTGGTAGCATATGGTGTTAGCATACCTTCACATTTATCAATAACTTTCATAACATTTACAATCCTCCTCATAAGATATTCCCTTATGTATTCTAACATAGTTATGATTGGTTTATCTCTTGCTTCCAACAACTTTGCATTAAAAACTTCACACATGTTATTTAGCAACACATCACTAAGTGCCCTACCTATATAAGACAATAGCATATGTTTATGACTATATTTAACAACACATTACTGTTTAAGACATGTTTATCAAGTTTAGGAGATATAAAAAAATGTTACCAGTAAAATGAGATAATGACCAATGTTCTGGTCTAATATTAGATAGCCATATTTGTGCATCAATGTTGATCTTTTTCAAAGCATGCATTTCCTTCTCAAACTGAACAGGAGTTGTACATCTAGCCATCTTATAGAAAGCATCCTTGTATATTTTACCCTTGAATTGTTGTTTCATGTTCTCCTGGATGTGTCTGGCACAGAATCTATGCTCAGCAAATGGGAATAACCTTTCCACAGCAGGGAGGAGGCCCTATAAAACATTGATGTTATCCAGGTCCATAAACACAACAAGCAATTTAAAAATAGACAAAGAGCAAAAATAAAACTAACCTTTTGTCTGTCACTAATAAAGGTGAAATATGAGTTGCTATCCAGGTCCATGTCATCAGCAAGACATTGCAGAAACCATGTCCATGAGTCATTGTTCTCTGCTTCTACAATTGCATATGAGACAGGATATATGCAATTGTTTGGATCTAGCCCAACTGCAGTGAGCAACTGACCCGGGTGTGGACCTTTGATGAAAGCCCCATCCAGTCCAAGTAAGTTTCTCCCTATTTCTTTGAATCCTTGTTTCAAAGATCCCAAACAGACATATATTCTTTTGAATATTCTCGTGTTTGATGTGGGATCTGTGCAAGGCTGAACTTCAATTGTAACAGTTGTACCTGGGTTTTTATGCTTCAACTCCTCCACATAATCCCTAAGCATATGATATTGGGAAGTATAATCTCCATGGATCTTCTCTACAACTATGTTCTTTGCCCTATATGCTTTCATCTCAGAAATATTAACCTCAAACATCCTTTGGAACTGCTCTTTGATAGCTCTTGGTTGGATCTTTGGAGTCTCTTGTAGTTGCTCAAGTAGTTGGTTAGAAAGGAAAGTTGCTGTGCAGGCATAAATGTCCCTTGTTTGAAGACATTTATGTTCAGTTTGAAGAGTTACTATTTCCCAAGACCCATGCTTATTGTTCTTTGACAGCTGAACTACCCAAGGGCATTTATGAATATCTGGGTCCTTTTTAATTCCCCTACCACCAACATGTTTCTCATTTGGCCCTTTATCTTGATTACACTTGCTAGATTCCCCCTTCTTTTTACCACCACCTTTACTTTGGGACCCATCCATACGGTCTCCTTTACACATTGCCCTAACCCTAACAAGATCATCTTTTACAATCCTAATTTGTCTTCTACTCTCAACAGCATGTGCCCTTATCATTTTTTAAACTTCTTCTTTAGTGCCAAACAGTTCACCTTTATAGAATAAAGAATCTTTTTGGTTACCAACTTCATTAAATAATTCATTATTTATGGGTTCATCCTCCATTACCATCCCATCTAATGCATTCATAGCCACTTGATTATCAACATCCACCTCAGTGTGCAATCTAAAATCTCTCATGTCTACATCAATATCTACCATATCACCTTCATCCTCATAACTATCATCCCCGCTATCCTCACTATCATCTCCACTATCCTCACTATCATCCCCACTATCCTCATTAGAATAATCAACATCCTCACTATCATCTCCACTGTCATCACTATCATCTCCACTATCCTCCTCTTCACCCTGATCTACATCAACCCTAACATTATTAACACTAACCCCAACATCATTAAAATTAACCTCATCTACATTACCCCCAACATCATTAAAATTACCCTCATCTACATTAACCCCAACATCAGTAACATTACCCTCATCTACATTAACCCAACATCATTAACATTACCATTATCTACATTATCCCCACCTCCACCATCAATGTCACCAAAGAAAGGGTCAAAATTAGGATCATTTAACATAGCTACTATTTCTGGTTAATGGCCACTGCTTTGTCCAGTTTCATTAGTACTTTCATGCCAATCCAAACACAATCTTCTCATACTTGCATTAGCCAAATCAATAGCCAATAACTCTTTATCCGTCACCTCTTCAATCCTAACCTTAGATGGTGAGCAAAAGTATGTATGAACAGAGGTACTGTCATGTTCAACAAAGTCATTCATCACTCTGTTACCTTCTCCAACATATTTACTAAACCCCCTCACGTCTTCATCATTTCCCAAAGCTCTAAGACCAAAATCTAAATCACTATTTGGAACTTGATAGTGGTAGTACCTAACTCCTTTCATGTTGTATTCTAGTTGTTTCAATATTCCATCCAGTTCGTGAACAGAGAACTTGTCTATGTCGAGCAAATCAATAAAATCTGTTAAAGGCCTTTCATAGGAACGACCTGGGAATTTTGAAAATTTGCCACGATAATGCAACTTAACAGAAAAAAGATAAGGTTTACCAACTGCATTTGAAAAAATTTCAACAATCAATCGATTGAAAAAAGATTTAAACTATTTGTGTGAGTGTCCTTTATAATCAATTGAAAAAAGATTTAAACTTACCGTAAAATGCGTCCACCTCTTCTTGTGAGGTACCTTCTCTGATGTAGAATCGAGGAGGCAAAGGTTCGTCGTAGTCGTCGTCCATTGCTTCAGATCAATAGATGGGTAATATTGGGGATTAGGGTTTCTTAATCAATCGACGGGTAATATTTGGGATTAGGGTTTGTTAATCGATCACCGGGAAATATTTGTGTGGGTGTGAAGTTCGACAGGCTTAAGTTAAAAGGATGATGAAAGAGAAGGGACAGGGGGAAAAGACAATAATACCCATAACATTTTATTTAAATGGGTCTGCTTAACAGGATAACTTAACGGAGGTTAGTTTAAAGGACAAAAACCGTGACAAACATCCAAATAAAGGACAAAAAGTGTAACTATTTTTAAAAAAGGACCCATTCTAGTTCAAAAGGAGAAAGTTCGTAATTTTTTCTTCTTATTATCATTCAATTCAATTCAATTCAATTCATTTGAGCAGTAACGTATATAGCGAGCGAGCGAGAGAGACTGCGGTCCTCTTCCGCCAACAGATTCATTCAACATGGTTACTCTCAATTACTGTTACTCGGTTTCATCATCTACATCTAGGTTTTAATATTCTGTAACTAATGGAGTAATAATTAACTTTACAGAACAAGTTGAGCAGAGGCCACCGTGACAAGGCTCAACGCTTTATCACCATTACCGGCGCAAGGTACTGCTACTACTAATTCATTTTATTCTATTATTTACTACATACATGCATTTCCTTTTATTTATTTATTTATAGCTTACTATTTCATTTTTAGGGTTTTTTTTTGTTTGTTTGTACAATGCAAAGCATGCGCTGCCATTTTCTATTTACTTAGGGCTCATAGCCTCTTAATGGTTAAGAGGTAGCCTTAAGTCTTAATGATTAATAGGTAACCGTAGCCTGTTAACCGTTCAGACTTAAGGATACCTCTTAACCATTAGGTTGTTATGAGCTATTAAGAGGTAGCCTCTTAATGACTGTTAATAGGCTACCAAACAGCCCCTTACTTAGTTAACACCTTTTAGGGCGAATTAGTTACAAATTTGATACCAGTATTTCAGAGACTGCTTCAGCGTGATTGATATTAGAGTTAGTGAGTTAAATCTCCTATTCCATTACTTTACATCTTTGGAGATGAATCAATCAACTTTCTTAACTTTAGTCAAATGCTAACTGCTCTCACTTTTAATTCATTACTGTGTTTCGTTAATGAGTTAATGTTCAACTACAATACTCTGAATTCCGCTAATGACCTATGCAGTCAATCTCAGTCGTATCTCGATTTACCAATAATATCGGCGGTATTGACCGATATTCCCGATATCAGTGTTTTGAGTCTTAATTTTCAACTTTTAGTGTTTAATGTTAGTGTTTTGAGTCTTAATTAGTTCCTACTTGCTACAATGGTTTGATTTTTTTTTTCGGGGTTGAAATCACACTGTTAAAGTGATATTATGTTCAAAGTAGAAGTTGTTTGGTTGATGTATCGTGCTCTAAACTAGTGGTTGGTATTGAAAATGTCGAGGGATGAATAAGATGTGATTATTTGATCACCTTTTTAGATGTTAAATTTAATGGTAAGTTAACTTTGTGAATATAAACTATGGAAGGAACTGCAGAAACTATGTAATGGACCTTTCATCCATCACCTTAAAGCAAAGTATCTCAAATTCTCATTGTATAGACCTATAGTATTGCAGGCTACTTTTAAGGTTATAAAGTGTTCAGTTGGAACTGTTGAGAACCTTTTAGAAATTGAGGGCAACAAAAAATTAGTGCAATATATGATGAAACTCACCGATGAGTGCGAGTTTATAAGAAACCAAGTATTAGCCTCGGATACTATTCCTAATATAAAAACAAGGGATGTTACATTGGGAAACAAAAATAAATGGCTAATCATTCTATTGGACTCATTGCATCTTTTGCCACTGTTGATACTGCTAAGTGACTGAGGCTAGCTACATTAGAAAAAGGGTCAAGATGCTTGCACACCTCTTCCCTTTAAAAATACTCTTGAAATATGTAATTCATTACATGTGAAAAGCCTGTTTGTTGTCAATAAGTTTGCTTGTAGAAGTCATTTGATATCCCAGTGACTTGATCAAAATGCATTTCTTGCTAAATTCGGTCACTTTTTTTTTCTTTTTGTATAAAATGATTCATGTAACTTATTTCAAGCATTTTGATGCTGTTAGTATTCTTGCGAAAGTTGTATGCTTGCTAAACATTAAATATTAATTTTACCTAAAAGTTGTTTCGTCCTTTCTGATTAGTTGTATACATATATGTGAATGTTTATGGACCATATGAAAAGCATGTCGTTAATGTTGAACATTACGCGTGTACCATTATTGAAGACAAAACCAGAGCAAACTAAGTTGCAAATCATTACAAAGTCATACCAAACTTTGTTAGATCATATAATGGTAAGAATGCATTTTTTTCATGGTTACATAAGGATGATATATACATGATACGAGTCAAAATGAATCTGTATTAATAATAATTTCCATAGTTTAAAATAATATAACAATCATAATTGTATCTTTGTTGTATCAGTATTCAAAAGCTTTGTGAGTACAGGTTTGCAAAACATAAAGTTTCTTTTACGCGCAGTGTGCAATACTCCTTTATTGTTAGCTAATAGCTAGTTAGGACTTTCATGTAGTTAGTTAAGACCTTTTACAGTTAGCATGCCTTTGAATGGCAGTGATATTATTTGTACAAATCATGTTATTTTAATAGCTTGTTTCTCTTTCTATTATTGCAGTGAGAAAGTTACTCTTCAGGTTTTGAAGGCCAGTGATTGGCATCTTGAAGGAGCATTTGATGTATACTATAGTCAACCTCAAGTCCAGTCATCCACATATTCAAAACATCCAGAAAAACTATACAATAGATACAAAGGCATGTTTTAACAATTAAAACCTCTTATTGACTTTTTGCCCTCAAATTTGCTTGTTGATATGATCCAAGAGATTAGGCCTGTAATTGAATCGAACGAACACGAATATAGCATGTATGCTTATTTAACTTCATCTGAATAAACGATCGAACACGAACAGTTCAACGAACGAGTTTTTCGTGTTCGTGCTTGTTTATTGAGAAAATGAGCGTGTTCATGTTCATTTATGTTCGTTTGTTAATAGTATAAATGAACGGTCACTAACATAAACGAACGAACATAATTGAGCCCGCACCATTAAAAAGTAAACATGAGCATAAATACGTTGACCTAAAGATTTGTTAAAACTGGACTAAATTGTAATGAGCCTACTAAGAAATTTAATTGAATATGTAAACATGCAAACTCAAACAATAGATAAATGAAGATAAATGGACTTAAATGAACATTCACGAAGATAAATGAGTGTACGAGAAATGTGTTCATGTTCGTTCATTTAACTAACATGCTCGCTCATTTATTAATTAAATGAACTTCCGGCCGGACAGTTCACAATCGGTTCACTGAACGTTAAGATGACTTGATTTAAGTTTCTTTATCTTGTCTTTTAGATCCTTATGCTGATATGATTATGGCTGATGGTATTAGCACCCTATGTAATGACCTAATGGTAAATCCAGCATACATTTCATCTATATTCACATTAAAAATCCTGGTCTTACTCTTAACGAGACATTATTTAGTTAACATTACTTGTTTGTCATATTGCAGGTAGACCCTCTAGATGTTGTCATGGTATGTACTTTGGCAGCATGAATACTAATTTCAAATGAATTTCTGTAACTTTCTTATGTTGTGACACATTTTAAAATTAATTGGCATAATATTTGATTGTTACTTCAGTTGGTTATCTCATGGTACATGAAAGCCGCTACCATGTGTGAATTCTCCAAGCAGGAATTTATTGGTGGCTTGCAATCTCTCGGGTATTTATTGTTAACAGCATCTTTTATATCTGCATCTCATAAAGTTAACTTATATTTTTTTGTAATATGTGTGACAGGATAGATTCATTGGATAGGTTTCGTGAGCGATTGCCATATATACGTTCTGAGCTAAGTGATAACCGTATGCATCATATCATAACTCTTTCATTAGTCAAAAAACAAATTTGAGTAATTGTTGTTCTCTAAATATATCTGTTTGCTGCATATTTTAGTCTAAATGATACTATGGATTGGTTTAAGTGTTTAAATTGTGAGCACTTTATGCTCTCTTGCTAATTTGTAAATGTGATTTTCTATATATGTGCAGAAAAGTTCAAGGAGATTTATATATTTGCATTTGACTGGGCAAAGGAAAAGGTACAGATGTAGCGTATTCACATCGTTTCGAGCTCAAACCGAACTAAAACCAAAATTTTGGTTTTTCAGTTGTATGAAACTGATTGGTTTTCTGATTTACGTATGGGTTCGGCTCGGTTATGGGTCGGCTTTCGGTTTTACATTTGGGCTTGAAATGTGTGGGCCAGAAAAGATTGTTCCAAAATAATGAGTTTGGGCTCAATACTTTTGTCCAAAAGTTGTTGTTAACAACTTGTAATTTATGAATGAATTTTGGCCTAAAACTTTTGGCCCTAGATAACGAGTTTGGCCCATAAATCAATTACAAACGTTCAAACAAGCTCAGCGCGGTTCAAATGTGACAATAATGGCTGTTTTTAGGTGCTTTAATGTACAAATGCTCATTTAAGTACATGATTTCAGGGTCAAAAGTCTTTAGCATTGGATACAGCTATAGGGATGTGGCAGTTGTTGTTTGCCGAAAAGAAGTGGCCGTTGATGGATCACTGGTGCCAGTTTTTACAGGTATCGTATTTTACAATGTCAGATTCATTATCATAGACATTTAGGCTATGCGTAGTGGAGGGGCTACAAATTGGGGCGTTTTGCGCTGTGTGGCGCCCTGTCAGCAAGGGGTGAAAATTTGTTTTTGGGGTGTAATGGTGTAGGGGCTACAATAGTAATATAATAATATATATATATATATATATATGTATATATATAACACACTCACATATTAATAAATTATTCATATTCTTCAAACCTTTCAGGCGACAAATAGCCCCCGCCCCTTTTCGCCCCAATATCGCCCCGGGGGGGGGGGGGGGGTTCTCTTCTTTGTCGCCCCAATATCGCCAAGTTGTAGCCCCGCTACGCATTGCCTTAATATAACATATTTGTTAATTTCAGACAAAGCATAACAAGGCCATTTCTCGGGATACTTGGTCTCAGCTACTTGAGTTTGCAACTGTAAGATACACATACACTATCTCACATTATGTTTCTTGGGCACTTATTTTCCAGCAAAGTGCATATAATGTTGTACCTTGCAGGGCGTGGATCCAGGGCTTTCAAATTATGACGCTGAAGGTGCGTGGCCGTATCTGATTGATGAGTTTGTGGAGTATCTGACCGAGAACAATATAATTCAAAAGGGTAGGGTGAAGTTGTAATTGTCGGGTGATGTCACGTTTGCTCTCATTCATATTGAAAATTTAGAGTGATTGGAGTACTTTGTAGGGTGGATTTTGATCAGACTTTTAACACATGAAAAAGATGCATTGATGAGTATATTATATGTTTCTGTGAGATGAAAATGAGAGTACACGGCGATTAATAATGCTACATCGTAGGAAACAAAGAAATATGGCATTTAATGGATGATTTCTAAACCGCATTCTATTGTGTCATATGTATATTATTACTTGCACCATGAGCCTGAAGCCACTGATTCAGGCTAGCCACCTTGTGTAGCTTCGTATATTCCGTATCTTCTGATGTGTTTATATCTGTTTCATCATGGTTATCTTTCTTACATGCAAAATCTTCCATGTCTGGAATTGGTGACTCGACATCATTGGTGCTATTGATCCTTCGAAGCAACTCGCCATGTTTATCGAGCGTTTTGAAACTTGCAGGGGTTTCCTTGGTGTTGGCATGAATGGGCATGATATCATGTTGTTGTGCAACTGATACTGTGCCATCAGTTGCATGCTTGGTGTTGGAGAGCGAGTCAAAGTGATGATTTGGATGGATCATCTGCTTGTTAGATTGCTGATTGCCGGATGAGTACACACATCCCATTTTACCGGTCTAAGAAGAAAAAACTAAAGGGGAAATAATATATAAACAAAAGGAGTCTTTAGGTGTTTTCTGACTTTTCAACATCCCACTCACCAACCCTTTCTTTTCCACCGGCCATATTTAGAGAGAATCACATAGTTTGCCGTTTGTCCACAATAAGTAAACCACAGTTCACAAAAAATAAGTCACTAATTTTTTAAACTTCAAAAATCTTCTCAACAATTTGTTTCAACGGGTCATGCATATTAATGTTATAACTTCTAAATCAGTCAATGTAGTTTTTAAAAGATTGATTTTTGCAATTCAAAAAGGGATAGCGGCACAATTTGTTGCCCGTTTGTTTTCTGTTTCGATGTAATAACCTCTTTTTTTATTTAAACAAGAATTTAAATTTTCATTACCAATATTTTATTTTAATAATAATTTTTATTTTAGTCTTTATCTTTGCTACATTATCAATTTAGATAATCACAGTTAGTGAACTAATAGTCCAAATCTCATGTCATCTATAACTGAATCTCAGAGGAATATACAACTAAATAACATGAAGAATTATATGTATATTTGCAAGGATTTAGATTGCGTTAAAGATGATGGCGATCGATAATCATTAACCTCCGTCGTAGCATTCCAAACTATGTCGTTCGTCAGTGACTGCTCAAATAAATTCACCTCACGATTGCTACAATGTTGCATGTATAACTTGTTGGAAATATGGTGAATGGACATTTGGTGGCTTTATTAAATATGACTCTTTAAGTGGTGAATTGAAGACTAAACTCTTAATTGATGTTCTGTCTCTTAACTAGAGTATTTATGTAATTTTATTAGAGGTTTAAATTATAATATAAAGTCTTTAATTAATAAGAGACTTTCTATCCATACATGGCTCTATATAAGAGTTCTTTTGTGTCTCACTCATAAGAGAAATAAAGAGAAAAAAAATTCTTGAAGAAGTGAGAACACTTGAAGAACCTATATGCGAGAACCTATAGAGAGTACTCTCTATTCATTTCCATCACCATCTTATTCTTCCTTGTTTCTTTTTAATAACACCACTTTACCTAATGCAATCTCCGGTGCGAGTGTCATCTCCGGCAGTACACACATTGTTCCGGTTGTTGTATCCTGGGAGACAGACGGACTCTTTAGTAGAGACCCGAAATCTATTTTAAGGGAAGCGTATTGAATATGTGCCTCAACCAACGCTCAATATATATTATTATGCTCATATTTTGTTGCAGTCAATGGAGTTGGGTCAAGAACAAGAATCGGTAGCCACACCAAGGAAAACTAAGACGAACGTGAAGATACTCAACATGTGGAAGACTCGAGTAAAGAAGTTCTTGTTGAAGTTCTCACCAAAGACATCGACATGAATCTATATATTAATATAAATTGTTCTTTATATTTACTTTGTTTTTTAGTTTTGTACACGGTATTCTACTACGGTATTTCTTTTGTATAACGAGAGTATCATTATACTTATTTTATTTTATTATATTTAAATAATATAGTGACCCAGTCCTACAATCTTAAAACCTTATTTATAAGGATTTTGGGTTCACGAAAGAATTGATATAAAAGGTATTTGATTTTTTTTCTTCATGAAAGAAATAATTTGGGAAATATCATGTGTAGTACAACATCGATTTTAGATATTTTAAAATATTGGAGTACAATCTTAGATCTAAAAAAAACCGTGTTACATAACGAAATGTTTGATTCGACCGTTTGGTTTAGAAACGGTTTTTGCAATCGTTTGCATGTAACAACAATGTTGGAAACGGTTTTTGGATTACCGTTGAGGTTTTATATTAAACAATTTTTGTAATTGTTTATGTCTAACAATTGTGTTAGAAATGGTTATTAGTAAGCCGTTCATTTTAAATGATTTTTGTAATCGGTTGTTTTCTAAAAATGTAGTTGGTTATTTTTCTAACTTATGGGTTAGACGGGGTGTATTGGTATACAACATATGTGTTTAAAACGCTGTATCTAAACGTTAATTTCTAACGTGCGTATTAGAAAAAAATTACAGTGAGATCTCCATGTGTATTTTGGTGAAATAGTGCACAAAAACTTTCACGTGTGTCTGTTCATACCTCTCATTAAGTTACCAATAATTCAAGCCTTAACTTGGTGTTAAAGGAACAACTTTTGGGCTATACATTAGAAAAACCAACGATTTTAAAAGGTTTTGTCTCAACGTGTAATGTTTCATGTATATATAGTTTTTCCTCTAACGTGCGTGTTAGAATTGTTTAAGTTCTAACATGTTTGTTAGAAATTTTTATCTTATAAATTATACGGACCATGTAAACATTTAATTATCTAGCGTATGCGTTAAAACCGTTACAAATAGTTTCGTTTATAGATTGTATCATTGGAAAACGTCATATGTAAACATTTAGTTTTATAAAGTGCACATTATAACACGTTTTTTTGCTAGAAACCGTTTTAGTACATGATTATTAAATGTAAAACGTATAAAACCGTTTGATATTTTAGGTTTTGATTTTATAAATGTCACACCCCCATATTAGGCCTGGGCGTGCGACCAACATTTGTTACCACATTTGTAAATAAATCAGAGTTAGCTGATTAAAGCGGAAAATAAGTTTACGTGGATTAAAATATTATATATTTACATAACAAAAATACGAGATTATAAAATACCCGTTTAATGTTTACAAATATTACTTGTTTTTACAAAACCACCATTTTAAGTTTAACATTTAAGCAAAATGACCTGAGCCATCAGATCGTTTACTTCACTTCGATGCTTCAAGCGACTATCCTTCGTTACCTGTAAAATGCTTAGAAAATACGTCAACAACACATGCTGGTGAATAAGCTGACGCATAAAATATTTTCTTTACTTGATTACCCCTCGAGACATAACTTAGGTCCAGCCCATCGTGGCTTAGGAATAATCAAGTTTTAAAACAAAACGCAATTATAAACTTAAGTTCTACACAAACCACTCAACAAACACCGCAACGTTCGACATTACTTAGGTACCATTAGTATACACATGATCACCATCACTCGGACGTAACTTAGGTCCGACCCATCGTGGCAGAGGCTCATGACCAGGTGTGGCGCGGTGTGACCACCGACTTTTTACCACATATGTAAGGATCCAAACAAACGTACACGACAACCTGAGGGCTAGCTATTACTTTTGCTTATAATGTTTTAGAGATATGTAATCTCATGTAATCATTTTATTTAGTTGACTCGATTAAACAAGTTTATAAAGTTGGGCGTATTCACCTTTCTTTGAAAAGATCAGCTTCAATACACTGACTGGTTCTTCCTTGTTATCTCGGACCTATAGTACGAGTATAACCTTTTGTTAATACCAGATTTTTAATCTGAATTAAGACCTTTAGTCTCTTTTGTATAATCTTTACCTCGATTATATTTTCTTTTTAAACCTTTAGTTTAAAATACTTTTCTTCTTTTACAAGTTAAACCTCTAGTTTTACTTGTTTTACTTTTCTTAAACACTACGTTTCTTCTTCAAGAAGAAACGTATACTTTATTTACTTATTATTTAAGAATCTTAATAATAAATTTAAATAATATTTATAACAAAGAATCACATTTTATTTATATCTATTTCTTTTTTATTTCTTTGTTATGTTTTCTTTTGTTATTTTCAAGGTATCGAGTATATCATCGACTTAGGGTTTTAAGCCTTTAATATTTTAATAATAATTTATTCGGGCATTATGCCTACCTTGCTTCGCTTATAATACCCTAAACACATGGGCAGCACTTCGACGCCTTCTTGTTTTCTAGCGAATCTTGATTAACACTTTCTTTAGAACGCAAACCAATGCACGCCAGTCTTGATTTTCGTTGACACACAAATCGAGGCGGACATCGAGTTGTCTCCTTGGTGGTACGTTCTTCGAGATATCGTCGTTGGTGTGTGGCACGAAAAACGAGGAAGCTTGGCATGCTTATCGAGATAGAGTGAGAGGGGGTAATTTCTAGAGAGAGAAAGAGTGTTTGAAAGTTTGTGTGTTGAATGGGAGGGCCGATGGCCCCTATTTATAGGCTGATCTCAAGGCCCATCGCGATACACTATGGTCCTTTGATCACGCCGTCGCGTATCGCGGCGTAGGTGTACAGCGTCACCCCTAGCCTTGCCACGTGGCAGATGTGGTGCCACGTGGTGAACTTTGTGCCACGTGGGGACACGTGGCGGGACACGTGCCCCTTGTCAGACAACGTCATCTCGATACGCGATGACGTTTGGTTTACGGCCGTCGCGTATCGCGATAGGGCCATAAGGCAGATTTTCATTTTTGGTCCTCGAAGTTTAAAACCTGGCACTTTTGATCCAAAATTTTCACGATGTTACATCCTCCCCACCTTGGAATGAATTTCGTCCGCGAGATTCGCTTCTTAGAATAAGTGGGGCACTTTTTCCTCATTTCGGATTCAAGTTCCCAAGTATATTCGGGGCCTCTTCGTGAGTCCCACTTTACTTTGACCAATTTCAAAGTTCGTCTCTTAAGTTTCTTTGTTTTTGAATCTTCGATTTGTATTGGTCGTTCTACGAATTTTAGATTTTCATTAATTTCTACATCTGGTAAAGGCATTAACAAAGATTCGTCGGCCAGACATTTACGCAGATTAGAGACGTGGAATACATCGTGTATCTCTTTCATTTCTTCGGGTAGTCGCAAACGGTATACGACAGTACCAATTCGCTCGAGTATTTCAAAAGATCCGACGAAACGTGAACTTAGTTTTCCTTTCTTACCAAGGGGAACAACACCCTTCCAAGGAGAAACTTTTAACATGACTCTATCGCCTACACTGAATTCTAACGGCTTACGACGGACATCGGCGTAACTCTTTTGGCAGTCTCGCGCCATCTTAAGTTGTTCACGGATTTGTAACACCTTGTTAGTGGTTTCTTGGACTATCTCGGGTCCAGCCAATTGATTATCTCCGGTTTCAGACCAACATACCGGCGTTCTACATTTACGACCGTATAACGCTTATAACGGTGCGGCTTGAATACTTGTGTGATTACTATTATTATACTAGAATTCCATTAGAGGAAGATGGTCGTCCCAACTTCCGCCTAAGTTGATCACAGAAGCGCGGAGCATATCTTCAAGCTTTTGTATTTTCCTTTCACTTTGCCCATTAGTTTGAGGATGATAGGCAGTGCTAAGGTTTAACTTTGTGCCTAACGCTTGTTGGAAGCTTTTCCAGAAATGAGACGTAAAGCGACTGTCTCGATCAGAGATGATAGATAGAGGAACTCCATGCAAAGCAACGATGTTGTTTACATAGATTTTTGCTAACTTATCCATCAAACATGACTCATTAATAGGTATGAAATGTGCAGATTTTGTTAACCTATCAACTATAACTCATATTGTATTGTGTTGACGAGTAGTTTTCGGGAGTTTCGTGATGAAGTCCATTGTTATTAATTCCCACTTTCAGGCGGGGAGTTCGGGTTGCTAAAGCAATCCCGAGGGCTTTTAGTGTTCAGCCTTGACTTTCAAACACATCAAACATTTTGCAACATGCAAAGCAATGTCCTTTTTCATTCCATTCCACCAGTAGTTCGGCTTTAGGTTTTGGTACATTTTGTCACTACTGGGGTGCATCATGTACTTGGACTTGTGAGCTTCGCTCAAGATCTTTTCACGCAAGTCCCTAATGATTGGTACCCAATTTCTGTTTCCCAGTCTAAGTATACCATCGTCACCCTTGACTAGCGAGTCAATGGCGCCGTTACGTTTTTCATCGGAGATCTTGTTTTCATTGATTGCTTGGAGTTGGGCTGATTTAATTTGCTCGATCAGATCTAGTTGGAGTTCTAATCATAGAGCTCGAACTCATTTTGGCTTTTCATGTTCTTTACGACTTAGGGCATCGACTACAATGTTATCCTTCCCTTCGTGATAGACGATTTCACAGTCGTAATCATTCAATGTTTCCATCCAACGTCGTTAATGCATGTTGAGTTCTTTTTGTTCAAAGATGTGTTTTAAACTCTTGTGGTCGGTATACACGACAAATTTGACTCCATAGAGATAGTGCCTCCATATCTTTAAAGCAAAGATTATGGAGCCTAACTCTAGATCGTGAGTTGTGTAATTCTTTTCGTGTACCTTGAGTTGACGAGAGGCGTAGGCGATTACTTTCTTTTGTTTCATTAGTACGCATCCCAAACCGGAATGAGATGCGTCACTAAAGACAACAAAGTCCTCGGTACCTTCTGGCAAGGCCTGTATAAGTGCTTGGGTGAGTTTTTGTTTGAGTATATCGAACGCCTCTTGTTGTTTAGTTCCCCATTTATACTTGATATTCTTACGAGTTAACGCGGTTAGTGGAACGGCTACACGAGAGAAGTTTTCAATGAATATACGATAATAGCCGGCTAAACCTAAGAAACTTCGGATCTCGGTTGGCGACTTAGGAATCTCCCACTTAGAGATAGTTTCAATCTTTGCGGGGTCCACTTGAATTCCATTCACGTTTATGATGTGTCCAAGAAATTGCACTTTGTGTAGCCAAAATTTGCATTTTGAGATCTTGGCGTACAACTTCTCGGTTCTAAGTAATTCAAGTAAGATTCTGAGACGCGTTTCATGATCATCCTTTGACTTAGAATAAATAAGTATGTCGTCGATGAATACGATAACAAATTTATCTAAGTAAGGTTTACAGATTCGAATCATCATGTCCATAAACGCGGCTGGGGCATTAGTGAGATCAAACGGCATGACTGTGAACTCATAATGTCCATACCTTGTTCGGAACGCGGTTTTCAGAATGTCTCCGGATTGAACCTTGAGTTGGTGATAACCAGAACGAAGATCGATTTTTGAGAATTAACTCGCGACTTGAAGTTGGTCGAATAGATAGTCGATTCGGGGTAAAGGATATCTGTTCTTGATGGTTACTTTTTTTAAAGCTCCAGGTCGATACACATACGCATTGATCCATCCTGACAAAGAGAATCGGCGCTCCCCATGGTGATGAACTCGGACGAATGAATCCTTTCTCTAGTAGCTCGTCAAGTTGTTTCTTCAACTCCTTCATCTCGGTCGGTGCTAAGCGATATGGAGCCCTGGAGATTGGTACGGTTCCTAGCATAAGGTCAATTCTAAACTCTACTTCTCGATCAGGAGGGATTCCAGAAAGTTCGTCGGGAAAGACATTGGAATAATCAGAGACAATAGGTACGTCTTTATCTCCTTTGGTTTAGATTCTTTGGTGACGTAGGCCATGAATGCTAAGCATCCTTGATTTAAACATTTGTTAGCCCTAATCATAGAAATTATGCTAACTTGGCCAGCGTCTTTGCCTCCTTCAATTCGAATGCTTCGTTTATCAGGGGCTTGAAGTTCAACGGTTTTGCTATTGCAAATGATACGAGCATGATTGTTGGATAACCAGTCCATACCAAGTACTATATCAAAACCAGCAAGAGTCATGGGCAACAATTGAATAGGCAGAATTTAACCAGCTAACAATATTTTTCCATTTTCTAGGGCTTCAGAGATTTTAACGATTTCACTACTAGCGGTCTCGACGCTTAGAGTTTTATTTAGTTTCGTTAGAGGTTCGTTTAATAGACTACAAAATCTATAATCTATAAAACTTAAGTTGGCACCCGAATCAAACAAAACTCTAGCATATGTGTCGTTAACTAGGAACGTACCGGTGATGGTTTTCGGTATGTCGACCGCTTTCTTAGTATCGAGGACGAAGACTCTTGTATTTCCTTTCGTCGTTTCATTTCGTTGACCACTTCCACTGGCACCACCAGCAGCGGGTTTGTTCTTGGGGCACTTAAAGCTAAGGTGTCCCATCTCCTTTTAGTAATAGCAAGTCATCGTCTTCTTCTAACAATCTGCCGTTGCGTGGCCGGGTCTGTGACACAAGTCGCAGACACTTGTGGTTGAGGACGGAGCAAAGTGGCATTTTCCTTTATGGTATTTCTTGCATGTTTTACATTGAGTGTAGTTAGAATGGAATCCGGTTTTGGGTTGATCTACCCCTCTTGCCCCTGAAGCGAGCGTTTCCTCCTTTCTTGTGGTCGCTTGGTGGAACCACCTTCTTATCCTCTTCAAGTAACGAGCCAATTTCATTGCGGAGTCAGCGGTTTGTGGAAGGTGAGATCTTACCATGTCGCGGATTTCCCGTGGGAGTCCCCAAATGTATCAGGTAACTTTGCTGGGCTCAGGAGTTACCAGCCGTGGCACGAGTCGGCAGTACTCGTGGAATTTTGTGTTGTATTCTCGGAGATTTGTTCCTAAAATCCTATGATTATAGAATTTCAATTGGATTTGATCAGTCTCGTGCATGGGACAGAACTTTGCCAGCACCATCTCTTTGAACTCATCCCACATCAAGTTTTATAACATTTGTCGTCCCTTGCTCATAATCAACGTATTCCACCACTCCAGAGCCTCACCCTTGAACATTTGTGCGGTATATTGAAGATTTTCTTGTTCGGAGCACTTGCTTATTATTACGATAGACTCCATCTCTTCTAGCCACCTTGTCGTTGCAATGGCGCCTTTGTCGTCGTAAAATTCTTTCGGTCAAAAGTTCTTAAAATCCTTAAATGAGCAGCTTTCGATTTTTAACTTCTTAAACTTTTGTTTTATGCCGCCATCATTATTGGACTCATGAACGCTTTCTTCGATATAAGATGGTTTAGGGCGGGATTTAACGGATTTTTGGGATGGTTGAATGGAGTTGGTTTGAGTTCTAATGTGGGATCCGGCTCTTACGGCTTCTTTTATCATCTTTTGAATTTGATTCATATACATTTCGGGTATTTGTTCTTGTTCTTTTTCTTTATCTTTACGGTTTTCGGCTTCCTTTCGAGAAGCTTCAACATTACTTTGATTTGACATGCTGAAATTTAAATTACATTCTTTTGTTAATCATACATTTTATTCATTTACTTTATATATATATATATATATATATATATATAGGGTGAAGTTAGAATAAGAAGTGAGTTATTTGTAAGAAGTGTGATATATTACATTTATTTCACACAACATATATATATATATATATATATATCATTACTTTGATATATATATATTTTCCCTATCCTTATTTCAACACTCATTTTATCATACTCTCTAATATTTCATGAATTTCTTCACCAACTTGGTCATCTTGTTGCATTTGTGAAGAAGCTTGTCTCCTATCTTCTTCTTTTTGCTTCCTTCTTTGGCCACCTTTTTCCTTAACTCATCGGTCTCGTGTAATGCTCGATCGAGATGTTCTTCTTAGGACTGCGGGATCACATTTGGATAATCGTATTGTGGCGGTGGATCACGGTATCCCATCATCACGATGTCATAGTGAGTCTTTGGATATGGTGACGAGGTAACATCGGGCGGGTAGTTGTAAAAGGCTTCTGCTGTTGCCTCTTGTTCACGAATGTCGTCTGCTTGTTCTTGAATTGAAGGAATCTTGCCTTGATATGGTGGAAAGATTGGTGGATACTTGTTCTTGATTTCTTGAAGGTATAGCATACACGGATCTACAGAACCATAGCTTGGACTTTTGTAGAAGAACAGTTGCACACATCCTTGACCAGGTGGGCAGTCGCATTCTGTTGGTTCCTCCATAGGAGTTGTTACTGCCTCAGAGATCTCTTTATCTGGATCTTCCTCAGTGTCTTCCTCTTCTTCCGGATCTTCTTTTTCTTCTGGGTCTTCATCTTCCTCCATAGCCTTGGCTGTGTCGGCCACCAAAGGATGCAAGCGATAACTCTCATAAGGTTGAATGACTCTCATCTTCGGCTTTAGAGAAGGTCCATCGTTGGTATTGGGGTGAGAATCAACTAAGTTGTACGCAGAGGTTCCAGTGTGCCATCGCCTTTGATCGGAATGACATTGCATCCAGTCAGAAGAGTCGGAATTTGGATCCTCCTTGATTGGTTTATTGGCGAGGAATGCATAAGACTCATGGGGATTGGATGGGTGATACGTCGGGATGTCAGACGAATGATACATTGGAATGTTGGACGGTTGATATGTTGGAATGTCGGACGGGTGATACATAGGTATGCTTGATGGATGATAACTTGAATGTCTTGGTGCTTCATACTCTTGCCTTGGTGGATCATCGGGTATGTTAATTGGTAGTTGCTCGGTTCCGGGGAAGTATATCGGTGTGGGTCGCTCGATTGGGTGATCTTGATTTAAGAAGTCTTTGTAGTAATCTTCACTCATGTCGTGCTTCGGCATCGAGTTAGGACATCCAGCTCTTCTTGCGTCGCGCATGAAGCTGTCGATTATTTTCTTGAAAAACATCTAAGGGTGGTTTAGATTGAGGAGGGGTAGAAAAGGTTTACCAGCCTATCTAATCCCTATTTAATTGAACAAGTAATAATAGTTCTTATTCACTTGGATCGAAGCTTAGGTATTATTAATTAATACCTAATTCGCTAAGATCGATGGCTCTTATACCAACCAGTCACACCCCCATATTAGGCCTAGGCGTGCGACCAACAGTTGGTACCACATTTGTAAATAAATCAGAGTTAGCGGATTAAAGCGGAAAATAAGTTTACATGGATTAAAATATTATATATTTACATAACAAAAATACGAGATTATAAAATACCCGTTTAATGTTTACAAATATTACTTGTTTATACAAAACCACCATTTTAAGTTTAACATTTAAACAAAATGATCTGAGCCATTAGATTGTCTACTTCACTTCGATGCTTCAAGCGGCTATCCTTCGTTACATGTAAAAATGTTTAGAAAATACGTTAGCAACACATGCTGGTAAATAAGCTGACGCATAAAATATTTTCTTTACTTGATTACCCTTCGAGACATAACTTAGGTCCGGCCCATCGTGGCATAGGAATAATCAAGTTTTAAAACAAAACACAATTGTAAACTTAAGTTCTACACAAACCACTCAGCAAACACCACAACGTTTTCCATTACCTAGGTACCATCAATATACACATGATCTACCTCACTCGGACGTAACTTAGGCCCGACCCATTGTGGCGGATGCTCATGACCAGGTGTGGCGCGGTGTGCCCACCGACTTTTTACCACATATGTAAGGATCTAAACAAACGTACACGACAGCCTGAGGCTAGCGATTACTTTTGCTTATAATGTTTTAGAGATACGTAATCTCATGTAATCAATTTATTTATTTTACTCGATTAAACAAGTTTATAAAGTTGGGTGTATTCACCTTTCTTTGAAAAGATCAGCTTCAATACACTGAACGGTTCTTCCTTGTTATCTCGGACCTATAATACGAGTATAACCTTTTGTTATTACCAGATTTTTAATCTGGCTTAAGACCTTTAGTCTCTTTTGTATAATCTTTACCTCGATTATATTTTCTTTTTAAACCTTTAGTTTGAAATACCTTTATTTCTTTTACAAGTTAAACCTCTAGTTTTACTTGTTTTACTTTTCTTAAACACTACGTTTCTTCTTTATTTACTTATTATTTAAGAATCTTAATAATAAATTTAAATAATATTTATAACAAAGAATCACATTTTAATTATATCTCTTTCTTTTATATTTCTTTGTTATGTTTTCTTTTGTTATTTCGAGGTATCGAGTATATCCTCGACTTAGGGTTTTAAGCCTTTAATATTTTATTAATAATTTATTCGGGCATTATGCCTACATTGCTTCGCTTATAATACCCTAAACACTTGGGCAGCACTTCGACGCCTTCTTGTTTTCTAGCGAATCTTGATTAACACTTTCTTTAGCACGCAAACCAATGCACGCCAGTCTTGATTTTCGTTGACACACAATTCGAGGTGGACATCAGGTTGTCTCCTTGGTGGAACATTCTTCGAGATATCGTCGTTGGTGTGTGGCATGAATTTCGAGATACGTCGGTTTAAGGCACGAAAAACGAGGAAGCTTGGCACACTTATCGAGATAGAGTGAGAGGGGGTAATTTATAGAGAGAGAAAGAGTGTTTGAAAGTTTATGTGTTGAACGGGAGGGCCGATGGCCCCTATTTATAGGCTGATCTCAGTGCCCATCGCAATACACGATGGTCCTTTGATCACGCCGTCGAGTATCACGACGTAGGTGTGCATCATCACACCTAGCCAGACCACGTCATCGCGATACGCGATGACGTTTGGTCTATGGCCGTCCCGTATCGCGATAGGGCCAGAAGGCAGATTTTCATTTTTGGTCCTCGGAGTTTGAAACTTGGCACTCTTGATCCAAAATTTTCACGATGTTACAATAAACCCTTATTGATATATTATTAATATAACATATTGCAAAACTAAAGAAATGTTTTAGAATGATTTTTAAACAAAGTTTTGCATATTTTAGATAATTCAAAATGGTTCGATACTCTTGCTAAAAGTAGTATATGTTAAACTCAGATAACGTTCTCAAGGATACTCTAAGGTGGAAAATAACTTCGTGTTGTGTGAACAAAAATTGATTGTTCAAGCTTCGCTACTTTGATGTTGTTTTGAGCATATTTGTTCAAGAGTATAGTTTCAAAATTAGAATGAGGAATTTTGTGCATTGAGTTCTATTTGAATTAGTACCTCAATACATGGCTTAAAATGATATCATTGAAATTATTTCAGTCGGATGATGAAAGTGTTGAAAATAATATAAGACTTTTAGATTTGATGTCTAGATGTCGTCTATTTATCTGTTTGAATATTTTTTTTATTAAAAAGTGTTTACACTTTATGCTCTAGTTTAGGTGTATTATTATTTTGTGTTCAATATCTTCGGTTAACACATGCAGTTTTACAACCACATTGTTGATACCCGTATCAATAACAATCAACAGATCTTAGATCCGAATCTATACTATCAATACGTTTATAGATCTAGCTCATAATTAACCTTGATTTAATGTTATGTATGTGTAATAACGTTAATGTGAAGCTTGAGAGAGAGAGAGAGAGAGTAAATGCTTTAAAACTTTTCTGAATAATGTTCTCTCTCCCCTCTCTTACAAGTGAACAGTTGTTCACTATATATAGAAGGCGACCTGGTTCGCTAACATACCCTAGCGAACCAGCTTCCCCTTCGTTACATAATTTAACTTAACGAACCACCCCCTGATTCGTTAACATCCCCTAACGAATCAGGAGGGAATACATAATAATGTCTTAGTTCGCTAACATTCCTAGCGAACTAGACTTAACTTAACGAACTAGTCTTAGTTCGCTAACATTCCTAGCGAACTAGACATAACCTTAACGAACTAGTTAAATATAAACATTAAATATTACATTAATCATCAAATAAACATTAACGATAAATACAAAGACTCTAGACGCAAAACCGTGCACTAACAGACACCCCCTCATCTTGAGCTCTTTGTCTTTAACTTATTTAAAGCGCTTGGACTGCCAGTCTCTGCAACTATGAATTCCATGTTCGTGACACACACGAACAACTCGTTGGAATTGCATAGCCAGGTCGTAATCTTCTCGGCGTTCAAACAAAATCTGTTTCCTGTGTAGCACGTCGTTGTCAGTCTCTGATAAATTAACCAACCACATCGGGTCGATTATCTTGATGAGCTCGGTCTGCAGTCCTTGACCACAAACAATAACGGCCTCGCCAGTACGATTTTCATAGTACCAACGGTTGAAAGACAGATAAATATCTTGAGGCATTGTCTTCACAGGAACCTTTTTTATTGTCTTTGGCGGCTTCACTTTCAAGACAAGTTTCTTCCAGCCGGTCCTTGGATCAATCTCGTCAATGCGCTTACGTCTTGGGACCTGGGGCTTGAAGAATTTGAAGCCATGATTGACCTTGAACAGTAAGTGTTGATGAAACCACTCAGCCGTTCGGTGACCCCCACGATTGATAAATGGACGTCTCGCGAGGGTACGTACATCCCAACGCGGTAGAGTTAAAACATCTATTATCCTCTCGTAATACTGGACACCCTTTTCCCACTTGACTATACATACCTTTAGGTCTGAATCATAGAGCCAGGAGACAATATCACCATGCACCTTAGAAACAGTCTTGAAGGTAGTCACCTGATTCGCCTCAATCCAAGCAGCAGCAGTATCTTTTCTTTCTTGATCTACATACCGATAAGCACTTATAATCTTACCCACTTTCTGACGTTTGAACCATCTTTCAATGTCATCATCAGTCACTTCTTTGAGTGAGGGAACTGTTCGCTGCACAATCTGTAACACCCCGTAACCGCAGCGGAAACGTACACGGGATGCAACAGACACATCTGATATCAACAGCATTGCTTATAAAGAAAATACCACTACATTAATTTATAATATATTACATTGTTGCGAGTTTCATTACTGTCTAGGTGTTACACACATATTTTACCGATAAGACATTAATAAATTCATTACAAAACAAAGAGCAGCAAGCTTCCAACAGGTAGCACAGATAGTTAAGCAAACATCAATCAATCCAACTTGGGCATACCTAGAAAACATGTAAAGAAAACGGGTCAACTACGAATAGTTGGTGAGTTTCACTAATTTGAATAAACACTGACAAATCATTTTAATAATCATTTATTAACAATATAATCATGCTGGGAACTATGTTACCCCAGAACATTTCCAATAACTTTCTGGGAACTATGTTACCCCAGAACAATAACAACCCCTGGGAACTATGTTACCCCAGAATAATAATAACCCCTGGGAACTATGTTACCCCAGAATAATAACAACCCCTGGGAACTATGTTACCCCAGAACAATAATAACCCCTGGGAACTATGTTACCCCAGAACAATAATAATAACCCCTGGGAACTATGTTACCCCAGAATAATAACAACCCCTGGGAACTATGTTACCCCAGAACAATAACAACCCCTGGGAACTATGTTACCCCAGAATAATAATAATAACCCCTGGGAACTATGTTACCCCAGAATAATAACAACCCCTGGGAACTATGTTACCCCAGAACAATAACACATTATAAACATTTTATATATTCTATGCATCAGCCCATATATATATAAATGTACAAGTATTTCCATACGATCGGTATGTACTTAAATACTTTAAATAAGACATGTTTTCCGCCCCGGGAAAATATAATTAAAACAATTCATTAAAAGGGGCTCGTGAAAACTCACCTTTTTGGGAGTCGGGGTAATATGAGGAACAGCTACGTGCTGGGATCTGTAATAGGATATCTAAGTCGTTACTATATAATTCCCACAAATTAAATCTATGTAAACTGTACATCGGGGAACACTGATAACCTAGTTAAGGTGATGAAATTATAGCTCGGTTTGACACCCCGTTTGGCCGCGGGGCCCGTTTCCGGTATTTCGGTGCCGGAAACGGTAAAAATCGGGTAAAATTACCCAAATCATCCGAATTATTTTCGGATGATTTATTTTTACTTAATTTACTTAGGTTTATGAAAATAGTCTATTTTTAAAGTTTTCGTGTACCAGTCAGCTCGCTTATGCGAGTTTTGCCGGTTTACTCGTTTTAAGCTTTAAAAAAACTTGTTTTTATGTTCATTTTAGCACAAATAATTACCCGTTTAGTCTCGGGTCTTGAAATTTTGCACAAAACTCAATTTGACAGTAAGAACATTTTATAAATTTTTTCCAGATTTATTTTCGTAAATTTACATATATTTATCTATTTTCAAATCTTATTAAAATACTAAATATATCAAAAATACCAAAACACTTTAGAAAAATCCCAAATTTTTCTGGAATGTTCCTTGTCATTCTCATAACTCTCTGGAATTTTTCCAGATTTATTTTCGTAAATTTACATATATTTATCTATTTTCAAATCTTATTAAAATACTAAATATATCAAAAATACCAAAACACTTTAGAAAAATCCCAAATTTTTCTGGAATGTTCCTTGTCATTCTCATAACTCTCTGGAATATTTCCAGATTTATTTTCGTAAATTTACATATATTTATCTATTTTCAAATCTTATTAAAATACTAAATATATCAAAAATACCAAAACACTTTAGAAAAATACCAAATTTTTCTGGGATGATCCTTGTCATCCTCATAACTTTCTGGAATTTTTCCAGATTTATTTTTGTAAATTTACATATTTTTACCTATTTTTAAATCTTTATAGAATACTAAATATGTCAAAAATATCAAAATACTTTAGAAAAATACCAAATTTTTCTGGGATGATCCTTGTCATCCTCATAACTTTCTGGAGTTTTTCCAGATTTTAAAACTCATATTTCAAGCCCTTTTTACCCAAAACCGAGCTAAAAGCCCTAGAACTCGTTTCACCGAAAAGCCTACTTAGACTTTTCCAACTGAGCTCAAATTTTGTGGGTGACTTTTATATGTGATAAAAAGCTTATCTTAAATTTTCCAGAATTTTTCATCATGTTTTGCTATTTTTCACTATTTTTGGCCAAAACCGAGCATTAAATTCACCAAATATTCATCTTTTATCCAAAAATTACCAAAAATTCACAGATCTCATATTTTCATGTGTAGATCATCTCTGTGAAATTTCGTGACCCGACTCTAAGCACACGAAAATCTGTCCAACTTTCTCATACACACGAAAACCGAACTATCTTGTGTTTTCTAGCTTTAGATCACAAGGATCTCGGTTTCTAGCCTTTGCTAGCCGCTAGATACAACACTTACAAGCACAACAACACCACACCAAGCAAACTATACCAACAATCAAGCCATCTCTTTCAAAATGTCGGTTTTTAAGTAAAACTAAAGATTTTAACCGTAAAATTTTATTCTAAACACTTTTAACTAATTACTTGGATCAAGATCCTTTGTATAACTTGTATACATCCCTTGATCGTGCAAGGATTGGTTCCATCTCGGGTTTTCACCCATATGTCACTTGGAACCCTTTTGTTCTTGCAAAAATAACTCAAACTAAAGAAATCAACACCAAAGATCATGTATTATAACATGTTTATACCTTGTGTTCTTGATTAGGGAGGATGGATTTGATGAATACTTGAAAAGTTGGGAGAGTTTTGAGAGAGTTTGAGTAGTTTTTGGTGGTAAAAAAAAAAGAAAATGAAAGATAATATGATAATGGGGGGGGTGGCCGGCCCTTTGTGGGTGTGTGTGGGGGCCCCACATCTCCAATATTGTCCACATATCTAGATTACGCAATCTGGATAATGTTGTGGATAATCTGGTTCAGTTCGTTTCTCGTTTAAACTCGTAATTCGGCTTAAAACGAGCTTAAAATGGTCGTTTTTCGGGTCAAAATAAAAATTTACATAAAACCGACTTAAAAACTTTAAAAACTTAAACCATGACATTAAAACATCATATTATTAATAATTACGCATCTTTTTCGGCTTGATTGATCGTCTCTTGCTTGGTTTGGTGTTAAAGGTTTCGTTTAGCGTACCGATATACCATTAAATCGAAATCCTTTTTCTGTGCTATAATTTACTTATCCCGAAGCATTAATACCTCGTAAATATCACTAAACATTATATACTTCGTCTATAATGTAATTCCCGATTCGTTCGGGTTTCAATAACCGATCAATGATTAATTGTAATCCCAATACGATTCACTATATAATTGAGTATGATTCATACTGTGAACCATATATATTCGTGTCAATGTGCTATAACTCATATAATCAATATTAAATAACACGTAAATAGTATATTCCGGCTAGGGTATACCTGGATTTGCCGGAATCGTTACACAATCTTCTCCAGTTCATCCTCAGTCTCTTTAATTACGTCTTCATGAAATACCGGAGCACCTCGATCAACGTTTGCGTGTTGATACAAGTCCGGGTACTCTTCAGCTGTCACATCCTCCATCTCAATCTCCTCGTTCTCATAAATAAAATTTGTATCCATAAATAACGGATCAACTTCCATTTCTTCCTCATTGATCACTTCGACATCGGGCTCAGTCTCTAAAGCAGTCAACTAATCGTCATTAAGCCCAAGCAGAATCGAAATCTGCTCCCGTGTCAAAGATCTAACCACAAACTCACCGACCTCTATCTCATCTCTGTTTACCACACTTCTAACCACCCCCGATCCATCAATAAATATCACTGTGTTAGCCTCAATCATTTCTATTGGCTTGGCAGCTGTTGGATCTTGATAGGTAATTATCTGCTTGCTCGAATCATCAGCGCCACTAACACCAGCACCAGAGGATGAACCATGCGATTGTTTAGGCTCACCTCCTGCATCAGATTCGTCAAGATCATCATCATCATTTTTGAGTTTCTTGAGGGCATCTTTTTTACAAGTTAATTGTAGAATCAACTCATCTTGTTCCTTTAATTTCACCCCCTGAGACTCAACAATCGTACGTAACGACTTAGTCTCCTTTTGACAGAAAGAAATATAACTCATCATTTTTCGTTGATTCTCCATGAGTCGTTCTTGAGTTTGTCGATCAGCTTCCATTTGATTTTCATATAAATGTAGCAGATTTAGCAGCATTTCAGTTGATTTTCATATAACTCATCATTTGTTTTTTTTTAAATAAATGTCATTCGTTAAGAATCACACTGATTCGTTACAATGAGATAACGAATCAGGCGATTCGCTATCAAGTAAATATCTTAACGAACTAAACCTAGCGAATCACTAATTAATTTTAACGAACTAAACTCTAGTTCGTTATATTTTAAGCGAATCAAACTCTGATTCGTGTAACATCTTATTCGCTTAGCTAGTTCGTGTAAAATCTTAACGAATTAGACACGAAACAGTTCCAATTCGCTAAGACTAACGAATGGTCATAAATAAGACTTATTCTTTGACTTCACAAAGTCAAAGTCAAAATTAGAATGAACAACAATAGTCAACATGGTAAACCCAGATACAACTGGACCATAACTATCGTTGAAACATCAGGATAACCAGCTTGTTCAGCTCGGAATCACACTAGTAAGCTTAGGTGGATGAGATTGAGACTCAATACCTAGATGTACTAAGGATTAAACGAACCAACAGTAAACACCAATAACACGAAACAATAATTAACCCGACAAACAACAATCAAATTAAGATTTAAGTCCACCAAGGGTATCGGAAAGTGATTCCGATCATAATGACATCAAAATCATACAATTATGAACATAAATTATACACAAATGAGTTTCAAAAGTTCAAAACCCTTAAACCCCTAAAATTTCATAATTTAGGGGTCAACACATGGCCATTTTTGACGAAAATGATATCGCCAAGATCAGTTATACCTTAGAAACTCAAATAGATCTTTGAAGTATCCAAACGAAAAGGTCGAAATTTCAGAGAGAATTTGAATAGGTTTCTTAAAGATGAAGAAAGAAGGCGAATAGTGAAATACTATTCATTTTCTTGTCTTATATATCAATGCACGTAACCCTAGGTACAACTTGTACGAATCAGACGATTCGTTTAACTTAAGGTTAGCGAATTAGCCCATTCGCTAACTCAATTCGTTACCTTATGTAGGCGAATCGCTACTTGATTCGTTAAATTAAAGGTAGCGAATCAAGACATGATTCGTGTCATGATTCGTTAAATATGCATAACGAAGGGATGATTCGTTACAGAGTGCGGAAGCGAATTAGGTTAGCGAACCAGAAGCTAGTTCGCTAGAGAATCACCTAGTTCGTTATCCATACATAACGAATTGTATTTTAGCGAATTAAACTCTTTTATTTAATTTTAAATTAAATAATAAATTGAATAAATTGAATAAATTAAAGAATTAAATAAATAAATAAATTAAATTATCGAGAAATCCTTTTATCCCGACAACCAGATAGATAAAAAATGTTTCAGATTTCCGAAACATAACTTAAAAATTTATTTAAGTATTTTGTATAAAGAAGACGAAAATATTTTTGGTATTTAGTAAAAAATTTAAAGAATTAAAGAATGTATTTACAGAAGAATATCCAATCCTTTAAAATAGACCATCTTTTTGTGTTTTTCAATGATTTTATCAAAAGCAGTACATATTTTTGTATTTTTGTTGAGTTTGAGCAGAGAATCATATTGACCAAATTGCCCTTCCATCACAGTTTTATATTTCAGCGATATTATGACTGGCGGTAAGTCGGTCATTGGTATTGTTGTCCACATAAATCTAATAACACACATTCAAGTATTTTTGTGATATGATTAAATAGTTCAATTAAAGCACAGAATATCAAAAACTATCAGCCACTAATCACGGTTCAAGCTTAATTTGATTTTTGCCAAATCACCCCAACTTGACTTAAACCATTATATTGTTGATCAAAATTTTGATACCAATTGTAGAAATTTTGAGCAATGCATCAAGTTTCCTTTACTGTGAGTGAGTATGCACGAGTCCATCTGTCGGCTTACATACATTGTATCCCCTGGGGTCCGTTTCTTAATGGTATTAAGACGCACGCAAGGGAGGAACAATTGTATGACTAACAGCGGATTTTAATTAAGTCAGTAATTTAAATTGTACGAAGTACAGCGGTGATCAAGTTTAATGACTTTGGGTTTGCTCTAGAAGGCGAGTGAAATATTCATGCTTATGAATACCCAGATGGTTAAGCCGCATAAAGACTCACAGTGTCCAGAATCTTAACGCTTGTTATTTGCTTTATTTGATTTTTGGGTGATCAACAAATATAAGGCTTGAGTATGACTGGTTATTACATTTCTGTCATCCTCACCAAGACTTTTGCTCGAGACTAACACCCCTTTCAATTTGGCGTTTCTTTATGTTTATATCACATACTTTACTCTACTGGGTTGTTTTAAGACCTACCAATGCACCAATGCAATTAAGCACACAGTCTTTTACGCTTACTTTTTGCTGAATTTGGGGTCAAGATAGTCAATGTACTATCATGTTCTCTTTTTGCTTCAAAAAACTCAAAAATTTTGAGGAGCATAAAATAAAGAAAAGATAAATTTAATCGCCCCAGTTTAACTCAAGTTAATAAATAAATGGCTAACCATCAATTCACGAGTGAATCATATGACCAAGACATGCAAGCATGCTTCATAAACTTAAATAACCGACGTAAATTTTCAGCGAGAAAATAATCTAAAAATCTTTTTGGTTTTTCTCTGTACAAACTTTAAAAACACAATAATTTTGTCTTTTTCAATTTTTTTATAAACAAAATAAACTTCACAATCTTTTTGGATTTTCAAAATTTTTAAAATGTTTTTGGTTTTTCTAAATATTTAAAGGAAAAACATTAAAGAACAGAAATCACAATATTTTTGAATTTTGAAATTTTTAATGTTTTTGGATTTTATCTATACAAACGAAAACACACTCTTTTTGTATTTTCTAGATTTTCACCCCCTAAAACCAAAATAAGTTTTAAAAGAAAGATATGACAGAAAATAAAGATAGTCATCCTTGTTTAAGGATATCAGCAAAGGTCTTCAAACCGTTTAAATCAAGCAAAAATTTAAAACGCGTTTTGTCAAAAGCTTTAGTAAACAGATCGGCTTTCTGAAAATCAGTATGTACTTTCTCAAGATCGATTAATTTCTTTTCATAGCAATCACGTATAAAATGATATCGAATTTCGATATGTTTCGTTTTAGAATGTTGTACGGGATTCTTGGTGATACTAATAGCAGCAGAATTATCAATCAAAATAGGAGTAGTAAGAAACTTCAAACCGTAGTCGCGAAGATGTTGTTGTATCCACAAAACCTGGGAACAGCAACTCGAGGCTGCAACATATTCAGCTTCGGCGGTTGAAGTGGAGACCGTTGTCTGCTTCTTACACTGCCAGGAAACAAGCCGGTTTCCAAAAAATTGACATCCTGCAGTCGTTGATTTGAAATTGATCTTGCATCCTCCATAGTCTGAGTCTAAGTAGGCAGTAAGAACGAAAGTATCATCCTTGGGGTACCACAACCCGATGTCTGGATTTCCCCTCAAATACTGAAGAATTCTCTTGACTGCAGCTAGGTGAGTCACTCGTGGACTTGCTTGATACCTAGCACAAAGACAAACAGCAAACATAATATCAGGGCGAGAAGCCGTTAAGTACATTAAAGAACCAATCATGGCACGATAAAGGGTCGGATCAACGGTATCCTCCAATTCATCCGGTGATAAATTGTGACCCACTGGAAGAGGAGTTGAAGGGGTTTTTCCGGAAGAAATCTTGAATCGGCTCAAGACGTCGTTCACATATTTGGTCTGGTGAATAAAAATTCCATGAGCAGACTGGTGAACCTGCAGCCCTAAAAAGAAATTCATCTCTCCCATCGAGCTCATCTCGAACTTTGTTTGCATGGACTTCTCGAACTCCTTACACAATGTGTCGTTTGTAGACCCAAAAATAATATCGTCAACATAAATCTGGACTAGAAGAAGATTATCACCAACAGTTTTATGAAATAAAGTGCAGTCAACAGTTCCTCGTTTGAAGCCATTATCTGTTAGATGGTCGGCGAGCGTGCCATACCAAGCTCTCGGGGCTTGATGTAGACCATACAGGGCCTTGTTTAATCGATAAACACGGTCTGGATAATCATGATCTTCAAAACCAGGTGGTTGTTAAACAAACACTTCCTCGTGTAATTCACCATTGAGAAAAGCACTTTTAACATCCATTTGATAGACCTTGATATTCTTATAAGCTGCATAAGCCAGAAAGATTCGAATCGACTCTAATCTTGCAACTGGAGCATATACCTCTATGTAATAAATACCCTCTTGCTGATGAAAACCTTGCACCACTAGACGTGCTTTGTTTCTGACAATCACCCCTCGATCATCCTTCTTACACTTAAATACCCAATTAGTCGGAATAGCTTTCTTGACTCTAGCAGGTTTGTCTATTAAATCCCAAACCCCCAAACGTGCGAATTGCTGTAATTCCTCTTGCATAGCTTCTACCCAAGAAGGATCTTCAAGTGCCTTACGAGCTGTAGTTGGCTCAACTTGATATAGAAAGCAATTGAATTTAGCAACATTCACGATTCCCGAAGAATGTAAATTAGTGTAAGCACATAATATGTTATTGTCATTTGACGAAGCAACTTGATGACGTGTACGAACGCCCACATCAAGTTCTCCAATGATATTTTCCTGTGGATGATATCCATGAATCCGAAGAGTGGGATTTTCAGGAACAACAACATTATCAAATAAGTTAGTGTAATGTTCACCCAACTCGGGAGATGAAACATTATCACTGTCAAGATCAATAACTTGAATTTCATCTTGATCATCATCAGAAGAAGTAGAAACAGTATCAATAGCAACTGGAGAAACAACGTGAGATTCTTCAGTTGGAGCATCTGGTTGAGCTTCAACTTCATTAGAACTTGAAAATCTTGGAATTGCCAAATGATCTTCAAAGTATGCTCGAACCAGATCTTCATCGATGTGTTCAGTCGAAGGCGTAAAAGAATTAAATAAACTATCGTAGTCAAACATCCAGTCTGGACCTTTCCCTTGAAGAGGAGTTGTGTACTTTTGACAGTCCACATGGTACCATTCTTCAACACAGCCAGATGTGAAGTTAAAAACCCTTTTCTTTGGAGATGCATATCCCAAGAAATACCCTTCGATAGCTTTTTCTTCAAATTTACCCGAATCCTTCTTCAATATTGTACACGGACACCCAAATGGTTCCAGGTACTTTAAATTAGGTTTTCTATTATTTAAGATCTCGTAGCTTGTCTTCTTGAGTCGTTTCACTGTTAGAACTCGATTAAGCGTATAACAAGCTGTATTCACTGCCTCATTCCAAAATTGAATAGGAAGCTTTGAATCAGCTAGCATTGTACGTGCAGCTTCAATCAGAGTTCTATTTTTCCTTTCAGCAACACCATTTTGTTGAGGTACATAAGGTGCACTATATTCTCGGTGAATTCCCTTTTGAATACAAAAGAAATCCAATATAGTGTTTTTGAATTCAGTACCATTATCACTTCGGATTCTCCTCACCTTTTGTTTGTACAGTGATTCGATCTTAGTAATAAGGTTTTGTACCAAAACCGGTGTTTGATCTTTTGAACTCATAAATAACACCCATGAATATCTTGAATAATCACCTGTCACTAAAAGACAATACCAGTCTCCAGAAATACTCGCACGATTCACTGGACCAAACAAATCCATATGAAGTCGTTCAAGAGAAGTATCAATGGAATTCAATAACTTAGAGGGATGTGTCATCTTCTTCTGCTTGCCCTTTTTGCATGCAACGCAGTGATCAGATAACTTAAAATTCTTTAACGAGACACCCTCAACTAAGTCATTTGCCATTAAATAATTCATCTTTCTGACATGTATGTGACCCATTCTATGATGCCATAGAATCGAGTCTTTCTCGGTTGCTTTCGAGACAAAACATGTTTCGATCGATGTTGATATCTTAGAACTCAGATTTAAGACATAAATATCATTTGATCGTGGTGATCGCATGACAACCATGTCCTCGGGAATAACATAACCCGGTTTCAAGATAAGACACTCTTTGTCAGTAAATATCATAGTGTATTTTTTATCACAAATCTGCGATACACTCAATAAATTATGATCAACCTTGTCACAATAATTCACTTTCTCAAACGTAATGTGACCATTTGAAACTTCACCTTCTTGTGTGATCATGCCCCCAGAATTCCGACCAAACGCTACATAACCTCCTTGAATATTTCTTACGTTGGTTAATAGGTTGAGATTTCCAGTGATATGACGAGAACATCCGCTATCCATGATTCAGTTTTCACCAGAAATGGTCTTGGATGAACCCTACACACAAACAAAAGTGATTAGTTCACAAAGGCAGCCCAGGCCTCAGTCTTGGGCACCTTTTGGTTTTCTCTTTGATCATTAACTTTAACAGATTTCAATTGTTGTTCAGCCACTTGTGAATAAGTTACCGGCTTCCTAGACTTTCGTCTTAAGTAAGCTGCCCGAACAATGTTTGAATTCTTGTTTTGACATATAGGTTCAGTTGGAATGAATTTGGTTTCACTTGACCGTGTGTCTCATTGACATGTAGAACCTTCCGATGATTCACATCAGAGAACAAAATATGAGTATCATCAGCATACAACACAGGTCGTTTCAGAATCTCCTTGACCAATGGAATTGGCTTAGATTTGTCCTTGATAAAAGGATGAAGATTCTGATACTTCTGTTGACTACAATTCCTCACAACATGACCTTGTTGACCGCATAAAAAACAAGTTCGCATGTCTACACGATGATGTTTAGAAGTAATTGGAATAAATGATGCCGATGATTGATGATGACTCACATTTTTAGTCATGCTCTTAGCAAACTCATCAGATAAGTCAGATTTCTTCTTTAAATAAAAATCTAAATTAGAACAGTTCGAAAAGCTTTTTAGTGTATCTGTTCCAGTTGACTTCACAAAGTTAATCTTCTTAGCTTGTTTTAAAAATTGTTTTGCCTTAGTCAATGGATCAGATTGAACTGAAGTTTTTGTTTGAGCATACACACGTTCAAGTTCTTGAATTTTTTAAGTTTCATTGACAAAAACACTCTCAATAAGTTTAGGTTTGATAATACTTATTGGAATCTCATTTTCAGTGAACATCGTATCCATTCCCTTTAACTTAAAAACTCTAGCCGAAGAAGACTTAGAACTCGGAGGATTAATGAAACGCATTAAGTCCTCGTCAGAGATCTTTGGTTTAACTGACTTCTTTGTCCTCACTGGTTTAGTTTTCACAGTTTCTTCCTTTTTCGTTTGAGACTTGAATGAACCATACACAGCTTCCTCAAACTCTTGAGGTTCGCAAAGAATATGATTAGAACTACGAATATTCTTATTCTTGTGTATTATCTCAGGTTCAAACACATCTTCAATAATCACTTTATCAACGTTTTCAACAAAGACCTTTTTATTTTCAACATGAGGTTTCTGAGGAGCAACTTGGGGTTTGATAATTTCAGGTTTAACCATTTTAGGTTTTTCAGAAATCACAGATTCCTTTTGAATCAAATCTTCTTCTTTTCTTGCAAAAGGATTAATTTTATAATCATTATGAAAAGGTGGTGGAATTTCAACAAAACCAATACCTTTCTTGGAACCTTTTTGTTTCCCAAATACTTCAATAATTTCATTCAACAGAAACGATGAATTTCTAAATTTCCCTAATTTGTTTTTCAACTCAAGAACCTCATTCTCAAGCTCAGTTATCTTAGAACGATGTTTCAAAATTTCCTGAAACTTTTGTTCATTAATGGTCATCTTCACAGATAACTCGGCTTTGAGATCGTGATTACTTGTCGACAATGCTTCAATCTTTTCTCGAGATCTCCTTTGAGATTCAAGAGATTGTCGATAAGTATCCTTAAGAGAAGCAATTTCTCTTATAAGATTATCATTTTGATTTTTCAATGTTTCTAACTTCGATTTGTTAGATTCACAGTCAACACATGATACTTTAACACATGAAGTAGTAGAAATAGAATTACTAACCTCATTGATCTTGGCCATGCAAGCAAACATTGATTCAGAAGGCTTGTCGCAAGAGTAGTCAGAATCAGATCCAGTATCATTATCGGAAGACATCTCACTACCAGCAGCATCTAGACAGTCTTTATGTAACCCAAACATAGCCAAATTTGCTTGAACATCATTGCATAGTAATCGTTGTGACCAATCATTACCATCTGCTAACATTGCTTGTGGTGTAGAAGAAAATGGTTTCTTTTCATCATCACTTCCTCGTGGTGTAGAAGAATTTTGATGTTGACCACGAGAACCAGTATATTCTTTCTTAGGTTTATCACATTCCTTCGCGAAATGCCCAAATTCTTGACAATTATAACACTTTACTTTTAATTTGTCAAAACCCAACTTCTTGTTTAAAGCTGGAAGATCTTTTCCAGTTCTCTTGATGAATCTTTTAACTTTACGAACAATCATCGCCATGTTCCATTTCAAATCCATGATTTCTAGATCACCTGGATCTATCTGATCATAGTCCTCATCTGTTAAATCACTTGTGGCAATTTTACTACTCACTAAGTTTTCATATGAAGACATAAAAGCCGTCAGAAAAGCAAAGTTTTGCTCAGCTTCCTTCATATTAACACTAGGTGGTGTAGCAAATGGATTGGTACTTGTCGAACTTCCAGAACCACCCGAATTATCAGCAGAGTAGAAACAAACTTTTGGATCATTAAACACTGTTGATTCTTTTTCACTTGCCGCATGAGTAAGAAAAGCAGTGATTGGAGATATTGTTGAACTAAGAGGCATACTTCCAACATAGAAAGCAGGTTCTTGATTTTCTTTGGAGGATTTTTGACACTTAAGATCATATTCTCTAGCTTCGATCTTTTGTAGGAATTCAAGTGCCATCAAGTCTTCATTCAGAAAATAATCATTCTCTTTCAAAACCATTAGAAATGTTGAGTAGGAACTTGGAAGCACAATTTTAATAGTGTCAATTTTATCTCTTTCAGAAATTTCCATTTTCATCTTGTCCATTTCAGCAATTAAATGACTAAATCTTGTAGTCATCTATTCAACTGTTTCTCCTTTTAATAAATTAAAGTTTCGAAACTAAAACTTGAGCATCACTTTCTTACTCTCCGCTGTGTTTCCCATGCTTATCATACGCAGATGTTGAAATAAAGATGCACATCTCTTGATACTACCAACTTGATGAAAGATATTTTCTGGTAATGCCATAGTCAAAGTAGAATATGCTTTTATCTCGATTTCTAAAGCTTTCTTCTCTTCTTGTGAGTATTGAGAAACGGCTTTAGGAGTATACCCAATAGTATCATCACCAATCATTTGTGCAACATAAACTTCATCAAGACAATATGAGCAGTCAGGATGAACAGATCCCAAATGTGCACGAAACCGAGGTTCCCACTTGGCAAAGTCACTGAACTTCATCAATCTCGGACATTTGGAATGTGAACCTATCTCGATATCAAGTTGTAACATTTGTTGCATCAACATGTTTTGAGACGCCAATGCATACATACCAGCCATTTTTTTTTGAAACGATTTAAAAATTTAAAGAATGTGAACAGTTATAGCGAATCAAGTGTAGCGAATCAATAAACAAATATAACGAACTGTGAATAGTGTTGCGAATCAGTAACGAATTATCTTAACGAATCAAAAGTCAACTGAACGAGTCAACTTAACGAATTACAAATAAGGTTAACGAATCACTCAAATGGCGAAACAGATAACGAATGAGATGAAGGTTTAACGAATCACAAGTCAACTTAGCGAATTGACCAAACGAATTGACCAAGTCAACTTAACGAACTGATCAAACGAATTGGCCAAGTCAACTTAACGAATTGACCAAAACGAATTGACCAAGTCAACTTAACGAATTGACCAAACGAATTGACCAAGTCAAATTAACGAATTGACCAAACGAATTGACCAAGTCAACTTAACGAATTGACCAAACGAATTGCACATGATTAGTTTAGCGAATCAGATGATAATTAATAACGAATTGCCAAAATAAACTTAGCGAATCACTAAGAAGTGCTTAGCGAATTAAGATAACGAATCAGCTACAGTTGATAGCGAATCAACACTATAGCGAATTATACTATAACGAATCAGGTTGTTACAACCGTTTGTAACAAACTCTGACACCTTATGCCACGTGGCAAAGGTTGTTATGACACAAATCCCAAAAAGAACACGTGTCACACGAATCGGTTAATCTAGTTAACGAACTAGATAACACGAATCAATAACTCACACGAATTGGCTAACGAATAAGATAACGAATTAGCACTGTTGATAACGAATCACAGTGAAACATATAGCGAATCACCATGAAGAAAATAACGAATCACATTCATCTTCAAATCTTCAAATCTTCAAACTCATTTCCAGAAATTATGAAGATTAACCCAGAAACCCAGAAATACCAAATTCGTAATATAACCTCGTTACTAAACCAAATCTCACAAATAACCAATCAAAATTCTCGTAAACCAATTCCGAATCCAATACACAAAACCTCGTAATCAATTATCCTCGATAACCAATCCAAATTAACCAAAAACCATACCCCTGTTTCGGACTTAAACCGAAATCAAAACCAAACCACACAAATCCAAATCAAACATCAATTCCTCTTAACCAAAACTCTACAATACCTTAATCAACACGAATTCAATCCAATTCGTCCATATTTCAACCAAAATAAACACAAATTGATTCAAGATCAAATAAAATCGAAAACTAACAAAAATGAAATAAATAGAACACCAAATCAAGTGTAAAACGAGCACCAAAAGCTCTGATACCACTTGTTGATACCCGTATCAATAACAATCAACAGATCTTAGATCCGAATCTATACTATCAATACGTTTATAGATCTAGCTCATAATTAACCTTGATTTAATGTTATGTATGTGTAATAACGTTAATGTGAAGCTTGAGAGAGAGAGAGTAAATGCTTTAAAACTTTTCTGAATAATGTTATATCTCTCTCCCCTCTCTTACAAGTGAACAGTTGTTCACTATATATAGAAGGCGACCTGGTTCGCTAACATACCCTAGCGAACCAGCTTCCCCTTCGTTACATAATTTAACTTAACGAACCACCCCCTGATTCGTTAACATCCCCTAACGAATCAGGAGGGAATACATATTAATGTCTTAGTTCGCTAACATTCCTAGCGAACTAGACTTAACTTAACGAACTAGTCTTAGTTCACTAACATTCCTAGCGAACTAGACTTAACCTTAACGAACTAGTTAAATATAAACATTAAATATTACATTAATCATCAAATAAACATTAACGATAAATACAAAGACTCTAGACGCAAAACCGTGCACAACCACATACAACAATATTTATTGTGACGTGTAAAATTATTTTATAGGATTTTTTTTAAACGTGATTTTTTTTTAAAAAGGGATAATTTAAGAATTTTGCATAAGAAACAACTTGTGAGTTGTTGCTTTGACTAAAGTTTAAGACGACACATCAAATGTATAACAACATCATGAGAAGGTCATGGAATAATGTGGTGAGTGTATTAAGATTATATAGACAAGAAAGCGATATTTACCTCCTTGGAAATAAGTAAATGTGAATTAATATATGTTGATGATGTATTTAACTCTTTGTGGATTCACTAAATGTGAATTGTAACATAATATACGTTCATGAGATATTTATATCATTGAATATTCATATTTGAAAATTCACCGAGTGTGAATCATAAGAGATCTATTATGTTATTATTGTAATTGAATTTAAGTAAATATTAAAAGATTTATTGTAATATGCTTACAACAGAGATGAATATATAGATGTTTTTACTCCCATCCATTTTGTTTGAACTATGTGAAAATTTGTCTTTCATTTTAAGAGAGTATCTCAATAAAAGTTTCAAGAGATAACAATGAAATTTATAAATCTCTTTATGCTAGTGTGAATTCCAAGAGTTTGAGTGTCAATCTATTTGACTTTATCTCAACATAATAGTGATTGTAGACGAGTAACGTTCATCTTGTTGGTAATAAATGTATTCATCAAAATTTGGATTAAGACTTATATTCAAAGTCCATATAAGTCAATGGTGAAGCCTTGAAGATCAAAGGAAGAAGAGTTATGTTTCTTAAATTAATGAAAAAGGTATGTATGTTCTATATACAATAACTTGTGAGGTTTTTTTGAATATTAAGGTTTGGGGATTGTGATTAAGTCTTATAATTTCGTCTAAACAAAGGGTTGAATTTTTCAAAGTGATATCGTAATGGATGTGAAGGATCAGAATGATGCATCTTCTGTTCACATGCTAAAATATTGTAGTCTAAAGCATTCTAGACTAATACTGTTAATTATGGTGCTTTATAAGACTAATTAAAACGAAATTTGAAACATCAACAACACAAGAATGAATTCGTGTATAGACAAATTTAAAGAAATTTTCATTTAATCTAAGGAAATGATATAACTTGTTAGGATCTTAAGAAGACCTTGAACTCTTTAGGTATGTTCTAGATGGTGATTTATTCTAGATATGTGATGGTTTGTTAACAACCTTATGACAAGTTTAGCTTAAACTTTAGCAAGTGGTGGAAACTAACACTAAGGCATGTATTATTACTTTATTAGTAGGCATTGATGAACTCACTGATACAAATATGTGGTCTTGTTCAAATCATGAGTGTCGAGTTGTCTTCATAAGTAAAGTTAAACAAACTATATCAAAATGCAAGAAATGTGGGGGGAAGTCATTTAAGAATCTACTCTTTAAAAGTGTGTAGAAATGGTAATTGATATGATTTATCAAACTTGTGTAGAAAGAAATAGTCTTTCTTTACCCCATTCGAAAGTTGGATGATGTTATCCAATATAACACTTAAATGTGGAGGTGTCTTGCATCTGAACTTGGAAGGTTTAGCAATGAGGATTATTGTAATCCAATCTAACATTGCAAATACATGACTTAGTGGAGGACAAAAAGGTCGTAGTGCATAATAGAGATGTTTTTGCATTAATGATAAGCGTATCTTACAAGACAAATATTATAACCAAATTCAGGTTGTGTCACATCCCGACTTTGGGCCTAGGCGTGTGACCAATAGTTGGTACATGTTTTGTAAATATATCAGAGTTGCGGGTTTGTTTTAGCGGAAGTCTTTTAATATAAAATATTCTTTTATAAAATGCCGGGTTAAAATACCCGTTTGATGTTTATAAAGCTCATTTGAGAAATATATTATTTTCAGCGGAAGTCTTGAATAAAATATTATTATATTTGGAAACTCGGGTTTAAATACCCGTTTGATATTTCAATTACCTTTCTTTAGAAAACATAATTCTTTATAATATTTTAATATAAAATATCTGAGCCACTAAATAGCATCTAATGACTACATCTCCAATCTTTTATTCCGTCTCGCTTGTCTGTTCTAACCTTTCTGTTTTCCTGTAAAATGGTTAGAAAATACGTCATCACACAGCTGGTGAATGACGCTGACTCTGTTATAAAAATATTTTCAATACCTTTGTGAAACCAACAATAATACATTTGTGACTACTCATTAGGCACCCAACTCAATTGGGATAAAATTACCCTAAGTACATGTACAATTAAAACATATACACAATATCATTTCTCTGAACAGTCCCATAGACTTCCATAGGCATGTTTGATGATATGCATGGCCTCGGGGAACTCCGAGTCACCATATATGAATGGATCCAGACACATATACACTTTTAATCAGTGTACGTTTCTTATTATTGTAACAAAGGTTTTAAGGATTCGTAAATCCTATGCAAACATTCTGACTCTAAAAGAGTTTGAAAGGTTTAGGGCGTATTCACCTTTTCTGTTTAAAATAAGTTTCTAATACTGATTCCTGTTTTCTGATTCTGCTTCTTGATTTGTTACCTCGGACCTATAGTACGAGAATAACCTTTGTATAAATAACTAGATCATTGATCTAGCTTCAGACCTTTAGTCTGTTTTGTATAGCTTTAACCTTGATAAAATCATTTGTTTATATAAAACATTTGGACCTTTAGTTCCTTTCTTTATTTAATAATTATATGCTACGTTTCTTCTTCAGGACAAAACATCTATACTGAGTTTCTTCTTCAAGAAGAAACATTAATTTAATAATATCCTTTTATATGAATATTTATGTTTCTTAATCATAAAGAAATACTATTTTGACTATACCCTTTGTATGTATATGTGTACGTTTCTTAATTGAGAAGAAACAACATTTTGACTATAACATTTGCTAAAGAAAAGTTATATTATGCTTAGGGGCTGTTTGTTTACATCTGAATGGAACCATACAGATGTAAACATCTGATTCATTCAGACTTCAGACTGTTTGGCTCCAAACAGAAAAACATCTGAATGGTTAAAATTAGGTCTGAATCATTCAGACTTATTGTTGTTGCTGAATGGGACAGAGGTTCATTTAGACCTGACTCATTCAGATCTGAATGAACCAAACAGCCCCTTAATTGTAATAAAGGTTCGGGCTATACCCCCGACTATGGTCTAAGCCATTTATAATAATAAAATAATAACTTAGACAGAACCCCTAACTTACACGGGTATTCAGAGTTAGATATTTTAAACCTATCGAGCAACACTTCTACTCTATATTGCGTATCAGGGCTTAAATCATCAGAACGTCGGAGCTTGGCACATACTACGAGATTGGCACGCAAAACGATGTAGAGAGAGAAAGTATTTTAGAGAGAGAGAGAGAGGTGTGTGTGTGTGTGTGAGGAATGAGCTGTGACCCCTCCCTTTTATACTTGAAATTGGGTCCCATCGCGATACGCGATGCGCTCTACTTTAACTTCGTCATGTATTGCGACGCCTCATTTTTTGAGGTCACGCCACGTGGTGAAACGTGGCCTGTCACGCGTTGACATGTGGCTCTGTCACACCCCAAAAATCTTAACTTAACACAGCGGAAGACTTAACTTAAGTTTCGGGTTATGACAGATGCCGATAGCCAATAACAATAGATAAATAATAATAAAATCATTATCTTTTATTTAAAGAAAATATTTTACAATATCAGAGTTTACGTGCCATTGCACGGTTTACTTTATTTTAACTTTGTTCAAACACCACACGTCCTCCTTTCCAAGCCACCTCGAAATCTCCACTTACCTGAAAAGCATATTAAAATACCGATCAACACAATGTGTTGGTGAGTTTCCCTTTATATCAAAATAGTCAATATTATATATATATAATGATTAAATCCGATATCAATTCGTGTGTAATCGTCACTACACCCCGAATCATATCCCAAAATATACCGTGTATAATGATCTATCGTCATTACATCACAAAACAATAGGCATTTTACTTTTTAAACAAATCGTGCTGTTGTAAACTAGCTAAGAATACAACATTACGTATGACTATCATAGTTGATAACCCGATACATGCCATACTCAAAATATTCCCACTTTTAACCAAACACGATTGGAAGTGGGGGGCGTCACCCCAATAGATCTACTAATATTTTTGTGCCCCTTTCTAGAGTTAACTGTTATTTAGCCAACTAAACTCATCCCGGGTTTGACACGGTTTGTAAAATAGAATGCCTTTATATATTAACGAAAACCATAATAATAAAGAATATGCTTTCCCCCAAAACACAATTAAATATCGACTTGAAAACCATTCCGGTTAAAAAATCGAGGGGGTTCGATAGAGAAACTCACGGGTTTGTAGCTTTTCGTTTTCCAAAATCCCGTGTCCTATATTAGAACACGTTTTGTTAATTAAAACTTAATTTTAGTTTTTATACAAAACTCCTTTTTATTTTATAAGTCTTATTCTAGTATTCACATAAACACATAGCACATAAGCGACTACACATAGTTCAGTTTTTCGTTAACTATTATTTAATTAATTAAATTAATTAATAAACAATTAAAATATATTAAAATATTTTAAGTTTCAGCTGTTGGAAATTTTTAAGAAAATATTAATATTCTATTTTTCACAAAACTTGTCGGTTTTGTCGGTTTTATGCTTAAAATGCGTTATTTCGGTTTTTCGTTTTGAAATGTAACTTATAAATTATGGAAAATACTTGTTACATATATATTAATCAAGTTTTACAAGTTAACTTGTGAAAATATATTATTTTTATTTTTGTTAATATTTTCTTAAAATAACAACTTTTTAACGTTTTCGTGTCGGTTTTCACGACACGAACCGTTTAGGACTAAGTTTTATAATCTTGTCCTTTTCTCATGTATTAACTTATGTTATACATGAGTATTTTAACACTTTAGGGGCTGTTCTAAAATAGTCCCTAATAGTTATGTCAGTTTTGTTTAAAAGCCGATTTTTCGACCGTTTAAGTTACCGACAAGTCAAATAAATTACACAAGTCTATACCAATCATCATATGAACTAAACACACATATAATAACAAATAGTTCAACATAAAATTCAGTTTTGACTATATATGTTCATAAGTTACCTTAATCGAGTTTTTCGGTTCCTAGTTCGTATTTTAGATTACCTTAACAGTGTTACTAGTTAAGCTTGTTATTTTTATATATACAATTTTCATTAAATATCTTTTAAAATACAGATCTTTAAACACTTTTCTAAGCTTCTATAGATTCCAAAATATTACTTTTAAGAAAATGTTTCTATTCTATTTAAGAAGAATCTTATGTTTCATGATCCAAGTCTTTGTCTTTTCAACAATTATTTAGCTTTTAGATGATTCTATTCCTTTGTATCTAGTCACTTTTATGTCATTTCCATCCTTATAAACATTTTAATCTGATGTGGTGTAAAACACACATGTTTTGCTAATAGTTTTTATGTTATTTTGTGATTAAACGTTAACGATTATTTTTTTTATTCTTGCATGAAATTACATGTTAGTGTGTGTGATAGGTCCCATGTTGAAGAGAAACGAGTCAAATGAAAAAAGAATCAGCTAAAACGGAGCTTGGATGAAGCCGGTACGCACACACGAAATTTAAACGAGTCTGGAGTCGATAAACGAAGACCCAAAGGGCATGGCCACGCCGTGCGGCCACCTGACCCTTCATGGTCACATAGCTCGGGGCCCCAGGGGTGTTCCATGGCTGCCCAAATGCATCAACATGACTATTTTGTTTTATATGGGCTTGTTTGGACCTAGTTTGGCTTGTTTATCAAGTTTAATGATATATTTAATAACCCTAAACCCTAAAAACGAATTGACCACGATTCCAGCCACCAAATATCTGTTCCAAACGAAATACCAGGGAGGAGGAGCAGCTGGTTCTTTATTTCATCGCCCGGTTGTCGGTTTTGAGTATCTTAACGATTGTGAGTTCGTTTTTGAGTTTTAGACATTCAAACAAGTTGTAATCAGATACTAATGAACATGTTTATCATATTTATCTATTTTATTTGTTGTTCATTCATTATTCTTGGCTAAACTTTTTTAAATCACCTAGGTTTGATGTTTAACGGTTGATTTATCATTTTTCGTGTGCTAATTTCGTGTTTGATTGTTTAGTTATTGTAAAGTTCATAATTTGTGATACTATTCCATGAACCTTGCTGCCATTAGATGTATTCTAGGTTGCATGAGCTTTGAGTAGTTGATTATTGCACGAATTTGTTTCGTGTAGTCGTTAATTGCTAGTTCGGTTAATACTGAGTGTGTTGATTGATTGTGGTAGACGCGTGCCACTAGGTTTTATGTTTCTTGAATCATTTAGGTCAGTAGGATCATCCTATTTGAGTTGGACCAAAACCTTAGGGGTTAGCTTATCTCTCTGCTTTAGTTGATTTAGTTACCCGTTGCGAGACCACGTGCGGTTTTCTAGCTATCGACTAGGTTAGTTTGTAAGTTGAGTTATTTTATCCTTATTATTGAATTACCCCTCTCTATACAGGTTTGTAGTTAGCTCGAGCCTTAGTGAGGATTGTGATTTTGATACGGACCAAGTAATAAATCATAAGGGTACGTAAATAAACAACCGTAAATTAAAAGCTAAATAGACGTTGTTAGGGGTTTATGGTAAAACTGACCGTTGGGACCCAGTTGCCTTGATTACATCTATCTTAGTTTATATTTAGAAGCCGGTTTCAAACACTTGTTAGCACCTGAGCCATCCTATACCCGTTAAGTCATCTTACCTAGGTGATTCGTTTTCTTATTATCGTTAAATCCCGTTAAATTTCCAGTTAGTTTTGTTAAGTTTCACCGTTAGTTAAGTTAAGTTAGTTTAGATATATAAGTTAAAAAAATATATTATTTAGGCAGGACTTGAGTAGGGTTAGTAATCTGAGCCACCTCACGTGTCTTTGTGTTCGATACTCGGACTTCCTTAGTCTTTACTACATACGATCAGTACACTTGCTGGTTGTGTGAACTTAAGTTAGGATATTCCATTTTAATTTAAAGCTTAGTTGTGAGTCATAGTTTTCATAGACACGTTTTCGCACATCAAGTTTTTGAAACATCCCCACACTTAAACCTTTTTCGTCCCTGAAAAAGAAATCTACACAGGATCATAACCAAGTGAAAACAACAAACTCCTAGATTATTTATCATTACTAAAGCACAAGAAACAGCTCGACATATTGACCGCGATTGCCGGTATTGTTGTCCACTTAAACCCAACCACTAACCAATCAAGCCCCCAATTGCATTAAGCGTTTTAAGTCCAAAAATCAAGGCTACACCTACCCCATCTCAGACAAAGAGAGCTAGAAGAACTAGAGTCGAAGCAAACTGGTTCGATAAATCACCATAAGACAATGACTCGTTGATGGTACTAATTAGATACACTCGGTGAAATGATGGATGAATGGTCATGTGGAGGTCGTACGAGCTATTCCTAAATATTATTGGACTTTGTCCTATAAATTCCTAATCTGATATTTATTGACTAAGAACCTTCAAGCCCCAATAGTGTATCCTCAGAGCCACTATCCCCTTGGGTAACACGTAAACTCTAAGTTCCGTCTAGTATGTGCATCTTTGGCCTCTTTTACTAACTTTGAGAATGCTTCTTTGGCATTTTACAATACATAACTTTCTCATCCTTTTGCTTTTCGGACCAACTTTTGGAATACTTATAAATTTCATAACATACTTTTTTTCCGTTTTTTTTTCAATCTTTTTTTTATATTATTTTTTATATCACCCTAAATTATATAACTATTTCTAAGCTCGTAAAAAGATGGACATGTGGTGGTGTGCTGGTTTGAGTGCATCTAAGTCTTGCCATCTCAAATTTTTTAGATTATGGTAATCCTCCCTAAGCATCGAAATTCGGTTTCACCGTTTTTCAAATTATTATATATATAAAATCTGCTAAAGAGGACTATCAAAGCTAGGTGGGCCTACCGACACATCCGAAACCAGATATACAAAAAATCTCTTCTTTTATTATTATATTATATTTTTCAAAAGTTCCGAGAGTTCGTTAATACAACGGTTATAATATCATTTCCTGCTTAACATAGAAGAAAAACAATTTTCAATGGACATTTTTCTTTATTTTTTTTTAAATATTAACTCCCAAGATTTTCAATATTCTTTTATTTTTCTTAAAAATGAAAACGTCAGTTCCCCATCTCCACACTTATATTTCACATTGTCCTCAATGTGAGACAAGAAAAAGACAAAACTAAATATAAAAAAAATAAAGTGGAACAGACTCCCTTGGTATATGTGATCATGAAAGTGTGCGGTGAATCATGTTCCTCGCCATCCTATTCGAATACAAGCTGAAAACTCCAATGCTCTCTATCAAGCTATCACTCACGTACGAAAGCGGCAATCCTTAAGCAAATTGCATCCCTACACTTGTTTAAAACTCTAGCTCATCAACCGTCATCAACCAACCAAGGAATAACCTGCAAGTAAGAGAAGAAACACCCGGCAAAACTCGGAAATAAAAATAAAAATGAAAATAAAATAATAAGGAAAGATATTACCTGGTTGCCTCCCGGGAAGCGCTAAGTTTATTGAATAGTCTTCAGCCGGACTCGCTCCCGAAACCTCAATCAGGAGGCTTCTCCTTTATTCGCTTCCCATCAATACTCCTTAACACTTTCCTCTAACAACTGGTCGGGAAGACACCAATTGCACCGCTTTCATGGGCCCAAACATACGACTTGAACTTGGCCCACCAACTCTTAGACTCCCCCAAAAATGATTCCCTGAAGTGAAATGGGAGTGACGAACTCTTCTTCAGACCATGATCTCTGAGCCTAGATATCCTCCTTATTTTTTTAGCCAACTTTTTAAACCTCGACATGTCCCGAATGGAGATTGAATACGGTTCATGTTTTGTTTTTTCACAATCCAAGTGCAATGGTGAGAAGACTGAATCACCAACCACCTCATGGCTCTCCTCACAAGGCTCCTTCTTGAGCCCCACACTTGGCTCGTTATATAGTAAATCTTCGAGCAACTTCAAATCACCAAGTGGGTCAAACTCTCCATCACCCATCACTGTAAAATCCACCAACTCGTCACCTCTTAGTTGCCCCTGTGTGAATTGAGTAATTGGATTTATGAGCTTCATCCAATACTAGATTCCTTAAATTTCCATAACGTGGAACCCAAACTCGATCGATCAAGTACAATGTACTACCAGACTTTGTTATGAATTCACACTCAAGCCCTCGTAATTTCTCAATATTTATGTTCTGAGGTTTCAAAGATTCTTTTTGTGCATCTCGGATTCGAGTGGTGAGGCTTGTTTGAATCGTTAATCCTAATGCACGGACACGAAGTGGTCTATCTCTTTCCTTTCTACTCAAGGCATCGGCTACAACATTTGCTTTCCTGGGTGGTAGCGAATGTCACAGTCGTAGTCATTGAGTAGTTCTACCCACCTTCATTGCCTCATATTTAGATCTTTTGTGACCGGTGAAGATTGTGCACTTGGTGCCATAGAGATAGTGTCTCCAAATCTTGAGTGCAAAAACAACTGCTCCTAATTCCAAATCATGAGTTGTGTAATTTTTCTCGTGCACTTTGAGTTGTCGTGATGCATAGGCTATCACCTTTTCTTTTTGAATAAGAACACATCCAAGGCCTAATCGTGATGCATCACATTAAACTATGAATCCATCCGTTCCTTCTGGAAGGGACAAGATTGGTGCACTACACAACTTTTGTTTGAGCAGTTGGAAAGCTTCTTCTTGCTTTTCGCTCCACTCATATATCTTGTCTTTCTGAGTCAATTGGTTTAATGTTTGAGCTATAGAAGAAAAGTTCTCAATGAATCTACGGTAATAACCAGCTAATCCCAAAATTTTCGCACTTCAGTGGGTGACCTTGGTGTCTCCCAATTCTTAATTGCATCAACTTTTGTTGGATCAACTAGGATACCATTCTCATTGATTACATGTCCTAAAAAGTGGAATTCTTGAAAGCATAAATCACACTTTGGAAAATTTGGCATATAGCTTTTCTTCTTTTAGCAATTCCAAAATTAATTTCAAATGTTGCTCATGTTCTTTCTTGGTTAATGAGTAGATAAGTATGTCATCGATGAATACAATCATGAATTTGTCCAAGTATGTCACACCCCAAACCACAACCTAGGTGTATGACAACTATGATGGTACCACATTTGTAAATAAATCAGAGTTACGTTCAATTAACAGAAGTCTTATAAACATGTGGATTTAACTTGTAAATATTTACATACAAAAGACGAGATATTAAAAGTTTCCCGTTTAGTATTTAAAAGATTACTTGTATTTATAGTTACAAAACCACCATTTATATATTCAAGTTTATACAAAACAAATCTGAGTCATCGGATATTCAAAGCACTTCGCCACTCCAAGCGCTAAGTTTGGTCACGTGCAAAATGTAGATAAAATACGTCAGCAACGAATGCTGGTGAATATGCTGACGCTAAAATATTTTCTTTTACTTTATTACCCCTCGAGACTACGCCTTCCTCGGCCCATCGTGGCTTAGGAATAACTAAGTTAAATAACACATTTATAAACTCGAGTCTCTACACTAGGTCACCTCAGAAAACACTGCATCGTTCGACTTAGTTAAGTACCCGTAAGTATACACACGGTCGTGCTTCCCGCGGGAAAGCGTCCTACGACCAAGCGTGGTGCGATGTGCCCATCGCGTACTACCACATATGTAAGGATCCAGACAAATGTATACTACAGCCTGAGGGCTAGGCTTATACTCTTATTTATAACGGTTTTAGGAACACGTAGTCCCTTGTAAACAATTTTCATATAACATAGTTGACTCGTTTGAAAACAGTTGTAAAAGTTTGGGGGCGTATTCACCTTTTCTCTTTGGGACCGGCTTCAACACCGTCCGAGGGCCTTTCCCTTGCTATCTCGCACCAATAGTACGAGTATAACCATTTGTTAGTCGGATATACAATCCGGCTTAAGACCTTTAGTCTTATTTTATATTCTTTACCTCGATGAACCTTTAGTTCATAAATCTCTTTTACTTGAAAACATTTTGTTTAAAAGTAATTTATAAACCTTTAGCTTATTTATAAAAACCCGACGTTTATTCTTCTCTAAGAAACGTATTCTTTTCTTTTATTATTTAAGAATAGTTATTTATTCCTTAAATAATATTTATAACAAAGAATATACATATATACTTACGCACATATATACATATTTATATTTCTATCTTTTATTCTTTCTTGACAGAATTACAAATTTTGTCCTTTAAAAAAAGCCAAATTACGGTTCGTGTCCTTTTTTTAGTTTCCTTGCAGGCGGTGTCCTTTAAACATTTTTTCCTACACGCTACGTCCTTTACGCTAACTGGGTTAGAAAAACTCAGTTAAATACCCTCACGTGAGACGCATGTGAGGGCATTTTTGTCTTTTCGTCTACCCTGCAACTTCTTCTTCTTCTTGCAGATCTCAATCAACTCCTTTCTCTCTTATTTCTCTCTCTACGTCACCACCATCACCATACCACAACCACTCCGACCATGGATTTCCTCAAACACCATCACCACCGCCACCACATGTCCGCCACCAACCACCGCTCCATCTCCGACGCCGACTCCCATCTCCGACGTCGACTCCCACTCCGGTCGAATCCCTTCTTTCCAAAACCCTAAACCCCTCTCACACCCAGAAACCCACAAAACGACGGTCAATTCCTCTCGTTCCGACGCCATCACAAAACCTAGAAACCTTCCATCACCATCACCAAACAAAGCTTCCCGGGACCTGATTCCCAAAACCCAGAAAGCCGAAACTCAGCTCCGACGCCATGTGGCACAAACCGTGGCGGCCGGAACTTAACAAGGCGTAACCCACGCTGTGAAACCTTGCCGGAGAAATAGTTAATTGTATCCGGTCCAATCAAGTTAAGAAACGAATTAACGTAAAGGGTATGATTATCTTGAGTCTTGTAAGCTTTCTTGATCATAAAGATTGCAACTTGAGGGTTAATTGTATTGAAATTGAATTGGGGTTTTTGAAACCCGAAGGTGTATACAGCGGTGTTTACAGTTGATTGAGATCTGCAAGAAGAAGAAGAAGAAGAAGAAGTTGCAGGGTAGACGAAAAGACAAAAATGCCCTCACATGCGTCTCACGTGAGGGTATTTAACTGAGTTTTTCTAACCCAGTTAGCGTAAAGGACGTAACGTGTAAGAAAAAAATGTTTAAAGGACACCGCCTGCAAGGAAAGGACACGAACCGTAATTTGGCTTTTTTTAAAGGACAAAATTTGTAATTGGGTCTTCTTTCTTTGTTATCTTTTCTTTTCATTTATTGTGGTATCGAGTATAACCTCGACTTAAGGTTTAAGCCATTATAATATTTTATTATTATATTTATTGGCGTTAAGCCTTACCTTTAAAGGCTTATGAAAACCCTAATGAATTGAGCAGCACTCTGACGTCGCTTCGTTTCCTTTAACGTCTTGATCAACTTCCCTCCTTGTCGCCAAACGATAACACCAATCTTCAACACTTACTGGCACTCTTTTCGAGACTCATCTCCATATTATAACAAACGCCTTCTTGGTATGTGGGTGGAGGGTGGCACAAACTTCGAGGAAACGTTGGCATGAAAAACGAGGTATCAGGGCATGCTTATCGAGGTGAATCGAGTATGTGATTGTGGGATTGTAGAGAGATGTTAGAGAGAGATAGGATAACTTGATTTTGGTGTGAGATTATGAAATCTCGGACTTGCTATTTATTGGCAAAATTTTGGAACCCATCACGATACGTGATGGCTCCCTGGCCAGGCCCATCGCGTAGCGCGACGTAGACCTTCTGCGTCACCACGTAGACCTGCCACGTGGCGACACGTGGCAGACGTTGTGCCGCGTGGCGACACGTGGCGGACGTGTTTCCACGTGGCGACACATTGTGCCACCGTCTGCCACGTGGCACACGTGTCACGATGTGTCGGGCCACGTCATCGCGATACGCGATGACGTCAGGTTCAACAACGATCGCATATCGCTGTTGACTTCTTCCAGAACCTCTGACCAAGCCCCATCGCGATAGGCGATGGGCTCGTCCTTTTGTCTCATCGCGTATCGCGATGGGACAAGAAATCATAATTTTCATTTTAAAACCTAAGGTTTGGAATTTTGGTATTTGGTCCTTAGACTTTGGAAAGTTGACATTTGAACTCGAAAATTTCATAATGTACATCCTCCCCACCTTGAAATAAATCTCGTCCTCGAGATTGCTTTACAAGAACAAGTGGGGCTATTTCTTTCTCATTTCCGATTCGAGTTCCCATGTATATTCGGGCCCTCTTCGTGAGTCCCATTTGACTTTCACAATTTTCAATGTTCTTCTTTTTAATTTCTTTGTTTTTGAATCTTCTATTTGAATTGGACGTTCTACGAATTTTAAGTTTTCATTTATTTCAACATCTTTTAATGACATAGCTAAAAACTCATCAGTTAAGTATTTACGCAGATTCGAAACATGGAATACATCGTGTATCCCTTGCATTTCCTCGGGCAGTCGCAAACGATATGCAACAGTGCAGATTCGTTCGAGTACCTCAAAGGGTCCAACAAATCGAGGACTTAATTTTCCTTTCCTTTCTTATCGAACTGAACAACGCCTCTCCAAGTCGAGACTTTTAATAGAACCTTGTCACCAACATTAAACTCTAACGGCTTACGACGGACATTGGCGTAACTCTTTTGGCGATCACGTGCCGTCTTAAGTCGTTCTCGGATTTGAAGAATTTTGTTGTTGGTTTCTTGGACTATCTCGGGTCCAGTTAATTGATTGTCTCCGGTTTCAGACTAACATACGGGTGTTCTACACTTACGACCATATAACGCCTCGAATGGTGCGGCTTGAATACTTGTGTGATAGCTATTATTATACGAGAATTCCATTAGGGGTAAGTGGTCATCCCAACTTCCACCTAAATCAATCACACAAGCCCGAAGCATGTCTTTCAACGTTTGAATTGTCCTTTCGCTTTGCCCATCAGTTTGCGGATGATAGGCGGTGCTAAAGTTAAGCTTTGTACCTAACGCTTTTTGGAAGCTTTTCCAAAAGTGAGACGTAAAATGACTGTCTCGATCAGAGATTATAGACAGCGGTACTCCATGCAAAGCAACTATGTTGTTTACATAAATGCGCGCTAGTCTATCCATAAAGTACGATTCATTGATGGGTATAAAATGTGCGGATTTTGTCAATCGATCCACAATAACCCAAATTGAATTGTGTTGTCGAGTCGTTTTAGGGAGTTTGGTAATGAAATCCATAGTGATTAGCTCCCACTTTCATACGGGAAGTTCGGGTTGCTGGAGCAATCCCGAAGGCTTTTGGTGTTCAGCCTTGAATTTCAAACATGTTAAAATTTTCGCAACATGCGAAGCGACATCCCTTTTCGTCCCATTCCACCAGTAGTTAGAATTGAGATTATGATACATTTTGTCGCTCCCGGGATGCATCATATATTTGGATTTGTGAGCTTCGCTCAAAATTTTCTCACGCAAGCCTCCAACGATTGGTACCCAAATTCTATTGCCGAGTCTTAGGATACCATCATCACCCTTGACTAACGAGTCAATGATTTCGTTACGTTTTTCGTCAGATATTTGATTTTCATTTATTGCTTGAGTTTGAGCGGATTTGATTTGTTCAAAAAGTTCAACTTGGAGTTTTGTAGACGCAACGCTTGGACTCTTTTAGGCTTTTCGTGTTCTTTATGACTTAAGGCATCAGCCACAACGTTGGCTTTGCCTTCATGGTAAACGATCTCACAATCGTAGTCGTTGAGAGTCTCCATCCAGTGACGTTGGCGCATGTTGAGCTCTTTTTTATCGAAGATATGCTTTTAGCTTTTATAATCAGTGTACACGGTGAATCTTACTCCATAGAGATAATGCCTCCATATCTTAAGTGCAAAGATTATGGCGCCTAACTCTAGATCGTGAGTTTTATAGTTCTTTTCGTGTACTTTGAGTTGACGAGAGGCGTAAGCGATTACTTTCTTGCGTTGCATTAGTACACATCCCAAACCGGAGTGAGATGCGTCGCTAAATACAACAAAGTCCACAGTACCTTCTGGCAAGGCCAGTATAGGTGCTTGGGTGAGCTTTTGTTTGAGTATATCGAACGCCTCTTGTTTCTTTGTTCCCCATTCATATTTGATATTATTGCGAGTCAAGGAAGTTAGGGGAATAGCGATGCGAGAAAAATTTTCGATGAACCTACGGTAATAGCTGGCCAAATCTAAGAAACTTCGAATCTCGGTTGGCGATTTTGGAATCTCCTACTTAGAGATAGCTTCAATCTTAGTGGGATCGAATTGAATACCGTTGACGTTAATGATATGACCAAGAAATTGTACCTCATGTAACCAAAACTCGCATTTTGAGAATTTAGCATACGACTTCTCGGTCCTAAGAATTTCAAGCAAAGTTCGAAAATGGACTTCATGATCAGCGTTAGACTTAGAATAAATAAGTATATCTTCGATGAATACGATCACAAATTTATCCAAGTAAGGCTTGCAAATACAATTCATCATGTCCATGAACGCGGCTGGCACATTAGTAAGTCCAAACAGCATAACCGTGAACTCATAATGCCCATACCTTGTTCGAAACGCAGTTTTTGATATATCTTCTTATTGGACTTTGAGTTGGTGATAGCCGGAACGAAGATCAATTTTAGAAAAGAAGCTAGCACCTTGAAGTTGGTCGAAAAGATCATCAATTCGAGGAAGTGGATATCGGTTTTTGATTGTGACTTTGTTTAACGCACGATAATCAATACACATATGCATGGATCCATCCTTATTTTTGACGAATAGAATTGGCGCTCCCCATGGTGACGAACTTGGTCGAATGAAACCTTTTTCAAGAAGCTCATCGAGTTGTTTCTTTAACTCCTTCATCTCAGTTGGCGCTAAGCGATACGGAGCTTTGGCGATCGGAGCAGTTCCGGGAATAAGATCGATCCTAAACTCTACTTCACGATTGGGAGGAATTCCGGGAAGTTCATCTGGAAAAACATCGAAAAAGTCGGAGAATATAGGTACGTCCTTTACCTCCTTTGACTTTGATTCTTCAGTGACGTAGGCCATAAAATGCAAAGCATCCTTGATTTAAACATTTGTTAGCCCTAATCATGGAAATTATGCTAACTTGGCCAGCGTCTTTGTCCCCTTCAATTCGAATCGTTCGTTTATCGGGGGGCTTGAAGTTCAAAGGTTTTTCTATTGCAGATGATACGAGCATGGTTATCAGATAACCAATCCATACCAAGTACAATATCAAAACCAGCAAGAGTCATAGGTAGCAATTGAATAGGTAAAATATAACCAACTAAGAGATATTTTCCGTTTTCAAGGGCTTCGGAGATCTTAACGATTTCGCCACTAGCAGTCTCGATGCTTAGAGTTTTATCTAATTTTGTTAAAGGTTCGTTTAATGGACTACAAAAACTAAAATCTATAAAACTTAAATTGGCACCTGAATCAAACAAAACTCTAGCATAGGTGTCGTTGACTAGAAACGTACCGGTGATGGTTTCCGGCATTTCAGCGGCTTTCTTTGTGTCGAGTACAAAGACTCTTGCGTTTCCTTTCTTGTTATGGCCACTCGAAACTAAGATGGCCCATCTCTTGCAATTGTAGCACGTCATCTTTTTCTTCCAGCAATCGGCCGCTACGTGGCCAGAACGGTTGCATGATTCACAGACCTTTGGAGGCGGAGCAAAGTTACATCGACCCTTATGGTATCTTCTGCATGTTTTGCATGGCATGGTGTTGGAGTTGAATCGACTTTGGTATTGATTTACGCCTTTGCCTTAGAAGTTGGCGCCTCCTCCTGTCCTCCTTTGAGCGGTTGTTGTTGTAACCTTTCTGTCTTCTTCTTTGTTGTGGACCATTCCGCCCATCAAGTATCCAGCTAACTCCATCGCGGAGTCAGCAGTTTGAGGTAAATGTGACCTCACCATATCGCGGATTTCCCGTGGCAGTCCCCAAATGTATCGGGTAACTTTGCTGGATTCAGGATTCACCAGCTGGGGAACCAAACGACAATATTCTTGAAACTTGGTGTTGTATTCACGAAGATTTGTCCCCACAACCTTATGATTGAGAAATTTAGTTTGGATTTGGTCGGTTTCATGCATGGGACAAAATTTTCCCATCAACATAGCCTTGAACTCATCCCAGCTCAAATTATACATCATCTTTCTCCCTATGCTCATGATCATTGCATTCCACCACTAGAGCTCTTCCTTTGAACATTAAGGCGGAATAATGGATCTTCTCCTCATCGGAACACTTGCTCATTATCCCAATCGTCTCCATCTCCTCAAACCACCTCACGGTTGTGATGGATCCTTTGTCACTATGGAACTCCTTCGGTCCATAGTATTTGAAATCTTTAAACGAACAACCACAAATTTTAAGTTTCTTGAATTCTTGTCTAACCCCACCATCAGCGTTAGACTCATGAACACTTTCCTCGACTCGAGACGGATTCGGACGGGACTATACGGATTTTCGAGAAGGATTAACGGAATGAGAATGTTTTGAGTTTTTCAATTGAGACTTAGCCATAGACTCTTCTCTAACCGCATCCTTAATCATATTTTGTATTTGGTTCATATATTTATCGGGGATCGGTTGTAACGATTCCGACGAAACCCAGTATACCCTAACCGGTAGACGATAGTTACGTCATATTTAATGTCGGGTACATGAATTACCATAGTAGTTATACGAGAATACATGGTTCACTGTATTGATTGTACGTGAATATATAATTCATCGTATTGAATATGCGATTATTTGATCGATAGTTATTGAAACCCGAACGAATCGAGGGTTCAATTATAGACGATATCTATAATATTTAGTGATTATACGAAGCATTAATGCTTCGGGATAAGTAAAGTTCGGCACAGAAAAAGAATTTCGATTTAATGGTACGTCGGTACATTAAACGAAACCTTTAATACCAAACCGAGCAAGAGATGATCGATCAAGCCGAAAAAGATGCGCAATAATTAATAATATGATGTTTTAAGTTAATGAAAGTCATGGTTTAAGTTTTTAAAGTTTTTAAATCGGTTTTGTATAAATTTCATTTTATAGCCGAAAAACGACCGTTTTAGCCTCGTTTTAAGCCGAATTAAACATTTAACCGAAAAACGAACTGAACCAGATTATCCAAAACATTATCCGGATTTCGAGAATCCAAATGAGTGGCCAAGAATGGAGAGGTGGGTCCCACCCCACCACCTCCTTATTCCGATCGGACAAGGGCTTGCCCTTATTATTATTTTTTTTTATTTTTTCTCAACAAGCATTCAACAAATCTTCATCTCTTCTTGACATATGATCCAAAAACCGAGACTTGGTAGCAAGAACAACGAGGTAAAGATTGAGTATTTCACGTTTTCATCTTCCTTTCTCGAGTTATTTACAAGAAAATGAGGTTTCAAAGATGTAAACCGATTCTAGCATGATCAAGTGATGTATACGGGTTATACAAGGGATCTTGGTCCAAGAAATGAGTTAAACGAATCAAAAACGAATTTTTACGGTTAAATCTTTGTTTTTGGAATCATAACCGAAACCATGAAAGAAATGGCTTGATCGTGAGTGTAACTTGCTTGGTATTGTGGTATGTTGTTTGTAGGCTCTGTGTTTAGTGGTAGATAAGGCGGAAAGACGAGTTTGTAGCTTGTAGTGGCGGAAAACGAAAGGTATATTCGGTTTATGTTCGGTTTTGGAATTGTGGACAGATTGTTGATGGTTTAGAGTTAGGTCATGAAATTTTACAGGGATGTTCTACACATGAAAATAAGAGTTCTGTGAATTTTTGGTAATTTTTGGAGAAAGGATGAACATTTGGTGAATTTAATGCTCGGTTTTGGCCAAAAATGGTGAAAAATAGATAAATATCATGAAAAATTCTGAAAATTTGCAGATAAGCTTTTTATATCATGTATAAGTCACACACAAAATTTGAGGTCCGTTGGAGAAGTCTAAGTAGGCTTTTCGGTTAAACGAGTTCTAGGGTTTTCTAGCTCGGTTTTAGTGAAAATGGCATGTAAAAGAAGATTTTGGTTCTGGAAAAATTACAGGGGACTATGTGGATGGCAGGAGACATCCAGGAGAAATTTGGGATTTTTCTAAGATCGTTTGGTATTTACGACATATTTAGTGTTTAAATGGTGTTTAAAAATAGATAAATAGATTTTAAATATAAAAATTAATTCTGGAAATATTTTTATAAAATTCCCCACTGTCAAAAAGTGGTTTGTGCAAAATTTCAAGATCCGAGATTAAACAAGTAAAAATAAATCATCCGAAAATAATTCGGATGATTTGAGTAATTTTTGTCCGATTTAACAGTTTCCGGTACGTCAAAGACGGAAACGGGACCCGCGGCCAATCGGGGCGTCTAAACCGAGCTCAAATCTCACAACTTTAATTAAATTATCAGTCAACCACTACTTTCGGGTCGTGTGTGACCAAACTCATTTTTGAAACGTAAAAACGGATAACCGTGCTAGGCACGCAAAACGAGAAAAACGACTAATAGTAGTTGTGACCATGGAACTCTAAACTGTAGGTTCCCGGACGGATCTTACACGGGATATCGCTATCTATGCAGGTGCGGAATCCCTGCGTAGGTAGTTACGAGCATAGAATACGTAAGACAATCACACGCGATACAAATGAACACGTTATGTATTATAACCTGAAACACGTCTATTACAGACTCGATCTCTCGTCTATTGACTTACTGAAATACACGTTATCAACCAAAACTCTAACCCCCAACTCGTAACCCGTAGGTTACTTAAATACACGACAACTTCGCCTCAGGCGAAGTTGTCAGTAACTTCGCTCGTTGAACAAGTTCGCCTAGGCGAACTTGTCAACAACTTCGCTTGTTCAACAAGTTCGCCTAAGCGAACTTGTTGATAACATCGCTTACATACATAAACATAAACTTAAACATAATTACATTACAGACTCGATTACAAACGCTAGACTATGAACTACTGACATTTATGTACCAACAGACTCCCCCTTGGCAGTAGCTTCATATCTTGATCTTCAAAGCTTGAGTCTTGTAATCTTTCGTCTTCTCTCTTCATCTCTTCAAGCATGCACTCCCTGTCTAACACATACAGAAACCAACTTCTGGTACTTCTTAGCTTCCTCTTTCCAAGCAGGAATGTAGAAAATCTTCTTAGCGTGTAGTACCTGCAAGTCAGCTTGAGACAGATTGACCAAGTGCATAGGATCATACACTCTCATGATCTCTTGCTCATCTTCATCCTCCATGACCGCTTCAGCAGTTTCACAATCCACGTACCACCACTTCAAGTCTTTCAAGACGTTCTTGGGCATCACCTTCATCGGCACTTCTTTAAAATGACGGACTGGTTTATACTTCATAACCATCCATGGTTTGCCGTCTGCCCGCATCCCTCTATCTTTGTCTTCTATTAATTTCCCTTTCTAAGGCTTCAGAAGTTCAAACCTTTTATCTTTAATGGCCTCCTTCCAAACAATTTTCCCAATTACTCTCGCCATGTTATCATCGCTTCTGTTTATCAGCCCCAGTCTTGCTAAGTCTTTCACCTCACACTCCGGTAAGGTATTCAGGGATCTTAACATCTTCTTGAAGTACTGAATGCCGTCGTACCGTTTGATCACAAATAACTTCAACTCTTCATCGTACAACCAGCATATTATTCCCTTCTTTGATTCTGCATATCCCTTTATATTATATGACTTTTTGAACATCGTTGGTACTGCTGGCTTTTTCGTCTTTACAAACCACTGAGCGCAGCCTTCCTTCCATTTTGGCTGATCTTCCCACTCAGTGTTGTCAACTGCAGCATCTTCACATATAGTCGACTGTTCAACCACAGGGATCTCATGCTCTACATTTTCTTCAACAATCTCTCCTTCTTCTATTACCTTCTCAACCACAATTTCTGCACCAATCTTTTCGATCTCATCGATTGGCAGAACATCATCTTCATTCATCAACTCATCATCCTCTAACATATCGTCTATCTCTTTCAGCGCATCAATCATATCATCAACATCTTCTACATCATCATCACCAACCGCAACCACATCATCACCAGCTGCAGACTCCCCCTCAGCTGTGGAAGCCCCAAGAGCTATAGAAGTTCTTGGCAACTCACCACCTGCACCTTCCGGTGCATTGGGATCATCGTCTCGGTCTTCTCTTCTTTTGGTCCTCAGCTCATCTCCTCTACAGCTCATCTCCCCCTGAGATGCCAAGAACACCTTCAAGGCATCTATAATTTTCCCGTGCTCAGCCAGGAGAGATGCCTGCAGTTGATTTGCTTCCACTAGGCTTTGTATAGTCTTTGAATGCTCAGCTACAATCCGCTCTAGTGAAGCTATTCGTTCCGAGTCTGAACTGGGCGTGTCCGCAGGTGGTACCGTACCCGATAACCCTGCAGTTGTGGTGACCGTAGACTCGACAAATCGTGCTACTACCACCGATGGAGTACGCGTTTGAGGTGGTAGAGACACAATTGCTGGAGTCGACGTCTGGACGGCTGTGATCGGTGGAATGTCAGCCGATGATGTAGCCACTACGGGAACAACCGTAGCGCTTGTACTTGATACCTGCATAGAGGTAGGAACAAAGGACATACCAGATAAGGCAGGTGGAGCAAAACGTACCAACCGTGAAGTCTCTCCCGCTCCTACACCCATACCTGTCGTTTCCCTTCGTGAACGCTTTCTCACCAACTGCACAACTTCTTCTTCATCATCTTCCTCGTCGTCGTCATCAACAACTCGCTTTTTTTTTACCAACCGTTCTCTCATGCGTAACCATCATCCTTCTAGCCTCTTCCATCACATCATCAAAATCTGCCTGTGGACCCGAGACTTGAATATTCTCTTGTGGATCAACTCGGTCCATATCAAACATTCCATGGCCTCCCAACATGTCATCAAGGTCAATCTCTGCAGCTGACACAGCAGCAGATACAGCAGGCGCAGCTGATACAGCCGGGGGTGCTGCCGCCTGTTGTGGTCTTGGGTCTCTGAACTCGTCCCCTGCCGCAGGCACATACTCCGGGTTGATAAGGTACCCAAAGAGCGGAGTATGCCTGGGACGCAGCTCAGGCTTGCTTCGTGCGCTGGAAGTGCGACACTGTGCAAAGATACGTTTTGTCACACTTTCCACGTATTGAATAGGGCGTCGTTGAGGCAGCGTCGGAGCCACATGATTAAAAATCATCTGTAGGAATCGAGGATACATAGTAAACCGCTCACGCGCCACAGCCCTTCGTTTCCGATCGATCTCGTAAAAGATCATCTGGCTGAAAGAATATCTTTTATTATATGTTAACGCAGTCATAGAAGACTGCATTGTCGCACCCATTCCATCAGTGCCTGCCTTCCGTCCTGACATACATACGATCATGACGTGCATAAGGAAGCGCCACTGATCTAAAAGAAATCCCTTCCTTCGTTGAGTGTCCCCTAAGAGACCAGAATATCCCATCCTGAGGAACGCCCCATCACGGAATGGCGCAACAAACTCCGTTGGGTCATCCCTCGTCTCTTCACCAAACTGCAACGCCACCCGTATTTGTTCAGAGTTAAACTGAACAACTTGACCGTTTACGGTGGCTCGCATAACCGGGGGCTCAACCCGGCAATCGTACTCTACCGTCTCCCAAAAGTCTTCAATATTCGGTAGGGAAATAGACAGGGTAGTGGTTATAGCATGATATATCCTTGAGCGCAGGAGAAAAGTCATTATCTCCCTGTAGTCCTCCACGCCCTTTGCATCTGGGTCAAGTGTAATGAACTGGTTATGAGCCGGGAAGAACTGTCTGTGATCATCACCGTCATCACCTGCACCTCCTGCACCTCCAACAGCAGCCATATCTGCACTAAACGAACCAAGTTAGATAAACGTTTAAGTTGTACACAAGTTCGCTTGATTACCAGCAGCGAAGTTGTGATCAAACCTGTATAGGCGAAGTTAAAGATGAGGCGAAGTTGGGAACAACTTCGCTTCATCTTTAAGTTCGTCTAAATAATTTTAAGTAAAATGGTCTGGGCGAAGTTAATGATAACTTCGCCTTTTCACAACATCGCCTCAGGCGAAGATAAGGGTTAGGCGAAATTAATCGTCAGGCGAAGTTGCAGATAACTTCGCCGAAACCCTAACTTCGCCTGAACTGAATCGGCGACTGTTAAGATTCTAACAGCCGGAATCCGATGTTTCGGCAAAGATTGACGATCCAGGAGACTCTAACATATGATAATACGGATGGTTAGATGAAAAAATCGTTCATGAACACGTAACACAAGTTTGTAAATCTCGGTTTCGAAAGGTCACCGGACCGAGGTCACGAAACCATTCAAAACGACCTATGAAAAGCACCACTGTCTTTGGATATACGGTTAATTGATAACACACACCTTGAATCAAAGAATGAAACTGAGAAAAAGGATCGAAACGGAAACAAATCAAGTTCGCCGGAAACCTATATATCTTCGCCGGAAATTTCGGATAAGTTCGCCGGATTTCTGATGAACAGTTTCAACCCTTAAAATCCTTTATATAGAGGCTCTGATATACAGGAGAAGTTACGGATAACTTCGCCTAGGCGAAGTTATTCACAACTTCGCCTATTCAACAACATCGCCTAAAATTTCCAAATTTTACCCTTAAGATTTTAACAGTTGTCCTTTAAGAAATAAACGACATGATCAATTCTAAGTAACCAGTTAAGAAATCAAAAAGCTATCTAAGTACAAAAACGTAAAAAATATAAAGTATAAGGGATCAAATTTCAGTCTCGGTAGGGACTGCTACGTTTTGGAAAAGATCCGAACAGGAATCATACTAACTACGTGACTGTCACATAGATCCGTGTTTAGATGTATTATGACATATAGAGACAGGTTGTAAGCAGGTATAACTTAAAGTGGTTTTCATCGTTTCTGTGATACGAGTTAGGTTCAATTAATCCTTAAAATTTAAGTGGGCAACAACTCAGAAATATTGATGCCTCCTAACTATCCTCAAAGCGTATTTGACTTTCCCCAAGTCACCCCGAATTGACTTCGACCCATAGTGTCTGATTAACTTGTATGTACTCTTCTTCTGGTTCCCGTTCTTCTTCTTACTCTAAGATAGAGAAGTCTTGTTTTTATGATCACTAATATGTTATATTAACTTCAAAATTTTTTTTTTTTTTTTTTTTCAAACGATCATACTTATAGACTTCGGAGTAATAAACAACTGCAAGTCCCGAATCTGGATCACTGCAGTATCTTGAAACGCTTTCTTCACGGGAATCAGAACACACATGGGCTCGTGTATGACTGGGTAATCGCTTTTCTGCCTATCATTCGAAAAGATATATATGAAGACACGCAAAACTCTTAAGGAGTTTCCACGTAAAATCAAGTAAAATTAGTTTGTATCACATCTACTTTTATGCACCATAGAAAGTTACCATGACATACAATGATTGTCCTAAAGCCTTTTAAGCCTAATAACTTCACTAGTTAAGCACACACAATCAGTATATGTATCATTTTCCAAGGTTGGATCAATTTTCCGTTTAACATAGCAAAGGTACTTCATACGAAGTAACAGACTTGAAAAGTAATTTCATTTCCCAAAAAAAAATTTTGACTTCAATCGCCCCGATCACGTCAAAGTCTTCAGGTAAACGGCAATCCTGAAGATCCAATGGATCAACTGGACCGACCACATACAAGTATGTGTCCTTCTAACTAAGTATGACCGACTAATTTTCAGCGACAGAAAGAAAACACATCATAACCGCCCCGGTCACTTTCAGTCGTCTGGTTAATGGCGACCCTCATTCTCAACAAGTAGAAATGAGGACCAAAACATATCCGAGGATATGTCCATCAAACTGAGGTAACCGACTAATTTTAAGCAATAGTGACGTTTTTTTTTAACACAATAAAAACATGGTTACTCGGGATTGATCATCCCGTTCAACTCAATTAGGTTTTGAAATCTAGATTTATCAAACGCTTTTGTAAATAAATCAGCGAAATTTTCTAGCGTATCGACCTTTTCGACCTTAATCAGTTTCTTCTCAGCACAATCCCGTATGAAATGATGACGAATGTCAATATGTTTAGTTTTACTATGTTTCACGGGATTGTTAATTACTGAGATGGCAGCAGTGTTATCAATTAAAATAGGAGTGAGTAAGAAATTCAGACCATAGTCGCGCAATTGTTGCTGAATTCACAAAACCTGAGAGCAGCAGTTGGATGCTGCCATATATTCAGCTTCGCACGTTGAGATTGCGACTGATGTCTGTTTCTTGCACTGCCAGGAAACTAATCTTCCACCGAGAAACTGACATCCTCCTGTTGTCGACTTCCGACTCTGATTGCACCCTCCATAATCAGAATCTGTATAAGCAACCAGTTCCATGTCTCCTCCCTTCGGGTACCACAACCCTAGCTTCGGCTTGCCTTTGAGATACCGCAGAATCCTCTTCACACCCTTCATGTGAGATTCCTTTGGGTTTGCCTGAAAACGAGCACAAAGACAAACAGAAAACATTATATCAGGCCTAGAAGCAGTCAAATACATCAAAGAACCTATTATAGCCCGATACTGAGTTGGGTCCACATCTGCGTCACCGTCTACTTCAGCTCCCAACTTGTGGTTGACGCAAATTGGAGTGTCAAATGGAGAAGAGTCCTCCATCTTGAATCGCTTGAGGACATCATGAACATATTTTGTTTGATGAATGAACATCCCATCCTTCTTTTGATCAACCTGCAATCCTAAAAAGAACGTTAGTTCACCCATAGCACTCATCTCAAATCTTTTCTTCATGACGGTCTCAAATTCCTGACACATGGAGACTCTTGATGCAGCAAATATGATGTCATCCACGTAGACTTGAACTAGCAGGAAGTCACTTCCATCTCTCTTCACAAACAGTGTGCTGTCAATCAAACCCTTTTCAAAACCATTCTCTAGCAAGTAGTCCGATAACGTTGAATACCAGGCACGAGGTGCCTGATGTAATCCATACAGCGCCTTGCTCAACTTGTATACATGATCAGGAAAGTCTGGGTCAGGAAAACCCGGAGGTTGCTCAACATACACAACCTCATCAACTTTCCCATTGAGGAACGCACTCTTCACGTCCAACTGAAACACTTTCATCTTCTTGAAAGCAGCAAACGCCAAAAACAATCTTATCGCTTCCAACCTGGCCACCGGAGCAAACACTTCATTATAATCTATCCCCTCTTGCTGATTAAATCCTTTAACGACCAGCCTCGCCTTGTTTCTTATTATAATCCCCTTTTCATCTCTCTTGCACTTAAACACCCATTTTGTGCCTATCGCATGCACATTCCTTGGTGTTTCAACCAAGGTCCAAACTTCCATCTTTTTAAATTGAGCCAACTCTTCTTGCATGGCCTCGACCAACGAGCTGTCCTTAAGAGCCATTTGATAATTTTTCGGTTCAATCTGGCTAATAAAGCATGAGTACAAACATTCGTTCATTATACCCGTTTCCTTAATGCTTGTATAAACACAGGTGTGCTCATTCAAGCTACTTCTGGTTTGTACACCGGAGGACATATCACCTATAACATTTTCCAAAGGGTGATCTATGTGAATTCTCGTGGTCGGCACAACACCGGCATGCAAATTATCTTCTAAATTAGTAGAGAGCTCATCAATGGTTGTTTCTGGCTGAGAGTGAAATAGATTGATAAACTCTTCTCCAGGAGAGACAGCAGGGGAATCGATAGAATTTGATGAGGAAGGTTGACAATCATCAAATAGCTGTCTATGAGCCAAATTTTCCTCCTCATCTAGAATCATCTTGTAGCAACACGTTCTTCTTCTTCTGTACAAAACAAATCAGGTATGTTAAAAGACTTGAAGAGCCTATCATAGTCGAAAATCCCAGGAGGTCCGATGCTCGGTCTTGGCGATCTGTAACTCGTAATGTCGGTGTTACATACCACCTCAACCTTGCCGTTCGTTGTATTAAAGACACACCTGTTGGGAGTCCCAACTTCATAGCCGACCAAGATTCCTTCAGCGGCTGCTTCACCAAACTTTGTATGTGCCTTTAAAATTGAACACGGGGACCCGAAAGCTTCAAGTCCACACAAATTGGGCTTTCTCCCATGCATAAGCTCGTAGCATGTTTTATTAAGTCTTTTTACCGTTAAAACTCTATTCAGTACATAGCAGGCTGTAGAAACAGCTTCAGCCCAGAACACCACCGGAAGCTTCGAATCAGCCAGCATAGTCCTGGCTCCTTCAATTAAAGTTCTATTCTTCCTTTCAGCCACTCCATTCTGTTGCGGAGTATACGGAGCGCTGAATTGGTGTTCAATCCCTCTTGACAGACAGAAGATCTCCATTTCAAAATTTTTAAACTCGGAACCATTGTCACTTCTGATGAACTTCACTCGTTTATCCATAATGTTCTCAACTTTGGTAACTAGATTCTTCACCATTTGAGCCATTTCGTCCTTTGATTTCAGGAAGTATACCCACGAGTATCGTGAGTAGTCATCAGTGATCACCAAGCAATAAGTTGTACCACCTAGACTTCTTACATTCACAGGACCGAAGAGATCCATGTGAAGCAGCTCTAGTGTACTGGCAATTGAGTTTACTTTCTTGGTGAGATGGGACTTCTTGTGCTGCTTTCCCTTTTTGCACGCAAGACATTTGTCTTCAAAATTGAAACTTTTTAAAGGAACACCCAACACAAGCCCATGTCTGACAATATGGTTCATCTTCCGAAGATGAATGTGCCCCATTCTCCTGTGCCACAGTTCAGATTCCGTTTCGCTTGCTTTCGTCAAAAGGCACGACTCTTCCGTTGACATTTCAGTTGAACTTAAATCCATCATATACGTATTACGATCACGTGGAGCCTTCATTACTATCCACTCCTCTGGTATTTGAAAACCAGGCTTCAACACAATCGCATCAGTCTTCGTGAAGTGTACAGTATAATCTTTATCACAAATCTGCGACACACTCAGCAGATTGTGCTTCAGTTCTTCAACAAAGTTCACATTTTCTAACGTCATATTCCCGTTAGTTACCGTACCCCTTCCTGTTATTTTGCCTCCACTCTCACCGGCAAAACTGACTCTTGCCCCTTGAACAGGTTTTAAATCTTGTAACAAATCCTTGTTACCAGTCATGTGCCGGGAACAGCCGCTGTCCACAACCCAAAGATTATTGGAAGCCCTGTTCAACTGTTCCTGCACAAACAAAAGAGATTATTAAAATTTGGGGACCCAAGACCTCTTGGTCTTGGGTCGATTAACCTTCTTAACAGAATTCACACACCTTGGCTGACCAAAGTTAGCATTAGAAAAATTTCCACGAGTCCTAACAGGATACCTCCTTGGAGACTGATAGTGAGGCCAACCAAACCGACGTACATTAAGAGAATCAAAAGAATTATAGCATTTGGTTTGGTTATTAGTAGTGTAAAACCGAGATGTGTTTCTTTGAAAACCTGTATTATCTCTCAAATTTGAATGGTTTTCATTTTTAACACGTGAACGATTACCAAAAACCTTAGTCTCAGTTTTCGAGGGCCTTACCTCTCTGAAACGCTGCTTCAGAGGGCAATCAGCAACAAGGTGCCCTGTTTGATTACATCTAAAACAACACCTATATTCAGCCTTCTTTTTAGCAGATGTTTTAGATGTGGAGGCAATATTACCAACCGTACATCTCACATAAGGTGGGACATATGGGTTGAGTGGAGTACTCCTTTTAGTTGAATTAACTTTTTCTCCACTAGTGGGTAATACTTCCTTCTCTTTTGTCTTACCCGACTCGGATGACTTATCCGAATCAGATGAGACTGGACTTGAAATTTTAACTTTTGAGACAGGCGAACATGTTTCGCCTTTACTAAATTCCGGTACTTTACCAGTTTCCTTAGCAGGACCTGTCTGATCAGCTACAAAATTAACAGATTCATGAACACTAGGATTGAAAGTATAATTATGGTTATAGGGTGGTGGAACCTCATGGTAACCAATTCCTCCCCTCTTAGGTGAGGAACCTTGATCACTAACGAGGTGATCAAGAATAGCAGAGGAATTCCGGAATTGCTCCAGTTTCCTATTTAGTTCCACCACTTTTACCTGGTGATCAGCAATCTGTTTTTCTTTCTCAGCGATTAACTTGGTTTTCTCTTCTAAAACCTCGTAGCTTAGATCGATCACATCAATTTTTTCAGCTAATTTTGTTTTTAAACTTTTAACGTCTTTTTCACAAGCTTTAATTTTTATTTTATAATTATTTTCTCTTGTCTTTGTGAAGTGATGATCTTCTTTCAAGGTTTTAAATTCGGCATCCAACTTAACATATTGATCAGTAATTGTAGCAAGCTGTTCAGACAAGTTCTCACATTTAGTACAGATAGGTTTAGTACATACCTCGGAGTTCTGGTCATTAGCCATAAAAGCTTTTTCATTCTCAGCAGCTTTCATACATTCTTCAGCTGCAACCTTCGCCATGTGTGCCTGCTCAAAGAGTTCTCCAGAGAACATGTTCCAGTTGTATTCACCAGCATCAGACATCATGGCATTATCCCCATTGTTATTTCCACTTTGCTGTGTAGTCCTCCCCTGACTACGTTCTACACGTGCATTAGTGCACTCCTTTGCAAAGTGTCCATTTCGTTGACAATTGTAACACCTCACCCTTGACTTATCAAATCCTGGCTTTCCACCTACGAACTTTCTGCCAGTCTTCTTCATGAAACGCTTCACTCTTCTTACTATCATCGCCATCTGCCACTGCAGATCCATCTCCTCCAGATCATCAGGATCAATCTGGTCATAGTCTTCTTCCAAAGCAGCAGGGTCCACAATCTTCCCTTGTATGTAGTTCTCGTAAGAAGCAATAAAAGATGCATAGAGTGCAAACTGCTCTTCAGCAGATTTGACACTCATTGGCATCTTAGTGTAGTTATTTCTTGAAGCACTGGGAGAGAAACTACTCTTGGAGGCTTGAGGTTTCGAAGCACTTGATCCTCCAGCAACATAGCAAACATCACCGTTCATGTTTACTGACACATTTCCCTCATGAGAAGAGCTAGAACCTGACTCTCCTTTGGAGTAGTAAGCAGCAGATTCAGACTTCGAACTTGAGCCTGAGTTAACTTTGGCACCATACATACCAGGGTCTTGAACCTGATCCGTTGATGTCTCTTTACGAACCATATTAAGCTCAAAAGTTCTGAGCTTGTTTACTGCTGTCTCCAAGTCATAATTAGGAAAGTCCTTGTCTTCCCTCATTAGAACAGTGTACATTTCCCACTTTGGTGGGAGAGCATCGAGAAGCTTCTCAACTATTTCCTCCTCTCTGTAAGCAATAGAATAGTTGTTCAGCTCTGTCATTAGATGATAATATCGGGTGATAATATCATCGAGCGATTCGTTCTTCAAATATTTGAAGACAGAGAACTGGGTCTTTAACAGCTTAATCTTCGAGGCACGAATACCCACGTTCCCTTTGAATCTATTCTCAAGAGCATCCCAAAGCTCTCGTGCAGAAGTGTACTTCCGGAATGTATGGAGAATCTCTTGAGGAAGAGCCATAGTAATTGCAGCATGGGCCTTGCTCTCGGCCTCGTACATCTTCTTCTCTTCTTCCTCCATCTTGTTGTACTTCTTTATCACATCCCGACCTTCGTATTCCATTGTCGGTGGAATATATCCATCCTGGATGCACACCCACATCTTTGCATCCTGGTATTTAATATACTGAATGAACCTATCCTTCCAAGCCACAAAGTCGGTTCCTTTTATCAACCTTGGGGCCTTAGTAGCCGACCCCACTTCAACTTCCATTTTGACTAACTCTGAGATGTTAATTGACGACATCTTCTCGAAAACACGAAAAACCTGAAAAAAACAAAAATTCTTCCAAACAGTACTATAGGCGAAGTTAAGGATAACTTCGCTTAAGTGTTAACTTCGCTGGAAAATTCTTAAATTCGCGCGACTTGGCGAAGTTGAGAATAACTTCGCTTAAGGTAAGCGAACTTAGGAGGTAAGCGAAGTTGAGGATAACTTCGCTTAGGCGAACTTATGAGGTGATAACTTCGCTCAACCTTATATCTTCGCCGAAACCCTACTTCCAGTGACGGCAACTTCGCCTGAAGAACAACAACTTCGCCCGAAGAACACTGAAAATATTCAGATCTGTTTTCGACGATTTTGCAGTTTCCGGTCGGTGTAATGGCTTGATATGACTGTATAAGGTGAGTATAACACAATATCAACGAAAACACGTCCCGCGAATAGGTCAAACGAGACGTTTTCTACACCCGCATGAAATCCCGAACCACACAATCGAGCCAAAAGCTCTGATACCAATTGTAGGTTCCCGGACGGATCTTACACGGGATATCGCTATCTATGCAGGTGCGGAATCCCTGCGTAGGTAGTTACGAGCGTAGAATACGTAAGACAATCACACGCGATACAAACGAACACGTTATGTATTATAACATGAAACACGTCTATTACAGACTCGATCTCTCGTCTATTGACTTACTGAAATACACGTTATCAACCAAAACTCTAACCCCCAACTCGTAACCCGTAGGTTACTTAAATACACGACAACTTCGCCTCAGGCGAAGTTGTCAGTAACTTCTCTCGATGAACAAGTTCGCCTAGGCGAACTTGTCAACAACTTCGCTTGTTCAACAAGTTCGCCTAAGCGAACTTGTTGATAACATCGCTTACATACATAAACATAAACTTAAACATAATTACATTACAGACTCGATTACAAACGCTAGACTATGAACTACTGACATTTATGTACCAACATGAACGACATCACAATCTGAGTCCGGAGAAGTGTTTCTGGGTTAACATTGCCCCCAGAACGGGTACAGTGCTGGGTTAACAGTGTCCCCAGATGTACCGGTTAACTTGGTTAAAGTTATATTAATAATGAGTGTATAGTAACGATCGTAGGGATCATATTACAGATTGGACGTGTTAACTGATAATGATTGTTGTTACCTGCTTGCATGTGCTAAGGTGAGTTTCACGAGCCCCTTTTTCTGAACTGTTTTCGAATATTTTCTCGGGGCGGAAGCATGTTTTTACTGAAATGTTTAAATACATACTGAACGCATGGACTTGCGTGGATTTATATATATTTTATTGTACGGGAATCGTACGGAAATGTACTAAGATGGTAATTATCTGAGTTGCTAACATTCTAAGGCCCCGGAACACGAGTGATTAACTGAAAGCCGGTAGAGTGTGGATAGTACTATTGGTTTGACAAACCCAACTGGTCCGGCATGGATTTGCTTATGTTTCCCAGCCAGTTGCACATGTCTATTTTGTTGTTATTTATTTTGCTATGTAATGTTAGACATAGCGGTTTGGGGCAGTTCCGTGGGCGGGGGATATGCCACGGGCCCGTGGGCTGGGGATATGCCACGGGGGTTGTGTGTGATAGTCAGAGGTTTCACTTGTGGGCTCAGCATAATTACATCGTAATTCTGGGTTAACATTGCCCCCCGGAATGAGTACTGTACTGGGTTAACAGTGTCCCCAGATAATATTATATTTTGATATGGATTTATCATGGTTTACTCAAATTGTGAAACTCACCAACTATTCGTAGTTGACCCGTTTTCTCACATGCTTTTCAGGTACAACTAAGATGAAGTGATTGCTTACGTGCTAAGTGCTTGATGTGTGTAAGATTTGCGTGCGGGATGTTAGGATACATTATAATAAATAGAATTATGTATCGTATTATATGATGTGTGTATCACCTAGACGGTAATGAAATACGAGATAATGTAATTTTGAAGTATATTAATGTATTCAGTTTTCTTTATAAGCAATGTGGTTGATATCAGACGAGTCTGTCGCACCCCGTTTACGTTTCCGCTGCGGTTGCGGGGTGTTACAGAAGTTGGTATCAGAGCCATTGGTTATAAAAGAATTAGGATGTCTTTAAATGATACCTAAAATATAACCAGTAGCTCAAGTATTATAGGATCTGAATATCAACTAATAATTTATAGTGACGAGATCTGGATGAACTTGGACGGACAAGTGAGTTATTATGGTCCGGAACATAATAACAGACTTGTCCGCACGAGGGAGTTCAGGGGAAATCACGGGGTACATTAATAGGTAAAAATGGCAACATATGTGTAAAGTATATAATATTATTTATACGTGCTAATGTGTATATATATAGATGTACATATCTTGTGGGTACATGAATTGAGAAATAGGACCCGGATAAGGAACCGGGGGATGAAATAATAAAAGTACCGAGGATGCTGAAATTTCTAGAGCATCGGTTGATGTTAAGTCTGACTTATCGGGCTATAGTTATGATAGTACCAAGTTAGATCTCCTGTTTGACATTAACCAGAAATATCTAGTAACCGTCACTCCCAACCAAAATTGATAAATCCCTTACCCTACCAACACTGGTACCGTATATCCTAATAACCCCCTATGATCACCCGAACCGCCAACCCTCACGTACGGACGAACCTGTACCTGAACCCATTCTTGTTCCATTAAAATAAAAATAAAATAATAATAAAATGGATAATAAATGAGCAGATAAAAATAATATATAGAAATATATATATGTATTGCTCACTCTCAAACATATGAGACATACCACCTCCAGATCGGGAATTACTGATTTTAGCAAACCTAGAACGCCTGAGGACATTGACTGAGCAAGTGATAGAGTTTCCCATAATAGTAATTAATAATATTTGAAGGCAACCCATGTTGCGCGATTACCTTGAACCTTGCAACTCCCTATGTTAACCTTACATCCGTTAGATGCCTATACCCATGTATACTCGAATAGAATGATTACCCATACACAAAGAGGTGTTGAAATCATTATAGCATAGTTGGTTATTCGTTCGTAGGTGGTATACCGTGTATGCCGGATATACGAATAGACACGGATATTATAACTCCGTGGTACGTAATCGTTTGGTGCTCACGGCGAGCATGTATCGGTTATGCTGACATGCAGAAGGATATTGAAATCAAGTATAGTAAACATTAATCTTTGTTGAGAAAGAACTATATGTCAGTTGGTGACAAGAGTATGAAAAATATTTAAACATTAACCGACGTCAGGTTAAGTCCATATGTTATTATATTTGTGGGACATATATACTAGATACTGGTATGTGTAATATGTATGATAATATTTGGTGTGTATGTGTACCTGCTGTTATGATTGAGCTGGTAACGAGTTATAAGGTGAGATTAGTATTGATTACTGCGTACGGGATGAGTATGGCAGAAGGACATAAAAAGAGTAACTCCAATGATGGAGATTGATATGATTCAGTTGATTGCTCAAAAATAGCAGATGATGATACCGAATGTAGTATCACAGGTCACTGCTAGTGTTGATGCAAATGTGATCGCAGAATTATAGATCGAGCAATCACACGATTATGAATATTTCAATTCTTAGTGGTATTACTAAGAGTGATAGTGTCCCACCGAATACTATTATGACTACAAGTATTAGTTGTAAACTAAACATGAATAGTAGTCGTAATGAATTAGATCCGGTATGAGGGATATGTTTGTTGGTTGTGTTAAGGAAATTATTAATAGTTTACTGATGGTGAAGAGAGGAATAGATTAGCGAGTGGATAGAAAAGATCGAAATGGTTAAGGATATTGGTAAGAGTCTAGAACATTGTGTAGTGAAATACGCTACAGATATGTTGGTAGATTATGTCGTATCGTGATGGAACACGATGGTACAAAATTATAATTAGAAAATTTTTGCTCAGATGATATGGTCAGGATTTAAAATTATTGTGCAAGAGCACTTTTATTCGATTAATTAAACTCAGAGATTGGAAACTGAGCTATGAAAGATAGAAATGTTGTGTGCTGATCACTTAGAACACGCTAATCGTTTGAAGGAATTGTCATGTCTGGTAACATGGCTAATTACTCCTGAAACTAAGTGAAGTGAGCGCTATATTGGGGACTAACTCCATCGATAAGGAGTATAGTCAACCCTGTAAAATATACAACCTTTGGAAGGGTTGTGTCACAAGCCAGCATTGATATATTTGACTTTATGGGAAGCGGAATGGAAGGACGTTAGGTGAGACGTCGAGTGTTAAAGAAGAGAAATGATAAAGGTATAGTGCAAAATAGACTTGTGAATAAGTAGGTATGCCCTACAACCCAGAATTATACTAAGACTAGTTCTGGTGTGAAAACATGAACCGCATAAAGGGTCCTTCCCGAAATGTGGAAAATATGGTTATCGGTAGGAAGAAGAATGTCGAGTGATAGTAGGCCACAGGTGTGGTAAAGATGGACGTAATGCCCCAATTGTAGAACCAATTGAAGCCATGTGAACCGACAACCCCAACCCATTCGTGTACAACCACTCCGAACCCAACAACTTCAATAACAATCCACCCAAAGAAATCAAATTATGCCAAACAGTTGTACTTGCTATGAATGTGGCAGTACAGAACGTTTCAAGAGAAGTTGCCCAAAGTTGAACCAAGGTGTCGTTGGAAGACGAACCTCATGACAAGCATCAACCTCTGATCAAGCAAGGAGCCGTGCTTTTGTGAGTAATCCGAATAAAGCACGTCATGATCCAAAGGTGGTACTAAGTATGTTGTAGTTTTAAATCAATAGGCTTCTGTGATATTTTTACGGTCGTCGATAGAAGTTAGTTCCTGTTAACCTCCTATCATTTGGAAAGATACCGATTAGTGAAACTATAGAACCCTATACTGTAGAATCGCTAACGGTAAATCCCTAATGGTTAACTAAATTGTTCGGAATTGTTCTATTATTCTGAACGATTAACCTTTCCTTATTGACCTACGACCAGTAAAGTTAAGAAGTTTTGACGTAATAGTTAACATGGATTGGCTAACTCAACATGAAGCTGCAATCAAATATGAAAAGAAGATGATTAGAAGCTCTCTTTCGGACGATAAGGCGATTAGATACAGAGAAAAGTGTACGGTATTATGTTACCACTCTAATCTCATCTTGAGATGTTATAATATTTACGACAAGAAGACATGGTGTATTCAACAAACGTGATTGCCAAAGTATTTAAAAGAAAACATATAGAAGATATTCCGGTGTTACGTAAATATCCGAAAGTTTTCCCAGAAGAACTTCCTGGATTACCGCCAACCCGACAGGTCGAATTCAGAATCGATTTAATACCTCAGGCTGGCCGGCCCTGTTGCTAAAGCATCATACCGACTTGAACCATCTGAAATGAAAGAATTATTGGATAAAGGTTTTATACGATCTAGTTAGTCACCATGGGGTGCACCAGTGTTATTTGAGAAATGAAGGACGGAGGTGTTAGGATATGTATTGATTAGAGAGAATTGCATAAAGTGAAGATCAAGAATAGGTATTCACTTCTTCGAAGTGAACGATCTGTTTAACCAACTGCAAAGGGCGATTTACTTTTTAAAAAAAAAAATGGTTTTAGATATAGTTATCACCAAATGAAAAGTCCAAGAGGAGGACGTTGCAACAACAGCGTTTCGGACTCGTTACGGCCATTATGAATTCTTATTTATGCCGTTCGGGCTAGCAAATGCGCCGGCAGTGTTCATGGAACTCATGAACCGAGTCTGTAAACTTTATTTTGACAAATTTGTCATAACGTTCATTGATGATATTTTGATATATTCGCAACGTAAAGAAGAGCACGAACGACGGTTAAGGAAAATTGTGAAAGTGTTAAAGCCAGAGGAGTTGTACGCGAAGTTTACGAAATGTGATTTTGAATAAAGAAGGCATAATCCCTTGGTCATGTTGTAAAGCAACAAGGATTTCACATAAATTCAAATAAGATAGAAACCATTAAAATTGGCAGTCACCCAAGGCGCCAAAGGAAACGCGCCAATTTTTAGGACTAGCCGGAGACTATCAGCGGTTTATTAAAGAAATTTTAGCATTACCCAACTCATAATTCTTTGTACGACGCAAATGTACAAATTTTATAGATGATAAGAGACCGCAGTCTCATATTCATCGAAGATGAGTCGAGTTGTTAAGCGATTATGACTGTGACATCCGTTATCACCCCGGCAAGGCTAACGTCGTAGCCGATGCCTTGAGTAGGAAAGATCGGGTTAAGCCATTGCGAGTGCGAGCACTGGGGATGATAGTCCAGTCGAACCTTTCGGACCTGATTCGAGTCGCTCAACGTGAGGCGTTGAAAGAGAAATAATTGGAAAAGGAGGGACTTTACGGCAATGAGAAGAATTTCGAACAGCGCGTGGGCGAAATTCTCTACTTCAAAAATCGGGTTTGGATCCCGACCCTCCATGACCTTCGTGAATTAATCATGGACGAAGCGCATAGATCAAAATATTCCATACATCGGGGATCGGATTAGACTATTAATGATACGAATATCTGAAAGGATTTTATTAATGGCCGAGTTTGGAGAAAGATATGGTTACGTATGTTGGTGAATACCTAAATTATGCAAGAGATAAGGCTGCACACCGAAAACCCTAGGGAACGTCACAACGACAGAAAATTCGCCAATGATAGTGGGAATAAATTACAATGGATTTCGGGCGCAAATTCCCAAGATATATCAAAGGCATGATGTAAATTGGGTAATCGCGGATCGATTAACCAATCCTTGCATTTCATCCCAATCCATGATGATTACCACAATGAATTCTCGCCCAAATTCCTGATGGTGGAATGGTATCTCGTCGTGGAGTACCATTTTCAATGATCTCAGATCGAAATAGTCATCCTACTTCCATTATTTGAAGGCGGGGAAGAAAGCATCGAGAGCTTGAAGCTTTCTATGGGTGAAGTAATTATCACCAATTTGTTAAATTGAAATTGGGCGTCACTCAAGCCATAAGATTTGAATTGATTCGAGAAACAACCAATCGGATTTATAATATTTAAGATAAGCTGAAAGCAGCGCGAGATTGGCAAAGGATGTATGCCAATATTCAAAGGAAACCATTGTCACTGGAAAGAGGTGACAAGGCATTTTTAAGGCATCACCTTAGAGAGGTGATATGAGGTTTGGCAAAACCAAAAATAGCTCCTTAATATATTGGATCTCATGAGACTATCTCCATCATTGGTCATTTAGTTTATCGATTAAAGTACGGCAGGGGCTAAGTACTATACATGATGTTTTGCCATGTATACGGATTGAAAAGTACCTAAGCAATGAGGCAACGAGAGTACTAGTAATGGAGGTACTCATAGAAGATATACTTGATATCATAAATAATTCCGTAGAGATAGTAGACGGGAAAGCTAAACAATTTGGACAAACCAAGCTATATTGATTAAGATTAAGTGGAATTCACAGCGAGGACCAGATTATACCTGGTAACGCGAGGGTGAATTCTGAAGGAAAAACCCCCACCTTTCTCTCGGAACAGGATAGTGAGCGTGTAAAATTTCGAGGACGAAATTTCTTAACGGGGGGAGAATGTAACGATTCCGACGAAACCCGGTATACCCTAACCGGTAGACGATAGTTACGTCATATTTAATGTCGGGTACATGAATTACCATACTAGTTATACGAGAATACATGGTTCACTGTATTGATTGTACGTGAATATATAATTCATCGTATTGAATATGCGATTATTCGATCGATAGTTATTGAAACCCGAACGAATCGAGGGTTCAATTATAGACGATATCTATAATATTTAGTGATTATACGAAGCATTAATGCTTCGGGATAAGTAAAGTTCGGCACAGAAAAATAATTTCGGTTTAATGGTACGTCGGTACATTAAACGAAACCTTTAATACCAAACCGAGCAAGAGATGAGCAATAATTAATAATATGATGTTTTAAGTTAATGAAAGTCATGGTTTAAGTTTTTAAAGTTTTTAAATCGGTTTTGTATAAATTTCATTTTTTAGCCGAAAAACGACCGTTTAACCTCGTTTTAAGCCGAATTAAACATTTAACCGAAAAACAAACTGAACCAGATTATCCAAAACATTATCCGGATTTCGAGAATCCAAATGAGTGGCCAAGAATGGAGAGGTGGGTCCCACCCCACCACCTCCTTATTCCGATCGGACAAGGGCTTGCCCTTATTATTATTTTTTTTCTTTTTTCTCAACAAGCATTCAACAAATCTTCATCTCTTCTTGACATATGATCCAAAAACCGAGACTTGGTAGCAAGAACAACGAGGTAAAGATTGAGTATTTCACGTTTTCATCTTCCTTTCTCGAGTTATTTGCAAGAAAATGAGGTTTCAAAGATGAAAACCGATTCTTGCATGATAAAGTGATGTATACGGGTTATACAAGGGATCTTGGTCCAAGAAAGGAGTTAAACGAATCAAAAACGAATTTTTACGGTTAAATCTTTGTTTTTGGAATCATAACCGAAACCATGAAAGAAATGGCTTGATCGTGAGTGTAACTTGCTTGGTATTGTGGTATGTTGTTTGTAGGCTCTGTGTTTAGTGGTAGATAAGGCGGAAAGACGAGTTTGTAGCTTGTAGTGGCGGAAAACGAAAGGTATATTCGGTTTATGTTCGGTTTTGGAATTGTGGACAGATTGTTGATGGTTTAGAGTTAGGTCATGAACTTTTACAGGGATGTTCTACACATGAAAATAAGAGTTCTGTGAATTTTTGGTAATTTTTGGACAAAGGATGAATATTTGGTGAATTTAATGCTTGGTTTTGGCCAAAATTGGTGAAAAATAGTTAAATATCATGAAAAATTCTGGAAAATTGCAGATAAGCTTTTTATATCATGTATAAGTCACACACAAAATTTGAGGTCCGTTGGAGAAGTCTAAGTAGGTTTTTCGGTTAAACGAGTTCTAGGGTTTTCTAGCTCGGTTTTAGTGAAAATGGCATGTAAAAGAAGATTTTGGTTCTGGAAAAATTACAGGGGACTATGTGGATGGCAGGGGACATCCAGGAGAAATTTGGGATTTTTCTAAGATCGTTTGGTATTTACGACATATTTAGTGTTTAAATGGTGTTTAAAAATAGATAAATAAATTTTAAATATAAAAATTAATTCTGGAAATATTTTTATAAAATTCCCCACTGTCAAAAAGTGGTTTGTGCAAAATTTCAAGATCCGAGATTAAACAAGTAAAAATAAATCATCCGAAAATAATTCGGATGATTTGAGTAATTTTTGTCCGATTTAACAGTTTCCGTTACGTCAAAGACGGAAACGGGACCCGCGGCCAATCGGGGCGTCTAAACCAAGCTCAAATCTCACAACTTTAATTAAATTATCAGTCAACCACTACTTTCGGGTCGTGTGTGACCAAACTCATTTTTGAAACATAAAAACGGATAACCGTGCTAGGCACGCAAAACGAGAAAAACGACTAATAGTAGTTGTGACCATGGAACTCTAAACGACATCACAATCTGAGTCCAGAGAAGTGTTTCTGGGTTAACATTGCCCCCAGAACGGGTACAGTGCTGGGTTAACAGTGTCCCCAGATGTACCGGTTAACTTGGTTAAAGTTATATTAATAATGAGTGTATAGTAACGATCGTAGGGATCATATTACAGATTGGACGTGTTAACTGATAATGATTGTTGTTACCTGCTTGCATGTGCTAAGGTGAGTTTCACGAGCCCCTTTTTCTGAACTGTTTTCGAATATTTTTTCGGGGCAGAAGCATGTTTTTACTGAAATGTTTAAATACATACTGAACGCATGGACTTGCGTGGATTTATATATATTTTATTGTACGGGAATCGTACGGAAATGTACTAAGATGGTAATTATCTGAGTTGCTAACATTCTAAGGCCCCGGAACACGAGTGATTAACTGAAAGCCGGTAGAGTGTGGATAGTACTATTGGTTTGACAAACCCAACTGGTCCGGCATAGATTTGCTGATGTTTCCCAGCCCGTTGCACATGTCTATTTTGTTGTTATTTATTTTGCTATGTAATGTTAGACATAGCGGTTTGGGGCAGTTCCGTGGGCGGGGGATATGCCACGGGCCCGTGGGCGGGGGATATGCCACGGGGGTTGTGTGTGATAGTCAGAGGTTTCACTTGTGGGCTCTGCATAATTACATCGTAATTCTGGGTTAACATTGCCCCCGGAATGAGTACAGTACTGGGTTAACAGTGTCCCCAGATAATATTATATTTTGATATGGATTTATCATGGTTTACTCAAATTGTGAAACTCACCAACTATTCGTAGTTGACCCGTTTTCTTACATGCTTTTCAGGTACAACTAAGATGAAGTGATTGCTTACGTGCTAAGTGCTTGATGTGTGTAAGATTTGCGTGCGGGATGTTAGGATATATTATAATAAATAGAATTATGTATCGTATTATATGATGTGTGTATCACCTAGACGGTAATGAAATACGAGATAATGTAATTTTGAAGTATATTAATGTATTCAGTTTTCTTTATAAGCAATGTGGTTGATATCAGACGAGTCTGTCGCACCCCGTTTACGTTTCCGCTGCGGTTGCGGGGTGTTACATCGGTTCATCTTGTTTATTCATGGGGTCTTTCCCCTTTTCTTTTCTTATCTCTTGCTCTTTTCGAGCATTCTCATTGTTGTTACTTTGTTCATACATTGTCCTTTTTCTTTTTCAATTAAATCTTTATATCTGAAATTTAACAACTTCCTTTTATTAAACATATATCTTTATTTCACATTTATATATATATCGCAAAAGGAATATATACTTTATTTTACAACACATATATATCATACGTTTGATATATATATATATATATATATATATATATATATATATATATATATATATCGATAGCCCTATCATTACATAAGGATGTCTACATATTATTTATTACACGATCCTCCATATAACACATATATTACATTAACACTCACAGTTTTCTTGTTATAACCTTCTCCAACATCTTCAATACTTCATGAATTTTCTCACAACCCTGGTCAATTTGTTGCACTTGCGAAGAAGCGTCTCTCCTATCTTCTTCTTTTTCTTTCCTTCCTCAGCCATCTTTTTCCTCCAATCATCTATTTCGTGTAGAGCGTGGTCCAGGTGTTCTTCATATGACTGTGGGACCTCGTTGGGGTATCCATATTGTGGAAGTGGGTCGCGGTAACCCAACGCTACCATTTCATAGTGATTTCTTGGTTCTAGATACGGAATGTCGGTCATGTCGGATGAAAGGTAGAAGAAAGCTTAAGCAACTTTGTTTTGCTCTCGGATCTCATCAACTTGCTCTTCTTATGTTGGAATTACACCTTAGAACGGTGGGAAACTTGATGAAGCTTGGTTTTTGAGTTTCTCAAGATATTGAACGTATGGATCAACAGAACCGTAGCTTGGGTTTTGGGAAGTGAGTGATCCATCCATTGATGTTGATATCTCATTGGGATTATCGGGATGCTCTTCTTCCAGTTCAGACTCTTCCTCAGGATCCTCCTCTTCTTCGGGATCCTCCTCTTCTTCTGGTTCTTCTTCTTCCATGGGTTGAGCAGCTTCATTCACCATCGACGGCATTCGAAAGCATTCATAGGGCATTATCACTCTCATCTTGGACTTACGGGATGACCCTTCATCTTTGTTGGGTTGAGAGTGGAGCTTCTAGTATGCCACCTTCGTTGATCAGAGTGGCATTGCATCCAGTCGGATGATGGGGATCTTGGCTCTTCCTTGATGGGTAGATTGGAAAGGAAGGCATATGATGGGTGAGGGTTTGGTGGTAGGTATCCAGTTGGGTAGTACTGCGTTATCTCCGATGGTTGGTATGTGGGGATCTCCGATGGATGGTACGTCGGAACTTCAGAGGGATGGTACATGGGAATTGTTGGTGGATGGTAGCTTGAGTGCCTTGGTGGTTCGATTCTTTGTTTCGGTGGACTATCGGGAACGTCTATTGGATAATGTCTACTTCCGAGGTAGTACACAGGTTTAGTTAAGTCGTGTTCCACATCTTGGTCAAAGTATGCTTCATAATAAACATCACTCATGTTATCCTCAGGGTAAGGTTCGGCGATTCCAGCCTCTTTTGCTCTTCGCACATAGTTTCCATAAAACTCTTGAATGACATCTACATTATGGGTGGTTTAGAATGTGGAGGGAAAAAAGGTTACCAACCTATCTTATCCCTAAAACAAATAAACAATTATTTCCTTTACTTGGATCGAAGCTTGGGTATTGTTTTATGATACCCAATTCGCTAAGATCGATGACTCTGATACCAACACTTGTCACACCCCAAACCACGACCTAGGTGTATGACAACTATGTTGGTTCCACATTTGTAAATAAATCAGAGTTACGTTCAATTAGCGGAAGTCCTATAAACATGTGGATTTAACTTGTAAATATTTACATACAAAAGACGGGATATTATCCCGTTTAGTATTTAAAAGATTACTTGTTTTTATAGTTACAAAACCACCATTTATATATTCAAGTTTATACAAAACCAATCCGAGCCATCGGATATTCAAAGCACTTCGCCACTCCAAGCGCTAAGTTAGATCACCTGCAAAATGTAAATAAAATATGTCAGCAACGAATGCTGGTGAATATGCTGACGCTAAAATATTTTCTTTTACTTTATTACCCCTCGAGACTACGCCTGCCTCGGCCCATCGTGGCTTAGGAATAACTAAGTTAAATAACACATTTATAAACTCGAGTCTCTACACTAGGTCACCTCAACAAACACCGCAGCGTTCGACTTAGTTAAGTACTCGTAAGTATATAAACGGTCGTGCTTCCCGCGGGAAAGCGTCCTACGACCAAGCATGGTGCGATGTTGTCACACCCCGACTAGGTAGTTGCGGAAGCGTAATACGGGAATGTAACAGATAACACTGGTATCAACAACATTGTTTATAAAGAAAATTCAACAACTAATTTACATCATATTACATTGGTAGGTATTATGTTTACAAACTAGGTGAAAAACACATAACCGGTTTACGAGCTTCTTATACAGTATTATATCAGCGTCTATTCACAGCTATTCAACTTTCTTTCTAACACCAAGCATGTAAGCAAATCATTCCACTTTTGCTTTACCTGAAAAGCATGTTAAAACGGGTCAACTACGTCTAGTTGGTGAGTTTCAAGTTTCACGAGTATCAATGAAATCAGTTCACGAGTTCGTAAAGTTTACAGTGTGTATGTATATATGTATGTGTATATGTATGTGTATGATGTATTATACTAAGCCACAAGTGAAACCGAAACGAGCTATACTGCATGGCCTCTCCTGCCCATGCGCTCCCGTTGGCATTTAACAGCCATTTTGCCCCCAAGTATGTACTATGTCTAACACCACATAGCAGTATGTAAATATATAATGACAATGTGCAACTGGTTTTACATATGTTCCGGCTTACCCCACCGGCTCTGTCACAGTTGGGTTTGTCAAACCGATAGTACTATCCACACGCCACCGGCACGAAGTTAATCACTTGTGTTTGTGGGGACTTGTCAAGTGTTAGTACTTAGATAATCCACATCATCACACGTTTTCAAGTATAACAGTTTATGTAAACATGCTTTTCACCCCAAAAGTTCGTAAAACAGTTTAGAAAGCGGGGGTCGTGAAACTCACCTTATCGTAGTTCGCACAGAAATCACGTATCAAATAGTCAGATGTCTCGTTTATAGCCTGATTCCTATAAACGGTATCGTATCGTTACTACTAGTACAGTGTTCAAGCTAAGTCGGGCTGTATAGATAATCTGGGTATAGCTGTTAGGCCCAGAACATGACCATAGTCTTAGATTGTGACGTTGTATACTATGAAATGTTTAAAACTGGATTTGGCTCAGTTTCACCGTTTTCCGAGCCTAGCTCAGTTGATCGTTTATACGTTTCGGGATTAGGTAAGATCACATAAAACTTAAGTAAATATATTGATTGATAAAATAATTTGATTTATGAAAGAATTTTAAAGTTTCGGTGTCTGGTTTGATTGCAGGGTTCGTTTCCGTTTTTATACGGGTTTGATTATACAAAACGCGCACAATCCACCCGAATTGTCCGGAATTCTCGTAAAAAGTTCGTTTTTATTAATATCATTCAAAAATATGATCTTTGACCACTTTTGACATTTTGACATACCATTCAGTCCGTTAAACACAAAACTGCCGGTTTCGTTAAAACAATTATAATTTAAATCTTTGATTAATCATAACTAAATATGTACTTATATATAAATTATGTAAATTTTTGTAAAAATACATTAAGACTTGGAGAATTTTATAAAAATATTTTCAGAAATTTTATGATTAATTATTTATTTATAAAAATTCATTTAATAGGTTATAATCGTGTAATAAATGGCCCGTTTATATCAAACGACCTCCGAAAAATCTGATAATTTTTGCAAATGGCCTCAATGTTATTACATAGTCCCTGCAAAATTTCCAGAACCTAACTCTTTTGACAAAATGTCTTTTTGTGCGTTTTTCGGCTGTTAAAATTCGGTTAAGCCATGATCGCATAAACCATACTTAGACATTTCCAATGATTCCCAAACTTTACCAGTGATCTTACCATCACATATTAAACTCCAAAACCAAGTTTCATAATTTTTCAATATGTTTAGCTATTTTTCCCAAATAAACGCTCATAAACGGGAATAAATTCACCAAATATTCTCCGTTTATCGAAAAATTACCAAATTTGAACAGGGACTCATTTATATGATCCCTAATGTCCCTGCAAGTTTTCACAAGCTAAAAACAAGCACGTCACAACCTAATACTAAACAGCCCCTAAACGAGTATTACGGGTTTACCTTGTCGGTTTTCGATGAATTTTGCTAGTTTAAACGACTTTCCGGGTCTCGGGTTGCAAACTCAGTATATCTAAATATCATATAACATCAAACCAAGCATAAATCATCCATGTAACAGCCTTGATAATTAGGGTTTCGGTTTTGGGTTCAAACCGAACTTTCTAACCGTAAAAACGTTGTATTCATGTTCTAATCCGCGTTTTTGACCAAAAAAGTATATGTTCCTGGTTTGTAAACATGTTTAACATCAAAACATAATTTTACTTGATTTTTAGGGTTTTTGGATGGTTAAACATGTTTAAAACTAACTAAAACATGTTTATATGTTAATTATATAAATCAAACTTGGTTAAATCTTTGTAAAATTTGATCTTACCTTAGGGTTTTGAAAGGGAGTTGAGAGAACAGAGCTAGAGCTGCTTGGACTTCAAAACTTTGTATGTTATAATGAATAAAAATGTCTTAAGGTGTAAGTTTTATATAAAAAATATAATGTGATGTTTGGTGTGTATTCCGATCGGAATAAAGAAGAGCCCATAATGGGCTGTTTTGGCCCATTACTCCAATCACACAAGCCCAAACATGAAAAGCCCACTTCAAATTTAGTTCGGGTTCGGTTTTTCGCAAGAAAATTAATTCGGGTATGAGAAATAGCGCAAAAACGAGTGTTTTTCAGCTTATTTTTGTAAAATAAGAAAAACGTACTGACTCGTTGTAAAATTCCAAAATATTTTCACGGATTGCTTAGAACATGTCATATAAGTGTTTTATAAATGTTTTTCGGCTTAACGGATGCTACAATGCTTGTTTTGATATTAACGATTGCGTTTAAGCTTATAGCGTATCGATAAACGAAACCTTTTTCGTTTAAAGAGTTTTAAACGTACTGGAGCCTAAATATCAATATGTTAGCCTCTATAACATATATATAACTCGTATATGACCCCTCAGTATGTATACGGGTCATAATTAGTATCGGTCGGTTACTCGTTTAAGCACTACGAATTAACCGATTTATCGTTTACTTGTTACGTAAAGAATATAGTATACCTCGTTTTGCCATGAATGTCACATTCTCCCCCCGTTAAGAAATTTCGTCCCCGAAATTTAATGTGTCATCGGTTTTCTAGGGAACGGGTGTGGGTATTTCTTTCGGAATTCGTCCTTTCGTTCCCAAGTATATTCGGGTCCTTGTTTTGAATTCCACCGAACTTTTACCAATGAAATTTTGTTGTGTCGTAACTGTTTGGTTTTCCCGTCTACAATTTCTACCGGTTCTTCTACGAAGTTGAGCTTTTCGTCGATCTGAACATCTTCCAGTGGTACTATTGTCGTTTCATCAGTCAAACACTTTTTCAGATTCGATACATGAAACACGTCGTGAATAGTGCTCAGTTCTAAGGGTAGTTTTAATCGGTAAGCTACGGGACCAATTTTTGCGATAATCTCAAAAGGTCCGATGTATCTCGGGGCTAGTTTACCAGTCTTTCCAAATCTTATAACACCTTTCCATGGCGATACTTTTAAAAATACCTTATCACCTATTTCAAAAGATAACGGTTTTCTGCGAACATCGGCATAACTCTTTTGTCGGTCACGGGCTGCTTTCAATTTTTGCTTAATCTGGTGAATTTTATCGGTGGTTTCCTGAATTAAATCGGATCTTGAAATTTGAGTATCACCCACTTCTGTCCAACATAGTGGTGATCTACATTTTCGCCCGTATAGAGCTTCATAAGGTGCGGCTTGTATACTACTGTGATAACTGTTATTGTAAGAGAATTCAATGAGCTGGAGGTGTTGATCCCAATTCCCTTTGAAGTCCAGTACACAAGCACGAAGTAAATCTTCTAAAGTTTGGATGGTTCGTTCAGATTGACCATCGGTTTGAGGATGGTAAGCTGTACTTAGGTCGATTCGGGTTCCCAAGGCTTCTTGTACTGCTTGCCAGAAATGTGAAGTAAAGTGACTGTCTCGATCGGAAATAATCGAAAGAGGTACTCCGTGTCGAGATACAATTTCATCGATGTAAATTTGAGCAAGTTTTTCGGTGGTGTAGTTGTTACGGATGGGAATAAAGTGTGCGGATTTGGTTAATCGGTCCACAATTACCCAAATTGCGTTGTGTCCTCGAGAGGTTTTAGGAAGGTGTGTCACAAAGTCCATGGTAATTTGTTCCCATTTCCATTGTGGGATTTCGGGTTGTTGTAACATTCCCGAAGGTTTTTGGTATTCCGCCTTTACCCTTGCACATGTTGCACATTTACTTACATACACGGCTATATCCTTTTTCATACCAGGCCACCAGTAAAATTCTTTAACTTCCTTATACATCTTATCAGTACCTGGATGAATAGAATATTTGGATTTGTGTGCTTCATCAAGAATCAGCTTTCGGAGTTTATGAAGTGTTGGAATCCAGACCCGGTTTTTGTAATAATATGCTTCATCAATTTTCTTCTCAAAATTCCTTTCATTTCCATGTAGTTCTTCTTTTTCTAGCTGATCTGCCTTCAAGGCCTCATCTTGTGCAACGCGAACTTGTTCGGTTAGGCTACTTTGAACAATCATTCCGAGTGCTCGTACCCTTAATGGTCTGATTCTGTCTTTTCGGCTTAAAGCATCAGCTACTACGTTGGCCTTACCCGGATGGTATTTAATCTCACAATCATAATCATTTAACAGTTCTACCCATCTCCTTTGTCTCATGTTTAGCTCTTTCTGATCGAATATGTGTTGTAAGCTTTTGTGATCAGTATAGATGGTACATTTAGTGCCATACAAGTAATGTCTCCAAATCTTCAATGCAAAGATAACTGCTCCCAATTCCAAATCATGGGTCGTATAATTCTTTTCATGTATTTTTAATTGTCGGGAAGCATATGCTATTACTTTCTTCCTTTGCATCAGTACGCATCCTAAACCTTTACGAGATGCGTCACAATATACCACCAATCCATCCGTTCCATCTGGAAGGCTTAATATTGGAGCCTCACATAACTTCTGTTTTAACGTTTGGAAGGCCATTTCTTGTTCTTCTCCCCATTCATATGCTCGGTCTTTTTGAGTTAGGAGGGTTAGAGGTTGTGCAATACTTGAAAAGTTTTCAATGAATCTTCTATAATACCCGGCTAGTCCTAAGAATTGACGAATTTCTCTTGGTGACTTAGGCACTTGCCAATTCTTAATGGCCTCAATTTTACTTGGGTCTACTTGGATTCCTTGATGATTCACAATGTGTCCCAAAAACTGTACTTCTTGTAGCCAAAACTCACATTTGGACAACTTTGCGTATAACTTCTCTTGCCTCATAATTTTAAGATTTCCCGCAAATGTTGTTCGTGTTCCTCCTTACTTCTCGAATATATCAAAATGTCATCGATAAACACTATCACGAACTTGTCAAGGTAAGGTTTGCAAACTCGGTTCATGAGGTCCATAAACACTGCAGGTGCGTTTGTCAACCCAAACGACATAACTAAGAATTCATAGTGACCATACCGAGTTCGGAAAGCTGTTTTTTGGTATGTCTTCTTCCTGAATTCTTACTTGATGATAACCAGATCTAAGATCAATTTTTGAAAAATACTTCGCACCTTGGAGCTGATCAAACAAGTCATCAATTCGAGGTAAGGGGTATCTATTCTTTATAGTCACTTTATTCAATTCCCGGTAATCAATACACATTCGAAAACTCCCATCCTTCTTCTTTACAAATAACACTGGTGCTCCCCACGGTGAGTAACTAGGGCGAATAAAACCCCTGTCCAGTAATTCTTGTAACTGGTTGGACAGTTCTTGCATTTCAGAAGGCGCAAGTCTATAAGGTGCCTTAGCAATGGGTGCTGCTCCTGGTATCAAGTCAATACGGAATTCTACTTGTCGGGTCGGTGGTAAACCAGGCAACTCATCGGGGAATACATCTGAATACTCGTGTACCACTGGGATGTCTTCCATTCGTTTTTCCTCGGGTTCCTTAACTGTTACGCTCGCCAAGTATAATGTACAGCCTTGGCGCAAATACTTCAATGCCTTAAGTTGAGATATGAGAGGCAGTACTGTACCAGATTTCTCACCTTGAACAATCATAGCTTCATCATTCGAAAGAGGTATCCTAACGGTCTTATCCTTACAGACAATTTCAGCTTTATACTTAGATAGCCAGTCCATACCGACTATAACATCGAAACTTCCCAATTCTACTGGAAGTAAATCAATAAGGAATGGGTGATCGTTTAGGATAAGGGAACAGTCTCGGACTATTCGGTTAACAAGTATAGACTTACCGTTAGCGAGTTCTATAGTATATGGTTTTGTTAGTTCACTAACCGGCATATTTTCTAAAGGTAAGAAGTTAACAGATACGAAACTTCTATCGGCGCCCGTATCAAACAAAACTGAAGCATACTGACCCGAAACTAAGAATGTACCTGTCACCACATTCGGATCATGACGCGCTTCACCCGGTCATAATACAAACGCGCGTCCCCTAGCTGCATTGGAGGTTGATGCATGTGCTTGGTTCTGCCTTCTCACTGCACCCGGGTTCAAATTGGGGCAGTATCTCCGAAAGTGTTCCGTACTGCCACATTCATAGCAGGCACGGAGGTTCGTGGTAGGTGGGGTTTGTTGGTTGAGTTGTGGGCGGGTTGGTTGAGGTCGAGGGAGTTGAGTTGATTGCGGAGGACGGTTAACAGTGTTGGTGGGGGTTCTACAGTTGGGGGCATAGTGTCCCGTTCTTCCACACTTTTGACAAATGACCGGTTTGCAATCACCCACATGATGAAAGTTACATCTTCTGCACTTCGGTAATGTCCCTTTATAGGCCTCTTGTTTTACATTAGAACTGGTCATGGCATAACTTCGGGTATTCGGACGAGCCCGTTTGTTCTGAGGGTTTCCTTGCATTCTTGTCCCATAATCAGTTCGTTTTAAACTTGTTGTTTCACCTGGCATCCTTATCACTCCACTTCTCATCAGATCAAAAGTAACGACACCCGTTTGAGATACAGCACTTTCTAATGTCGGGTGGGCAACTGAATTCACTATACTTCTCACAGCAGGAGTCAGTCCCTAGATATAACGTTCAATTCGTTTCGCTTCCGGTGTAACTAACCATGGAACTAAGCGGGACAGTTCGTTAAAATGATTCGTGTATCCTACATGGTCTGCTCCTTTCATTTCCAGATTCCATAACTCGTGTTCCAACCTCTGAATCTCACTTTTAGGACAAAAATGCTCTAGCATGAGGGTTTTTAATTCAGTCCATGACATACGATTAATAGCATCTTGTCCCCTTATTTGGACTACCGTGTTCCACCACATCAGCGCTTGGTCTAGAAACATACTGGTAGCATATTTGACCACGCGGTTCGGTGGACACTCACTGATATTAATTACTGATTCGGTCTTTTCTATCCATTTGACCAGTCCACTAGGTCCTTCAATACCCATAAACTCAATCGGTTTACATGATGTAAATTGTTTGTATGAGTACTCCTGACGCGGGGGTTCTCGGTTATTATTATTGTTATTATCGGTATTGGCCCGAATATTATCATTATTAGTTGTGTTATCAACCGGTACAGGGTTTGGGTTCGGGATATTACCAGGGTGCACAACAGGTTCTGGGTTCCCAGTGACATTCATAGTTGGGAGAGTGTTATTATTATTTATGACATTATCAGTGTTCACCGGGGTAGTAACACCCGGGGCTACATTAGTGTCCGGCGGAGGTGTATTAACTGTGGCCGTGGTGGTGCTCGTAGGTTGATTAACAGTATTGTTAGCACGTATGCCTGCAGTGACTTGTGTTACAATTGTTGGTATCACTGCTTGTAGTTGACGAGCAATCATTGCGGCCACTTCCGCCTTAGACAAAGGGTTTGTTTTCCTCGGGGCCATTCTATAGAATAATCAATTATATAATAATCAATATTGTTTCACTATGATCAACACAACTTTACGATATTACACTTTCACAACACATAACTATGCCAAAGAAAACACGTTTGTATTAATTATAATCATTACTGTACATATGCATCCAAAATTAGCGCATAGACTTAACCTGGTATAGGCCAGCGCTTGTATATGCGTATCAAAATTTGTCACTAAGTGACATGTAGACTTAACCCGATAAGGGCCAGTGCTTGAAATAGTACTAAACACAAACAACTCCCAAGCCAGCCCAACATGCTATAACAAAATGTTGCTTGGGATATCAAAAGACTATATACATAAGACTAGACTATTATGTCCTATCCATTCTTGGTAACATGAAGCCACAACCAAACAACAGCAGCCACTAGGGCCGCATTAACCGTTAAGCATACCCCCAGTAGTATCATCGCTCGATCCTGACGCCCGTGGCTGTGAGCACTGGATCTTTGCACAATTCTGATTTCTTGCTGCATGTACCGCATGTGATCTTGCATATCATGTCTATGCAGGTTTAGGTTATTTATAGAATGTGAGTGGTCTAAAAGCTGATCAGTCGCTAAACCAAACCATGCTGAATCAGAATAACGAGGTGGCTCGGGTACCGGGGCGGGTAAACCCCAAGTAGGAATAGGTATCTCAGTGACCTGGACACGTGATGTTTCTCCTCTATGGTACGTAGATCGAGGTGGGAGAGAAGTGTGCTCAGGTGGACGCACTGAAATGCGAGCGGTCTGACGGTTTCTAATAGTGGGTGGGGGTACTGGTGTATGCTGTACAGGTGGAGTAGGGGATCTGGGTGCTCTAACAGGTGAACGATAAGCACTAGTAGCTCCCTGTCCTACAACGTTCCTAGGGGATTCCCTAGGGGGGTAGGTGTCACAACGATAACCCGATAAGTCGGGTTGATCCGCGGGTACCTCACGTGGAATTACCGCATCTGCACCTTCTTCTATTTCCTCTGGTTCCTCCTCCGTTTCTTCTTCCGGATCCTTCTATATTAATCATAGTAAGATACGTGCAGGTATTTATACACATAAGCACAGATAATCGTTTATATACACAAATATTTATCTATTATTATATTTTATACACATATGTTGCTGTTTTTACCTATTCGATTGTTTATCGACTTCTTCTCGAATTTCCTCGTACAAACAAGTCCGTTATTACGTTCCGGACCATAATAACCCACTTGTCCATTCGCGTTCATCACGAGAATTATTCGTGTATATTATTTAATATTATTTTATTCCCAGAGTTAATCGAGCCTACGGTTATCTTAGGGTATCCTAAGGGACATCCTAATTCTTTATAACCAATGGCTCTGATACCAACTTCTGTCACACCCCGACTAGGTAGTTGCGGAAGCGTAATACGGGAATGTAACAGATAACACTGGTATCAACAACATTGTTTATAAAGAAAATTCAACAACTAATTTACATCATATTACATTGGTAGGTACTATGTTTACAAACTAGGTGAAAAACACATAACCGGTTTACGAGCTTCTTATACAGTATTATATCAACGTCTATTCACAGCTATTCAACTTTCTTTCTAACACCAAGCATGTAAGCAAATCATTCCACTTTTGCTTTACCTGAAAAGCATGTTAAAACGGGTCAACTACGTCTAGTTGGTGAGTTTCAAGTTTCACGAGTATCAATGAAATCAGTTCACGAGTTCGTAAAGTTTACAGTGTGTATGTATATATGTATGTGTATATGTATGTGTATGATGTATTATACTAAGCCACAAGTGAAACCGAAACGAGCTATACTGCATGGCCTCTCCTGCCCATGCGCTCCCGTTGGCATTTAACAGCCATTTTGCCCCCAAGTATGTACTAAGTCTAACACCACATAGCAGTATGTAAATATATAATGACAATGTGCAACTGGTTTTACATATGTTCCGGCTTACCCCACCGGCTCTGTCACAGTTGGGTTTGTCAAACCGATAGTACTATCCACACGCCACCGGCACGAAGTTAATCACTTGTGTTTGTGGGGACTTGTCAAGTGTTAGTACTTAGATAATCCACATCATCACACGTTTTCAAGTATAACAGTTTATGTAAACATGCTTTTCACCCCAAAAGTTCGTAAAACAGTTTAGAAAGCGGGGGTCGTGAAACTCACCTTATCGTAGTTCGCACAGAAATCACGTATCAAATAGTCAGATGTCTCGTTTATAGCCTGATTCCTATAAACGGTATCGTATCGTTACTACTAGTACAGTGTTCAAGCTAAGTCGGGCTGTATAGATAATCTGGGTATAGCTGTTAGGCCCAGAACATGACCATAGTCTTAGATTGTGACGTTGTATACTATGAAATGTTTAAAACTGGATTTGGCTCAGTTTCACCGTTTTCCGAGCCTAGCTCAGTTGATCGTTTATACGTTTCGGGATTAGGTAAGATCACATAAAACTTAAGTAAATATATTGATTGATAAAATAATTTGATTTATGAAAGAATTTTAAAGTTTCGGTGTCTGGTTTGATTGCAGGGTTCGTTTCCGTTTTTATACGGGTTTGATTATACAAAACGCGCACAATCCACCCGAATTGTCCGGAATTCTCGTAAAAAGTTCGTTTTTATTAATATCATTCAAAAATATGATCTTTGACCAGTTTTGACATTTTGACATACCAGTCAGTCCGTTAAACACAAAACTGCCGGTTTCGTTAAAACAATTATAATTTAAATCTTTGATTAATCATAACTAAATATGTACTTATATATAAATTATGTGAATTTTTGTAAAAATACATTAAGACTTGGAGAATTTTATAAAAATATTTTCAGAAATTTTATGATTAATTATTTATTTATAAAAATTCATTTAATAGGTTATAATCGTGTAATAAATGGCCCGTTTATATCAAACGACCTCCGAAAAATCTGATAATTTTTGCAAATGGCCTCAATGTTATTACATAGTCCCTGCAAAATTTCCAGAACCTAACTCTTTTGACAAAATGTCTTTTTGTGCGTTTTTCGGCTGTTAAAATTCGGTTAAGCCATGATCGCATAAACCATACTTAGACATTTCCAATGATTCCCAAACTTTACCAGTGATCTTACCATCACATATTAAACTCCAAAACCAAGTTTCATAATTTTTCAATATGTTTAGCTATTTTTCCCAAATAAACGCTCATAAACGGGAATAAATTCACCAAATATTCTCCGTTTATCGAAAAATTACCAAATTTGAACAGGGACTCATTTATATGATCCCTAATGTCCCTGCAAGTTTTCACAAGCTAAAAACAAGCACGTCACAACCTAATACTAAACAGCCCCTAAACGAGTATTACGGGTTTACCTTGTCGGTTTTCGATGAATTTTGCTAGTTTAAACGACTTTCCGGGTCTCGGGTTGCAAACTCAGTATATCTAAATATCATATAACATCAAACCAAGCATAAATCATCCATGTAACAGCCTTGATAATTAGGGTTTCGGTTTTGGGTTCAAACCGAACTTTCTAACCGTAAAAACGTTGTATTCATGTTCTAATCCGCGTTTTTGACCAAAAAAGTATATGTTCCTGGTTTGTAAACATGTTTAACATCAAAACATAATTTTACTTGATTTTTAGGGTTTTTGGATGGTTAAACATGTTTAAAACTAACTAAAACATGTTTATATGTTAATTATATAAATCAAACTTGGTTAAATCTTTGTAAAATTTGATCTTACCTTAGGGTTTTGAAAGGGAGTTGAGAGAACAGAGCTAGAGCTGCTTGGACTTCAAAACTTTGTATGTTATAATGAATAAAAATGTCTTAAGGTGTAAGTTTTATATAAAAAATATAATGTGATGTTTGGTGTGTATTCCGATCGGAATAAAGAAGAGCCCATAATGGGCTGTTTTGGCCCATTACTCCAATCACACAAGCCCAAACATGAAAAGCCCACTTCAAATTTAGTTCGGGTTCGGTTTTTCGCAAGAAAATTAATTCGGGTATGAGAAATAGCGCAAAAACGAGTGTTTTTCAGCTTATTTTTGTAAAATAAGAAAAACGTACTGACTCGTTGTAAAATTCCAAAATATTTTCACGGATTGCTTAGAACATGTCATATAAGTGTTTTATAAATCTTTTTCGGCTTAACGGATGCTACAATGCTTGTTTTGATATTAACGATTGCGTTTAAGCTTATAGCGTATCGATAAACGAAACCTTTTTCGTTTAAAGAGTTTTAAACGTACTGGAGCCTAAATATCAATATGTTAGCCTCTATAACATATATATAACTCGTATATGACCCCTCAGTATGTATACGGGTCATAATTAGTATCGGTCGGTTACTCGTTTAAGCACTACGAATTAACCGATTTATCGTTTACTTGTTACGTAAAGAATATAGTATACCTCGTTTTGCCATGAATGTCACAGATGTGCCCACCGCGTACTACAACATATGTAAGGATCCAGACAAACGTATACTACAGCCTGAGGGCTAGGCTTATACTCTAATTTATAACGGTTTTAGGAACACGTAGTCCCTTGTAAACAATTTTCATATAACATATTTGACTCGTTTGAAACAGTTGTAAAAGTTTAGGGGCGTATCCACCTTTTCTCTTTGGGATCGGCTTCAACACCGTCCGAGGGTCTTTCCCTTGCTATCTCGCACCTATAGTACGAGTATAACCATTTGTTAGTCGGATATACAATCCGGCTTAAGAACTTTAGTCTTATTTTATATTCTTTACCTCGATGAAGCTTTAGTTCATAAATCTCTTTTACTTGAAAACCTTTAGTTCAAAAGCAATTTATAAACCTTTAGTTTATTTACAAAAACCCGACGTTTCTTCTTCTCTAAGAAATGTACTCTTTTCTTTTATTATTTAAGAATAGTTATTTATTCCTTAAATAATATTCATCACAAAGAATATACATATATACTTACACACATATATACATATTTATATTTCTATCTTTTATTCTTTCTTTGTTATGCTTTCTTTTCTTTTATCGAGGTATCGAGTATAACCTCGACTAAAGGTTTAAGCCTTTATAATATTTTATTATTATATTTATTGGCGTTAAGCCTTACCTTTAAAGGCTTATGAAAACCCTAATGAATTGAGCAGAACTCCAACGCCGCTTCGTTTCCTTTAACGTCTTGATCAACTTCCCTCCTTGTCGCCAAACGATAACACCAATCTTCAATACTTATTGGCATGCTTTTCGAGACTCATCCCCATCTTATAACAAACGCCTTCTTGGTATGTGGGTGGAGGGTGGCACGAACTTCGAGGAAACGTTGGCACGCAAAACGAGGTATCAGGGCATGCTTATCGAGGTGGATCGAGTATATGATTGTGGGATTGTAGAGAGATGTTAGAGAGAGATAGGATAACTTGATTTGGTGTGAGATTATGAAATCCCGAACTTGCTATTTATAGGCAAATTTTGGAACCCATCGCGATACGCGATGGCTCCCTGGCCAGGCCCATCGCATAGCGCGACGTAGACCTTCTGCGTCACCACGTAGACCTGCCACGTGGCGACACGTGGCAGGCGTTGTTCCGCGTGACGACACGTGGCGGACGTGTTGCCACGTTGCGACACATTGTGCCACCGTCTGCCACATGGCACACGTGTCACGATGTGTCAGGCCACGTCATCGTGATACGCGATGACGTTAGGTTCAACAGCGATCGCGTATCGCTGTTGACTTCTTCCAGAACCTTTGACCAAGCCCCATCGCGATAGGCGATGGGCTCGTCCTTTTGTCTCATCGCGTATCGCGATGGGACAAGAAATCCGAATTTTCATTTTAAACCCTAAGGTTTGGAATTTTGGCATTTTTGGTCCTTAGACTTTGGAAAGTTGACATTTTGAACTCGAAATTTTCATAATGTTACAAAGTATGGCTTACAAACTCTGTTCATAAGGTCCTCGAATAAAACGGGTGCATTTGTTAGAACAAATGGCTAAAAATTCATAATGGCCATAGCGAGTTCTGAAAGCGGTTTAGGAACATCTTCTTCTGCAACACGTAACTGATGATACCCTGATCGCAGATCGATCTTTGAGTAATAGCATATCCTTTCAATTGGTCGAACAAATCATCAATCCTCGGTAATGGGTACCGATTCTTAATGGTAAGTTTGTTCAGTTCTCTGTAATCGATACACATTCGAAAAGAACCGTCCTTCTTTTTCACAAATAAGACTGGAGCTCCCCAAGGTGAGAAACCTGGTCTTATAAATCCCTTGTCTAGTAATTTCCGAAGTTGGTTAAATAACTCCTGCATTTCCGATGGTGCCAATCTATATGGAGATCGAGTTATCGGAGCGGCATCTTGAACCAGATCGATTCTGAATTCGACTTGACACTGAGGAGGTAATCCAGGAAAATCTTCAGGGAAAACTTCTGTAAAATCCCGTACTACAGGGTTATCGTCTATCTTTCGCTCTTTAGCCTTTGTGTCGACTACGTTGACAAGAAAAGCCGGACATCCTTTCCTTAGCATTTTGTGAGTTTTTGTGATGCTAGAGAGTTTTAATTTGGTGTTACTCTGATCTCCTTGAATGTTCAGACATTGACCAGTTGGGGTTGATAAACGAACTAACTTTTCGAAACATATGATCTCGGCTCCATTTTTGGATAACCAGTTCATTCCTACTACAATATCAAAACTGCCTAATTCAACGGGTAGAAGATTGATTGGGAACCTATGGTTTTCTTACAGAATGTTGCAGTTTCGAACCACTTCACTGGTCTCGATTAGTTTTCCGTTAGCTAATTCAGTTGAATAGCTATTATCTAACTTACTAGGTTTGATACCGAGAAGGGATTTGAATTGATTAGAAATAAAGCTTAGGTCTGCTCCGGTATCGAATAATACATAAGCATAGTAATTATTGACGAGAAACGTACCAGTGACTACGGATGAGTCCTTCCGGGCCTTCTTCGCGTTCATCTTGAATGCTTTTCCCCTAGCGTTTTGATTTTTGAGTTTGGGGCACTCATTTCTGAAATGTCCGATGATGCCGCATTTGAAACATTCGAGAGTTCGGCTTCCCGTGGATGTTGCTATTTTTGCGTAGCATTCGCGAGTCATATGGCCAAATCGATTGCATCTTTTACATTTCCAACATTCACCACTATGGTTCTTCCCACACTTGCTACAAGTGGATCCTTTCCTGAGCTTCCTCCAGGTCCTCTTGCGTTTGCTGCAAATATCCTTCCTACTTCTTGGTTTCTCTTGAACTGTCCTCCTGAGTTACCATTCCACTTCCGTTTGAGTTCTCCGGGATTCTGATTCTCGATAGTTGTCTTCCTTCGGGTTCTGTGGTGGCAGCTTTCTTTCCGGGATCTTTCAGAGTTCCCATACGAACTGCATTATCAGTTAAAGATTTTGCCACCTCTCGGGCTGACTGGATGGTGGTTGGTTTGGAGGAGGTGACCATTCCTCGAATCTCAGGAGCTAATCCCCAGATATACCTATCGATTCTTGCATATTCAGGCGTAACCAGTCGGGGTACTAGTCGTGCCAATGCGTTGAATCGGGAAGTATATCCTCCGATGTCAGCACCTTCCATCTTTATCTGCCAGAAGTCATATTCGATCTTCTAAAGTTCGTTTCAGGGACAGTATTCTTTTAACAACATTTCTTTTAGTTCTTCCCAGGTTAGACGGTAAGCGGCATCTTCTCCAAGATTTTGAATAATGGAGTTCCACCACTCGAGTGCCTTATCACCAAATGAACACACTCCGTATTTTATCTGTTCGAGAGGAGTGCAATCACTAATTTTCATTACATATTCCATCTTCTCGATCCATCGGATAATTTCCAAAGGTCCATCAGCATCGGTTAATTCTTTCGGTCCGCAACCTTGGAAAGTTTTGTATGAGCACCCGCGTACCGTACTACCCGAGGGGTTATCATTAAAATTTTTGGTTCTAGGTGTTCCTCCGTTTAGATTATTGGTTGTATTTGGGGGTTTTGGCTTGCATTGCGGTTAGCCTCATGTTGCTTGAGTGCCGTATTTACATGTTGAGCGATTAGGTGAGCTAACTCATCTTGAGAGGAAGGTAATCCGGATGCTTGATTATTAGTTGATCGTCTTGTTTTGGGTGCCATGTTCTTTTTTAGAAAAATAATATATTTTATTAGTTTTGAAAAAAATATATTTTTAAAATTTTTAAGGATTAAATTGCATCATTCAATAACACATATATATAACCATCAAAGTGTGGGATTTTATAATTACCAAAATTCTACCAAAATTAGGTGTACCTACTTACACCTTAGTCTTCCTACCATAGTTTTTAGTTCCTACCAAGTTCACCACAACCATACAAAAGACTACAAGTTCAAAGTTAAGTTACAATAACATATTATCCAAAACAAACATACTACTTGTGAGCTAGGCCTAGTGAATGCTCATCAAGTAACACAAACATGGCTCCATTATGCCATTCTTCATCTCAAGTTCTCCCACCCTGGCCTCCGTAAGCAATCCCTGATTCTTCATGTCATACACAAACTGGCATAGAGCATTCTGTGATTTGTCATTGGTGCCCTGCTTGTGTTCTATGGCAAGGACGCGGTTCACTATATTATGAACAATATTCTCATAAGCCGAGAACTTGCCAAGAAGAATCATAAGCATCTCGTGATCGGAGGGTCCTTCCTCGACCACAAGCTCCGGTGAGGGAGGCGGTGGTGGAGGCGGGATCACGGCTAGTGGAATAGCAGTAACCGGGGCCGGTGCGTCGCGGATGGCTCCAGTCCTCTTTCGGGAATACACCATGAGCATGTGGTTCCCGAAGTAGAACCAGAAGGTCCGGATGCAATCACCGGTCGAAACTCGAATGGTGATGACGAGGTGCTATCGTCGCTGGAGTTGGTATCAGTCACAATCACTACCGAGGAAGTCATCTGTAAAGAACATATCAATTCAAGTTAGTAATAATCAATTATATATATGTTGTTACCTTTTCGTTTCGAGAGGCGGGAAAGGAGCGTGTGTTTGAACTTACTGTTATAATTTAGAAAACCTTTTATTTTCTAATTCTCTATAACTATTGGCTCTGATACCAACTTCTGTCACACCCCGAAAATCTTAAATTAACACAGCGGAAGACCTAACTTAAGTCATTCGGGTTATGACAGATGCCGATAGCCAATAACAATATATAATTAATAATAAAAGCATTATCTTTTATGAAGAAAATATTTTACAATATCAGAGTTTACGTGCCATTGCACGGTTTACATTATTTCAACTTTGTTCAAACACCACACGCCCTCCTTTCCATGCCGCCTCGAAATCTTCACTTACCTGAGAAGCATATTAAAATATCGATCAACACAACGTGTTGGTGAGTTTCCCTTTATATCAAAATAGTCCATATATATATATATATATATATATGAATTGAAAACATAATTCATATAATGATTAAATCCGATATCAATTCGTGTGTTATCGTCACTACACCCCGAATCATATCCCAAAATATCCCGTGTATAATGGTCTATCGCCATTATATCACAAATCCGTGTGTAATGATCTATCGTCATTACATCACAAAACAATAGACATTTTACTTTTTAAACAAATCGTGCTGTTGTAAACTAGCTAAGAATACAACATTACGTATGACTATCATAGTTGATAACCCGATACATACCATACTCAAAATATTCCCACTTTTAACCCAACGCGATTGGAAGTGGGAGGGCGTCACCCCAATAGATCTACTAATATTTATGTGCCCCTTTCTAGGGTTAACTGTTATATAGCCAACTAGACTCATCCCTGGTTTGACACGGTTTGTAAAATAAAATGCCTTTATATATTAACGAAAACCATAAGTAATAAAGAATATGCTTTTCCCCAAAACAGAATTAAATATCGATTTGTGAACAATTCCGGTTAAAAAATCGAGGGGGTTCGATAGAGAAACTCACGGTTTTGTAGCTTTTCGTTTTCCAAAATCCTGTGTCCTATATTAGAACACGTTTTGTTAATAAAAACTTAATTTTAGTTTTTATACAAAACTCCTTTTTATTTTATAAGTCTTATTCTAGTATTCACATAAACACATAAGCACATAAGCGAGTACACATAGTTTGGTTTTCTGTTAACTATTATTTAATTAATTAAATTAATTAATAAACAATTAAAATATATTAAAATATTTTAAGTTTCAGTTGCTAGAAATTTTTAAGAAAATATTAATCTTCTATTTTTCACGAAACTTGTCGGTTTTGTTGGTTTTATGTTTAAAATGCGTTATTTCGGTTTTTCGTTTTGAAATGTAACTTATAAATTATGGAAAATACTTGTTACATATATATTAATCAAGTTTTACAAGTTAACTTGTGAAAATATTATTTTGATTTTTGTTAATATTTTCTTAAAATAGCAACTTTTTAACGTTTTTGTGTCGGTTTTCGCGATATGAACCGTTTAAGACTAAGTTTTATCATCTTGTCCTTTTCTCATGTATTAACTTATGTTATACATGAGTATTTTAACACTTTTGGGGCTTGTAAGGCCCCGTTACCGGTGCCCTACCTTGGACGTTGGATTTACTCATAAACACAGTTCTAAATATCAGAGTTAATTAAAATTTTACGCGGAATATAAAACTTTCATAAACATTTCATAATAAGTTATAACTTGTCTTGAACATTCTTGTCTTTCAACATTAAAACATTAAACATAAAACAACTTGTGTCTTCAGATGCCAGAAGCTTATTCTTCCGCCATATGTCCCCGCTCAAGCCAACTATCTCATTCTACTCACCTGCGTGCGTACTAAAAGTCAGCTACGCTGAGTGAGTTCTAGTTAATCATACATCATACAATACATATACTTACCTTCCATTATGCATCCGAATATACATAATAATTACTTTACTAATTTACTTTCATTACATAATTTCATACATACTTTCATACTATATAATTACTGTCCATTTTATCTTAGATATTATTAGGGTCTGATCCCTCTGTCCTTGTCTATCTCAGATATTATTAGGGTCTGATCTCTTTCTTGTCTTTCTCAAATATTATTAGGGTCTGATCCCTCTTTTCTTCTCTATCTCAGATATTATTAGGGTCTGATCCTTACTTCTTCATCTTTGTACATACTGTCTTTACATACCCGTAACATACATATACTTTCTTTGCTCATTCATACATATTCATATGTTGTATATGTATATATATATATATATATATATATATATCATACACATCCATATTTCATATACATAATATCTATCACATAATTCATACATGGCACACACTTACCATTTAAGGTAAGTGTATTAAATATCACATCGAGTATGCACACAGCCTCGAAAACATAACAAGGAAGTGGGGCTAGAAACTCACCTGAACGCGGTTACGTTCACTGTTAATGGTAATCCCTTTCTTGAGCTGTGCACGACTAACTGTATAACAATTACACGTATCAATTTAACTATCACTACCCATATCGTCTTTCTAGTTTAATTATAACCCTCAACGAACGAGGGTCCGGGAGCAGCGCCCCTGGCAGCGGGGTTCTAGGGGCGGCAACCCCTAGCAGGGTCCAAGGGGCAGAGCCCCTGGCTGGGGTTATTTTCATTAGCTGTCTTAACACATTTTCCATTAGGATTTCATGATAATATTTTATTGTTAACCTCTTAATCCTTTAAGGTATCTTCTATAAATTAATAAATTTCAAGGGCTATTTTTGTAATTAAATCATTCTTCCCTAAGTCCAGGGACTGTTCTGTCATTCTTTTGATCTTCTAATTCGTTAGCCAGTTCTTTAACGAATGGGGTTCATAACCCATTCATTACTTTATAATGAATTGATTATTATAACGAACTGGTCCTTAAACGAATTGGACTTTATAACAAACTGAACCCTTATAACGAACTGGTCATCATAACGAATGACCCCTCAGTAACGAATTGAACATTCTAATTCGTTATCTCCTTTTAACGAATGGTCATAACGAATTGGGATTAATTCGTTATCTTTTCCTTAACGAATTAACATAGCGAATTTGGTCAGTTCGTTAAGCTTCTGTTAACGAACCACTTGACGAATTACCTCTAGTTCGTTAACTCTCCGTTAATGAATTAGGGTTAGGTCAGAATGTTAGAACATTCTCTGACATCCTAGGATACGTTTTTCCGGCGCCGCCTTTCCGGCACCGTCATCGCCGGAAAAGCGAGATCTCAGCCGTTTCACCACCGTTTTCGCCGTTATTCATCCCGTTCGATCCAGATCTGAGCTAGGGTGACCCCTAAGCTCATCTTTGGTTCGGTTTATACCCAATTCCACCCGGATCTCGTGACTTTAACGGTTTAAAGGTGTCGGCTCGTCGTTTCGTGACTAAATTCAACGGTTTTGGATCTATACAATATCATACAATAGAAACTCGATAAATTAATACTCGATTATTTAATAAACTCTCTAAGATAATATTTTTTGTCGGTCCCGACTCGGGGATAGGTTCTAAATTAATAATTCGCTAAAATTATAAGATAATACATTTTTGATAATTTCTTTAGACCCCATATAAAATATAAATTAATAATTCCTTATATATAGCATATTACATGAATGATTTATGAAAATTTCTTGAAAAATGACTCAATTGTCTTTTGTTTTTTGTTGAAATCAATTTCTCCTTGAATCTCGTCTCTAATTTTCCTTAGCATGGTAACTTCTGGTGTTGTTTTTTCATAGCTCAACAAGAAATGTTTGTGTTAACCTATTTTGATCTTGTATTTATATAGAAAATATTTTTAATGTCCATAAGGTGATACATTGAACACTAGAAGCATAATAAGGTGGGAGATTGAAGGTTTCTTTCAAATTGAGTCGTTCATTTGATATACATGCATTGTATACAATAATTAAGTGGAAGCTTGAAAGGTGTTTGTAAACTAAGTATTCTACTATAAATTAATAAATATTAACTAATATATAAATTAATAATTATTAATTTATCCATTAATTAATAAATTTTGGTGGTCCCAAGTGTATTATTTTATAGAGTTTCTATTGTACTATCATTACCTCGGGTTGATGCTCGGTTTTCTTGGTGATTTCGGCTAGAGAGAGAAAGTAGGATGAGAGAGAGCTAAGTGTGTGTTTTTTATGGTGTATGAAGTTAGTGGAAATGAATGGATTAATGCATATGTATGGTTTATATACTATGGGCCATGGGCTCAAGCCCATGATCTTATCTTCCTTTCTATTTAATCCAAGTCCATAACCGATATCTATTTAAACCAACACAAGCCCAACTCATACTACTTAATATTATTATTTTATTAACTGAAATGAGAAAACGGAATGTTATAAGGTTGTTCTAAAACAGTCCCTAATAGTTGTGTCGGTTTTGTTTAAAAGCCGTTTTTTCGACCGTTTAAGTTACCGACAAGTCAAATAAATTACACAAGTCAATACCAGTCATCCTATGAACTAAACACACATATAATAACATATAATTTACCATAAATTTCAGTTTTGACTATATGTTCGTAAGATACCTTAATCGAGTTTTTCGGTTCCTAGTTCGTGTTTTAGATTACCTTAACAATGTTACTAGTTAAGCTTGTTATTTTTATATATACAATTTTCATTAAATATCTTTAAAAATCCAGATTTTTAAACTCTTTTCTAAGCTTCTAATGATTCCAAAATATTACTTTTAAGAAAAGGTTTCTATTCTATTTTAGAAGAATCTTATGTTTCATGATCCAAGTCTTTGTCTTTTCAACAATTATTTAGCTTTTAGATGATTCTATTCCTTTGTATCTAGTCACTTTTATGTCATTTCCATCCTTATAAACCTTTTAATCAATCTTTCAAATCAAAGGATCAGGATTTTATAAGTTTTCTAAGTGTTGTTTTAACAAAGTTTCTTATTTTAGTAACTTTTAATGTTTGTAATTCTAGTTAATCTAATTCTTCCACTTTGATTAGTTGCAATTCTAGATTTAATTCATTCATTTAAGTTATTAGGGTTTCATACATCCTAAATAATCTATTCCATTTTATTCTTTTAATTCACCATTTAACAAGTTTCTATCTTTAGAAATGTGTTGTTTATTTAAATAATGAATTAACCAATCCAAGTTTCAAATTATACACCCTATCTTATTTTAAGTTGTTACTAATCACCTAATGATTTCATTCATTATAAGTTTTTATATCAAAATCCATTTTTTATCTTTTCTTAGGTTAAGGTTTCTTTATTTAGTGACTTCAACAATTTTCAAGTTCTATATATTATTTCTAACATGCAACCTATCTTAATTATATTTAAGTTGTCCTACAATATCTTTTGATCAAAAAATGTGTTCAAAATCTCTTAATTAACTTAATACCAAAAATTCCCAATTTTCACAATTATGAACACATTTTTGTTTTATTCATTTTTAACAACAATCTTCAACAATCTAGATTTATACTAACAAGTTAAAGACCAATAATCCATCCCAACCTTCAACTAATAACAAACCCTAGAATCAAACTCTTTCAAATTTACCAAAAGTTTAAGAGATTATTAGTACCCCATATTCAATTTAATAATCAATATAGGGTCTTTAGGATACATGTATGCATATGTATGGAGTTTTGATTCTCTCATACATATATATACATATATCCACAACACACACACATATACATACACTACACACATTATCAATCTTCCAATCAAGCTCAAGTACATCAAATTTTGTATATAATCAATACTTAATTAATCTAAACCATTTACTTACTTGATTCTTGTGATTTTGAAAGATGAAAATAGTGATTATGTGTGATATATGTGTTGTGCTTCCTTCCTAGTAGCTCTTTAATAGCTTAATCCTTCCTATTGTTCTTCTAAACCTCCATTGATCTTGATTATTATGTGTGTTTGTGTGTGTTGATTTTGAATTTGATTTGAATGGTTAAAGGGGGTGTTTGGGCCGTGATTTTTAAAAGGGTGAGGAAGAGGGTGAGTTGGATAATTAGAGTGGTGAGTTGGTGGTGTAGGGTGATGGAGTGGAGTGCTTAGATGGTTAACAAGTGTGTTCTTCTAGAAAATAATGATTAGGGGAAGAGTTGGAAGAGTTTGATTGGAACAAGTGTGGTGTTGAGGTGTCTAAGGGTGGGGGTGGGGCGGCCTAGGGGGTGGGGATGTGAGGGGTTTGGGTTAATAACTAGGTGATTTTCGATTACTCGTTTAACGTATTACGTGTTTTAAATATATAAACGAATTCTGTTTTCAATAATTTTTGTCAGACTTTGAACGAAATCAAATTCCTGACAGTATGGACCATAAAAATCATTTTCTTGAAAATAATTCATGTGGGGTCCTTTCCGGGTCTTGTGCTGACTCGTGTTTGCTTATTTTTGAATTTTCGTGATTTGAGTCTTCCTAAATTATATTTTTATGTTGTCTCACATGTTTTCATATATATATATTTAGAATTTTTGAGATTGTTTAATCAATCTAATGATTTATTATTTTCTGGCTCGCTGCCCGAGGTTTTTGCACGTTTTTCTCGTTTCGTGCCGAAATTTTGACTTTTTGTTGATTTGTAAGACAATAAACCTTAATATAGAGAGATTTTATTAATAAAGTGACTTTAGGATGGATAATCATGATTACATTAATGAAAATTTTTGTCAGATGTTACAGGCTCGACACGTGTTTTGCGTTGCCGCCATCAGATCGCGATACGCGATCCTTAGCCCTACCTCCATCGCGTATCGCGGTGAGGTTCAAATTCCAGAATTTTCATTTTAAGTCCCTGCACTTTCATATCTTGTAATTTTCTGATTTCGCTTCTACTTTCATAAAACAATAAGGCGGCTCGCGGAGATGCGAGCGTGAGAAGTGCAAAGAGCGCCATCAAAGCACCACATTGCACCCTTCGCCGTCGCCTTCGCCCTCGCCATCGTCCTCACCTCACCCGAGCCCGTGCGCGTTGGGTGCTCTGCACCCTCCGCTAGGATCACTTGGCGCATGCTTGGCATAAAAGAATATTACTATGGAAACTTTCTTCCTTATAAAGTGCTTCCATTTCTTTACCACTTTCCATGTGGGATGGATTCCGTTTTCCTTATTTATATCTAGGTGGAATGCTTCCACTTTATTTCATCCTTATATATGGGATGGATTCTCTTTTCTTATTTCCTTCATATGGGATGATTTATCTTATATAATTATTCTCTTATTTTATTTATTTATCATGAAAATATTTTTTCCCATTACTTGTGTTTATGAGTATATTTTTGATCCTTCAATTTTATAAATTGTCAAAATTGGATCAAAATTTTGGGGATGCTACTGGTTGCTACTTAGGTTATAGTCTTAGAAATTTGACAATAGGCAAAATTAACTTATAAGTTAAGAACACATCATGACAACTGATTTCAACTACGCAGTTATCTGTAGTGATTGGACAAAGTCAAAGACAATGTTAATGATCCAACAATCTGAGGGTTTAGTAAAGATCAAGTTGTGGAATGAGACTAAAGCCCATCAAAAAGGGTATATAAAGGAAAACCTAACTTAGTTTACTGGAGATCCCAAGATCTAAGTTCAATAGGATAGCCTAATTATATATCGAAAGGTGATCACTGTTGGGGCATAGCTTGTGTATAAGTTAACACATAAGCTAATATATATATATCCTCCTAAATTATAAAGGGAGTCTAATTACTTTCTAGTCCATTCCTATAACAACAATGACATGTTGTGAGGCTAAACATAATATATGGTTATGATTTGTGTAAATAATTATAACGTTAATGCTTTTAATTATTTATGGATAATCACCTATGTGAAAGAGAGGTGAGTTTGCTTCGAATGAAATTGCGGAGTGCATAATTCCTAGAGCTTTCACGGAACCAGGATAGTGTTCCAGGACCATAATGGACACGATAATGAGGGGATGTGCCCGACTAGGGGGGAGTATTGTGTGAAGTTTATTGTTGTCTACACAAATGGGGTTTTTTTCAAGGACATCAAGTCTACAAACCACTAGGAGACTAAATGTGCTTCACAAAGGAATGTTCAAAGCTAACACCTACCTATCCTGCAATGCTCAACCGTCGAGGTTTTATTGGATATATTATGTGTTTCAATCAATCGGTGGATTTATTAAATATGACTCTTCAAGTGGTGAATTGAAGACTAAACTCTTAATTGATGTTTTGTGTCTCTTAACTAGAGTTATTTATGTCACTTTATTAGAGATTTAAATTATAATATTAAGTCTTTAGTTAATAAGTTTAGTTAATAAGAGACTTTTCATCCATGCATGGCTCTATATAAGAATTCTTTTGTGTCTCACTCGTAAGAGAAAAATTGAGAGAAAAAAATCTTGGAGAAGTGAGAACACTTAAAGAACCTATAGAGAGGAGTACTCTCTATTCATTTCCATCACCATCTTATTCTTTCTTATGTTTTCAATAACACCACTGTACCTAATGCAATCTCCCGTGCGAGTGCCATCTCCGGCAGTACAAACATTGTTCCATTTGTTGTACCCGGGAGACAGGCGGACTCTTTAGTAGAAACCCAAAATCTATTTTAATGGAAGCGTATTGAATACATGCCTCAACCAACGCTCAATATATATTTATTATGTTCATATTTTGTTGCAGTTAATGGAGTTGGGTCAAGAACAAGAATCGGTAGCCACACCAAGGAAAACTAAGACGAGCGTGAAGATACTCAACAGGTGGAAGACTCGAGTCAAGAAGTTCTTGTTGAAGTTCTCACCAAAGACATCGACATGAATCTTTATATTAATATAAATTGTTCTTTATATTTATTTTGTTTTTTTATTTTGTACACGGTATTCTACTACGGTATTTCTTTTGTATAACGAGAGTATCGTTATACTTATTTTATTTTATTATTTTTAAATAATATTATGACTCATGTCCTACATAACCGCTCCACAATTCTGTCTCTCCAATGCTTAAACTCTCTAGCGTAATCCGTTGAACGGACCTCGGCACATGAACAAAACTCTCTGCCCTAGGTCTTATTAGGGGTGCCGGGTTAAAAATATAAAAGGAAATTAAAACATGACACAAATAATATTCCGAAGAGTCTCTCTCTCATGTTTTTCTTATGACACTAAAAGGCATGGGCGAAGCATACTTAGGGCCCGGGGTGGCCCCGCCCCACTGTTTTTTTTTGCGCGGTAGTGTAAATTTACCCGTTTTCGCTCGATATTTTTTATACGTAGTGTAAATTTAGCCGTTTTCGATCAAAAATTTTAGCTCCCCCCCCCCCCCCTCATTTGTGAATTTTTCAATACATTTTGAGTCCGCCCCCCCTGACATCTTCGTCTAAGGTTCGCTAAAAAGATAACACAAAAAACACATGCTATCCTTGTTTGAGAATTTATAAATGATGACATGTCATAAAACCAGTGTAACCGGTTACTGAAACATTGATGATCACGTGTACAACACAATGTTTGGTACACATATATTTTAAGTTGTTATTTCTATTTTAGGTTAAAAAAAAGAAATAAAATGATGCCACTAAACGTACAATCCTGTGTCGGTTACAGTGACGTGTCCTTTATGAATTATGATTAAGATGCCATCAGTCCATTTGTTTGTTTATTTGGTGGGTGATACATACATTCATACATAGATATAGGGGGTGTTGCTTTGATGTACGCAAGCAGGAAGATGCAAAGAGGGTAATATATAGAATTCACAGTCCAACGCTACGATCTATCTCCAAACGGCTTTCTTTCCAACAGGTTTAATTTGCTTCATGCATTATATATATTCTGTTGATTAATAATTAATATATATATAATATATAATAGCTGTTGATTTATAACATACAATTAGATTTTTTTTAGAAGTAAGGTTGTTTTTATTTATATCACAAATTAATGAGGTTCTAGCTTGGCGATTAATATGTTTGTGTAGGCGTACTGTTGTAAGTAGGGGTGTGTAGCATACGGGTTAGACCCACGAACCCGAGAAAATGAACCGATAATAGAAATAGTGTCCGGTCTCCCCGATTCAATATTTCATGGCTAATCGGAAAACTGTACAGTCCGTGAATAAATTAATAACCAGACCCCCATGTGATTAAAGACCTCAAGAAGACCCTGGTTCAAAAAACACATTTATACAACTATATATAGTTGAGGCTTTAATGAGATTGTTTTGTTGTTGGTGATGGAGACCGGATCGGTTGCTACGTTTACCATGTGTCATGAAGCAGTCAACTACTATCTTAAAAAAGGAGTTGGAAGAAGCTCAAAGGAAGGAGGTGGAACAATAATCAACATTAGTGCCACCCTGCACTACACAGCTGCTTGCTACCAAATTCATTTAGTTGCTCCTATGGTAAGGATCAATCAGAGTTCTATTTTATTTAATTTGTGTTGGGTATAGTTTAGGGTGTTCATGGTCCCGTTCGGCCGGTTTAAACGAAAGTTCTGCACTAAACCGATAACTATGGTTTCGGAAAACGACGAACCAAACCAGCCGGGTTGGTTGTGTGCGGGGTCATATGGTTTTGGCACTATGATTGTTTGATGGTTCTGCTTTGGCAGGGACCATTTTCTTTCTGAAAAATTTATTTGTTCAAAAGTCGAGTTTTGTATTAGGTTTTCCGAAATGATAACAATGATTTGTGAATATAATACATAAAGTTAATTGGACGTTTAGTCTTGTGGTTTATCAATATTGTAGGTTTACTCTCTAACTTTGACAAAAGTTAATCCAGTAGTCGTTAAGGTTCACTCGCAGGTAACATAGATGGTCCATGAAGTGTTGCTCGCGAGTTGACAGTCACCGGAAATAAATACTAAAAACCATGGATGGCAATATCATTATTTCTTAAGATATCTTCTATATGATCAATAATGGGTTTTCTCGATTTTCTCACCCAATCTTGAGTGCAGATTAAAGCTTTGACTATGTTAGCTGATAACCTTGTTCTATATGAGTCTAGTACATGACCGCCACGACCACCTGTACTAAATGCGGACTCCGATGCGACAGCGAATATTTGAACTGACAACATATCTAACAATGAAACAAAGTTAATAAACAAAAATAATAGAGCAATAAATGTAAAGCAAATATTTAAAAATATTTAAAACGTTTTACCTTTAGCCATCCAAGATACGATTGGGAATCTAATAGCGTTTTGTTCCACCATGTAAGTATGTTAAACTTAGGGATGAGATTGGGACCGTACCGGTACCGACCGGTCCCGGTCCCGAAAATTGCGAATTCTTGGTACCGGTACCAAAATAATCGGTTCGGTACCGGTACGGGACTGGGACGGTAGGTACCGGGATTGAAGGTAAAAATTCGGGAAATACCGGTCCCGTACCGTACCGGTCCAAGTCCCGTACCTGTACCGAAACTTAAAACTTTGGTATCGGTACCAACCGGTACCAGTACCGATTTTGCTCATCCCTAGTTAAACTGCTTAGTAAAGTTAACTTTAGGCTCTTGTAGGCACCTCTTTAACACAGTTTCCATTGCAACCGAGTTAGTCGACATTTCGAAATTCCACAAAAACATCATTTTCACCATCACATTCCACAACATCTTCATTGCGAGTTTCTTGAGATGCCGAATTATTATCAACCTTTTCAAACCTTTCTTTGTAAGTTATAAACAAGTCATGTAGCCTATTCTCAATCGCTAACACCATATCCTTCATCTTATCTTCAATTTTTTTCTCAGACATAGGATTCTCATTTGTTATTTCATACATAATTAAGTTTGAAAAGGAATGTACAAGAAATACCCCAATACGTTTCATACTTCTCATGCATTTCTCCCACCATTACATAAATTATTTAGGTCGAACCCCCCCCCCCCCCCTTACGTAGATGTTTGCCTACATCTAGAATTGCTCTAAAAAAAGTTGAGCTAGGCTTTAAAGATGCCGATACAATTTTCGCTTTGGTCTTAAACCTTTCTAGAAATCTAACCAAAAGTTTACACGTGTCTGAATTTTCAGGAATTCTTTCTAATTACAATGAAGCTATTATCTTCAATTTCGTAAGCAAAGAATATCTCTTGTAAGATCCTCGACAATTTTTAACATCTCATAGGTGGAATTCCATCTGGTAGGAAAATTACCACATAAAAACTTGTTTGTGTCAACATTCTTGTAACATCCCGGTTTCTCGTTTTAGTTAATAAATGAAATATGGGTTTTTATGAGTTGGGCTTGTGTGGGTAAACAGATGTGAGTTATGGACTTGGGTTAAAAAGGAAAGAGATAAAAACCATGGGCTTAAGCCCATAACCCATCATATATAAACAATAATTAACCCTTAATCCATTCATTTACACATATTCCGCACACCACCCAAAACACACACTTAAGCTCTCTCTCTCTCTAGTTTCTCTTTTCTCTAGCCGGCCCAAGAAGGAAAACCGATCCCGACCCGAGGTAATGATAGTATGATATTGTATAGATCCAAACCCGCTAGATCTAGTCGCGAAACGACGAGCCGACACCCTAAACTGTTAAAGTCACGAGATCCAGATAGAATCGGTTTTAAACCGATCAAAAAATGAGCTTAGGGATTGCCCTAGCTCAGATCTGGATCGAACGGGACGAAAAACGGTGAAAACGATGTAAAATGAGAAAAAATACATTCTTCCGGCCACCGCCCGGTTTTCCGGCACGGTGGCGCCGGAAAGGCGGCGCGAGTATTTAAGGTTGTCAGAGAATATTTTCGACATTCTCTGACCTAACCTAACCCTAATTCGTTACGGGAACATAACGAATTAACCCCCGGTTCGTTATGCCAATTTGCTACGGAAGGATAACGAAGTAGCTTCATTCGCTAATTAATTCGTTAAGTAATTCGTATGGCAATTCGTTAATGAAAGAATGACAAACTAGCCCCAATTCGTTTAGTCCAATTCATTATGAGGACTGGTTCGTTATAAGGGTTCAATTCGCTATGAAGTTCAATTCGTTAACCAGACCAAACGAATGAGGTCTAATTCGTCAAAAGGACCAGTTCGTTATAATAGTCAATTCGTTATAAAGTAACGAATAGGTTCATTCGTTATGAACCCAATTCGTTAAAAACTGGGTAACGAACTAGAAGTTTAATAAAATGACAGAACAATCCCTAGACTTAGAGAAGAATGATTTAATTACAAAATAGCCCTTGGACTTTATTAATTTATGGAATATACCTTAAAGGATTTAGAGGTTAACAATAAAATATTATCATGAAATTCTAATTGAAAATGTGTTAAGACAGTTAAAGAAAATAAAATATTTCCAAAATGTGTTAAGACAGCCAGGGGCTCTGCCCCTTGGACCCCGTTAGGGGCTGCCGCCCCTAGAACCCCGCCGCTAGGGGCGCTGCCCCCGGACCCCCGTTCGTTGATGGTAATAATTAAACTAGAAACACGATATGGGTAGTGATAGTTAAATTTATACGTGTAATTGTTATACAGTTAGTCGTGCACAGCTCAAGAAAGAAATAACCATAAACGGTGAACGTAACTGAGTTCAGGTGAGTTTCTAGCCCCATTCCTTGTTATGTTTTCGGGGTTGTGTGCATACTCGATGAGATTAGTTAATACACTTACCTTAAATGGTAAGTGTGTGCTGATGGTTGGTTAATTCGTATATTGTTTAGTTCGTTTATTCTTCAGTTTTAATCGTTTATTTTATGAACTTCGATACTTCATACGTGTATTATTGGATTTCAGGTCACAGGCGTTAAAGTACTTAATTTGGACCTCATATGACACAGAATGAAGACCCGGGATGTCGAGCACACAAAACAAGGAATATCAATGAAGTTTGATGGTGACAAGGCCCATCGCGTGGATTGGCTGAAGGCCCATCGCGTATCACTATGGGTTTAAATTAAAAGTTGACTTTCTGGTCCATCGCGATACGCGATGGACCAGTAAAGACCCCATCGCGTATCGCGATGGGGTGTGCAGGCGGGGGTTAGGGTTTTTATTCAAACTTTTCATCATAAACAACCCTAACTCGTTTTTTATCAAGGAGGCGATAATCAGCAGTTCCAAGAGGCGATTTCACCATTTTAGTTCGTGTCAAGACCATATCTATGATCCGTATCATTATTATTGACGATTCGATGATGTCGCGGCTCGGCTAATCTCCTAGAATCTCACCCGGGATGTATAGTTTGTAACTTTTACAGTTTTTCTCATGTGACTAAGAACACTTTTGTATAATTATTGATGGTTGATATATGATTATTGATGTTTGGTATTTCTGCGTGTTCAATCGGTTTAGGTTTACGTTAGTCTGAACGATTTGTTACCAGTTTCTAGATAATTGATCATTTGACTGTTTGATTAGATTGAATACGATAAAACATACGATTGCCCTTAACTGAGTCACACCGGCAAGGACTGTTTGATAACCAGTGCCGTGTGTAAAGTGATTGTTGATGTCCAAGGTTTTGTCCGATTGATCAGTCTGTAGTTAATCATTAATAATTTATATGTTAGGTTGCTTACTTGAATTCCCAGGTGTGATTTGCCTTGTTAATTGATTGAAATTTGGTTCTTTGTTTACTTGCTTAATTCCATAAATTCAACTTATTTGCTTGTGTGATCAGCACTAAAAACCAGTTACTTCATAATATTTAATCTATACACGATTTGCATTGACCACATACTCCTGGTGGATACGATACCTTACTTATCCTATCTATTTAGTTTAATTAGGATTTTGATTGACTCAAACGACGGTCATCATATGCCTTACATGATTATGCAAAAATGAATGCTTGACGGTGCGTGAACGATTGTCAGATATTGCATGTACCGTCGGGTGATAGTTTGAAGATAGAATGATATGTATATAAAGTATGAATGATTGCTTGTCGGTACGTGAACGATCTTCGGATATTGCACGTACTGTCAAGTTATAATGTTATGTATAATGTATGAATGATATGCACGTATGTTATTAATGAATGTAAGAGATAGTCAGGTACATAAGAAAGGGACTGAGCCCTAATAATACTCAAGGTAGATAGGGACCGAACCCTAATAATAAACGATGCAGAAATGGATCGAGCTCTTTATAAATATCGAGGCAGAAAGGGACTGAGCCCTAATAATACTCAAGGCAGAAAAGGGACCGAACCCTAATAATATCCGAGGCAGAAAAAGAGACCGAACCCTAATAATATCTGAGGCTGAATAGAATAATGTAAAGTAGAGTTTAAAATAAAGTATGAGGGTAAGTATGTATATTATAAACGAATTATGAAAGTATGAAGTACGTATGGGAGTACATAGTTATGAATTTATTGTATGTTGTATGATTAACTAGAACTCACTCAACGTAGCTGACTTTTAGTATGCACACAGGTTAATCGACTGAGACAGCTAGTTTGAGGAAGACACATGGTAGGATCCGAAGAGGCTGGCATCTGAAGATTTGTCGTGATGTTTGAAATACTATGTTTTATGTTATGTTTTTAAAAGACAAGTTATGGATGTTTGTAATGAACGGTTGACTTTTATATTATTTCGCGAAAGTGTTAATTAACTCTGATGTTTAGAACTGTGTTTATTAGTAAATCCAACGTCCAAAGTGAGGCACCGGTAATGGGGCCTTACAATTCTTATCCTTCATGCACTTCTTGAAATTTTTAACTCTTTGTGTCGAATTTCTTATATACCTAATTGCTTTTCGCAAACAATCAACTTGAAAATTATTTTCAAATAATCCATCTTTCACAATTAAGTTTAAACTATGCGCCATGCACCTAACACGAAAATGTTTCCCACCATCATACAAATTCAGTAACAATCGATCACCTTATCATTGGAAGACGCATAATCAAGGGTCATGGTCATAACATTAAGCCCAACCATGAATGCAATCTAACAAATCACGAGTTATGTCATTCCCTTTGTGACTATCAGTGAGCCTAAATTTAATTATGCGTTTATACATTTCCCAATTATTGTCTATCAATTGACCGGTTACAACCATATAGTTAACCCTTTTGACATGAGGATGTCCAAGTGTCGGTAGTCAAATGAATGGTGTTGGTTAGTTTACTTATATAAGACATCAGTCAATGTAATATTTTCCAATATTACGTGACATTTTATGTCTAGAGGGAAAATTAAACTTCCCATTTAACGCGTTAGTATACTCAATAAAATCCGGATGTTCTATAAGTTTAAAAGGTATTTCGACAACGATAAACAAGTCTAGCAAAGCTTTATCAATTCTAGCATCATCGTGTTTTTATACACTAACACTACCATCCCCTCCCTATTATCTTCCTTTTTAAACACTAGACTGTTTTGTTTTTTCTTAACAACATTTCAGGAATTAAAGAACAACTTTCTGAGTGTTTTTTAAGACCGGTCGTACCGTTTCTAACAATATCAGCTTTAATATTAGCTTTACCAGACTTACACTTTCCGTACCTCCATTAACTCCATCTTCTTCTTCTAAGAAAACTTTGTCAAAGAAACGCTAACACATTGCCCTCTTCTTGTCAAATTTTTGAGCTTTCATTTGGGATGTTTCTTCCACATGTGTTGCTTGTTTTATTTTTGAACTTGTTTTCACATCAACGGAGTTCGAACCATAAACCTCTTTATGCATCTTTATATATACGAAAGACGATCTTTAGAAATATATATTTTTTGAACGAAAACGTGGATTAAAGAGTATTATAAGGTTGATTTTTAGTTTAAACAATCATTATTAATCATTAATATTAATAATATAATAGGTTTCTTGAAAAATAATTATAAACAAAACCCTTAAAAAAAGAAACGGGTCAAACATGGATCGAACCCGAGACCCAAGTTTTGATACACACACAACCCAACCATATGAGCTGCGAGTTCAGTTTCATGTGTTGTTGTACCAGAACTAAAACAAAGAAGTTACAAAAATTGAGGTGGACGGTGGACTAATGGGGTGGCGTCGGTTGGTAAAACTCGACCGTTGGTAAAACCCGAGCATTGAGACGCTGAGTATACGCAAATTTGGTCGGTTTTCGTCGCGTTCATTACGAAACCGAAACCAAATAATATACAATATCGGCATTCGATCGGTTTTCATTACGTTCGTTAGTCGCTACGGTATTGAAACTAAAACAAAATGCGACGAGTCTACGTATATTTGGTCGGTTTTTCCGCCACGCTCAATATGGTATCATAATTAAAATAAAACAAATAAAAAACAAAACAAATTATTTTAATTTATTAACATCAAACTGTTACAAATATAATTATCAAACTTAAAAACAAAAGGATATATATAATACTTGGTCCAATGACACACCGCCAAATTGACCAATCATCTTCCAACGTTACCAAACTTCTCTTTTATATATATAGATAATTATATAGTGTGTTCTTGTTTTTTGTTCATTTTTTTCCTACCTTTATACATAATGTTCTATTTGTTTGTGTAGAGGGATGATACATATGTTGAAGAGACCCCTGATGTCCAACATGATAATATAACTTAAAAACTAACTTACTAATATATAAATCGGGTAATAAAACTAAAGATAACATTTTATTAAGTATATTTTTATAAATCAAAAATAATAGTTTAACAATAAATCCTTACAAATATAATATTATTATTTCAGTTGTCGCTTAACTATTATCGTAGTCAAGATCTTTATTATAAACATATCCTTTATTATCATAGGCCATAACATTCGTGTGTGATTCTTTTTCCTCACTTTTCCTATCTTTGTCATCCTCGTTCATCCTTGAGGTGAGTACCACATTCCCCCTTTTTACTCGTTTTCATAATGTTTTGGGGGCATATGCGTAACTTAGTATATTTTCACATCTATCTATACACAAAACTACAATCGTTTGTCTTATGTGTTAACTAATCTCATGCCATACTTGCTATATGTTTATGTGCTCAATGTGAACCGCATTCGGAGAGGTCCAGCCTAATCTCATAAAATAGTATGATCATACGCTAGTCGATTTAGCTTTGTGCTTTTCGACATCTCATTTTATTTGCTCATTGGTTGATTTGTTAATCTCATTTGACTCGTTGCAGCTACGTATTTTATTATATATGTAAACTAAACTGGTGTGTTGCTCACTCAACCTCGTGTTGACAAACTATATTATTTTCACGCATATGCAGGTTACCGTTTGATGTGAAGTGTGGACTTAGAAGATTTGTTTAAGGACTTATGCTAGAAGAGTTTATTTTAAGACTATGATTGTCATTTGAATTATTTGATGTTTTGTTTTACTTTGGATTTCTTTGTGTAACGAATTATGGTGTTATTTGAATTAAATAAATAGATATTTGAATTTTAAATAATTGCGTGATAGTAACCTTACGAGCTGTGACAATCAGTCCATGCCCCGGCATTTCCGTCGTAGGTTGGGGTGTGACCTCCCATCCTCGGGCGGATTATGAGGTGTGCCCAACCTAATATTTGGATGTCTTCCATCTAAAGATGACACGTATGTCATAAATTTGGCGTGTAGCCATGTGGGTGTATTATAAGGTTCCCATCCTCGGACGGATTATGAGGTGTGCCCAACCTAATATTTGGACATCTTCCATCCAAAGATGACGTGTATGTCATAAATTTGGCGCATAGTCACGTGGGTGTATTATAAGGTTCCCATCCTCGGGCGGATTATGAGGTACGCCCAACCTAATATTTGGACGTCTTCCATCCAAAGATGACACGTATGTCATAAATTTGACTCGTGGCCATATGTTTTGCATTAATATAAGCACTTGAATCTTTGTGTAATATTTTAATGCAAATTTTATTTACTCAAACTTTTTGTTTTGTTTTATTTTGCAATGTTATATATACCAAAATTAATATAAGCAAAAAGTTTGAGATTTTAGAGAAACTTACTTTTTGAGAAACCAACACCATTTGAAGAATAAAGCATTCCATAAAACAAAAGGTGTTCCGCACGTCTGGCACGCATTCAGCATTTGCCCTCCACGGTTTTGTCATGCGGTTTTCGATTTTTGAAAACTTGTAGTTAACCCCGTTTTTAGTTATTTGTTAGTCATTATAAATTGTAGGTCCTATCAAATATAATGTCATACTTGAGGGGCTGTTAGTGAAATTTTGGAAATTAATTCCCCTTTAAGTCCACCTCTTTCCCATGTGCCTGTAACTTTCACGTGGGATTTTTAGATGAGAAGCTTGTCTGCTCAGTTTGAATCAAGAAAGTCATGAGACCTACTTTTGATCACATTCTTTTTCTTTTTTTTTTTTTTGAACCGTTGGAGCAGGCATAGACCTCCATTGTTAGTTTATTTGGCCTGCCGATACAGCGGGTGGTTGTCGGAATTGTTCCGCTTGAAAACACATATGACCTGCACTGGCCGGATTTGATCTGTGACGGTGCGTCATTGACCCGCGGTGTCTGAGGTTGTGAGCTCGTAATTGGCATGTGGTGAGTTTTGCTGGTTCTCAAGTGCATGTAAGTGACAACGGGTCTAATGCTGACCCGCTATTATTTTCTGTTTAGCCCAGCAGAGCTCGCATATGACCCGCCATGGTGAAGTTGACCACCAAAATATTTACGTGGTCCGTGGAAAACGGAAAAGAACAGCCAGGGCTCTAATCATGGCCCGCGGAGGTCGTAATTAACCTCCCGCTGGTTTCCTCGTGGCCCGCAGATACTGGGGTTGGCCCACCGGAGCTCGTATGGGGTTGGCGGGATCCGGGACCAACCCGCAAAAGTTTTTCACGGCTCGCGGAAGCCGCGTTTGATCCGCCATTGCTTTGCTTGAAGTTTTTACATGAACCGGGGCGGGAGTGACCTGGCGGAACTTGCATGCGAGGGTTGGGATTTGACCCGCGGATGTTCTGCTTTAAGTTTTATACTTGATCCGCAGGGCAGGAGTGACCCGCCGGAACGTGCATGCGGGAGTTGGGATCAGGGCCGTCCCCGAGAGCTCGCTGAATTCCATGGGCATTGCACGAGTTATAAAAATGGGCCCAAAAAATTTAACGTAATATATATATTGTAATAAATCAAAATAAAATAATAAATTGATAATTGTAATAACGACGAACAAAACAATACTATTGTAGGAAAATGATATGTTTTAAATATTTACTCAATTATCAGAACCTTGAAGCTCGCCTAGCATTTTTGTGAGAAAAGGTCTCCATCAACTCGTTGTAATCCATACTCTCTAAAATTTCAAATAGTCAAGTATACTATTATTCAAATGCATTTATAAATGGATAGACTTTTTTTTAAATAAACTTAATCAAATAATTTTTCAAAGCATAAGAACAATACCTAGTAATCGGCCCTTAGCAAAATTAAAGTTGTTTCATTTGATAAAATTTCAGAATGAGAAATAATAAAACACCTGTTTCAATTTCAAAAACTCATAGTTAATACCTACTTGAGGGCTAAATTAAAGGTTTACTTTTAAAATTAATCAAATGATTCAAAGTTTAAACAAATCAAACCTGGTTCACGTTTGCTGTTTGATTATCAAACTTTGATTTACAAGAGCATTCACATCTCATTCCCTATAATTATGTGTGGGAAGTTTGTAAATTATGGGGTAGGGTTGTGAGTGATTGTGAGTGTAAATTATAGGGTGGAGAGAAAAATGTAGTGATTTTTTGTAAATTTAGGGAACATTGTTTGCCCCTATTTATTTTTTAACATTTGTTGGATTGATTGTGAGTAGAGGAGCGGGAAAACTGTAATGATAAAGGTATAAAAAATATTATTTAATTGAACAGGAGAGAGAAATATAATGTTTTTAGTGTAATTATAAAGATAGGGATAGAGAATGGGATGAGAATGCTCCAAGTGTCATCTATTTTACTTGCCTTAACATAGTTGGGCTTTCAGATTTGGGCCAATGGACAACTGGACTAGTTATGGACTGATCTTCCCATTATGAAATTCTGAAGTTTAAAAAACATTTGGGCCCTATGCGGCTGCCTATCCTGCACTGTGCAGGCCCAAATCCGGCTCTGGTTGGGATTTGACCCGCGGATGTTCCGCTTAAGTTTTATACTTGACCCGCCGGAACTTGCATGCGGTGGTTGGGATTGACCCGCAACTATTTTTGGTGACTCACCGGAGTGCATAAATGACCCGCGGATGACACTCATTTGGCGCATCTAAGCGTCCGCTTGGATCGTATAAGTGACCTGTGTGGTTTGTAAGTGACCCGCATGTGCCCGTGGAAGCTGAAATTGACCCTCCAAAGTTATGCATGCTGTCACGAAAGTGGAAATGATGCACGGGAGCTTTGCTTACGGTCGCGGAAGACGTTTAAAGATTGTACCGGAGGTTTGCTTGCGGTTTGCGGAAGTCGAAAATGACCCGCGAAAACAAATACATTCCATGGTGACTCGTGTTTGCCCGTCAAAATGTGAGCTGCTACATGCGGAGGTCGTAACTGACCCGCCGAAGTTTGCTCGTAGCCTGCTAAAGTCGTAATTGACCTGCCGAAGCTTGCTCGTGGCTGTTAGTTGTTACACGTGTATGTGTTTTTAGGACCAACGGAAGTGGGTCCGGCAACTGACATAAGCACATGTATTAAATACCAGAAAGCATAATTGATTATTATACCTTCCAATTAAAAGATCTATCCCAATTATATTCGTAAATATCGAGATACAAAATTCAAGAGATGCATATGCCTGAATCTACTGAATAATCCACATCTAGACATTTTTAACCAGTAGAATTAGGTGGGGTTTTGTAACTGGACCTAAATCTAGGAACCACGGTAGATGTACTGTTCAAACGAATGGTACCATAGACTTATAGGTTTTTATGTCAAATTTTGGTGGGTTTTTCTTTAATGGACAACCGATCTAAGAAGAGGTTTCAGATTTCTGTGTATTTTTGAGTTTCCAAGGAGTAGATCGCCCTCTTTTTTTTTTTGAAAACCACATATCTAGAGTTTTTATCATCCAAATCAGATCTGAAAGGACTTCAGATCTACGAATTTGAAATGTGACTAAAACAAACTCAGATATGAAGAAATCGGAACCAGATCTGGCACATGTCACTTGGGAAAAACACATATCTATACACGAAACCGGGAAGATTAAGGAGTGATTCGTTGCCGTGTCCCACGGATGGCGCTAACGAAGAAACATGAAATGGATCCGGGTCGGATCCAAATCCAAGTTCCCCGGTCTTCGAGATGAACGAACCACGACTCCATCTTCTTCTTCGGTTGCTCAGGATCTGCCATGGAAAAGTGGGGGAGTGGAGATGACTGCTAAGAGAATGAACTCGTGTTTACAGACACAAAAATATGTGGGAGCCAAAGGTCCAAAAGAATGTTCTTTCAATAAATAATGAAGGCTCCTTATATAGGGACTCCATGGCCACCATCATGAACCCTAACCTTTATTGGGTCAAGCCCGGTTAGGGGTTATCTCTACAAACCCCCAGCCAATGGGCCTAATTAGTAGACAATAATAATAATAATGTAATAAACATAATACATAATGTAATAAATAAAAGGTCGTATCGGGTTTGACGTACCCTACACCTACAATAATGTAAAGGAAAAAAACACATTTAATAAATAAAATAAATAACACATTGATAAATAAAAAGACACAATAATTTTTCTCTCTTTTTTGAACAAGGATGACAGGAGAAACATTATTGTTTTTTATACTATTTTTAAATTTTGAGTTATGATTTTTTTTTATTAAGGGTATTTGGCGGTGGTCGACAGTGTGAAGGTGAAGAAAGAGATGGGCAAATGTATGTTAGGGTAAGGGGCATATATGTCAACTAAACCATTCAGCAACATTTTTAACTAAACTATTAAGAGGCATGCTGAACCATTAAGATGTGGTGTTAAGTCAACCAAACGATCTGAATCTAACCGAATCAGACCTTTACCTCTTAATGGTTTCATTCAAACCTAAAACAAATAACTCCTAAGTCTGACCCAAATAATAATAACTTGGTCCCAAAACAAATAGAAATGAAATCTCGACCCAAGTTTTCCTATGGTCCAGTTAAGCCACAAAAGGCCCATTAGACGAACCAAACAATACATGTTAATGAATTAAGCCTATAATTGGCCCAACCTATACAAGTTTTATACTGAATACCATGTAAAATGCTTAATTACTAGCAAAATTCACCCACAAATCTTCAAGTCTTTCTCTATTATGCACCCATAAATCCATAATCTGAAACACCATGAAATCTAAGTGATGTTGACTATTGTGCAATTTTGGGTTTTGCAGTCATTTGACTTTTTTGTCAGCGTACTTTGATCTTTGTTGTCATAAACAGATTATTTTTCAAACTGCTGACTTGATGAAGTCGACTTTTGGTTTTAATAGAATAAAATTTACAACAGTATATTACTGCCAATAATAGTTTACACCACAAAGAACAAGACCGTCAAACATTTGACTTTTTACAACAATTTCTGTTTAATGTCCATTGACTTTTGATCTGCGTATACCTTTGACTGACTATTTTTTATAGTGGACTGCAGTTGACTATTAATCTTAATCCGAAGTGAGCTTTAAATGCTGCCCCAAGTTCCCAGCATTGTTCAATCCAATCAGTTCCATCGTTCAACAAAAACATAATAAGACTGACTTTCAGCTGCTGAACTAAAGGTTTGTTAGTTTTCATATATGTCAGTTACTTATCATATTTGGTCCTTAAATAAATTCTCATGTTTGGATAGTCTTCTGATTTAATTGATTATCTGTTTCAGTTCTTGATCAAGGAATTCAAGTTCTCATTTGGAAACTATTTTTCATAATTGAAATTAAAAATCCATGAACAGAAAAACGATAAGAGAGTTTAAATAGTAACCCCACAACTTGTACCTATCTATATATCTATATAAATATATACCAAAAAATCATATGTCTCACTCTCTGTTTGCTCCCCACCCCTCTCAAGTTACAAGATTACTTGATTTGTGATTTGAGACTTCTCATGTGTTTGACCCGAATTCGCTGGTATGTAATGAACGCGACGAAAACCGACCAAATTTGCGTATACTCAGCGTCTCAATGCTCGGGTTTTACCAACGGTCGAGTTTTACCGACTGACGCCATCCCATTAGTCCACTGTCCACCTCAATTTTTGTAACTTCTTTGTTTTAGTTCTGGTATAATAACATATGAAACCTAAACTGACCGAATTTACCGCCTCAATTGTCACACCCCAACCTAAGGCGGAAATGTCGGGCGTGAGCTGATTGCTACAGCTCTCAAGGTACTATCATGCAATATTTAAATGACAATATCTATTAATTATATTCAATTATCAAATAACTCAAATACAAACAAGTACATAATTCATACAACAATACAAATTTTATATTTTTTGATTAAAATATTCTTCTACTAAATTCTTCACTAAGTCTTCACTAACCTGCATTAAATTTCTACGATAACCTGCTATGCGTATAAAATATAATATTTGTCAACAACACATGTTGAGTGAGTAAAACACCAGTTTAAGACACAACAATAATAATATATAGTAAATAAAGAAAGATGCAGTGAGAATAAACAGTTAAGCCATATCACATAAACAATCAATCAAACCATAAAGAAATGGCTCACCCAATCCTTATAAATGGACATTGGTTACCAAGCAAGGACTAAACCGTGCCATAAAAATGGACATCGGTTGCCGAAGTAAGCAAATAGCGTTCAAATAAAGCAAGTAAGCAAGTAGCAAGTTAGGCATAAACCGATAAACACACAAGGATTAACAGTTGCGGTTTTAAATACTAGATAATATTTAAATATATAAGATACGCATATGTCCCCAAAATGTTTAAAAACAAGTAAAAAGGGGAGTGATTACTCACCTTAGCAATTTAGCAAGAGATAAACGAATGCGGTAAGAAAGGTAGTAAAACAAGAGTCGCGCTCTTCGGAAGTTATCGACGAGAAATCCTAAGTATCAATAGTTTGTGGAATAAATACTAATTGAATAAAGAATCTAAAACTAAATAAAGGTTCAAGAATTGATGATCGAGTGAAATCTTACAAATCTATTTATTTCATTAGTTTAGTATAAATTTCATTATCAAGTTTTATCGTAAAAATATGATTTAGTTATATAGAATACATAAAAATACTTGAATAAATATTTATAAAGATTTCGTAGTTTACGTAAAGATTTTTGGTATAAATAATTATTTTTAAACTAAAAATACATTTAAGGTATTTATATTTATATTATTAATAAAGATTTCTTTTAAGTAAATACTATAAATAAATAATAATATTTATATAACATATGATCTTTTATAGAATATGTAAACTATAATTTACAAAAATTTTAAATATGTATATACTTTAGATTAACACCCTTTATATGCATTAAAACCTTTAACAAATTTTTAAATAAACTATTATACATACATATACATATAGGGAGGGTTATACTAAAAAGAAATAGTTTCATATGAAGACTAGGAATAAATCATAGCCCTTGGATAATATCAATCAATGGTTGAGATTTAAAATTACTAAAAACCGTCATAGTTTCCTAGAATTACTCTTTCACCACTATAACTGACATAGTTTTTTAGAATTGTTCTTTCACCATATTTTGTAATGCCACTTGTCAAAAATCTATTGGTTCTTACCATTCTTAGAAAACTCTTTTTTTTTTTGAACCATATTCTATACATATATATATATATATATATAGAGAGAGAGAGAGAGAGAGAATGGTTCAAATAAGAATAAGGAGTTTTCTAAAAATGGTAAGAACCAACAAAATTTTGACACGTGACATTACAAATGATGGTGAAATAACAATTCTAGGAAACTATGTCGGTTATAATGATGAAAGAGTAATTGTAGGAAACTATGACGGTTTTTTGTAATTTAAATCTCAACCATTGATTAATATGATCTAATGGCTATGATTTATTCCTAGTCTTCCTAGGAAACTACTTGTTTTTAAGATAACCCTCCCCTATATATATATAAATATATATATACATACTAGTGGAAAACCTGCGTGATGCGGCGGCGACAATTTACAACGCAATACTCGTTTCTATTAGATTTTCAATTCTCTCGTGATATACTATATAATAATCATGTTAGGTTTCTTGATCATCTAGTCTTTGACAAAAAAAAATATTTTGTAAACTGCTTTATTCTTTTCAATTTTTTTGAATTAATAACATCAGTGCGTTTAGTCAAATGTCATCGGATTAGGAGGACCGGTATTTAACAAAATTGTTGCATCGTGCATTAATTTGATACGATTTAAGGTCGGTGGTGTGTTGTAGTTGATTTGTTTTCTTTGCCAAACATGGCCTTTATGAGTACTATGTATGTATGTCTAGTTGTCTTTATGTTTACCTCCCAACAGTAAAAGGAACACATGACGAAATCATTCGCCAAGCCAATAGTCAATGAATATGAATATATGATGAAGTGTACGACTCTTAATAGTTTATGATTAAGATTATTTACAACTGGGCAAAACCAAAAGTTCCCGGTTGAACCAGCCGGTCCGATTTTAACAACATAACCGGAACATTTACAATTGGGTGGATACTGTTAAGTGGAGAAATCAATTGAGTGAAGCAAATCAGTGAGCAACAGCAATCGTTGTACACACATTAATTTTAAAATTTAATACACAGATAGAAAAACCTTTTTTTTTGCTTAATTAGAAGGTGGAGTAACAGCAATGGTGTCTAGAAGAAGTTAACGGTGAGCAATAGTGATAGTTAGCACATGAACCAAATGTTTTGATGTTATATGGTCATTTAAAGTTACACAAACACAATTCTAAAGTCAGTCAAATAAATACAAATCCCAACAATAGTAGAATGGCACATAAAAACCACAAATCCATTTGAAACATCAAAAGTGGTTTTTTTTTCATAATTTATACTACCATATGCAGTTTTTATCCCTATTAACAATGAGATTGCACTTTCCATAATTGCCCATACGTCAGCAAAATCAACATTAATCAAGCCCGGTATCTGCAAATTTACACCAACTCGTTTAATCTGTAAATAAAATTAGCAAAATGATTGATAACTTTAAAAAAAATTCTTACGGGTATCATCTCTGAGATGCCACAAACACCTGGTGTTCTAAGAATATCATCATAATATCATCAGGCAAACTAAAAGCTCTTGTTACAGGTTTAGACAGTGAAACTGCATTTGTCACATAAGCAAACATCAACGTCATTGCATTTCTTCCTGCATGTTTAAAAGCAATCAAATAACGTCAACATGTAAAAAAATCAAGCCAGCTCGTTTATTTAAAAAAATTGTACATTTTTGAACATACGGGTGCATGTTAATGAAAAAAAATATAATATTTTTTAACATACACATGTATAATTAGTAGGCCACAAAATATATAATTTATATGTATTAAAATTTTGGTTATAGTTTAAATATATTAATATTATGATTTTAATTGAACAAAGCCAATGAGCGGGCCAGCTAAACGAGCCTAACAAGCGAGCCAGCGTACCGAGCTTACCTTGGCTTGTTACAAACGAAGCTGGCTTGAGTCACTTACAAACTGATTGGCACGGCTCATTTATCTTAACAAGCTGAAATGTTGATCTAGAACTCGCTCATGAAAAAGTTCAAGCCAACTCGCTTATTTTTTTTATAAAAAAAAGTATTTGTTTTTTTACACATTAATATATATACAAAAATATTATTTTTATAAAACGAATCGAACTCGAGCTGAGCTCACGCCATTAAAATAATGTTCGATATTCGAGCCTAGTAGAACCTCATGTTAAAGAAAGGTAAATCTATTTGGGCATATATGCATAACACCTATAATAAAAGAAACTTACATTGACTATGCAGCAGTCAAAGCTCTAACAACATCTGAAGTGCGCAATTGAAACACCATTTGACGAACATTAGCCACTCTATTCTCCTCGTCTTCACCGGCTGCAAAAACAAACCTTTAAAAACTTGAATGCTAACTAATACACTAAGCAATTGCATTAATGAAAAAAAAAAGCTAATAAGCTTACAGGTAATTTCTACAAGATGTAGATTATCAACATGAGATCCCCAAATTCATAAGCGCAAGCATATGCGTTCGGAATTTGTGATGAAGGTCTAGCAAATGCATCAAATATACCATCATGAACCCACTCCCAGGTCAATCCACATAACTAAAATAAAAGATGCAATAAATATGTAATAAAAGTCAAGATACAAATAACACGCTAGAAGCCATCCAAATACACATCTAACTTCATTTTAACAATTTAACCAACACCAGTCAAAAATACGCCAAATAACCAAATACCCTTAATTTTTTTAACAGACAACAATAACTTTTAGTCAATCAATAATATTTATAAAACTCAACCTGACCCAACCCGTTTTGACTTATACTAATATGACTCGTTTTGACAAGTTACTCAAATAAATCGACATGGCCCATTATTCCACATTTAAACAAAGGTACAAAAAAACTATATTATTAAAAAACGTTTCATATTTGAATAGGGCTACCAGCAAGACACCACCGCTGGTCAAAAACAAGGGTGTCTACGGCTAATAAAATTTGGAATTTTAGAAGATTTTTTAGTATGTGCTTCATTAAGCACCACCCTAAACCACCGTATGACTACTGTATAAAAGCCACCATGTTCTTCAACGTTCCACAACAAAATAATATATGATGAATATATGAAAAAAAAAGTAGTTTCATGTTTATAATAATTAATAAACACGTGTAGAATGAAAGAACTCGGTTACCTCAAATGAATACTCTAAAGCTAAGCTACAACCTCATATGCTGCTAACACGACATCACTTTGAGCTAATATTTTGGCATCTTTTTGGACGATTTTGCCCATAGTGAACATAAATAGACAAAGACCCCTGTTCAGCACGACTTTCAATCTCTGCCTACTAACGGGGTGTTTGGCCTAGCTTTTTTAACTAAGCTTATAGCTTTTTTAGCTTTTTTTACAAAATAAGCTTAACTTGGTGTTTGGCTTAGCTTTTAAGCTTATGCTTATTAGCTTATATAAGCACATTTGAAGAAGCTTATATGAAGATGGTTTTTTAGCTTATTTGATAGAAGCTTATTTGTTTAAGGATGTAAATTACTCATTTGTCCTCAAATATTGGTGGATTAGTAATTATTACTCTAACAAATTAAAGAATGTTGGATTTAACAACTTATTAAGGCTCATAATTAACTTGTAAAATATAAGCTAAACCAAACACTTAAAAAAAGCTTATCAAATAATAGAAAAAAAGCTATAAGCTAATTTTATATATAAGCATAAGCTTAAAAATAAAAGCTAGGCCAAACACCCCCTAACAATGTTATCAAGAACCTGGATGTAGAGCGGGTCAAAACAATATCATTCTTGAGTCCAATCGAAAGTTTGAAACTGTCTTGTTCAGTTTCATGAAAAACCTGTTTAGCCATAATCAACCAACAGATCAGTTAAGTCATAGCATAAATACATCAAATTCACCAATACGTTTAGTAAAAACACATAGGACGTTAGAAATTACCGAGCGAGCTTCAATTTTGGAGAGAGTGCATAATGACAACAACATGCCAAAGAGACGGAGGATGTGAAAGGGGAATAAGCTGGTGTAAAGCTTTCGCACGAGAATGATCGTTTTGTTGCTTGTCAATTATATATTATCAAGGAATTTAAGGTCAGGTTGTTCATAATGTAAAATAGCACCAGATTATAATAAAGCCCCAACAAAAGGTATCATTTCTTAATCAACTACTGTACAATCAGAGTTAAAGACGAGATGAAACCCTAACAGCTCACTGCATAGTAAGGTATTATAAAAACATAAAAAGTAACCCAAATAAAAATACCTTGCTTGATAGGAAATTATCTTTAACAACTGAGCATGGATGTAAAACCCCTGGATCCCACCTTCTAACCATGAACAATGATTTACACTATACAACAAATCCGATTTTAGGGTTTTGATGTTTATTCAAAATTGTTGGCACATAAAACGAAATTGGCATTAAGTTCAGAAGCTTGGTGCTGGATCGCATATTGAAAGTAGGCCGAGAGAGAGAGAGAGAGAGAGTATATGAGTGTATGAGATGTCAGATCTAGATTTAAATTTTGAATCCCTCAAACTCCCGCTTCATCTTATGTTATTGAGGAGATTTTAAAAGGGTTTTAAGAGTTTTATGCATAAACATTTGTAAACCATGCTTAATTCATTGTAAATCTCTTAATTCAACTCTCTCTCTCTCTTTTATATGTATTATATATATTAATATATATATATATATATATATACATGGGAGAGTTATCCTAAAAACAAGTAGTTTCCTAGAAAGACTATGAATAAATCATAACCATTTGATCATGTTAATCTATGGTTGAGATTTAAAATTACCAATAACCGACATATTTTCCTAGAATTACTCTTTCACCATTATAACCGATATAGTTTCCTATAGTTGTTCTTTCACCATAGGTTTTAATGCCAAATGTTAAAATTCTATTGGTTCTTACCATTCCTAGGAAACAACTTCTTTTTATTTGAACCCTTATATATATATATATATATATATATGGGAGGGTTATCCTAAAAATAAGTAGTTTCCTAGGAAGACTATGAATAAATCATAGTCATTGGATCATGTTAACCAATGGTTGAGATTTAAAATTACCAATAATCGACATAGTTTCCTATAATTACTCTTTTATCAATATAACCGACATAGTTTCTTAGAATTGTTATTTTACCATCATTTGTAATGCTAAATGCCAAAAATTTGTTGGTTCTTACCATTCCTAGGAAACTCCTTATTCTTATTTGAACCATTTTCTCTCTCTCTCTCTCTCTATATATATATATATATATAAAAGGGTTCAAATAAAAAGAAGTTGTTTCCTAGGAATGGTAAGAACCAATAGAATTTTGACATTTGGCATTAAAACCTATGGTGAAAGAACAATTATAGGAAACTATGTCTGTTATAATGGTGAAAGAGTAATTGCAGGAAACTATGACGGTTTTTTGTAATTTTAAATCTCAACCATTGATTGGTATGATCCAATGGCTATGATTTATATATATACATATAGAATGGTTATCCTAAAAACAAGTAGTTTCCTAGGAAGACTAGGAATAAATCATAGCCATTGGATTATGTTAATCAGTGGTTGAGATTTAAAATTACTAATAACCGACATAGTTTCCTATAATTACTCTTTCATCATTATAACCGACATAGTTTCCTAGAATTGTTCTTTCATCATAATTTGTAATGCCAAATGTCAAAAATTTGTTGGTTCTTACCATTCTTAGGAAACTCCTTATTCTTATATGAACCCTTTTCTATATATATATATATATATAGGTTGAGTATCATTACAGAATTGTTAAATTAGTTAAGAACTTGAAGGAACCCTTGAAAACTAACGTTTTTTATAAAATTCTTTGTATGCCAATGTTATTTAAGTGTCGTTTTGTCATTTTTCTATATCTATATTTACAATTACAATTTTGAAAATTAAATTTTATACATATCTATGTTTTGTTTTACACATATGTAAATTTGTTAGTACATAAATTTTACACATATGTAAACTTGTGATTAATATATGTAATAGAATTTTTTTATATAAAATATGATAAAACTATTATCAAATAATGTTAATACATAAAAAATTAAAAAAATGTTTGGTTGTTTAGAGTTCCTAAGAGTTCTTAATTTTTTTAGAGTTCTTAAATGATACCAACCATATATATATATATACATATATATACATATATATATATGTATTGGATCATTTTAGAAGTTTTTTTACTGCGAGAAGTGAAGGTGTAACTCCATTAATCCCTAATTTCACTCCATTTCTTATGTGTAGGTGCATATGTACGTGTGTAGGTACGTATGTTTGTATATGTGTATGTACGTAGGTTTCAATGTGGCTCATACATTTGTATGTGTATAGGTAGGTTTGAATGTGTATTAAGACATAAATACAACTAACCTACATACATGTAGGTAACATCATAAGCAAGGGAGTGAAAAATTAGGGTTTAATGGAGTTACACATTCACTTCTCGCTGTAATATCACTTCTCGCAAGATCCATCCCCTATATATATATATATATGGTTTTAACAAAGGTTCGAAAAATTGCTCGGTTGATATGTCGGTTTAACAAAATAATAATTAATTACAAGTTATATATTATTTATAATATTATTTACATGATTTAATATACTAAAACAATTAAAAAGAATAATAACAATAAAAACGGGGCTGACCGGGACTCGAACCCGCGCCAGTGGCCGGGGAACCCGCACCAGTGGCCGGATAACCCGCGTTCAGTCTGTTATAACCCAAAAATAAAAACAGATAAACATGACTGATTAAAATCCCCAAATCCATTGAAACCCTAAACCTGCAATTGATTAATCCGCTCATGGTTCGCTTAATTGATGTTAGGGCTTCGATAATACTGATAAAAAAGATTTTGCTACATATAAGAATTACCAGAAACATTGACGAATTAAAGGTGAATGGCATCATCTTTCTCACGACGTGATATGGAGTTCGATATGGACTGCACGGCTTATATTACGGAAATTAGATAAGGGTGTTTAAGTCACAGGATGGATTAGATGGTTCATACGAGTTTAATTGCATTATTTTGATATATTAGTGGTCTAATGATATCTTGGTATGAATGGTTTTTCGCTAATCAAGTAAACGAGATCAAACGGATTGTATATTCCAAATTAGATTGTCGGTGTAGTTCTAATTACGCGTAGAAGCGATCTTGTGCGATCAATTCCAAGTTATAACAACGATTAAAGTACAAGAAAAGCATTCGGGTCACGGGTTTGAATACGGGTTTGGGTTTAGGATCCGGTTTTGGGTTAAAAGGTATAATATAATAATAATAACAATACAAAAATTGTAGAAAGGTCCTTATTGTTTAGGTGTGGAACAAAAGTAGGTTAAAGTTTAGGTGAGGGTTAAAAGTGTATATAGTTTAAAGTTATTACATATATTAAATAAATATAATAAACTTTTTGTTGATAATATTAATAAAATAATAAACATTCGAATGACGCGATATTTTTTGTTGATAAAATTTCCCGAACGCCGAATGGGTCGGGTAACAGATATAAAATATAAGATTGAAAGTTCGAGTTGTTACATAATGCTTGCGTTTTACCAATACTCGGGTTTCACCGGCATGCCCCGGCGTAATGCGCCGGGTGAAACACTAGTTTTACATCTCTCTTTAAATATTCTCTCTCTTATACTCACAACCATTTACCATTCTTTAAATTTTTTTAGAGATTTCTCTCACAAAACTTTTAGATGAGCTGCTGAGAATGTTTTTGGGTGTTGTTTGTTTTTATTAAAATTGTTTGAAGATGTTTCATTAGAAAAAACGCATGTGCGAACACTTCTTGATGCAGACTTGATTCATCCACTTCGAAGATGTCCTACGTTTTGCATAAGGTTAAACACACCACCTACCAACACTCATTATCCATCACCACCAACCACCACCATCATTCAATTTAAACCGTGCCTATTTAGTTAAATGATAATTAACATAATTGTGAAACCATATTAACAAAAAAAGAAAATTGAAAATGAAAATGGAGGTTGGAGAAGACAGTGCATAGAACATCCAGGGGCGGATCCAGTGTTCGGCCAGGGGAGTGTTTGCACCCACTCAAGCCCATAATTTTCTTTATAAATTTGTAATATATGAAATCCAAATACCCAAGTGACTCATTCAAAAAAAAAACTGGTGACCCATCTAGAAAATGGTTAGTGCCCCAAACTTAACATTTTAAATTTTAAGCCAAAACTTTTAAGCCCAAATTTTATTTTGTTATGAACAATAACAATTAAGCTTATATTTGTTAATTGCTCAACCACTTTAATTGAAATTTTGGAATTAGTCGAAGACTAACAGACTAGGACGATGACGGCTTCACATGTGATATCTCAGGTTATATTTACTATGTAAATTGTGATTTCGAATTCTTGATTTTTATTCTAATATAAAACAAACATTCATGATTCATGGTTCATTTGTTAATATATTTTTTCTGTATTTGAATTCTGCAACTACAAGCTCAGTAACCAGTTTCGATCTTCTGTTTGAAAAAATAATGCCATTTTCTTCAAATTCAAAAGGCATGTGATCTTTGTTGTCTTATGGTGAATGATTATTTGGTTTAGCTTTCTATACGTAGTTTGTTTAATGTAAATTTTTTACTCGATCCGTTTCGGTTTGACCTGACCATTTTGGTTTGACTTGTTTTAGTTTGAATAAACGAGTTATAGGTTGAACTTTTATTTACAACCGCTGGCTAAATTTTCTGGATCCGCCGCTTAGGACATTAACCTCTCTTCAACGATAACGAGAAATATCCTCTTCCTCTTCTCATAACAAAATAATACTAAATTCCGGCAATGGCTTCCGCCGCCTTCTCATTCATCCCCACCGTTTACTCCTCATCCTCCTCCCGGGCCCACCACACCCTCCGCCTCCACTCTACTTTCCTCCGATCACCACTCCGCACTCTCGGGTTCGCCGCCACCAACCCACTTCTCTCTGCACACGTGGCAACCAAGCTCCAATCACTCACAAACTCTTCCAAACCAGTCTCTCACGTTGTTTCGAATGCCAAGAAGAGCGTTGGTGACCTCTCTCCGGCTGAGTTGAAGGGGAAGAAGGTGTTCGTTAGGGCCGATTTGAATGTGCCGTTGGATGATAACCAGAATATTACTGATGATACCAGAATCAGAGCTGCAGTTCCCACTATTAAGCATCTGATCAGCAATGGCGCTAAAGTTATTCTCTCTAGTCATTTGGTATGATTCACTTTTTAATTATTATTTGGTTTTGCACACAAGGTGTTCGACGTTTTGCCTCTGACATTTGTTTCTTCTTATTATGATTATTAATTTTTTTTAAACTTATCAGGGTAGACCAAAAGGTGTTACTCCCAAATTTAGCCTGGCTCCTTTGGTTCCCAGACTTTCACAACTTATTGGCGTTCAGGTACTGCATTTTATTTTATTTTTTGCAAAGAATTAAGTTAGTCCGGTTTTGATATGAACCCATTTTGCCGTGAACCCGTTTTGACCTGAACCTGCTTTCTGTTTCGCCAGTTTTATGATTTATTGTTAGTAGTTTAGTTCAAAACTTGGTTTCCATAAATCACAAAAATGATTTCTAATAGGTTTATGGCTGAAACTGAGCTATCAAGTCAAGTGTATAATTTGTTTTGGCTTCTTCTAAACTCTAAAGGAACACCACTGAAAAATAACTGGACCCCACTAATGTGTGATACAGGTTGTAAGGTGCATACGAGCCATATGACATATTGACATGGGAAAAATGGTAAAACGGGCCACACATGGCAGGTAAAAGTTGGTCAAATGGGGGATGGGGGAGAGGGGGGGGGGGGGGTTGTCAATCTATACGCCTTGTGTTACCAATTTTCGCCCTATTATACAGCCCGTATGCTATTATAGTCATTCAAAGTCATTTACTTAGATCAGCTTAGCTATTAATAATATTAGATCAACCTTTATTTAAAAAAAACTACTGAAAAAGAATCTAAATTTGGTTAAAAGTGAAAGGAAACCAAACAGATTTGCTATGATAGATATATTATACATTTATTGAAGTATGATTAGTGCACAGGTTGTGAAGGCGCCTGACTGTGTTGGGCCAGAGGTTGAAAAGCTAGTGGCTTCACTTCAGGATGGCGGTGTTCTTCTCCTCGAGAATGTTCGGTTCTACAAGGAGGAAGAAAAGAACGATCCGTTCTTTGCACAAAAGCTAGCATCACTAGCAGATCTTTATGTCAATGATGCTTTTGGAACCGCACATAGAGCTCATGCATCCACTGAGGGAGTCACGAAATTCTTGAAACCATCTGTTGCTGGTTTCCTTTTGCAAAAGGTTTGATAGCTCATCCTAAGTTAATCTTAAATTTAAGAGTGTAAAGTAGCCAAACTCCCGAGCTAGAGCTTAGATCTTTCAATTTAAGAGATATTGAGTTCGAGCTTGTCTAGTTTAAAGCTCTATATGCAGGGTGTAGTAAACAAACTGAGCCTGAGCTCGAATTTTATTTCTAAAGCTCGAGGTCATCTTGTGAGTAGTTTCTTGTCTTGTTTATTATATATTTATGAATTTACATATGTTTATATTTAATTTATATATATATTTTAGTTATAATTTTCAAATATAACATAATATACATTATTTAGTGAATTTTATCATGATTTTAGTATATAAAATATATATATTTCATACATTAAATAAAAAGTATATAAGTAATCGACTTATTTAAGCTCTGGAGCATGCTTGAACTTGGTAGGTTAAGCTCGGGCTTGTGCTTGTTTATTAAACAAGGTTATTTTTAGGTATGCTCGAGCTTGTTTAAACTCGGCTTTAATCGAGCCTTTGGCAAGCTGATTTAGAGTGGTTCACAAGTAGCTTGACTAGTTTACACCACTATCTATATGTAATTCTCGAGCTCAACTCATTTAACAATTTTTTAAGCTCCAGCCCGACTTGTATATTATTTATTGAATATTTAATTATTATTATATATATATATGTATAATATGAGCCGAGGGTCTCACTGGAAGTAAACTCTTTATCTCTTGGGATTGAGGTATGGCTTGTCTACTACATTTGAGTATTTGACCCTCCCCACCCTCCCCAGACCCTACTAATAGGTTTGCTATGAATAGGATTTTACTAGGTATGATTGTTCTTGTTGTATATGTATAATATAATTATTTTGTATATAGAACAAAATATTTATTATTTAATTAATTCTATTATAAATTTATATATAACAATATTTTTATTTGTAATTATTACCTGTATGAAGTAAAATTTACTGATTTCAAATAAATAAAAGTTAGTTTAGGTTCGTGACCTAGTCAAGTTCTGGATGTGAAGCTTGGGCTCGATGTTGTTTATTATACGAGCTTCATCTCTGGCTCAAACTCGAGCTTGAGCCTGAGAGCTCGTTTAGCCTCGGCTTGAATTGAGCTTTTAGTAGCTGATCACCTGATCTCGAGTGACTCAGCCCGTTTACATCCCTAACCTTAACTACTTTGATCATTCCAAAAATAAGGTACAATGTTTGTGTTTAATGTAGGAATTGGATTACCTTGATGGGGCGGTTTCAAACCCAAAGCGGCCATTTGCTGCCATTGTTGGTGGCTCAAAGGTGTCATCCAAGATTGGCGTTATCGAATCCCTTTTAGAAAAGTGTGACATATTGCTTTTGGGTGGTGGAATGATCTTCACATTTTACAAAGCGCAAGGGTTATCAGTTGGATCTTCATTGGTTGAAGAAGACAAACTTGATCTTGCAACCACACTCCTTGCAAAGGCCAAAGCAAAAGGCATTTCCTTATTATTACCAACCGATGTAGTCATTGCAGATAAATTCGCACCCGATGCAAACAACAAGGTTGCTTGCATATATAATCTTATTTACATGCGTGCGTAACTTTGTGTTTATTTTGTTTAGAATATAAACCAAGAAGTAATGTTTTATGTAGATTGTGCCCGCTGCTGCTATTCCAGATGGATGGATGGGATTGGATATTGGACCAGATTCGGTCAAGACGTTTAATGAGGCTTTGGAGACTACCAAAACAGTTATTTGGAATGGACCAATGGGGGTGTTTGAGTTTGACAAGTTCGCAGTTGGCACCGAAGCGGTTGCAAAGAAGCTAGCTGAACTTAGCGGGAAAGGGGTGACTACAATCATTGGAGGTGGTGATTCAGTGGCAGCGGTTGAGAAGGTTGGTGTGGCGGATGTTATGAGTCACATATCAACAGGTGGTGGTGCGAGTTTGGAGTTATTGGAAGGTAAAATACTACCTGGTGTGGATGCTCTTGATGAAGCGTAAATTTTGTTTGAAAATATTATTTTCTTGAATATAAAGAATAATTGTTGTAAAGAGGCTATATGTGATTTTGGGTTGTAGTGTTGTGAGACTACCCAAAATGGCATGTTGTTTATCAATTTGAGAATAGAGGGGATAGAAAGAACACAGAATAGTTTTTAGAGTAAGGAAATAGTTTTGAGATGATCCCTGTTCATGGTTTGCCTATATGAAAATTAGTATCTAGGCTTACAAAAGAAAATAATCAACGCTACTAAAAGCAGCACAACCCACTACTAACATTACTTAAGAGCATCCACAATACTCTCCCTCGTCCGCCTCTCTCCTCCCGCTAACAAAACCCAAGGATATTGTCTGGAATTTCGGGCAACCTCCACCCTCTCTCTTCTTTTTTGCCTCTCGCGCTCCTCCACCTCCTATCCAGGTTGCTCCATGTCTGATACTAAACTCCCATAAATCGACTGCTGTGGATTTGAATATAAGATCTTAACAATATGGTTATCGACTCAAAGCATCATGAACGAAAGGTAAAATTCAAAAGTACAAAATAGCTCTTTAGAAGAAAACTAATATTATTTGTAAATGAATGGGCATTTATTCACTCAGATATTTACATCAACAAATAACATGTATGTGTCATATGTTTAAAGTTGGAACATTGTTGGGTTCATATTTGGTGGTTTGTACTTAGTTATATGTTTATTGGGTTTTGTATTGGGCTATGAATGTAAACCGAGATCCTTATGGATCTCGGTGGGCTTTGGGCTATGGTTGGGCTAGTGTTTTGGTTTCCCTATAAATAGATCTTATTGTATAGGGTTTAAGAGTTGTTTACGAGAGCAGAGAGTGAGTAGAACTAGAGAGTTGTTCATTCCTAGTTATTTGATCAAGTATTGTAAGTGCTTAAGCACCCGATGTATTCAATAATATACGTGTGTTTTGAAGCAATATTGTGTTATCGTCTTGTGTTAACTTCGTGCTCTTGAATCACCGAGTATAGGTATTCCGCACCTATACTTGTCATATTGATATCATAATTGTAGTGATCCAGATTCGGGACTTACAAACATGATAAAAACAAGTAAAAATTTAAGAAATTGCATACGGAAGAATTTGAGTTGTATAGTAAACGTGTTTATATCTTTTGCGTTAAACTTTTAGTTTTCTTGCGTCTAAGGCTGCGTAACAACTTAATCGTGTCCAACTTGTCAAGAATCATAATGTTATTAAAGATGGAGGATAAGCTCCGAACAAGAGTGGGCGGAGCAGACAAACAATGGAAGGAAGTTGGACCAGCAAATAACCATGGGAAACACCCGAAAAGAAGAAGACGCACCCCGTTGGATAAACAACTAGTGATAAATGGGAAACATACAATAAGCTTGGTGGAAGTGGCATGCAGAGTTGCACAAAATCACCATGTGTTCCTAAATCATACACACAATCTAATAAACAAAGAATAAACGTCAACTCCAACAGAAGAGCGTGCTTTTCTGCAACCGCGTGTCACAAGACAGTGAGACACGCGATTGCACTACTATTAGGACATGTCTCCGTTTAGGTAAAGGCCTCTTGAGCACTATAAATAGCGCGTTCAATATCGTTGGTTAGGCATTAACTGTTGCATTTGCTTTCCTCCAACTAGTTGGAGTCGGTCACAAGGAGTCTCTCATTCATGTGGCGAGACTAAGAATGCATTTAAGTGTGCAGGTCCTAGTAAAGAGCATGAAGCCAGAAGACAATAAAAGACAATCCGATCCAAAGGTTCACATATTGATCCAGTACCAATACCTTTACAGTTAATACCCCAAAGTCTATATAAGTTAATTAATGCTCGTTTGCTTCCATTTTAGTGTAAACATCACTTTTTAGTGAATAAAGTGGAAGTATAGTAAACAAAGATGACATTTTATTTTGAGTTAATGGCCATTTTCGTCCCTGTGGTTTGCTATTTTCGTCACTTCAGTCCAAAGTTTGAAATTTTGTCAATTTAGTACCCATAGTTTTAAATATTAGCCAATTACGTCCCATCCGCCTAACGTCATCCAGCTATGCCGTTAGTTTAAGGGTATTTTTGTCTTCTCCTTTTTAATTTGAGTTAATGATCATTTTAGTCCATGTAGTTTGAAATTTTTGCCACTTCAGTCCATAGTTTGAAAATTTGTCAATTTGATATTCAGTTTAATTCAATTTTTTTTTTGTCAATAATCCTGAAGAGTATAATTCAAGCTTAAAACCATCGAGCAACCTCCAATACTGGTATGCATTTACTCTTTTGACAACAGTAAGCATACCCCCCTCATATTTAATTTCTAGGCATTTCCTAAACTCTCCTTCATGGTGGAATTCAATGATAAAGTGATCAAGGTAATTCCCTGAAACCGAATTGTACAGAAAAAGGTAAAAATCGTTTCTTTGATTAATGTATAATAGTTGATTTCGACTCAGCTTTTCGTTACGATATGTTAATCTCTAAACCCTAACTATTATGCATTCATCAAAGAAACAATTTTTAGTTTTTCCGTACAATTCGGTTTCGGGGAATTGTTTTGACCACTTTACCATTGAATTCCACCGTGGGGGAGAGTTTAGGCACCATCTAGAAACTAAATACGAGAGGAGGGAGTATGAATACTATTGTCGACAGAGTAAATGCAGACCAGTTTTGGGCTTGGATTATGCTCTCCAGGGTTATAGACAAAAAAAACTGAATTAAATTGAACATTAAAATGACAAAATTTTCAAACTTTGGACTGAAGTGGCAAAAGTGTCAAACCACAGGGACGAAAATGACTATTAACTCAAAATAAAAATGAGAAAGACAAAAATACCCTTAAACTAACGGCATAACTGGATGCTGTTAGACGGATGAGACGTAATTGGCTAATATTTAAAACTATGAGGACTAAATTGATAAAATTTCAAACATTGGACTAAAGTGACGAAAGTAACAAACCACAGAAACAAAAATGGCCATTAACTCTTTTATTTATATTTAAAACTAGGAATTTACCCGGCGTGTTGCATAGGACATGGAAGTATAAAAATTTGGGTGGTGGTAAAACTCAAGCGTTGTCGGTCTCGAGCGTTGAGATGATAAGTCGATGGGAATTCAGTAGGTTTCTTACGATAGTAGAATTGAAACAAAAATGGCAGCTGGTCGGTTTTCGTTACTGTGGTACTGGAACTAAAACAAAAGGCAGTGGCTTTACGCGAATTTGGTCGGTTTCTTTCTCGTTCGTTATGGTACCGGAACTAAAACAAAAAAAAAACAAATGGCATCAAAACCCTAGAATTGTCAGTCCCGGACGTTGATGCAGTGAGTTTACACGAATTCAGTATGTTTCCATTACGTAAACAAAAATTGACGTTAGGTCGGTTCTCGTTACGTTCACTATGCTACCTACTAAAAAAGAAATCAAAATGGGATGGACAAGTTGGTTCCGCCACTTGGTTAGCGAAGCCAAACTTCTCTTTTATATATATCTATCTATAAGGCTATGTGTAGTGGATGGGCTACGAATTGGGCGAATTGTGACACGTGGCGCCCAGTCAGCAAAATGTATGAATTTGTTTTTTGGGTGTGATGATGTTGTAGCCCCTCCAGTGCCACGCCACCATTTTTTATTATTTTATTTTGTAATTAAACTAAACAAACAAAACCAATTAAGTTATTAAATTTATTAAATTAACTAAATAAAAGAAATATAAATTATAATCAAAATAAAAAAAAAACACACCAAAAAATAAAATAAAAAATACATATAAAAATACTAAATAAAAAGACTAATTTATTCATTATCTTCATCCCCGTCCTCGTCCTCGTCTTCATCTTCGTATTCGTTCTCCTCCTCGTCTTGGTTTTTCTCCTCATCTTCTACTTCAACGGGACGATTATCCCACACGTGTTGAACCAAATCCGCCTTAATTTGGTGTATCTCATTTGATGTGAGCTCGTGAATGTTTTGCGTTCGTTGCTCTGCGGTTGGTTGAGGGAACTGTTCTGGAACGCTTCCTGGTATATAGTGTTGACATATTGCTTTGCCATTGTCTTTTAAAATCATATTATGCAATATGATACACGTATACATGGCATCGCTCATTTTTGCCATTGTCCATACACGACATAGGTTTTTCACATAATGCCAACGTTTTTTAGAACCCTGAAACACCTCTCAATATCCTTTCGTGCGAATTCTTGCTTCTTCTTAAAGCATTCTCTTTTTTTCTTCGATCGGGTCTTGAAACGTTTTAACGATGATCGAGTACTCTGGATATATCCCATCTTTCAAATAGTATCTGTGACGATAGAAGGTATCTTTGGCATAAAACGGTAAGACCGATATGCTACGGCTGATGTAATACTATAGCACGGGGGACATGTTGAGAACGTTTATGTCGTTGTTGGACCCGACGGAGCCGGAGTAGGCCGACCAAATCCAGAGGTCGTGTGAACAGATGACTTGAAGACTAACCGTTGGTACTCCATGGTCACCACGAGTGTATTGACCTCGCCATGCAGTTGGACAGTTTCCCCACTCCCAATGCATGCAATCTATACTCCTAATCATGCGGGGAAAAGAATGTTTGCTTTCGTGTACATCGTATATGCGAGTCAGGTAGTTTGAAGTTGGAAATACTCAGATAACGACCAGCGTATAATCGAATTATTCCTATACAAATAAATTATTAAAAAACATTTATATTAAAAACATTAATTAATGTAAACAATTTAAATTTTACCGATGCAAAAAATTCTCCAACGAGTCTCGCGCCGTTTTCTCAGCCAACTTTAAATACTCGTCGTTGATGACGGTCGTGTTGCCGTATGCGAGTATGCGTAGCGCCGAAGTACACTTTTGGATGACGGTGAATCCTAAATATCCTCTTGCGTCGGGTTTTTGTTGAAAAACGTATACTCTCGCTCCAAATCTCCCACAATGCGAAAAAATAAATTTTTAGACATCCGAAAACGACGTTGAAACATAGCGTCGTTAAATGTAGGTGTGTCGTTGAAGTAGTCCTTCATCAAACGATCGTTCGCTTCGGTACGATCCCGATGGATATATGATCGCCTACGTGGCAACGATGTAACATTCGTTACTTTTCAAACCCGAAAATCAGACCCGTTTTAAATTTTGGTTTTTCTTTATAAATATATGTATAAAACATATTATAATATCCAACTCCATAATAAAATATACATTCAACGTTTCTAATCCCCGATGTGATACCCGGCATTTTCAGTTAAAACCTGTTGACTGTGTCAGTAAACCCGGTTAGTTCTGTTAACTAAGTTAATGAACTCCCATGCATATAGTGTCATGTATGCATACATTGAGTCAGTGGTGTCGTTGGTGACCTAAGTGAGAGTAAGTAGTTATTGATAACTAGAATAATAAACTTGTCACACATGTTATAATATATGATAGGTCCTCCACCTCCTATCCAGGTTGCTCCATGTCTGATACTAAATGTTGGTGCATAATGTCAGTAGTTCAGTATCTTGTGTTTTGTCTGTGTCTGTAATCGTTTAGTTAGTTTGTAATGTTTTGAATATTGTTTATTGTATGTTCGCTAGTGTTAGGCGAACTTGGAGGATAAGCGAAGTTATGACAACTTCGCCTAGTATGTTAGGCGAAGTTGTCGAGGTCTATTTAAACCTCCACTTCGGCTTTTAGGGTGAAGTTTTTCCTGAACGAGTTGGATTGTGATCTTTAGCATCACGTGTTGGCTTTGGTATTATATCACTTTTATCATTCTATTCCGTGTGTTTATCTATCGATTCAACGTATTGCTTATCTTACACTCGTATCGTATTACGTGGGGATTCCGCACCCTCGTGTTACGAGATACTCCTGTGTATATCCGGCTGGGAACCTACAATTGGTATCAGAGCATTTTGCTCGTGATTGTGTGGTTCGGGATTATCACACGGGTGTTAAGATCGTTCCGTTTGACTATTCGCGGAACGGGTTTACGTTGATATACCTCGTTTTTGTCTTTTTCCCCTCTTCCCTCATCAAATAAACCTCCAAATCAGCCTCGCGTCCCTCGAAATCAACCTAACCAAACCTGCAAAAAAAAAAACCTTTGTTCTTTGGGCGAACTTGCCGTCACAGAACGTAGGCTTTAAGCGAAGTTAAGGTCCAAGCGAAGTTAGGGTCCAAGCGAAGTTAGGGGACAAGCGAAGTTGTCATAACTTCGCCATTGCTGTTCACAGAATTCTGTTTTTGACTCTTGAATCACCATTCTTTCAACTATGAATTCGATAAACATCACAGAGCTGGTAAAGATGGAGGTTGAAGTCGGTTCAGCAACTAAAGCTCCGAAACTGCTTAAGGTTACCGATTTCGTTGCGTGGAAAGATAGATTTGAACAGTATGTGAAGTATCAAGACGCAAAGATGTGGGTTTGCATTCAAGACGGGTACATTCCTCCAACGTCCTTGTTTGAGGGTCGTGAACAAATTAAGAAGTACAGTAAGATGGAAGATAATGAAAAGAAAATGTATGAGGCAGAATGTAAAGCGCATGCAGCTATAACAATGGCACTTCCACAAGAGATTCTACATACTTTCAAAAAATACAAAATCACTTGTATTTTTTCAGCTAGAGCGGCTTTAAGACTTCTGATATTCTTTTCACTAGCTTTTATTTTTACCGAGTAACTGTTTTCTTTAGTTTAGAATAGTGATAATCTTCTTTTTAGTTTTTAAATTGAGTGTCCAAACTAACAAACTGATCAGTTAACGTTTTCAATTGATCAGACAGGTTTTCACATTGTTCACAATGAAGTTCAGAACTTACCTCAGAGAGCTGATCGTTCACTTCTGCCATGTACGCTTGATCTTCTCCCATTTCTTTGTCACCTCCTCCAGTTTCGATGTTTACCAGATTTGCCTGTTCGAACACCTCATCAACTTGTATATTCCAGTTGTATCCACCGTTTTGTTGAGATACCATAGCCTTGTTTTCACTTCCACCCCCATTCTGTTGAGTAGGTCTGTTTTGGCTTCGTTCGACTCTCTCATTTGTACACTCTTTAGCAAAGTGACCATTTTGTTGACAGTTATAACAACGAACTTTTGACTTATCAAACCTCGGTCTTTCTCCAACGAACTTTCTACCAGTTTTCTTCATAAATCTATTTACCCTTCTTACTATCATAGCCATCTGCCACTGCAGATCCATTTCTTCAAGATCATCAGCATCGATCTGATCATAGTCTTCATCCAAAGTTGAAGAATTTTTATTTGCTGCTAATTATTCATGTTTTATTTGTGGGTTGACGTACTTTAATTGTATATTATCTATCATTATAATAAGATACATTTATAGATATGTTTGTTTTGTTTTGCCGCTTACGTTCGTGTGTGAGAGAAGGAGTTACCATTTGCTGAGCACGTTCGTAGTTGGAGGGCATTCATGGAAGAAGACTTTGGCATCATGTTTCATTCGCATATTACTTGCTAAGTCTTTTCCATTATCTAGCTTATTAACTTTTTATATTATTTTTGTTTTTATTTTTAGGTTTTTAATGTTTTGTAGTCCGACTTTATTTTTATTTTTCTTATTTTTATTTTATGTCGTCCTTATCCTTGCATTGAGGACAATGCAAAATTTAAGTGTGGGGATAGGATATTTGAGTCGTAGTTTAAATCAAGTTTATGTTAAAAAAAAATTTGAAAAAAAAAATTTGAAAAATGTTTTAAAAATGTCTCTTGAATATAGTTTTTTGCGTTAAAGTGGGAGATGATGAATTTATCGAAAATTGGTTTTTCAAACTACTAATAATATGAGATAAATAATAGAAAGCGCACTTAACTTGGGATGTGTCGGTAGGCTCAGCCTTGAAAATGAAAGGGCAACGATGTAACATTCGTTACTTTTCAAACCCGAAAATCCGACCGTTTTAAATTTTCGGTTTTTCTTTATAAATATATGTATAAAACATATTATAATATCCAACTCCATAATAAAATATACATTCAACGTTTCTAATCCCCGATGTGATACCCGGCATTTTCAGTTAAAACCTGTTGACTGTGTCAGTAAACCCGGTTAGTTCTGTTAACTAAGTTAATGAACTCCCATGCATATAGTGTCATGTATGCATACATTGAGTCAGTGGTGTCGTTGGTGACCTAAGTGAGAGTAAGTAGTTATTGATAACTAGAATAATAAACTTGTCACACATGTTATAATATATGATAGGTTATAATAAATTTGTCACACATGATATGTTACATGCATTATATGTGGTGGGTGAAATTGTATTACATGCTACATGATTAGTTGTTGTATACTTATATGCTGTAGGAGAAGTGAATAATTAAAATAATATAACCTATGATATATTACATGACAAGTAACAAAAAGACTAGTACACAACATATGGTCACTAGAAAATGTTTATAATAGAATGTAACATGTCATATGTAATAAAAACTAAAGTTTAATAAAATTAATTGTGTCTTAATGATTGAGTTAATGATGATTAAATGACAATTAAGGTTATAACTTTCTTTGTCTTCCTTTTGGCCGTCCATATCACATCACACACACATACATTTTATTTTTCTAAAACACTCTCAAAATATCATAATCAAGTCAGGTGATTCTTGGAACAAATAGTGATATAGCATTGATCAAGCAATTAAGTAAGCATGATTAATATATATTTTGTTTATGTTTCTTTGATTAGGGAATGTGGGATTGAGTATCCAAACACATGTAATCATAAGAAATAAAAAAGATGATGATGATTTTAAAAGAAATTGTGTGTCTTGTCATAAAAGAAAATATGAAAACCTTTTGCACATAAATATTATTTTATAAATCAGTAAAATAATGATATACATGATATTTGTTATATAAAATGGTTCCTTGATGATTAAAGATCATAAGGATATATGAATCATGATTTTTGCGACTTTTGGTTTGAATCTTCTTGTTGACAGATTATGTGTTTTAGATTGTAGATTATATAACATGATGCTAAGTTCATGTTTCTGATTGATTTGTGATACTATGATTAAGTAATTTGAATCTAGTTTACAAAAATTCAAGAATCATAATTTTTGGACTTTGTTTGACTAGTATTTATTAATTTACAAAATCGGGTTGCAATCCTGATTGAAAGAGAAATTTGCTGAGCTGTGTTGTAAATTGTATAACTTGATATTGAAAATAGATATGGGTGTTATTCCACTTCTGGAATGTTATAAATTGAATTAGGAATCCAATCCAATTGGTCTTGTATCAATTGAACATATATGGAACTTTTAGCAAATATTTACATTCGTTTGTGCTGATAAGGTAGCTGAAAATAGGTTGCTATAGTGTATGAATTTTCATGATTTTTGTGACTGTTGAAATATTACAAGAAAATTTTATGTTTATCCTAATACTTGAAATTATCTGTGGAAATTATTTGGTAAATTATTTGAATTTTTTGACTGGTTAGAAAAATAGGTTTTGGTGACTTAAAACCTGCCCAAATTTATCCAGCATGCTGTTTGGTAAAAATAGTTGTAGTTTGTACAAAGATTGTTGTGTTATATTGGAATTTGACTTTATTGGTCAACTTGAAATTATTTGACTAAATTATTGGTCTTACTTATGAGAAATGAAATTGGTAAAAGTGTGACTTAGTCATAGGGTTGCATGAAAAATGATTAACTGCAAATTACATGATCTATTGTTAGGTTGCGACTATGAATATCTTATGATTATTTTAAGTCTAGATAATTGGTCAAAAGCCACCAACGGGTCGTCGGTCAACATTTAGGGTCAACGACAATATTTTTAGTCAACGGTCAACAACATGGACCTTTTGGTCAAAAGTCAACGAAAGTGAAACTTTGGTTAAACATTTAATAATCTGTGGGACTGTTTGGATACTAAGGATTCTAGGAATCGCTTAGAAAATACTTATAGTGCTTGTATGAATATCTACATTTTACAACTTGTCAGTTAATATTAATTTTAATGCTTTTAATTCTAGTTTGTGACGTGTAGGACCGATTCGGGACTCGGTTTCCCAACGATTCACGGGGCAACGTGTTAGAGTGCGGAATCCTCTAACACGGCGATTCGGTGGTGATCAACGGGCACGTAGGTACGATTCCTAAAGGGGTTTGACGCCTAGGATTGGAGGAAACGACCAAGAACACGAAGAACAGTGGAGAGAGTTTCTGTAGGCTGCTGGTTCGTGAGTGGTGTAAACTGTTCTCTCTGCATGTGAAATTTCCCAAGTAACGTTTATATACCGAAGACTCATTCGGTCGAATGAGATACTCATTCGATCGAATGAGATATGGCTCGATCGAATGAGACCTGGTTAGATCGAATGAGATCTGGTTCGATCGAATGAGATCTGGTTCGATCGAATCAGTCACTGATTCGATCGAATCAGCTTCGTTTGACATTTTCAGTACGTTAACTTGTTTTCACGATCGTTGGTTTCATGTTGAACCAATCCTGATAGAACTGGGGACATACATGTGACATTTCATGTCCTAACAAACTCCCCCTTGGAGCCAGTTCTATTTGCCTGTAACCAATCGAGTAACTCCCCCTTGGAGTTATCTCACTCTCTCTTTTCTCAAAACTAGTGGTGCATACGTTGCATCCACAAACTCCTTTCTTCATGGAGTTCTCTCTTGATCAAATGGTACAGTCAGTCAGACCTACCATAGGTTCCGCATATCCTGAGACGCTGTCAATTGGAATTTTGGATTAACATTTAAGCACAGTTGTATTAGATTTGTAAAATTGACATTAAAGCATAATCTATCACAATATTCCAAATCATATTTCATTCAATTCAAAACAATTACAATCAGAAGATTTAACTTTGAATTACAACAAGAAACAAGATAAACGAAAGACATGACAATTAATCTTTAGTTTCTTGGGCATACTTCTTCTGTTGTTCTTTCCAATTTGATCCTGCATGTATGTCATAGGCAAAGCAAATCCTAATGACATTTCTGTACGTTAACGCTTGCTCTATGTCTTCAGGAGCATAAAGAATCTCTGTCTTGTACAACGTATAGACATCCTCCCTTGACAAATTTGTGAGCCACATTGGATCAAAAATACGAATTGTGCTCCAGTTTCCATAGTCATTGAGCACAATAACTGCCTCATGCAGTCTTCCATCATAGTACCAATGCCTGAATGATTTGTAGAAGTCCTGCTTCATCTTTCTCAGAGGAATCTTCTTCATTGTGAGTGGTGGCATGTACTTCAAGATAACTTTTGGCCTGTTGGTGATCGGATCGATCTCCTTTTTGCTTATATATCTCTTCGGCCTTTGTGGTGTGATCATCTTCCATTTTGTGTTGTACTCTTTTCGCAATACACTCTGATAATACGTGGCGAATGGAGATGAGTTGGCGTATAGCATATCAAGATAATTCAGACGGTTCAGATCATAAGTAGGAAGGGTCTTCAAATCAGTAATACGTTGAAAGTATTCAACCCCCCTTTCTCTCTTGACAGCTACACAGTTAAGATCCTTCAGACATGCCCAAGCGATAATTTCTCCTGAAGTTCTGCGACCCTTCATCTTATATGACGTTGTATGAGGAATGGTCGGCTTCGCTTGTCGTCTGGATCTAATCTTCTCAAGAATAGCATTGAATGCTTTCTTGCATTCCTCGGTTTTCTCTAAAAAATCGGCTTGATCCGCTTCAGAAGGCTGTTCCATATTGTTTGACCTTTCTTCAGCCTTCTTCTGTATTTCCTCCTCTGTTACATTTTGGAAGAAACTTGCAGAGTTAGGAAGATCGTCATTTTGAGACGTATAGTATTCAGGATACTCTTCCTTTGACAAGTCTTCCATTTCAACTTCATCAAATTGAGAAGGATCGACGTGTGAGGGATCAGTGGCCGTTGATGATGATGAATCAGGTGTAGCAGCAGAAGAAGACATTTGATCTGTTGGAGGCAAAGCCAGATACTTGCCTGTTTCTACGTTGGATAATTCAAACATTTGTTCCAATTCTTCTTCTGTGAAATTATGAGAAATTTCACCTTCTTCCAAGTCTCCACTTGCGAAGTTTCGCTGCTCATTTGGATTGTCCAGTAAAAACGTGAAAAATTCTGCTGCAGTTTTTGATTGCAGCGGTTGGACATTGAACGGATCATCATCACCTGTTTGATTAAACAACCACAATTTAACAACAATTTTAAGTAAACATATGTAATATCATAAACATGAAATACAATATCATTACATATGAAACTGAGTCTATACAAAAATCATCATTTAACAGGATTTAACATTTAAGTCCTCACTACATTCACTCAATTCACTCTTTAGTACCTTCACCTCCATCATCTGAAGAGTCAAGTTCGTCTGTGTCCACATCAACATTTGATGGACCTTCCAAACGTAGAACATCTCCTTTCAATTCGGTTACTTTCGCCTCAAGGCTTAGATTTGACTCTCTTAGTTCCTTGATAGAAGAGCCCTGATCAGCGACAGTCGCATTCAGCTGACTGTTTTCAATTCTGAGCATGTCGTTTTCGGCTCGAAGTTGGGCAATCTGCTCATCTCTCAGTCTATTTTGCTCTTCTTGCCGTCTATTCTGCTCTTCTTGCCGTCTATTCAGCTCTTCTTGCTCAGTCTTGAACATGAACATCTTCATCATAGCCTTGTGAAGATCAGCTATTTCTGTTGCAACCTGAGGAGGTATAGACATTTCAGGTTGAGGTTGAGTAGTTGGTTGTGGTGCTGATTGTGTTGCTGGTTGCTGTGTTGGTGGCGGTGCTTGTTGAACGGGAGGAGCAGCAGACGAAGTCCCAACTGATTGTAACATTTGAGGACGTGGGGGATCAGAAAATAAACTCCGATACTTCCTTGTAACCTTCTTCTTTTGTCTCTTCGCAGGCCTTTCTTCGCCCGCAACATCCTCTGCCCTAACCTCACCAGCAAAGTGCACATCTGATGCACTTGCTTCATCACCAGCATCCAGAACCTCAACATTAAAGAATGAATCAGCCTCTTTTTCGGCATCTGTTCTGGTGTCTGCCGGTACCGCTTCCTCCTCAGTGTCAGATTCGTCGCTGGTTTTCTGATAGGGTAAGTTCTCGACGTCTGAATCACTGGCGGCATTCCTCCACTTCCTCTTCGGAGGAGCCTTGTAAGACGGATTTGTCACGTGCCCAAAGCACCTTTTGTGTGGCGGTCTTGTGGGGCGGTCTTTGTAAGATTTTAAACGGTTGAGAGTTTCGTTCTTCATGTGGTCCAGTTTCACCACATCACCCTCATTTTCTTTCAGTAGACCCGGAGCTTGACTATCGACGATCATTTGCACAAATCTCGGGTACTGTAGAAATTTCTCGCCCGCCCCTTGTTTTATTGTCAGATTTTCCACCATATGGCTGAAGGTCATTTGCGAGAAGTTGTAGGGGCGGTTCATCACTAATGCAGCCATTGTGAACTGCATGCTTTCCCTCAATTTGTCAAAACTTGTTCTTTGAGGCCCTAAGCAGTGCATCACCACGTGTGCAAGATATTTGAACTCTGGACACAGATTGGATTTATGGAGTAGACCGGAATTCAGGTCACCATCGTACTTCATTCTTGCAAAACATCCTCTGGTTCCAGCAGGATGTAACCCAGTAGGATCTGAATCAGCATCAGCAAACCCACAGACTTCCCTGAGGATTTGGGCAGATACAACAATTCCGTGCCCTCTAACATTGGAGCGAATTACCGACGGCACAACAGTTTTGTCGTGCAAGGCATTCCTCCAGAATTCCTGTTGAATTGACATAATGGGTTCTACTACCCTTGAGATAGGTCCGTGAATCCTGGACCGTTTCAGGAATTTGATCATTGTTGCAAAGTCTTTCCCATGGCTTGCCTTTTCGTCGAGAAAGGCTACAATATTGTGCTTGATTGATGTTTTGAAGGGAACGAAAACTTCTGCAACTTCAGCCATTTTATCTGCAATCATAAACGTATTAGAACGAACAGATATCGAGAAGACTGAATTCGTTTAACATTTTTAAACATTCTGGACTTGTTCAATCGAATGAGTCAAGATTCGATCGAATGAGCTACTCATTCGATCGAGTGATCTACTCATTCGATCGAGTAAGATCTAGTTCGATCACAGACAGTCGAATGAGATAGATATCATCTTTGACCTCTGATTCGATCGAACTACAGATCGAATAAGTCTCATTCGATCGAACAAGAGACTCGTTCGATCGAGTAGACTGATTCGACTCCTTCAAACTCAGCCCAGAAACTGCAGAAATCCGATCGACATTTTCGATCGTTTAAGGATACGCGACACACAGATAGCACCAGTTGATGTTTAAGAACATGTATCAACATTAAACTAAAAGACTTAAACGATTAAAAACAGTTCAATATCAGTTTCGTTCTAAAGTTCGTTTCCGAGAACTAAAACGACCAAAAACATGATCAAAACACGGTTAAAAACCAAAAAAACTTACATTTTATTGATGTACGTGAAAAATCGAATAAGATGGACGGATCAAAACGAGGGTTTCACGTAAACAATTTTGAGAGTAAATTTTCGTAAATTTTTTCGAATAATACTGACCGATCGAATGAGTCTGAGTATTTATACTGTTTCTGGACTCATTCGATCGAATGGACTTGTTCGATTGGACCAATCGATCGAATGAGAGTCTATTCGATCGAAAAAGTCTCTCGCAACACTTCTCATTCTCACAACAACTGACTCGATCGAATCGGCTCATTCGATCGATTTACTCGATCGAATAGCAACATATTCGATCGAATGAGGGACAAACTTTGGAAAAAATAAACTTTTAAACTTTTTATTCCCTGCCATCGATCGTGGTGCCTTTGAACTTGCAAGAAAACATAAACTTTTGATACTTGGTTAGTTTTCTTAGACATTTTCCGATAATGAGAGCTTAGTTCCTACAGAACATATAGATCATAAGACATTAGTAAACACACGGAAAAATATCAGGCACAACCATATTTGGGTTTCCATTGTCACTTCTTCTTTCTTTCATGCACAGTCGGTTGCGCAGATAAACATTTAGCAACCTGCATGAAGTTTTCTTTCATTCCTACACACTGGATAAACATTTAGTAGGAATAGACAGGGATCAGACTACCTGTCACGATGATTTCTCATCGATTTTCAAACAAACAGAACTAAATAAAATGAAAAATAAATAGAAATAAAACATTTTTTTTTACAGGGAGGGACAGGGATCAGACTGCCTGTCACTGGATGATTTCTCATCAACATTAAATCAGAATAAAAATAAAAATAATTCAGAATAAAAATCTTTTTGAATTTTTTATAATATTTAAACTAAAATAAACAACTGTATAAGACTTAAAATACAATATTTTTGGTTGAGAAGGATCTATAATAAGAAATCATACAGACTTGTTTGACTATCTACTGAGACTTTTCGAGATTTTTCACATGTTTTTGATTTTTCTTAATAAAAGAGTATATAATATTAAACTAGGCATAATGAACATTCTTTTTGTGAGAGAGATCCGAACATGGGATCAGTACTGACATTGTAGCACTCAGTAAGTTCAATATAATTTCTTTTTGATCGATACATATTACCAATGCGATTATGGGTATATTTGTCCATTTAAACTTAAACAAACATCCTCTCGTCTGTCAATGACCATTTGAAATTGCTTGTGATCACAGCTATGTATCCCACCATATTTTGATTGACTCATGTAGGACCTCACAACATATTGAACAGTCAAATCGGCGCATCTTATTTTGACGAACGACCATAAGCTTATAGGATCCCCTTTGTTAGCTTTTCATCAAATATTGTTGCTTTTCTCATTCTTGCGAATTTAATTAGCAACTTGATGATTTTATCATGTTTTCACATACGTGTTCGGTATTCATCTACTTGTCCCAAAATCATTTATTTTATATTTTTTTTTTCAGGAGATATCCAAGTTATCAGCGCTGTCCAGGTCGATACTTACGTATCACAGAGGGAGATAATAACTTTAGATATACCAGTATGGAAGAGCGCTGTCCAGGTCGATACATACATATCACAGAGGGACATCATTCCAAAACCGGTGGAGCATAAGATATTTAATACAGATATCCAAGTTATCAGCGCTGTCCAGGTCGATACTTACGTATCACAGAGGGAGTTAATAACTTTAGATATCACAGCATGGAAGAGCGCTGTCCAGGTCGATACTTACGTATCACAGAGGGAGATCATTCCAAGGCCGGTGAAGTATAAAATATTTAATACTCCTCCTTAATCAACGTTTAAAGCAATTGATTTAGAAGGGACTTTCGATGAAAGCAGACCTGCAACACGAAGATCTAACATTCTTTAAGAATTTAGCTTTTGGGGGAACCAATTTGGGCCGATGGTAATTCGTGTACGTGTGATAAGACATATCCTCAATTGATATTGGTCTTTAGACAGTGACGTCTCGTCAATTTATCTTAGATGTACACCCATAGCTGACAATCTAAATGATTTAGATAGGTCAAATCCAGACTCAATTCAGTAAGATAAGCCTACCAATATATCACATTAGTACTATGCATGACCAATTTTTCACTTTATATCTTTTTAACATCATGCTACTGTCAGTGTGCCATCACTTCCCAAAGGTTGGATACAATTTCTCATTTTCTGAATATATGAATGTTTTTGGATAAAAAAAAATTTAAATTATTTCGCCCCGATCAAGTCAAAGTCTTCAGGTAAACGGCTATCCTGACGATCCAATGGATCAGCTGGACCGACCACATACGAGTATGTGTCCTTCTAACTAAGTATGAACGACTATTTTTCAGCGAAAGAATAAAAACACATCATAAACCGCCCCGGTCACTTTCAGTCATCTGGTTAATGGTTATCCTCATAATCTACTAGTAGAAGTAAGGGCCAAACATATCCGAAGATATGTCCTTCAAACTGAAGCAACCGACATAATTCTAAGCGATAGTGACGTTTTTTTTTTTTTTAATATAAGGAAAATGAGAATAAGCTATACAGAAATAAAAATCTTTTTGATGTCTCAGTATGATGGCGTCTGTGTACTATCATCTTTCTTGTAACAAGATCAACTTCTCAAAATTTTTAAAATTTTTGATGTTTTTGGGTTTTTGTATTTTATATTGTTTTTGGTTTTTCTTGAAACCTTTCTCCCCCTAAAAAATTATAAAAACAAAATCTTTTTGGATTTTTTTTAAATTTTTAAGAAAAGGAAAAATGAAAAACAATTTAAATGATATCTTCAGGAACATCATTTGATTGACGTTTAACGCCGTTGATCTCTAGCAAATATAAAAACCGTGGTTTGTCAAATGATTTAGTGAAGAGATCAGCGCGTTGTTCCTGAGTGGGGATTTTTACCACATCGATTAACTTCTTTTCGTAACAGTCACGAAGGAAGTGATATCGAATTTCGATGTGCTTTGTTTTGCTAAAATGGACAGGATTTTTGGTAATTGAAATTGCAGCAGAATTATCAATATATATGGGAGTAGTAGAACATTCAATACCGTAGTCACGCATCTGTTGCTGAATCCAAATAACTTGAGAACAGCAACTGGCAGCCGCAATATATTCCGCCTCAGCTGTTGAAGTGGAGACTGACGTCTGCTTTTTGCATTGCCACGTTACTAAACGACTTCCAAAGAACTGACATCCTGCTGTTGTTGATTTGTAATCGAGTTTACAACCACCATAGTCCGAATCACTATACGCATGTAGATCAAAGTTATCATCCTGAGGATACCAAAGACCCCAATCTGGAGTACCCTTCAGATAACGCAAAATTCTTTTGACTGCAATAAGATGGGAGACCTTCGGCTTTGACTGGTAACGTGCACAGAGACACGTAGCAAACATTATGTCCGGCCGAGAAGCAGTCAGGTACATTAGAGATCCGATGATCCCTCTATAGTGAGTTGGATTGATCAATTCACCCTTCTCGTCAGGATTAATCCCGTGATTAACCTCTAACGGAGTTCCCTGTGAAGAGGAACTCAACATCTCGAACCGTTTCAAGATGTCATTGACGTATTTTGTCTGGTGAATGAAGACACCGGAGTCTGTTTGATCAACCTGAAGTCCTAAGAAGAACTTCATCTCACCCATGGAGCTCATTTCAAATTTTTCTTGCATCACTTGTTCAAACTCCTTGCATAGTGTTTTATTCGTGGACCCGAAAATGATGTCGTCCACATACACTTGTACCATAATGAGATCTCCTTCTTTCTCCTTTGTAAATAACGTGCAGTCGATCGTTCCTCTTCTAAACCCGTTGTTCAGAAGGTGTTTGGATAGTTCCTTGTACCAAGCTCTCGGGGCTTGGTGAAGACCGTATAAAGCCTTGTTGAGCAGGTAGGCTTTGTCCTTGTGATTTGGGTCTTCAAAACCTGGAGGTTGTGCCACATATACTGTCTCTTCGATGTGACCGTACAAAAAGGCACTCTTGACGTCCATCTGATATACTTTGAATCTCTTGAAAGACGCATACGCCAAGAACATCCGGATTGCCTCCAAACGCGCAACCGGAGCATACACCTCATTGTAGTCTAGGCCCTCGATTTGCCTAAACCCTTGGACCACCAGGCGGGCTTTGTTGCGAACAATCACTCCACGATCGTCGCGTTTACATTTGAGTACCCACTTAGTGCCAATTTTCTTCTGTCCTTTGGGGAGATCCACCAGCTTCCACACACCAAGTCTCTTGAACTGTAATAATTCTTCTTGCATGGCTGAGACCCAGTTAGCGTCTTTCAGTGCATCGGTGATGCTGCGTGGTTCTTCTTGTGCTAAGAAGCATTCATGGGCATTTAGCGCAACTGATCCTGACTCCATCATTTCAGTGTAGAGGCCAAAATTCAGTTGACGACGTGTTTTGACACCCTGTTGAATGTCCCCTATAATGTTGTCTTGTGGATGATCATGTTCAGTCCTGACCACCGGATTGTCAGGAACGACAACATTTTGTTCCAAGTTAGTTAAGTTCGGCTCAGGAACTGGAGCGGTTGGTGCCTCTGAAGTAGACGTTAGAGGCTGATCTGCATTTGACGCTTCTTGATTTGACGATGAAGGTTGCGGAGTAACCTGTGTCGGTGCCGATTGTACATCATCTGTTGGTGATTCATCTTCAGATTCAGATTCGGATGACTCTTGAACTTGCTCGCTAGACTCTGTGGAGGAAGACGATGATGGACCAGGATGAGGTGAAGATTGCTGTGATTCATCAGGAGGTGCATTTTGCGCCTCATACATCATTTGAATAGCAACCTCATACAGATTGAATGACTTGAACAATTTGTCAAAATCAAACAACCACTCTTCTCCTGACCCCTTGGCTGGTTCTGTGTAGCGTTGAACGTCGACATGGTACCATTCTTCAACTAATTTTGTTGATCTGTTGAAGACCCTTTTGAGAGGTACGCTGTAACCCAGAAAATAACCGTTGATGATCTTCTCCTCGAACTTATTACCGACTTGCCTTTTAAGTAACGTGCAAAGAGCTCCAAATGGTTCCAGGTGCTCTAAATTAGGTCTCCGTCGTTGAAGAAGCTCGAAGCTTGTCTTGCCGTGGCGCTTGACAATGCCTACCCGATTCAATGTGAAACAGGCGTTGGCAATTGCCTCACTCCAAAACGTGACAGGCAACACTGAGTCTGCTAACATTGTTCTAGCTGTCTCGATTAACGTTCGATTTTTCCTTTCAGCAACCCCATTCATTTGTGGAACATACGGGGCACTGAACTCCTGAACAATACCTCTTTCTTTGCAGAAGTTGTCAACATTCGCATTCTTAAACTCTGTACCGTTATCTGTACGCATTCTCCGAACCTTCAGATTGTACTGTGACTCAAGAGTTGTAACTAGCAGATTTATACACCCAAATGTCTCGGACTTTGCTTTCAAGAAAAACACCCAAGAGAATCTCGAGTATTCATCAGTAACCACTAGACAGTATGAGTGCCCAGAGATACTTTTGACGCTGATTGGGCCAAAAAGATCCATATGAAGGAGTTCCAATGGAATATCAATCGAGTGGAAACTCTTAGACTTGTGAGACCTTTTTACTTGCTTTCCCGCTTTGCACTGCACACACGAATCAGGGAGACGGAAACTTCTCAGATTAACTCCCTCAACTAGCCTGTTATGCACAAGCTTGTTCATGTTCCTGACATTAATGTGTCCCATCCGTTTATGCCATATGACAGTATCACGTTCGGATGCCTTGGACACAAAACATGTCTCCGTTGGAGACGATGACCCTGCCTTAGCCATATCCAGAATGTAGAGATCACTCTGGCGTGCGGCTGACATTAAAACCTTGTCTTCAGAAATGGTGAAATCCTTAGCCAAGATGTGGCAGTCTCGATCATCAAACATAACTTTGAAACCCTTGTCGCAGATTTGACTTATCGACAACAGGTTGTTCTCCAACTCCTTGATGAAATTAACCTTATCAAACGAAATTCGCCCATTAGAAACAATTCCTTGGGCCGTGATGTAACCACCTTGATTTCCTGCAAAGGAAACAGCACCTCCTTTTATCTGTCTGACACTGGATAGGAGATTCATGTTTCCAGTCATGTGCCTGGAAGCTCCTGAGTCGATGATCCACATGTTGAATCTTGGATCATACAGAGCAACCTACACACAAAAAGAAAAAGGTTTAAATATCATTGGAAACCCAAGCCTTTATGGTCTTGGGTTTTCCATTATCATCACGAATTAACAATTCAATCCATTTACCCTCATTAACACTGTTTTCTGGTTTGACATCGTTATCAACAGTGTTGTTTTTCTTTTGTTTCCAACTATCAGTCTTCTTCTCAACATGTTTGACATAACTGGTTGAAGACTGACTTTCACTTGTTGAAGTGGAAACGTTTGGGCTTGAGGGATTCGGTGATCTGTGTGGTGAGGTTGACTGAGGTTTCCTAGGAGAAACCGACCGCGGTGTGTGAGACCGAGTTTGACTTTGAATGTCAACGGTCGGTCGCCTCATAGGAGTTGACTTGACATATCTAGGATCCATGTAATTGTAACAGAATCTTGCTATATGGCCAACCTCTCCACATGAGAAACAGTAGTTTCTCCCCCTTTGACGTGGTGGAGAGAAATAACTTTGTTGTTGTTTGTTACCATAGTACCCCTTTGATTTGACATATTGGGGTGAAGTTTGTCTGGGAGGGGGTTTTTGAAAATTATGTTTTTCATTAAAGTTACCCTCCTTGACAAACTGGGTACCATGTTCCACATGCACTTTCTCAGATTTATGATTAAACTTGTTCTTCTGAGAATTACTTGTTGTTGCCTTTGATTTAGATGTGGATGGGCCTGACTTAGTTGTGGAACCTAAGTCTGTGGCAACAACATTTGGTTTGGTCTCAGGAGCCGAGTCAATGACTTCTTTACCCTTGGACTTTGAAATTTGTTCTGTGTCCTCGGGTGTTTTAACATTTGAGTCATCATCTGGCACAGCTCCTGGTGTGCTCACAAATTGGTTCAGCACAGGGGGTGGGACATTGTGATATCCCACACCTTTTTCCTTTTTGCACCGGAACTCGGGGATAATGTGTTCTAGCAAATAAGAGGAATTGGAGTAACTTTTTAATTTGAAAGTCAATGATTCAAGATCAGCTTTTGTGTTCTCCATTTCCTTTTTCAAGACATTATTTTTATTGATATGAAAATTTATAGAATCTTGTTGATTTAGAACACATATCTCCAATTCCTTGTTCTGACGCTTAAGGCTATCAACTTTTTCTTTAAAAGCAGACTCTTTCTGCTTCCAAGCCTTGTTTTGTGCAAGAGCGTCAGTCAGTTCAAGTAAAGATCTTGAGGCTGCTTGTTTATAAGCCTCGAGATCTTCAATTCTCTCTTTCAGAGAATGAATTTCTTGTTCAGACATATCACATTTTAAACATTTGGTATTTTCTGGTTTGGGAGTAGTAGGGTTAGAACTTACCTTGGCATCATTTGACGTCTCTGCCATGAACGCGAAGTAAAGATTCCCTGCTCTTTCCAGAAAAGATGCAGACTTTGCTTTTGACAGTACCTTGTTGACTTCTTCAACAGTAGCAGCTTCTGCAGGAATTGTTGAACTTGGACATGATTGAGGAACATTTGACTCTTTTGCTTGATCCTCCTTAATCTCCACTGATGACACTTCAGCTTCTTGCTCTCCTTCATTCATTTCAGTAGCTGGCTCCTCGACAACGTATTCTTCATCAGTTGAGGAATCATCAGACCCAGATTCTGAGTCTCCATCCACAATGGTGATGTCAGCCATGTTAATGCTGAAGTTCCAGGACTCGCCTTCATCACCTTGAACAGCAAGAGCAGCTTCATTGTTGATGTTGGCGTTGTTCGCTGTTGTTTGATTCTGAGGGACCAGTTGTCTCTCATTGTTGACATTTGCAGCTGCTGCAGCAGGAGTAGATGAAGTTGAAGTAGTTCGGAAGGGATATTGGTGACCTTCCCTCTTTGGTTTAGAGCACTCCTTAGCAAAATGACCAAGTTCGCCACAGTTGTAGCATTTAACTTTTGTTTTATCAAAACCAAACTTGGATTTATTGTTGATTGAAAGAGCTTGGCCTGTTTTCTTAGCCCACTTTCTAGCCCTACGGAACGCGCTGCCAAGTGCCCACATTATATCGATGCGTTCCATATCGTCTTCATCTAGCTGTTCATAGTCATCGCTGTCCAGATGACTGTTGCCAAGTTTACCAGCCACCATTAAACTGTATGATTCAATTATTGTGCCTAACGTTGCCATATGTTCTTTGGCAACTTCCACCGTTACCTTTCCCAAGCCTTCAGTGTTTAACGTTGCCTTTTCAGTTGACTTGGGTCCGGAGTTAGAACTTGAATTTCCGGAATTTGATGTGGGTGGTGCAGAAGATCTCGTTTCGGTCCCCTTAGATTGATTTGACATTGAGGAGACAAACGCAGTCTTCATTGGAGCATGGTCATTTGAATCTGACATTTGAGAGTTTGACATGTACAGCGACTTGTCAGATGTTGCTCTGGGTTTCCTGGAGGATGCTCTTAATTCAGCGTCTTCCTGTCTGATTTCTTTTATAAAGTCAGAAAGAAGAATCGTCTCCAATTGATGACTTCTTCTCATCACAGTCAGGAAGGTGTTCCAGCTTGTTGGGAGTCCTTGAGCGAGACATCTAACCTTTTCAGTCCCTGTTGTTTTGACATTATAGGACTTTAACTCTGACATAAGATGATAGAACCTTGACAGCAACGATTCAATGTCTTCTCCGGATTCTGGACCAAACAAATCAAATTCACGCTTTAGCTCCCGTGCGTGAATTTCTTTAAGTGACTCAGATCCTTCGCATCGTTCAACCAGTGCGTTCCAAAGTGTTGATGCTGTTGTGAACTGGTTAAACTGATGGAAGAGATCGCTGGAGAGAGATTGAGACAGTAAGGAGAAGGCTTTCTTCTCAGCATCAAAGGCTATCTTTTGTTCTTCTGACAGCCTAAAGTAGCTCAGGCTTTCACCATCATCGTTTGTAGGATGCACCCACGATGTCTGAACCGCTTCCCATAGTCCAGGATTCACACCTGTGATATGAATCTGGAATCTTGTCTTCCAGGTAGTAAACTCATTGAGTGCCATCAACTTTGGAGGCTTGTTGAAGCTTCCAGATTCTGAATCACTCTCAAGGATCGATTGGATCCTTTTGTTTGTACTTGAACTGGCAGCCATGTTTGCTTCTTTGCTTCAATCTTTGATCTTTTAATCGAAAGTGACTGATTCGATCGAGTGAGTGTTCTGATTCGATCGAATGTGTTCTTTATTCGATCGAATGTGTGTTGATTCAATCGAATGACTGACTGATTCACTGTTCTGGTCTTCCGAAGCTTATCCGATCGAATACGATCTAGTTCGATCGAATGAGGTGACAGGTTCGATCGAATGGATGTCCGGTTCGATCGAAAGGGTTCTGGCAGTCGACTAAGAAAGAGATCGAATGGGTGGATCGAATCTAAGACTTGTTCGATCGACTGGAATCAGGTTCGATCGAAAGGATGAACTGATTCGATCGAATGGACTTGGCGCAGATCACGGCGGGAAAAACTGATTCGGTCAAAATTCAAACTGGTTCGATCGAATAAGGGGCTTATTCGATCGAATGAGTTCCAAAAATACGACTTGTTCGATCGGGATTTCTGGAATTTCCAAACTTAGAAGATTTGACCAGATTTTCGGTTGTAAACTCACTAACACGAATCCAAGTTGATTTGGAAGCAAAATATGACTCTTTTAAGTGTATTAACACTCAAACAATTAACCAACCAAACAAAAATGGATCAAACGATTAAAAACGAAGAACACGATGAATGTTCTTGATAAAACCCGGAATTTTAACACCAAATCTTGAGATCAAAAACCAAAATATATGACTTTTATGAGTTTTTGATAAGAACACCAAGAACAAAAACACTAGTTTTCGAAAATTTTTCAAGCAAAATATATGATTTTCACGAGAAAAACACGAATATCACCACGAATCTTTCGTGAATCAAGAACCTTAAGCTCTGATACCACTTTGTAGGACCGATTCGGGACTCGGTTTCCCAACGATTCACGGGGCAACGTGTTAGAGTGCGGAATCCTCTAACACGGCGATTCGGTGGTGATCAACGGGCACGTAGGTACGATTCCTAAAGGGGTTTGACGCCTAGGATTGGAGGAAACGACCAAGAACACGAAGAACAGTGGAGAGAGTTTCTGTAGGCTGCTGGTTCGTGAGTGGTGTAAACTGTTCTCTCTGCATGTGAAATTTCCCAAGTAACGTTTATATACCGAAGACTCATTCGGTCGAATGAGATACTCATTCGATCGAATGAGATATGGTTCGATCGAATGAGACCTGGTTAGATCGAATGAGATCTGGTTCGATCGAATGAGATCTGGTTCGATCGAATCAGTCACTGATTCGATCGAATCAGCTTCGTTTGACATTTTCAGTACGTTAACTTGTTTTCACGATCGTTGGTTTCATGTTGAACCAATCCTGATAGAACTGGGGACATACATGTGACATTTCATGTCCTAACATGACGTTCAATTGCTTTGATTTCATTTACGTACTTTCGGTTTTATTTCAAGTTTGTCTTCAACGTCAAGGTGAGTTTCTCACACCCCCTTATTTTAACGCTTTTACACATTTTTGGGGTAGCATATATATCCTATCAACATTACAATTTTGTTTTCTTATTATTTACAAACTACAATTCATTACATGGACTTGTGTGTTTATTTGCTTACTAGCTCAAAGATTACGTGCTCATGGTTTCCTCATTAAGTATGATCATACGCCCCCCTATGCACTCAGGACCTCGATGTTATGAGTGGAATAGGGACCCCCGATCCGAGTACGTTGGTTGTTACCAAAAGAAAAGACACTTACTTGCACTATTATCCGAGTACGTTGGTGCACAATCGCAACTGGAAATGACCTTACTTGCTCATTTACACTTGTTTATGGAATTGTAGATTTTTATGTACTTATATCAAAACTTGTGTGAACTCACCAACTATTCATATAGTTGACCTTTATTTTATATATATGCTACAGGTACATTTTTTTAGAGAATGCTGCCGTGACGAAGACACTAGAACTTAGGTTATATTAATAAATGGACAAGTGTTAATTGTTTCTTGTATTTCTCTTGTATTTTTTTTGTTGCAAACTTGTGCACTTGATGCTTAAATTAATTAATAATATTATTGTCAACTTAATAGTGTCACATGTGTTTTGAGCAATCTGTACGTCACACTCAGGCATTTCCACTTTAGCCGGGGTGTTATAGATTGGTATCAGAGCCGTGACTATAAGATAGGACATTAGACGTAGTGTAAGTTGGTTATAGTTTATTTGCTTAATTGTTTAGGTTGCATGATTAGAAATTATGTGAGCGTTATTTGATTGTTCAATGCACATTATTTGGTTATTATTGATTTGTTTACGCCTCATGTACGCAAATACTATTATACTGATGATTCAGTTACTTCAATTACACAAGCACACACAAGTCCAAGGCTTACGCCTAGCGTAACGATTCTTGAGGATTTTCATTAATCAGATTTTTGATTTTTAGTTTTCGATGGTTTATGCGATGTTTGACGTTCGACTTTCTATTTTTTACAATGTGTTTTAACTGAACGTCTGTCAAGTCATGGTGATTTACGCATTTTAATACGAGAATAGTTAAGTTTAAAAAATTTTGTGACTCATTTTCTTTATTTATACATCCATTTACGGTTTAAAATTTTAGAATTTCGAAAGGTAATAACCGAATTTCAATATGATTAATTTATCTTTTTACTATTACGTTTTAGAATTGAAAGTTCAAAAAGTTATGGTGATACATAAATGGTTGAATTTCGATTCGATCATTTTATTATTTATTCATTTACTACTACGCTTTAGAATTGAAAATTCAAAAGATCATGGTGATACATGAATGGTCGAATTTCATTTCAATTACCTTATCGCTATATTCATTTACTCTTATGTTTTAGAATTGAAAGTTCGAAAAGTCATGGTGGTTCATGAACACTCAATTTTCAATTCGATTTCACTATTTATTGTTAAGTTTAATACTTTTTCCATATGATTATTCAATAATTTATGAGGTTTTCGTTTATTGAAAGGTGAAAACTCATGACGTTTCATGAGAATACCAGTTTCGATTTCAAATTTGTTTCATGCGATTTAATTTCTTTACTTGTTTTTATTGGTGTATCTATTAGTCATTTTCATACTTACGTCCCAAGTCACGCGAATTCTTCATGTTTCGTATCATGCCTCCTTGTTTCCTTAGTTGTCACACTCAACTCACAAAATGACAATCCAAGATAAAAAAATGGCCTCCGTGATCCCGATCATCCCACGTTTAACCACACCCACCTTCATCGGTATAGTAAATTCAAATTCAAACCCAACACCATTCTTAGAAACGCAAACTAAACCAAACCGAAGAGCCTCGCGCTGAAACATACCCTTTTGTACAGTATGTGTAAATCTCATCACTTTACTTCCTTGAAACGTTGATATACTTCAATCTGTTGTAGATTCAATTACAACTTATTGCTAAAACCCACCCAAACTCGACGCCACTCACCCATCTGCAAGACCTGTACCTAACCATTTGTCTCAATCACATGTTTGACGTCATGCTTCAAACCTACTATCATTGTGGTGACCCTAGCACACCCGCTTTACTTTGGAAGGCCTAACTTGGTTCCGCTATGCAACACCCTCACCCCGCATCCTTGGCGACCTTACACGATTTCCCGGTTTCAATACTTAGATCTTTACAAAACTCATAAAACTCGTCTATATTTTCTTTTGCATACCTCCCTATATTTTATTTCTTTTACTAACGCCTCGCGCCTAATTCCAAATCCTCAGTTATTTTTAACTTTCTGTCAAATGGATTTTCTTTAAAGAAAAACAATTTATTATCTCTATAGTTATTATTACTACTATTATCATTATTATTATTGTTATTATGATTGTTATTATTAAAGTTATTAATATTATCATCACTAATATATTACTACCACTATTGTTATCAGTACCATCACCGTCATCATCATTATTATTATTACGGTAATTATCAATATGGTTATTATTAGAAATGTTATTATTATTGTTAATATTTTTATTATTATTGATATTAGTAATATTATTATTACTAGTATCATCGTCACTACTATTATATAATAATGTTTAAAGTAAAATATTTGCTTCAAACAAGTTTTGAGCCCTTTTGAAAATTATTTTTCATTCAATAATATTTTTATTATTATTATGATTAGTAATATTATTATTACTAGTATTACGTCGCCACTAATGATAATGCAATTATTTATTCAAACCATATTTAAAGTAAACTTTTTGTTCCAAACAAGTCTTAAGTCCTTTAAGGCTATTTTTATTCAACAAGTCGGATACCTTGACAAACATTTCTTTCCTTTCTACCTAGGCCGCGGGCTAAAAGAAAAAAACATTTGTTTTTATGTGAAAGATTTAATAAAAATGTAGAATGTAACATGTCACATGTAATAAAAACTAAAGTTTAATAAAAATTAATTATGTCTTAATGATTGAGTTAATGATGAGTAAATAACAATTAAGGTTATAACTTCCTGTTTCTTCCTTTTGGCCGTCAATATCACATTACACACACATACATTTTATTTTCTAAAACACTCTCAAAATATCATAATCAAGTTGGGTGATTCTTGGAACAAATAGTTATATAGCATTGATCAAGCAAGTAAGTAAGCATGATTAATATATATTTTTTTATGTTTCTTTGATTTGAGATTGTGGGATTGAGTATCCAAACACATGTAATCATAAGAAATAAAAAAGATGATCAAGTTGATGGTTTTACAAGAAATTGTGTGTCTTGTCATAAAAGAAAATATGAAAACCTTTTGTACATAAATATTATTTTATAAATCAGTAAAAAAATGATATACATGAGATTTGGTTATAAAAAATGGTTCCTTGATGATTAAAGATCATAAGGATACATGAATCATGATTTTTGTGACTTTTGGTTTGAATCTTCTTGTTGACAGATTCTGTGTTTTAGATTGTAGATTGTATAACATGATGATACGTTCGTGTTTCTGATTAATTTGTGATACTATGATTAAGTAATTTGAATCTAGTTTTTAAAAAGTCAAGAATCATAATTTTTGGACTTTTTTTGACTAGTTTTTATTAATTTACAAAATCGGGTTGCAATCCTGATTGAAAGAGAAATTTGATAAGATGTGTTGTAAATTGTATAACTTGATATTGAAAATAGATATTGGTGTTATTCCACTTCTGGAATGTTATAAATTGAATTAGGAATCCAATCCAATTGGTCTTGCATCAATTGAACATATATGGAACTTTTATCAATATTTACATTCGTTTGTGCTGATAAGGTAGCTGAAAATAGGTTGCTGTAGTGAATGAATTTTCATGATGTTTGTGACTGTTGAAATATTACAAGAAAATTTTATGTTTATCCTAATACTTGAAAGTATATGTGGAAATTATTTGGTAAATTATTTGAATGTTTTGACTGGTTAGAAAAATAGGTTTTTGTGACTTAAAACCTGCCCAAATTTATCCAGCATGCTGTTTGGTAAAAATAGTTGTAGTTTGTACAAAGATTGTTGTGTTATATTGGAATTTGACTTTATTGGTCAACTTGAAATTATTTGACTAAATTATTGATCTTACTTATGAGAAATGAAATTGGTAAAAGTGTGACTTAGTCATAGGGTTGCATGAAAAATGATTAACTGCTAATTACATGATCGATTGTTAGGTTGCGACTATGAATATCTTATCATTATTTTAAGTCTAGCTAATTGGTCAAAAGCCACCAACGGGTCGTCGGTCAACATTTAGGGTCAACGGTCAATATTTTGGTCAACGGTCAATATTTTTATTCAACGGTCAACAACATGGACCTTTTGGTCAAAAGTCAACGAAAGTTAAACTTTGGTCAAACATTTAATAATCCGTGGGATTGTTTGGATACTAAGAATTCTAGGAATCGCTTAGAAAATACTTATAGTGCTTGTATGAATAGCTACATTTTACAAGTCATCAGTTAATATTAATTTTTATGCTTTTAATTCTAGTTTGTGACGTTCAATTGCTTCGATTTCATTTACGTACTTTCGGTTTTATTTCAAGTTTGTCTTCAACGTCAAGGTGAGTTTCTCACACCCCTTTATTTTAACGCTTTTACACATTTGGGGGGTAGCATATATATCCTATAAACATTACAATTTTGTTTTCTTATTATTTACAAACTACAATTCGTTACATGGACTTGTGTGTTTATTTGCTTACTTGCTCAAAGATTACGTGCTCATGTGTAACATCCCGAAATTTCCAAAATGATATTAATTATATTACTTAATAATAGAGGGAAAGTTTACTCGGGTTATCGGGAAATAAATAAATAGAGTAGGAGTTGGTATGGGTCGGGCTAGTGTTGGGTAATGGATATGGGTTATGGACTTGGGTTATGAAAGAAGGAAGGAGAGTCCATGGGCTTAAGCCCATGATCCCTAAATATAAATACCATTAACCACCATTTAATCCTCATTTCCATACACACACACCCAAAACACACACGACCCGAACCAAGATCCGAAGGCGAAAACCCGAGCTTGTTGGTGCTGGAACGTCGTGACGGACCAAAACAACATCAAGGCTTAACCGTGTTCGTAGTTCGACTCGTTCAAGGTACGTTTATAGTTAGAAATAGTTCGTATAGGTTCGGTTTGATTTGAGAAATGATAGATCTGAGTTTGTATGGTAAAAATGAATCCAACAAAGCTAATCTTACTGAAAATGGTTAAGATTTGATGGGTTAATCGATTGATAAAAGAACCCGTAACCTATATGCCTAAATCGCACCCTTTAAACATCGATGTTAGGTCGATTTGATGGTTGGGGTTTGTAGGCGCTGGTCAGACGATCCCGTGGGTACCTAAATCGAGTTATTTGGTTAAGAAACGAAGGTGATTAAGGGATTTAAGAACGAACAGTAGCTGCAGACGACAACTTCGCCTGCAAGCTAAGTTCGCCTGATGAACTTCGCCTGCAAGCTAAGTTCGCCTGATGACAACTTCTCCTAAAGCCAAGTTCGCCTGATGACAACTTCGCCTAAAGCCAAGTTCGCCTGATGACAACTTCGCCTAAAGCCAAGTTCGCCTGATGACAACTTCGCCTAAAGCCAAGTTCGCCTGATGACAACTTCACCTAAAGCCAAGTTCGCCTGATGACAACTTCGCCTAAAGCTAAGTGCGCCTAAGGTTTAACTTCGCCTAAAGCTAAGTTCGCCTAAGGTTTAACTTCGCCTAAAGTCAAGTTCGATTAGAGAATAGATTAAAACGATAAGTAAAAGTAAGCTAATACTAGGCCACCGGATTAGATCAGGCGAGTATTGATACGTGTAACTTATACAGTCAGCCGAGCACAGTTAAAGAAGGGATTTACAACTATCAGAGGAAGAAGCAGAGTTCAGGTGAGTCTCTAGCCCCATTCCTTGTTATGTTTTCGGGGCTGTGTGCATACTTGATGTGTTGTTAATACATTTATCCTAAGTGATAAGTGTATGCCATATGTGATATATGTGATGGATATGAATGATTGCTTGTCGGTACGCGAACGATCTTCGGATATTGCGCGTACTGTCAGGTTAAAAATAAAGGTACGAATATTATATATCGAGGATGTATGAATATTACAAATGAATACTTGTCAGGGCGTGAACGATCTTCGGATATTACACGTAACGACAAGAGGTATGGTTGTTAAATGAAGGATGTAAAGAACGCCTAGAATGTTTTTATGCTATGATGTAATTATTGTATATGTGAAGTATGTGTATACAGGTACACGAATGGTATGTGAGTTCTACGTTCGACATAGTAAGTTAGGATGGCAAATCCCTCTAACTTCTGTTGGACATAGACTTGGCAGGTGATGGCGTAGTTAAGGGCTGCGAGCCTTATACGTGATGTAGATGATAGATGTAAACGTAGATAGGGACGGTGGGCCTTATACGTGTTATAGGAGATAGACGCCAACGTAGATAAGGACGGCGGACCTTATACGTAACGTAGATAAGGACTGCGGACCTTATACGTAATATAGGTAGGCGTCAGCGTAGGAAAGGACTGTGAACCTTATACATGCTTTAGCATGGGGGAGGATTGTGGACCTCGTACGTGCTATGAATTAGGTTGCAACATAGGGAAGGATCGTGGACCTTGTACGTGTTGTGGATGTATGATGGTATAGGGAAGGATCACGGACCTTGTACGTACCATGAATGTGAACATAGGTAAGGACTGCGGACCTTTTACGTGTTCACGACCTTGAGTACAGGTATAGACGGCGGACTATGAACGTACTCTCGGTAGACTGAGGTTAGTGATTGTAGATATGTATGTATGTATGGTAGTAAGTATGTATGTAGAACAGAAGGGTAACTAGTTAAGTATGGATATGTATCTTCGGATATGTATGTATGTGTATGTATTGTATGGTGTATGATTAACTAGAACTCACTCAGCGTAGCTGACTTTTAGTATGCACGCAGGTGAGTAGGATGAGGCAGCTCGCTTGAGGAGACACGTGGCACTGAATAAGAGGCTGGCATCGGAAGACTCAAGACGTTTAAGTTAAATGTTTCGATTATTTTGAAAGACAAAATGATGTTTTAAGACAAGACGTGTTTGGTTATGAAATGTTTTATGAAAGTTTTTATATTCCGCGAAAGTTTTAATGAACTCTGATTTGTACGACCTGCGTTTATGAGTAAATCCGACGCTAAAGTAGGGCTACCGGGTTCGGGGCCTTACATCATGGTTTCCTCATTAAGTATGATCATACGCCCCCCTATGCACTCAGGACCTTGATGTTATGAGTGGAATAGGGACCCCCGATCCGAGTACGTTGGTTGTTACCAAAAGAAAAGACACTTACTTGCACTATTATCCGAGTACGTTGGTGCACAATTGCAACTGGAAATGACCTTAGTTGCTCATTTACACTTGTTCATAGAATTGTAGATTTTTATGTACTTATATCAAAACTTGTGTGAACTCACCAACTATTCATATAGTTGACCTTTATTTTATATATATATATATATATATATATATATATATATATATATATATGCTACAGGTACCTTATTTAGAGAATGCTGCCGTGACGAAGACACTAGAACTTAGGTTATATTAATAAATGGACAAGTGTTAATTGTTTCTTGTATTTCCCTTGTATTTTTTGTTGTTGCAAACTTGTGCACTTGATGCTTAAATTAATTAATAATAATATTGTCACTTACTAGTGTCACATGTGTTTTGAGCAATCTGTACGTCACACTCAGGCGTTTCCGCTTTAGCCGGGGTGTTACAAACGAAGAGCTAGTAGAGCCAGACACTCTCTTATTGGCGACGACCCGCATTGCGCTTATGACCTCTTTTGTCTCCTCCAACGCTCGTTGTTGCACTTGATAAATTCTCTGACTCTCCTTAATTACTTGATCCCAAATTTCGGAAGAGTTAGGGGCATCCGGGGAATCCATTTTGAGATAGAATGAAATTAAAATGTGAAGAAGTATGAAATGATGAAAATGGTTGAATTAGTTTTGGTATTTATATTTGAATTTGTGTATGATATGGTGAAAATGGTTGAATTGGTTTGGTATTTATATTAAGTTTTTATTTATTTTTTAAAATGTGACCGTTCAACGGTCACCTTAATTTATTATTATTATTATTATTATTATTATTATTATTATTATCCACTTAACACTGACGAAAAATAGACCCCCCCACTTATCGCCCCACATTTCTCCGCGGGGGGGGGGGGGGGTTGTTCTAGCCCCTATCGCCCAAAAATTGTCGGAGGAGGCCGCCAACTACGGGTGACCTAATATATATAAACGAAAGCTTTAAAAGCTCTCTGGTTGCTTCCTACATTCTTTCAGGCCATCAGATTGCATTATTTGTAAATGGAGACTTATAATGCGTTTGACCCGAATTCACGGGCATGGGTCTCACCAAATACAGATATTCTTTAACGGATTATAACATCTCATTAAGTTAAAAATTAATCTCACTAAATATTTGAATATTTGATATGAAAATCCTATAAAATAGAGATATACTAAAAATTAATATATGATATCTTTATATATATATATATATATAGGGGAGGGATATTTTGAGAACTTGATGAGTAAGAACTTTAAAAACTTAATTTTAGACCACACATTTAATTAAATGAGTTAGAATATGTGGATAAGATTAAATTTTATTAAAAAATGAATTAGGAGAGAGAATAATGATTTTTGTTGATTACACAAGTTTAAACTTTAGTTACACATGTGTAAAAAGTCGATTCGATGTGTAAAAAATTACCGTAATTTTTTGTATATTACTTACACTTACGTATTACAAATGTATAAAAAAAATTTAAAAAAAAAGTTTTTACGTTGAGTTCTTAAAACTCAAAGCGGTTCTCAAAAGAAATCAATCATATATATATATATGGTGCAGTTACTGTACGCTAATGCCTTAACGTACGATAGGTACGCGAGACGCTTAAAGGCAAAAAACCAAGGCAAAAACCTAAAACGCTCAGAAAACGCAAAAATGGTTTTGCTGAAAAAAAGTGAAAAATTGATTGATTAACCATCCGAAACTAATTTTTCGACCAATGATTAACTGGATATGTACTGACGATTCCGAGATGTTTGGATGTGATTTCATGGATCGATTTCGTGAAAAATGGATCCGCGTACGTATTGTACGTTAAGACATTGTTGTATCAGATCTTTCCCTTTATATATATACTAGTTTGATCCTTCCATGTTACGGGGGGTTTATTAAGTCTTTGTTTTTAATCGTTTTACTATTTATGATGATTTATTTTATTTTGTTAATGTAGTTTTGCTTTATTTTAATATATATGTATATATATATATATATATATATATATATATATATATATATTAGTTTGTTATTATATTTTATAGCGTTGGGTTTTTTCAATTGAGATGCGTATGTTTTATAGATTTTTCATGAACAAACATAAACGAACACGGGCATGTTGATTTTTTAAAATGAACAAACATGAAGACAAATATTTGTCTAATGAAAAAGAGGACGTTGATGTAGTTGACGATGGTGGGTAGTATCGGAAGTTAACTGGCGATGGAGATGATATACCAGCAACGAAGAACATGTAAAAGAGATAAATCAAATTAGGGTTTTATGATGAAACTTTTTACCAATAAATGAGATCTTATAATCCATTTTAGGCCTATTAGGTTTGATAAGACCCATAACCCTTAGAAGTTATCACAAATTATATCTCGTTTAAAGGTTATCTGGGTTTAGTGAGACCCACTTATTGTTTGACAATGGAAGAGTTTCACAAACAAATGAGATGTTATAACCTATTTGAAGACTATCTGGGTTTGGTGAGATCCATACCCATAATTTCGAGTCAAATGCATGAGAAATCTCCATTTATAAATCAAGCAATCTGGTGACTCTAGAGAATGGGGGAACAACCTAAGAGCGACACGTGAGATTTCATTGTAGACAATTATATAGATAGTTAGATTATTTATAATTATAAAAACAATTTTATAGTAAAAAAATAAGCGGCTCATGGGTCTCACCAAACCCAAAAAGTTTTTGAAACAAGTTATAACATCTCATTTATTTGTGAAACCTTTTCATCATCAAATAATAAGTATATTATTAACTTATGTACAATAAATAAAATTAAAATTTAAAATATATATATATATATATATTATAAATGAATAATATAAAACAACCCTGTAATATGAGGATAAAAACTAGTATATATATAATTCATGAGTCTATACTATGTAGCTTTTAAACTAAAGAAATAAAAGTTTTTGTGTTTATAGGAATTTTGAAAATAGAAAGAAAACGAACCTCACATCATATACGACGCTTTATGTCCGTCAGTAAAAGAAGTCGTTGAATAATTCGGAGGCATATCCGATGACAAACATCTTCGGCCTCTCCTCAACGATAACACCCAATCCCCAAACCCACTCCCTTCCACATAATAATAATAAACCCGTCTCCTTCTTCCACTCACTCACTCACTCACTCCCTCTATCTATCAACAATGGCGTCTGCTTCATCACCAGCCTCCTTCTCACTCCTCCCAACAATCTCTTCGTCCTCCGCCACCACCACCCGGGCCCACCACACCCTCCGCCTCCACTCTACTTTCCTCCGATCACCACTCCGCACTCTCGGGTTCGCCGCCACCAACCCACTTCTCTCTGCACACGTGGCAACCAAGCTCCAATCACTCACAAACTCTTCCAAACCAGTCTCTCACGTTGTTTCGAATGCCAAGAAGAGCGTTGGTGACCTCTCTCCGGCTGAGTTGAAGGGGAAGAAGGTGTTCGTTAGGGCCGATTTGAATGTGCCGTTGGATGATAACCAGAATATTACTGATGATACCAGAATCAGAGCTGCTGTTCCCACTATTAAGCATCTGATCAGCAATGGCGCTAAAGTTATTCTCTCTAGTCATTTGGTATGATTCACTTTTTAATTATTATTTGGTTTTGCACACAAGGTGTTCGACGTTTTGCCTCTGACATTTGTTTCTTCTTATTATGATTATTAATTTTTTTTAAACTTATCAGGGTAGACCAAAAGGTGTTACTCCCAAATTTAGCCTGGCTCCTTTGGTTCCCAGACTTTCACAACTTATTGGCGTTCAGGTACTGCATTTTATTTTATTTTTTGCAAAGAATTAAGTTAGTCCGGTTTTGATATGAACCCATTTTGCCGTGAACCCGTTTTGACCTGAACCTGCTTTCTGTTTCGCCAGTTTTATGATTTATTGTTAGTAGTTTAGTTCAAAACTTGGTTTCCATAAATCACAAAAATGATTTCTAATAGGTTTATGGCTGAAACTGAGCTATCAAGTCAAGTGTATAATTTGTTTTGGCTTCTTCTAAACTCTAAAGGAACACCACTGAAAAATAACTGGACCCCACTAATGTGTGATACAGGTTGTAAGGTGCATACGAGCCATATGACATATTGACATGGGAAAAATGGTAAAACGGGCCACACATGGCAGGTAAAAGTTGGTCAAATGGGGGATGGGGGAGAGGGGGGGGGGGGGGGTTGTCAATCTATACGCCTTGTGTTACCAATTTTCGCCCTATTATACAGCCCGTATGCTATTATAGTCATTCAAAGTCATTTACTTAGATCAGCTTAGCTATTAATAATATTAGATCAACCTTTATTTAAAAAAACTACTGAAAAAGAATCTAAATTTGGTTAAAAGTGAAAGGAAACCAAACAGATTTGCTATGATAGATATATTATACATTTATTGAAGTATGATTAGTGCACAGGTTGTGAAGGCGCCTGACTGTGTTGGGCCAGAGGTTGAAAAGCTAGTGGCTTCACTTCAGGATGGCGGTGTTCTTCTCCTCGAGAATGTTCGGTTCTACAAGGAGGAAGAAAAGAACGATCCGTTCTTTGCACAAAAGCTAGCATCACTAGCAGATCTTTATGTCAATGATGCTTTTGGAACCGCACATAGAGCTCATGCATCCACTGAGGGAGTCACGAAATTCTTGAAACCATCTGTTGCTGGTTTCCTTTTGCAAAAGGTTTGATAGCTCATCCTAAGTTAATCTTAAATTTAAGAGTGTAAAGTAGCCAAACGCCCGAGCTAGAGCTTAGATCTTTTAATTTAAGAGATATTGAGTTCGAGCTTGTCTAGTTTAAAGCTCTATATGCAGGGTGTAGTAAACAAACTGAGCCTGAGCTCGAATTTTATTTCTAAAGCTCGAGGTCATCTTGTGAGTAGTTTCTTGCCTTGTTTATTATATATTTATGAATTTACATATGTTTATATTTAATTTATATATATATTTTAGTTATAATTTTCAAATATAACATAATATACATTATTTAGTGAATTTTATCATGATTTTAGTATATAAAATATATATATTTCATACATTAAATAAAAAGTATATAAGTAATCGACTTATTTAAGCTCTGGAGCATGCTTGAACTTGGTAGGTTAAGCTCGGGCTTGTGCTTGTTTATTAAACAAGGTTATTTTTAGGTATGCTCGAGCTTGTTTAAACTCGGCTTTAATCGAGCCTTTGGCAAGCTGATTTAGAGTGGTTCACAAGTAGCTTGACTAGTTTACACCACTATCTATATGTAATTCTCGAGCTCAACTCATTTAACAATTTTTTAAGCTCCAGCCCGACTTGTATATTATTTATTGAATATTTAATTATTATTATATATATATATATGTATAATATGAGCCGAGGGTCTCACTGGAAGTAAACTCTTTATCTCTTGGGATTGAGGTATGGCTTGTCTACTACATTTGAGTATTTGACCCTCCCCACCCTCCCCAGACCCTACTAATAGGTTTGCTATGAATAGGATTTTACTAGGTATGATTGTTCTTGTTGTATATGTATAATATAATTATTTTGTATATAGAACAAAATATTTATTATTTAATTAATTCTATTATAAATTTATATATAACAATATTTTTATTTGTAATTATTACCTGTATGAAGTAAAATTTACTGATTTCAAATAAATAAAAGTTAGTTTAGGTTCGTGACCTAGTCAAGTTCTGGATGTGAAGCTTGGGCTCGATGTTGTTTATTATACGAGCTTCATCTCTGGCTCAAACTCGAGCTTGAGCCTGAGAGCTCGTTTAGCCTCGGCTTGAATTGAGCTTTTAGTAGCTGATCACCTGATCTCGAGTGACTCAGCCCGTTTACATCCCTAACCTTAACTACTTTGATCATTCCAAAAATAAGGTACAATGTTTGTGTTTAATGTAGGAATTGGATTACCTTGATGGGGCGGTTTCAAACCCAAAGCGGCCATTTGCTGCCATTGTTGGTGGCTCAAAGGTGTCATCCAAGATTGGCGTTATCGAATCCCTTTTAGAAAAGTGTGACATATTGCTTTTGGGTGGTGGAATGATCTTCACATTTTACAAAGCGCAAGGGTTATCAGTTGGATCTTCATTGGTTGAAGAAGACAAACTTGATCTTGCAACCACACTCCTTGCAAAGGCCAAAGCAAAAGGCATTTCCTTATTATTACCAACCGATGTAGTCATTGCAGATAAATTCGCACCCGATGCAAACAACAAGGTTGCTTGCATATATAATCTTATTTACATGCGTGCGTAACTTTGTGTTTATTTTGTTTAGAATATAAACCAAGAAGTAATGTTTTATGTAGATTGTGCCCGCTGCTGCTATTCCAGATGGATGGATGGGATTGGATATTGGACCAGATTCGGTCAAGACGTTTAATGAGGCTTTGGAGACTACCAAAACAGTTATTTGGAATGGACCAATGGGGGTGTTTGAGTTTGACAAGTTCGCAGTTGGCACCGAAGCGGTTGCAAAGAAGCTAGCTGAACTTAGCGGGAAAGGGGTGACTACAATCATTGGAGGTGGTGATTCAGTGGCAGCGGTTGAGAAGGTTGGTGTGGCGGATGTTATGAGTCACATATCAACAGGTGGTGGTGCGAGTTTGGAGTTATTGGAAGGTAAAATACTACCTGGTGTGGATGCTCTTGATGAAGCGTAAATTTTGTTTGAAAATATTATTTTCTTGAATATAAAGAATAATTGTTGTAAAGAGGCTATATGTGATTTTGGGTTGTAGTGTTGTGAGACTACCCAAAATTAGAGCTGCACAAATCGGGTACACCTTGAAAACCCGAACCGGTTCGGAACCGGTTTTTTTCAACCCGGGTAGAGAATGACACCGGTTCCAGTCAGGAACCGGTGCCCAGATATGCGAACTTTTAAGAACCGGTAGGGTATGAACCGGAACCGGTTTTTACGTAAAAACCGGTTCCACCGGTTTTTTTTGAAATTTAAAAATTAGAGCCGTTAGGAACCGGTTCCAACGGCTATATAGCCGTTTTTGACCGTTGGAACCGGTTTTTTAACTATAAATAGGGTATTTTCTTACTAATAATAGCAAGTTTCAAAACTATCAAACACACTCCAATTCCAAAACCATAAAACACACTACAAACCAAAATTAACCTTAAACCGACCACAAATGGCATCCAATGATGACGTTGTTATGGTGATCGAAACAACAAGATGCCCCGATGTTTGGGTCCATTACGATTTGTGTCTCATGACCGACTCACATGAGTTGGCACGTTGCAAATATTGCTCGAAGTTTCTTAAAGCAGGGTCCAACTCGACATTACGAAAACATACGAATAAGTATTGTCGAGAGAAAAAAAGATTTGAAGATAAAAAAAAGGAAGTGGGAGAGTCGTCCGGCTCTACAACCCAAAAATAAGTATTCCCGGATTAAAACGACGGACTTTGTTTTTTATGTTTTAGTTGTTATGTTTAGTATCGTTTATGTGTTAATAATGTTTGTAATAGTTAGTTTTTAAATAAATAAAATGTTCGTCGTTATTAAAAAAGTAACAAAAATTAATCAAACAAATTATAATAAAACATATAGTACAATTCTTCTTCGTCGAAACAAATAATTTTACCAAAACAAATAATTAGTCGAACAAGTTACAAATAATTTTACCAAAACAAATAATTACAAGTAATGGAAACAAGTAATGGTGAAACAAGTAATGGAAACAAGTTATATATAGGTTTGGCCCAAAAACCGGTTCCAACGGCTATATTACCATTGGAACCGGTTCCAACGGATATATTGCCTCAAAAACCGGTTCCAACGGCTATATTACCGTTGGAACCGGTTCCAACGGCTATTTGGTGTCTAAAAAACCGGTTCCAACGGCTATATTACCGTTGGAACCGGTTCCAACGGCTAGTTTGACTTTTTGTTTGACCCTTGAAAAAAAACCCGTCGGAACCGGTTTTTCCGGGTACGACCCGAACCGGTTCCAAATAATAACCGGGTAGGAACCGGGTTGGAACCGGTACTGAAATATATATAGTAGAACCGGTCCCGATTTTCGGGTACAAAAAATACCCAAACCGGGTATTGTTCCAACCGGGTTGGAACTGGAACCGGTTCCGGTTCGGTTCCACCGGTTAGGTTCCGGAACCGGTTTTTTTGTGCACGTCTACCCAAAATGGCATGTTGTTTATCAATTTGAGAATAGAGGAGATAGAAAGAACACAGAATAGTTTTTAGAGTAAGGAAATAGTTTTGAGATGATCCCTGTTCATGGTTAGCCTATATGAAAATTAGTATCTAGGCTTACAAAAGAAAATAATCAACGCTACTAAAAGCAGCACAACCCACTACTAACATTACTTAAGAGTATCCACAATACTCTCCCTCGTCCGCCTCTCTCCTCCCGCTAACAAAACCCAAGGATATTGTCTGGAATTTCGGGCACCTCCACCCTCTCTCTTCTTTTTTGCCTCTCGCGCTCCTCCACCTCCTATCCAGGTTGCTCCATGTCTGATACTAAACTCCCATAAATCGACTGCTGTGGATTTGAATATAAGATCTTAACAATATGGTTATCGACTCAAAGCATCATGAACGAAAGGTAAAATTCAAAAGTACAAAATAGCTCTTTAGAAGAAAACTAATATTATTTGTAAATGAATGGGCATTTATTCACTCAGATATTTACATCAACAAATAACATGTATGTGTCATATGTTTAAAGTTGGAACATTGTTGGGTTCATATTTGGTGGTTTGTACTTAGTTATATGTTTATTGGGTTTTGTATTGGGCTATGAATGTAAACCGAGATCCTTATGGATCTCGGTGGGCTTTGGGCTATGGTTGGGCTAGTGTTTTGGTTTCCCTATAAATAGATCTTATTGTATAGGGTTTAAGAGTTGTTTACGAGAGCAGAGAGTGAGTAGAACTAGAGAGTTGTTCATTCCTAGTTATTTGATCAAGTATTGTAAGTGCTTAAGCACCCGATGTATTCAATAATATATGTGTGTTTTGAAGCAATATTGTGTTATCGTCTTGTGTTAACTTCGTGCTCTTGAATCACCGAGTATAGGTATTCCGCACCTATACTTGTCATATTGATATCATAATTGTAGTGATCCAGATTCGGGACTTACAAACATGATAAAAACAAGTAAAAATTTAAGAAATTGCATACGGAAGAATTTGAGTTGTATAGTAAACGTGTTTATATCTTTTGCGTTAAACTTTTAGTTTTCTTGCGTCTAAGGCTGCGTAACAACTTAATCGTGTCCAACTTGTCAAGAATCATAATGTTATTAAAGATGGAGGATAAGCTCCGAACAAGAGTGGGCGGAGCAGACAAACAATGGAAGGAAGTTGGACCAGCAAATAACCATGGGAAACACCCGAAAAGAAGAAGACGCACCCCGTTGGATAAACAACTAGTGATAAATGGGAAACATACAATAAGCTTGGTGGAAGTGGCATGCAGAGTTGCACAAAATCACCATGTGTTCCTAAATCATACACACAATCTAATAAACAAAGAATAAACGTCAACTCCAACAGAAGAGCGTGCTTTTCTGCAACCGCGTGTCACAAGACAGTGAGACACGCGATTGCACTACTATTAGGACATGTCTCCGTTTAGGTAAAGGCCTCTTGAGCACTATAAATAGCGCGTTCAATATCGTTGGTTAGGCATTAACTGTTGCATTTGCTTTCCTCCAACTAGTTGGAGACGGTCACAAGGAGTCTCTCATTCATGTGGCGAGACTAAGAATGTATTTAAGTGTGCAGGTCCTAGTAAAGAGCATGAAGCCAGAAGACAATAAAAGACAATCCGATCCAAAGGTTCACATATTGATCCAGTACCAATACCTTTACAGTTAATACCCCAAAGTCTATATAAGTTAATTAATGCTCGTTTGCTTCCATTTTAGTGTAAACATCACTTTTTAGTGAATAAAGTGGAAGTATAGTAAACAAAGATGACATTTTATTTTGAGTTAATGGCCATTTTCGTCTCTGTGGTTTGCTATTTTCGTCACTTCAGTCCAAAGTTTGAAATTTTGTCAATTTAGTACCCATAGTTTTAAATATTAGCCAATTACGTCCCATCCGCCTAACGTCATCCAGCTATGCCGTTAGTTTAAGGGTATTTTTGTCTTCTCCTTTTTAATTTGAGTTAATGATCATTTTAGTCCATGTAGTTTGAAATTTTTGCCACTTCAGTCCATAGTTTGAGAATTTGTCAATTTGATATTCAGTTTAATTCAATTTTTTTTTTGTCAATAATCCTGAAGAGTATAATTCAAGCTTAAAACCATCGAGCAACCTCCAATACTGGTATGCATTTACTCTTTTGACAACAGTAAGCATACCCCCTCATATTTAATTTCTAGGCATTTCCTAAACTCTCCTTCATGGTGGAATTCAATGATAAAGTGATCAAGGTAATTCCCTGAAACCGAATTGTACAGAAAAACTAAAAATCGTTTCTTTGATTAATGTATAATAGTTGATTTCGACTCAGCTTTTCGTTACAATATGTTAATCTCTAAACCCTAAGTATTATGCATTCATCAAAGAAACAATTTTTAGTTTTTCCGTACAATTCGGTTTCGGGGAATTGTTTTGACCACTTTACCATTGAATTCCACCGTGGGGGAGAGTTTAGGCACCATCTAGAAACTAAATACGAGAGGAGGGAGTATGAATACTGTTGTCGACTGAGTAAATGCAGACCAGTTTTGGGCTTGGATTATGCTCTCCAGGGTTATAGACAAAAATAACTGAATTAAATTGAACATTAAAATGACAAAATTTTCAAACTTTGGACTGAAGTGGCAAAAGTGTCAAACCACAGGGACGAAAATGACTATTAACTCAAAATAAAAATGAGAAAGACAAAAATACCTTTAAACTAACGGCATAACTGGATGCTGTTAGACGGATGAGACGTAATTGGCTAATATTTAAAACTATGAGGACTAAATTGATAAAATTTCAAACATTGGACTAAAGTGACGAAAGTAACAAACCACAGGAACGAAAATGGCCATTAACTCTTTTGTTTATATTTAAAACTAGGAATTTACCCGGCGTGTTGCATAGGACATGGAAGTATAAAAATTTGGGTGGTGGTAAAACTCAAGCGTTGTCGGTCTCGAGCGTTGAGATGATAAGTCGATGGGAATTCAGTAGGTTTCTTACGATAGTAGAACTAAAACAAAAATGGCAGCTGGTCGGTTTTCGTTACTGTGGTACTGGAACTAAAACAAAAGGCAGTGGCTTTACGCGAATTTGGTCGGTTTCTTTCTCGTTCGTTATGATACCGGAACTAAAACAAAAAAAAAACAAATGGCATCAAAACCCTAGAATTGTCAGTCCCGGACGTTGATGCAGTGAGTTTACACGAATTCAGTATGTTTCCATTACTTAAACAAAAATTGACGTTAGGTCGGTTCTCGTTATGTTCACTATGCTACCTACTAAAAAAGAAATCAAAATGGGATGGACAAGTTGGTTCCGCCACTTGGTTAGCGAAGCCAAACTTCTCTTTTATATATATATATCTATCTATAAGGCTATGTGTAGTGGATGGGCTACGAATTGGGCGAATTGTGACACGTGGCGCCCAATCAGCAAAATGTATGAATTTGTTTTTTGGGGGTGATGATGTTGTAGCCCCTCCAGTGCCACGCCACCATTTTTTATTATTTTATTTTGTAATTAAACTAAACAAACAAAACCAATTAAGTTATTAAATTTATTATATTAACTAAATAAAAGAAATATAAATTATAATCAAAATAAAAAAAAACACACCAAAAAATAAAATAAAAAATACATATAAAAATACTAAATAAAAAGACTAATTTATTCATTATCTTCATCCCCGTCCTCGTCCTCGTCTTCATCTTCGTATTCGTTCTCCTCCTCGTCTTGGTTTTTCTCCTCATCTTCTACTTCAACGGGACGATTATCCCACACGTGTTGAACCAAATCCGCCTTAAGTTGGTGTATCTCATTTGATGTGAGCTCGTGAATGTTTTGCGTTCGTTGCTCTGCGGTTGGTAGAGGGAACTGTTCTGGAACGCTTCCTGGTATATAGTGTTGACATATTGCTTTGCCATTGTCTTTTAAAATCATATTATGCAATATGATACACGTATACATGGCATCGCTCATTTTTGCCATTGTCCATACACGACATGGGTTTTTCACATAATGCCAACGTTTTTTAGAACCCTGAAACACCTCTCAATATCCTTTCGTGCGAATTCTTGCTTCTTCTTAAAGCATTCTCTTTTTTTCTTCGATCGGGTCTTGAAACGTTTTAACGATGATCGAGTACTCTGGATATATCCCATCTTTCAAATAGTATCTGTGACGATAGAAGGTATCCTTGGCATAAAACGGTAAGACCGATATGCTACGGCTGATGTAATACTATAGCACGGGGGACATGTTGAGAACGTTTATGTCGTTGTTGGACCCGACGGAGCCGGAGTAGGCCGACCAAATCCAGAGGTCGTGTGAACAGATGGCTTGAAGACTAACCGTTGGTACTCCATGGTCACCACGAGTGTATTGACCTCGCCATGCAGTTGGACAGTTTCCCCACTCCCAATGCATGCAATCTATACTCCTAATCATGCGGGGAAAAGAATGTTTGCTTTCGTGTACATCGTATATGCGAGTCAGGTAGTTTGAAGTTGGAAATCCTCAGATAACGACCAGCGTATAATCGAATTATTCCTATACAAATAAATTATTAAAAAACATTTATATTAAAAACATTAATTAATGTAAACAATTTAAATTTTACCGATGCAAAAAATTCTCCAACGAGTCTCGCGCCGTTTTCTCAGCCAACTTTAAATACTCGTCGTTGATGACGGTCGTGTTGCCGTATGCGAGGATGCGTAGCGCCGAAGTACACTTTTGGATGACGGTGAATCCTAAATATCCTCTTGCGTCGGGTTTTTGTTGAAAAACGTATACTCTCGCTCCAAATCTCCCACAATGCGAAAAAGTAAATTTTTAGACATCCGAAAACGACGTTGAAACATAGCGTCGTTAAATGTAGGTGTGTCGTTGAAGTAGTCCTTCATCAAACGATCGTTCGCTTCGGTACGATCCCGATGGATATATGATCGCCTACGCGGCAACGATGTAACATTCGTTACTTTTCAAACCCGAAAATCCGACCCGTTTTAAATTTTCGGTTTTTCTTTATAAATATATGTATAAAACATATTATAATATCCAACTCCATAATAAAATATACATTCAACGTTTCTAATCCCCGATGTGATACCCGGCATTTTCAGTTAAAACCTGTTGACTGTGTCAGTAAACCCGGTTAGTTCTGTTAACTAAGTTAATGAACTCCCATGCATATAGTGTCATGTATGCATACATTGAGTCAGTGGTGTCGTTGGTGACCTAAGTGAGAGTAAGTAGTTATTGATAACTAGAATAATAAACTTGTCACACATGTTATAATATATGATAGGTCCTCCACCTCCTATCCAGGTTGCTCCATGTCTGATACTAAATGTTGGTGCATAATGTCAGTAGTTCAGTATCTTGTGTTTTGTCTGTGTCTGTAATCGTTTAGTTTGTTTGTAATGTTTTGAATATTGTTTATTGTATGTTCGCTAGTGTTAGGCGAACTTGGAGGATAAGCGAAGTTATGACAACTTCGCCTAGTATGTTAGGCGAAGTTGTCGAGGTCTATTTAAACCTCCACTTCGGCTTTTAGGGTGAAGTTTTTCCTGAACGAGTTGGATTGTGATCTTTAGCATCACGTGTTGGCTTTGGTATTATATCACTTTTATCATTCTATTCCGTGTGTTTATCTATCGATTCAACGTATTGCTTATCTTACACTCGTATCGTATTACGTGGGGATTCCGCACCCTCGTGTTACGAGATACTCCTGTGTAGATCCGGCTGGGAACCTACAATTGGTATCAGAGCATTTTGCTCGTGATTGTGTGGTTCGGGATTATCACACGGGTGTTAAGATCGTTCCGTTTGACTATTCGCGGAACGGGTTTACGTTGATATACCTCGTTTTTGTCTTTTTCCCCTCTTCCCTCATCAAATAAACCTCCAAATCACCCTCGCGTCCCTCGAAATCAACCTAACCAAACCTGCAAAAAACAAAAAACCTTTGTTCTTTGGGAGAACTTGCCGTCACAGAACGTAGGCTTTAAGCGAAGTTAAGGTCCAAGCGAAGTTAGGGTCCAAGCGAAGTTAGGGGACAAGCGAAGTTGTCATAACTTCGCCATTGCTGTTCACAGAATTCTGTTTTTGACTCTTGAATCACCACTCTTTCAACTATGAATTCGATAAACATCACAGAGCTGGTAAAGATGGAGGTTGAAGTCGGTTCAGCAACTAAAGCTCCGAAACTGCTTAAGGTTACCGATTTCGTTACGTGGAAAGGTAGATTTGAACAGTATGTGAAGTATCAAGACGCAAAGATGTGGGTTTGCATTCAAGACGGGTACATTCCTCCAACGTCCTTGTTTGAGGGTCGTGAACAGATTAAGAAGTACAGTAAGATGGAAGATAATGAAAAGAAAATGTATGAGGCAGAAAGTAAAGCGCATGCAGCTATAACAATGGCACTTCCACAAGAGATTCTACATACTTTCAAAAAATACAAAATCACTTGTATTTTTTCAGCTAGAGCGGCTTTAAGACTTCTGATATCCTTTTCACTAGCTTTTATTTTTACCGAGTAACTTTTTTCTTTAGTTTTAGAATAGTGATAATCTTCTTTTAAGTTTTTAAATTGAGTGTCCAAACTAACAAACTGATCAGTTAAAGTTTTCAATTGATCAGACAGGTTTTCACATTGTTCACAATGAAGTTCAGAACTTACCTCAGAGAGCTGATCGTTCACTTCTGCCATGTACGCTTGATCTTCTCCCATTTCTTTGTCACCTCCTCCAGTTTCGATGTTTACCAGATTCGCCTGTTCGAACACCTCCTCAACTTGTATATTCCAGTTGTATCCACCGTTTTGTTGAGATACCATAGCCTTGTTTTCACTTCCACCCCCATTCTGTTGAGTAGGTCTGTTTTGGCTTCGTTCGACTCTCTAATTTGTACACTCTTTAGCAAAGTGACCATTTTGTTGACAGTTATAACAACGAACTTTTGACTTATCAAACCTCGGTCTTTCTCCAACGAACTTTCTACCAGTTTTCTTCATAAATCTATTTACCCTTCTTACTATCATAGCCATCTGCCACTGCAGATCCATTTCTTCAAGATCATCAGCATCGATCTGATCATAGTCTTCATCCAAAGTTGAAGACTTTTTATTTGCTGCTAATTATTCATGTTTTATTTGTGGGTTGACGTACTTTAATTGTATAATATCTATCATTATGATAAGATACATTTATAGATATGTTTGTTTTGTTTTGTCGCTTACGTTCGTGTGTGAGAGAAGGAGTTACCATTTGCTGAGCACGTTCGTAGTTGGAGGGCATTCATGGAAGAAGACTTTGGCATCATGTTTCATTCGCATATTACCAGCTAAGTCTTTTCCATTATCTAGCTTATTAACTTTTTATATTATTTTTGTTTTTATTTTTAGGTTTTTAATGTTTTGTAGTCCGACTTTATTTTTATTTTTTTTATTTTTATTTTATGTCGTCCTTATCCTTGCATTGAGGACAATGCAAAATTTAAGTGTGGGGATAGGATATTTGAGTCGTAGTTTAAATCGAGTTTATGTTAAAAAAAAAATTGAAAAATGTTTTAAAAATGTCTCTTGAATATAGTTTTTTGCGTTAAAGTGGGAGATGATGAATTTATCGAAAATTGGTTTTTCAAACTACTAATAATATGAGATAAATAATAGAAAGCGCACTTAACTTGGGATGTGTCGGTAGGCTCAGCCTTGAAAATGAAAGGGCAAATTTGATAAAATGGTTAAAACGGAAATCTTTTGTGGGTAAAGCGTTTTGTCCGTGGAAAATAAGTAATGAAAGGTCGGGCCATACTCAAGCCTCATATATTGGTATGAAATGTGGAAATATTATAAAGTTTAAAAATCTGAATACGTTATCATATGATGCTTGGGTAGGTTTAACGTTAGAGTATGCCGTGTAGCCTGTGATATAAACTTAAAACTGCTAGTTTAGTGTTTTACACCTTATTGGCGTATGGTTTTTTAACCTTAAATCTTGTATTGATGGGATGCTTCGGGTCCGGAGACCATGGGTCTGTATGCAATTTATTCATCTGGGTATTCACAATTCCTAAGTGGGGTTGTGAATATTTAAAATTAAGACAAAAAGAGCAAACCCTTATAAGTCTATAAACATGATCACAAGAGTACAAAAGTGCAAATTCACTACAGACTTGATCATCCACGCTGTTAGCCATGTGGGGTCCCCTTGCTCGCGTCTCATTACCATTAAGAAACGGACCACAAGGGACACGCTACATGTAAGCCCTACATATGAAATTTTGCATACTCACCTATGGTGATGGGTTCGGGGTGTTGCTTGATAACGAGGGTATGTCATGTTGTGGGGAACACTAGCTATAAATTAATTGAACCTTAATCGTATCTAATGGCTGCTTGGTAGACTTTGATGCTTAAGCTTAGGTGGATAAACAATACCCTTGATCGTCTTAACTATTTATGAAAAATAGGGCAACAAAAGTTTTAAATCTGCTAATTTTGAGGTTTAAGTCAAGTTGGGGTGGTCTGGTCCGGTAAAAGCTAAAAATAAGCGGGTCTTAACTGTGTAAACCACTGAGTAACAAATTGTCGGATCATATTTGTCCCGGTAAAGATTAAGGCATGGGTTTAAGTGGACAACAATATCGGTGATCGCGGTTTTTGCGTTCTTCTAAGCTTTAAAAATTAACCTATATGTTTGTTAGACTTTAATTTTCCGATTCTGATCCAACTGCATCAAACTTTTTCTGGGACGAAAAAAGAATAAGTGTGAGGATATTTGATATAATGCTAAATATATATGTTTCCATTGTTCATTTTAATTAATATTTTAATAGTTTTTATTCGTTTTTAGTCGAAATTTGTATACTACTAACGTTTCTATGTTTCGTAGGTTTCGGATTTTATCGTGATTAAAAAGGGCGAAAAGCGAGCTAAAACGAGCCGAATCAGAGATCCAGAACGCGTCAGGAAGAACCAGAACAGAGAACCGGTCAGACCAGGCCGGTCTGACCGGCCCCCATAAAAAAGCACGCCGCGCCGCGCTAAGGCGGAAGGCCAAATGCCCTCCGCGCGGCGCCTAGGCAACACTGGGCTTAATTAATTTCGTTTTTGCTTAATGTCGGGCCTTCTTTTGGTTATTTAAACACATTTAACTTAAACCTGACACAACCTGAAACCCTTGGCCGATTTTGGAGAGTTCTTGGAGCTATTTTACGAGTTTGTTGGTGATTTTGAAGGCAAGAGGACATCCGGTGAAGAGCGACACGTTCACGTTCGAGTTTACGGGTTTTATCATCTTCGATTCCCCGTTTCTTATATTTTCACCATGTTTTCATTATTATTCGTTTTTTTTGATTTAGACTTTAAGATGCTATGCTAAATTCCATAAACTACCTAGGTCGTGACGAACCTTATTTCGGTTTGATTTTATTTGGATTTTGTTTCGTTATGGATTTTATGTTCTAAGTAAACGGTTAAGTTTGATTTAATTGATGCGTTTGATTGCTTGGTTTTGTTTATTTGAATTTATTATTTCACACTGCCCTTGTTGATTGTTTCATAGGATAGGGTTTTGTTAGGTCATTTACTGTGTGTTCTTGACTAATTTGTGATTAAATTCGAATAAGATCATAGAAACAATAAAATTAAGTAAACAAATAAAAGTGAGCTGCTGTCTAAAAAGCTGTAAGGTGATAGGCTATTAATAGATCTTTGCTTGTTGGGATTGCTAGATTTAGTTCTTCGTAAGGAGTCCGTCTAGGTTTGATTGTCAGCTTAGTCTATTAAGTTAATTGAGTTTGCTTGGCTATCTTTGAATCCCGCGCACTAAGGTAGGTTTTTGTCATAAAAGATACTTAGACATAAGCGATTAAATAACCGTAAGAAAGTTTAATATAAAACTGGTGAGTCTTAAAACTTGTTAGAAATCCATAGGCATCTTCTTGAAGTTCAAGGGTCCTGTTCGGGTTTTCTGTCAAGGGTCTATTTTACGATTCCAGTTCCATAACTTGAGTTTTCCATTTAATTAATACCGTAACTTTGGGGATTCTGGCCTGGATAGTTATCTTCATCATCTGAATTAATCAAAGTTTTCCAAATTGTTTATTAGTTTAAAGTAATTAGGGTTAGGTTTAATTTAGTTTATTATTAGTTAATTAAAGTAATCATTAGTTAATTATTATTAAGTCTTAATTATTAGTTTTAAATTCCCCCTCAAATATTATTAATAAATAGTTGTGCCTTGTAGTTGAGTCTTGTTTGCTAATTTCGTAATTTAAAGTGTCTCGTGGGTTCGATTTCCGAACTTACTTAGCTGTACTAGAGTCGACCGGTTCACTTGCTGGTTATTAGTTTAAGTTAAGTTTAAGGGTCTAGAGTATTACTTAGTGTCTAGGTTAGAATAATTTTAGTTAATAATTATTTGACTACTTTAAGCACACCAGGCATGTACATCGGACACAGTCCCTGTTCTAAGTAAACGAATTCGTTTGTAGAGAACCGGTCACCAATAGTAAAATGTAGAAATAAAATTAAAATACGGTTTCTATTAGGTAACTATGTACACATACATGTTCATAGTCCCAATTTCCACTTAACGGTTACGTTGATGGGAAATTGGTCATAGATCACATAATTCGAAATAACAAACGTAAACCGATTTAAGAAAGCGAATAAGAATAATGTACGAATTTACGTTTCGTAAAATACAAAAGAATATGGATTAAAGATCAAAGAAAAATCAAAATAAACTTCGTAAACAATATTCTAAAGACGTGGATGTAATATCACTTTGGGTATGTCCGAAAGAAAAATAAAACACGTGAAGGAGAAGTTAAAGAAACGAAAATGTTGCTTGTGACGTTTGTCTTCTCGAGTGTTGTTTTGTGGTATGAAAGTTGACGTGGGAGGTGGTGCCATGATTTCTTAGCTGAAACTCATTGGCGTTAATGAAGGGGAATGAAAAGAGAACTTTAATCTTACGAAAATCGGTTGTAAATCGTGATGCTTTTAAATCTAATGGTGAAATAAAATTTATTTAGACAAAATTAGCTATCGCAAAGACTCGCAAATTTTATAAATCTTTCATATAAAAACAAATGTTTTCTTTTGGCTCGCGGCCTAGGTAGAAAGGAAAGAAATGATTGTCAGGGTATCCGACTTGTTGAATGAAAAATAGCCTTAAAGGGCTTAAGACTTGTTTGGAACAAAAAGTTTACTTTAAATATGGTTTGAATTAATAATTACATTATCATTAGTGGTGACGTAATACTAGTAATAATAATATTACTAATCATAATAATAATAAAAATATTATTGAATGAAAAATAGTTTTCAAAAGGGCTCAAAACTTGTTTGAAGCAAATATTTTACTTTAAACATTATTATATAATAGTAGTGACGATGATACTAGTAATAATAATATTACTAATATCAATAATAATAAAAATATTAACAATAATAATAACATTTCTAATAATAACCATATTGATAATTACCGTAATAATATTTAGAAATTTTTCTGTGATGTTAGATCACATCATAAGTGTTCAACGTTCCCCGAATATCAAAGGGGGAATTGGATACTATGAAGTTCCACCACCGTACAATAATAATTATACATTTAATCCTAGTAATCAGCAATCTGAGAATGTTGAAATTAGTCAGACAGTTCCAATAAAAGTTTCTGCTAAAGAAACCGAAGTTGATGAGAGTGAAACAAGTAAGACAACTTCTAATGTCACTGGATCTGTCTCTAGTTCCGTCTCATCAAATTCAGACAAGTCTTCTGAATCTGATGAGATAGAAGAAAAGGTTGTGTTACTAAAACGTGGGGAGGAATATAAGCCTGATGAAAAGAAATCTTCCCTAAATCCGTTTGTCCCACCATATGTTAGACAAACGGGTAGTAACACAACCTCGACATCTGCAACAACTGTTGAGACGAAAGTTCAAAACAGAAGTTGTTTCAGATGCAACAAAGTAGGACACCTTGTCGCTGATTGTCCTCTGAAATAGAGAAAATTTAGAAGTACGAGGCCTCCGAAAACTGACAATAAGACGAATACTAATTATGATGCTGGTAAGAATGTGAACACACCAAATTTCAATCATTGGACTAATCCAAGATTTCAAAGAAATCAGTCTCGTTTTTTCCCAGTAAACTACCAAACCAACAATTATAATTCAGTTAATTCACGAAGGTTTGGATGGCCTCATAGCCAGTCCTTTAGAATTTTTCCGTTCAGAACTTACTGAAACTATCCTCAAACTGACTTTGGGCAATCAAGGTACTGGATACCGGATAACAGGTTTACTCAACCCAAGACCAGAAGGTCTTGGGTCCCCAGATTTTAATCTATTTCTTTAATTGTGCAGGAACAGTCAAACAGGGCTGTAAACAATATGTTGGTTGTAGATAGTGGCTGTTCCCGGCACATGACTGGTAACAAGAAATTGTTACGTAACTGGAAATCTGTTCAAGGAGGAAGGGTTAGTTTCGCTGGAGAGAGTGGAGGAAGAATCAGTGGTATTGGAACTGTGACGAATGGAAGAATAAAGTTAGAGAATGTGAATTTTGTGGAAGAGTTGAAGCATAACTTGTTGAGTGTATCTCAGATTTGTGACAAAGAATACACGGTGCATTTTACTAAAAATGAGGCAATCGTTCTTTATCCTGGTTTCAAGATACCAGAGGCCTGGGTTGTGATGAAAGCTCCAAGAGAAAAGAACACGTATGTAATGGATATGAGATCAACTGAGATGACAACAGAAGAGTCATGTCTTCTGTCAAAGGCAACTGAGTCTGAGTCAGAGTTGTGGCATCGAAGAATGGGACATATACATCTTCGCAAAATGAATTACATTGTCAAGATTGGGCTAGTACTTGGGGTTCCCTTGAAGAATTTTAACTTTGAAGATCAATGCTTGTCGTGCAAGAAAGGAAAGCAACACAAAAAGCCTCATCACTCCAAAATGGTTAACTCAATTGTCAGCACCCTAGACCTACTTCATATGGATCTCTTTGGTCCTATGAATGTAAAGAGTCTAGGTGGAACGTCATACTGCTTGGTTGTAACCGATGATTACTCTCGATACTCTTGGGTATATTTTCTGAAGACAAAGGATGAGACAGTTCAGTTGGTAATTAACTTGATTACCAAGGTGGAAAATATTATTGGGAGAAAGGTTAAGTACATCAGGAGTGATAATGAGACAGAATTTAAGAACTATCAGATGGAAATGTTTTGTCTACAGAAAGGGATAGAGCATCAGTACAGTGCCCCATATACTCCACAACAAAATGTAGTAGCTGAAAGGAAGAATAGAACTCTAATCGAAGGCGCCAGGACCATGCTGGCTGATGCTAAACTTCCCGTGGTGTTCTGGGCTGAGGCTGTGGCTACAGCTTGTTACATCCTTAATCGTGTTTTAACTATTAAAAGATTAAATAAAACCTGTTATGAACTTATGCATGGTAGAAAGCCAAACTTGAAAGGTCTTGAACCTTTTGGGTCCCCATGTTCGATATTAAAGACTAACTCTAAATTTGGTGAGAAAGCTGACGAAGGTATTTTAGTTGGCTATGTTGTTGGGACACCCAACAGAAGAGTCTTTAATCTATCGAACTGCAAGGTTGAGGTGATATGTAACACTGACATTACTAGTTACAAATCACCAAGGCCTAGCATGGGACCGGCAGAGGCTTTCGACTATGATAAACTATTCAAATCTTTTAATGTGCCTTACTTGGATTTTGCAGACACCGATGAGAAAATGGCCTCACAAATACTGTATGACGAGGAGGAGACCATTATGCAACGTCCACAATATGATGAAAATCAACCAACTTCGTCAAATGCAGTCGAAACTCCTGCTGTCTCGAAGGAAGATGAATTCTATAATCCATTTCACACTCAACCTCAGTCTCACACTGATGAACTTGCCACAAATCTTGAGAATAATCAGGAAGTCAGTCCGGTCCAGTCCACCAAAATTCACAAGAATCATCCTTTGGAAAATGTGATCGGTAATCCCTCTGATGGTGTACGTACTAGAAGAAGTTTGGATGAACACACATGTGTTTATGCAAGCTTTAAAGATACGGGTATTATAAATGAATGCTTGTACACCTGCTTCATCAGCCAGATTGAACCAAAGAATTATCAAATGGCACTAAAGGATAGCTCGTGGGTTGAAGCCATGCAGGAAGAACTGACACAGTTTGAGAAGATGGAAGTATGGCAGTTAGTTAAAAAACCGCAAGAAGTGAACGCTATCGGTACAAAATGGGTATTTAAATGTAAGAGAGATGAGAAGGGGATAATCATACGGAACAAGGCAAGATTGGTAGTAAAAGGGTTTAATCATCAAGAAGGAATCGATTACAACGAAGTGTTTGCTCCTGTGGCAAGATTGGAGGCAATTCGATTATTTCTGGCATTTGCTGCACACAAAGAGATGAAAGTGTTCCAGTTAGATGTGAAAAGTGCCTTTCTTAATGGTAAAGTCGATGAGGTGGTGTATGTTGAACAACCTCCGGGTTTCCCTGACCCAGATTTTCCTGATCATGTGTACAACTGAGTAAAGCTTTATATGGGTTACATCAGGCTCCTCGTGCCTGGTACGCAACATTGTCAGACTACTTGCTAGAAAATGGGTTTGAAAGAGGAAAAATTGATAGTACGCTGTTTGTCAAGGGAAAAGGGGGAGAGTTTCTTCTCGTTCAGGTTTATGTGGACGACATCATTTTTGCTGCATCAAAAGTTACTATGTGTCAGAAATTTGAAGCGGTCATAAAGAAGAGGTTTGAGATGAGCGCCATAGGCGAATTAACTTTCTTTTTGGGATTGCAGGTAGATCAGAAGAAGGATGGCATGTTTATTCATCAAACGAAATATGTCCATGATGTGCTCTAACGCTTCAAGATGGATGATAGTACCCCATTTGACACTCCAATCTGCGTCAACCACAAACTGCGTGTTGATTCCGATAGTGATGAAGATGTGGATCCCACTCAATATCGAGCAATCATAGGCTCCTTAATGTATCTAACCGCATCTAGACCTGACATTATGTTTGCAGTTTGTCTTTGTGCTCGTTTTCAGGAAAGCCCGAAGGAATCTCACATGAAGGGAGTGAAGAGAATCTTGCCGTATCTCAAAGGCAAGCTTAAGTTAGGATTGTGGTACACGAAAGGGGGAGAACTGGATTTGGTAGCTTACACAGATTCTGACTATGGAGGTTGCAATCAGAACAGGAAGTCAACAACCGGTGGATGTCAGTTTCTCGGAGGAAGATTGGTGTCGTGGCAGTGCAAAAAGCAGACCTCAGTAGCCATTTCCACCTGCGAAGCAGAGTACATGGTAGCATCAAACTACTGCTCCCAGGTTTTATGGATACAACAGCAATTGCGCGATTATGGTCTGAATTTCACTCAAACTCTTATTTGCATTGATAACACTGCTGCAATTTCAGTAACTAACAATCCCGTTAAACACAGCAAAACTAAACATATTGACATTCGTCATCATTTTATACGGGATTGTGCTGAGAAGAAATTAATTGTGCTTGAAAAGGTTGATTCTTTGGATAATTTTGCCGATCTTTTTACTAAAGCGTTTGACCGATCCCGTTTTCAAAATCTTGTTGAGCTTAATGGGATGATCAATCCCGAGTAACCTTGTTTTCTATAAAAAAAAGAAAAAAAAAGAAAAAAAAACATCACTATCGCTTAAAATTATGTCGGTTGCTTAAGTTTGAAGGACATATCCTCGGATATGTTTGGCCCTTACTTCTACTTGTAGATTATGAGGATAGCCATTAACCAGATGACTGAAAGAGACCGGGGCAGTTTATGATGGGTTTTTATTCTTTCGCTGAAAAATAGTCGTTCATACTTAGTTAGACGGACACATACTCGTATGTGGTCGGTCCAGCTAATCCATTGGATCTTCAGGATAGCCGTTTACCTGAAAACTATGACTTGATCGGGGCGATAAGATTTAAAATTTTTTTGGGAGATGATATAATTTTTCAAGTCTATAACTTCGTAAGAAGTTTCAATACGAGGTTTAAAAGAAAATTGATCCAACCTTGGAAAGTGATAGAAAAACTGATTTTGTGTGCTTAACTGGTGAAGTTCTTAGGCCTAAAAGACTCTAGAACAGTCATTGTATGTTATGGTAGCTTTCTATGGTGCGTAAAAGTAGAAGTGATACAAACTAAATCTCCTCGATTTAATGTGGAGAATCATTCTGAGTTGTGCATGTCTCCATATACATCTTTCCGAATGATAGGCAGAAAAGTGATTACCCAATCATACACGAGCCCGTGAGTGTTCTGATTCCCGAGAAGATAGTGTTAAGTACCTGCAGTGATCCAGATTCGGGACTTGCAATTTGTCTTCAAGTTGAAGTTGTATTAATGTCATTATTTGTATCAGTATAAAAAAAAAGAAAAAATTATGTATAGTTTAGGCCTTCTGAAGCTTAAAGTGTTTCAAATATCTAGAAAGAGACAAGAAAGAATATTTCAAGCAGAATAAAGAACGGAAAGAAGACTCTAAAGATAGATGTGTGCTCATTGATTAATCAGACACTACGGGTCGAGGTCAACTCAGAGTGACTTGGGGAAAGCTAAATACGCTTTGAGAATAGATAGGAGGCATCACAATCTCTCATGTGATATCCATCTAAATTTTGAGCTTAATTGAACCTAATCCGTATCACAGAAGCGATGAAAACCATACTAAGTTTTATACCTGCCTACAACCTGCTTCTTTATGTCATAATACCGCTGAACATGAATCTGAGTGACAGCCGCTTAATCAGTATGATTCCTGTTCGGATCTTTTCTAAAACATGCAGGTTCTCGTCATGACTGAAATTTGATCCCGTTTATTTAATTATATTTACTTTGTTTTATATTTTATACCTTGGTACGTTTTAATAAACACTTGGTTACTTGTTTTGATCCCTTTTTCTTTAATTCTAGTCAACTTCACTTAAGGCGAAGTTGTTTTTAAGCGTAGTTGGATCTGGCGAAGTTATCAATATAGCGAAGTTGACCAGCTGTTTGACCTTAGGCGAAGTTGTCAAAGGGGCGAAGTTAACCATAACTTCGCCCCTGTATTTTCAAAACTATATAAAGGTGAAAACGGTGGTCAACTTTGTCAAATTATTTCCAAACATATAACCCTCGCCGAACTTATACCCACGAATTAACCATCATTATAATCTGATTTTTGTCCGAGTTAAAGGTTTGTAGGATCATTGTGACCCGCAATTCGTAACATATGGTGAAAATCAGTGTCTTGATGATCCAATTTGTGGACTTGGTTGAACGGTTCTTTAAACCCTCGTTCAAAAATTCGTTTTAACAGTGTTTTAGTAAAAACATGGTCATCTGAGTCTTTATCGAACAACCTTTATCATGTTTTCATCCTCAGATTGGCCAAACCTAGCTACAATTGGATCATCATGGTACGCCGATTAAGCAGCGAAGTTAGGGTTTACGCGAAGTTGTTCTCAACTTCGCCATATGACTAACTTCGCCTGCTCAGGAACATATTACCTAAGTGATCTGGTTTGTTCTCAGGCGAAGTTGGGTTTTTACGCGAAGTTAACAATCAAATATATCATAACTTTGCTCCTGGTAAAAGGCGAAGTTATGATCTGTCAAGCCGGCGTTCTAACTTAAACCGTTTGTTGTGCAGATATGGCAGCTGTGGCAGGTGCTGGTGGTGATGAAGGTGCAGTAACAACCGACAGTTCTTTCCGGGTCACAACATGTATATCACTTTAGATCCGGATGCTAATGGTATAGACGACTATCGTGAGATCATTTCATTTCTCGTTCGCTCACGTATTTTTCACGCCATCACGACTACTCTTCCCATTTCGCTACCAAATATCGAAGACTTTTGGCGAACGGTTGAATATGACTGTAGAGTTGATCCTCCGGTTATGCGCGCTACAGTAAACAATCAGGTAGTACAGTTCTTGGCAGATCATATAAGGGTTGCTTTACAGTTCGGGGTTGAAACTACAAATGATCCCACAGACTTTCCGGCTACATTCAGAGATGGTGCGTTTCTGAGCATGGGTTATTCGGGTCCATTGGGTGACACTCAAAGGAGAAAGGATTTTTATTAGATCAGTGGCGGTTTCTGATGCACGTGATGATAGTGTGTATGTCTGGTCGTAAAGCTGGTACAGACGGTATGGGGGCAACGATGCAATCTGCAATGACTGCCCTGACTTACAACAAGCCTTACAGCTTTAGTCAGATGGTTTTTTATGAGATTGATCGTCAGAGACGCGCGGTCGCTAGGGAAAGATTTTTAATGTATCCGAGATTCCTACAGATGATTCTGAATCACGTAGCTCCTACTCTGCCTCAACGACGTCCTATCCGTTATGTTGAAAGTGTAAATAAGAGAATTTTTGCGCAATGTAGGTCATCAAGTGCTCGTAGCAAACCAGAACTTCGTCCGCGGCACACTGCATTGTTTGGTTATTTGGTGAATCCTGCTTATGTTGCTCCTCCAGGAGATGAATTTCTTGATCCGGCACCGCAACAGGCTAATGTTCCTCAACCACCTCCTGTGGTTCAACCTCCAGCCATGGGACAGCAAGCACCGCCTGTTGATCCGGAAGTTGCCTTTGGAGGGCAAGGGCTGTTTGACATGGATCCGGCTACTGAAGCTCATGTCTCAATAGCAGAGGTATCTGGTTTTCATGTTTCTATGGTCGCTACATCTGTGGCGGATTCTGAGAGAACCGACTCTGACTCCTCCACTGACGATATCGTTGAAGCACAACAGATTCTTGCCAGACAAGAAAGAATACATGGCAAGAGAAAGAAAGACTCGGATGACAGCGAATCTGATTATGAGGAGGATTTGTATCCGTTGGTACGAAGATCAAAGAAGGCACGGGTTGGTGAAAGTTCAAGTGTTGGTGAAGGTTCGAGGGTTGTTCGCTTTTCTCCACCCTCGTTATCCAGTATGACCATGGTTCCTGCTTCTACGACTGTCACAATGCCGATTACCACAGGTGTTCCATTGGTGACAATGTCATCATCATTTGGTATTCCTCCAACCACGTTTCAGTTTACTGCTCCGGAGATAGTTTCCTTGCCACCTCCTACTGTTACTCCATCGGAGGTTGTTGCAAGATTTGTTGAGTCAACGTTGGTTGCTACTGCGGGGTTACCTGTCAAAATACCACCCGCGGTTACTGTTCAGCCTAATTCTGATACTCCAGCTAGTTTGGGAATTCCTCCACCTTATGCTCAAGACATTTCTCACATGCGTTTTGATTTTGATGCTACTTTGTCTGATTCTGAAAGGATAGCGGCTCTTGAACGGGTAGTTGCTGAACAGTCAAGAATCAATCTAACCCAGACTCAAGCTATCCAGCGACTTGTAGCAGAAAATCAGATCCAATCGTCCCTCCTTGTTGAACACGGTAAACTATTTGATGCTCTAAAACAGTTCTTAGCATCTCAGGGGGAGACGAGCTGGAAGGGTGATGAGTTGAGAGCCAAGAAGAGGCAAGATAGAGACGATGATCCCAATGCATCGGAAGGTGCAGGTGGTGAGTTGCCAAGAACTGAACAAGCTCTTGGGACTTCCATATCTCAGGAGGAGTCTGCTGGTACATCAGGTGGATCAGGTGGTGACAATGTGGTGGTTGTGGATGATGAGGAAGTGTTGGGTAATGATGATGTGTCAGCTGATGATTTGTTAACGGATGATGAGTTTGGAAAGATTGGGGAACATATAGAGATTGACGGTGACTTAGAAGAAGGGGAGATTGTTGATGATGGTGTAGAGCATGATATTCCGAATATTGATAAGGTGAACTTGAGTCAAGAGCAAATGTGTCTGATGAGTCTGAGTGGGAAGAACAGCCGAGATGGAAAGAAGGCTGTGCTCAGTGGGTTGTCAAAACAAAGAAGCCAGCGGTTCCAACAATGTTTTAGAAGAGTTACAACATCAAGGGATACCCTGAGTCAAAGAAAGGTATCATTTGCTGGTTGTATGATGAAGAGATAAAGTTGTTTGTGATAAAATGTTATGATGGGATTCAATATTTTAAGAAGGCTTTGAGATCGCTCAACACCTTGCTTGAGTGCGAGGTGAAAGATTTGGCTCGTTTGAGATTGATTAATAGGAGTGATGATGATATTGCAAGAATAATTGGAAAGATAGTATGGAAGGAAGCTATTAAGGAGAAAAAGTTTGAGCTTCTAAAGCCTCAGAAAGGAAGGTTGGTTGAAGATAAAGATCGGGGAATGAGGGCTGATGGCAAGCCTTGGATGGTGATGAAGTATAAGCCGATCCGGTGTTTGAAATAAGTGCCGATGAAGAAGATGCCCAAGGATGATTTAAAGAGTCTCAAGTGGTGGTACGTTGATAGTCAGACAGCTGAAGCTGTTATGGAAGATGAGGACGAACAGGAGATTCTGAGAGTGTATGATCCCATGCACTTGGTAAATTTGTCTCAAGCTGATTTGCAGGTACTAAACGATAAGAAGATATTCTACATTCCTGCGTGGAAAGATGAAGCCAAGAAGTACCAGAGGGTGGTCTCTGTCTGTGTAAGACGGGTGGCACGAGATTTTTAGGATTACTAGACACGAGAAAGAAGATAGAGATATGAAGCTACTACCAAGGGGGAGTCTGTTGGTGCATAATATCAGTAGTTCAGTATCTTGTGTTTTGTCTGTGTCTGTAATCGTTTAGTTTGTTTGTAATGTTTTGAATATTGTTTATTGTATGTTCGCTAGTGTTAGGCGAACTTGGAGGATAAGCGAAGTTATGACAACTTCGCCTAGTATGTTAGGCGAAGTTGTCGAGGTCTATTAAAACCTCCACTTCGGCTTTTAGGGTGAAGTTTTTCCTGAACGAGTTGGATTGTGATCTTTAGCATCACGTGTTGGCTTTGGTATTATATCACTTTTATCATTCTATTCCGTGTGTTTATCTATCGATTCAACGTATTGCTTATCTTACACTCGTATCGTATTACGTGGGGATTCCGCACCCTCGTGTTACGAGATACTCCTGTGTAGATCCGGCTGGGAACCTACACTAAACTCCCATAAATCGACTGCTGTGGATTTGAATATAAGATCTTAACAATATGGTTATTGACTCAAAGCATCATGAACGAAAGGTAAAATTCAAAAGTACAAAATAGCTCTTAAGAAGAAAACTAATATAATTTGTAAATGAATGGGCATTTATTCACTCATATATTTACATCAACAAATAACATGTATGTGTCATATGTTTAAAGTTGGAACATTGTTGGGTTCATATTTGGTGGTTTGTACTTAGTTATATGTTTATTGGGTTTTGTATTGGGCTATGAATGTAAACCGAGATCCTTATGGATCTCAGTGGGCTTTGGGCTATGGTTGGGCTAGTGTTTTGGTTTCCCTATAAATAGATCTTATTGTATAGGGTTTAAGAGTTGTTTACGAGAGCAGAGAGTGAGTAGAACTAGAGAGTTGTTCATTCCTAGTTATTTGATCAAGTATTGTAAGTGCTTAAGCACCCGATGTATTCAATAATATACGTGTGTTTTGAAGCAATATTGTGTTATCGTCTTGTGTTAACTTCGTGCTCTTGAATCACCGAGTATAGGTATTCCGCACCTATACTTGTCATATTGATATCATAATTGTAGTGATCCAGATTCGGGACTTACAAACATGATAAAAACAAGTAAAAATTTAAGAAATTGCATACGGAAGAATTTGAGTTGTATAGTAAACGTGTTTATATCTTTTGCGTTAAACTTTTAGTTTTCTTGCGTCTAAGGCTGCGTAACAACTTAATCGTGTCCAACTTGTCAAGAATCATAATGTTATTAAAGATGGAGGATAAGCTCCGAACAAGAGTGGGCGGAGCAGACAAACAATGGAAGGAAGTTGGACTAGCAAATAACCATGGGAAACACCCGAAAAGAAGAAGACGCACCCCGTTGGATAAACAACTAGTGATAAATGGGAAACATACAATAAGCTTGGTGGAAGTGGCATGCAGAGTTGCACAAAATCACCATGTGTTCCTAAATCATACACACAATCTAATAAACAAAGAATAAACGTCAACTCCAACAGAAGAGCGTGCTTTTCTGCAACCGCGTGTCACAAGACAGTGAGACAAGCGATTGCACTACTATTAGGACATGTCTCCGTTTAGGTAAAGGCCTCTTGAGCACTATAAATAGCGCGTTCAATATCGTTGGTTAGGCATTAACTGTTGCATTTGCTTTCCTCCAACTAGTTGGAGTCGGTCACAAGGAGTCTCTCATTCATGTGGCGAGACTAAGAATGTATTTAAGTGTGCAGGTCCTAGTAAAGAGCATGAAGCCAGAAGACAATAAAAGACAATCCGATCCAAAGGTTCACATATTGATCCAGTACCAATACCTTTACAGTTAATACCCCAAAGTCTATATAAGTTAATTAATGCTCGTTTGCTTCCATTTTAGTGTAAACATCACTTTTTAGTGAATAAAGTGGAAGTATAGTAAACAAAGATGACATTTTATTTTGAGTTAATGGCCATTTTCGTCCCTGTGGTTTGCTATTTTCGTCACTTCAGTCCAAAGTTTGAAATTTTGTCAATTTAGTACCCATAGTTTTAAATATTAGCCAATTACGTCCCATCCGCCTAACGTCATCCAGCTATGCCGTTAGTTTAAGGGTATTCTTGTCTTCTCCTTTTTAATTTGAGTTAATGATCATTTTAGTCCATGTAGTTTGAAATTTTTGCCACTTCAGTCCATAGTTTGAAAATTTGTCAATTTGATATTCAGTTTAATTCAATTTTTTTTTGTCAATAATCCTGAAGAGTATAATTCAAGCTTAAAACCATCGAGCAACCTCCAATACTGGTATGCATTTACTCTTTTGACAACAGTAAGCATACCTCATCATATTTAATTTCTAGGCATTTCCAAAACTCTCCTTCATGGTGGAATTCAATGATAAAGTGATCAAGGTAATTCCTTGAAACCGAATTGTACAGAAAAAACTAAAAATCGTTTCTTTGATTAATGTATAATAGTTGATTTCGACTCAGCTTTTCGTTACGATATGTTAATCTCTAAACCCTAACTATTATGCATTCATCAAAGAAACAATTTTTAGTTTTTCCGTACAATTCGGTTTCGGGGAATTGTTTTGACCACTTTACCATTGAATTCCACCGTGGGGGAGAGTTTAGGCACCATCTAGAAACTAAATACGAGAGGAGGGAGTATGAATACTGTTGTCGACAGAGTAAATGCAGACCAGTTTTGGGCTTGGATTATGCTCTCCAGGGTTATAGACAAAAAAAACTGAATTAAATTGAACATTAAAATGACAAAATTTTCAAACTTTGGACTGAAGTGGCAAAAGTGTCAAACCACAGGGACGAAAATGACTATTAACTCAAAATAAAAATGAGAAAGACAAAAATACCCTTAAACTAACGGCATAACTGGATGCTGTTAGACGGATGAGACGTAATTGGCTAATATTTAAAACTATGAGGACTAAGTTGATAAAATTTCAAACATTGGACTAAAGTGACGAAAGTAACAAACCACAGGAACGAAAATGGCCATTAACTCTTTTATTTATATTTAAAACTAGGAATTTACCCGGCGTGTTGCATAGGACATGGAAGTATAAAAATTTGGGTGGTGGTAAAACTCAAGCGTTGTCGGTCTCGAGCGTTGAGATGATAAGTCGATGGGAATTCAGTAGGTTTCTTACGATAGTAGAACTAAAACAAAAATGGCAGCTGGTCGGTTTTCGTTACTGTGGTACTGGAACTAAAACAAAAGGCAGTGGCTTTACGCGAATTTGGTCGGTTTCTTTCTCGTTCGTTAGGTACCGGAACTAAAACAAAAAAAAAAAAACAAATGGCATAAAAACCCTAGAATTTTCAGTCCCGGACGTTGATGCAGTGAGTTTACACGAATTCAGTATGTTTCCATTACATAAACAAAAATTGACGTTAGGTCGGTTCTCGTTACGTTCACTATGCTACCTACTAAAAAAGAAATCAAAATGGGATGGACAAGTTGGTTCCGCCACTTGGTTAGCGAAGCCAAACTTCTCTTTTATATATATCTATCTATAAGGCTATGTGTAGTGGATGGGCTACGAATTGGGCGAATTGTGACACGTGGCGCCCAGTCAGCAAAATGTATGAATTTGTTTTTTGGGTGCGATGATGTTGTAGCCCCTCCAGTGCCACGCCACCATTTTTTATTATTTTATTTTGTAATTAAACTAAACAAACAAAACTAATTAAGTTATTAAATTTATTAAATTAACTAAATAAAAGAAATATAAATTATAATCAAAATAAAAAAAAACACACCAAAAAATAAAATAAAAAATACATATAAAAATACTAAATAAAAAGACTAATTTATTCATTATCTTCATCCCCGTCCTCGTCCTCGTCTTCATCTTCGTATTCGTTCTCCTCCTCGTCTTGGTTTTTCTCCTCATCTTCTACTTCAACGGGACGATTATCCCACACGTGTTGAACCAAATCCGCCTTAAGTTGGTGTATCTCATTTGATGTGAGCTCGTGAATGTTTTGCGTTCGTTGCTCTGCGGTTGGTTGAGGGAACTGTTCTGGAACGCTTCCTGGTATATAGTGTTGACATATTGCTTTGCCATTATCTTTTAAAATCATATTATGCAATATGATACACGTATACATGGCATCGCTCATTTTTGCCATTGTCCATACACGACATGGGTTTTTCACATAATGCCAACGTTTTTTAGAACCCTGAAACACCTCTCAATATCCTTTCGTGCGAATTCTTGCTTCTTCTTAAAGCATTCTCTTTTTTTCTTCGATCGGGTCTTGAAACGTTTTAACGATGATCGAGTACTCTGGATATATCCCATCTTTCAAATAGTATCTGTGACGATAGAAGGTATCCTTGGCATAAAACGGTAAGACCGATATGCTACGGCTGATGTAATACTATAGCACGGGGGACATGTTGAGAACGTTTATGTCGTTGTTGGACCCGACGGAGCCGGAGTAGGCCGACCAAATCCAGAGGTCGTGTGAACAGATGGCTTGAAGACTAACCGTTGGTACTCCATGGTCACCACGAGAGTATTGACCTCGCCATGCAGTTGGACAGTTTCCCCACTCCCAATGCATGCAATCTATACTCCTAATCATGCGGGGAAAAGAATGTTTGCTTTCGTGTACATCGTATATGCGAGTCAGGTAGTTTGAAGTTGGAAATCCTCAGATAACGACCAGCGTATAATCGAATTATTCCTATACAAATAAATTATTAAAAAACATTTATATTAAAAACATTAATTAATGTAAACAATTTAAATTTTACCGATGCAAAAAATTCTCCAACGAGTCTCGCGCCGTTTTCTCAGCCAACTTTAAATACTCGTCGTTGATGACGGTCGTGTTGCCGTATGCGAGGATGCGTAGCGCCGAAGTACACTTTTGGATGACGGTGAATCCTAAATATCCTCTTGCGTCGGGTTTTTGTTGAAAAACGTATACTCTCGCTCCAAATCTCCCACAATGCGAAAAAGTAAATTTTTAGACATCCGAAAACGACGTTGAAACATAGCGTCGTTAAATGTAGGTGTGTCGTTGAAGTAGTCCTTCATCAAACGATCGTTCGCTTCGGTACGATCCCGATGGATATATGATCGCCTACGCGGCAACGATGTAACATTCGTTACTTTTCAAACCCGAAAATCCGACCCGTTTTAAATTTTCGGTTTTTCTTTATAAATATATGTATAAAACATATTATAATATCCAACTCCATAATAAAATATACATTCAACGTTTCTAATCCCCGATGTGATACCCGGCATTTTCAGTTAAAACCTGTTGACTGTGTCAGTAAACCCGGTTAGTTCTGTTAACTAAGTTAATGAACTCCCATGCATATAGTGTCATGTATGCATACATTGAGTCAGTGGTGTCGTTGGTGACCTAAGTGAGAGTAAGTAGTTATTGATAACTAGAATAATAAACTTGTCACACATGTTATAATATATGATAGGTCCTCCACCTCCTATCCAGGTTGCTCCATGTCTGATACTAAATGTTGGTGCATAATGTCAGTAGTTCAGTATCTTGTGTTTTGTCTGTGTCTGTAATCGTTTAGTTTGTTTGTAATGTTTTGAATATTGTTTATTGTATGTTCGCTAGTGTTAGGCGAACTTGGAGGATAAGCGAAGTTATGACAACTTCGCCTAGTATGTTAGGCGAAGTTGTCGAGGTCTATTTAAACCTCCACTTCGGCTTTTAGGGTGAAGTTTTTCCTGAACGAGTTGGATTGTGATCTTTAGCATCACGTGTTGGCTTTGGTATTATATCACTTTTATCATTCTATTCCGTGTGTTTATCTATCGATTCAACGTATTGCTTATCTTACACTCGTATCGTATTACGTGGGGATTCCGCACCCTCGTGTTACGAGATACTCCTGTGTAGATCCGGCTGGGAACCTACAATTGGTATCAGAGCATTTTGCTCGTGATTGTGTGGTTCGGGATTATCACACGGGTGTTAAGATCGTTCCGTTTGACTATTCGCGGAACGGGTTTACGTTGATATACCTCGTTTTTGTCTTTTTCCCCTCTTCCCTCATCAAATAAACCTCCAAATCACCCTCGCGTCCCTCGAAATCAACCTAACCAAACCTGCAAAAAACAAAAAACCTTTGTTCTTTGGGCGAACTTGCCGTCACAGAACGTAGGCTTTAAGCGAAGTTAAGGTCCAAGCGAAGTTAGGGTCCAAGCGAAGTTAGGGGACAAGCGAAGTTAGGGGACAAGCGAAGTTGTCATAACTTCGCCATTGCTGTTCACAGAATTCTGTTTTTGACTCTTGAATCACCATTCTTTCAACTATGAATTCGATAAACATCACAGAGCTGGTAAAGATGGAGGTTGAAGTCGGTTCAGCAACTAAAGCTCCGAAACTGCTTAAGGTTACCGATTTCGTTACGTGGAAAGGTAGATTTGAACAGTATGTGAAGTATCAAGACGCAAAGATGTGGGTTTGCATTCAAGACGGGTACATTCCTCCAATGTCCTTGTTTGAGGGTCGTGAACAGATTAAGAAGTACAGTAAGATGGAAGATAATGAAAAGAAAATGTATGAGGCAGAAAGTAAAGCGCATGCAGCTATAACAATGGCACTTCCACAAGAGATTCTACATACTTTCAAAAAATACAAAATCACTTGTATTTTTTCAGCTAGAGCGGCTTTAAGACTTCTGATATCCTTTTCACTAGCTTTTATTTTTACCGAGTAACTGTTTTCTTTAGTTTTAGAATAGTGATAATCTTCTTTTTAGTTTTTAAATTGAGTGTCCAAACTAACAAACTGATCAGTTAACGTTTTCAATTGATCAGACAGGTTTTCACATTGTTAACAATGAAGTTCAGAACTTACCTCAGAGAGCTGATCGTTCACTTCTGCCATGTACGCTTGATCTTCTCCCATTTCTTTGTCACCTCCTCCAGTTTCGATGTTTACCAGATTCGCCTGTTCGAACACCTCCTCAACTTGTATATTCCAGTTGTATCCACCGTTTTGTTGAGATACCATAGCCTTGTTTTCACTTCCACCCCCATTCTGTTGAGTAGGTCTGTTTTGGCTTCGTTCGACTCTCTCATTTGTACACTCTTTAGCAAAGTGACCATTTTGTTGACAGTTATAACAACGAACTTTTGACTTATCAAACCTCGGTCTTTCTCCAACGAACTTTCTACCAGTTTTCTTCATAAATCTATTTACCCTTCTTACTATCATAGCCATCTGCCACTGCAGATCCATTTCTTCAAGATCATCAGCATCGATCTGATCATAGTCTTCATCCAAAGTTGAAGACTTTTTATTTGCTGCTAATTATTCATGTTTTATTTGTGGGTTGACGTACTTTAATTGTATAATATCTATCATTATGATAAGATACATTTATTGATATGTTTGTTTTGTTTTGCCGCTTACGTTCGTGTGTGAGAGAAGGAGTTACCATTTGCTGAGCACGTTCGTAGTTGGAGGGCATTCATGGAAGAAGACTTTGGCATCATGTTTCATTCGCATATTACTTGCTAAGTCTTTTCCATTATCTAGCATATTAACTTTTTATATTATTTTTGTTTTTATTTTTAGGTTTTTAATGTTTTGTAGTCTGACTTTATTTTTATTTTTATTTTTATTTTATGTCGTCCTTATCCTTGCATTGAGGACAATGCAAAATTTAAGTGTGGGGATAGGATATTTGAGTCGTAGTTTAAATCGAGTTTATGTTAAAAAAAAATTTGAAAAAAAAATTTGAAAAATGTTTTAAAAATGTCTCTTGAATATAGTTTTTTGCGTTAAAGTGGGAGATGATGAATTTATCAAAAATTGGTTTTTCAAACTACTAATAATATGAGATAAATAATAGAAAGCACACTTAACTTGGGATGTGTCGGTAGGCTCAGCCTTGAAAATGAAAGGGCAACGATGTAACATTCGTTACTTTTCAAACCCGAAAATCCGAGCGTTTTAAATTTTCGGTTTTTCTTTATAAATATATGTATAAAACATATTATAATATCCAACTCTATAATAAAATATACATTCAACGTTTCTAATCCCCGATGTGATACCCGGCATTTTCAGTTAAAACCTGTCGACTGTGTCAGTAAACCCGGTTAGTTCTGTTAACTAAGTTAATGAACTCCCATGCATATAGTGTCATGTATGCATACATTGAGTCAGTGGTGTCGTTGGTGACCTAAGTGAGAGTAAGTAGTTATTGATAACTAGAATAATAAACTTGTCACACATGTTATAATATATGATAGGTTATAATAAATTTGTCACACATGATATGTTACATGCATTATATGTGGTGGGTGAAATTGTATTACATGCTACATGATTAGTTGTTGTATACTTATATGCTGCAGGAGAAGTGAATAATTAAAATAATATAACCTATGATATATTACATGACAAGTAACAAAAAGACTAGTACACAACATATGGTCACTAGAAAATGTTTATAATAGAATGTAACATGTCATATGTAATAAAAACTAAAGTTTAATAAAATTAATTGTGTCTTAATGATTGAGTTAATGATGATTAAATGACAATTAAGGTTATAACTTTCTTTTTCTTCCTTTTGGCCGTCCATATCACATCACACACACATACATTTTATTTTTCTAAAACACTCTCAAAATATCATAATCAAGTCAGGTGATTCTTGGAACAAAAAGTGATATAGCATTGATCAAGCAATTAAGTAAGCATGATTAATATATATTTTGTTTATGTTTCTTTGATTAGGGAATGTGGGATTGAGTATCCAAACACATGTAATCATAAGAAATAAAAAAGATGATGATGATTTTAAAAGAAATTGTGTGTCTTGTCATAAAAGAAAATATGAAAACCTTTTGCACATAAATATTATTTTATAAATCAGTAAAATAATGATATACATGAGATTTGTTATAGAAAATGGTTCCTTGATGATTAAAGATCATAAGGATATATGAATCATGATTTTTGCGACTTTTGGTTTGAATCTTCTTGTTGACAGATTATGTGTTTTAGATTGTAGATTGTATAATATGATGCTAAGTTCATGTTTCTGATTGATTTGTGATACTATGATTAAGTAATTTGAATCTAGTTTACAAAAATTCAAGAATCATAATTTTTGGACTTTGTTTGACTAGTATTTATTAATTTACAAAATCGGGTTGCAATCCTGATTGAAAGAGAAATTTGCTGAGCTGTGTTGTAAATTGTATAACTTGATATTGAAAATAGATATGGGTGTTATTCCACTTCTGGAATGTTATAAATTGAATTAGGAATCCAATCCAATTGGTCTTGCATCAATTGAACATATATGGAACTTTTAGCAAATATTTACATTCGTTTGTGCTGATAAGGTAGCTGAAAATAGGTTGCTATAGTGTATGAATTTTCATGATTTTTGTGACTGTTGAAATATTACAAGAAAATTTTATATTTATCCTAATACTTGAAAGTATCTGTAGAAATTATTTGGTAAATTATTTGAATTTTTTGACTGGTTAGAAAAATAGGTTTTGGTGACTTAAAACCTGCCCAAATTTATCCAGCATGCTGTTTGGTAAAAATAGTTGTAGTTTGTACAAAGATTGTTGTGTTATATTGAAATTTGACTTTATTGGTCAACTTGAAATTATTTGACTAAATTATTGGTCTTACTTATGAGAAATGAAATTGGTAAAAGTGTGACTTAGTCATAGGGTTGCATGAAAAATGATTAACTGCAAATTACATGATCGATTGTTAGGTTGCGACTATGAATATCTTATGATTATTTTAAGTCTAGATAATTGGTCAAAAGCCACCAACGGGTCGTCGGTCAACATTTAGGGTCAACGACAATATTTTTAGTCAACGGTCAACAACATGGACCTTTTGGTCAAAAGTCAACGAAAGTGAAACTTTGGTCAAACATTTAATAATCTGTGGGACTGTTTGGATACTAAGGATTCTAGGAATCGCTTAGAAAATACTTATAGTGCTTGTATGAATATCTACATTTTACAAGTTGTCAGTTAATATTAATTTTAATGCTTTTAATTCTAGTTTGTGACGTTCAATTACTTTGATTTCATTTACGTACTTTCGGTTTTATTTCAAGTTTGTCTTCAACGTCAAGGTGAGTTTCTCACACCCCCTTATTTTCGCTTTTACACATTTTTGGGGTAGCATATATATCCTATAAACATTACAATTTTGTTTTCTTATTATTTACAAACTACAATTAATTACATGGACTTGTGTGTTTATTTGCTTACTTGCTCAAAGATTACGTGCTCATGGTTTCCTCATATAAGTATGATCATACGCCCCCCTATGCACTCAGGACCTCGATGTTATGAGTGGAATAGGGACCCCCGATCCGAGTACGTTGGTTGTTACCAAAAGAAAAGACACTTACTTGCGCTATTATCCGAGTACGTTGGTGCACAATCGCAACTGGAAATGACCTTACTTGCTCATTTACACTTGTTAATGGAATTGTAGATTTTTATGTACTTATATCAAAACTTGTGTGAACTCACCAACTATTCATATAGTTGACCTTTATTTTATATATATACTACAGGTACATTTTTTTAGAGAATGCTGCCGTGACGAAGACACTATAACTTAGGTTATATTAATAAATGGACAAGTGTTAATTGTTTCTTGTATTTCTCTTGTATTTTTTTTGTTGCAAACTTGTGCACTTGATGCTTAAATTAATTAATAATATTATTGTCAACTTAATAGTGTCACATGTGTTTTGAGCAATCTGTACGTCACACTTAGGCATTTCCACTTTAGCCGGGGTGTTACAGATTGGTATCAGAGCCGTGACTATAAGATAGGACATTAGACGTAGTGTAAGTTGGTTATAGTTTATTTGCTTAATTGTTTAGGTTGCATGATTAGAAATTATGTGAGCGTTAATGCACATTATTTGGTTATTATTGATTTGTTTATGCCTCATGTACGCAAATACTATTATACTGATGATTCAGTTACTTCAATTACACAAGCACACACAAGTCCAAGGCTTACGCCTAGCGTAACGATTCTTGAGGATTTTCATTAATCAGATTTTCGATTTTTAGTTTTCGATGGTTTATGCGATGTTTGACGTTCGACTCTCTATTTTTTACAATGTGTTTTAACTGAACGTCTGTCAAGTCATGGTGATTTACGCATTTTAATACGAGAATAGTTAAGTTTAAAAAATTTTGTGACTCATTTTCTTTATTTATACATCCATTTACGGTTTAAAATTTTAGAATTTCGAAAGGTAATAACCTAATTTCAATATGATTAATTTATCTTTTTACTATTACGTTTTAGAATTGAAAGTTCAAAAAGTTATGGTGATACATAAATGGTTGAATTTCGATTCGATCATTTTATTATTTATTCATTTACTACTACGCTTTAGAATTGAAAATTCAAAAGGTCATGGTGATACATGAATGGTCGAATTTCATTTCAATTACCTTATTGCTATATTCATTTACTCTTATGTTTTAGAATTGAAAGTTCGAAAAGTCATGGTGGTTCATGAACACTCAATTTTCAATTCGATTTCACTATTTATTGTTAAGTTTAATACTTTTTCCATATGATTATTCAATAATTTATGAGGTTTTCGTTTATTGAAAGGTGAAAACTCATGACGTTTCATGAGAATTCCAGTTTCTATTTCAAATTTGTTTCATGCGATTTAATTTCTTTACTTGTTTTTATTGGTGTATCTATTAGTCATTTTCATACTTACGTCCCAAGTCACGCGAATTCTTCATGTTTCGTATCATGCCTCCTTGTTTCCTTAGTTGTCACACTCAACTCACAAAATGACAGTCCAAGATAAAAAAAATGGCCTCCGTGATCCCGATCATCCCACGTTTAACCACACCCACCTTCATCGGTATAGTAAATTCAAATTCAAACCCAACACCATTATTAGAAACGCAAACTAAACCAAACCGAAGAGCCTCGCGCTGAAACATACCCTTTTGTACAGTATGTGTAAATCTCATCACTTTACTTCCTTGAAACGTTGATATACTTCAATCTGTTGTAGATTCAATTACCACTTATTGCTAAAACCCACCCAAACTCGACGCCACTCACCCATCTGCAAGACCTGTACCTAACCATTTGTCTCAATCACATATTTGACGTCATGCTTCAAACCTACTATCATTGTGGTGACCCTAGCACACCCGCTTTACTTTGGAAGGCCTAACTTGGTTCCGCTATGCAACACCCTCACCCCGCATCCTTGGCGACCTTACACGATTTCCCGGTTTCAATACTTAGATCTTTACAAAACTCATAAAACTCGTCTATACTTTCTTTTGCATACCTCCCTATATTTTATTTCTTTTACTAACGCCTCGCGCCTAATTCCAAATCCTCAGTTATTTTTAACTTTCAGTCAAATGGATTTTCTTTAAAGAAAAACAAATTATTATCTCTATAGTTATTATTACTACTATTATCATTATTATTATTGTTATTATGATTGTTATTATTAAAGTTATTAATATTATCATCACTAATATATTACTACCACTATTGTTATCAGTACCATCACCGTCATCATCATTATTATTATTACGGTAATTATCAATATGGTTATTATTAGAAATGTTATTACTATTGTTAATATTTTTATTATTATTGATATTAGTAATATTATTATTACTAGTATCATCGTCACTACTATTATATAATAATGTTTAAAGTAAAATATTTGCTTCAAACAAGTTTTGAGCCCTTTTGAAAACTATTTTTCATTCAATAATATTTTTATTATTATTATGATTAGTAATATTATTATTACTAGTATTACGTCGCCACTAATGATAATGTAATTATTTATTCAAACCATATTTAAAGTAAACTTTTTGATCCAAACAAGTCTTAAGTCCTTTAAGGCTATTTTTATTCAACAAGTCGGATACCTTGACAAACATTTCTTTCCTTTCTACCTAGGCCGCGGGCTAAAAGAAAAAAACATTTGTTTTTATGTGAAAGATTTAATAAAAATGTAGAATGTAACATGTCACATGTAATAAAAACTAAAGTTTAATAAAAATTAATTATGTCTTAATGATTGAGTTAATGATGAGTAAATAACAATTAAGGTTATAACTTTCTGTTTCTTCCTTTTGGCCGTCCATATCACATTACACACACATACATTTTATTTTCTAAAACACTCTCAAAATATCATAATCAAGTTGGGTGATTCTTAGAACAAATAGTTATATAGCATTGATCAAGCAAGTAAGTAAGCATGATTAATATATATTTTTTTTATGTTTATTTGATTTGAGATTGTGGGATTGAGTATCCAAACACATGTAATCATAAGAAATAAAAAAGATGATCAAGTTGATGGTTTTACAAGAAATTGTGTGTCTTGTCATAAAAGAAAATATGGAAACCTTTTGTACATAAATATTATTTTATAAATCAGTAAAAAAATGATATACATGAGATTTGGTTATAAAAAATGGTTCCTTGATGATTAAAGATCATAAGGATACATGAATCATGATTTTTGTGACTTTTGGTTTGAATCTTCTTGTTGACAGATTCTGTGTTTTAGATTGTAGATTGTATAACATGATGATACGTTCGTGTTTCTGATTAATTTGTGATACTATGATTAAGTAATTTGAATCTAGTTTTTAAAAAGTCAAGAATCATAATTTTTGGACTTTTTTTGACTAGTTTTTATTAATTTACAAAATCGGGTTGCAATCCTAATTGAAAGAGAAATTTGATAAGATGTGTTGTAAATTGTATAACTTGATATTGAAAATAGATATTGGTGTTATTCCACTTCTGGAATGTTATAAATTGAATTAGGAATCCAATCCAATTGGTCTTGCATCAATTGAACATATATGGAACTTTTAGCAATATTTACATTCGTTTGTGCTGATAAGGTAGCTGAAAATAGGTTGCTGTAGTGAATGAATTTTCATGATGTTTGTGACTGTTGAAATATTACAAGAAAATTTTATGTTTATCCTAATACTTGAAAGTATCTGTGGAAATTATTTGGTAAATTATTTGAATGTTTTGACTGGTTAGAAAAATAGGTTTTTGTGACTTAAAACATGTCCAAATTTATCCAGCATGCTGTTTGGTAAAAATAGTTGTAGTTTGTACAAAGATTGTTGTGTTATATTGGAATTTGACTTTATTGGTCAACTTGAAATTATTTGACTAAATTATTGGTCTTACTTATGAGAAATGAAATTGGTAAAAGTGTGACTTAGTCATAGGGTTGCATGAAAAATGATTAACTGCTAATTACATGATCGATTGTTAGGTTGCGACTATGAATATCTTATGATTATTTTAAGTCTAGATAATTGGTCAAAAGCCACCAACGGGTCGTCGGTCAACATTTAGGGTCAACGGTCAATATTTTGGTCAACGGTCAATATTTTTATTCAACGGTCAACAACATGGACCTTTTGGTCAAAAGTCAACGAAAGTTAAACTTTGGTCAAACATTTAATAATCCGTGGGATTGTTTGGATACTAAGAATTCTAGGAATCGCTTAGAAAATACTTATAGTGCTTGTATGAATAGCTACATTTTACAAGTCATCAGTTAATATTAATTTTTATGCTTTTAATTCTAGTTTGTGACGTTCAATTGCTTCGATTTCATTTACGTACTTTTGGTTTTATTTCAAGTTTGTCTTCAACGTCAAGGTAAGTTTCTCACACCCCTTTATTTTAACGCTTTTACACATTTTGGGGGTAGCATATATATCCTATAAACATTACAATTTTGTTTTCTTATTATTTACAAACTACAATTCGTTACATGGACTTGTGTGTTTATTTGCTTACTTGCTCAAAGATTACGTGCTCATGTGTAACATCCCGAAATTTCCAAAATGATATTAATTATATTACTTAATAATAGAGGGAAAGTTTACTCGGGTTATCGGGAAATAAATAAATAGAGTAGGAGTTGGTATGGTCGGGCTAGTGTTGGGTAATGGATATGGGTTATGGACTTGGGTTATGAAAGAAGGAAGGAGAGTCCATGGGCTTAAGCCCATGATCCCTAAATATAAATACCATTAACCACCATTTAATCCTCATTTCCATACACACACACCCAAAACACACACGACCCGAACCAAGATCCGAAGGCGAAAACCCGAGCTTGGTGGTGCTGGAACGTCGTGACGGACCAAAACAACATCAAGGCTTAACCGTGTTCGTAGTTCGACTCGTTCAAGGTACGTTTATAGTTAGAAATCGTTCGTATAGGTTCGGTTTGATTTGAGAAATGATAGATCTGAGTTTGTATGGTAAAAACGAATCCAACAAAGCTAATCTTACTGAAAATGGTTAAGATTTGATGAGTTAATCGATTGATAAAAGAACCCGTAACCTATATGCCTAAATCGCACCCTTTAAACATCGATGTTAGGTCGATTGATGGTTGGGGTTTGTAGGCGCTGGTCAGACGATCCCGTGGGTACCTAAATCGAGTTATTTGGTTAAGAAACGAAGGTGATTAAGGGATTTAAGAACGAACAGTAGCTGCAGACGACAACTTCGCCTGCAAGCTAAGTTCGCCTGATGAACTTCGCCTGCAAGCTAAGTTCGCCTGATGACAACTTCGCCTAAAGCCAAGTTCGCCTGATGACAACTTCGCCTAAAGCCAAGTTCGCCTGATGACAACTTCGCCTAAAGCCAAGTTCGCCTGATGACAACTTCGCCTAAAGCCAAGTTCGCCTGATGACAACTTCGCCTAAAGCTAAGTTCGCCTAAGGTTTAACTTCGCCTAAAGCTAAGTTCGCCTAAGGTTTAACTTCGCCTAAAGTCAAGTTCGATTAGAGAATAGATTAAAACGATAAGTAAAAGTAAGCTAATACTAGGCCACCAGATTAGATCAGGCGAGTATTGATACGTGTAACTTATACAGTCAGCCGAGCACAGTTAAAGAAGGGATTTACAACTATCAGAGGAAGAAGCAGAGTTCTGGTGAGTTTCTAGCCCCATTCCTTGTTATGTTTTCGGGGCTGTGTGCATACTTGATGTGTTGTTATTCCTAAGTGATAAGTGTATGCCATATGTGATATATGTGATGGATATGAATGATTGCTTGTCGGTACGCGAACGATCTTCGGATATTGCGCGTACTGTCAGGTTAAAAATAAAGGTACGAATATTATATATCGAGGATGTATGAATATTACAAATGAATACTTGTCAGGGCGTGAACGATCTTCGGATATTGCACGTAACGACAAGGGGTATGGTTGTTAAATGAAGGATGTAAAGAACGTCTAGAATGTTTTTATGCTATGATGTAATTATTGTATATATGAAGTATGTGTATACAGGTACACGAATGGTATGTGAGTTCTACGTTCGACATAGTAAGTTAGGATGGCAAATCCCTCTAACTTCTGTTGGACATAGACTTGGCAGGTGATGGCGTAGTTAAGGGCTGCGAGCCTTATACGTGATGTAGATGATAGATGTAAACGTAGATAGGGACGGTGGGCCTTATACGTGTTATAGGAGATAGACGCCAACGTAGATAAGGACGGCGGACCTTATACGTAACGTAGATAAGGACTGCGGACCTTATACGTAATATAGGTAGGCGTCAGCGCAGGAAAGGACTGTGAACCTTATACGTGCTTTAGCATGGGGGAGGACTGTGGACCTCGTACGTGCTATGAATTAGATTGCAACATAGGGAAGGATCGTGGACCTTGTACGTGTTGTGGATGTATGATGGTATAGGGAAGGATCACGGACCTTGTACGTACCATGAATGGTGAACATAGGTAAGGACTGCGGACCTTTTACGTGTTCACGACCTTGAGTACAGGTATAGACGGCGGACTATGAACGTACTCTCGGTAGACTGAGGTTAGTGATTGTAGATATGTATGTATGTATGGTAGTAAGTATGTATGTAGAACAGAAGGGTAACTAGTTAAGTATGGATATGTATCTTCGGATATGTATGTATGTGTATGTATTGTATGGTGTATGATTAACTAGAACTCACTCAGCGTAGCTGACTTTTAGTATGCACGCAGGTGAGTAGGATGAGGCAGCTCGCTTGAGGAGACACGTGGCACTGAATAAGAGGCTGGCATCGGAAGACTCAAGACGTTTAAGTTAAATGTTTCGATTATTTTGAAAGACAAAATGATGTTTTAAGACAAGACGTGTTTTGTTATGAAATGTTATATTCCGCGAAAGTTTTAATGAACTCTGATTTGTACGAACTGCGTTTATGAGTAAATCCGACGCTAAAGTAGGGCTACCGGGTTCGGGGCCTTACATCATGGTTTCCTCATTAAGTATGATCATACGCCCCCCTATGCACTCAGGACCTTGATGTTATGAGTGGAATAGGGACCTCCGATCCGAGTACGTTGGTTGTTACCAAAAGAAAAGACACTTACTTGCGCTATTATCCGAGTACGTTGGTGCACAATCGCAACTGGAAATAACCTTACTTGCTCATTTACACTTGTTCATGGAATTGTAGATTTTTATGTACTTATATCAAAACTTGTGTGAACTCACCAACTATTCATATAGTTGACCTTTATTTTATATATATATATATGCTACAGGTACCTTATTTAGAGAATGTTGCCGTGACGAAGACACTAGAACTTAGGTTATATTAATAAATGGACAAGTGTTAATTGTTTCTTGTATTTCCCTTGTATTTTTTGTTGTTGCAAACTTGTGCACTTGATGCTTAAATTAATTAATAATAATATTGTCACTTACTAGTGTCACATGTGTTTTGAGCAATCTGTACGTCACACTCAGGCGTTTCCGCTTTAGCCGGGGTGTTACAAACGAAGAGCTAGTAGAGCCAGACACTCTCTTATTGGCGACGACCCGCATTGCGCTTATGACCTCTTTTGTCTCCTCCAACGCTCGTTGTTGCACTTGATAAATTCTCTGACTCTCCTTAATTACTTGATCCCAAATTTCGGAAGAGTTAGGGGCATCCGGGGAATCCATTTTGAGATAGAATGAAACTAAAATGTGAAGAAGTATGAAATGATGAAAATAGTTGAATTAGTTTTGGTATTTATATTTGAATTTGTGTATGATATGGTGAAAATGGTTGAATTGGTTTGGTATTTATATTAAGTTTTTATTTATTTTTTAAAATGTGACCGTTCAACGGTCACCTTAATTTATTATTATTATTATTATTATTATTATTATTATTATTATTATTATTATTATTATTTTCCACTTAACACTGACGAAAAATAGACCCCCCCCCCCACTTATCGCCCCACATTTCTCCGCGGGGGGGGGGGGGGGGGGGGGTGGTTTTTCTAGCCCCTATCGCCCAAAAATTGTCGGAGGAGGCCGCCCACTACGGGTGACCTAATATATATAAACGAAAGCTTTAAAAGCTCTCTGGTTGCTTCCTACATTCTTTCAGGCCATCAGATTGCATTATTTGTAAATGGAGACTTATAATGCGTTTGACCCGAATTCACGGGCATGGGTCTCACCAAATACAGATATTCTTTAACGGATTATAACATCTTTAAGTTAAAAATTAATCTCACTAAATATTTGAATATTTGATATGAAAATCCTATAAAATAGAGATATACTAAAAATTAATATATGATATCTTTATATATATATATATAGGGGAGGGATATTTTGAGAACTTGATGAGTAAGAACTTTAAGAACTTAATTTTAGACCACACATTTAATTAAATGAGTTAGAATATGTGGATAAGATTAAATTTTATTAAAAAATGAATTAGGAGAGAGAATAATGATTTTTGTTGATTACACAAGTTTAAACTTTAGTTACACATGTGTAAAAAGTCGATTCGATGTGTAAAAAATTACCGTAATTTTTTGTACATTACTTACACTTACGTATTACAAATGTATAAAAAAAATTTAAAAAAAAAGTTTTTACGTTGAGTTCTTAAAACTCAAAGCGGTTCTCAAAAGAAATCAATCATATATATATATATATATGGTGCAGTTACTGTACGCTAATGCCTTAACGTACGATAGGTACGCGAGACGCTTAAAGGCAAAAAACCAAGGCAAAAACCTAAAACGCTCAGAAAACGCAAAAATGGTTTTGCTGAAAAAAGTGAAAAATTGATTGATTAACCATCCGAAACTAATTTTTCGACCAATGATTAACTGGTTATGTACTGACGATTCCGAGATGTTTGGATGTGATTTCATGGATCGATTTCGTGAAAAATGGATTCGCGTACGTATTGTACGTTAAGACATTGTTGTATCAGATCTTTCCCTTTATATATATACTAGTTTGATCCTTCCATGTTACGGGGGGTTTATTAAGTCTTTGTTTTTAATCGTTTTACTATTTATGATGATTTATTTTATTTTGTTAATGTAGTTTTGCTTTATTTTAATATATATGTATATATATACATATATATATATATATATTAGTTTGTTATTATATTTTATAGCGTTGGGTTTTTTCAATTGAGATGCGTATGTTTTATAGATTTTTAATGAACAAACATAAACGAACACGGGCATTTTGATTTTTTAAAATGAACAAACATAAAGACAAATATTTGTCTAATGAAAATGAGGACGTTGATGTAGTTGACGATGGTGGGTGGTATCGGAAGTTAACTGGCGATGAAGATGATATACCAGCAACGGAGAACATGTAAAAGAGATAAATCAAATTAGGGTTTTATGATGAAACTTTTTACCAATAAATGAGATCTTATAATCCATTTTAGGCCTATTAGGTTTGATAAGACCCATAACCCTTGGAAGTTATCACAAATTATATCTCGTTTAAAGGTTATCCGGGTTTAGTGAGACCCACTTATTGTTTGACAATGGAAGAGTTTCACAAACAAATGAGATGTTATAACCTATTTGAAGACTATCTGGGTTTGGTGAGATCCATACCTATAATTTCGAGTCAAATGCATGAGAAATCTCCATTTATAAATCAAGCAATCTGGTGACTCTAGAGAATGGGGGAACAACTTAAGAGCGACACGTGAGATTTCATTGTAGACAATTATATAGATAGTTAGATTATTTATAATTATAAAAACAATTTTATAGTAAAAAAATAAGCGGCTAATGGGTCTCACCAAACCCAAAAAGTTTTTGAAACAAGTTATAACATCTCATTTATTTGTGAAACCTTTTCATCATCAAATAATAAGTATATTATTAACTTATGTACAATAAATAAAATTAAAATTTAAAAAATATATATATATATATATATTATAAATGAATAATATAAAACAACCCTGTAATATGAGGATAAAAACTAGTATATATATAATTCACGAGTCTATACTATGTAGCTTTTAAACTAAAGAAATAAAAGTTTTTGTGTTTATAGGAATTTTGAAAATAGAAAGAAAACGAACCTCACATCATTTACGACGCTTTATGTCCGTCAGTAAAAGAAGTCGTTGAATAATTCGGAGGCATATCCAATGACAAACATCTTCGGCCTCTCCTCAACGATAACACCCAATCCCCAAATCCACTCCCTTCCACATAATAATAATAAACCCGTCTCCTTCTTCCACTCACTCACTCCCTCTATCTATCAACAATGGCGTCTGCTTCATCACCAGCCTCCTTCTCACTCCTCCCAACAATCTCTTCGTCCTCCACCACCACCACCCGGGCCCACCACACCCTCCGCCTCCACTCTCCTTTCCTCCGATCACCACTCCGCACTCTCGGGTTCGCCGCCACCAACCCACTTCTCTCTGCACACGTGGCAACCAAGCTCCAATCACTCACAAACTCTTCCAAACCAGTCTCTCACGTTGTTTCGAATGCCAAGAAGAGCGTTGGTGACCTCTCTCCGGCTGAGTTGAAGGGGAAGAAGGTGTTCGTTAGGGCCGATTTGAATGTGCCGTTGGATGATAACCAGAATATTACTGATGATACCAGAATCAGAGCTGCTGTTCCCACTATTAAGCATCTGATCAGCAATGGCGCTAAAGTTATTCTCTCTAGTCATTTGGTATGATTCACTTTTTAATTATTATTTGGTTTTGCACACAAGGTGTTCCACGTTTTGCCTCAATGAAATGTTGACTTAAGTCTTAAGATATTTACTTGCTAAATGTTTTATTGTGTTACGTGCGTCTATATTGTTACATAATAAAACAAGAAACAGGCATTGTACACCGTATGCAGTGTTGTAGTAATCACTAGCGATTAATTGGCGCTTAGTCGGGATTTTTACAACCATGGCCATAAGATTATATATTCAGTTTTTATTCTAGGCTTGTAATTAACTCATTGAAGAAAAATAGTAATGGAGAAAGATGGGTTTTTGAGTGTATTTGGAGGTTTTTTATTTCTAGGGTTGCTTGTTGTTAGTTCTTATCATTAACTCATTGAAGTAAATGGTAGTGCGGATTACGGATACGTAGCCTTTATGGTTTACTTTTTTTATTTTTTGGTTTGTTTTTTGCTAATAATTATCATTAATTCGTTGAAGTAAATTGAGTGATGAGTAAAAAAGGTCTTTATGTGTATCTGGTTTCTGGGTTTTTATTCTAGGCTTGTTTGTTGTTAGTTATTATCATTATCTCATTGAAGAAACTAGTTTTCTTTGAGTGTATTTGGTTTTAAGTGTGTGTGTATTATATCTGATTATGTTTCTGCTTGCAAAGAATGCTGATTAGGTATCTTTTTATTTGCCTATTTTCTCATATTTTACTTTATTTTTAAATTCTAGGGTAGACCAAAAGGTGTCACTCCCAAATACAGCTTGGCTCCTCTCGTTCCCAGACTAACCGAGCTCATTGGTGTTGAGGTACGTCTAAATGAACCCTTTTGCTCAAAATGTAAAATTTATAAGAATTGGTTAATTTATTATGTCCACCATTACATATAATATCTTTAAAACATTAGATAGTTGTTTTAGAGTTAACTGAGCTATTAATAATATTACTTATAAACAGGTTGTGATTGCGCCCGACTGTATTGGACCCGAGGTCGAAAAGCTAGTGGCCTCACTTCCAGAAGGCGGTGTTCTTCTTCTTGAAAATGTTCGGTTTTACAAAGAGGAAGAAAAGAACGAACCGTCCTTTGCAGAGAAACTTGCATCACTAGCAGATCTTTATGTCAATGATGCTTTTGGAACCGCACATAGAGCCCATGCATCCACTGAGGGAGTCACAAAGTTCTTGAAACCATCCGTTGCTGGTTTCCTTTTGCAAAAGGTTTCCTAAGTTGATAATAACTCATCTTTAACCTAATAACAAGTTTGCGTTTTTGACTATTAATGAGGTATAACTTGTTTGTGTTTGATGTAGGAATTGGATTACCTTGATGGGGCAGTTTCAAACCCGAAAAGGCCATTTGTTGCTATTGTTGGTGGTTCAAAGGTGTCGTCCAAGATTGGAGTTATTGAATCCTTGTTAGAAAAGTGTGACATATTACTTTTGGGTGGTGGTATGATCTTCACTTTTTACAAGGCACAAGGGTTATCAGTTGGATCTTCATTGGTGGAAGAAGACAAACTTGATCTTGCAACCACACTTCTTGCAAAGGCGAAAGCTAAAGGTGTATCATTATTATTACCAACTGATGTGGTGGTTGCTGATAAGTTTGCGCCTGATGCAAACAGCAAGGTTAGTTGCTTGTTTCTTCTTATTTACTTGAATGTATAAGCTTTTGGTTATTTTGTTTAGAATATAAACCAAGAAGTAATGTATTATGTAGATTGTGCCTGCGACTGCCATTCCAGACGGGTGGATGGGATTAGATATCGGTCCAGATTCGGTTAAGACATTTAATGACGCTTTGGAGACCACCAAAACGGTTATTTGGAATGGACCAATGGGTGTGTTTGAGTTTGACAAGTTTGCTGTTGGAACTGAGGTAACGTTTATCTTATTCAACTCACTGTATGTTAGCAGTAGTTTACAACTTTCATTATTAGTACCTTCTTATGGCTCTCTGCTCTGATGACTCTCTTAGCTATATTTGATGTTAAAAAAGAATTTTAAAAAATGTTTTTTTAATAATAAGAAAATAACCGGGCAGGCCTGTGATCGAACCAAGTGTTGAGTGGAAAGTTCATGAATTATATGACGGGAGGTTTGTTTATTTAATAAACAAACGGACATGAAAATAATTTTTCTTCATGTAGTTAAATAAAAAGAAAAAGAACATGTGTCTTGTTTGTTCATTTATGTTCGTTGTTTATGTTCATTTATGTTCGTTAGTTTTTGTTTGTTTAAGTTCGTTAGTTTACGTTCTTTAATATATTCATTTAAAATATTTTGGCCGATTACAACATAGTCTAGTTTCAATAACTTTTTAGGCCAACACATTGTTTTCCACGTTACGTTCGTTATGTTCGTTGATCTGTGTTCATTCATAGCCGTTCATTTATACTGTTAGCGCACATAAACGAAACCCAACCTGTTCCTTTTCTTATCGAACGGACACGAACAAGAAAACTCGTTCTTTTAATTGTTCGTGCTCTATCGTTTGTTAGGTTAATATTAAACGAGCGAACATTGAAACTGTACATTTGGTTGTGAATTGCAGGCGGTTGCAAAGAAGCTAGCTGAACTTAGTGGAAAGGGGGTGACCACAATCATCGGAGGAGGTGATTCCGTGGCGGCAGTTGAGAAAGTTGGAGTGGCGGACGTGATGAGTCACATCTCAACCGGTGGTGGTGCAAGTTTGGAGTTATTGGAAGGGAAAGTACTCCCGGGTGTTGATGCTCTTGATGAGGCGGTTGCAACTGTTTCTGTGTAAGATGTAGTTCTAAAGTATGATTTGATATATTTTTTTTAATCGCGATGCTTATGGTTCAATGAGTCTGTAAACAAGAACACGCGTGCGTCTGTTGTAGATGTTTCATCATAAATTTAAGGTCCCATTTGTTGTGTACCTGAAAACAAAGGGTGGTTCAGGATCTTAATATATTGGTTTTTCTGAATAAAGTTAAATACTTAATACCTGACGAGGTTAATATTGTGATCCTGTTGGTTCTGGTTTATTGCAGAAGAAGCCGTTTGTAATTTGAAGTTGATGGAGGCCTAATGAGTTGCTAGAGTATCAAAATGGCCCATTAATCCAAGAGTTTGAAATTGGGCCTGGATCCTAATTTGCTTCGATAGCAAAAAGCCCAAAACATTTCAATTATAAAATGAAGTACTCAAGTTCTACTTAATGGCCTATTTTTACTCTTTACATACCATGACTAGAGGTGTACAAAAACCCGATAAAAAAACTGGAAACGGGTGTTGAGAAATTGCTTCCATACCCGAACCTACCTGCTATCATATATCGGGTTGTAACTGTACAATTTGAAACTGGTTCCAACCCCTTATACCCTACCGGACCAGTCAAAACCCAAAAAAGAAAAGGCTGAACAGGTCATTGTCCCCTAAAAAATCCGGTTCCAACAATACCCAGTTATTGACTTGTTGACTAGAATCGGAACTGGTTCCAAACTGTAACTGGTTCTGCATGAACATAAATATAAAATTGAAAATAGACTGGGTTTGGCCGAACCCGAACCCATATACCTAACTCTGCCCATGTCCCTTTGTGTGTGTATATATTTATTTTATCTTATTTATTTATTTATAATTGATCGTTTATCTACTTAGCTAGACCGTAGAAAGTTGTAGGAGGTGGTGACATCATTCTTTGACCACCGATTTCAATTTTATTATCGAGTTGGATTGTAATATTGCTTTCCATTCGGATAAAAATGGGTTGTTGCCCATACATTCTATTTAAAGGTTTTTAAGATATAAAGGGGATACAAAATAAATATTACTAACGTCATGGCATTTAATTTCCCAAGCCATCAACCTCTTTACTAAATCTGGATTTCTGTTTATTAAATTACATTTTTTTAGATTTTATACAACTAAACGTTAGATTTTATAAGGATTGAACCCTTACCTTCTAATCTACACTCTAACCATCTTACTACCCTAAGAAAATGGGAATGGCAAATTACAGTTTTAATCATTTTCCAAATGTTGCTTGCTAATTTGCTATTGCATTTAATTATACTCTATTTTTAGTGTATTGTTAAATTGAATAGTCTTATTTTTATAATAAACAAGCAACTTGGGTTGTCACATGTCTACTTATGATAAATTCCACAATTTTTTTTCCGTTTTCTCTATTCTATTAAATAAATCTCTCTCCTATAAAATATAACTATTTTCAATTATTAAGTTAAACTAGTTAAATATCTAAAATTTATTCTAATATTTATTTAAAACAAAATTTGAATTAAAAATAATGTCTTATAAAAAAAAGTCATCGACGTTTTAAACAAGTAAAGAAACATGAAAAAGAGGTCAAGAATTGTGTTATGTAATTACAATCAGGCCACAACAAAAAAATCAAAGGTCACTATGTGTGTTATGTAACTTAGTGAACTTAATTAATTCTCATAAACTTAATTAGCTTAGTAAATCTATTCTATACTTTCCTGCATTTATTTAGATAAATATTTTTTTCAATTACAACTAAAATTTTTCTACACAACTAAAATTTTTCATATATAGATTGATTGCTACGTACACAAATTAATGATCCTTATAAGAAAAATAAAGAATGTATTTAGAAAATCTTACACTCCACCTATACACAATTATCCTACATAGGTATGTGCATTTTTTATACATAAAATATGATTTTTTTATTATGTAATTGGAAAATATATTTAATTAAATAAATGCAGGAAAGTGTAAATTAAGAAATCTAATTAAGTTTATGAGAATTAATTAAGTTCACTAAGTTACATAAAAAAATAGTGACAATTGATTGTTTGTTGAGGCATAATTGTAATTGCTTAACATAATTCTTGACCTCTTTTTCATGTTCCCTCACTTGTTTAAAACGTTGATAAACCTTTTTATAAGACATTATTTTAATTCAAGTTTTGTTTGAATAAATATTAGAATAAATTTTTAGATATTTAACTAGTTTAACTTAATTATTTTAAATAGTTATATTTTATAGAAGAGAGATTTATTTAATAGAATATAGAAAGTGGACAAAATTTGTTATTCATCTTAAGTAGACATGTGACAGCCTAAGTTTATTGTTTATTATAATAAGAAGACTATTCAATTTAACAATACATTAAAATTAGAGTATAATTGTTAATTAAAAGCAATAGCAAGCAACATTTGGAAAATTATCAAGAGTGTAATTTGTCATTCCCAATTGTATTGGAGGTAGTAATAGACGGCTAGACTTTTACGTCCTGTTCTTGAGTTTTTTTAAAGAAGGGAAATGAAAGGAAAACTAAGGATAGTTAAAAAATGTGTGTTCTTGAGTTTTTTTTAGGATGGAAAGGAAAGGAGTAGGAGGAGTTAGGAGAGATTAAATTAATGTATTTTCCCAATAAGTTATCCTCCCAAAAATGGGATGATTACTAAGGATAACTATTTTTTAACATAGTTATCCTTTCCTTTCCTCTAATTTCCTTCAAACTCAAGAACACACCTAATTAAAAAAAGTTTCATTCCCTTCCCTTCCCTTCCCTCTCCTTTCCTTTTCTTTCATTGGTTAAAAAACTCAAGAACAAGGCGTTAGAGTGTAGATTAGAAGGTAAATGGTTCAATCCTCATAAAATGTAACGTTTAATTGTATAAAGAACTTACTCAACTTATTTATAGGAAACTAATAACAAACTTAACAAGAAATTTAAACTAAGAAACATAATCAAGCTAGACCTCTAATTTAAATAAATAGATAACTTAGGCACTAAGTTAAATAGCCTGGTAGATCTCATTCAAACGGTCTCTCGATATTTTTCTTACCACACTTGTACTTTTCGCGTTAACCATTCGGGCACTTTAAGTTGGTATTGCACCAAGTTTTACACTCACTATCAATACCAACTTCAACTATTCTTCCAAAAATCTTTCACATTATGCTCCTACCTATTTGAACTTGATTCATGGATCTGATTTCATCACGTGACTTGCATGTTCCTTCTTGTTGACTACAATTGTGCTACTTTCGTGATCACTATTGTCTATAACCGCATCTGTTTTCTCAGCTTCATGACCGACCATCATAGTACTCAAAGTAATGTTTCCATCTACATCGATGCATGCTTCCTCTTAAACTCCAATTCTTCATGCTTGTCATTTGAGTGTTGCATGAAACCCATGTATTTCAACATTGACATTCTTGGTTTGTTGATCTTCATCATTTCTATTCCATCATGAAAAACCATAACATGAGAGGAAGCTACCTCCTCGTCTACTTCGTCCAACAAGGTCACGTCTTGATGGTTTGCATTTCTTCTACAACCACAATGTACTCTTCATCTAGATTCAAAACAACAATAGATGATTCCAATGTTGTTTTTAATTGATTCAACTCTAGCACTACTTCCCGACTTGTTGTGACATCTGCCCGAATCCGACCCGACCCAGGTACCCGTTTTCTGATCCGATTCTTTTTATGATTTAAAAATTTAATTATTTTCTTTTAAAACTTGACATTTAAAATATATATATTACTAATATTATTTTCCTTCCCGCCTCTTCCTCTCTCTTCCTTTCCGCCGTCCCGTCCCTCTTCTTCTCTCCGCCTTCTTTTCCCTCTTGTTGCCGTCCCGCCTCTTTCTATCTCTTGTCGCCGTCCCGCCCCTCTGCTTAACCCTTACGCCTTGAACCCCCTTTTTCTCTTAACTCTTTGCCTGTCCTTTGGTTCTTCCCGCCTAAGGATGTCTGCGCAGTTCCACGCGCCAGACTCTGCAAGGAAGCCTGCGTGAAGACCAGCTGTTCCAGCGATACGCGAGACGAACTCTTCTCGCAGCGCGCTAAGAATTGTAATTCTTCTCGCAGCGCGCTAAGAACGGTAGTTCTTCCCGCGACGCGCTAAGGATTTGTAGTTCTTCTCGCAGCGCGCTAAGAATCGTAGTTCATCCCACGACGCGCGAAGAATTATAGTTCTTCCCGCGGCGCGCTAAGAAATGTGATTCTTCCCGCGGCGCGCCTTAGCCTTCTCGCGCGCAGCTTTCTCGCGCTAGACTTGTATCTTTTCTTCTGTTTTATCTAGCCGTTTACTTTTGTGATGTCTTATCTTCTGTGCTGTTGACCTGACCTATCTTATGTCAGAAAAGCCACTTTTGGCGCAGCATGCGCACCAACCCCATTGGTTGACAGAAAAAGTGACTGACATTATCTTTGGAGATCTGCTTTTCCATGCTTGACCAGTACCTTTATTTGACCCTCCCATGCCTGTTTACTGTTACCTGTCAGCTTTTCCTTGTCCCCTGCAGCTGCCATATCTTTTGATATCTTTTGCTTTTGGAACCTTTTTGCTTTTGTTATCTTTTGCTTGATCCTGTTGAAGATCTTTCCCCCTTTTCTAGGGATTGTGTTCCCTAGGGTTTCCCTATAAATAATAATGCTATTTTCTTAACACTACACACACAAATACTTATTATCTTTCTCTTCCTTTGCTCTCTGCCGTTGTCCTCAGTCGCCTCCCTCTCTGCCTCCGTCTTCCTCCCTGTTCTGCCCTGCTTTTCCGGTAATATATATTATATATAATAATTTACTTATTAATTATGCTAACTTATAATCAAGACTTAAAACAAATCATTAAAACAATAATCTTATTTATAGGTTAACTTGTGCTTGTTTAAAGTTGGTTCTTGCATTATCTTTCAACGCATCTTTATCAAGTGAGTAATCTCGTACCTAATCCCTTTTTATTTTTAATGTTTTGGGATGTTCATGTGTTCATACAAACTCGAGTCTTAAACTTGTTTATGAACTTTAGTCGCGCAGTATCCCATGTGTTGAGGACGTTTACTTGGCTGTTTATTTGTATGTGTGTATCATTAACCGCTTTGTTCGGCCTATTCCGAAGTTTTCATGGATCCATTAGATGAACACGGGAGACCTATCGTTTACGGTTTTCTTTGTTTACACTTGCACAGATGTTTTCTTGTTTTTGTGCTCATTTGGGAGCACGGATTGAAATATGAACTATGATCTATTTAGGCTTGATCACAATCTGATTACACCCTTGTTAAACACCAGACATACACGTGTTGCGCGCAGTGATTATTGTTATCTATTATCTATTAAACTTGATTTCTCACCAACACGCAAGTGTTTGACGTTTTATTTTAACACATGTTCAGGTTTGCTGTAACTACATTTGGAGCTTGTGGACACGTAGGACGTTTTTACTTTTGGACCTAGATTAAAATGTATCAAAACAAGTTATTGTTGTTCGAATATTTTGCCTTATAATATAATGATTTATGTTGATTTATGTTATCTTGTGTTTACGTTGCGCGTGCGCGAATGAATATATTTATTAAATATTGACACCCAAATAGTGTCACGAGTAATGAAACAATATGTGGCGCCCCGATGTATAATCCGCCTTTGGTCGGGGTGTTACAGATTGGTATCAGAGCTCGTTGACTTTAGGATAGGTGGTTAGACGTAACGGCCTAGAATACCTAAGAGTCCCTTCTCGCGCATGAGAGAAATCTCATGTTTGCGCGCTTATTGTTAATTACTCGTTATTTATAAATATGCTTGCGCAGACGCAGCGTATGGTTTTATGTTTTATTTCGCGATATTTCGATTTTTGCTGAATTTCGATTTTTATTGATTTTACTTACATATTCGTTTGTTGGGATTGAAAATCCGAAAAGTCATGGTGATACATGAATAGTTGATTTTCAAATTCCATTTACGATTATGTTCTGAGGTTGGGGACTTGAAAAGTCATGGTGATACATGAATTGTCAACCTCCAATACTCATTTTCTTGTATATTTTATAGAGGATTGAAAAGTCATGGTGACACATGAATCGTCAATCTCCAATACTCGTTTACTAGTCATTTTAAATTGAGAATTCGGAAAGTCATGGTGATACATGAATTGTCGATTCTCGATTCGAATTTGTTACCTGTATTAAGTTTGCATTCAAATTCATGTTTTACTTTAACTGTTGATGGTATCTAACCCCGCGAAACCAAGCTTTATAAGATTATACTTTGCGCTAAGATAATAACAAAACTAAAACTTTTAAAGAATGCCTCCGCTATCCCGCCGTCATCAGAGGAGAGAAGCCTCGCGCAGACGTTCGCTGCAACGTTCCCAGGAAATGGCCGCCGCAATAGCCCAAGCTTTGAGCCAAAACAATACCAATACCTCCGGTTACAACATTAAGTCCTTCAATGCAGGTAACCCTCCGAAATTCACAGGGCTTGAAGGAGCCACCGTGATGCTCCAATGGCTCGAGAAGATTGAAAACACTTTCCTCCATACCCAATGCCCTCCTGACAGACGAACCCTATATGCTTCCAGTGTCCTGGAATCTAGAGCGCTTACTTGGTGGAATGGAGTAGCTCATGCGCGTGGCGCAGAAGCTGCTTCTAGCATGCCCTGGGAGGAATTCAAAGAAATTCTGACGCGAGAATTCTGCCCTCCCAACGAAGTTAAGCGCCTGGAGGAAGAATTTTGGAACTTGAAGCAATACAGTGGCGAAGCGCGCGAGTACGCGACGCGCTTCCATGAACTAAGCTTGCTTGTCCCTCACCTTGTTACCCCTTCCCGCCGAGCCATCGAGAAATTCCTTGGGGGTCTCCCCATGGAAATTCAAGATTCTGTATGGGCCAGAAACCTAGTAACCCTCTCTGACGCCATTGAGTTGGCCGCTGTGCTCAGCGACAACCATGTCAGAGCAGGAACCCTGTTCCTGCGGGGAACTGAAAAGACCAAACCCACCAAGACTGTCCCAGAACCAATAGAAACCAAGCCAGAACCCTCAAACCGTAACAACCCGAAGCGTAGGCGCAGACAAGTTTACGCGCTTACCAACCCGCCCATTGTCCAACAACCCACCTACCAACCTCCAGTTTACGCGCCTAACCCACTATCAACCTACCCAACTCCCCCTATAGTCCACAACTATGCCTTAACCAATCCCGCACTCCCTGCCCCGCCACCTAAGAAACCCTACACAGGAAACCAACCCTTTTGCCCAACCTGTAGACTTCACCACCCAACCCAAACCTCGTGTCGACAATGTAACCGATGTGGCCGCGTTGGCCACTCTGCTGAGTTCTGTAGAGTCCCTCCCGCTAACCCAATCGCGCAAACACCACCAACCTACCCGCAAAACCCTCAACCAACTTACCATACTCCACGACCCAGGTCGTGCTACAACTGCGGTGATCCCAGTCATTTCCGGAACGCGTGCCCGAGACTACAAGTGCAAATCACACAAGCGAATCCGGTGAACCAAATCTCGAACCAAGTGACGCGCGGACGAGCTTTTAACATAACCGCGCACCAAGCGCAAGCGAATAATGACGTAGTTAATGGTACATTTTTGCTTAACGGACATTATGCTTCCGTACTTTTTGATACTGGCGCCGATAGAAGTTTTATTTCTCGCGCATTTGAACAAAAACTTGCGCGACCGCGCATAAACTTAAGCGAAAACTTTTCAGTTGAATTGGCTAATGGTGAAACTGTTTTAATAAACTCTGTGATCAAGGATTGCACGCTTAACCTTAACGAAAACGATTTTCTAATCGACCTCATCCCCATGCCCCTTGGAAGTTTTGATGTTATCATTGGTATGGACTGGCTCTCGAAGAACCGCGCTGAAGTTATTTGCGCCAAGAAGTTGATTCGCATTCCTCGAGAAAACGGTGATCTTCACATCTACGGCGAGAAACCCTCCAGTGGCCTTAAGCTTATGTCTTGCGCTGAAGCCCAAAGGCTTATGCGGAAGAAATGTGTTGCATTTTTAGCCCATGTGGTTAAACCCGATGAAGGAAAGAAGAAACTTCGCGATATCCCTGTTGTGCGTGACTTCCCTGAAGTTTTTCCCGATGATCTTCCTGGTATCCCTCCCGCTCGTGAAGTCGAGTTTCGTATTGATCTTGTCCCTGGTGCTTCCCCCGTAGCCAAATCTCCTTATCGTCTTGCACCCGCTGAAATGCAAGAATTAGCAAGTCAACTTCAAGAGTTGACCGCTAAAGGATTCATTCGCCCTAGCTCTTCGCCCTGGGGTGCTCCGGTGTTGTTCGTTAAAAAGAAAGATGGTACGTTTCGCATGTGTATCGATTACCGCGAGTTGAACAAACTCACCGTTAAGAATCGGTATCCCTTACCGCGTATTGACGACCTCTTTGATCAACTCCAAGGTGCCTCTTGTTTTTCCAAGATCGATCTCCGCTCTGGCTATCACCAGTTGCGTATCCGCGAAGAGGATATTCCTAAGACTGCCTTTCGAACTCGCTATGGCCATTTTGAATTCTTGGTCATGTCCTTCGGTTTAACCAACGCACCCGCCGTTTTCATGGATCTAATGAATCGGGTGTGTAGGCCTTTCTTGGATAAATTCGTGATTGTGTTTATCGATGACGTTCTGATTTATTCCAAAACCAAGGCCGAGCATGAGCAACATCTTCGGTTGGTGTTGCAAAAGCTTAGAGCCGAGCAGCTCTTTGCCAAACTCTCCAAGTGTGAATTTTGGTCGGATGAAGTACAGTTTCTTGGCCATGTTGTTAACAAGATGGGTATCCATGTCGACCCATCCAAGATTGAAGCAATCAAGAACTGGATTACGCCATCCACTCCTACCGAAATCCGTTCCTTCTTGGGCTTAGCTGGTTACTACCGGCGATTTATTTCGAACTTCTCAAAGATCGCATTGCCTTTAACAGCTCTAACGCACAAAGGTAAACCGTATATTTGGGGCTCGAAGCAAGAAGAAGCCTTTCTGACGCTCAAGCGATTGTTGTGTGAAGCTCCTGTTCTTGCGCTACCTGAGGGTAATGACGATTTTGTCGTGTATTGCGATGCATCCAACCAAGGTCTCGGTTGTGTTCTTATGCAACGAGGCAAGGTTATCGCTTACGCATCAAGGCAACTCAAGGTTCATGAAAAGAATTATACAACTCACGACCTCGAACTAGGCGCAGTGGTATTTGCCTTGAAGATCTGGAGACACTACCTTTATGGTACTAAGTGTATCCTCTACACTGACCATAAAAGCCTTCAGCACATCTTTGATCAAAAGGAACTCAACATGAGGCAACGCCGATGGAACGAACTCATCAGCGATTACGATTGTGAGATCCGGTATCATCCTGGTAAGGCTAATGTGGTAGCCGATGCGCTCAGCCGAAAACCCTGCCAGCTTAACTGTATCTTGCCGCGCACGCAGCTTCACTTTGCGCCGATTCAGAGCAATCTTGAATCATGCATTCGCGACGCGCAGCGCGCATCCATCAGTAATGGTAACCTTCGCGCCGAGTTAGCGTGTGGCGCGGAAGCGCATTTTGTCCCTAATCTGAGTGGAATTCTCTGCTATCTAAATCGCATCTGGATTCCCTTTGATGAGAATCTTCGCGCTGATATCCTGAGTGAAGCGCATAAATCTCGGTATTCTATTCATCCCGGCGCTGATAAAATGTACAAGGATTTGCGCATTACTTATTGGTGGCCCGGTATGAAAAAGGATATTGCTGTGTTCGTAGCTAAATGCCTGACTTGTTCTAAGGTAAAAGCTGAACACCAACGCCCATCTGGTTTGCTCGAACAACCAGAAATTCCTACGTGGAAATGGGAAGGTATAGCGATGGACTTTATTACCAAGTTACCTTTGACAGCAAGCAAACATGATAGCATTTGGGTAATAGTGGATCGTTTGACTAAGTCTGCTCACTTTCTGCCCATTCGTGAAAACTACCGTGTTGAGCAACTCGCGCAGCTTTATGTCAAAGAGATTGTCTGCAGTCATGGTACTCCTTTGAGCATCATATCCGATCGCGATGGCCGTTTTATATCCCGCTTTTGGAAATCTCTCCAATCTGCGCTAGGAACTCGCTTGGACATGAGTACTGCATATCATCCTCAGACTGACGGACAGTCTGAGCGAACTATTCAAACTCTTGAGGATATGCTCCGATCTTGTGTTCTTGATTTTGGAGGTAATTGGGATTCACACCTACCTCTGGTCGAGTTCTCTTATAATAACAGCTATCATTCCAGTATTGGTATGGCCCCATTTGAAGCACTTTACGGTCGTAAGTGCCGCTCCCCGATTTGTTGGAGCGAAGTGGGTGAAGCTCAAATCACAGGACCCGAACTTGTTCAAGAGACAACCGATAAAATCGCCAAGATCCGTGATCATCTGCTGACTGCCAGAAGCCGACAGAAGAGTTACGCAGATCGCAGGCGAAAGCCTCTCGAATTTCAAGTTGGTGATCTTGTTCTCCTCAAAGTGTCGCCCTAGAAAGGTGTTGTCCGCTTTGGGAAGAAAGGTAAGCTTGCTCCTCGTTATGTTGGTCCATTCAAGATTCTCGCGCGTGTGGGAAAAGTTGCCTACAGACTTGACCTGCCGCCCGCGCTCAGCAATGTGCATCCAACGTTCCATGTATCCAATCTCAAGAAGTGTTTAGCCGACGAGAACCTTCACATTCCACTTGATGAAGTTCAAGTTGATGAGTCTATGCATTTCGTTGAGAAGCCTATTGAGATTATGGATCGCGAGGTAAAGCAAACCAAGCGCAGTCGCATCCCTATCGTGAAAGTCCGCTGGGAGTCCAAGCGCGGAGCCGAGTTTACATGGGAAAGGGAAGATCAAATGAAGATCAAGTACCCGCACCTGTTCTCTGCGCAGCCTACTTCGAGATAAATTTCGGGACGAAATTTCTTAAAGTAGGGGAGACTGTGACATCTGCTCGAATCCGACCCGACCCAGGTACCCGTTTTCTGATCCGATTCTTTTTATGATTTAAAAATTTAATTATTTTCTTTTAAAACTTGACATTTAAAATATATATATTACTAATAATATTTTCCTTCCCACCTCTTCCTCTCTCTTCCTTTCCGCCGTCCCGTCCCTCTTCTTCTCTCCGCCTTCTTTTCCCTCTTGCTGCCGTCCCGCCTCTTTCTATCTCTTGTCGCCGTCCCGCCCCTCTGCTTAACCCTTACGCCTTGAACCCCCTTTTTCTCTTAACTCTTTGCCTGTCCTTTGGTTCTTCCCGCCTAAGGATGTCTGCGCAGTTCCACGCGCCAGACTCTGCAAGGAAGCCTGCGTGAAGACCAGCTGTTCCAGCAATACGCGAGACGAACTCTTCTCGCAGCGCGCTAAGAATTGTAATTCTTCTCGCAGCGCGCTAAGAACGGTAGTTCTTCCCGCGACGCGCTAAGGATTTGTAGTTCTTCTCGCAGCGCGCTAAGAATCGTAGTTCATCCCACGACGCGCGAAGAATTATAGTTCTTCCCGCGGCGCGCTAAAAAATGTGATTCTTCTCGCGGCGCGCCTTAGCCTTCTCGCGCGCAGCTTTCTCGCGCTAGACTTGTATCTTTTCTTCTGTTTTATCTAGCCGTTTACTTTTGTGATGTCTTATCTTCTGTGCTGTTGACCTGACCTATCTTATTTCAGAAAAGCCACTTTTGGCGCAGCATGCGCACCAACCCCATTGGTTGACAGAAAAAGTGACTGACATTATCTTTGGAGATCTGCTTTTCCATGCTTGACCAGTACCTTTATTTGACCCTCCCATGCCTGTTTACTGTTACCTGTCAGCTTTTCCTTGTCCCCTGCAGCTGCCATATCTTTTGATATCTTTTGCTTTTGGAACCTTTTTGCTTTTGTTATCTTTTGCTTGATCCTGTTGAAGATCTTTCCCCCTTTTCTAGGGATTGTGTTCCCTAGGGTTTCCCTATAAATAATAATGCTATTTTCTTAACACTACACACACAAATACTTATTATCTTTCTCTTCCTTTGCTCTCTGCCGTTGTCCTCAGTCGCCTCCCTCTCTGCCTCCGTCTTCCTCCCTGTTCTGCCCTGCTTTTCCGGTAATATATATTATATATAATAATTTACTTATTAATTATGCTAACTTATAATCAAGACTTAAAACAAATCATTAAAACAATAATCTTATTTATAGGTTAACTTGTGCTTGTTTAAAGTTGGTTCTTGCATTATCTTTCAACGCATCTTTATCAAGTGAGTAATCTCGTACCTAATCCCTTTTTATTTTTAATGTTTTGGGATGTTCATGTGTTCATACAAACTCGAGTCTTAAACTTGTTTATGAACTTTAGTCGCGCAGTATCCCATGTGTTGAGGACGTTTACTTGGCTGTTTATTTGTATGTGTGTATCATTAACCGCTTTGTTCGGCCTATTCCGAAGTTTTCATGGATCCATTAGATGAACACGGGAGACCTATCGTTTACGGTTTTCTTTGTTTACACTTGCACAGATGTTTTCTTGTTTTTGTGCTCATTTGGGAGTACGGATTGAACTATGAACTATGATCTATTTAGGCTTGATCACAATCTGATTACACCCTTGTTAAACACCAGACATACACGTGTTGCGCGCAGTGATTATTGTTATCTATTATCTATTAAACTTGATTTCTCACCAACACGCAAGTGTTTGACGTTTTATTTTAACACATGTTCAGGTTTGCTGTAACTACATTTGGAGCTTGTGGACACGTAGGACGTTTTTACTTTTGGACCTAGATTAAAATGTTTCAAGACAAGTTATTGTTGTTCGAATATTTTGCCTTATAATATAATGATTTATGTTGATTTATGTTATCTTGTGTTTACGTTGCGCGTGCGCGAATGAATATATTTATTAAATATTGACACCCAAATAGTGTCACGAGTAATGAAACAATATGTGGCGCCCCGATGTATAATCCGCCTTTGGTCGGGGTGTTACACTTGTCCACCAATAGAAGCCTACATCAGCCAATTATAAAACAAGTACAGTTTGGGTTGGTTGGTGGCTGTAAAATAATATTCTTTTTGAACCTCAGCCACATTAGCCTCCAGGTCCCACTGTTCTTTTTTCTCCAACCACAACCACACTACCTTCCTTGATAGCTTGTTGACGGTCTTTCATTATATACCCTTTCATCCACGATTGTTTCACCTCTATGGAAATTGTTTCGGTTGATACTTTGATTGTTTTCTCGGTTTCCTTTGATCGATGAATCTTCTTTAAGTTGTCATCCCAACCTTTACTGTTCCATTCTTTATTTTTGTATTGATTTCTCTTCCCTCGATACTTACAATTGCCTTTTTGGCTATTTTGATTTTGATTCTTGGTGAATCGATTCTTCTCCTTTCTTCCAGAATCCGGACTCAATTTTAATCGACACGTCGACTAACTATTTTGCAAGGCTTCTTGTCCGACAAGAATATTCATGAACTCGGTTATACTCAGTTGGGTCACTCAGCCTTGGATAGCGGTAACGAAGCAACGAAACTTCAGGCCTTAAACCGTGGATGACTATCTGCTTTATACGAACATCACTAACCTGAGACTGTGAATTAAGCTCTCCAATCTCGTGACATAGATTCTTGACTTTGCGAAAATATTGTGAAATCAGAAGATCTCCTTGGGAAACCGTAATCAACTCACATTTTACTAGTTGTAATCGAGCATTGTTTTTATTCTTGAATAAGGTCTGGCGTATCCCACGTTTCTTTGGGTATTCGTGCTCTTGAATGTGATCAAGAACATCATAATCGACGGTGGTATTGTTGATAAGCATCGCCCGACCCCCTTTCAACTGCCACTTCTTAATAATACCTTTTACATTGTTTGTGGACTGGTTTGTCTTGTCTTGGTACTGTTAGTTGCTTGCTAAAAAATCTTTACTTAAAAGATACGATTTGATGCATGTTGTCTATTGTTTGTAGTTTCTTTACTTTAATTTCTTGATTCCTCCTATGACCTATAACTCTGTCGTTATGTCAGTTTCTTGTTTGATTGAGATTGGCGTCTTTTCAATATTTTTTTCGTTCGACTTTTGATCAACCTTTTGATTAGATTCTAACTACTATCGAAACCTGGACACCTCGATCAGAAACACCATAATTATTTTTCAAAACGAACGAGCCTCAAATCGCTAGGGTTTGATACACTGATACCACGTGTTGAACTTATTTAATCAAGTGAATTAAGAAATTGAACACAATATGACGTAAAACTCATGCAATTCTTTTTATTAATAATAAATGAGAACGAAAAACAATAAAAGTAAAATCTAGGCCTTATTTATAGGTAATTAATTACTTAATCAACAACAAATTTAAATTAAGAAATATAATCAAACTAGACTTCTGATTTGAATAACTTCAAATAAAAATAAATTAGCCACCTGATGAGTAAACTTTAGATCTCTTTCAAACCATCACTTAAGATCCTCTATACCTTGTTTACACTTTTCACATTAACTATTTGAGTCATTGATATTAATATTACACCAAATTTTACTTATATAGTTGTTTAAAAGAAACATATAGCGTGTACATAATTTGCATGTATAAAAGCATTCTCATTCTATTCCTTATCCCTAATTAAAAAAATACACTAAAAGATATTATATTTTATCTTTCCTTTTCAATTAAATAATATTTTTTTTATACTTTTATGAGTTTATCATTATCATTTCTCTTTTCTTCACATATAACCACTTTCAAAATATATTAAAAAATTAGGTGAACATTAGCTTTTCAAATATACAAAAAAATTATTGTACTTTCTAAAATATAAAAACTCTTCACTCACAACACTCTAAATCACTCTTTAAATTTTAAAAAACATCTCTCATATAAAATAAAAGGTCGGATGAGAATCCTCTAAGCCAAGCTAGATATATAAACCAAATTTGTTACTATATTTTGTCTTAACTTCACGTGACGAATAGTGTGTATTTTCATCATTTTCTTTTGTCTAAAACTTATTAAAAAAGTATTTTTCATAATGGTTTACAACAGTTAGTTTTCTTGTAGGTCCTATCCTGCATGTAAATGTTACATTAATCATTATTTCATAAATTAATGCACATCCCACCCACCATCCACGCATCTCGTCACACATTAAATGCTCGTCCTCCAAACCTCTCATTCAACTGGCATTAAATTGCATACACACTATAAACAAACGCCTTCTCTTTGAAGTTATTCATCCATTCCATTCAAACCCATGTCTCTCATTACCCGTGACTTCCTCGGCAATCATCATGCCTCCAAACAACTGCTACTTCCTGACTTAAAGGTATAATAACATTCCACAATTGTTTTCTTTATTAGTTAATTAGTGTACGCTAAGCCGTTGGTATTCTGGTCTAATGGTATGGCGGTGAAAAGCTTGAGATCTTATGGTCTCAGGTTCGAAACATGGGTCTGGAATGTCAAATTAGTATGAACGGTTGACATTCCGTCTTAGAATAGTTCTACACGCTGTTAAAAATATTAGTATATACTAGTAATCGTTTATTGATCATATTTTTGTTCTCATTACAGTCGGAAAGAAATCATATGGAGAGATGTCGTTCGATGAACACGAATCGAGCCACCGGTCAATCAGTTTCTAAGCTTCAAGACCTCAACCAACCTCCATTAAACCTATTTGAAGATAACGATTTAGAACTTAATCTTGTTCCTATATCATCATCAGCAGCAGCATCGTCTCAACCTTACACGCTTGGTAATGTTAAGGCTGCCCTCGAACGAGCAGAAAAAGAATACAACAGGAAACGTTCGAACTCGATGCCGAAAGCATTAATGGATCAAAAGAAGGTTGATTATGATGATGAAGCTTATGCTGCAGGATGCCCAAGTTGCTTGCTTTATGTGTTGATATCTAATAAAAACCCTAAATGTCCTAGGTGTAACGTGACGGTCCCCTATCCGACAACTATGAAGAAACCTCGTATTGATCTTAATATCACCATGTGAGTGAGATTACGATCGAGGTAGCTGATGATCATATGGTCGTCGAGATGGTTTAGATTTGGTTTAGTGGAACTAGTAGTGTTTTGTGAATATATATGCTAGTGTTTTTAAAGAGACGTAGAACATGTATACATATTTTAGAAATTAATGATAAAAATACTTATGCATTATGATTCATCATTCCAATATTATTATATGCTTGAAGAAGTTGTCAAAACCGAATATCACTATATATCAATTGTTATCCATAGAGTTACTAAAACAAACTAAAAAAAAAAAAAATTCTATTATACAACACTTGAAAAAGGTTTTATTCCGCTACTAACATATTATTCATCTTATATCCAAGGTGAATGCCCTCGCTCTTCTTTCCTCCACTTCAAAGTTGTCGAGTTTATCTGTGTCATTTTTCCTATTTTACGGGGTTAAGACAGACGATCAGACGCTACCCTCCCTCACTCCTGACATCTTAGGCCCACAAGGATTTTGTGGGAATGAGTACTCTTCACGTTATTGTGTTTGAGGTGCTCTTCATTAACCTAAACCATATATATGACATTAGAAAAATTATTAACTATGACACCGGAATCAAATTTATCAAAACTTAGAAAAAGATTATATCTAATGATATCATAATATCCTGTAATGACATCATAGAAATCTCCATCATTCATGCGTCCAAGACTTCTACCTTTCACCATCCTCTTGTGAAGTCATTTAATTATGACAATATTAATGTATATAGTACACCTAACCTTCATTCAAGTTTATGGTTTTCCTTATCTAGCATTTATATGGTCTAAAGGACGGACAAACAAGTTTCACTACTCTCATAAGCAATCTTGTATTTATTGATAGTTTTGAAATTATTGATTTTTTGAATATTTGATATTTTTTTAACTGTTGTATTATATATGAAATGTTTATTTTTGGTTAGCATGTTGATAAGATTTTTAATGTATTTATAGGAAGTTTTTGATCTTTTTCTTCATAAGATTCCTAAATTCTATTGTAGTAGTTATACTTATCTTCTAAAGGTGGTTTTTAGGTTGGTCGTTGATCCACATCAATACATAGAGCTTATTCTTTTTTATTGAAAGTCTTATTCACGTTAGGTTTAAAAATGGATTGATTATTCTTATTTTTTTTATTTATTTTTTTTACAAATTATAACAAAACCATAAGGCACCTCAAGAGACTAAGAGAGTAGCAAGAGGCCCAAGACATACAAGTAATTAGAGAAAAAGAAACGTGACAAATTACAACATAAACGAGACTACAATGGAAAATTAACAAAATTAAATTTGCATAAAGACTCTCTCAAGTCCCAGATCGATAATTGAACACAAATTAAACGACTAAGTCTTGTTTATATTAATCATAAAATATAACTCAAAAAACTGATTACAATATCTCTCAAACCCTAACTCGGTTTTACTTTTGATGAACCCTAACTCGGTTACATTAACATGACAAACCCTAACTTGGTTGCTCCTATTTATAATTTTAACTCAACTTAGCTAACAAAAAAACCGAAATTACCCCTTTTAATTCTTGGGATTGGCCTTACACTCAGGCCAAACAACAATTGAGGCAACAATCACCCCCCCCCCCCCAATTGTTGTATCCAACTCACCGGACTCACCCCTAATTTTCTACTCGAAATAGACGGGTCTTCAACTTCATGCTTGTCATCATTCTCTTGATTCTCCCAAGGCTTTTCTTGATCTCTTGTAATGTTCTTTGGGCTCCACTTAGCTTGAAGAAACACTTGCTTCGTTTGATCATAAAACGTCTTTCTTTGGGCTTGAATCCTTTTCTTGACCACACATTTAATTTCTTGAACACTCTTCTTTGAACTTCAAATTTTGGAACTTGGATATTTGATCGGAATCTGACTCGTAACGAGCTTTTCTTCTTTCAGTCCAATTCTGGACCTGCAAAATTCTTCATTCCAAGGCTAGTTCGTTTACCAGGACATGCTATCTTGAAGCTAATCATATACAACGATTCTTGGTCCTTGTCACCTTCATCAAAGACTTACATGTATCATCTTTAATGGTTAGCAAATCATGTTTCATGTGAATCTCGCATCCACCTTCCGTTGCTTGACCAAGACTTATGATATTGCACTAGGCTCGGAATGTAGTAGACATCGGTCAACATATGCTGTTCCCCCATTTTCCCTTCAATTAAGACTGAATTTTTTCCCCGAATATCAATACAAGATTCATTTCCGAACTTCACCTTTCCCGTGACTTGTTCATTCAATTAATAAAAATACGATTTATTGCCCGTCATGTGATTCAATGCTCCGTTGTCGAGATACTAAACATCTTTCTTCATTAGTTCGGTTTCGAAACACTTTGGAATCACTCCATCTTCATTCAGTAAAACCGTCTTTTGATCACCTTTTTATCATAAAAAAGATGGAACAAAATCATCAATTTTGTTTAAATTAGATTCTTCCTTTTTATTCATACATTCTGGACACATATACGCCAAGTGACTGAACTCATCACAACGGTAACACTGAACATGTGATTTATCTTTTCTTCCCCTTTGACGATCATTGGTTATTGTTTGACCCGATTAGCTTGACCCACGATCCTCACCACCTCAGTTTTCACAACCATCTTGGACCTTATCGTCTCGGGTTTGACTTTCGGTTTCATGGCCTTTTCCACGCCCCTATGAACTTGGTCAACCCTTACCTCGGCTACCAGACTGATCATACGACTTGCCTGTGTAATTACTTTCCAACCGATTGAAAAGTAACTGACCTTGTGAATTTGAAACTCGCTCTCTCCCTCGTAGACGTTCCTTAAACGCCTTAAGTCTTCCAACAATATTTTCAAACATCATGCTATCAAGATCATCACTTTGCTCGATTGAGGCTATAAATTGAAAGTACTTATCTGGAACCGCATCCAGTAACTTCTTCACCAAGGCATCTTGCTCGAACACGTGACCTAGACCCGTTGCCTTTGAAACCATACTTGTTATTTTTCCTGCAAACTCATCAACAGTCTCATTTTTCGCCATCTTGAGTTTTTCAAATTCACTTTTCAACGTTAGGAATCGAGTCTTTTGAACTCGCTTCCGCCCCAACTCCATGCTTTCAATTTTCAAATCCGTACATATTTCTCGGGCATTCTTATATTGAGTAATCTGAAGAAGAATATCACCTTTATATTACTTAAAACAAAAACTGCTCTTGTCGTTTTATTCTTCGCAACAATAACTGCACGCTAATTCGGTTGAAAAACTTCCCATAACTCTTGATCATCTAAGATCGCTTCTACCACAATCTCCCATGTGATGTAATTAGTTCCATTCAGCTTTGGAATCTTCAAAGATATCCCCCCACTCGCTTTGGGTTGGATTATCGGCTCTTCATTGTCACATGCCATTGACGTTGTCGAACACCCTTGCTTCACTTTGTTAGAACAAATACAAACCAATCAACTAGCCCTTAACAACTTTTCAGAACCGAACTTGTTTGCTCACGAAGTTAAGGGCTAGTTGATAATCTCTCAAAAACTGAACAACAAAGTTAACTTTTGTGTTTTTTCCCCTTAAATTATTCCCTTTAGTAAAGAGAACCACAAACACCTACATGAAAGTTCATAACTTCTTCCCTGCGTTGAATTATTTGACACCTTTTTGTAATTATTTAATCACAAAAGCAAAACTCAACAAAATACAAAATGGAGCAAACCCCTTGTTCTTCGTTTCGATCTTCTACAACAACCCAGACTTGGCCACGAATAATATTCAAAACTCAAAGAGTAACGATCGAACCAACCAACCTTGTTCTCAACTTTTACCGTACAAGACCCCGATTCGGAAACCCAACTTGGCTCCAATATGCACAGATTGATAGCTTCTCCTCAAGCCACCGCTCGCCGCTAACCGATTATCGATTTCTTAATCTTGGCTAATTCAAGTCCCAAATCGATAATCGAACACGAATTAAATGACCAACTCTCGTTTATATAAATCAGAAAATATAACTCAAAAAACTGATTACAATATCTCAAACCCTAACTCGGTTTGACTTTTGATGAACCCTAATTCGGTTACATAAACCTAATGACAAACCCTAACTTGGTTGCCCCTATTTATAATTTTAACTCAACTTAACTAACAAAAAACCTAATTACCCATTTTAATTCTTGTGATGTGCCTTACACTCGGGCCAAACAACAATTGAGCCAACACTCTCAATCCAGACTCACCCTTTTGCTTCTATTTCTTATCCAAAGGAAGTAGTAGGCATTTACATCACACCAACTTTGTGATCGACCATATTCCTTATGTTGAAGATTTATTGTTTCCACGAAAAATAGATTACATTACCTTGTCGTTTCCTGACGGCCTGTTGTGTTGTGTAATAAGGGGATTGATCATAGTTTGGTCATGGAGTCACATCAAGAACAAATCGAGAACATAAATCGTATTGAGTGGAGGTCCATGGAGGAAGACAAGAGTCACCATGAAAATGGTTATAAATTCATAAACGTCTGCATTTAAGTTGCCACAATTATGAGTGTAGTTGCCGTGATGATTATTGGTACCATGTCAAGTGTCATTGAATGAATAGCAAGCGGGCCAAGAAAAATGTTACACATAAAAAACGGATGTAACGGTACTACTTTATGCAATTAATTGTTATTGACCATCAAAAAGATAAAGTGTATACAAATTTAAGTGTTACATATTAATCATGGTGTAGTATATTACTTACACGTTACAACACATGCTAGGTTCCTGAAGAAACACTAACCGGACCCCGGGCAGATTACTGGTAATCTGGGGGTTAGATAGATGTTTCCCACGAGGGGTTAGACCCTTAGAAGATGGTTCTTCTGATAACCTGCAAAACAGACACCGTGAGCTCGTCACTGAGAAGGGGGGGGGGTTCCTCCTTGTGACCACCCTCCGGCGTGAGAATCAGACTAGATTGCTCTTAAATATAAAAGTATATTAAGAGATTGCTAGAGCAGATATCAGGTATATTATGATGATAATATGATAATGTAATGTGTTTAGATGATCATACCATTTGGGGTATTTATAGCCGAAGGTAGGTTTCCAAGGAGGTATGGCCGGCTGCAACAGTGTTCCTGTTCATCAACAGTAGCCTACGCACGTGCCCTGCTGGTAGTTGGTGGGTAGGCAGCGGCTGATAGTGACCAGGCCTGCTGTATACTATTCCCTTTCCACCAACTGCCGGCTACGCACGTGGTATGACAGTAGTTGGTGAGTAGGCAGCGGCTAATAGTGATACAGTACAGGAGCATGCTGCTCGCCATACTGTATCAGTGAGCTGTCGTATCCCTGATCAGATCTTTCGCCCATACCTCGTCAGGTACAGTAAAAGGTCCTTCAGTATACAGACTGGCTTATTTGGGCGGGAGTATTCCCCCTCCCGCCTCTGTGCGGGATTGCTCCCGGCTTTGCTCATTCCTTCAGGTGACACTGAATGATCGAGAGCTAAGTACCTAGTGCGTGTAGCCATGCTGCGCGGGTGGCCTTCCCTCATGGCTTGTATCCGAGGCTGCGGGAACAGGCGGAGTCCTTCACCATGGGAGGCATTTCCTGCGGGAACAGCTTGCGTACTGCGCGTAAGGACGTCACGTCTCTGAGCATGGTTGGTCCTGCGGATCCAGTTGGTCTCTGCGCAGACGTCCCTGTTTAAGGTGAGTCTTGCGGGACCAACTGGGCTCTGCTGGGACCTACCTCTTCAAGTCCCCCCAGTCCAATGTTCTTCTCATGCGTGTTTAATAAAGTGAGGTGAACCTTTGGACTTGAGCAAAGGGTTTTGAAAAGGGTTTTGTAAGGTTTTCCATGGGGATTCTTTCCGCGGAAGTCCTTGTCACTTGCAGAAATGCCCGAGTTTCCTGCTTGGTCTTTGGGTATGATGCGGGTAGGTCTGTAACCTCCTCGCAAGTCAGGAGCATTGAGTCCCAGTTGTATGTATTTTCCATGAGGTTTTGGTAGTTTTGAACATAGTGATCAATTATGTTAAAACCATCAATTCCATCTTGGAACTTCCAACAACGTAGTTCTCGACGTTCCCGCTATGCGGGGATGTTATTTCCGTTTCCGCAAGCATTGCCCAGAAGATCCTTCTTGGTTTCAATTCCCAGCGGAGCGCTAGGTATGTGAAGGGTTTTGCCTTGACACTGTACCTGCGCTCGTCTTACGGTTACTTTACTTCCAAGGTATTCCTGGCGTCAATTCCCTGCGGGTGCTAGGTATGTGGAGGGTTTTGCCTTTACACTGTACCCGCACCCGTCTTGTAGTTACTTGGTTGCCAAGGAATACTTGGCTTCAATTCCCTGCGGGTGCTAGGTATGTGAAGGGTTTTGCCTTAACACTGTACCCGCGGCCGTCTTACGGTTACTTGTTTGCCAAGGTACTTGGCTTCAATTCCCTGCGGGTGCTAGGTATGTGAAGGGTTTTGCCTTAACACTGTACCCGCATCCGTCTTACGGTTACTTGTTCACCAAGGTTTACTTGGCTTCAGTTCCCTGCGGGTGCTAGGTATGTGAAGGGTTTTGCCTTTACAATGTACCCGCATCCGTCTTACGGTTACTTGTTCACCAAGGTAAGGGGTACTTTCCCGCTTTTTAATATTTTCGAATTTTGAATTTTGAAATTCGAAGAGTTGGTGAAAAGATAAGAACAGTCCAAACCTCTGAAACGTCGTGCGACGGTTTCTTCTGACTGTCAGGACGTGCAGGAAGTTATGGTGACGTGACAGAACATGGTCATTCCAGTCGCTTTTTCAGGCGCGTGGGCGCGATTTTTCGGGCGCGTGGCCGCGAAATTACTGGCACACGTCCTTTCTACAGCTGTTGCCAGCTTGCTTTTTGCCACGTGTCATAGTTTCATTGCATCGTTGATTTCTCTCTCCTCCGCATTAAATTCACCGCATTAATTGCGATTAGTATATAAAGGGAGAGAAGCCTCTTTGAATCCATACTTTCACCTCTCTTCTTCTTCTTAGTGATTTCCGGCAAATACTCCCCTTTTTCAGGCAAGCATTTTCCCGAAATCACTCTTCTTTCAAAAAATGTCTTCTCATGATGCTGAAGCTGTAGCCGACGATAGGAGTACTGCTGGCGAGTGCCAGTGTGCTCTACCTGTCGATCAGTACCAGTACATCGTCAGGAAGTTCATGCTCGAGTCTCTCGAGCCTGAGTTTCCTGAATCCCACCAGACTGTGTACGATGCCCCCAGTGGCAAGATCGGGGTATATGCTGCATTCTTTGTTTATGGGAACCTTAGGTTCCCATTGACAAAGTTTGTGTACCGTGTCCTGGAGAGGCACGGGGTGCACCTGACCGAGGTGCATCCGATGGCGATTGCCAAGGTCCGGCACTTCGAGTGGGTGTGTCGGATTCTGGGTATTGAGCCCTACGTGGACCGCCTGATGACCTTCTATACTTGGAGGTGCGTCCAGGGGTGGTACACCCTGACAACCCGTATTAAGGGTTTGAAGATCTGCGTGACCGAGCGCAGTCTCCGATCGTGGAAGCGGGAGTTCTTCTACATCTCTGCCCGCGCCATCCCCATTGCTATGAAGTTCAAGAAGGGTCAAGCGCTTCCGAGCCTTCACGCTTCCAGCTACCAGGAGGCGGAATGGTTCGCGAAGATATCCCGGGTCCAATCTCCGGTTTACCGGTTTGCGGAGTCCGGGATGGTGCTGCTGGGGATGAGCCGGGTATGGAAGGATGCGTCCCGGTTTCCCATCCTTCTTGAATACGGTTTGAACTCTATTCCTTATGGTATGTCTTGTCTTTCTTGCTGATATTAGTTAATTTTCTAACTGTTTCTTTTTCTTTCAGAGGGGAATAATTTGGAGTCGCTCCTGTTCCCGCGGGAAGCTGACAGTCCCGTGCGGGTGGGCACTCGTGCTCTGGACGACAATGAGTTGCCCATCCTGGAGCAAACGGCGGATAGGTTTGTGGAGGTCTATCCGCCGGGCCAAGAGATCCTGAGCCACCGGCGGCCAGGTAAGGAGATATTCTATCCTGAACCCCTCAATGCTGTACCCGTTGCTGGAAATCCTTACATCCTGTCTTCTGAGGAATCCGCAGATGGTCCTCCCCTTGTGCGGAAGAAGAAGGCTGCTGCCGGCGTGAAGGGGAAGGAGAAGGCCTCCACAGCTGATCCAGTGGTTCTATCTGACTCGGAGTCAGATAGTGAAGAGGTGGCGGGGAAGCCCGGTGGTGAGAAGACCACTGCTCCGGAGGCTACGACCGTTACCTCCGGAGAACCAACGAAGACGACGGTGACCGGTACCAAGAGGCCGGCTCCATCGGGTTCCTCCCCGCCCGTCCGTACGTTCAGGGTCAAGAAAACCCGTAAGTACAATCATAGTTTGTCTTTGCAGATTTATCACTATAAATTTATCTAACACTTTCTTCTTTGTGCAGGCGTGGGTGTTGACGCATTCCGGGGTGAAGCGCAGGGGAGTATCTCCCCGCCAATGACGGTAGGATAGGTCAGCCTTCCTGAGGCGTCGAACCAGGCGCCTGCGCCTGCATCCGCTGGTCCAGTTGCTCATTCCTTTGAGCCAACTGTTCCGGCAGAGATGACGTCACCGCCGGCTGTGAGTGCGATTTTTACAGCATCCTTCACAGAGCCGGCGGTTACTGCTGCTGCTTACAAGGCGGCGACCACGGCGGCGACCACAACGGCGACCACGGCGGCTGCCACCATGCCCGCGCCACCGGCACCGATGGCCGGACCATCAGGTACGCGCAGGGCTTCCCGCCGATCTTTGCCACCTTCCCGTCTGCCTGACCTGTTGGATGGATTTCCTTTAGGTTCAGGTGATGGGTTTGGCGGCTATCGGCCTGTCATTGACCGAAGGTGCGTAGGGTTCCTTTCTTTTTCCCTTATGTTTTCTATCATCTTTTCCTTACTGCTTTTGTTTCTTTTGCAGTGTCGGATTCCAATGAAGTGTATGTTCCTCGATGGAACATACGCCGAGGAACAACCCTTCGCACACCTGTGGAGTGCGTGGACTGGGCTCGCCACGCTGCTCCTCCGGGTGCGTTGGGGGAAGCCATGGTTAGCTACCAGGAGGGTAGGCTAACTAATGAGCTTCGGGTTCTCCAGGCCCGGATGCAGCCGCGCGTCGAGCTGCTTTGTCGTGAAAACGACAAGTTAAAAGCAGCTCGCGCCAAGGACATATCTGAGGCGCGTGCTCTTCGGGAGGAGAACCAACAGCTGGCGGCAGCTGCCGCCGACAAGGAGAAGGCCTTCAAGGCCCTCGAGGTTGAAGTTCAGGCGCGACTCGAGGCCCGCTCCAAGGCTGCCCAAGCTGTGAATGAACAGCTTCGGCTGGCCAAGGAGACTGCGCGAAACGCAACCGAGAGGGCTGCCAAGGCTGAAGCCGTTGCTGAGCCTTTGCTTGTGGAGAATGAGGAGCTCAAGGCCAAATTAGAGGCTCTCCAACGCGCTCATGATGCCTTGGCAATGGAAGATGCCAAGAAACTCCAGGAAATCCTGGACCAGAGGGGGGTGCTTGACCACACCGAGCGGAAACTTAAGGGCGTCGAAGAGGCTGCCGCAAAGGAAGTTTTACTTGCCAACCTTAACAAGAGCGAAGCCGAACGCGCCCATAACGAAGCTCAAGCTGCCCTCCAATGGCTTCTTCGAGAAGCGTTGCCTCAGGTATGTTTAGTTTTATCTTCTCGCTTTTCTTTTGTAAGAAAAGGTTCTAATACTTGTGTTTTCTTTGTAGGTTGTGCGTCGGGTCTTTTCAGAGACCTCTTACGATGATGCTATGACCGCAGCCCTCAACGCTTCTCATGAGGATGGGGAAAAGGCCGGCTTCTTGCTTGGTCTAGGGTTTGTTGAGAAAGGCGTCCCGCCTTCCAACTTCCCTTTGTTCAATGTGGATACCGAAGCCATTTATGACCAAGCATTGAACCAATACGCCGCCTTCCCGCATCCAGTGGTGGAGAAGGTGGACGAAGTAGCTGCTGCTGATGATGGGTTAGCTGTCCTCAAAGCGTTCCTCGAACCACCCCGTTCTTCTAACGGAGCGGGTCCAAGTGGAAGCGGCCCTGAAGCTTGATCCTGAAGATCCCTTCCCATTGCTAAGATAGACTTGTATAGTTTTTTTTTTTTTTTTTTTTTTTTTTTCTTTTAGGCGGGTAGTTACCCGGCCATTCTTGTAATATATTCTTGAAATATTAATCTTTTTGCGTATAAGATTGTTATTTCCTTCTTTGGGTTCCTTGCTTTATAAACTTATGACTTGCATACTTAGTTTAAATTAGCAATTTTCCAAGTGTTTAGAATAAGAACCTTTGAACGTGGTTGATAATGGGTTAAAGTTTCGCTTCCTCCTTCGTGATTGTGCGGGTAGAACCGTCACTTGCACTTGGTAGGATGGCTAAACTTTAACCTTCATCTGACCTGCGTGTAGGTTTTCCTTATCTTTTGAGGATAAGTGAACCTTTGAACGTGGTTGATAGTAGGTGTGAAGTTTTGCTTCCTCTTTCGTGATTGTGCGGGTAGAACCGTCACTTGCACTTAGTAGGATGGCTAAACTTTAACCTTCATCTGACCTGCGTGTAGGTTTTCCTTATCTTTTGAGGATAAGTGAACCTTTGAACGTGGTTGATAGTAGGTGTGAAGTTTTGCTTCCTCTTTCGTGATTGTGCGGGTAGAACCGTCACTTGCACTTAGTAGGATGGCTAAACTTTAACCTTCATCTGACCTGCGTGTAGGTTTTCCTTATCTTTTGAGGATAAGTGAACCTTTGAACGTGGTTGATAGTAGGTGTGAAGTTTTGCTTCTTCTTTCGTGATTGTGCGGGTAGAACCGTCACTTGCACTTAGTAGGATGGCAAAACTTTACCCATATCTGACCTGCGTGTAGGTTTTTCTCATCTTTTGAGGATAAGTGAACCTTTGAACGTGGTTGATAGTAGGTGTGAAGTTTTGCTTCCTCTTTCGTGATTGTGCGGGTAGAACCGTCACTTGCACTTAGTAGGATGGCAAAACTTTACCCATATCTGACCTGCGTGTAGGTTTTTCTCATCTTTTGAGGATAAGTGAACCTTTGAACGTGGTTGATAGTAGGTGTGAAGTTTTGCTTCCTCTTTCGTGATTGTGCGGGTAGAACCGTCAATTGCACTTAGTAGGATGGCAAAACTTTACCCATATCTGACCTGCGTGTAGGTTTTTCTCATCTTTTGAGGATAAGTGAACCTTTGAACGTGGTTGATAGTAGGTGTGAAGTTTTGCTTCCTCTTTCGTGATTGTGCGGGTAGAACCGTCACTTGCACTTAGTAGGATGGCAAAACTTTACCCTTATCTGACCTGCGTGTAGGTTTTCCTTATCCTTTAAGAATTTTGTTTTGAACCGTTCGACGCGCGGTTGTCGATAGGTTAGTGTTCGGTTTCCTTTCATGATTCATGCGGATAGACTGGCACTTTCATTTAATAGGATAATTGAACTCTTCCCCTTCAACTGACCTGCGTGAAGGTTTGTCAAGTTATTGGGTTCGTGCGGGTAGGACCGCCTTCCCACGCAACGACTTCACGTAATGTGAACGCCGTCACCAGTGTTGCATAGTTTAACCGTTCGACGCGCGGTTGTTGATAGGTTATTATTCAGTTTCCTTTAATGATTCATGCGGATAGACTGGCACTTTCATTTATTAGGATAATTGAACTCTTCCCCTTCAACTGACCTGCGTGAAGGTTTGTCACGTTATTGGGTTCGTGCGGGTAGGACCGCCTTCCCATGCAATGACTTCACGTAATTATGCGGTGAAAACCGGCATATTAGTGTTCAGAAAAGTATGAATGTAAAATCATCAGCTTCGGTGTTCTTAAAGAGAATCATTTCCATTAGAAGTGGCTCTTGGCCTTTTCTTTACAAATTGGAATTGATTTACATGCAAATTGTGTAAATGAGCTCCCTTCCATGATGTTGGGATGGGAGTGCCATCGAGCCGATACGCACCTGGTTCGGGATCTCGTTCTTTACGCAGCATGTAGTCTCGATATTGAAGCTGGAATTTTGATTCGTGTTTTCCCCAGCTGGGGTTCTACACGCACCCGCCTGCTCAGCCTTTATTGTGCCACGAGGTGCGCGAGCGTCCCATCTCTGACAAATGCTTCGACCATGTCCTTTACGTCTATGCATTCTTCAGTGTTGTGGTCTTTTGTCTTGTGGAAGTTACAGTATTTGCTCCGATCAGCATCGTGACGATGTCGGATTATTGGAGGCTTTGGCCATGGGAGCTCTTCAGTGGCGAATATCTCAGTGACGCTTTTGGTGAGTGGCGTCCATCTGGAGTTCCGGTGCGACTGTACATTATCCCTTCCGCCCACTCGATGTTGCAAGCCGGATGAGGTGTCAAAGTTTACCCTTGACTGCCAAATGCCTAGCTTTCGCTTTTTATTTAGTCTGGCGGTGAGGACGTTGTCTTCTCTCGTCTTCTGAGTGTAGAGGTTTGTGCTCTGTGGGAGATCTCTACCCAGTTGCTTCTCTGTTTCCGCATAGCGTTTTGCTGCTGTCATGATGCCATCCCATGTGGATGGCATGCCATCTTTACCCGTTAGGGTGCGGATGAGCTCTGGGTCATGTGCGCCCTGGATGAAGGCAGCGCGAACAAGATCTTCGCTGATATTGCCCAAACTTAGCTTCTTTGAGTTGAAGCGAGTGATGAAGTTTGGCAGAGATTCATCTTCCTCTCGTATGCATTTGAGGATTGTCCATTGCTCCTCGGTATACTTCCGTTGCTGGCTGAAGTGTTGGCTAAACTTCTGCTGGAAGTCTGCCCAGTCGTAGATGTGGTTGACCGGTAGGCGATCAAACCAAGCTCTAGCAGCCCCCACCAGCGTCATTTGGAACATGTAACACCACGTGGGTTCCGTCCAATTGCTGACGGTTGCCCCCGCTATGAACCTGTTCAAATGATCGTCTGGATCAGATATACCGTCATATGTGCCTATGTTGGGCATTTGTTTGGCACTCTTTGGGGCGATTGCTTCAGCAATGTCCCTTGCAAATTTGGACGTTCCTGCATTTGCAACGTTTGGTCTGAACGTTTTAGAGAAGTCTCGTGGACTTCCACCTGTGCTTTTTGGTTTGAAGGCTTGTCCAAAATGCCTTTTCGGTTGGGATTCCGTTTCCTTACGCTTCACTTTTGCACTATGGCGAGGGTTCGCGTCGGAGTCGGATTCCTCCGAGTCATCCTCCCAGTATTCGAATTCGTCGGCCTGTTGCACGGAACGCAAGCGTTCGTCCAACTCAGCCTGGAATTCCTTTTGTCGTGCCTCCGCCCATGCCTTAACTTCATCGAGAGTCTGGCGGGGGAGTCTTCGTTTCTCAAACTGGGTATCGGTGGATCCCAGTAGGCGATCATTTACTGCACTTGCCCCAGCTTTGGTAAGTGGGGTAGTGTTCGTAAAATTTACTTCACTTGCCCCGGCTTCGGTAGCCGGGGTAGTGTTCGTAAAAACTGTGTTGCCGGTGTTCATCCCAGTAGCTGGGGTTGTGGTTACCGGAATTTCTCTAACCATCTTTGTAGAAGTTTGAAAAAACTGGAGAAAAATAAAGTTCTAGCTTTATGCACGGATGGCGCCAATGAAGAAACACTAACCGGACCCCGGGCAGATTACTGGTAATCTGGGGGTTAGATAGATGTTTCCCACGAGGGGTTAGACCCTTAGAAGATGGTTCTTCTGATAACCTGCAAAACAGACACCGTGAGCTCGTCACTGAGAAGGGGGGGGGTTCCTCCTTGTGACCACCCTCCGGCGTGAGAATCAGACTAGATTGCTCTTAAATATAAAAGTATATTAAGAGATTGCTAGAGCAGATATCAGGTATATTATGATGATAATATGATAATGTAATGTGTTTAGATGATCATACCATTTGGGGTATTTATAGCCGAAGGTAGGTTTCCAAGGAGGTATGGCCGGCTGCAACAGTGTTCCTGTTCATCAACAGTAGCCTACGCACGTGCCCTGCTGGTAGTTGGTGGGTAGGCAGCGGCTGATAGTGACCAGGCCTGCTGTATACTATTCCCTTTCCACCAACTGCCGGCTACGCACGTGGTATGACAGTAGTTGGTGAGTAGGCAGCGGCTAATAGTGATACAGTACAGGAGCATGCTGCTCGCCATACTGTATCAGTGAGCTGTCGTATCCCTGATCAGATCTTTCGCCCATACCTCGTCAGGTACAGTAAAAGGTCCTTCAGTATACAGACTGGCTTATTTGGGCGGGAGTATTCCCCCTCCCGCCTCTGTGCGGGATTGCTCCCGGCTTTGCTCATTCCTTCAGGTGACACTGAATGATCGAGAGCTAAGTACCTAGTGCGTGTAGCCATGCTGCGCGGGTGGCCTTCCCTCATGGCTTGTATCCGAGGCTGCGGGAACAGGCGGAGTCCTTCACCATGGGAGGCATTTCCTGCGGGAACAGCTTGCGTACTGCGCGTAAGGACGTCACGTCTCTGAGCATGGTTGGTCCTGCGGATCCAGTTGGTCTCTGCGCAGACGTCCCTGTTTAAGGTGAGTCTTGCGGGACCAACTGGGCTCTGCTGGGACCTACCTCTTCAGTTCCTAACAAGACAATCCAGGTATATTTTCTGTAGTCGTAGTAATGGTAGTGTAACAACTGCACATGTAAGTCGACATGTTAGTAATTGTTTATAATAACTTACTATTACTATTAGTATAAATATAAATGAAGATTATTATTTTATTTTTTTTGAAAGGCAAACAAAAAGCAAATATGATTAACCAATAAAGCCAACAAAAACACCTGGGCCAGCCTAGAAAGCTGCTAAACCCAGCACAGGAAACACCAAAAAAAATACAATCACCCAGCCATTACAAAACAAACTGACTCCAACTTGCCCACGATATATCAGGCCCTCTCGACCTGATTTTGATCCAAAGTAAACTTAATGTTTTTACACTCTCCACCATGCTTCCAACAGTTACCACCACCCCCATCGTGCACCATATCGTTTCTAGCTTTCCAAATACACCATAATGTGACAAGACAAATCGCATGAAAGGACTTTGCCTTTCGTTTGTAGAATTTTGTATGCTTGTATAAATCAAGAACATCCCGGACACTAAAAACGAACAACTGAGGAACCTTGCACTAGATAAAGATAGCTTGCCAAACCGCTTGGGCTAGGTCGCAAGACACAATGAAATGTTCGGTTGTTTCTTCAAGCAAACTACAAGCGTGACACTCAAACGACTCAACAACAATGTTACGTTTATTATTATTATTATTATTATTATTATTATTATTATTATTATTATAAGAGCACTGGAAATGGGTTGTGTGAAACAGGGGGGTGAAACATCCTTTTTCTGCCAAACATCAGCTTTCACATATTCATTTCACATGCACAAATTTCATTAGAAATGGGTTGTGTGAAATAGGGGGGTGAAACCATTATTATATTAATTTTTTTAATCTTTTTATAAATTTAATTTTTTTGAAATAACACATTAAAATAAATAAAAGAGCTACATTAAATAAATAAAAATACATTAAATAAAAAGAGTGCATAAAATAAAAACTACATATACTTATTAAAAAAAAACTACATTACTTATTAAAAAAAACCTACATTACTTATTAAAAAAAAACTCCTAAGCCCACTCGTTTTTCTCGGCTATCTCCTTTTGTTTTTTCTCGTACACCTCATTTTGAAGCCCGTTAACGTGTCAAGGTCGACAGCCATCGGCGTTTGCTTCTTGTGACTTTTCCGGCGTACGAATTTCTTGCGTTGGGCGGTTTCGGGTATTTCATTCTCCGCCACATGTGGTTGGGTTTCCGGAACCGAATCCGGGTCCCCCAAATTGACCGACGGGGTTTGAGTTTGGGTTGGGAAGTTTTGGAATTGAGGTGGTTGAGGAAAACCTTGTTGCTGTGTGTTGACGTTTGGTGCGGGAATATGACCGTAATATTGGGAGAGCCACAGCGCGTATTGCTCCGGAGTTAGACGAGGCATGTTGGAATCCATGATATTTTTCTTATAAAATTTGAGAAAGTTTATAAAAAGTAGAGAGAAAGGTGTGAGTTTGGTATGTTTTATGTATAAAATAGTGGGTATTTATAGGTAAAAAAAAGTTTTTTTTTTAATTTGGATGCACCCAACGGCTATATGGCCGTTTGAAATCGAGTGGGCCCACCAACATCAACATCAACTTTGGCTGTGAAAGAAGTGGCGGAGAGGGGTTGGCGCCCCCTTCACGGAGGAAGGGGGTGTTTCGCGCCCTCACGGCGCCAAATGGAGTTTCACGGGTGCACCGTGAGACCCATTTCCACTGCTCTTATCATCATCATCATCGGTACCATAATTAATTGTTATCATATTAATTATTATCATCATCATCAGTACTATAACTATTAACATTATTATTGTCAATGTGGGGCTATCCCACTTGGTAGAGGTATATGCCATTTAGATAAGAGGTCTCAGGGTTCAAACATGGGTAAAGACGTGTAATATAATATTAGTGTAGAGCAGGAGTATGAATAGCTTTATAAAAAAAATTAACATTATATTTATTTATGTATAGTATCATTTTACTATTATGATTATATTATTATTATTATTATTGTTAGTATTATTATTTTCGAACGGCCAATTAATTATATTCAACCATTAAAACTAGCAAGTAATTAGTCTCAACAAAACACCAAAGTAAAACCTCGTTATATCATATACATCAAATCACATAAAGCATAAACAAATGAAAATAAACACCACTTCTTTCACTCTAACTCACAGCATTTTTACTCTATTATTCACCTGTAGGAACGTTAGTATATTTATGTCTTCTTTAATTCTAGTTATCGACACCCTTGTTTTATTGAAGATCATTTTGTTCATTGCTTTCAGTAAACACCAACATGTTGTAAGGATTATAGTTTGGATTGCTCGTTGCTAACCTTCATGCCGTCTGAGGTAGAGATGTAAATTTAGAAGATTCTTTACTTCAAATGCATATTGATGGAATTTCGCACCAATGACTCACAAATTGCCATGAAACCATGGCTACATAACATGATATTAAAATATGATCTACAAACTATAACGAATCTTTAGATAACGAGCACCTTTTAGTCTCCTCGAATACTCTTCTTTTGCATAAATCTTCAGTTGTGGCAATGGCAGGGGCAGATGTATACTATGGCCAGAGGTAGCCTCCGCTACCCCTCAACTTTTCACCGATAGTGTAAATATTTTTCATTTTGGGTAGGTTTTCATACTTCGTTATCCCTGGAAAAAATATTATGTTACCCCTATTTGTTTAAAGTCCAACCAATTTAAAAGTTAAAATAAAATAAAATAAAGCACAAATAAATTTGATAGCCCAAAGCAAATAAAAACCATTAACTTTTTTTTCTTTTGTTTGAGCAAAAGACATCAAAAAAATAGACTCAACATAATTATCAATGTTTATAGTTCAGATCAGTAAAGCCTAAACAAAGTTTTTAGCCCAAGGAAAATAAAAAGCATCAACTTTTTTTCTTTAATTTGAACGAGAAATATCAAATGAAAACATACTCAACAGAATATCATTTTGTCGTTGAAGCTTTTAATACGGTTTTGGATATGCAAATTTAAGAACTTGGAAATAGATTAAGTGAGGTCTCAATTAGCTAGTTTTTTAGAAATTATGTCCAATTTAAATCTATGAGATTCGTTTTCCAAGTTTGACATATCTAAGATATTGACAATTTCGGAGATGTATTCAAATGATTTAAGTAATGAAGAAATAGGGTGTATATTAGGTGATCGTATGACCTTTTATCTCATTTTAAAGTAAGATGACAAATTTGCAAGATTGGGTGGAATGTGTGACCTTGCTCGTGTAATGGTGGAAACCGGAAAGCACACCACTTTTCATTTGGTTTATCGAATATTAAAGTTAGCATTGGGTTTACTGATTGCAACCTCTACTGTTGAAATGTGTTTTACCTTCTAAAATGAAGCCTATCAATGCGGGTTTGCGCAAGCAAATGAGTAATGAGTATCTTAACAATGCTTTAATTTGTGCAGTAGAAAGAGAAGCGTTTGATAAAATAAAAGAGGGTATAATGGCTCGATTTCAAGCTTTCAAAAACCGAAGAGGAGAAATTTGCACCAATATGTTTAGTTATATTTATACTTTTGTTTTGTTTACATTGTATGAAATATGGTAAAAAAAAGTTTGAACGTTACCCTTAAGAATTATTTCTAGATCCGCCACTGGACAATGGTACCCAGTTATTCATGTTGAGTGCAAAAATTAGATCATAGCTTGTTTGTCTTGGAATGCGTACTTGCAAGATTTAGAGCTAAATTACCATCTTTATCAAGTTGGTACTTCCATGGATCTTCCCCAGGCCCAAAACCATGCCCATAATTCATGTGTAAGGCTCTGTTACCGGTGCCTCACGTTGGACGTTGGATTTACTCATAAACACCGTTCTAAATATCAGAGTTAATTAAAATTTTTTCGGAATTATAATAATAGTCAACCATTCATTATAAACATTCGTAACTTGTCTTTTAAAACATATCATAAATTATATCATTCAAAACATCATGACAAATCTTCAGATGCCAGCATCTTCAATCCTGCCATGTGTCTCACTCAAACCAGCTGTCTCAGTCTGTTAACCTGTGTGCATACTAAAAGTCAGCTACGCTGAGTGAGTTCTAGTTAATCAGACGACATACAATACATTCACATACTTGAATATGCACCCGAAGGTACATACCTTCATATTTACATACATACTTACATACATGCGTACTTTCATTCTTTCTTTCATACTTGCATACATACTTCCATTCATACATATACTGATATACATTTTAAAGAGCATTCCGCCCTATAACCTTTGCCGATATTATTAGGGCCGGTCTCATACATTCGCCGATATTATTAGGGTCGGTCCCTACATTCGCAGATATTATTAGGGTCGGTCCTTAAGTTCGCCAATATTATTAGGGTCGGTCCCCTACATTCGCCGATATTATTAGGGTCGGTCCCCTAAATTCGCCGATATTATTAGGGTCGGTTCCCTTTCTAACTATACCTTATGTTCGTCATATAACCATAAGTACCTTTCTTTATATAATCGTCCTTTCGTACATACTCATTTCATTACGTACTTTCATACATACATATTTCATACTAGGCATTCTGCATAGTACTTTCCCTGCCGATACGTGTAATATCCGAAGATCGTTCACGCACCGACAAGCATTCATTCATAACATTCATACATACTATCACATCAATCATTATGGCATACACTTACCACTTAAGGTAAGTGTATTAACGTTCACATTGAGTACGCACACAGCCCAGAAAACATAACAAGGAAGTCGGGCTAGAAACTCACGTGAATGCGATTACATTCACCGTTTATGGTTATTCCTTTCTTTAGCTGTGCGTGACTAACTGTATAACAATTACACATGTCAATTATCTATCGCTACCCATATCGTGCTTCTAGTTTAATTATAACCCTTAACGAACGGGGGTCCGGGGGCAGCGCTCCTGGCAGCAGGGTTCTAGGGGCGGCAGCCCCTAGCGGAGTCCAAGGGGCAGAGCCCCTGGCTGGGGTCGAGCTGCCAGGTCAGCTTGGAAATTTTTTTTTTCCATTAACTGTCTTAACACAATTTTCATTAGAATTTTAAATTATTATTTTATTTGCTAACTCATAAATTTTGAGGGCTTCTTTGTAATTAATCCATTTATTATAAGTCCAGGGACCTTTCTGTCATTCTTTCAAACTTTAGTTCGTCATCCAGTTCGTTAACGAAGGAGACTCCTTCGTTATTTCTTTACGAATGGACTTTATAACGAATTGAACCTTTATAACGAACTGAACCTTATAACGAACTGGTCTGTATAACGAATTGAACCTTTATAACGAATTGGCCCTTATAACGAACTGGGGGTTCATTCGTCAGTTCTCCGTTAACGAATTACTTAACGAACTGATTCTAATTCGTTATCTCTTCTTAACTAATTGGCATAACGAATCAGAGCTCATTCGTTAACTCTCCGTAACGAATTAACTCTTCCTTAACGAATTGCTTAAAGAATTTGTTACACACGCGCCTAGGGTTAGGTCAGAATGTCAGAGAACATTCTCCGACATCCTTACCTCCTACACTGCCTCGGCGTCGTCTTTTCGGCGCCTCCGTGCCGGAAAACCGGGCGGTGGCCGGAAAAACGTATTTTACCCCATTTTACACCGTTTTCACCGTTTTTCGTTCCGTTCGATCCAGATCCGAGTTAGGGGGACCCCCAAGCTCAACTTTTGATCGTTTTATACCCGATTCCATCCGGATCTCGTGACTTTAACGGTTTAGGGTGTCGGCTCGTCGTTTTGCGACTAGATTTAGCGGGTATGGATCCATACAATATCATACTATCATTACCTCGGGTCGGTGCTCGGTTTCTCTAGGGTTCGGCTAAGGGAAAGAGAGAGATGAGAGAGAGCTTAAGTGTGTGTTTTTGATGGTGTATGGAATATGTGAAATGAATGGATTATGGAGTAATTATTGTTTATATATGATGGGTCATGGGCTTAAGCCCATGGTCTTTCCCTTTTTCTTATTAACCAAGTCAATTACCCATATTACTTAACCCAACAAAAACCCATCTCATAACATCAAACATTATTATTTATTAACCGGACGGAAACCAGGATGTTACAACATGTAGTTCCTCGCAGGTTGCAGGCTAAGTTGCACGGGAACGGGTATGGGATCGGATACGTGGACGTTACGGGTACAGGAAACGACATAAATTAAAAATCCAAGATACGGGTACGGTAAGGATACAACAAAAATATATATGTATAAAAATACATATATATATATATAATAAATAGCTATTTATAATTTTTTTAAAATTTATAATGTCAATTTTAAATCTTTTATGTATAGATTTATAAGTTTAAGGACCAAATGTAAACTAGTAAAGATAGAGGGGGGTTAATTGTTGAAATACACAAACTAATTTTACACTTTTTATGTAAAAACAATCAAGTTACAGAGACTGAATGTAAATTATTAAGAAAAAATGGGTTAATCATATAAACTTATTTAAACCTAAGTAAAAAAAAAACCCAGCCGCCTTCTTCTTCTTCCTAACATCCGACAGCAATGGCAGACATCGGCGCGGAAACCACTATATGGTCGCCAAAAACGTTTCTGAAACTCCGAATAAGGCGTACCCAAGCCTAGAGACGTATTACAGCCCGTCCCCGATTTTTAGAAACGGCCGGAAAATGTTTCGATGGCGTTTCGCTGGCGTACCCGTTCCCACGCCGTCCCCGGGATGGGGACTCAACTGTTCTTGCCGTTTCCATGCATTATAGGTTGCAGGTTCACACGACCACGACCAATTCTAACCATTCCTTGACAAGCCATCAAAGATTTTTCATGTACATACCGTGCAACATTTATTCCATTCAACACTAAACATAGCCGGAAATGACCAACAATGTGGGGGGAGTCACTCCCCTATTCAATAAACCCATCACACTGAAAGTTCCGATAACGACACGTCTCCATAGTTTTTCGGATCTGACTTCAATTTCCACCACCATTTTGCAAGTAAACTATGGTAACACTAGTGACAGATCCATGACTTTTTTCCCTATGAGTTCACCTTTTTCCAGTGTTCAAGTTTCACACAATCAAACATTAAAAGTTTTGGTTGTGAAGCCGGGTAAGAGAGAAGATATCATAATAGACAATATGTTAATTTTAAAAAATACATAACAAATCTACTACAAGGTCATTAAAAATAAGGAAAACAAAAGATTACAATCAATGATTGTGGAGTCGTGAAACGTTCTTATTTTAGCTATTTAAAACTAATAGCACAGTAATGGTTTAGTAAAAGGAAAAGTTTACAAAATCAGTTTTAAAGAGACTTGACAGTTGAACTAGAGGTTATTCAAGATTATAGACAGGGAGTTTATCACTGAAAACATCTTAAACCTCTTGTTATTAATTACTTTTAAAAATATTAGGGTTTGATGAGATTTTTATATATCGTTTTGACGTAAAATTTCAAAGTTAGTAAGTTCCTGTAGAGTGTAAACCCCGTGAATCCATATTGAATCCGCCCATGGTTCACACATCTCCATTGTTATGTTTTTTTTTATTTTTATTGTAATAATAATAATAGTAATTTTTATTATTATTATTATTATTATTATTATTATTATTATTATTATTATTATTATTATTATTATTATTATTATTATTATTATTTATGGGGCTTTACTGGTTTAATAGTCTATTTATAACATAGTATAATGTCTGCCTAGTTATGAATATAAAAATTAATTGAGAAATATGACTTATTTGGAGTTACTTGTTTGTCGATCAACTGTGAGTTCACGGGTGTGCCTATGAATTTATGAACGTATCATATTATTGAAACGGGTAACTACTATCACTATCAGTGGCGGATCCAAAATTTTTTTTCAAGGGGTGCACAATTTTTTGATGTTCCAATTTCATGGAGCCGGATATAAAAAATTCTGGCCGGTTTGACGGTTTGGTTCGGTTGATGGTTCGGTTCGGGTAAGGTTTATCACATAATAAAAATACGATATTGAAATATAAAAGACATCACCATTGCAAAATAAAAAGACATCGTCATTGAAACATAAAAAAGACATCGTCATTGCCAAATAAAAACACAAAATATAAATATAATGGTCTTAACAAATTGAAAAAAGCATACCTAAAGTTGTTCCCTTCGAGTATTCATCTTTTGAAATCGTTGCATTACATCTTCGACTGAAACTTGTTGGAGGAATTCCCTTTCTATGTAACAAATGCATGAATCGTTCATGTATCCATCACCCATCCTATTACGCAAATCAGTTTTCACAATCTTCATTGAAGAAAAACATCTTTCAACACTTGCCGTTGCAACCGACAAAAATAATGATAACTTTATCAAACGATAGACCAACGGATAATCAATGTGCAATCTAGTTTTCACCATTATTTTGGCAAGATCACCTACCCCATTCAAGTTGGCAAACCGCTTATCTTCTTTCATATTAGCAATGTAGTGGCCAAGTTCATATATAAGCTTGTCTTTTTCATCAAAATCAAAATCATACGGATACATCTCGGCCAACTTTAACAAGTTTAGTTTATCAAAAGCACTAAAATTACAAGACGGGTTCAAAGAACTCATACACATAAGCAAGTTAGTGGTTACCTCGTTGAAACGGTTTCCAAGCTCTTGAATTTGCATGTCGAGAACCGTGTTGAAATTATTAACCACATAATGGTCACGATTGGTGATGCCGGTCTTCCTTCTTCGATTTTTTGGGTCAAAATACTCAGCTTTCATATCAACCACTTCAATATCATATTTGGCACAAAAGGACGTGACATCTTCCAAAAGCGAGTCAAAGCCTTCAAGTCGATAACTTTTTAGGCCTTCACTAGTTAACTTAACTAACTTAATAGCATTTAACATATCTTGATCTTTTTTTTAAGTGCTTCACACAAGGTGTTAGTAACACCCAAGATGTATTTCATCAAATGTAAATAGAATACAAAACTAAAAGTTTTCATGTATAATTGAAGTCCATGTGCTTCACTTTTGTGAGCAGAAATCTCTCCCGAATTTTCTATATATTCCAGCACGTCAATAACACTAGGAAATAAAGTAAGCAAACGGTGAATTGTTTTTTCATGAGAACTCCAACGTGTATCCCCGGCTCTTGCAAGTGACAATTCTTGATTCTTTCCACTCCCAGTTTCAACTTCCGGATTCAATCCCAATCTTACTCTTTGACTTTCTCTTATCAAATCTATTCACTTACAAGATGCACCAACAACATTTACTAAATTTGACACTTCTTTATAAAATTTGAAAATTTCATGATGTTTGGTTGCAAGGGCCACAACAAGTTGAAGTTGATGAGCAAAACAATGAACAAAATATGCGGAAGGATTTTCTTTTAAAATCAAAGCTTTCAAACCATTAAACTCACCGGACATGTTGCTTGCACCATCATATCCTTGGCCTCTAACCCTACCAATACTCAAATTGTGGCGAGCAAATAGTTTATCAATTGCAGATTTAAGAGATAACGCGGTTGTTTCCATAACATGAACAAGGCCAATAAACCGCTCCTTCACAAATCCCAATTTATCAACATATCTTAAAACCACGGCCATTTGTTCCTTTTTAGAAATATCTCTCGATTCATCAACTAATATGGAAAATACATCATCACCAAGTTCTTCAAATATCTTCTTTAATACTTCTTCTGCAAAACAATTACAAAGTTCTTTTTGGATTGATGGAGATGTCATTTGGTTATTCCCGGGAGCGTTACTTAATATAACTTTACCAATTTCTTCATTTAGTTCTCCAAACACTTTTAAGAACTCTATAAAATTTCCTCTATAGAGAGATTCTTTAGACTCATCATGACCACGAAAAGCTAACGAACCATTCAACAATGCTTTAGTAAGTCTAGCCGAAGCATGTAATCGGATTCTATATTGTTTTTTTTGTATATCAGTTCCTTTATCAAGGGCCACAGGTATAGATTGAGCTTGGTTAAGTAAGTCTTCTCCCTTTTTACGTGCTTTGTTGTGAAAACTATTGCATTTACCAACATGACCACTAAATTTCTCCCGAGCCTTATTCCAACATCGCACCTTTTCACTCAAAAATGCATCGTTTTGTCCACACTCCTTAAACAAGTAACAATGCAAGCAATACGCTTTATCTGCTTTGACACTATATTCCAACCAATTTCCAAAAATTCACCTGTGTACCATTCCACATTAAAGCGTCTTAATTCACTACCATAATTTGTTTGTGGAAAATCATGTCCGGTTGGTTGACATGGACCTCTAAGTAGATATGTTCGTCTTATTTCATCTTTTTGACTTGGGTGATAAGATGAAATCGGTTGCCTTTCGGAAAAATCCCATGGACGATCATCCAAATCTACTTTTGACGGTTTACTACTTGAAGATGATGACCTAAGGTTTGATGGTTCAGTTTGAAAATATCTCTTGATATTCATATCAGTAATAGCTACAAATCAAATTCAAATAGCAAAAATCAACTATCAAAACAAATCAATAATTGCTAATAAATAACCAATCCATATAAGGACTTTCATGGCACCTGCTACATACAATACCCAATATGGCTCATGTTATATTATAAAATTTTCATGAAATAATTGTTTGTTTGTTGGTGAACACAATCAATGAATATGTAAGAACAACACAAATAATGATACACTCAAAAGCTTCTAGTATTACTGATTTCAAAGTTAAATAACTTGAAACACATGGCTGGGTTAAATAGTCTACATGTAAACATAAAAATATGGCAAAGAACATGTAGATAATATATAATTGAAAACAATATTAATATATTAATATTACAAACCGTGGAAAAGAGCCAAAGGATAGATATATGCAGCAAGTCGTTGCCATTCGTCCTCGTGCTCTGTAGGCTTGTAGGGTAGCGGCTGATAATTTTTGCAAGTAAAACCCTAAAATATTAAAACACATGTCTTATAAAAGGTAAAAAAAATCAAAAATAAAAAAAAACAAAAACAAAAACCGGCCCAATAAAGCCTCGAACATGGGACATCACCTATAGCTTAAAGTGTTTTAACCACTCCATCACTTTTTTAGTTTAGTAGGGTGGTGCACTTCAATTTTATAAGGGGGTGCACTTCATATTTTATATATAGAATTACACTATAATTTCGAAACTCGAGGGGTTCCCGTGCACCCCCAACCTCCTATATAAATCCGCCCCTGATCACTACTCCATCAAAATTTAATGAATTTGGTTTCATTATATTTAAAGATTCGTTTATTTCATTTTTTATTATTTTCGATCAAAATATTGTTACTTTTTTTAATACGGTAATAAAGATTTGTCTAAAAGGCCATTAAAAAGAAAAATAAAATAAAAAAGACAACTTACAATAAGCTCAAACGTACACTCGGAAGAAAATACAAGTTAACGACAATCTGAATTACAAGAGGAAACCCATAAACAACACATAGGAAATTTTACAAATTGAATTTGCACAATTTCTCCTAATCAGTGATAAAAATTTGTTTCTATGATTCACCTAAACAAAAGACGCCACTTATATATAGTTAAACCTTGGCAATAGATAAGGGTATATTATTGAAAACAACATATCGTTCATCGAGTTCCATATCAATATATCATTCAACTTAATTGGATGTAAGATTATACATTATAATTCATCTATTTAATAATAAAAAACGAAATCATTCATCGAATTTTAAACAATAGATTACCTTTTCTTTTATCATCAAGTTTACGACTTATTACTTTTTTTTAAACAACCCATTAATATTATTTACAAACCCTCTTAAGTGAGAATCGAACCCCTGATCACCAGTTTAAAACTATATCACCTTAACCACCACACCAAATGATATGAGATTTCTGAATTATTATTACGTTAGTAACAATAATAACGATAACAATAATAATAATAATAATATAAATAAGAAATACAATGTCTTAATAGTACTAGTTTCAAACCTTCTAGGCTAGCCCGGTTGAATATGACAATAAATATAAGAACTAGGTTTTTTCGGCAGGTTGCTAGTTTGAATCCAAGCCACACTAGAGTGTTATACTTCCTGCATTACACCAAAGGGTATCAACACTTGTAGCGGCGTAACTGGTGCCAAAAATGACATCGGAGGAGAAGGTTTCTCCGAGGACGCGGGGAGAACTCGGGAATCAAGGGTTATGCTCTTTAAAAAAAATTCTTAGGGATTTCAAATCAGAATCGGTCACAAGTCTACGTACGACCATCCATTTATACTAAAGATAGTCCGTTCATAATAATAATAATAATAATAATAATAATAATAATAATAATAATAATAATAGTTCCACTTTAATTTTATTCTGTTTGAATTTATGGGTGTGTAATTTAGGTGTGTGAGGTGGGACATATTAATATCAAGGTTGCATTTTAATTCAACGAAAATGTGCACCAATTAATTATGACTTTTTTGGAAACATTTAATTGGATATACCTAACTCATACCTGCTGTTGGCTTGTTGCTATGTTATTTGATTCACCAACCTTTTCGCTTAAAATAAAATACTGATTTCTTAACGATATAACAATATAACATAGCAGTTGATATAAAGTTTCACCAAACCTTTTCCATCATTTTTTTGTTTGTTATTATAGCTTAATTAATGCTATGTTTTTGTAATTTTAGTTCTCCCGTTTTAAGTTTAATGAGAAATATTATGTAAATCGAACATATTTTTCATGTTTAAATATGGGATATGGAGCTATGAGTCTCTTTAGAAGCCCGACCTCTCCATGAGAAACATTGCGTACTCCCACCCTCTTCATATTAGAAGATATACATTCAAGAGATATTAACATATTAAATACATACCATTTGTAAAGATGTCTACATACTAATATGGAGCTGGATATGGAGTACATGAATATGACCCAACCGAACTTGATCCCAAACAAAATGGATATCAATTTCAATATGTTTAGTACGCTGATGCTGAACTAGATTACCCAATAAATAAATAGCGTATACATTATCACAATAAACGACAGAAGCACGATGCAACGAGGCGTGCAATTCAAAAAGAAGGTTACATAACCAGGAAACTTCAACCTCTAAATTAGCCACACCATGACATTCCGCCTTAGTACTAGACTGAGAAATTTCTGGTTGTCGCTTGGAAGACCAGGAAATCAAATTATTGCCCCAAAAGACACAATATCCGGATGTTGACACTTGAGAATTGGAACATCCCAATCGGCATCGGAGTAAGCGGTAGGCGAATGAACTGGTGAAACTAAGAGATGTAACCCATGATCAAGAGACTTGTGAATATGTTGAAGAGGACGTCTCATAAAAGCCATATCGGGTTCTTGAGAAGCTGGGCCATTCATGACAAAATGAGGTACACCTTATTTATTACGTAGCAAGTAAACAGTTAACTGATTATTTCGTATCGAGTAAACGATTAACTGAATGATACCGATTATGAACCGGATAAATCTGGGGGTCATATACAGGTGATATATGTATTATAGCAACTAACATATTGATATTATAGCCCTGGTATGTGCAAAACAGCTTAAACGAAAAGATTTTCGTTTAATGATACGCTGTAAACTTAAACCTGATCGCATGTATCAAAACAAGCATTGTATCATCTGTCAAGCCAAAAAAGACTTATAATGCTTTTATTTGAGATGTTTTAAGCAACTCATAAAAATATTTGGATTTTTACAACGAGTCAGTACGTTTTGTTTAATTTATAAAATTTAGTTGAAAACACCTGTTTTTGCGCTGTTTGTCACCCAAACTATTTTTCTCATTAAAAACCAAACCCAAACTAAATTTGGGTTTAGGATTTCTTGTGGACATGCAAAACGAAACATTAGTGGTCAAAAGAGAGGCCCAATGGGCCCCTCATTAAGGCAACCGCATTATGGGGTCCAACCCCACCCCCCCTAATATAACTTTTTGTTTAAGCAACTCTCTTGATCATTTCACACTATAACCCTAAACAGCTTCTGGAATATTTGATCCTCTCCATTTATAACCAAAACCCTAAGGTAAAAATCTACTTTTGTTGAGTTTTGAACTTGCTTAAAATTTGTTTTAATCATTTGATCAGTGAAAGTTATGTTTAACCATGTAAAAATCTTTAAAATGATCAAAAAAAAGTTTATGATCCAAAACATGGTTTACAAATCAGAATCATACATTTTTTTAGCCAAAAACACGGATTAGGAGGTTTATATCGCGTTTTTACGGTTTAAACACTCGATTTTAAACCTTAATCAAAACCCTATGTTACAAGACTTGATAATTGATGTTCTATGCTTGGTTTTGTGATACATGATCTGTGTATATACTATCTAGAGAACCAAGAACCCCGAAAGGAGATTAAAAAGCCTAAACACCAGGAAAACGCAAAGGTAACACCTGAAACACTCATTTAGGGGTTGTTTAGGATTAGATTGTGACGTGCTTATTTTTATCCTATGATAATTCTCAGGGTTATCAAGGATCATATGAATGAGTCACTGTCCAAATTTGCTTGTTTTTCGATAAACGGAGAATATTTTGTGATTTTATTATCGTTTATTGGCGTTTTATCACTAGTGTATTCTCAGAGTCACCATCCCCTTGGTAGCACGTAAATCTCAGTCACGTCTAGTATGTGCACTTTGACCTCTTTTTCTATTTTTGAGAAATTCTTCTTTGACATTTTATAATACATAACTTTCTCTTTCTTTTGCTTTTCGGACCAATTCTTGGAATACTTATAAGTTTCAAAACATACCCTTTTTTTTCTTTCTTTTTTTTGTGTGCAATTAGGCATCTTTATCCTAAAATATAACTATTTTCTAAGCTAATATAAAAAATGAACATGGCGGGCGCCACCACTCGTTATTTACTTTCATAAAACAGAGTGGTGTGCTAATTTTAAGTGCATTTAATTTTCACCACCTCAAAGTAGCCATATTACGGTAATACTTCCTATGCCTTATCGAATTTTCAGCTTCACTATCCCCTCTCAAGATGAGAACCCACAAGGTTTATGATTTATTAAGTATATTAATAATATTCAAGAGAAACTTTTCAAAGCTAGTTGGGCCTACCAACACATCCCAAGCTTAGTGCGTTATCTTTTATTTAATCTCATATATTATAGTAGTTTCAAAAAACCAATCTCAAATTTTTCTATCATTTTCCATTATTTGCAAAAAAAAATTCGTTAAAATTTTGGTACATTAATTATTATTTTTCTTTAATTTTCGGATTTATTTATTTTTATTATCTTTTGTTTTTTTTTTTTGATAAAAACGTCAGTTTCCCATCCTCACACTTAAATGTCACATTGTCTTCAATGAGACAGGAAAAAGACAAAATTATAGCAAGCAATCAAATATAAGTAAAGTGGAACAGACTCCCCTGGTAAATATGTGAATATGCCTCATGCGTCGTGTCCCATGCCCTTGTATTCGAATGAAAGCCTCATACTCCAGTGCTCTCTATCAAGCTGTCACTTACGAACGAATGGGGCAATCAGTAAGCAAATAGCCTCCCCACACTTGAATCAAACCATGTATCATCAACCATCCAATAACATCCACTGAGCAACCTGAAAGCAAACAAAGAAACAACCAGCACAAGAAAGCAAGAAACCCCAAAAAATAAAAATAAAAAACAAAAACATACTACCGGGTTGCCTCCCGGGAAGCACTAAGTTTATAGAAAGTCTTCAACCGGAATCCCTCCTGAAATCTCAATCAGGAGGCTTTTCTTTTATTAAACCCCGGTCTAACCCGTTTAGTTCCACCCGTCCAACATTTTTAAACAAATAACACATAGTGAAACTAAAAAGTAATTTAAAACCTTCAAACATGTCAGACCACCAACACTTAAACTTACTTGGATCAAACCTAATACGTGGCATATAATGAGGAAAATGGTTATTCTTGCATTTAGTGTTGTCCTATAATTATTAATGAACCATTTTTGAACCCTCAATATGTGTCGATCCAAGCATTTTCTTACCCTCTTGTGTGGCTTTGTCAATTTTGATGTCGATCCACTATCTAGTTCATCCACAAACTTGCCAACCTTCATATGATGTGGTGAATCAATTACCACCATATTCTGATCATCCTCCTTTGCCACTTACTCTTCTTTGTCTTCTTCTGGTGACGTTTTGATCTCCATTGTTGGCTTCCCCATGATTAATGTTTCTAAACGCCAACATGGTCAAATTCTTCATGTTCTTCAAAAACCGGTAAACCTACTAACTTATCACCAAACTCATCCTCCCAAGATGGTGCATGCTCCTCATCTTCGTCATCTTTCATCTGGTCAAGTGGCTCCACAACAAAATTTTCAATCATATCTGTGTAATCAGGTAGCCCTAACTCCATCTCTTCTATCACGCCCTCATCAACATCATTCTAGAAGTCATTATCCGTTTCATAGACGGGTTCGCGCTCCTTGTAAGGAAAACTCTCAATTTGATATCTAGCACTAATCCAGTCTAACCTTTCCTCTATTTTTACGGATTGTTTCTCTTTCGATCAACTTATCAAGCTTGGCTTCCATCGCCTTAATCTTTTGGAGTCTTTCACGTTCCTCTTGTTCAGATCTTTCCAACATCATCTCTTTCCAACATCTTCGATATAAAATACTTCTAAACTAACTCGATCTATTAAACGTATTAACTAGACTTGAAAAGATAAAACACAAACTAAATTATCCTAAACACTACTAGACACGCTAAATCTAAGACATGGACACACAAGACACTCCACAACTCAAGACACAAAAGACCAATTAATCAATTAAGTTCAATCAATGCTAGTTTCGCTATCGCCTAAGCATCCCGGACAATGGCGCCAAAAACTTGATGTGCTGAATGCGGTCTGTTAAAACCTTACCTAACTTAGACACTCTAGTTTTAAATTTATAATTAGACTCTCCTAATGCTAGACCACTAGACAGTCAAGTGTACCTATCGACGTAAAGCCTAATGAAGTCCGGATATCGAACCCAAAGGACACTAGCGACACCTAAACAAGACTCTGACTAATAACTTAAATAAATAAATTTAATTGATTTTTGTGTTTTTTAATCATTAACTATAAGCTAAAAAAATACTTAAACTAAAACTGACACAGAAACAAGACACGAACAAATCGGGTTGGAACTTAAATAGGGGAAAACAACTACCTAGGTAAGGAATCCTACTAGTAAACTTGTAAACTCTCAGAATTGGATTTATGATTGGTAACCGGATTCTAAAGATATGAAACTTAAGAAATAACTAAATTATGCTAGATCACCTCCCGGTCTCACCAACAATACCTAAGAACCCTAAATATCATGTATAGCTCAACGGTTTAATGGTTCAGATCACCTCCCGGTCTCACCTTACCTAACCTTGCTAAGGTACCCAAAGATTAAATCACTTCCCAGTCTCTCTAATCACAATATATCCTAAGGCGTAAAGGGGTATTCTATTGAATTAGGTTATAACTCGGATCTGTAAGAATCTAAAGGAATCTAGGGTAACTCACTCCCATGCAATCACTACCCAAACCCGCAAAAGACCAAAACATACGACACTTAATTAACTCTCAGTCTCTCAAGTGACAGAATATATGGTATCTCTAAACTCTCAATTACCGTTCCTATGGAATACATTAACAATATACCATAAAGTAGTTGTAAACACACAGTAAACAACCTAATATGCATCTATAAATGAAAGACGTTTACAAAGACACATATGGAATAGAAATTGATCATGAATTAATACCAAATACACATATGCATCACAACCAAATACAATAAAAACTTTACCAAAGCATGAACCAATCAATAATAATCCAAAACCAGAAATCAAACGAGTCTAAAAGTTATTCATCCAAACCCAGGCAGTATAACAGTTTAGCCAACCATAATAATCGATGAAACAAAGATAAAATAATTATTACGGTTCATCGAAAAAGAAATAAATATAGTTCACCTACTAGACTGCGAGCTTAAATTAATTGAGTTGTCTGTTAGATTGCTTCTTTAATTCTTTCAATTCTCGTTGACTTTTATGACCAGCGTGCTTGCTTCCTTTGTTTTTCTTTCTTTTCAATGCGACACCACAAGAAGTTGTCCAAAGGGGTGGACCCCCTTGCCTTGCGTCTCCTTTTTACTTCCCGCAGTAGGATTCTCTTCCTCCTCTTTAAGAATGATAATATCTTGTTTTTATATGGTAGCATCTCCACGGCTCCACCGCAATATTTTCTTGTGTAGGCCCAAGTAATTAAATTATCCCTCCAGTTAACTTGCAGCCCAAAATGTTTATAACATATACTGACTTTTGTTATCTGCGTTGACAGTTAATACCACATTATAATAAAGTGAAAATAATATTAAATATTAATGTATATCAAGTTGACGTGGGAAACTCACTTGATTCTACTATTCTTTTTTATTTCAATTATTATAACGTAATTAATTATTAAATGGTTCTTTTTAATAACTAAAATTAATTTTATTAGAAACTAGAAATCATATTTATTAAAACTTGTTGTAAAGTTCGTTTTTTAATATAAATACTTCATTTTAGCTTGTTTCTTAGAACTAATAAAATCTAAATATGTGCCATTCAGACTAGTTATTCTATAAAAAGACTCCAAAATTTACTCAAAAGTGTAGGAAATATTTATAATATTTATATATAATTTTGCCTATTACACTTACCCTACATGGGGTATACCTACACCTAGTCAAGAACTTCCCCGTTTAGTTGACGCAACTTGGTTAGGAGTGTTTATTGATCAATTAGTAGAGCATTTAGTAGCTATAGCCATCAAAATCCAAAGAAGTGTGAGATATATGATTGTATACTGGATATAGAACAGACAACGATGAGCTTACAACGATCCGGTGCTTATTCTTGGTGGTGTTTGGACAGGGTGACAACCCAGTTATGGGGTTGTAAGGCAGTTATTGTAGCCTTAGTGGCTGTTTGTGTGTGGTTTATATATTATATACATATGGATAGATAGAAACACGAGTAGTATGGTTCTGTTATACATTGTCTTTTGATACCCCATGCAGCACTTTGTAGCAGTATGTTGCGCTGACATGGAGTATCTTTTGATTTATTATTACTACAAGTGTTGGCCCTTACCGGGTTAAGTCTCCATTTCACCTAGTGGAAAATTGTGGTACGCATATTCAAGCGCTGACCTATACCAGGTTTAGCCTATGCGCTGATTTTGAATATATATGTACAATAACAGCTGTGTGTAATACAAATGTGTTCTTTGGAATACTTATGTGTTTGTGATTATGACTACCTTCATAATGCACTATAAGGTGGAAATGGTACTAATTACTATATATTTAATTATTGTTATAGAATGACCCCGAAAAAGCTAACAATATATCTATGGTGGTAGTGGCCGGAATGATTGCCCGACAATTGCAAGCAGTGATTCCGACTAATGTAGCGCAAGTCACTGTTGGTACTTCTTCAACTACAACTGTTATTCAACCATCGAGAACCAATACGACCACTAATACTACACCTCCGCTGAACACTAATATAGCTACGGGCACTACTACCTCGTTAATACTAATACAACTACAAATTTCACTACCCCGTTGAATACGAATACTGCTACTAACAATAATAATACTCGGACGAATGTTAATGTCACTGGAAACCCCGAACCCGTACTAAATACCAATAATGTCACGGATAAAATTCCCCCACCGAATGTCAATACTTCTGGTAACACAAATCCCCCGCAATATGAGTGTTTGTTTAAAAAATTTACGCCGTGTAAACCGACAGATTTCAGTGGTACCGAGGGACCAAATGGACTAGTTAAATGGATTGAAAATACTAAGTCTGTAATCAATATTAGCAAGTGTCCACAAGACTGTATAGTCAAGTATGCTACTTGTATGTTTGTGGATCATGCTATAATGTGGTGGAACACAATTGTACAAACACGGGGACAAGAAGCAGTAACTCGTATGACATGGGCTGAACTCAAAACCCTTGTTATGGAACATTTTTTTCCTAAGAAATGAAATCCGAAGGTTGAAACATGAACTTGGGAAGTTAGAAATGAGAGGCGTTGACCATGTGGGGTACACCAATCATTTTAATGAACTTGCTCGTCTAGTATCATGGATGGTAACACATTGAGCCCAAGCACATTGAACGCTACATTTGGGGACTGGTTCGGGGTTTCCACCCAACTTTAGAAATTGCCGTGTCACAAGCCGGCATCGTTACATTCGATCTCACAAGAACCAGTGTGTTAAGAGTACCAGGGGAATCTTCTGGTCTAAAACGAACCGATTATGCATCTAGAGCACAAATGAAACCACAAAATTAACGAATCCATCCTGTAACTCAAAATTTTTCCATGACCAGCTCCGATGTGAAACAAGATACATACAAAGGGTCTTTTTCGAAATGCAGAAAATGTAATTTGCATCATACATGTTAATTTCGAGCGACCGTATGTCAAAGATGTGGAAAGATTGGACATTATGCCCCAAATTGTAGTACTACAATGGACACTGCAAACCAGCAATCTCAAACAACCCAACCTCGCCGCCACAATCACCTAGACCCCAACCAGTTCGACAACAATCTACTCAGCAAACCCCACCTGCAATGAACCTCCATACATGTTATCAATGTGGTAGTACGGAACACTTTAGAAGATATTGTCCCAAATTGAACCCCTGTGCAGTAAGAAGATAAAACCAAGGGCAAGAATCAACTTCCAATCTTGCTAGGGGATGCACTTTCGTAATTGGATTGGGCGAAGCGCGACAGGATCCCATTGTAGTAACAGGTACATTCTTAATTTGTGATCAGTATGCTTCAGTTTTTGTTTGATATGGGCACCGATAGAAGTTTTGTATATGCTAACTTTTTACCTTTGGGGAATATGCCGTTTAGTTAACTAATAGATCCTTGCACTATAGAACTCGCTAACGGTAAGTCTATAATTGTCAACCAAATAGTTCAAAACTGCCCTTTTAACCTAAATGACCAATCCTTCCTTATCGATTTACTCCCAGTAGAATAGGAAGTTTTTACATAATAGTCGGTATGGACTGGCTATCCAATATAAGGCATAAATCGTTTATAAGGACAAAACAGTTAGAATTCCCATTTCAAACAATGAAATGCTCACTGTACAAGGAGAAATCTGGTACTACGTTATCTATCGTATCTCATCTTAAAGTGTTGAAATATTTATGCCAAGGTTGTATGGCATATTTGGTAAGTACAACGATTAAGAACCCCTATAAAAAATGTATGGAAGACATCCTAGTGGTAGGAGAATATTCGGATGTGTTTCTTGACGAATTACCTGGATTACCACCAAACCGACAAGTTGAATTTCGAATTAACCTAATACTAGGAGCAGCTCCCATCGCTAAGGCACCTTACCACTTGCACTTTCTGAAATGCAAGAACCATCCAATCAATTACTAGAATTATAGGATAGGGGTTTTATACGACCTAGCTATTCGCCTTGGGGAGCACGAGTTTTGTTTGTGATAAAGAAGGATGGAAATTTCCGAATGTGTATTGATTACCAGGAATTGAACAAAGTAACCATTTAGAATATGTATCTCCTTTCTCGAATTGATGATTTGTTTGACCAACTTCAGGGTTAACCAACGCACCGACGGTATTTATGGATCTTATGAACCGAGTCTGCGAACCTTACCTTGATAAGTTCGTAACAACATTCATTGACGATATTTTAATCTATTCGAAAAGTAGGGAGGAAATTGAGTAGCCCCTATGTAACACCCCGGCTAAAACGGAATGCGCCCGGGTGCGACGTACAGATTGCTCAAAACACATGTGACACTATTACGTGACAATAATACCATTAATTGATTTAACAACAAGTACACAAGTTTGAAAGTAAGAGAAATACCAAGGAAAATAGAATAACAATTAACAACATATCCATTTATTAATATAACCTAAGTTTCTAGTGTCTTCTCCGTTTCATCCTCTAATAATTGTACCTGTAACATATATATAAAATAAAGTCAACTAAATGAATAGTTGGTGAGTTCACACAAGTTTTTACACACGTACATTAAAATCATACAATTCCATGAACAAGTGTAAATGAGCAAGTAAGGTCCTTTCCAACTGGGATTGTGCACCAGCGTACTCAGATAAGCGCAAGTATGGTCCTTTCCAGTTGGAATTGTGCACCAACGTATTCAGATAATGAGGCCCTTTTCCACTCATAACAACAAAAGTATTGAGCGCAAAGGGGGGCGTATGATCATACTATATTAAAGTAATCCATGTGCAAGTCATTTTGAGCAAGTAACATGTAAACACACAAGTCCATGTAGCGAATTGTAGTTTGTAAATAACAAATAAACGAAATTGTAATTTGGATAGGATATATATGCTACCCCCAAAAGTAGTAAAAGAGTAAAAAGAGGGTGTGAGAAACTCACCTTGATGTTGAAGACAAACTTGAAATAAAACCGAAAGTAAGTAAATGAAATCAAAGCAATTGAACGTCACATAAAATTTTCTAACCAGTCAAAACATGCAAATAATTTACCAAATAATTCCCACAGATACTTTCAAGTATTAGGAACAACATAAAATTTTCTTGTAATTTTTCAACACTCACAAACATCATAAAAATTCATACAGTACAGCAACCTATTTTCAGCTACCTTATAAGCACAACAGAATGTAAATATTTGCTAAAAATTCCACATATGTCCAATTGATGCAGGACCAATTGGATTGGATTCCTAATTCAATTTATAACATTCCAGAAGTGGAATAACACCCATATCTATTTTCAATCTAAAGTTATACAATTTACAACACAGCTCGGAAAATTTCTCTTTCAATCAGGGTTGCAACCCGATTTTGTAAATTAGTAAAAACTAGTAAAACAAAGTCCAAAAATTATGATTCTTAACTTTTTGAAAAATAGATTCAAATTACTTAATCATAGTATCACAAATCAATCAGAAACACTAACGTATCATCAAGGTATACAATCTACAATCTAAAACACAGAATCTATCAACAAGAAGATTCAAACTAAAAGTCACAAAAATCATGATTCTTATGTCCTTATGATCTTTAATCATCAAGGAACCATTTTTTATAACCAAAATCTCATATATTTCATTATTTTACTGATTTATAAAATAATATTTATGTACAAAAGGTTTCCGTATTTTCTTTTATGACAAGACACACAATTTCTTTTAAAACCATCAACTTGATCATCTTTTTATTTCTTATGATTACATGTGTTTGGATACTCAATCCCAAATCAAAGAAACATAAACAAAATATATATTAACCATGCTTACTTACTTGCTTGATCAATGCTATATCACTATTTGTTTCAAGAATCACCCAACTTGATTATGATATTTTGAGAGTGTTTTAGAAAAATAAAATGTATGTGTTTGTCACCACGTGGCAGGTCTACGTGGTGACTCAGGCAGCCTACGTCGTGATACGCGGCTGGCTTGTCAAGGAGGCCGTCGCGTACCGCGACGGGATCCAAATTTTGCCTATAAATAGAAGGACACGGGTTCATACCTTCCACACACCAAAATCTGCTCTATCACTTCTCTCTAACATCTCTCTAAGTTATACCAACCATACCCTCGATCCACCTCGAAGTTCGTGCCATAATTCCTCGATAAGCGTGTCCCGATTCATCATTTTCTGTGCCATCGTTTCCTCGAAGTTTGTGCCACTCTCCACCAACGTATCGACCAAGAAGACGTTTGTTATTTTCTACACCATGGCGATGAGTCTCGAAAGGCGTGCCGACAAGTGTTGAAGTTTGGTGTTTATCGTTGGCGTGCTGACAGGAAGGTGACGAGAAGGGAAGTTTGATCAAGAAGACAAAGAAGGCAAAGCGGCGTTGGAGTGCTTCTCGAATCATTAGGGTTTCCATAATCCAACAAAGGTAGGATTAGGCATAAAGCCAATGAAAATAATAATAAAATATTATAAATGGCTTAAACCTTAAGTCAAGGTTATACTCAATACCTCGATAAAAGAAAAGAAAACATAACAAAGAAAGGAACAAAAGATAAGATTATGATTATTGATAAATATATATGTGTGTAAGTATATATTCTTTGTTATGAAAATATTATTTAAGTAAGAATAAATATTCTTAAATAATAAAGAAAAGAATACGTTTCTTAAAGAAGAAGAAACGTAGGGTTTTATAAACAAACTAAATGTTTATAAATTAATTTTTAACTAAAGGTTTTAAAGTAAAAGATATTTTGAACTAAAGGTTCATCGAGGTAAAGTTTATAAAATAAGACTAAAGGTCTTAAGCCGGATTGTACATCCGACTAACAATTGGTTATACTCGTACTATAGGTGCGAGATAGCAACGGGAAAGACCCTCGGACGGTGTTTGAAGCCGATCCAAATCAAAAGGTGAATAACCCCCAACTTTTACAAACTTGTTTTCAAACAAGTCAAACGTGTTATATGAAAAACTTACATGAGACTAAGTGTCTCTAAAACATTAATAAACAAAGGTATAAATACTGGCCTCAGGCTATTGTGTACGTTTGTCTGGATCCTTTCATATGTGGTGGGCACACCACACCTGGTCACAATTACGCTCGCCTGCGGGGAGTATGACCTTGTGTATACGTATAGGCACTCAACTAGTCGAACGCTGCGGTGTTTCGCTGGGGGAACCGAGTATAGAGACTTGAGTTTATTAATTGTATGGTTTTAACTTGATTATTCCTAAGCCACGTTGGGCCAAGGCCTAGGTTGTCTCGAAGGGTAATTAAGTAAAGAAAATATTTTTAGCGTCAGCATATTCACCAGCATTCATTGCTGACGTATTTTCTTACATTTTGCAGGTGACCAAAGTTAGCGCTTGGAGGAACGAAGTGCTCAAAAAGATATCCGATGGCTCGGATCTATTTTGCATAAAACTTAATCTATTAAAATGGTGGTTTGTAATTAAAAACAATTAATACTTTTGTTATAACTTAAAACGTGTATTTTATAATCCCGTCTTTGCAATGTAATTATTACACTTTAAATCCACAAGCTTATAAAGTCTTCCGCTATTAAACGTAACTCTGATTTACTTACAATTGTGGTACCAACATATGTGTCATACGCCTAGTCCATGGTCGGGGGGGGGGGGGGGTTGACAACAATATCATCCAGGCAAGGCCAATATAGTAGTTGATGCCTTGTGCTGAAAAGATAGGATTAAACCTTTGAGGGTACATGCACTTAAACTGACTGTGCAAAGTAGCTGTAACACCACCTAATCTACCCTATAAGAATTTAGCCAAAAATATCTAACTCTAAATTCTAGAGACTTAAATTGAAAATTCTGAAAATATTCATCCATCACGATACACGATGGGATAAGCACCAAGACCATCGTGTAGCGCTATGGACTTGCACATAAGTCAAAGTCTGGGTGGCTTCGCAATACGCGATAACCTAAACTAACAGAACCATCGCGTATCGCTATGACCTCATTAAGAAACCAGGTACATGTGTCCAACCACGTGTCAACACGTGGTACGATTTGACAGGCCACGTGTCACAACGTGGAAAGGCGGCTTAAATTGCGGCGTCGCAACGTGGTACGATTCGAAATACATTTGAAAATTTAGAAAAATCAAAAATATTGTGATTTCTTTTCTTAATGTTTTTCCTTTAAATATTTTGAAAAAACCAAAAACATTTTAGAATTTGAAAAGACAAAAAGATTGTAATTTCAGTTTGTACAGAAAAATCCGAAAATCTAAAAAGATTTGAAGTTTATTTTGTTTATAAGAAAATTGAAAATGACAAAAATATTGTGTTTTCTAAAGTATTTATAGAGAAAAACCAAAAAGCTTTGTGCATGCGTTTGCTGAAAATTATGTCAATTATCTACATTTGAAGGGCATGTACTTGTATATGTTTTGGTCTTGACATTTACTTGTAAATGATCAGGCTAGCCATTCACCTGATAATGGAAAGTAGTTGGGGCGTTTGTTATGCGTTTTTAGATTACTTTTTTGCTGAAAATTATGTCGGTTATTTAAGTTTGTAAAGCATGTTTGCATGTCTTGGTCCTATTGTACACTTGTTGAATTGATAGAACAGCCATTTATTTATAGACTTAAGTTAACTGAGGCGATTAAATTTATCTTTATTTTGTTTTATGCTCCTCAAAATTTTGAGTTTTTGAAGCAAAAAGAGAAAATGATAGTACATTGACTATCTTGACCCCAAATCCAGCAAGAAATAAGCTTAAAAGACTGTGTGCTTAATTGCATTGGTGCATTGGTAGGTCTTAAAACAAACAAGTAGAGTAAAGTATGTGATATAAACATAAAGAACGCCAAATTGAAAGGGGTGTTAGTCTCTAGAAAAAGTCTCAAGTGAGGATGGAAGAAATGTAATAACCTGCCATACTCAAGCCTTATACTTGTTTGATCAACCAAAAATAAAATAAAGCAAATAACAAGCTTTGAGGTTCTGGACACTGTGAGTCTTTATGCGGCTTAATCATCTGGGTATTCATATGCATGAATATTTCATTCGCTTTTAGAGCAAACCCAAAGTCATTAAACTTGATCACTACTGTACTTCGTACAAATTTCCAAATTACTGACTTGATCAAAATCCGATGTAAGTCATACATTGTTCCTCCCTTGCGCGCGTCTTAATACCATTAAGAAACGGACCCCAGGGGATACAATGTATGTAAGCCGACAGATGGACTCGTGCATACTCACTCATAGTAACAGAAAATCAATGCATTGCTCATAAACTTCTATAATAAAAATAAAAAAATGAAAATAAAAAAAAACAAATTTTGATCAACAATATAATGGTTTAAGTCAAGTTGGGGTGATATGGCAAAAATCAAATTAAGCTTGAACCGAGGTTAGAGGCTGAGAGTTTCTGATATTCTGTGCTATAATTGAACCAATTAATCATATTACATAAACACTTGAAAGTTTGTTATTAGATTTAAGTGGACAACAATACCAGTGACCGACTTAACACCAGTCATAATATCGCTGAAATATAAAACTGTGATGGAAGTGCACTTTGGTCAATATGATTCTCTGCTCAAACTCAACAAAAATACCAAAAATACGTACTGTTTTTGAAAATTATAATAAAGCTCAAAAAGATTTTATATTTTCTGTTTTGGATTCTTTTGTAAATACATTCTTGATATATTACAAAATACCAAAAATATTTCTCATTTCATTTTTAAATATTATTTAACTCTTTTATTTTATCAGTTTCAAAAGTGAAACGAATTTTTTTAAAGTATGTGATTATCGGGATAAAGGTCTTCGGTAATTCTTTTTAAGTTACTAAATTTTTCGGAGATGGAGATGGTGGTAATGGTGATGATGAAGATGGTGATGCAGCTCTGCGTGAACAACAAGCTGTTGTTGAAGTTGCGTTAGCTGCTACCGTTGCAGCTCAACGTGAAAGGAAACGAAAGGGTAAAGTACCAGCTTCTGAGACTCCAGCAAAGAGACGTGTATCAGCTGGAGCTGGTGTGATTATTGGTGTTCCTCCGTCTCGTCCTGCAACTCCTCAACGCCCGGTAGTTACGCTTACTACTAGCACTCCGGAGATGACTTTGACAACGACGATGGTTCCGCATGAGCAGTTGGGTATGATTCCACAATCGGCTTTAACTGAAATACCACCGCCGTCTACTACACTTTCTACTGTTCCTCCAACACCGTCTATGAGGCCTCCTCCACCTGGTGATGTCTCATTTCTGAGAATTACAAGGCCTCAGGGACCTATCCAACCTGTTCATCCATCTTTGTATGCTATGCCACTGAACCGTTAGACAGACATGCTTTTGAATCTTCTTCATTTGTATGAAAATCAAATGTCTGCTGACTGTGTAAATCAAGAGCGTCTGACGGAGAACCAAAAGAAGCTACTCAGTTATGTTTCTTTCAGCCAAAAAGAAACAAGAGCCCTTCGTGAGATTGTTGAGTCTCAGGGGGTGAAACTTAAAGAACAGGAGGAACTCATCTTGCAACTGACATGCAAAGATGATGCATTGAAAAAGCTGAGGAACGATGATGATGAGAATGATGAGTCTGATGCTGATGGTGTGACTAAACAAGCTCAAGATCCAGCCTCTGGGGCAGGTACGAGTTCTATTGATGACTCAAATAAGCAAATTATCGTTTATTGTGATTATACGGCTGCTAAACCGATCGATATAATCGAGGCCGATACTGTTATCTTTATGGATGGTGAGGGGGTGATTCGTAGTATGGTTAATGCGGACGAGATAGCAGTAGGGCAGTTTGTTGATAAGTCGCTGACACGAGAGCAGATTGCGATCTTGCTTGGTCTGAATGAAGACGAGATGACCGTGTTAGAGACTGAGCCCGTTGTTGAGGTAATGAATGACGATGAGATTTTGAATGATCCTACCGTTGGTTGAGATGAGTACGGGTTTTATTTATGAAGATGAACAGGTTGAGGTGGAGGATGTGATTGCTGATGAATACCCTGATCTGTTTCAACACATTAATGTTGATCAGGGTGCTCCAGTATTTAATGAGGAAATGATTAAAGAAGCAGAAGATCATCTCGAAAAGACGTCCAAGGGAAAGAATGTCGTTGAGACAAGTGTTGATCCCAGGGCTGACCCATCCTTGGCTGACATTCATAGCTGGTTTGCTCAACAAGTCAACTGGGTTGGTAAGATTATTAGTACACACAGGTACGTTGATAAAGAATCACAAGAAGCCATCGCACGCGCCAAAGCCAATCAAAAGATTACGTTCAAGGCCGTGTCGAAAGTTCAAGGTAATATCATTTCTTGGCTTTATGATTCTGAGATGAAAGTTTGCATTGTTAAATGGGAGAAGGGCGTTCAGTACTATGAACGAATGTCTGATCTTCTCTCATTACCGAGATGGGACGTACGTACTCTGGCGTACCGTCTATTTATTAATCGAGGTGGGAATTAACATGCAAGTTGGTTTCACCAATATCTGCTGTTTGAAGTGGACCACGGGTTCAAATTCTTTAAACCACAGATTCCGATCCAAAAGCGTATCGATATGATCGATCCAAAAACAGGATGGAAGAAGTTGGTTCTTAAGGTAAAACCGCCGAAGACGATGAAACGTGTGCCGGTGAAAATGATGAACCAACACATGTGGCTATCCTTCAACCGATGGTATTACGACTATCGTACTGGCGAGGCCGTCATTGTTCTTGGTACAGGGTTGAAGACTGAGCTGATAAAGATCATACACCCGATGTGGTTGGTAAATTTAACCGATACCGACAATGACGTGCTACACAAGAACAGGATTTTGTTTGAGCGCAATGAAGACTTTGACCTGGCTATGCAATTCCAACGCGTTGTGCGTGTTTGTTATGAAAACGGAATTCATAGTTGCAAAGACTGGCAGTCCAAGCGCTTCAAGTAATTTAAAGACAAAGAGCTCAAGACGAGGGGGTGTCTGTTAGTGCACGTTTTTGCGTCTCGAGTCTTTGTATTTATCCTTAACGTATTTGTCGTTTTGTTTAATGTAATAAACAATTATTTATCTAGTTAGTTTGTTAATGTAAGGTCTAGTTCGCTAATGTTGTTTAGCGAACTAAGACTTAAACTTATTCCCTCCTGATTCGTTAAGGGATGTTAATGAATCAGGGGGTGATTCGTTATGGTTATTTAAGTTGAATGTATGTAACGAGTTGGGTGTTAGTTCGTTAGGGGATGTTAACGAACTAACCCCATCCTCTATTTATAGGTAAACACTGTTCACGCTTAATTTAAGTTTTGAGTTAATTAACGAGCCTCTGCAAAAATACTCTCTCAAGCTCCAATCTAATATTATTATTATACACATACATACAACTAATACATATAACGTATAACATATAATCATGATTAATTATGAACTAGATCCGTGTTGGATTAATTACATCTCAGATCTGAGATCTGTGTTAAGGATTAATCAAGTTCAAACAACGAATGATTCAAACTTTGAATGATATGCTTCGTGCATGTGTAATCGATTTAGGAGGAAGTTGGGATACTCATCTTGCTTTAATAGAATTTTCGTACAACAATAGTTATCATACGAGTATCCAAATGGCACGAAAGTGTAGAACACCTGTATGTTGGTCGAAAATATGTGATAATAAATTGTCAGGACCCGAAATTTTTCAAAGAACCACTGATCAACTTATACAAATTCATAAATGATTGAAGGCGGCAAGAGATAGACAAAAGAGCTATGCGGGCATTCGTCATAAACCATTAGAATTCAAAGAAGGCGATAGAGTATTATTGAAAGTATCACCCTGGAAAGGTATAGTACGATTCGGGAAGAAAGGAAAATTGAGTCCATGTTTTGTTGGACCATTCAAAATACTCGAAAGAATTGGACCAGTTGTATACCGACTGGAGTTACCCGAGGAAATGAAGGGCATTCACGATGTATTTCATGTATCAAATTTACGCAAGTGTTTAACCGATGAAACTTTTGAAATGCCATTGAAGGATGTCAAGGTCAATGAAAGGCTTAAGTTTGTAGAACAACCGATTCAAATTGAGGACAGCATGATCAAGTTCCTCAAGCGCAAGCGACTCAAGCTCGTAAAGGTCAAATGGGATTCAAGACGTGGACCCGAGTATACATGGGAACTCGAGTCAGAAATAAAGAAGAAATATCACTATCTATTCTAATAAATCTCGAGGACGAGATTTTTCAAAAGGTGGGGAGTATATAACACCACCTAATCTACCCAATAAGAATTTAGTCAAAAATATCTAACTCTAAAGTCTATGGACTTAAATTGAAAATTCTGAAAATATTCATCCATCGCGATACGCGATGGGATAAGCACCAAGACCATCGCGTAGTGCTATGGACTTGCACAAAAGTCAAAGTCTGGGTGCTTCGCTACACACGATGGCTTAAACTAATAGAACCATCGCGTATCGATATTACCTCGTTAAGAAATCGTGTACACGTGTCAACACGTGGCACGATTTGACAGGCCACGTGTCACAACGTGGCAAGGCGGCAAAAATTACAGCGTCGCGGTACGCGATGACCAGCAGTTTACTCCTTCGTGTATCGCGATGGGTCACATAGTTTTCCTATTAAAGGGAAAAGACGGGATTGAACCCAACTCATCCCAAAATCACTTCCATTCTCACACATTTAACCTAGGATAACATGCCTGATTGCTGTGATGAGCCAAGGTTCCGTTTTCTTGAAGTTTATGCAAGTAACGAAGTTATAATCAAGTTATCAATCATACAAGCAAGATAGATCAAGACCCTAACCATCAAGTTTACTCTTTTCTTATTATCATTATGAGTATCCGTAATAAGGTAGGTTACGTTTAAGTTATAGCTTAGACATCAATGGAGGCAATGGCCTTCAACCTTGAACATATTTTATAAACATTCACAAACGAGTTTTCATGAACGTTACTTCTTGACGACGTAATGTTAAAAAAAGATATATTTTTACGAGCATGTAGTAAACTGTAAGGGTAATATCACTAGTAGTGAGTTTCTTGCTTAAGAAAAAGTAATTCGTACAAATCCCAATCAACCGCTGGACTCGTTTATTTATCTGGAGAAACTCACCAACATATTAGAACCTCTTAAACCAAAGCATGCTATATCAAATGTCACATAAAACAAAATGTTTTCATTCACAAACAAAGTTGTAAACTTTATCTAGTTTAAGCTTATAGGCAATAGCTTAATCAAGAAACACCATTCAAATATTTATACAAACCTATTTATTTATTTATAGGTTAATATCATTCTCATTCACAATCAAGGTTTCAAACACACACCGACGGTATAGGTGAATACGTTAAACCTTTACAAACAGTCAAAATATATTTATACACTATAAGATGAAAGAGTTGTTTGTCTTAAGGAGTCTAAAACGTTTACATGAGATTACGTGATTTCTAAAACGTTATAATATAAAGTAGAAAATAAAAGAAACTCAGACCGATTACACATGTGTTTGGATCCAAACATAACTGTTCAGCCTAAACAGTCAAAGGCTACGTGGTCGCGGGCTAACAGTCGTAACTAGTTCTCCATAAGCGGCTACGTGGCTCGGGGAACACTTTTGTGTGTGTAGGGTACTGGTACAAATCCTGGGAGTAACGATACTTCTGCTGAGCTTGTACAGATAACAATATTTGTATTGTAACTGTTTATTCAATTATCTATAGATTCATACGTGTTCACCAGCACATAGCTGACGTATTTTTCCAACCCAGTGCAGGTAATTAAGTACTTATAAGAAGTAGCAAGGATTGGAGTCGTAATGGAGTTAGAAGCACATTACGTGATGGCTCAGCTTTTGTTATCAAAATCCTTGTAATATAAGCATACATTTTGTAAACGAATACTTGGGTATTTAATTCCCAAGTAAAGTTTTAATGTAAATTAATATTATATTCAACCTAAAGTCTTCCGCTAAAATTAACCCATAAACTCTTATATATTTACAAAACATGTACCAACTATTGGTCACACTTCTAGGCCCTAAGTTTGGGTGTGACAGTAGCCTTACATAAGAGATTCGTATCGTCCAAAATGAAGTCTTAAAAGAAGATTTCTTGGGAAAAGAAGACTTTCACGGGAACGAGAAGAATTTTGAAAAGAAAATTGATGAAATACTTTACTTCAAGAAACTACCACCCTCAAACTGACGGCCAATCCGAAAGAACCATTCAAACATTAGAAGATTTTCTTCGCCCTTGTATGTTAGACTTTAAAAGGAATTGGGATCAACACCTACCTCTTATTGATTTCTCTTACAATAATAGTTACCATAATAGTATACAAGCGGCACCATATGAAGAATTATATATAGATCACAACTTTGTTGGATGGAAATCGGTGATACTCAAGTTACAAGATCTGATTTGATTCAAGAAACGATCGATAAAATAAAATTAAACGAAAAATGAAAGCAGCACGAGGCCTACAAAAGATTTATGCCGATGTTCGTAGAAAACAGTTATCCTTTGAAGTAGGCGATAAATTGTTTCTTAAAGTGTCCCCATGGAAGGGTGTCATAAGATTTGTTAATTTAGCTCCAATATACATTGGACCTTTCGAGGTTATTTCTAAAATTGGTCTTGTAGCCTACCAACTTAAACTACCTTTAAAGTTGAGTACTATTCACGATGTTTTCCATGTTTCAAACTTGAAAATGTGTCTTACTGACGAAACAAAATTAGTACTACAGGAAGATGTGCATATAAACGATAAGTTAAACTTTGTAGAAGAACTTGTAGAAATAGTATATGGGAAAACGAAACAGTTACGAAACGACAAATTTTCGTTGATAAAAGTTCGGTGGAACACACAACGAGGACTCGAATATACTTGGGAACGAAAGGATGAATTCCTAAAGAAATACCCACACCTTTTCCCAAAAAAGAAAGCCGTTGATACATCGAATTTCGGGGATAAAATTTCTTAACAGGGGGAGAATGTGACATTCGTGACAAAACGAGGTACACCTTGTTTATTACGTAGCGAGTAAAGAGTTAACCGGTTATCTCGTATCGAGTAAACGGTTAACCGAATGATACTGATTATGACCTTGATATACTAGGGCCATATACAAGTGATATACGTATTATAGAAACTAACATATTGATATTATAGCCCTATTATGTGCAAAACCGCTTAAACTAAAAGATTTTTGTTTAATGAGATGTTGTGAACTTAAACCCGATCTTATGTATCAAAACAAGCATTATATCATTTGTCAAGCCAAAAATGACTTACAAAGAATTTATTTGAGATGTTTTAAGCAAATTGTAAAAATATTTTGGATTTTTACAAGTCAGTATGTTTTTCTTAATTTACAAAAACTAGCTGAAAAACACTCGCTTTTGCACTGTTTTTCAACGCGAACTATTTTTCTCATAAAAAACCGAACCCAAAATAAATTTGGACTCACTATTTCACGTGGGAACGCAAAACGAGGTATTAATGGATAAAACGAGGTATTAATGGCCAAAAGAGAGGCCCACGTGGGAACGCAATATGGGGTCCACCCCTTAATATAACTTCATGTTTTAACAATTTTCTTGATCATTTTAACACCATAACCCTAAAAATTTTGGAACAGCTGATCCTGTCCATTTCTAACCAAAACCCTAAGGTAAAAAACTATTTATGTTGAGTTTTGAACTTGTTTTAATAATAAAAACATAGTTTGATTAGTGAAAATTATGTTTAACCATGTAAAAACCTTTAAAATGATCCAAAAACAAGTTTTGATCCTAAACATGGTTGCAAATCAGAATCATACACTTTTTTTTTTGCCAAAAACATGGATTAGAAGGTTTATATTGCGTTTTTACGGTTTAAACACTCGATTTTAAACCCTAAGTTACAAGGCTAGATGATTGATGTTATATGATTGGTTTTGTAATGCATAATCTGTAGATATACTACACAGAGAACCAAGAACCCGGAAAAGCGATAAAAAAAACCTAAACACCCGGAAAACGCAAAGGTAACACCCGAAATACTCGTTTAGGGGTTGTTTAGGAGTAGATTGTGGCGTACTTGTTAGCCTATGAACCTTTGTAAGGAAATTAGGTATGATATCAATGTTTCGATAAACAGAGAATATTTGGCGATTTTATTACCGTTTATTGGCAATTTGTTGGGATCATTAGTTTAAAAGTTTGCGAAATTATGGAATTTTTGAAGAAATCAGAGATGCCATTGTAATATCACACATGAAATTTGGGGTTCATTGAAGAAACCTAGATATTGTTTTTGGATTCTCATTTAATCGAATTTTAAAAGCCGAATTATGCACAAAAAGGAATTTTAAGATAACGAGTTAGTTTCTGGGAATTTTTCAGGGATTATATGATGATATTTTGACCACTCTAAATAATAATAGGATTTTTCAGGTAACGTTTGGTATAAAAGGGAGATTTATCGGATAAAAAAACATATAAAATGAATTTTTTTTAAATAAATACACAACTTAAATAATTCTAGAATAGAAAATTTTTAATAAACTCTACACATTTTAATTTATTAGTATAAAAATTCTTATAATTTATAGAAATTAAAATAAAACGTTATGATAATTCAAATATTAAACAATATTAGTTTTGATAAAAACTCGTAACGTTACGATTAGCGGACTGACTAGTATATTAAAACATTAAAAGTGGTCAATTGTCATAGTTTAGAATAAATTTTGTAAAAACGAACTTTTTACGTGATTATCAGACGATTCGGGTGAATTGTACGTTTTTGGTACAATCGAATCCATTATTAAAATGAAAACGAATCATGTAGCAAATCCGGGCATCTAAATCCTAATTATCTTTTATAAATTCAAACATTTTATCAAACGATACATTTACTCAAGTTTGTGTGATCTTACCTATTTCCGAAACACGTAAATGACCAACTTGGCTAGGCACGTAAAACGGTGAAACTGACCCAAAACCGGGTTTGATCATTAGACATCATACAACGTCACAATCTAAGACTAGTGACATGTTCGGGGCGTAACAGCCATACCCGGAGTAGATATATAGCTTGATTCACTTTAAAGATTGTACTAGTATTAAGGGCACAATACCGATTATAGGGATTGAGCTATAATCGAGGCATACCATTTACAGCAGTGTGTTGCTGATACTATATTACAATAATGTGAGTTTCATAGCCGCTCGTTTAAACTGCTTTATGAACTTTGGGGAAAAGCATGGTTACGTATATCTATCTATCTATCTATCTATCTATCTATCTATCTGAAAACGTGTTATGATGTGAATTATCTAAGTGCGAAAACTTGAAAAACACCACAAACACGAGTGATTAAATATGAGTCCGTGGTATGTGAATAGTACTATTGGTTTAACAAACCCAATTGTCAGGGCCGGTGGAGAGTACCAAAACTATTACTCAATTCCACGTGACCATACAACTATACATACTTACATGCTATGTGGTGTTATACATAATACTACTTGGGGCATGTGGCAGATTTGCCACGAGGAGTGTGTGGGATGTGAGGGGCCACGTGATAACCGCACGTCTTGGGTTCACTTGTGGCTTAGTATAATTACATCGTATACATACAATGCATGTATACTATGATTACGTATACCATTTTCGTTTAAACTTATGAAATTCATCAAATATTCGTAGTTGACACTTTTTAACATGCTTTTCTGGCATACCAAAGTTGGAGTGATGTGTTTACGTGCTACATGTGCTGGATGCAAATACAACTAAAGATAGAAGCGAATATATTAATAAACAATCAAGCAGCTGCGAATTGGTTAACGTTGTATGACGCCTAGTTTGTAAATAAATTTAGAATGATGTAATATTATGTAAATTAGTTTGTTAATGTTTCTTTATAAACAATGTGCTTGATACCAGAGGTGTTTGTTACACTCTCGTATTACGCTTCCGCTATCCTAGTCGGGTGTGACAGAAGCATGCATGAGTAAGCTTATTAGTTGAACGACATAAGAGATATCTGGACGAGTGAAGATCAGGTATTGCAATACCTCGACTTTGCTACAATATTCTGTACCACCCTCTAGTAATAGGCCATTATCAGCTTTTAATTCAATCCTGGATCAACCAGGGTGGCACTTGGTTTACATGAAGACATATTAGCATGTTGTAGAATATATGTGGCATATTGTGATTGGATAAAAACAGTCCATGAGAGCTACGCGTGACAGAGATGCCCAAAAAATGATGTGGAGGACCTAAATTGGTTGTCACACCTTTAAATTTTGATTAACGGAGTTTACCGTGAGGCGCATGACATGTCAGTATCTAGCTCATTTGTTATACCAAACAACATTTAAAAATATTTTGAACACCATTTAAGTCTCATCCAAACATGAGAAAAGGAAAACCAAATCAATAGTTTAAAGTTTAGCGGAAGCGTAAAAGTAAATTGTTTAAAATAATAAATCATGTGCTTAAACATGTACAACCCATCAATGCAAAACAAACTTAAATAAATGTTCATGCGATAAGTATGACTCCAAACATATGCAATACAACCTGCTCCTTAGCACATCTAGCAACCTGGGCAAGTATAAATACTCAAGGGTTAACAAGAGATTGGTGAGTTCATAAGTTATAGCAAAAAGTAGTATATATAGTATATGTAGTAATAGTAGTATATGTAGCACATGTAGATTTTACACATTTTAATATACCATGATAGCTAACCCATTTACAAGCTACTAGACGTTTGAACCGAAAATGAATGTATGTAGGCCTTTTTGCCAGGTCTATCACAAACATTGGTGCATGTATGTTAGGAAAATTTACACCCGTCCGACCTTCAGTCGAGTTTTAGTAGGTGGGGTTTGTCAAGACAGTAGTTCTACTTAAATTTCCCCGTGATCCCATCCTAATGGTTTAAGGTATGTAAGGACTTTATGTGATATATAGGACATCTATTATAAACTTGTGATATATAAGAAATCACATAAATCCAAAACGAGTCACTGCGTTTTCCTCCAGAGAACCAGTATATAAGTATGTTTGTGTTTCTCCCCTAAAACAAGTATAGGCAAATGTTTTGTGTTTTCTTCTCGAAAACAAGTAGGAAAAGTTTTGTGTTTTTCTATCCAGAAAACAAGTATATAAAAATAGTTTTGTATTTTCTCTCCAGAAAACAAGTATATAAAAATAGTTTCGTGTTACCTCTGCAAAAAACAAATATATGAAATAGTTTTTGTGTTTTCTCTCCAAAAAAACAAATAGGAAAATGCATGAACTCACCAGGTGACGCGTGTAATAGACTTTACTCATACCAAATGAATGCACTTTACTTGTTAACTGTTACCTAGTACAAGTGTTTAAGTTATGAGAGAGTATTCAACAACACATGACTCTAAGACCCACGTATGGACTCACAAACAAAAACAAACTTGATCTGACGACTCGTTGTTGATAATAAGTAACTAAAACTATACCAAAAAGTCATAACATGTATCCACACATCATACCCTGGCCAGCCAACCAAACATTCATCATACAACTTAACTTATGATCATTTAGTTCATGAGACAGACTCTGGCATGTACAAATGGATTTTATTCACTAATACAAACCTATGCGGTTAATGCGGAAAAATATCAGATATCGGTCGAGAACGGATACATGAGATATCGGTTTTCGCGGTGATATATCGATAATTTTAATATCATGTATAAATTTACATATATATACTTTTTATAAGCATATAATGCTAATTTATACTTTATATGTATAAGTTCATAAGTTTAAAGTCCAAAATGTAAACTAGTGAAAATAGAGGGGGTTAATTGTTATAATACAGAAAACTGATTTACACCTTTTCTGTAAACTTGGTAAAGAGATGGGCTTAAATTTCAAATACTAAACTTGTTTTAACCTAAAACTTAAGAATCACGTTCATAGAAGTTGCAGCGCCGTTCTCTTCCTCCTTTAACCATTCTGGCTCCGGTTACTTCATCGTTTTCGGCAGAAATTGCAGCGCCGACGTCGGAATTTTTTGTTGTAAATTCCTATGAGATCATATATGTTCGCCATTAACACCTTGTTAGAGAAATCGTAGTTATATCAGCGAACCAGGTAAGTAAAAACATAAAAAAATGGCCCAACTGAGAAACTTAGTGATATAACCGATGTTATTGAAGCAAAATATCGGCGTATGTTGGTCATTATCGCCGATAATATTGGGATTAATATTATAACCAATATTTTGCACCGATATTATTGCAGAGGCCTGATAACCGATATATCGGCAATATATCATTGATATTAACTACATAGATAAAAACTTAGAAATAAACACTAAAAAATTTACCATAGTAGCATTTATGAATTAGGAATCTTAAACAATTTTTGTTATATTTTTATCATATATACAAAACTCACAATAATTCAATCATTGCAGATAGGTATGAATTGTTCAGTAGATTGGGTAATAAAAAGTAGTTTCACGGTTCTTTCACCTAATTTATTCGAAGTACTTTACTTGTATATATAACTACTATACTTGATTCTCACAATTAGCACGTTAATTTCATATGTTTTTTATCCAAACCATATATATATATGTGTATATATATTAATCGAAGGATTAGAAACAAATTTATCTATTGGTATGGTGGTAAACATATGTGTTGCTTAGTTGTAGGTCACAAGTTTGAGACTGACTATGAACATTTTTTATTTTTTTTGGTTCTTTTCATATCGTCATGAAGGAGCTACAAAATCTCATTTAGATTTTGGAATCCAAAATTGTTGAGTCGGTGCTGCAAATACGAATGATTTCATGGTTTAGTGGTATGATGTTTGCCTCTTTAAAAGTGAGACGATGTAGATTTCCGATGAAAAGAGTTGCTGATAGAAGAAGTAAAAACTTTTATGCAAGCTAAACGTTTTGCTTGAATATAGTAAAATGCATCTCAAGTTGTTAAAGACTGAGTTTGAATTACGGATGACAGTGAAACCCGAACCCGATGGGTATACCCGATACCCGACATAATTGGGACGGGTCTTACCCGTCCCATTAGGGTATGGGACGGGTCTGGGATTAGTTTTTAAATTTTTCGCGGGTCTGGGATTTCTAATATACCTGATTACCCGACCCGATTACCCGATAATATGGACCCGTTTACTCGATTATATACTCGACATAATTATATACACACACACACACATAGTAACAATAAAAAAATGGTATTTGTGTTCAATTGTCCTTTGTGTGTCCTCCATGAATATTAAAATTATCTTATATATATATATATATATATATATATATATATATATATATTGTATTACATCCCGCCACTCACTCATCCTCTATAAACTACGTAAATCTTTTTTATATATTTTTTGGTATAAATTTTTCTTTTTGTTGAATTTAGTGTATCATGAAACTAGGAAAATAATTTTTTTTTGTTGTATTCTCAAAACCCGATAGAAACCCGATAGGATTGAGTCGGACATACCCGACGGGTATTTTTAATAAACTAACGAGTATACCCGAAACCCGCGGGTATACCGATACCCGATGGGTATTTACCCGATAAATATCCGACGGGTCTGGGACGGGGTTTTACAATTGGGTTCGGGTCTAGAAATACCTAAACCCATTCCAAACCCGACCCATTGTCATCCTTAGTTTGAATAGTCATTTATGCTTAGTCCAACAACATGGCCCATTTAGAAAGAGGTAGATGGCCAGGCTAGTGGCCTTTACCATACACGAGCTCCAACCCCTAACAATGGTTCATATACAATACATTTCTCATCGTCACTTATTTAGGGTCAAAATCATTTTAAAAATGATATAAACATGAAAATTGAAAGTGATTTGTGTCAAAACAAAAAAGGCCATCTAAAAAAATCATAACTCTTAAAAAAACAAAAACAAAAATGTTTTCATTGTCTTCTTCCATAATATATATATATATATATATATATATAAGGGTAAAACCTAGAGAGAACTCCTCTTAAAGAGAGAACTAGAGAACTAGTAAGACTTATTTTTAACTATTTTAAAAAAAATTATTTTGTGATTTTTTTTCTTTCCTCATTCTAATAAGATGATATTGATACTAAAAAAAAGAAAAAAAACCTTGTCGGTGTAGTATTGTATTGCATTTGTGTTTTATTGCATATAATACAACACAATTGCATTATCCAATACACACTATTGAATATATGCAAATACGACACTAATAATTGTATGCAAAACACATTATCGCATATGTGTAATACAACACTAATGAACATATGCACTATACCGATTTTTTTTAAATTTTTGTATATAATAAAACACTATTGTAAATAAACAATACAAACAACTATATATATGCTATTCAACACTATTTCAAATATGAAAATGCACACAATTGCACATATGCATTATAAAAAAAGTCGGTGTATTGCATATATACATTACTCGTTAATTTTTTTATTTGTATTTTTTTGTGGTGAAGAATAACAACATATAAGAAGGATGAAAGAAAAAAAATTTAAAAAATAATTTTTTTAATTAAATTAAAAATACTTCATTATTAGTTCTCTTCATAAAATGGAGTTCTCTCATGATCCTCTCCCTATATATATATATATATATATATATAGTTACTATGTTAGAAAAAAGATCATTTTGTCTGTTTATTTATCATTGTGATTTATGTTTATTTTCGTCATTGATTATGTCTTTTTTCTTGATATATGTTATATTTTGATCTGTATTGTGTTATATTTTGTTATCTATTGTGTTTTAATTTTATTTTTCATTGCGCTTTTTGTTTATTTTCGTCATTGTGTCTTTTCCTCGACATTGTGTCTTTTTTTGTTTTTTTTTAACGAGAAAGACGGGTAAACGTTTTACTTTTTTATTCTCTTTTTGTTTTTTATTTATATTTTTGAGTTATGATTGTATATTATTTTTCTTGAGGGCATTTTCTTGGGTATAAATTTTTCTCACACTTCTTATTTTTGTCTATTTTTGTATTTTAACATTTCCATAATTTTAAACTTCATCAATGATGTCGCTAACTACCAAGTAAAACATATTTCCAAATTAAAAGTGTTAAATTGATTTTCAGCAACTTTTGACCTAATAATCGTTATGCTGTAGCCAATTTAATTTCAAATATTGGGATTTTAGAAGTTATTTGGTACTCTGCGTCATTGTAGAGGAGCACCTTTATTATCACAAAGCCATATGAGATCGTTGTTTTCTTTTAATTTTAACAAAAACAAAATTTACACCTAAAATTTTAGAACCTTATATTTGCAATAATTTGAACACTTTATCTTATTTTTAAGGTGCAAACAACATACCACCGACCACCATCTCAAGGCTAAGATGAGATTGTTGTAATTCCAAGCTTTTGAGAAATTACAAATTTTTTTAAAGCTGTTTTTCTGTCTTATATAATAGGAGAATGGCAATGCACAATGATTTGTTTTGTTTGACCCTAAGTTCTATTAAATTTTTTTTAAGCTGTTGTTCACGTATAACTACAATACAAATCAATCTAAGAGAAACTGTGTAAGCTTGGATATTTAGTTTAAACAAGTTCGATCCAATTTGATTCATATATATAGGTTGGATTCACGTCAATTCATTTATAGTTAGAAACAAATATTTTATGTCATAACATTTTTTTAATGACAAATCAAGTTGCAAGTTGACCTAGCAAGTTGCAAGTCCAACAAAGTTACATCACCTCCATAACAAAATTACACCCGATTCACTTTAGCACCCCTTTCTTACATCCTATCTATATCATACACGCGCCACCTCTCCCAAGTAATGCTCGATTGCCTTGATCTGTGACGCACCCATAAGAAACTCAACGCTTTAATTTCCCCCAATACATTGTTCACATTGACCGTCTTCCTTTCAAATACCACCTCATTTCTAGTTTTCCAAATACACCACATTTCCGTTAGACATACCGCGTGGAAGAGCTTCCCACTTTGTTTGGACAACCGATAATGCTTATGTAATTCCAAGATATCTCGTGGCGAGAAAGCGAAAAAAAAAAGTCGAAACCTTAAACCAACTCGCGATGCCATGCCAAATTGCTTGGGTGAACGTACATGACACCATTAGATGTTCAGCCGTTTCTTCCGCTTCGCCGCATACCGAGCACCAAACCGATTCAATCGCAATATTACGTTTTGCCAATCCGACTAGCACCGGGATTCTCTCCATTCCCGCCCTCCAAGTTAGTATTCTGACCTTTTTGGCAGAACATTATTCCACTCGTACACATAGTTCATATCCCCACCAACATTCAACTCCATCTTCCTTTTGATACTTTTAACCGAAAAATCACTTCCATCTTCCAAACCCCAAGCTAACCGATCACTCCCTTCCCGCAATCAGACATGTTGACCTTCTAACAACAACCTCTTAAGCTCTTCTATTTCAGTCGAACACACTGGTTGTCTATGCTACCTACATACTCCACAAATATTATTCATACACATTACTAGCCTTTCTGACACGTTACACCCATATTTGTCTTAAGTTGAAACAAACATGAAAACCGACTTGAAATCCATTTCATCACACCATCTATCAATCCAAAACATGGTGTTTTTACCATTAACCACAATATGTTTTATTGCAGCTCTTAAATCTATTTGAAACTCTTGTTGATCATTTTCTATCTTCATGATTTTTTCCATGGTCCCGATATGGACATTTTGGCGGGAATACAGGGCCATGATCTTTCCGAATGATACGAACCAAATTATCTTCCTCCATAGCCCATTTTTTTCACCTTTAAACCTCCATTACCACTTCGCGAGCATGGCGATATTTGCATAATGTAACGACCCCAATCCAAGTCCCCCATTTTTAGTTGGGCCTATTATTTTTAACCAAGCTTTCCAGTTTACTTTTACTTCCTCTTTCGACCCTCCCCAAAAAAAATACCCGACTTATTCTATCTAACTTTCCAATACACCCTCTGGCACCTTATATAAAGAAAAATAGTACGTTGGCAAAGAATTTAACATGACTTTGATAACTTTAATTCTTCCATCGATAGAGAGCTTCTTCGCCTTCCAGGGTGATAGCCGCTTTCGGAAAAGTCCCACCACTGGGTCCCATGATGCTATTAAGTTCGTATTTCCTCCCACTTGCAACCCAAGGTGCTTTAACGGAAGTTGGCTCATCTTACAATTTAAAAGACTAGCCATCACCAACCTTTCCTGCTCCGCCACCCTTATTCCATACACCCATCTCTTATTCAAATTATTCTTAGCCCGGAAATCATATAAAAACAACACAAAATGCGCCTTAGATTTAACGCATTTTCTCTAGTTCACTCTCCTACAAAATCCACGTCATCGACATAAAAAAAGTGAGTTAGTAATGGACCTGCACTTCCACAAGTTAAACCTTTAAATATCCCCCACGTGGCTGGACCATTTTATCATCCTGGTTAAACACTCCATAGCCAATATAAAAAGAAATGGTGATAAAGGATCGCCTTGTCGAATTCCCCGAAAACATGGAAATTCCATGGTGGGTGAGCCATTTACCAAAACAGCTTGCCTACCTCCCATTAAAATACCAGCCACCCAATCCCTCCACTTACTTACATCATTTGTCTCAACATGTTATCAATAAAACTCCAACTAAGAGAATCATAAGCCTTTTCGATGTCAACCTTAATATACATTCCCCGTTTTTTCGTCTTTTTAAACTATGTTGCGATTTCATTCAACATTAGCGGCCCATATAAAATGCTACGATTGGAAAGAAACAAGGATTGCTCGGTCAAAACCAGATTGCCAACCACCTTCTTTAATCGATTAACGAGCACTTTAGAGATGACCTTATTTATACAACCAATAAGGCTAATATGTTTGAAATCACCTAATTTCATAGTCCGTCGGAACTAAACCAAGTAAAAGTGGTTTATGGTCCGAGAAATTTTAGTGAGCACATTAAATGATGTTGCCGGCCATAAATTCATAAAATCTTTACAGACTAAAACATGTCAATTTTACTAAAGTTATCACCTTTGTCTGATACATACGTAAACGAGCCGCCTCCCATATGATACTCACCAAATTATGCCTCTTCTGTAAACCGATTAAACGTCTCGGCATGATACGCAACAAATACAAAGTTTAGTCTTTCATACGCATCCCGGACCTCGTTAAAGTCTTCTGCCATCAACCATATCCCCCTAAAGATCTCCTTACATTCAGCAATTCAACCATAATTGTCTTCTTTCTCTCGGGTCATTTGGCGCATATACATTTACAACGTTAATTCCAACTGATGTGTGCCTAGATCACGAATCTATATCTATGAAACTCACAACTAAGCTTTAATTTTAAAAAAGATTATCCTAATAATTCCACACACAACCGACAAGTGTACCGATCGTAAGTAGTATAGAACTAAGAAGTCTGAGTATTGAACACAAGGACACGTGAGAACACTTTTGATTACTTAACCCTAGACAAGACCTTCCAAAGAATAATATTTTGGTTGAATTTATTACCTAATTTACTTTAAACTAAGTTAATTATTTTAACTTAACTAACAAGACTAACTGACAAAACTTTCCAAACTTAGAACACTTAACATCCTTTAATTGATACGATGGAGAAAACGTCTACCTAGGTAAGAATTAAATTGACAGTCTAACAAGAAAATGGATTGAATGATCTCACGACACCAGTATCTAAAAATTACTCAACTAAGGCTCGCTCAAGCTAGCTAGATCACCTCTCGATCTCACCAACAAACCTTAACTACACTTAATTGATTAAAAAAGCAAACTAGAAAATGATTACATAGTTGTTCTAATGTCGACTTTCCTCTTGGACTCACCGACACTCAACCCTAATGTATATGAATACTACAAAACCAAGGATAGATGAACAATTCAGTTTAACACAAATTATATCAATTTGCCACTCAAAAACCCAAACCCGACAAGAACCGAACTCGCTCTCGCGCAATTCTAATACTAGCATGCAAAGACTATGACACAATCCTAACTTCTTATCACCTCTTGGTCTCTAATAAGGTGTATACCTATTGATTTTTATTAATTAACTCACTTAACAAAACCCTACGGTTGTACCGACCACAAACAAACCCTAAACACAAAGTCTAGAATAAAACATGCAAAAATCAATCAAAACACAATCAATCCATCAAAGCATGAGGATCATGAAGTATAATTAATAAAATCCCAGCAACTAAACACAACCTAATTCATATATAAATCAAACTTTACAATAGAAATTCAAGTCTTTTGATCAAACAATCCACAAAACTCATTAAACTTGAACAATTATCATCAAACCTAGGTAGAACTAACAAGATTAGCCAAGCACATTAAATGGAAAGCAACATATACTCAATAAAACATTCATATTACTCATCCAAATAATAAGTAAACTTAATCCACAATCAATAATAATCAAACACAACTCAAACCTTAATTCAATTGCAAATGAATTCAACTTTATGACAAAAAAAACAAGACAATAATGAATCTTAAACCAAACCAAAGTATATGTTGATGAAAGATGATGTTCTTGGCTGTCCTTTGATGCGTAAAACACTTAGAAAACAACTATAAAACTGCTGCCAAACTCCTTCTCTTCCTTGTCTAGTTGCTGCGATTGGAACCTTCACCCTAAAGTTAGGGTTTTAATTTTCTTTCTTCTTTGTTCTTGTGAGCTGTTGCTGGCCGATCTTACTATGGGGGCTGGTTTATTTTTTTTTATTCTTTTCTTCCTTGTTCCTTGCTACTGATTTCGGCTAGAATCCCACTCTAGGGGCTTCTAGGGTTTGTTATTTTATGTTATTATATAATAGAACATGCATGGGCTTCACACAAATGTCGACTCTCCTTAAAGACTCACCGACAATCAACCCTAATGGATATGAATACTACACAACCAAGGATAGAGGAACAATTCAATTTAATACAAACTAGATCAACTAGCCACTAAAAAAACCCAAACCCGACAAGAAGCGAGCTCGCTCCCGCACAATTTTAATCCTAGTATGCAAAGGCTATGACACAAACCTAACTTCTTATCACCTCTCGGTCTGTTAGAAGGTGTATACCTATTGATTTTTAATAATTAATTCACTTAAAAAAACCCTACGGTTGTACCGACCGCAAACAAACCCTAAACAGAAAGTCTAGAATCAAAATGCAAAAATTAATCAATCAAAGCATGAGGATCATGAATTATAATTAATAAAATCTCAGTAACTAAACACAACCTAATTCATATATCAATCAAACTTTAGAATAGCAATTCAATTCTTTTGATCAAAAAATCCATTAAACTCATTAAACACTACGTGAATATTGGCTTTTGGCCACACACATGCTCTGGGCGGTTTGCCACACCTCGGTCTAAATGTGTGGCTAAAGGTCGCTTTCGTCACACATTTGTTATTCATGTGACTAAAAACGCACCTGCTAGAACTAAAAACACACATGTTAGAACCTTTAGCCACATATATTAGATTCGTGTGACAAAAAACACACATGCTGGAACCTTTAGCCACTCTTATTTAATTTGTGTGACAAAAAACGCAGCTGTTAGCCACATTTTCACAAAATATGTGATATTTATTAGCCACACTTCATAAACTGTGGCCAAATATTATCTATGCTTACAGTAATTTGTTAATGATGTGGCTAAAGCTCATATATATGGCCACACTTACGGGTATATGTGACCATAGTGTATTGTTTGTTAGCCACTTATAAGTTTTATGTGTAGCTAAAAGTTAACGGTGACATTAAGACAAAGCGTGTGATTATTAGTAGTTAATGGTCACACTTTAATTGTTTCATATGTGGCTAAAAATTAATAAATATGGTCACACTTAAAGGTTTATGTGACCATATAACATTGTTTGTTAGCCACTTATAATATTTGATGTGTGTCTAAAAGCTAATAGTGACAGCAAAACAACAACTGTGACTGTTATTAATTAATAGCCACACTTTATGCTTCATGTGGCCATCATCTTCACCTCCTCCCAATTACAAACCTAATTCATAAATATCGATTGAAGCTCAATACTCTTCTTCATCACTTTGCTTCTTTCTCAAAACTTCATCAACCATCATGCGATCAAATCTAACGGGGGTTTTAAACATGATTAATTAGAACCCCAGAGATGTGATAATCATGTTAGGGTTTGAGTTTTGTTGAGAACAGTTGGCTGACAGATTCATTCTCGTTTATTGATTGGTCTGTAACTCGATGTTAAACAATTTTTATTGATCGATTCTTGATTTTTGGATATAGTATTCTGAGTCTAGTTTCCAGAAAGGTAAAATTCGTATTTTTTGGATGAGTTTTGAATACCTTTATGATTTTACAAAAACATATGTCAAAGCTGATACGGGGAGTTATATTCTGGTCCATTTTTCGGATACCATAACTCCCTAATGACAAACCCAAACGGGGGTGTTTCACTTCTGGAACTTAGTATTATGAGTTTAAAAGATAATCCAATTGGTCTAACACAATTTAGTTTAATGAGTTGATAGAACCATTAAATTAGTTTTTGTTGCGCAATCTGCTGAACTGTTAGTACCTATCTGTAATGGTTGAATTATTTTGAGTTTTCTATACTTGAGAAAAATATAATAAAAATTGTTTGAGAAACCTGATTCATATGTCATACAGTGGTAAATTTTGTAGAATTTATCCTTAATTTTTTCTTTGTGAATAAAATCAATTTGTACATGCCAGAATCTGTCTCGTGAACTGAATGATCATAAGTTAAGTTGTATGATGAATATTTGGTTGCTTTGCCATGATATGATGTGTGAATACATGTTAGGACTTTCGGTACTGTTGACATTACTTATTATCACCAACGATTCGTCGGGTCAAGTTTGTGTTTGTGTGTGAGTTCATACGTGGGTCTTAGAGTCATGTGTTGTTGAACATACTCTCATAACTTAAAACACTAGTACTAGGTAACAGTTAGCGAGTCAAATGCATTCATTTGGTTTTGAGAAACCTCTGCTACACGCGACACCAGGCTTTGGATTGAAAACACAGACATACTTGCATACTGGTTTTGAAAACACTAAACATTTGCCTATACTTGTTTTCTAGATTGAAAATACAAAACGTTTTGAAGTATTGGTTATGTAATCTGCTAAAACGGGCAAAAACAAGCTGAACTGCAGATTTTTTATTGTTGAATTGCTGTAAAACTCGTCAAAACGCGTTGAAACGATCTGTTAAGTGCTGAAACGAGCTGTTAAGTGCTGAAACAGACTGAAAAATTGCTGAAACGAGCTGTTTAACATGATGTTTGCTGTAAAAACGAGCTGTTACGTGCTGAAATGAACTAAAAATTTACTGAAACGAGTTGTTTAACATGTTGTTTGCTGTTAAAATGAGCTGTTAAGTGCTTAAACGGACTGAAAAATCGCTGAAACGAGCTGTTTGGTGCTGAAACGAGCTGTTAAGTGCTGAAACGGACTGAAAAATCGCTGAAACGAGCTGTTTAACATGATGTATGCTGTAAAAACGAGCTGTTACGTGCTGAAACGAACTGAAAACTTGCTGAAATGAGCTGTTTAACATGTTGTTTGCTGTTAAAACAAGCTGTTAGGTGCTGAAACGAACTGAAATATCACTGAAACGAGCTGTTTAGCATGTTGTTTGCTGTAAAAATGAGATGTTAAGTGGTGAAACGAACTGGACTAGAACATGAACTTTAATGATAAAACTAAAACATTTCATCCGTTGTCCTTGTTAAAAAAAAAGACCCAAAACCCGTTTTGACCCGTTCCGACCTTGACCCATTTTGACCCGGACCCGTTATGACCCTGACCCGTTCCGACCTGAACCATAACAACCTTTTTTTTAGTTGACATGTTCCAACCCTGACACGTTTTGACCCTAACCCGTTCCGACCCATAACCCGTTTCGACCCAACCCAACCCATTTGCCACCCCTATGTTTAATGTATATCGACGGGTTAGGCGAGTTGTACCTCTTAAGACACAATTTAAAATTTTATGCATAATGGGACATTAGAGATTTCAAGGCCCAATATGGCCCACTAGGACATGCATGACTTGTTTTTATCTATTATGGTCTAATATGACTCTCTATAACACGATATAACCCTTAAATATCTAATGTTACATATCACATGTCATAATAGGCCACTAAGAGATTTCAAGCCCTAATATGGCCCATTAGAGCGACTATGACATGAAAAATGCTATAATGGGCCACTAACACCAACAAGGCCCAATAAGACCTATTGATGAAAGTATCACATGTTATCGGCCATTAACATCTAACTATGACTAATGACATTCCTATACAACCTTCTTAGAGCAACTATGATGTGATAAAGGCTATAATGGGCCACAAACACCAGTTAAGGTCCAATAAGGCCCATTGATGAAAGTATGACATATTATTGGGCGTTAACCAAAATATGACTCACTAAACTCATATTCAACCCTTTTAGAGCAACTATGATATGATAGAGACTACAATGGGTCACTAACAACAATCAAGGCCGAAGACGGCCCATTAATGCAAAGTATGACATGCTACTGGGCGTTAACACCAACTATGAGTCACTACACTCCTATACAACCTATTAAATTAACTATGACATGATATAGATATATTGGGCCATTAACAACAATCAAGGCCCAATATGTTCCATTAACAAAAGTATAACATGTTATAGGGCGTTAACACATGATTATAGCTCACTACACTCATATACAACCTCCTTGTAGCGACTATGACATGATAGGTGATATAATGGGCCACTAATATCAATCAACGCCATTTGATGAGACCAGCTATGACCCACTACACTCCTATACAACCTGTTAACGTAACTATGACATGATAGAGACCATACCGGCCATTAACAACAATCAAGGTCCAATAAGGCCCATTGATGAAAGTATGACATATTATTGGGCGTAACCAAACTATGACTCACTAAACTCATATTGAACCCTTTTAGAGCAACTATGATATGATAGAGACTACAATGGGTCACTAACAACAATCAAAGCCCAAGACGGCCCATTAATGCAAGTATGACGGCCAACTATGACTCACTACACTCCTATGCAATCTGTTAACGTAACTATGACGTGAAAGAGACGATATTGGCCATTAACAACAATAAAGGCCCAATATGGCCCATTAATAAAAATATGACATGTTATCAGGCGTTGACACGTGCCTATGGCTCACTACAGTCATATACAACCCTCTTGTAGCAACGGGGACATGATAGATGCTATAATGACCACTAATACCAATCAAGGCCCATTGATGAATGTATAACATGTTGGGCCATTGACCCAAATCAAGTCCAAATAAGGCCTATTGACGAAAGTATGGTGTGTTTCAGGCGTTAACACCTAACCATGACTAATGACACTCCTATGCAACTCTTTTAGAGCAACTGTGACATGATAGATGCTATAACTGGACACTAACACCGATCAAGAACTAGTATGACCCACTAATGAAAGTATGGTTTATTGGGCGTTAACACTGATTACTACACTCTTATACAACTCTTTTAGAGCAACTATAAATATCATTTGTATTTATTTTATATGTTTTTATATTTATTATACAATTTCTTATATTATTTAAGGTTTAATTAGTTGTTTTATATATATATATATATATATATATTTACACTAACAACTCTTTATTTTAATTATTAAAAATAAATTAAATTCATATTTAGTTCATATTAATTTCACTTCCCTCAAAATTTCAAATTAAATTCAACCCCCTATTTTCTTTAAAAAATTTTGAATTACCCTCTCATTCTTAAATTTAATTTAACCACATATTTAACCTACCTTTTTTTCTTTCTCTTCATTCCTTCTTATTATACATCTTCTTCATCTCTTTACACCCACCATAATCCTCAATCATTAATTCTCTAACTCACTCAATTCTTAACTAAATCCTTTGATTCCGGGCTCTAATCTAACTATTTTTTCGAGAGGAATTCATGTGTGGTGTCGGTTTCCATCAATTATGTTTCGATTTTTTCCAGATTCGTGTTGAGTGTGAAGAACCCTAAGAACCAAGTTTGGGGATTTTCAATTTTAAGTGTTATTTCTTGTAATTGAAGCTTAGTACATCTTATTTCATCGCTAAAAAGGTATGTATTTCACTTGTTTGATGACAACAGTTTGCTGACAGATTCATTTTCGTTTATTTATTGGTATGTAACATGATGTTAAACGATGATTACTAAACGGTTTTTGATTCTGGGATATAGCACTATGAGTCTAGTTTCCAGAAAGGTAAAGTTTATAATTTTTGGACACGTTTTGAATAGTTTTTATGATTTTACAAAAACACTGGTCAAAGCTGATTCGGGGAGTTATATTTTGGCCTGTCTTTCTGACACCATAACTCCCTAATGACAAAACCAAACGGTCTGTTTCCAGTTCTGAAAGTTAGTATTATGAGTTTTGAAGACAACCCAATTGGTCTTGCACAATTTAGATTAATGAGTTGATAGAACCATTAAACAAGTGTTTGTTGTGCAATCTGCTGAACTGTTGGTACATATCTATAATGGTTGAATTATTGTGAGTTTTGTATGTATGAGAAAAATATAATAAAATTTGTTTGAGAAATCTAATTCATATATTCAACTTTGGTAAATTTTGTAGAATTTATACTTAATCTTTTTCTTAGTGAATAAAATCAGTTTGTACATGCTATAATCTGTCTCGTGAACTAAGTGATCATAAGTTAAGTTGTATGATGAATGTTTGGTTGATTTGCCATGATACGATGTGTGAATACATATTAGGACTTTTTAGTACAGTTGACATTGATTATTATCACCAACGAGTCGTCGATTAAAGTTTTTGTTTGTGTATACATTATGTCTGATGTGACTGTGCGTGATAGTCGTCGTGCTTTGAGGTTTCGCCTCACATTAACCCTTTACTAGTTATGATGCTAATATTTTAACAATTTTAGGTTCAAAAAGTTAGAGCCGAAATGGAAAAAAGATGAAAGGAAGTCAAGAAACGAGTGAAACGAATGGAATAAATGGAAAAAGAACTTAAGGAACATGAAGAAAGGAGACAAAAACAATGTGATGAGTTTATGAGAAAGTTTGAGGTTGGTAGTAATTAGTATTAGTTTCAAATATTTTGAATTCATAACTTATTAGTGAATGTTTGTTAATGTAAACTTGTTTTGAATTTATGTTATTGGGTTTGTTAAACTTATGAAATAGCCACATTTATCTATGTGTGACCAAAAGTATGATAATAGCCACACTTTATATTACAAAAGCATTATGTATGACAAACGGTAAGACAATAGCCACACCACAAACTACAAAAGAGTGTTTGAGTGGCAAGTTCACAATTTTAGCCACATTGACAATAACCTCCAGTGTCTATATGATATGATTGGCCACATAATACATCACTATGTGTGACGAAGAGTTTGACAATAGCCACACTTTAAATTAGGAAAAACATTATGTGTGACAAACGGTAAGACAATGGCCACACCACAAACTACAAAAGAGTGTTTGACTGGTAAGTTCACATTTTTAGCCACATTGACAATAACCTCCGGTGTCTATATGATATGATTAGCCACACAGTACCTCACTATGTGTGACGAAAAGTTTGACAATAGCCACACTTTAAATTACGAAAAGCATTATGTGTGACAAACGGTAAGATATTAGTCACACTATAATCTACAAAGGAGTGTTTGAGTGGCAAGTAAACATATTTAGCCACTTTTAATGTTATATCTAGTGTCTATATCATATATTAGCCACTCTATTATTAAATTTAAGTGGTCATTTCTTTGATATATCCACACGGTATAGGTCACAATGCAAGCTTAACACAACCCAATTGGCCACATTATTGTAAAATTCATGTGACTGAAATAATAATTCATGTGGCTATATACGTGCAATGGTCACTCATAGGAAATAGTCATGTGGCCATTATCTACCGTTTAGCCACACTTATTGGAGAGGCTTCTTGATGGCCAACAACTAATGCCTGTACCCTTTAGCCACACTTATTACCACATAAGGCCACTAAAAATTATGTGTGGCCATATCATACCTACGGTGTCACGACCTTTGGCCACATATGACCTGAACAAAATGTGTGTGGCTAAAGGCCTACGCCACACCTTTTTTGTGTGGCCGAAGGTCAATTTCACGTAGTGAAACTTGAAAAATTATTATCAAACCTAGGTAGAATTAACAATATTAGCCAAGCATAATTAATGAATATCAATATATACTCAATAAAACATTCATATGACTCATACAAATCATAAGTAAACTTAATCCACAATCAATAATAATCAAACACAACTCAAACCTTAATTCAATTGCAAATGAATTCAACTTTATGACCAAAAACAAGACAATAATGAATCTTAAACCAAACCAAAGTATATGTTGATGAAAGATGATGTTCTTGGTTGTCCTTTGATGCGTAAAACACTTAGAAAACACTTGTAAACTTGCTACCAAACTCCTTCTCTTCCTTGTCTAGCTGTTGCGATCGGAACCTTCACCCCAAAGTTAGGGTTTTAATTTTTTTCTTCTTTGTTCTTGTGAGCTGTTGCTAGCCGATCTTACTGTAATGGCTGCTTTTATAATTTTTTTCCTTTTTCTTCCTTGTTGGCTGCTGCTGATTTCGGCCATAATCCCACTTTAGGGGCTGCTAGGGTTTGTTATTTTATGTTACTGTATTATAGAACATGCATGGTCTTCGCACAAATGTCGACTCTCCTCTCAGACTCACCGACACTCAACCCTAATTGATATGAATACTACACAACCAAGGATAGAGGAACAATTCAATTTAACACAAACTAGATCAAGTGGCCACTAAAAAACCCAAACCTGACAAGAAGCGAACTCACTCTCGCTCAATTTTAATCCTAGCATGCAAATGCTATGAGACAAACCTAACTTCTTATCACCTCTCGGTCTATAAAAAGGTTTATACCTGTTTATTTTTAATAATTAATTCACTTAACAAAACCTTAAGGTTGTACCGATCACAAACAAACCCTAAACACAAAGTCTAGAACCAAACATGCAAAAATCAATCATAACACAATCAATCAATCAAAGCATGAGGATCATGAAGTATAATTAATAAAATCCCAACAACTATAAAAAACCTAATTCATATATAAATCAAACTTTACAATAGCAATTCAAGTCTTTTGATCAAACCATCCATAAACTCATTAAACTTGAACAATTATCATCAAATCTAGGTAGAACCAACAAGATTAGCCAAGCATATTAAATGGACAGCAACATATACTCAATAAAACATCATATTACTTATTCAAATCATAAGTAAACTTAATCCACAATCAATAATAATCAAACACAACTCAAATCTTAATTCAATTACAAAAGAATTCAACTTTATGATAAAAAAAACAAGACAATAATGAAGCTTAAACCAAACCAAACTATATGTTGATGAAGGATGATGTTCTTGGTTGTCCTTTGATGCGTAAAACACTTAGAAAACACTTATAAACCTGCTACCAAACTCCTTCTCTTCTTTGTCTAGCTTCTGCGATTGGAACCTTCACCCCAAAGTTAGGGTTTTAATTTTTTTTCTTCTTTTTTCTTATGAGTTGTTGCTGGTCGATCTTACTATGGGGGTTGGTTTATATTTTTTTTCTTCTTTTCTTCCTTGCTGGCTGCTGTGGATTTCGGCCGGAATCCCACTCTAGGGGCTGTTAAGGTTTGTTATTTTATGTTATCATATAGTAGAATATGCATGGGCTTCACAAAAATGGATACAAGTCGGGCTTTAACTTGGTTTTTCAAGAATAGTGCATAAAAGGCCTCTAAGTGTCTTGAAAAGCTCGGTTGTTTTCTCTTTAAACCCGCAACCAACAAAGGATATAATTATGTGATATCATGCTAAAACAAGTTAAGAGCATCAATTATTAGATAAATAAGCTGCTAAAACAATGATAAATAGCGCGTAAAACTTATGTGTTTTACAACACATCACAACCCCCGTAGCCATTATAACCTCGAAGATAACCAAGAATCTTCTGTGTTTAATTACCCCATTAATGGCAAAAAAAAGGTGGGGTCTCAAACACATAGCAAGACCCTGAGTTTCCTTCGGCTTCAACCCTTTTAAAATCAAAGATAGTCCTATCCCAAACGTGACAAACCTAAAAATACGATCCTTCACCCAATTCTGTTTCTTGTATAGCAAAAAAGTGAACTCCATGACATGTGTCACACCCCAACCTAAGGTGGAAATGTCGGGGTGTGAGTTGATTTCTCACAGCTCTCAAGGTACTATCATGCAATAATAAATGTGACATTTTCTATTAAATTTAATTAAATATTCAGATAATCAAATACAAAATGCAACTCATTAAACAAACAATAAATACAAATCTAATTCTTGATTGTATCTTTTCTATCATATTTCTTCACTAAATCTTCACAAAATCTTGCAACTAATTCTAGCGATAACCTGCATATGCGTATAAAATAGAAACGTTTGTCAACAACACTTGTTGAGTGAGTGAAACACCAGTTTAAGACACAACAATAATAATATATAATAAATAAAGAAAGATGTAAACTGTTTCATGTGAGATAAGTAGTTAAGCCATAGCACATACACAATCACTCAAACCATAAAGAAAGGGCTAAACCGTTTCCATGCGAATGGGAATTGGTTACCAAGAATAAGATGTCGATAAAACCATTGTCAATGCGTCGGACGTCGGCCACTACGACGGTCGTATGATCATACTATAATATGAATATGTTGGACCTCTCTGAAATGTATTCAAATAAAGCAAGTGAGAAAATAGCAAATTAGGCAGAAACTGATATACACACAAGGATTTAACAGTTGCGGTTTTGAATATTAGGTAATAGTAGATAATAGATCAATACTGTAAGTACGCATATGTCCCCAAAAGGATTTAAAATAAATAAAAAAGGGGAGTGAGATACTCACATCAGCGATTAAGCAAGAGACAATGATTCAACAAGAAAGATAAAGGTAAATCAAGCTCTTCGGGAAAATACCGACAAGATATCCTAATAAAGAATAATTGCGGAAATAAATATAATTTGAATGACGGAAATAAGATTAGATAAAGGTTCGAGATTCGAGGATCGGGTACATTCTAACGAAAGTTTAATATGACAAAGATTTATTATTATTTTATTAGTTTAAAAAGTATATTTTAATTAATAAAATTCTTAAATATATATTTATAAAATTTTGGATATTTTATATATTTTTTTATTTCAATCTAAAAACACTTTTTATATATTTTTATTATTAATAAAGATTTCCTTTTAAAATTAACATTGCGAACAATAGATAATAAGTAATAACATCTATATAAAACATGAACTTTTATAAAATACTTGTTAATTAAGATGATTACATTTTATATGTATTTTAGATTGAAAACTCTTTTGTAAATATTAAAACTTTTATCAATCTTTAATAACTAATATATAAACATACATACATATACATATACATATACATATACATATACATATACATATACATATACATATACATATATATATATGTGTGTATGTGTGTGTGTGGTTTTAGCAAAGGTTCGGAAAAGAACTAGTTAATATGTCGGTTTAAATAAAATATAAATAATATTAATAATATAATTTAAATTATTAAATAGGTTAATATAATCGTTTATATGGTTTAAATGATTTTATAACAAAAATACGAAAAAATCGGTGTTGGGGTGGCTCGAACCCGCACCCCAGCCTTGCAAGCATTACACACACACCATCAAGCCAACTGCCCTAAGGGTTGAGTTGTTAATAACTCAGGAACGGAACTATATAACTTGACCTACAAATGAACCAGATACTATGAACCCTAGCACAATCAATCGGCCAAAACGTTGTATATTTGGCCGATTGGTTATGGGGTTAATGTAATAGACACCACGACGAGCAGAAACCTATAACTAATTACCTTAAAGATGAACGATGATGGTTTAATTGGCTGCTGAAGGTGTCGTCCAAGAAGAGATAAAAAAAACGCAGATTAAACGAACACGATAATATAATTAAGTTTAGGGGTTTGATTTACGATTGAATAAGGATCAAGCCTGTAAGTTTAATTGAATTATAAAGCTTGTTATGATATATATTAATTATCAAAGAGTGTCGGCCATGTATATCAAGAAAGACGTATCAGTTGTGTTCGATTAACCAAATTAAGAACGTCGGTTGGCCGAAAAAGACATTTATAATGAATCCAAAGATTCAATTTCCAACTTAGTGACGAGAATTGAGGTCCAAGTCAAGAAAGGGTATGAACGGGTTTGATAATACGGGTTAGGGTTGGGTCGGATCCTTTGTAAATGGGTGATATGAATATAACTATCTATATAATTGTCTACCATAAAATCCTACTTGTCGCTCTCAGGTTGCTCCCCCCATTTTTATGCGTTTGACCCGTTTTGACAAAAAGACTTCTTATGCGTTTGACCCGTTTTGACATGTTTGGGTCTTCTAACGGATCTGGTTATGGTTAAAAGGATTATATCCTCCCAAACCGTAACTCTTCCATTCCTACGCCTTTGTTTCACAAACTCCTATCTCTTCGTAGTTCATTCTACAAACCCTAATTGGAACCTTGAAATATTCCTGAGGATTTGAAATCACCAATCAAAAATGCAGGTATCTGAAATCTTCCAATCATCGTATTTTAGGAGCCATCGTTCAAAGCACTACCAGGTTAGATTCGAATCCTAATTGTTGTTCGGTAATTTTTGGTTTAATTTGATGTTTATGGATGAAATTGATGAAAAATTGAGTACTGTGCACAGATAATTTCGGGTTTAATTTGATGTTTTTTGGATAAATTTCAAGTGGGTGGGGTCGTGATGATTAACTTCTGTATCGATTATTATTTTTCTTGATCTTGACAATTGATTCCTATAGATGATAATGATTATTTTATGGAATAGTTAAACTCAATAGGTCAAAGCTTTTTGGTTTAGTTTTAATGCCAAACTTATATAAGTATCTGATATCAAGTGTCAAACATATATGAGTATTAGTTTATAGAACCAAACTGTGAGTCTCATTTGATGAATGATGAACATTATAATGCTTCTTTGGAGATAGTTTGAAACTTATATGATTATTAGTTTATAGAATTAATATCATTTATCTATAAAAAAATATTAAATATGCATGTTATTATTTAGGATTTTGGTTGATAATTGTTATAAAGTTGCAAACTTTGTGAACAAAACTTCTCATGTAAGGAATCTTTTTTCTCAAGTAACAGTATTAAGAATCAAGGCGAGCCCGGTTGCTACCAGTACCGCTTTGGGAGGAGATTAGAGTGAAACTAAGGACGGGTGACTTTCGATTATTTGCTTTATGTTATGACAAGTTTTAAAAAAATGCTTTGTGCATTTTATCATTACTTGATATGTTATGAACATCTTTTGTAGTTCATTGGCATTCAAATCTAGCATCAATGTGAATCATTAAATCATATGAGAATTTGAAGAAAATAGATCATTCAACATTAAGGATGGGCTTGGATAGACTCGCGTCTCCGCTTAATCAAATTGGTGATGCCGTTAGGATCCTTTTGGAGGTAAACGATGTTATAGCTAGCAATGTTTAAACATCCTAAATAAAACAAGTTTTGTCTCATTATAGCAAGGTTTAACCCATTAAGTACCTATTTTAAATGCTTTGGTGGTAATCTATGAATTTTTCAATCTGTAAACAGTTATTATGGGCTGCAAGTTTAAACATGTGTTATGGGTTACAATCTTACTAATACAAATGCTTAAAAAAGTATATATGGCATTTAAGTTTGTTAATAGATCAGTTGCTTTGGTGTTGTTTAGGACCGCAATTCCTCCTACTTCGAGGATTAATATGGAGAATATGATTATGTTCATGAGTTCAGTTTTTTAACTTATGATTGTATTGTTGCAACTGTGTAAGCAAATTCTACAAAATATAAGAAATATACAATGTTTCACCTTTTAGTCAAAATATTAAATTACTCAAATAAATATGTTTTTTTGTTTGTATTTTAGAGGGAGCGACTGTAATCGGTTTGCTTAAGTTAACTTACACACCTAAAAAGTTACAAAAACTTGAGAGCGTGGTTTTACAATTTTGGGTGTACGATTTCATAAATAATGATATATGTATGTCAGATGCTCAATTTCCGTACTTATTAAAAGTCCTGTTATTGATTACTCTAAATGCCATATATAACCATATTTGCGTATAAATATATGATTACATGAAGTTTGTTTGCATTTTTCCAATCATTGTCGAGAGACAGATTCATAAAAAATGAAAAACCTTTAGAGAAAGAAAGGCCTTCTACAGTTGCTGCAAGTGAATTGGATCAGTTGAGACAATGTCACACTGTTTCGGGTTTAAGGTATGCTTTATTTTCAAAGTCACTCTTTGGGAATTTATTACCCTTTGGGCATATGCTACTTTAATGCTCCTTATTAAGATATGGGCATCTTCATGTCTGTTCGTTAATCTAAACGAACTGTTAACGAATGTAAACAACATAAACAAACAAACAAACAAACCTGAACGTACGTAATTGAACACACATTAACAAACACAATGACCACATAAATGAAACCAACGAACTAACACAAACCAACAAGTCTAATACATTAAATTGCCCCTTTTATGTTTATATTTTTATAAATATAACTACGTGTGTATTTATAAAGTTTAAATGAATATTAACGACAAATTTAAAATAACCCCCGTAATACAGGGGCTAAAAACTAGTAATAATATATATAAATTGCACTCTAGTCCCTGAAGATTGAAAGTGGGAACAAATTTGGGTAAAACCTTAGTTTAGGGTAACTTTTGTCATAACTTGAAAGCTATAATTATGTATTTAATAAATAATTAAAAATAGTATTATAAACATTAAATATCTCGACAAACGTGATGTTTTATCAATAAAATAACCCGAACATGAAAATAGGTCGGGTTTTGAATTTTTGGAAAATCCGAACTGTTACAACATGCCTTTAACCCTCGAATCCAATTCGTCTTTCTGGCCTTGTTTAACCCCCTTGTATTCAATGATAAAATATTCATTGACAACCATAAATACCCCCCCCCCTCCCCTCCATCACTGTGTCTATAACGAAGTTTTTGTGTTGATCAAGTTTCACACCTAATGATTTTCCCACCTCTAACTACTTCCAACTTGATAGCATCTGAAATCGGTTCGATAGGGCCTGGTCAAACCTCACCACTTTCGTTGTCGGTAGCCTCACTGCCATTAGCCCCTTCACTATTATCATCGACCCCTCTGCTCCCATTGGCCACCTAGGGCCGGCCCTTGGGGGTGGCAGGGTGGTCAACAGTCACATGCCCGACACCCGACTAGGCCCGGGATTTTTTTTAAATTATTTGTATTTTTATTAAATACAATATGTATATTTAATGTATAAACTCAATTACATAACCAATAGCTTGGTCTAGTGGCTAAGGGGTATTACCCACAACCAAAAGGTTTTGGGTTTAATTCTTATTTGAGACACGTTTAATTCCAATTTTTATACTAAATTTTGTTACACAACCCAAATTATAACAAAGTAAACCCATATAAAAATTAAATTGTTTAAACCCAAAAAAATACTCCTATTACTTGAGACCCAAAAAAATTTCTCCTTCAGCCCAAAACCTATTTTGTTTTCTCGAAGCTGGCCCTGTGGCCACCACCGACACCAATGAATTGTCCACCGTTTCCTTCAATTTCATATTAACGGCCTCCCCGTGTACCTCCATCTTGATATTACCCAGGTTAGGAAAAGAAACAGAATCAATGCCTACAAGCCCATTTTTCCCGTCTACTTTTTCTAGATCCAGTATTGGGCTTGTTGAACCTGGGGTTATTGACAAAGTAATGTTTTCATGGCCCACTTTTTCATCCAGCCCAACACCATTTTTTACTAACCGCACGTTTTTCCCATCCTTATCCTTTGGAGATGTGTGAGAGCATCTTCATAGGATGTCATAACTTAACTTGTTGAATATTTGATGTCAAAACTAAAAAGCAGAAAAAGGAAATTAACATCAAGTTCTATAACCAAGAAAATAAAAATAAAACATAAAAATCCGTTTATGTCAAGTTTTGAATAAACATATCATGTTCAAATTTAGGCATCTAATACGATTATCATATAATCATTTTCTTATAGGGTTCGACCCGTAAACATGTTAAACTTACCCCTTTCTCATCCTCTAAGCATAATCATATATGGGTATGTTTGGTAATGATCTTTTAAGAGCTTTTAGAAGCTTTAAGCTATTAAGAAAAAACTCATATTTAATAAAAAACTTTGTTTGGTTGAAGTAGTTTCAAGCTTTTAGATTGGTAGAAAAAGCTCTATATTTGAACGCTAGCATTGGTAGCGTTTGAGAAAAAAACTAGCCACAAGCTTTTACATTTGAATTTACAAGTTTGGTACTTGAACTTATATAAACTTTTGTTAATTTATATAATAGTTACACATTCAACCCTTATTCAAAACTAACTATCCCACGACTTTTTTAGGAGCCATAACTTTTTTACACGTTAATAATTTTTTAAACAAATTACATCATAAAAACGAGCATTTTATTCTCTTTAATTTGAGTATGATATTGCTATACTTCTTTAACTTTAAAAATTTAACATACTACATGATTATCGGTTATGATCGATAACAAGTCGAGTCAGGTGACCTCGAGTCATGTGTAAGACCAAATTAGGAGTCGAGTCAAATGAAATTGAGTCAAGTATAAGACCAAATTAGGATCAGAACGAGTCGAAACAAAAAGGGTTAAAATAGTCCGATTCGCGTCGGTACGCTTTTGAGTCGAAGGGGTCAGGTTAGAACATGTTTCAGGTTAGAACATGTTTCAGAAAGGGATTCATATCAATATAGGTTGGTTTAAAAAGTTAACTATTTGAAATTAATGTATATTTCACCTTTGTTTCATGATTTTCTCCATCAGTTACACGCTTACTATATTTTCATGAATTACACGTCTACATTCATGTTATGTATATTGATAGCCATGAAGATGATGATTTAAATTTGACTAACGTTGACAAAAATTCGGATCCGGATACAGAAGTGGACGGGTCGGGTCCATGGGTCACAACCCACCCACCTGAAAGGCAATCCGATTTTCATGCATACTAGTTACCCACGTTATTTATTTCAGCATTTGTTTTTTTTTATTTTAGTTTATTTCCTTTGAATTGAATTCCTTTGCAGTTATTTAGTTTTCCTTAAATTGTAGTAATGGGTACCCCATGATCTACACCCATGTTTATTTTATTTCTTTATGTAATCGTACGCATGAATGAAAAAGGCAGAAGTTTATGTTTGATTAAAAATATTGTGTTAATTTTGTCTCAATAGATTTTTAGCAAGATTGATTTTGTCTATGCTAGCTCGATTTTGGCATCTCGAGTGGTGTTCTTAGACACGGTTTTTTTATTCGGAGTGGTGTGTCTGTATCTTCGGTTAAAAAATCGCAGCCCGACTGTTTGTTTCGGTGGTGAATCTGTATCCGAAACGAGCCGTTGATCTATCCGTTATATATTCAATTTCAATTCCTACCCGTTACCGGTGATATTCCTATCATTTGGTATCAGAGCCGAAATCGATCATTTCGACTCATAATCTCATTGCCTGTTAGTGTTCAGATTGCTCTTGCATCCCTTTAATACCCGCTGCCTTTTTTTGTCACCTAATTTGTGCAATAATGGCTTACGAGACAAGAACTGTTGAACAACAACTAAGAGAATTGCAAGATCAATTTCGTGAACTATCCCTCGCCATGCAACAACAGCGGGGTAGGGAACGAACCCCTCCTAGATACCAACCAGTAGATGAAGATGATGATGTTAGTTCGGATGCCGGGGATTATAACCCCTATGGTCGCTGACACCGTGAAGCATATCACATCAATGATATCAAAGTAGACATACCCGAGTACGATGGACTCTTGGATCCAGATGAGTTTATCGATTGGTTACGCACGGTTGAACGAGTGTTCGACTACAAACAAACACCGGAGGAAAAACGGGTGAAGTTGGTCGCTTTGAAGCTGCGAAAATACGCCTCAACATGGTGGGCTAATATCAGTTCACAACGGGAGAAGTTGGGCAAGAGTAAGGTCCGTTCATGGTATAAAATGAAGAAGTTGCTTAAAGTCAAATTCATGCCGGTGTATTACCTCCAAGAGAACTTCTCTAAGCTCCATAATATCAAGCAAGGAACAAGAACCATTCAAGAGCTTTCCCAAGAGTTTGAACACCTTCTTATGAAGTGTGATTTGAACCCTGATGACCCGTAAATCCTTGTGAGATATCTAGGAGCAATAGAACCAAGAATTGCTAATGTGATCGAGTTGCAATCATACTCAACATTGGCTGAACTCATCCTCCTGGCACACAAAGTCGAGGCTTAACAGAAGACTCGAGGCAAGTTAGAGGTGTCCAAGTCTTTAGTTAAAGCGGCAGTACCTACAACAAACACTCCTCCCCTTACGCCTGCTGTTACCATTCCGCCGAAGACAAATGATTCACCCGAAAGTTCAAACACTGTATCAAAGCACTCAAGGCGTTGTTTTCGTTGCCAAGGATTTGGACATATCGCATCTGAATGCTCTAACAAACGTGTCATTACTTTAACCGAGTTTGAAGCCTTGATCGATCCCCATTATAATGGCGAACAGATTCAACAACAACCTGTAGAAGAGGTAGTAGTAGGACCCGATGAAGGGGACTGCTTGATGATACAAAGAGTGTTAAGTGGGACTGCAGTTCGAGGTGACAATGCACAACGAGAATCACTGTTTAGGACTTGCTGCACTATAGGGAACAAGGTCTGTTCAGTTGTCATTGATAGCGGCAGCTGTACTAATGTTGCTTCACAATCCATGGTGACAAAATTGAACCTATCAACTGAACCACATCCCTCACCTTATGATCTCCATTGGCTCAACCAGGGTAAAGGCATTCGAGTCACCAAACGGGTCTTACTATTATTTACTGTTGGACATGAATACAAAGATGAAGTTTGGTGTGACATTCTGCCCATGGATGCATGCCACGTATTATTAGGCAGGCCTTGGTTATTTGATAGGCGGGTCATGCACGATGGACATCAAAATACATACTCGTTTCTCAAAGAGGGAAGGAAAATTACCTTACTACCCATGTCACCCCATTATCGCATTCAACGAGCTCTATCTATATTTTCTTTTGGCAGGTCTTCTTTATATAAAGTTGAATATATTTTCTCAAGTTTGAGGTCAAACTTTTTCAAAGAGGGAGAGGATGATAGCCATGAAGATGATGCTTTAAATTTGGCTAACGTTGACAACAATCCGGATCCGGATACGGAAGTGGACGGGTCGGGTCCATGGGTCACAACCCACCCCACCTGAAAGGCAATCCGATTTTCATGCATACTAGCTGCCCACGTTATTTATTTCAGCATTTATTTATTTTTTATTTTAGTTTATTTCTTTTGAATTGTTTTCCTTTGCCGTTATTTAGTTTTCCCTAAATTGTAGTAATGGGTACCCCATGATCTACACCCATATTTATATTATTTCTTTATGTAATCGTATGCATGAATGAAAAAGGCATAAGTTTATGTTTGATTAAAAATATTGTGTTAATTTTGTCTCAATAGATTTTGAGCAAGATTGATTTTGTCTATGCTAGCTCGATTTTGGCATCTCAAGTGGTGTTCTTAGACACGGTGTTTTTATTCGGAGTGGTGTGTCTGTATCTTCGGTTAAAAAATCGCAGCCCGACTGTTTGTTTCGGTGGTGAATCTGTATCCGAAACCAGCCGTTGATCTATCCGTTATATATTCAATTTCAATTCCTACCTGTTACCGGTGATATTCCTATCATATACACTGTCATCAGGGAATCATATACCGACACTGATTATGCGGTTAAATGTTAGGTTTTGTGCCCATTCCGCCGCACCACGTAGGCACCCAGCTAGGTTTTATTAAAAGCTTCTGCTACTCTGCCAAACACCTAAATATATTTAAAAAGCTACAGTTACCAGCTTCCAGCCTTCAGTTTATAACTTACAGCTAACAGCTAGCAGCTAGTTTTGCCAAACATACCCATAGTGTGCCTTGAATTCACCATGCTCATGTAGGTTAAATGGTAAACGCACTAGGTGAAAACATAGCACATGGTGCAACCATATATACCAATCTATGAATAAAACAAAAACCAATTTAATCTTCTTTCCAATTTCCATAATTGTAAGATCATGATAATCGCATAGGCAATGTTTCTTTTTCACGGATTAGATCACGTCTGTGGAATCCACGGATGCATTGCAGATGGTCTAAACCATCATAATAACTAATCAATCATTTATCTTAATCACCCAATCTTTCATTTCTCATAATGATATGTTCAACCTCTGTAAAGCGACCGAATACTAAATTCTCAGCAAAACAAATCCAAAATCCAAGAACTTGCTCACAAAAAGATTTCAAAAAAGTTTAGCGAGACCATCTATACAGACATCGTCTCACGTCTAATCCTATATTGTTTCAAACAGCCATCCGGTGGAGATCGGACAACCTAGTTGACCAAAAATTTTCAAAGTTTTGATCTTCAATTGTCTGGCCGTCTAGATCTTTACCAAGCAACCATTATATTTTAAGTCTAACCCCTCTATGGTTAGAAAGGTCGTCTTGATATTGTTCAAATGACAATTCTAACCAATAATTTTTAAAGTTTAACCTTTCGTATTAGAACCGTCGGATTAATTTGTGGATAGCCATTTTATGGTGTAAACAGATGAGGTGGTGTATCTATATCCGATAAATTATCAAGATTTTAATTATCAATTCAAGATGCAAGTAACCATGTTAAATAAAATTGAAAAAAATCAAACAAGAGGAGTACCTAATATAACCTTGATATTAAAAAAATGAAACAAGAACCATCCATGACCATAAAACCTTAATTTAATAGCCTTGTTTTTAATTTACACACAAAAATCGGTACTATGTACAGACCAAACCAAAAACCGATCTGTCATCATATATGTAAATTAATAAAACGCTTAAAATATAACTAACCTAATTAAAAAAAACCGGCTAACAGCCGAATTCATCACCGAGCAGAAGCTGGAGGTGATCAGCCTCTTGGCCGAGCCGCATGGCTTCGAGAACCCGTTCAAAGACCAAAACATGACAAGGGATACGGAGAACACCTTTCTGCTCGTACCCATATTCCTGAGCCGACTTATTCAACAAGCCGATAAAGATCGGGTGGTTAAGAAGATCGGCACTCACAACAAACCGTTCCATCTCATCGCCTACGTAAACGGGTAAGTGTCCTTCGGGTACTCCTCCTCGGCTTGAGCTGCGGGATTTGGAGCGGGAGTCTGATCGCAAGAGGGAGTAGTGAGATGAGTCAGCGACACGGGAGAGTCGGCTGATGAGTTTCTTCATAGTTAAGGTTTTGTTAAGATTAATGTTGTCAGTTTGAGATGATGAATGAGTGTGGTGTAGGAATGGGAGTATAAAAAGGGATTTGGGGAGGGTACAGATAAGCGTACTTGGAAGGTACACTTTTTATTATTTCTTTATTATATCTTTTTTTAAGATAATAAATAAAGTGTGATACACTAATAAACTATATGGGTCTTGTGACTCATAACCTACCAGCCTTTTTGAAACTATTAAATTAAAATTATTTTCTTTTTGGTTTTGGTTTATGTTTTGTTTTACAGTTATTTAAATAATAAGCTCACCGTTCCACATTACTTCACGCCATTTCACCTTATGTATGGTATATTCCTTTTGATTTTGTCTCTATTCATGTTTGATATTAATACCATGAATATATGCACATGATGATATCGATACACCCAAACATTATGCAGTAGTTAACTCAAATCCAATAAAAAATCATTAAACTTACATCATATATGGGTTGTGATAAAAAAAAATCATTGTTTAAAAAAATTAATAAAAGATGTGATCAATGTCTAAATTGATCCTTGCAAGTTCCAATTGTGTGATTCATCGATGATGAGGATGTTATTGGGTGTTTGATTCAGATTTGAGGGTGGATGGTTATGGAGTTTCTTTCCAGGGTTCGGTTCTCGAATCACGTCTCTCTTTGATTCCAAAAATCTTCATCATCAACTACGGGAGAAGAAAAGAAAATCTGGTTGATACATGATTTTATGGCACAACAGAAATTATACAAGATTTATAGAGAAAATCAACATATTATTTTAGTTTATGATCTTCAACATATTGTATTCTGGTTTCAATGTTGTTCATGGCTTGCTTATTAATTAGTTCATATGAATTATAGTGCTTTAATTTGTTCTTTAGAATTATGTTATTGTGTTTTTACTCCTTTTATCTATTTTATTCATAGTGTTTTTGTTCATTGTAATTGTGTTTATCTTTTTACATTTCATTGTGATTATATTATTCACAATGCTTTTGTTCTTTATAATTATGGTTAAACGAATTAAAGTGTTTTTATTCATTGTAATTATGTTCACAAAATTAGGAAATAATTAGGTAAAAAGAAAATACACTTATTGAATACAACACACACATAGTAATTAGTCTAACTTTCCATCTTGATTATTGAAACACTCCATCCATCAGGACACGTTCATTCCCATCATTTTAAACCAAATGGTCGTTTTAGTGTGTATGATATTAGAAAAAAAAAATAACATACAAAAAGAACAAAAAATGCAAATAAACTAATTAACCTACCAAATGATACTGGCAAAAAATACAAAATGATACTTGCGAAGTGAGAAAATTTGTGAAATCATCATGGTGGCAATTTTATAATTAACTAAATAAATCAACTCTTCATTTCAACGAAATTTGTACAGTTATTAATGATTATGATAATGAACCTTGTTAATAGAAAAACCGAATCAAACGATTTTGATTTCAAATAAATTTATGACGAAACTGGAGTTGATATGGTACGTATGTCTATGATGTTTGCAGTGTTTTTAGCATGTAAATGACCTGATCGTTTAAATATTCACTTGTATACTTTATATAATAATAAAAGTGGGAGTATTGTGTTTTCAAATTTGTTCTTCATGCTTATATTGTTGTACCCTCTTTGTTGTGATGTTTTTATTATTTTTTTAGTTTTATACTTTTGGCACCAATAATTTTCATAGTTTACAAATATGTCATAATTTTTTTAGTTTTAATCCCTAACATTTTTCACGTTCAACTTTAGTCTCATATACTTTGTATCTTTTAAAACTTTTGTTAACATTTCGGTCTAAATTTAACGAGTTAACACGTTGCAACACGTGTGTGTGGTTCATCGTTTTTATGTCCATTTTCCCGTTTAACGGTCCCGTCACGCGTAGATGTTAAGTTGACTTGGTTATTTTTTTCTATATATTATGCTTCAGACTAATTTTATGACGCAAATGAGCGTGTGTGCTCCAATATTTTTTACGTCTACTTTTTGTTTGGTTTTTTTAATGGTTAAAGAATATTACTCACCGTTGGTGATGTGAAGGTGACCGAATGCAGTGGTGGTGATGGTGGTAACTTCATGCTTTCGAGTTGAGTGGATATGTAAATACACGGTTTTACACCCCGCCACAACGCGGATGGTGTTAATGCTAGTTATAAACATATGAAAGTACCAATGTAAGGTATGCCTATGAAGGAATAATTAGTAATACTATTTGGAGACTAAATTTATGTTTGTACTCACTTGCGAGCAAGGTAAATTATAGGTGTGTATCGTGTCTGAAGAAACACTACTTCAACCCTCTGTCTAATTATTTAGCTCTTAGGTTAAAGTTAGTCTTTTCCACGGGGTGGTATACAATGCGGCCAATCTGAGCAGTGTAACCTGCAAAATAAAACATCGTGAGCTCGTTACAGGAAGTAAATTGGGGGGGGGGGGGGATTCTCATAACCATCTTCCGGCGTGAGAATAAGTATAAGTGACTGAATTTAAAGTATCGCTAAACACTAGAGAGTATCTTTACGCGGATAGATTAAGATCCCTCTACCATCGGAAGTGGAGTGGTCTTTATAGCCGGAAGGGAGGAGAGAAAGAATGGGCAACTGCGTTGTCAGAATATCCCTCAATCAGAGGTCCTACACGTGCTCAAGGAGTGTTGGTGAATAAAACAGCTGATTGATGGTGACCTTTGTACTATGTCCTACTATCAATGATGTGTTGTTTCCATTCTATTGGCTGGAGGTCTCTTTCACCCAGATACTCCCTTTTTGTAACCATACCTAAGACGATCTTGAAGATCAAATATTCTAGAATGTCAGAAGGAATGTTTGGTGCAAGGTGAGTCCTCCGCCATCAACATGTTCTTTAAATTTGTCCAGTCTCAGTGCTCCGCGGCATATTTGGGCCCGCCGGAGGAGGCTTGTACTTCATTCAGGTTGGACCCTATCTCTTCAACCCCCCTAGTCCATTATTTTTCTCGTATGTTAAAAGTGAGAGGAATTGTGGACTAGTGAAGCGATGGAGGAAGTTTTGTGAAGTCCCCTCATCCCGCTGTTTATCCTCCTAATGGTTGCCTTCATTCGCCTTCTTCTCCTGACCTTTAGAAGGAGACGTCTGTGGTTGGAAACATTTCTTCCACAATTCTGGCGGAAGGTAATTAGAAACATAACTTCCGCGGAGGAGACCTTGGCGGAAGGGTGTTGGATGTTTTGGCAAGTATCCTTCTGCTAAGGTGGCTTGTCAGCTGGACTTAGGTGGGAAAGTTTTAAACTTTTGGGTTTGGTGATGAGGATAAGTGCGCGTGTGTGATGGGACGTGGATACATCAGTTACTTTTTGTAGGAAGCTTTTTCGTCTGTGTCAGATGCGTGGGAGACAAACTCAGTGACACACCCAACTATAACAGACCTGACGGTTTGTTGCATATACGTTGCGCCCTTTGATTAGTCCTTTGTTTTTTCTCTCCTCAGTAACTACCCCATCGTGTTGATTGCGATGGGTATATAGCAGGTATGAAGGAGTTTTCCTATTATTCCCTTAGCTATCATTTCTTCTCTCCAAATCTCTCATAATTTTTCTCCGAAAATCGATTTCCGACCAATATTCATCTTTTACGGTATATTCTTCCGAAATCCTTTGAAGTTTTCTTCATTCATTTGCCTAGTTTCTCTACTTGCTTCAATGTCAGGTCCTTCTCATCAGGAGAATGAGAAGGGCTAGAAAAAGGCATTGACGATGGACCGCGTTGCCTGCTGATGTCGCAAGCTGACTTTCAAGTGATGGTCGAGTTGTACTGGATTGACCCGTATTTTGAGTCGGAGTTGTCGGCGCCTGGCAAGACGGTGAGGAGCTTCCCGCCTGCAAGATTGTCGTGTACAAGGATTTTTTTTCACGATCGATAACTTCCATCTTCCCAAACATGGTTCGTGCTGGCGGTGTTAGAGACACTTGGGTTGCATTTGACCCAAATTCATCCTTTGGGGACGGCGTGCCTCCGCCATTTCTAGTTTACTTGTCACTATTTGGGCGTAGCCCCGTCAGTTGACAAGTTAATGATGTTTTACATCTTCCGCAACTCCCAAGGTTGGTTCAACCTTTATGCGCGGGCGGGCGCAAAAGCCATTGCTAGGCAGGCGCCTCAAAGCCTTAAATGGAAAAGTAAGTTATTTTACGTGAATGTGCAGGTGGTTCTTCATACTATGCACTTCTTCACGGGGAAGGAGTTGCTTGAGCCCAAACCAATCCTTCACTCGGGAACAAATTAGTACGAGGCGTTGCGTGGCATGCTCTCTTTGCTCAGCCATTATCCTGAGCGAGCACTGGTAATCTTCGGCATGAGCCGCATCTAGGAGGATGCCATGTCGATGCATACCATTTTCATTGGCGAGCAAGGTAGTTGAAACTTCTGGTGACCGAAGATTCTAATTACTTTATTTTTCCTAACCGTCTAGTATCTCTACAAAGGTGAATGATTGCCTACTTCTGCTGTCGCCTTCCCCTAAGAGTGTGAAGTATCTGCACATGTGGCCCTTGGGTGCGCTGGAACAGCCTATCTTGGTGCAGGCGACCAACAATTTTATGTTCTCGCACCCATGGGTCTAGCATTGTCACCATCACGTCCACCACCGTCGAGTGTTGCTAACTATTCTGCATGTTAATAGTGTAGTGTTACCCCTAATTTCCATGGTAACAATTGGAATTAATATAATTGTTGCTTATTTTTCAGGTAGACGGTCACATATCGTTCGCTTGTCTGTCCACGGCATAAAGGACCCGCCAGGCAGAGCTGGGAAGAAGGTTGTTCCCTCCCAGGGTGGCTAGAAAAGGTCCTTGGAGTATGAGGATGAGGTGACCATCCTTGATAATCCATTTAGCTTGTCGTGTGTCCCCTCCACCAGTATTCCTGCCAAGACTTGGACTTTTGTGGACACCAACACATTCCCAGTAGTTGGGGCTGGAACCGTTATGGACAAAAACGTTCCTTCAGCCTTTCAGTTTGGAGCCGCTGTGGACACCAAGTTGTCTTCAGCCTCCGCGCCTGGAAATGTTGTGGATACAAAGATGTCCCGTTGTTTCACAAGTGGTGGTGCTTACATAGGATGATGAAAATGAGAAAGTTCTTGTTGTAAAGAAGCTGTGACTTGGCTGCATCGTCAAGCTTACGGGGCTTGTTACCTCTCTAGGTGTGTTTCTGTTATCTTCTCAATCTCCTTTCTTCTAAATTAATCTAAAAGTTTCTTGCGTAGAGGCAAGGAAACTGCTACGGGGGAAGAAACAACTATGGATGCACATGTTTCTTCGCCAATGAAGACGATAGTGGGCAGGTCGTATGAGGTGGCCCAGATGATTCCCCTTGCTGTTAGTGTTCCTATGATGAAGGTTGTGGTCAACCCGTCTGAGGTTGAAACCACAATGGAAGCATCTCGACCTATGATGGTCACAAAGACTAAGCCACTCGAGGTTCAAGAAGAGCAGCCAACAGAGAAAGAGGTGGAACATGGTCTTTTTCCTGACTTATTTTTGAAGTCACTATGTAAGTCTCCATCGAAGGATCTTTTCCTTGATGGGACGGAGTTATCCAACCGCCTCCCTTAAAACTTGGGGCGGTTGTGACCGGGAGGTTCTTTGACATGGGTCAGAAGGCAGCACAAGCGTTGGCGGCGCAGGGGGATCCAAGGTACGGTTCCAAAAGACGACTCCATCGAGGCCGACCAAAAGTATGTGCCTCGATAGAACATCACCCAAGGTGCCAATTTTGAAAATTGAGCCGTTTGTGCTGATTTTTTGGATCACTACTTTATGCCTGAGGAGCGTATAACCCGCAAGTTCCAACCTCGCGATGACCTATCCTCTGATGCTTCTTATAATGTCATTCGAGGACTTACTAGCTTGGCGGAGTTGATTCAAAAGAATCGGCTTCTTCACACTGAAAGGATTGAGTTCGATTCTATAAAAAACGAACTGAAACATGCGGTGAAGAGGTTCAAGGACGCCACTTGGAAGGAGGGTCAGGAGGCGGTGGACCACCGCCATGATTTGGCTGCTGCAAAGTAAGAGCAGAGGAAAGCCGAGGCGGACTTGGCGGAGTCCGTCCAGGAGCGCGCTAAGCGCTACCAAGAGTACTTGGATGCATGCAAGAAGAACAACGATGAACTTGTTGAAGCACGCACCAAGACTCATTATGCTCAAGCGGTCGCCACCAGACACACCAAAGACAATGCCGATCTGTGTAAGCGGATCAAGAAATTATAGACTGAGGCGGCGGTCCGAAAGGCGGACACAGGGAAGTTGGCAGACTTAGTGGCGGCTTGAGAGAAGACCATCGAGATACTAACTGCTCAAAACCACGGTCTCTCCAGTGATCATGATTAGCTGTTGAATCACGCCATTCGCAAGGTTAGTTGTTTTAATTGTCTTTACAGTTGTTGATTTTGTGATTTTGGCTAACTGTTAACTCTTATTTTCCTTATGTAGGTTTCCCTGCGAATCATTGGCGATTGTCACACTCCAACCTACAGCGGAAATTCCGGGGCATGAGCTGACTGCTCACAGCTCTCAAGGTACTATGATGCAATAATTAAATTGTAATATCTATGAATTCAAATTAAATAAATCCAACAATTGTAAAATACCAAGAACATAATCCATAATTAAGATAAGTAAAGAAAAAAAATGTAAATTTAAATTCGTGTTTCCTTCTCTCTAGCAAGCAACCCTAAGTTTCTTCAAACAATCATATCACACGGTGACCTGCATATGCGTTTAAAATACAATAATTTTGTCAACACTAGGTTGAGTGAGTAAAACACCAGTTATGTGAAATATATAATAAATAAAGAAAAATGCAAGCTGTTCCTGTGAGATAAACAATTAAGCCATATCATATAAACAAATCAACCAAACAATAAAGATAGGGATAAACCATTTCCATACAAATGGACATTGGTTACCAAGCTAGGGCTAAACCGTTGCCATAAAAATGAACATTGGTTACCAAAGATAGTCGTACGATTATACTATAAATGATAGACCTTTCCGAAATGCATTCAAATAAAGAAAGTAAGCAAATAGAAAATTATGCAATACTGATAAACACACAAGGATTGTCACACCGCAACCTACGGCGGAAATGCCGGAGCGTGAACTGATTGCTCATAGCTCTCAAGGTACCATTATGCAATATTGGACATTTTAATATCTATTAAGTTTATTCAATTAAAACCAAATATTCAATACAAATATTCAAAATCAAATAATTCACAAACAAACATATATCAAAATATAAAAGTCTTATTTATTTCTCTAACTTGAATCCTAAGTTCTATTTCAAATCTCGACATAACTTCACATTACACGATGACCTTCATATGCATTAAAAATAAAGTAGATTTGTCAACACAAGGTTGAGTGAGTAAATCACCAGATTTTCATGATTATATAATAGTAATATAAAAAGGCAAACTGTGTCAAGTAAGATAAATAATTTAACCAATGAGCAAGTAAGTAATGATGTCGGTAAGCACAATGTCAGATGAACTAAACGATGGCTAACACGACGGACATATGATCATATTAGGCTGAGAATATGTTGGACCTCTCCGACATGTATTCAAGTAAAGCATATAGCAAGTTAAGTATAAATTGTTAAACACACATGACTAAACAATTGCAAGTTTGTGTATTAAATAGTAATAAAATAAATAGAACGCATATGTTCCCAAAACGGTTAAAACTGAGTTAAAAGGGGGGAGTGAGATACTCAACTTAACAAAGGAGCTAACGAGTATAACAAAAATGAAGACGACGATTCAAGTATTGACGGTAGAGCCTAATGAAAGATTCAATGCGGAGGCAAATGTAAGGAATTGACGAATTGAGAAAAATAAATTTGAGAATTTGATAATCGATTAATATTATTCTTATAAATATATATTTATTATTTTATAGATCCTTTAAATCCTTACAACTATTTTAGCTCAAATAAATAATATTATTATATAAAAAAATTTATTTATTTAACATATATATATATATAAGTATAAAAGGTTAGTTAAATATATATATAATAATACATATTTATGTTATATAAAAAGTTAATTTAATCATATATATTATTTACAACAATATTAATTATTAAATATAATTAATTAAGCTTTAAAGAAATAAATGTTTCCAAAAAAATCAGGGGTTGGCCGGGACTCGAACCAGCGCCAGTGGCCGGCTCGCGAGTACTACGCACATCAAACAACCAGTTAGGCCAACTGCCATAGTGATTATATCCTTATAACATACATTTATAAACGCACGACTACAAAACCAGAATACATTATGAACCCTAGATCAATTAATCGGCCTAACCCGTTATAGTTAACCCAATTAACCTTAGGGTTTATGCATACTGCTCAATTGCGTACACGAAACGATAAACAATTTACCTGATATGATGTTTATTGATGGTTAATTGCGTAAGAATATGGTCGGCCAAGACGAACTCAAAAACACGATCACAACAGCATGATTATACAATTAAGAATGTGGGTTCTGTTAGCGAAGGGGAGAGGGTTCTACCTGTATGGTTAATTTCATTTTGGAGCATGTTAACATGTTTGTTCATATATGGGTCTAAGGCGATTAACAAATTACGCCAATACGTATCTTAGTTGATCTGGTTTCCTATTTAATATCGTCGACAATGTTGTTTAGGCAAGATTAAACAAACGTACGATTTGATTTCTATGTTTATTACGAGAATTAAGCAACAAGTAACTAAATGGGTACGAGTATATGGATCGAATCTTGGTTAACGGGTTGGGATCAATGTTAATGGGTTCTATGGATAATATATATATATATATATATATATATATATATATATATATATATATATATATATATATATATATATATATATATAAAATTGCACTTTAGTCCCTGGAAATTGAAGGTGGGAACAAATTTGTGTAAAATCTTAGTCTAAGATAACTATTGTATAACTTGAAAGTTATAATTATATTTTATATAAAAAATTAAACAATAATAATACAATAATAGTTAAGTAACTCAATAAACGCGATAAACTTTCCGAAACTCGAAATGGGTCGGGTTTTAATAAGAATATAGATTTTGAAAAGTCCGAGTTATTACAGTCTCCCCTAATTTAGGAAATTTCGTCAAGTAATTAGAGAATGCTATAACAACACCATTAAGTTTTTAAGAAAATAAAATTTAAAACTAATCATACTACAGAATTTTGAATAGTTGAACAAACGCTCCAAATGAAAATATGATAAGGGAACTTATATATAGGATGTATCAGCGGCGTATTCACCATGTCCTTATCATCTCTACATTCGTACCGTTATCTCAACTACTTACGATTCTATATCATGAAACACAATTATTCGGATTATGATTTCCATGCGAGGACTTTGGTAATTACGTGTCGACCCGTAATTACTTAGATCTTCGAATGGTCCACATAACTCGCCCCATTGTGTGGGTTACAAGACATTCAAAGAACTTGATGTTGAGGAAACAAACGTTTTTAGGAGTTTTAACTATAAAATTAGAAAATTACTAGTGTCTAAAACATTTTAAAAGTTGCAGTGGATATTAGTAAGACAAAGAATTTTCTAAGATATCTTTTAAACGTAGAAATATAAGTATTTAAAGTTGACAAAGATAACTTATTAATAGTTAAGGTTAATGAAATGAGTGGTGATGAATGAAAGTAAGGAAATAAGATAGAAGTAGTCTTTAATAAGCAATCTATTTAAACAAGAGGAACTTTATTCATGAGATATATGATAAAAGATAAATAGTTCGAATGGGAAATAATCCAATGCCATAAAGAGGCATTACAATAAATAATTAAGAAAAAGATAAAATAAATTAAGATGGATAAAGGGAATGGAAAATGTCTTCACGATCGTTGAGTAGCTTAATTGACGTGACTTGGGGCACCATGGGGAGTTGCATTCATAGGAGTAGGAGCAGTTGAGATAGATTGACTTGGAATAGCTTGAATGAGTTGAACTTGCATAGCAGGGCCTTGAGTAGAGTAGGCATGGTACACTTGAGCTTGCGGGTGCGGAGCTTGATAGAGTTGGGTTAGGTAAGGTTGACTTCGATTGATGGGAGGAGCTTGAAGGACATGAGATGGATAGGTTTGAACTTAGTGAGCATGGGTCAAGTAGTAGGGTGTAGTCATAGTTTGGGCTTGATAGCATGGATAAGTTGAGGGCACACATTACAAAGATGATTTGGGTCTTTAGAATGGTAGCAAGCACGAGTATTAGGGACATCGGTGTGAGCATTTAGGACGCCTTGTGCATTAGGCGGGACACGACAAGTGTTAGCAAGGTGGCTATAACGATTGCATTGGGTGCATAGTCGGAAAGGGGTTTGAGCAGAGTGATGAAAGTTACACTTGGCACATAAAGGGTGAGGTCCGGCATAGACCTTCTTGTTCGGGGTATTTTGGTTTTGGTTAGGAGGAGGTTGGTAATTGGTTGGTTAACGGCATAGGCTTTACGCTTGTTGTGGTTGTTGTCACGGTGATTGTAGTTGTTGGAAGCACGCTTGGGTTTGGCTTTAGCATCAGAAGCTGAGTCGGTTTCAGTCTTGTTGGGATTAGGCTTGGAATCCTTGCGAGACAAGGTTCCATCCCTAACATGACTGTCGGTGAGGAAAGCAGCTAGGCCCATAGCCTCACCGATGGTTAAGGGATCACGACTCACCACAGCATCACGGAAAATGTTTGGTAAACCGCGAATGTAATTCTGAATGCCACGGTTCTCGGGGGTTACAAGGTGGGGTACGATTCGGCTAAATTCACGGAAACCGTTGGAGTAGGTAGAGTAATCTCCACTATCTTGCTTTAGTTCTCATAAATTGGCTTTAGCCTTTGTAGTTCGTGATCAGGTAGAACTCCTTCTTCATTGCCTCTTTGAGGTCTTCCCAAGGCATGGCTACACCAAGTCGGATCCTTGGTTAGCCCTCAATGCATTCCACCATGTGATAGCTCGGCCCTCGAACTTGCTCGAGGCTAACTTAGTCCGTTTGACATTCGGACATTCACAGTGGATGAAAACATTCCCCATCTTTTCAAACCATTATAGCAACACTGTGGCGTTTCCCTTACCAAGAAAAATGGGGGTTTAGTGCTCAGGAAGTTGTGGAAGTCAAAATTGTTCGATGCGGCCGAAGAAGCAGATCCGTTGGAATTGTGGCTTTGGATCTGAATGATAATTGAGGGCATAGAAGCAGCAAACTACTTTGTGATCCTAGAAGCCAATAGGCGATCGTGAGAACTAGAGGAACGTTGGTGGCGATGATGATTTCTTTGTGAAGACATTCTATAAGGATAAAAAATTAAGATTTATAAGGTGAAGGGTAAGTTGAGGAAATCATTTAAATAGTAAAAGAAACTTTTATGAATAGAGAAATATCATAAGGGATAAAAGTAAAAGATTGTATGGTAGTGGTACATTGCGTAGATATTTATGAGTTGATGTAGTAAAATGTTTAATGCGTGATAACTATAAGAGGTCAGTTTAAAAAGTTAAAATTTAATTTATTGAGTTAACTTAACGAACAATTAACGAAACAAAGTTTGTGTGTTGGCATCCCATGAGCTTTCTATGGTAGTTTGAATGGCCCAACGAACTAACGAATAAAAACAACTGAGTTTGACAACCCAGGAGCGTTACATAACATTTTAACTGTCCCAACTAATTAACGAATTAACAATACAATAGAGTTTGTTGGCCCATGAGCGTTACATGGCGTTTAACCAACCAAACTAAATAACAAATAAACGAGAGGAATATGAGTAGTCGGAGCATCCCGTGAACCACCACGTATGATGAACTCCAACAAAACATAAAACAATCTGAGAAATGGATAGTAGGAGTGCCCATGGGTTCCAAGGATTTTTCACCCCACTAAACATTTAAATAACAAAACACAATAATCGGAAAAACCGAATTTAGCCACGAACCACCGTGAATTCGGTTTAAAATAACCTAAGGTGTTGGTCGTATGACAGTTGGGTTCCAGCTTTGGCCTATAAGCTCGAGTACTATGGCCAGGTTATCCTCCAGGTAAGGAATATCGTTTTACCTTGGGTTCTCAGAACCAGTTTGCCAAGGCCCAACTCATAGTACTCTCCCCCTTCCAGTTATGACAAGAACTTGTCACACTACCTAACCTTAAGGTGAAGTGTAAAAACAAAAGTAGGGAATTCTTAAGGAATTTCTAAAAAATAAAAGGAAATCTAAGTTTTGATATAAATTAATTAGGAAAAATTTTCTTTGAAGGTTGAGACATAGCCTCGGTGTTGTGTGTGTGTGCATGACAATATAATAATAATAGTTAATAATTAATAATTAATTATCAATGAAAGCCGTAAACAATTAAATGAACACATAAAGCAAACAGATAAACATGTATGGGGCTACTAAGCACGATACTAAGGCACCAATAACGGCATTCTTATACTTCGACTCTGATACCAATCTGTCACACCCCAACCTATGGTGGAAATTCCAGGGCGTGAACTGATTGCTCACAGCTCTCAAGGTACTATCATGCAATATTGGACATTTTAATATATATTAAGTTTTTTCAATTAAAACCAAATATTCAATACAAATATTTAAAATCAAATAATTCACCAAACAAATATATATCAAAATATAGAAGTCTTGTTTATTTCTCTATCTTGAATCCTAAGTTCTCTTTCAAATCTCGACTTAACTTCACATCACACAATGACCTGCATATGCATTAAAAATAAAGTAGATTTGTCAACACAAGGTTGAGTGAGTAAATCACCATATTTTCATGATTATATAATAGTAATATAAAATGGCAAACTGTGTCAAGTGAGATAAACAATTTAACCAATGAGCAAGTAAATAATGATGTCGGTAAGCACGATTTCAGATGAACTGAATGATGGCTAACACGACCGATGTATGATCATACTAGACTGAGAATATGTTGAACCTCTCCGACATGTATTCAAGTAAAGCATGAAACAAGTTAAGTATAAATTGTTAAACACACATGACTAAACAATTGCAAGTTTGAATATTAAATAGTAATAAAATAAATAGAACGCATAAGTCCCCAAAATAGTTAAAAATGAGTTAAAAGGGGGGGAGTGAGATACTCACCTTAACAGACGAGCAAAGGAGTATAACAGTATAATAAAAATGAAGACGACGATTCAATTCTTGACGGTAGAGCCTAATGAAAGATTCAATGCTGAGGCAAATATAAGGAATTGACGGATTGAGAAAAATAAAGTTGGGAATTTGATAATTGATTAATATTATTCTGATAAATATATATTTATTATTTTATAGATCCTTTAAATCCTTACGTCCATTTTAGCAGGGCCGGCTATAAGGGAGGGCCGGGTGGTCGACGGACCCCGGCCCAGCACCTCGATAGGCCCGGATTTTTTTTTAAAATTATATATATAATTTTATGAAAAATAATATGTATATATAATGTTTAAACATAATCACTCAATCACTAGTTTGGTATACTGGCAAATAGTTGTGGCTTTCAATCAAAAGGTTATGGGTTCTAATCTCATTTTAGACATTTTAACCTTATTTTTATAAAACAAAATAGTTTTTTACACAACCAAATTATAAGACCCAAAAAATTAAGGCTTATTTAAAAACTAAATTGTTTAACACAACAAGATACCCTTTTTATTAAGGCCCAAAAAAAAATTTGCCTTCGGCCCAAAAAAATTTAACTGTTCTCGGAGCCGGGCCTGCATTTTAGCTAATATAAATAATATATTTATAAGAAAATATATGTTTATGTAATATGTATAAGTATAAAAGGTTAATTATATATATATATATATATATATATAGAAAAGGGTTCAAATAAAAAAAAATTGTTTCCTAGGAATAGTAAGAGCCAATAGAATTTTTGACATTTGGCATTAAAACAATGGTGAAAGAACAATTATAAGAAACTATGTCGGTTATAATGGTGAAAAAGTAATTGTAGGAAACTATGACGGTTTTTTGTAATTTTAAATCTCAACCATTGATTGATATGACCCAATAGCTATGATTTATTCCTAGTCTTCCTAGGAAACTACTTGTTTTTAGGATAACCCTCCCATATATATATATATATATTGCATATTTATGTTATATAAAAAGTTAATTTAATCATATATAATCGGTTTTTATTTATATAAATCTTAAGTATTTAAACAAGTTTTATTATACACACGCACATAAGGTTTTTAATAAGGATTTGAAAAAACGAATTAATATCGTTTCAAACAAAATAATAATTAATTACAATATTTATATTATTTATAACAACATTAATTATTAAATATAATGAATTAAGCTTTAAAATAATAAATGTTTCCAAAAAAATCAGGGGTTGGCCTGGACTCAAACCCGAGCCAGTGGTCGGCTCGCGAGTACTACGCACATCAAACAACCAGTTGAGCCAAATGCCATAGTGATTATTTCCTTATAATATACATTTAGAAACGCACGGTTACAAAACCAGAATACATTATGAACCCTAGATCAATTAATCGGCTTAACCCGTTAAAGTTAACCCAATTAACCTTAGTGTTTATGCATACTGCTCAATTGCGAACATGAAATGATAAACAATTTACCTGATATGATGTTTATTGATGGTTAATTGCGTAAGAATATGGTCGGCCAAGACGAACTAAAAAACACGATCACAACAGCACGATTATACAATTAAGGATGGGGTTCTGTTAGCGATGGGGAGAGGGTTCTACCTGTATGATTAATTTCATTTTGGAGCATGTTAACGTGTTTGTTCATATATGGGTTTAAGGCGATTAACGAATTATGCCAATACGTATCTTAGTTGATCTGGTTTCCTAATTAATATCGTTGACAATGTCGTTCAGGCAAAATTAAACAAACGTATGATTTGATTTCTATGTTTATTACGAGAATTATGCAACAAGTAACTAAACGGGTACGAGTATATGGGTCGAATCTTGGGTTAACGGGTTGGGATCAAGGTTAATTAGTTCTATGGATAATAATATATATAAATTGCACTCTGGTTTTTAGAAATTGAATGTGGGAACAAATTTGGGTAAAATTTTAGTCTAAGATAACTTTTGTCATAACTTAAAAGTTATAAGTATATTTTATATAAAAAATTAAACAATAATAATATAATAATAGTTAAGTAACTCAATAAACGCGATAAACTTTCCGAACCTCGAAATGGGTCGGGTTTTAATAAGAATATAGATTTCGAAAAGTCCGAGTTGTTACAAGGATAAACAGTCACGGTTGAGTATTATATAATATAAAAATGTCTAGTTACGCATATGTCCCCAAAAAGGTAAAATAAGTAAAAGAGAGGAATGATTTACTCACCTTAGCAATAAGCAAAATATTAAATGCGTTAAGGATAGTAACAGAATAACGCCACGCTCAAGATGTATCAACGGGGAAAATCCCTAAGTTGTAAAAATCGAGAAATATTACGAATAATAAATAGACAACAGATAATCGAGACTTAAACGGATATTTGCATTAATAGTTAAATCCAAATTATTATTTATTTAAAATCGTATTTTTAATTAAAAGTTATGGGTATATAATAGTAGTGTATAAAAATACATTTGTTTATAACATATTTGTACCAATAAATATTTGCACATAATACTTAACAATTATATTATATTTTTAATATAGTTTAATTATGTATATTTAAATTAGAACTCTTTTAAATTTTTAATATTAAAAATACTTAACAATTATATTATATTTTTAATATATTAATTAAGTTATAAATATATATTTTAGATTAAAACTGTATTAAAATCTTTATTATAAAATATTTATCACTTTTAATCAAGGGTCGGAAAAACAACGAGTTAATATGCCGAGTTTTATAAAATACTGATTAATTAATATAATTATAAGATTCATAATATAGTTTAAATGATTAATATATTAAATATAATGATTAAAAGGCCTAATACCAAAAAAAAAAAAAAAGAAACCAAACGGGCTGGGGGTGGGGTGTTCGAACCCGCACCCCTTAGCCGCACATGCGACATAGACCAAATGCACCAGCCACTCAGGCTGGTGTCTCACACGTTAAATCCCTTGAAACAAAAATATATAACCAGAAACAGATTTCAACCTAAATACACATAAACCTCAATGAAGTCAATTCGATAAACTGCTATACCATTGATCGATTGAGGTCAGGGTTATTGAAGCATGGATACAGAAGAACTCAACAGTATAAATTATTACCTTAATCGATGTCTAAACAAGAGTTAATTGACGTAACAGTAGCCGGCCTAAACTGGATCAAGAACGGATACTCGAAAAATGGTTTAATCAAAATAAATAAATATAGGGGTTCGTACGTTGAGGGTTTAATGATCATGACTGAAAGTTTAATTTCATTATTATAAACGATTAAATGTATATTTATTTAGGGTTAGGGTCGGCTAAGACGCAAATGGTAAAATGAATCCACGAGATCGAGTTAACTCAATTAACATGTCGGTTAGGCCGCAGATGGTATGTATAACGCGAATAAAAATTCAATTTCCATAAAGATTGCGAAACTTGAAGTCCAATACGCGAATTTGTATATCCGGGTATGATAAACTGGTCAAGGGTTGGAGTTTGGATCTAGGTATGGTTTAACAAAATCAGATGGTTTGTAATTTGCTCATTAGTCCCTGGAATTTGAAGGTGGAAGCATAAAGGGGTAATAGTTTTAGTTTTGGTTGTTTTTGCCAAAACTTAAAAATTATAATTATGTATTATATAATTAATTAAATAATAATATAATATAGTTAGTTTACTCGATAAATGCGCTAAAATTTCTCGAACACGAAATGGTTCGGATTTTAATAAAAATATAAATTTTGAAAAATCCGAATTATTACAGCGATGAGGCCATGACGCAAAGCGTTGGGCTCCTTGTGACGGAAGCTCAACATGTGGGACACAAGACGGGGTTTCAAGTGGCCCTTATGCATGTGCAAGACTAGATTCCACTAGAACTCTACTCCTTCCACAATGTTAACATCGACGCCGAACATTGAGTTGTGGAGGCAGAGTATGATTCCTTTTCGTTTCCAATTCTGTCAACCATCACCTAACTTGCTAAGAAAGAAATGGTGTGCAGAAGTTACGCGCGCATTTGGAGCGAACAAGGGCGAGCACATCTCTGCATCAGCTGGTTGTGACGATGGTGATGCCTCAGAGAATATCATCGTGGAAGGAGAACATGAGGAAGGGTATGTTGATTATGAGGCTTCTCCCCGCCATGGTTAGTTTTTGGAAAATATTACTATCGTACTTATGTAAATTTTCTAGATGACGAATGTTGGTATCCGCATTTGGAGCGAACAAGGGCGAGCACATCTCTGCATCAGCTGGTTGTGACGATGGTGATGCCTTAGAGAATATCATCGTGGAAGGAGAACATGAGGAAGGGTATGTTGATTATGAGGCTTCTCCCCGCCATGGTTAGTTTTTGGAAAATATTACTATCGTACTTATGTAAATTTTCTAGATGACGAATGTTGGTATCCGCATTTGTATTTATATTTTTTGTTAAAGAAGTGAATGTTTCCATCTCTCTTTATTGTTTTTTACCTTTTTGCATTGATAGATATGGTTGTTCTCTAACTGTGTGACACCAATGAGTATCATAAACAGCGGAGTATCATATTTATTGATAATAGTATGTCCCTTGGCCCGTTTATACATAAAATGAAATCGATTTACATATAACACTTCCCCAGTTGCACCACGTTCCAAGTTCTTGGAACTGGCGTGCCATATAGTTTTTCCAACGCGTAAGCTCCTTTGCCTAGGACTTTATATATTTGATATTATCCTTCCCAATTTGGCGATAATTTTCCATAAGGTTGGGCGTTGGATGCTTCATTGTTGCAGGGGATGTAATCTCCCACGTTAAACTCACAAATCATTACTCTGGCGTTGTAATATTTCTAAAGATGGCGCTTGTAATTGAGTTCATGCATGACAACTAGCTCTCTTCTTTCTTCAATGGGCCGTTGTTCGTCATTATTTTCTTCCGCGAACAAAACGCCCAAAGAGGGTAAAAAAATTTCGGCAGATCCCATTGCTTCTGTGTCATAGGTTAGAATTAATGGGTTCTCCGCGTTACTCGTTTTCCTTTGTGTTATGAGGGCTGAAAGAACATGCGAGATTTGATACACCCAGCTAGACTTGTAATGGTCTAGCCTTCGTTTAATTCCGTTGACAATGCTAAGATTGACGTGTTCGACTTCCTCATTGCCTTGCGGATGTGCAACGGATGTGAAAGTTTGAGTGATTTGTATGTAAGGCCCCGTTACCGGTGCCGTACACTGGACGTTGGATTTACTCATAAACACAGTTCTCAAAATCAGAGTTAATTAAAACATTACGCAAAATATAAAACTTTCATAAACATTACATAATAATTCATAACATATCTTAAAACATTCTTGTCTTTCAAAATTAAAACATTAAATATAAAACATCATGTGTCTTCAGATGACAGACTCTTATTCTTTTGTCATGTGTCCCCGCTCAAGCCAGCTGTCTCATCCTACTCACATGCTTGCATACTAAAAGTCAGCTACGCTGAGTGAGTTCTAGTTAATCACACATCATATAATACATATACTTACCTTCAATTATGCATCCGAAGATACATAATAATTACTTACTAATTTACTTTCATTACATAATTTCATACATACGTTCATACTTTATTACTTTCATATTATATAGTTACTGTCCTTTTCTATCTCAGATATTATTAGGACATGATCCCTCTTTCCTTGTCTATCTCAGATATTATTAGCGTCTGATCCCTTTCTTGTCTATCTCAAATATTATTAGGGTCTGATCCCTCTTTTCTTCTCTATCCCAGATATTATTAGGGTATGATCTCTTTCTTATCTATCTTAGATATTATTAGGGTCTGATCCCTTACTTCTTCATCTTCGTATATTCTGTCTTTACATACCCGTAACATACATATACTTTCATTAATCATTTATACATACTCATATGTTGTACACACACACACACATATATATATATCATACACATTCATCTTTCATATACGTACATCCCTTGTTAATACGTGCAATATCCGAAGATCGTTCACGTACCGACAAGCTTTCATTCACATTCATAACATAATATCTATCACTTAAATCATACATGGCATACACTTACCATTTAAGGTAAGTATATTAACTATCACATCGAGTATGCACACAGCCCCGAAAACATAACAAGGAAATGGGGCTAGAAACTCACCTGAATGCGGTTACGTTCATCGTTTACAGTTATTCCTTTCTTTAGCTGAGCGCGACTAATTGTATAACAATTACACGTATCAATTAACTATCACTACCTATGTCGCGTTTCAAGTTTAATTATGACCCCTCAACGAACGAGGGTCGGGGGGGAAGCGGGGTTCTAGGGGCGTCAACCCATAGCAGGGTCCAAGGGGCAGATCCCCTGGCTGGGGTCGAGCTGGTACTAAATATCTGGAATTATATCTCTCGCTCCGGTGGTAACCCCGGAAGATCATCAGGGAATATTTCTGGGTAGTCACACACGTTAGGAACATCTTTCATTTCTTTTGTCTCGCCGTAGCATTGAAAACATACGCCAGGTAGGCACCACACCCTCGCCTTAACAAACCCTTGGCTTTTATCATTGAAATGACATTAAGCCCGAGAACTTTCCTTATCACCATAGACCGTCACCGCACTACCATCCATGGAATTTAACCTTATTATCCTACTCTTACACACTATCTGAGCCTCATACTCAGACAATTAATTCATTCCCAAAACCACATCGAACCCTCCTAAGGTCATAACATACAAAGTAACGGGGAACTCATGTCCTTCCAACTCTATCTTACAGTCATTAACCATTTTCATTATTTTAACCAAGGTGTCACTAGAAGTTTCTATTATAAAAGTTTCAGACACTCAGCAACATTTCATTTTAGCTAACTTACTAAATGGAGTGGCTACGAAACTTTGTTCGCACCTGAATCAAACAATACTGAAGCGGATATACCGTTTACTAGAAACGTACATGTGACAACATCTGGAATCTGCTTGGCTTGTTCCAGGGTTAATATGTAAGCTCTGGTCCTCGGCCTAGTCTGATCAGCATCATTCTTTCCACTCCCTCCAGTCCCACCATCGATGCATTCCTTAGCAAAGTGGCCCGGCTTACCGCACTTCTAACATGCGGGTTTTGCAGTACAGTCGGGAGCATAATGTCCCATATTTCCACACTTATAACAGGCATTCGATCCCAGCCTGCATTCTCCACCATGAGCCTTACCACACTTATAGCAAACATCAGATCCTTTGCACCACTTGCACTCACCCCCATGCATCTTTATACAGGTCTTACACGACCTCCTTTCCCAAACTCTCGGCTGCTTGTTCTTAGGGTTCCACATTTGAGTACCGGGTCGTTTAGTAGGAGCGACCCATTTCTTATCTTTCTTCTCATCCGCCACCACATCATTTGCCGACAAGTTATCGTAAACCATTTCTGTGAGCCCTACAGCAGAATCAAAAGTACCATGTCTACTAGCCTTGACCAAGACGGGAACATTATGCGGCAGTCCCCTCTAATTCATTATGCAATCTTCCTTAATTCGTTATCTGGTTCGTTATCTTAACACAGCGAATGACGAGTAACGAATCACCTGATTTGTTATCTTAATATAACGAATTGGTGAGTAATGAATCTCCTAATTCATTATCTTAACATAATGAATTGGTGAGTAACGAATCACCTGATTCGTTATCTTATCATAGCGAATTGGTTGGTAACGAATCACCTAATTCGTTATCTTATCATAGAGAATTGGTGGGTAACGATCACTTGTTTCGTTTGTCATAGTGAATTAGCATATGTTCTCATCCAGATTTTGACTCAAGGTCAAAGTCAAAATCAGTAAGAACACAGAACAGTCAACAGGTGTAGGATTTCCAATTAAATCCTCATTTCATGATAAAATAACAAACCCTAACCATTCATTCATCCAAATATTCGGGTTTATATGATGCGGTTTCCCAGTACACGAACCCGATTGTTCATATTAACAATTAACCTATCTATTGTTAACGAATTTCAGTGAGATTTGTTGCGTTGGATTCGTTTTTACCATACTCAAACAGATCTATGATTTCTAGACTAGATCCGGACTTAAATGAACAAGTTCTCGTTATAAACATACCGTAAATGAGTCGGATTACGAACACGGTCTAGTCTTGATGTTGTTTTGGTTCATCACAACGTTCTAGCACCAACGGGTTCGGGTTTCCGCCTTCGGATCTTGGCTCGGGATATAGGATGGTGTTTGTGTGTGTTTTTCAAGGTGTAGGCTATGGTGTAGAGATGGATAAAAATGGAAAGGTTTAGGGTTTGAGGGGTATTTATACTCCCTTAAGCCCATGGACCTAAGGCCCATTCCATTTCTTATTCCGTCTTCTAAAGTCCAAGCCCATCCTCTTAGAATTTATTATCTAAATCGATACACGAGACATTATTGCATAAACGAAATTCTCTTTAATTATTATAACCAAAAGTAGGATGTTACATTGCAATTCTGTAAGCCATGCTTTAACATGTTGGTCTGCGAATTACATTCCCTTGTCACTGAAAATGTTTATGGGTAGGCTAAAACGACAGATGATGAACTCCTAGATGAACTCCTAGATGAACTTTTTTATGCTCGCGGCGTTGACAGTAGCTAATGGATTGGATTATATTCATTTGGTGAAGTAGTCGATGGCAATTATCAGAAACTTCACCCGCCCAGACGCTTCTAGAAATGGACCCATTATGTCAATGAACCACTTCTGAAATGGCCAAGTGGTTGTGACTGGTATCATGTCATTTCTTGGGCGAAGGGTATTTTGCGTATGGCTTGAGTCGCATTTGTAAATCTGTTTTTCGGCGTCGAGTGCACGCTAGGCCAGTAATACCCTACGTTCATGATCTTAGTCACCACCATGCGTGGGCCTGCACGTACTCCCCAAATGACTTCATATATTTCCGTTAAAAGGTAATTCGCGTCTTGTGGGTCTACGCAGTCGAGGAGTGGACCTGAGTAAGATTGCCTGATAAAATACCATCATTCATTTGGTGATTAAGCGATTTATGGCGTACCTTCCTAGCCTTCGCTTTGTTGTCCAGTACGATGCCGGCGGATAGGAAGTTGACGCTTGGTGTCATCCTGGATGCTTTGCCTGTAGTGATGACACATGTTTCTCTTGTGGAAACTGACGAGGGTGCTGAGGACTTCAACGCAGATATCCTTCGCCAAGTGCTCGAAGCTTACTGATGCTAGTTTGCTCAGTGTATCAGCTGGTTTGTTCTCACAACGCTTTATATGCATAACCTTGCATGTGAGAAAACCTTGCATCAGTGCCTTGGCTTGACCAAGATACAAAGTAGTTTTTCATCTTTGGCTTCATATAGCCCATTAATTTGGCTTGAGACCAGCATGGGATCCACGTGGGCTTCCAAATGCTGGGCGCCGAGTTTCTATGCGATCCTTAGGCCTGCTAAGAAAGCCCTGTATTCCGCCTCATTGTTTGTACTTTTGAATTTGAGGTGGATGGCGTATGTTTTCATGGCCATAGGGATTGGTAAGTCTCAGTATGACACATGTGCCTTCATAATTTGAAACTCCATCAGTGTAGAGACTCCGAATGTTCTTCCCATCCTGTGCCGCGAGAGGTTCTAGCTCCAAACGACATTCTTCTTTCTTTACCGTGGGTACTTCTGCGATTAAATAAACAAGCACCTGACCTTTAATCGCAAGTCAAGGCTTGTATTATATCGCATGTTCTCCCAATTCTATAGCCCACTTTGTGAGTCTGCCTGAGAGCTCGGGTTTGAAAAGTACATTTTGGAGTTTGTAATTAGTTAGGACAATGATTGTGTGTACTTGGAAGTACCGGGGCAACCTCAAGGAAGCTTGGACCAATGCGAGTATTAGCTTCTCGAGAGTGGATTATCTGGTCTCTGTGTCGGTAAGTGTGCGGCTGACAAAGTATATGGGGTTTGCACTATGTTTATATCTACCATTAGTGCAACGCCGACCACCCTGTCAGAGACGGAAATTTATGGCGTTAGCGCCTCCTTCGAAAGTGGTGCGGTCATGGTGGGGAGTTTCGATCAGTCGAGACTTGATCTCTTGGAATGCATATTCCGCCTTTGGAGTCCAGCGGAACTGTGTCATCTTGAGGCATGTGCGTAGCGTTAGCGCCTCCTTCGGAAGTAGTGCAGTCATAGTGGGGAGTTCGATCAGTCGAGACGTGATCTCTTGGAATGCATATTCCGTCTCTGGAGTCCATCAGAACTGTGTCATATTGAGGAATTTGCGGATAGTGGACACGAATTGGAATGACTTATCAGTGTGGTTCGCAAGAAACTTGTTTAATGCCACAAGGTGCCATTCAACATTTGCACCTGTTTGATGGTGGCAGGTGATGACATCTTGACCATGGCCCCCATTTTTTTAAGGATTGGCCACCCATGTCTATTAGAGGATCGCGCGTATGATGCTTGCATCCAAAAGCTCCTGGTGTTATTCGCTACATACCTGGTATGATTCGGCCCCTATTTCCTTCTTTTTTTTGCACAACTGGCGTGAAAATTGTGTTGACTTTTAGCTGGTGTTCACCATGGATCTTAGAACTCCCTTCATGTCGGTGTGTGTCCAGGCGAATACGTTAGCATTGCTGATGAGAAGCCTTTTCAATGCTAGGTGGTTGGGACCAGAAATCATTGATCCTATAATGACAGTTTGTTCGGGGTATTTCCCATTGAGAATCCACTTTTCTTGCTCCGCCTGGGGATATGTTTTTACCACATTAACTAGAGGCGTTTTTGTGCTTGCAACAAGACATTCACGGTTGACGTGTATCATCGCCACTCTGGTGGGGTGGGTACAACTTGTATGCCATGCACCGTGGAGGGATTGGCGTTGAAATCTTCAATCGCCTCCATTCCCAAGATAATGTCATAACTTGGATGTGGACCCTCCATGATGAGAAAATCAACATCCTTAATTCTTGAGTGTTTCTCGTCTCTAAGTGTAACGAGGAAAGTGAGTTGTCCCAATGGGTGTTCAATGCTCTGGTTAAACCCCATAATGACACATTTACCAGTTTGATATGGATTTTATCTTCATTGTCCAGAAAGTCAAAACATTGTCTGTTCATGATGTTAGACTTTGCCTCGGTGTCGATGAATAAGCAAGAAGTTCGGTAGTGACCGAATACCGCAATGATGAAAAAAATGGGCTTTTTTATTGGCTCCGCCATTCACTTGTTGAAAAAAGACTTGTTCTTCCTTCCACGCCTCGTACTCCACCTCTGGTCGCTTCTTCCTGCGGAAGCCGCCTTGGATCTTGTTAGCATGGAGATCCTTGATTTTCATGTTTAGTCTCCTGCCTTCAAAACCAACAATCTTCATGCCTCCGTCGCAGATTGTTTTGACCAAGTATTCAAGCTTTCCATTATGTACGTACCCTTTGATGGCGTCCTTGAGGTTGTCACTCTCATCGGTGATATGACCATTAGCTTCGTGGTGCCTGCAATACTTGGTCGTAATCACATTGTTCCGCGGCTTCAGAGGATGCAGCTTCTTGAATTAAATGCCTTCAAAGAGCATGATCTCTGCATGTTGTTTGCTAAGTGGCATCCATATTTCTCTTTGATGGTGAGCCGGTTGCTTACCTTTTTGCTTGATTAGTGGGTGAGCGACAGAGGATGACAAATCCTGGTTTATTCTTGACCTGGTGGATTGAATCTTCCTCATATAATTTTTTCCTTGGTTGAGATCGGTCCGCCATCATTCAGCAGAAGGTATCTCCCAAGGCTCCTCTCTATGCTCGCACAATGCTTTGTCTCAGACATGATTTCATCCCAACTTTGAGGAATGCCATCACGGCCAGTGAGGTGCGAATGAGGTCATCACATCGCACGTTCTACCTGAAGGCTGCACATGAGGTCCTCGCCGATTCCACAAATGTTGAGTCCCTCTTTATTAAAACGGGTGATGTATTTTTTGATTCATTCATTGTCCCAGTGGGTGACATTTAGAATATCTGGTGGGTAGATTTCATGGAGCCTATGTTGGCTAAAATGCTGGGTAAACTTGTGTGGAAGATCATCCCAGTCAACGATGTGCCCCGGCAACATGCACTCTGACTAGATCATGAAAGTACGATGGTTTGTCCGATCAAGATGACCATCTACAAACTTATATCTTCGCGGGTGTGGTCCTTGGATGGACCATGCCCCTGTGGTGTCACATGTTCACATTGACACTAGTCAGCGCCGATATTTTTGGGTTCTCGCGGGCAGTCCTACTTCCACGATCTTTCTGACGAACTTTGACTTTCCCACCACGATGGCTGGCCAGTAAGGTTTAGGGAAGTCTACATTCGTGTCAGGGTGATATTCGATAACCTTTTTGTTAAGCATATCGTTGGCGTGTGACTTGTCGGAGTCTCCTCATCACTCGCTTCATAATCAGGGTCATCCCTGACTGAAGATGTGGTATAGAGTGAGCGTTGCGGCCGCTGTTGATAGCCTAGTTGGCTTCCATCTCATCAACCACGTTGAGTACGAGCGGAGGGAGACTTCGTCACTTGATTCCTTCAAAGAGCTGACTCATGTTCATTTTCTTCCTCGTCTTGGTCATCTCATTCGTTGCCACTCAAAGCCCCGCCAAACAAGGTTCGAGGTTGTACTCCGCCGGGGGTGAGCCTCTTTTGTAATATTGCCATTAACTTCTTTTGCTTAGCTTCCCAGCATGCCATGAAACTTGGTGAAAGTGAGGGAGGTTGTTGGCATGGGTGAAGCCCTGGTGTTGCTCGTGATGGTAAGGTTAGGTAGAGGGTTGGAAGCGTTAGCAATGCCCTCCGTGTTGTTTGTAGCGGTGTCTTGCACCGGATTTGTCCCTTGTTGACCAAATGATGTTTTTTCCGTCAAACGGGTAGGTGCTTTATCATTAATTTCAACCAATGATTTGAAATTTTCTAAAAAAAGCTTGATCTAGAAAAATGTACGGATGGTCTCAATAAAGAAACACTAATTCAACACTCGGTCTAATTACTTAGCCCTTAGGTTAAAGTTAGTCTTTTCCACGGTTGGTAAACAATGAGTCCAATCTGAGCGGTGTAACCTGCAAAAATAAAACATTGTGAGCTTATTATGAAAAGGATATTGGGGGGGTGTCTTTTCATAACCATCCTCCGACATGAGAATCATCCTCCGACGTGAGAATCAGTTTGGTGACTGAATATAAAGTATCGCTAAACACTAGAGAGTATTTTACGCGGAGAGATTAAGATCCCTCTATCGTTGGAAGTGGAGTGATATTTATAGTTAAAAGGGAGGAGAGAGGGAATGGGTCAGCTGCATTGTCAAAAGATGCACCAATTAGAGGGCTTGCACGTGCTCAATGAGAGTTGGCGAATAAATTAGCTAACTGACGGTGCCTTTGTACTATGTATTACTATCATTATATGACGTGTTGTTGCCATTCAGGCTGAAGGTCTCTTTCGTCCAAATACTCCCTTTTTTGTGTCATATCTAGAACGATACTGAAGGTCGAATATTCTAGAATGTCAAAGGGGATGTTTGGCGCAAGGTGGGTTCTCCGCCATCAACATTTTCTGTAATTTTGTCCAGTGTCAGTGCTCCGCGGCAGATGTGAGTCCACCGGTGAAGGCTTGTACTTTCTTTAGATGGGTTTAGGACTCTTATGTGTTATAACTTTATATATTTATCCTAGTAATTAATATATGTGGTCATATTTTTCACGTTAGTAAGCCTTAATAAAATTTGCGTATGTTTTGAAAACAAAATAATAAATTACAAGAAAATAACTGTTAAAAAGGAAATTCTTTAGAAGTTACGTACTTATAAACGCGTGTTTGTGTTTCCCTTAAAAGAGAAGTGAGAAGGTGGTTATAAGCTATAAGCTAAAATGAGTTGTCTTGAAGAATCTTATCCTACATATATGCAGGTTGTGGGAAAAAGAAGAAGGCACGATATTATTGTCGTTGGTTTTAATTGCACTTATTTTTTTTATTTATATATTTTTGTTTAATTGATAAAGGTGTCATCATCATACTTACTTATCCACCACTCTCTTTAGTATTATATAATTTTGGGCAGTCCTGTACCAGCTATGCATGCTAATCAATCATAATTGAATTTCATTAAAATTATAACTCACTTAATAGAGAATGAGAATATTATATATTAATTAAACGATCATTGCTACGTCTAAAGTTATGCGACAGACTGAGACAACTAAAAGAATTCTAATGGGTTTAATTTTATTTTTTCTTGTCACTAGTTTATATATTTTAACTTCCTGTGTTTCTTATGTCCCGAAGCTGGAATTAGTTACCTTACCGTTCTTGCAATATAAGGAATGAGTTTTGGAGTGCAAGTGAAGTTAATTATAGGGTAATTATAGACACATCAGGGGGAAAATCAAACATCCATCGAAGAGAAGCAAATGACCTACATGAGATCCACTTATATTCATCGTTGTAGGAATTGGGTAAAGGAAGGGCCAAGAAAGGGGGGACAACACCTGAGCAAAATTTACAATGTTACAAAGAACTTCAAGAAATTATAGCTATTCTTAGATTAGACGAATTATCCGAAGAAGATCGTTTAGTGCGGTGTGTACAAGGCCCGCGGACGGATTCACAGTCGTAAATTGACGCCAGTTTCAAAAAAACGTAATCCATAACAACCTGACCCTGATACTTCTCAAGGAAAATACACATTGGTTCCTAAGTTGACAGAATTAATTATCAAGTTTTGATTAACTATCTTAATTGATTTTATTGTTTTATTTGTGTCATAGTTATGGTCTAAATATGCTTATGTTTAGCTACACATATCAAGTCATGATAAGGGTGGTACGTAATCAAGTATTAAGTTATTCTCTTGGTTAATAGAATTGAAGAGTTTATTTCAAAATTAATGGTTTACTCAAATCCATTTATATTAGTACACTAAAAAACATTATATTTCTCATCTCATTCCTCATCTTCATATCTATAATTACACTAAAAACACTACATTTCTGTCTACTGTTTAATTAAATAATATTTTTTATGCCTTTATCATTACAGTTTTCTCTCTACTCTACTCACAACCAATTCAATAAATATTAAAATAAATAGGGGCAAACAATGTTCCCCAAATTTACAAAAAGTCACTACATTTCTCTCTCCACCCTATAATTTACACTCATAATTACTCACAACCTCACCCCATAATTTACAAACTCCCCACACATAATTATAGGGGATGGGATGTGAATGCTAATGTGTATAAAAACTATGAAACTATTAATGATCGATTTGGACTGTTTAATGATTTTAAACTAAATGGTGAACACCATTAATACCAATTGTTGGCCACGCATTGATATATAATATTACTAGGTTAGGAACTCGTGTATTACACGGGTTGGACAATAAAAAACGGTATAATTGATAAGTCTTTTTAAATACATTATATGATTAAATTTACGTATTATATATAATAATGAAAAATGAAAGGTTCATAAATTACTAAAACTACAAATAAGTTGCAAATTTTATATATACAAATAAATTATTACAGTTATACTGAAACATTAACAAAGCATACGTTGTATAGCAACAAAGCATATACAAATCATATACAATTTTTTTTATTTGAACTAATTGCTAGTTTCCCTAACCAATGATGAAGCCATCTGATGCCCAATTATTGCTTTTACTATTACCTGCAATTCACAGCAAAAAATAACCAAACTAACCATGATTTAATACTCAACACTTGTCTTATTCATTCAGTTCGATTTGTACATTCATAATCAGTCAAATAGATCGAAATAGAGAGAAAAAAGGAAATAAAGATTGGCTAAATTTATTTCAGCTCGATTTCAAAATAATAAGGCTTTTGTATTTATATATGACACCCATATTGCTAATCAAAATACTGGACAAGGAGTGTTCTGGTCCAACCGGTCCATACGAAATTAGTCACTTTGACCTTCTACCCAACCCGTTTATGTTTTTTATCTTGTAAATAGGGTTTTTTGGTCAAAATAACCTAGAATAATCTGATCAATTATTGCTAGTTTCCCTACCCAACCCGCTTATTCTACCCAACTCGCTAATGTTTCTGATAACATCCAAATTTGTCACTGACAAAGAGGATCTATTGCAAGCAACTTGGAATAAAATATAAACCAAGAGTCAATATACTTCAGGTTTGTGAGAAGAGTAAAAATATGTCATTTGGGCAATCATAATCAATAAAAGGGGTGATGCAATAAACATGACTTTATAATATGAATCAAACTCTTTTAGTTGTAATCCATGATAAGGCTAGATTAGGAATGAAAGAGATAATGATAAGGCTATATAAGGAATGTTTAAATCTTGATTAAATTTTAGTTTTTATTTAATATATTAAATTAGAGATTATATGTTAATACATGAGGGTATCACTTGACAAACTATTAGGCCAACTAAAAGGTTTGTGGTTCAACCAACATTTTTGTTTATTATAATAGTAGATCCATAAATCTCTTCCTCCCTCTATAGGCGCATGTGGTTTTTATTCTTCTTATATAAAAGGGTGTCGTATCGTAGGTGGGCATGACGAAGAATGCCACACTCCCTATGAAAAAGCAACATATGGGATGATCGTCAAATTGGCCTTATTGTTGGCATCTACATGTACATGATGGTGGAAAGTTAATACACACGCACTATAATTTAATAGTAAATTCTATAAAAGCATTCATGGTATCTTTGACGGCACTCTTTTGTCATCATAACTGCTATATGCACTTTATTCGTTGGCTCATCATAACATAAACAAGCGTTACAACTTTTTTAACTCAAGCGAACAAACATAACAGAACTATACATCCCACTAGATGCTAATAACCCCTCGCCATGGGAGTATGAACTTCACCACCTTTAAACAAGTTAGCAAGTAGGGTGGACTGGTGGTTAAACCGAGATCTTCCGATTTGTTTCGTACTTGTGCCGTTGTTTACGCCATCTTGGTTGCTAATAGTTTGCTAATTAATATTGTTATACCTGTTTGAATAACGAGATAATCAATATTTGTCAGGTTAGTTACACTTGCTTTCTTAGGTGGTTACACTTAATTAGAAGGTTAATGAGTTGGTTGATTGCTAGTTTTTTTTATAAACATCGAAATTTTTATTAATATTTAACACAACCCAAACTACATCTGGATAATGGGTAAGCGAGCAACAAGCTGCGCCGCTATCCCCTTTTGGATCGCAAAGTCTATTCTACTAAATATCAATCCTTGGTTCCTCGGGCTATGCGAGTCACTGTCGACCACCTTCTGCACCCGCTCTAAAAAGCGAACCGAATCGGGAGCTAGGGTTCCAAATGTGTCGAAGGCAAATGGAATGAACACGTGCTGATTCTCCAAACACATCGCCTCATGCTTAGCAACCTTCTTAGATTCCGCTCTCAAAATTGTCTGCCACGGAACGAAGTCACTGTCTCTCAGCCCCACCAATGGGGACACCCCAGTGAGGTCGACACACGCATGCTTACCACCTGCCCAACCAAACACAAGAACGTCCGAAGGACGCAGTGTAGATCTTCCCTCTCTCGGATCTGTCAGAAAGTTAACAGGTGCCTCTTCTTTAGCTGAGATCCCGGCACGCCTAAGCACATCCCATAAGACATCCCTAACCCAGTCGTGACGATACTTGAACCCCTGCAATTCCTTACAGTGGAGGGCATGCTCACCAAATTTATCAAAACAGGCTTTTTTACAAATGTGACATGATTCGTCTGGAGGGAAAATAGGAATCATGAGCCGGTATTTAAGGATGGCTCTGTATTCAACTACCGACATCCGTTACCCAAGATCTTCAATGGGCACAATAGTCAAAAAATCTTGGGCATGAGCCCCCTTGAGACAAGCAAAAACTGCCTTTTGTCTCGGAGTCATATCGAATCGCTCCTCCAAATCATGTACGTGTTTACCAAAAAGAGCACTCGCCAAGGTTTGTTGCGGTTTCTTGCAGGCGGTCTCCTTATAAGTAAAACTGCCTAGATCAAAGCCCGTGAGAGTTGTTTCAATATTACCAAGTGCAAGGGAGTAGTCAGTATCTACCCCCATAACACCAGCGTTTCGCAAGATGCGGTCCTGCAATTTCCACGACTGGGCCCTAGAAGCTACAAAGGCATATGCGGAGACATCCACAGCCGAGAAAATTCCTAAGCCACCGCAACGCATAGGGAAGGAAGCCAACCTCCACTGGAGGTCCCCAAAATGCGGTCCTCCACACACAATAATATCTTCAATTGCCCCCCCCCCCCCCCCCCCGCAGGCCCGCATCAAATATGGCCACAACCTCTCTGACATGTTCAACTTGACATGTCCGGAGCCCAAACACTAACTTAGCAACCCCCATGCACGAACGCAACAAAAGGAGCTCACTTTGGGGGTCCCTAAGGTCCGGCAGGCATTTCTAAATTCAAACGCCCCTAAAGCTCTTTTATTTTCCAAAGACCGAATAAACCCCGCATCCCGACTAACCGCTCCCCCCCCCCCAGGAGTTTAACTCCCCTCACAGGCCTGCTAATCTCGCTATGGAATAAACCCGACACATTCTTCGAACCATTGCATGACGGCCAAAAAATCTTCATTTTCTGAATATTAAGCATAAGCCCCAAAGACGCCCCCTCTGGCGAATAATGCTCAACGCCCTAGCAACATCCTCAGACTAACCAATGATAGTGCCATCGCTAAATACCAAGCATGGAAGGGTGAGGAACAGGTCCCCTGCACCCTAAGGATGAGCGGATGGAGGACCAGTGCAAAAAGAAGAGGGCCAAAGGGGTCCCCTTGCTGCACCCCAGTAAAAGCCCCGATATGAGTATTCCCCACATATAACCTGGCGGGTTGGGCATATAAAAACTGGACCCATGGGAAGATAGATGGACATCTGCAGCTAACTTCCCTGAGAAGGGTCGTCCGGTCCACCTCGTTGAAGGCATTAGAAAAATTAACAGTGAGCATAGCCAGGGACCCGTCAGAATGGAACGCGCTCAGAAATCTGTTAGCACTATGCAATACCGCTTCCGCCCCATTAGGGATCTCAACCCTGAATTGAAAATCCCCTAGATAAGCAGCCACCTTTTTCCCCACTTTACGCATAGCGACTTTTGACACAATCTTCTCCAAATGCCCCCAAACGCGATGGGTCTAATTCCATTGTCAGGCTTCAACAGGGGGGTCAACGGCGCCAAAGAAATGAACTCCACAAGAACTTTAGGACAAACCCCCCAAGCCACAAGTTGACAACATCAGTGATGGCCGTTAGGAGCCCGGAGGTGGTTGGAGACCCTTGGCCACAGAAAGCGTCTAAAATATGTTGGGCCCGCAAACCATCCATCCCACAAGATGTACCTTTCGGGAAGGTTTTAATACATTCCAACACACACTCACCGTCCACCTGCAAGGCTGGTTCCGATGGCACGACGGAGGGCAAGGTCGGGGGGGGGGGGGGGGGTCCACCACAGGGTGTTTATCTATCAAGGCTCTCAAGGTATCCCCCCCCAGCAGGCGCGACCCCGAATGAACACGGGACTATGACTGCCGCTGTGTAATGGCCATCCGCTACCTTCTGGAGGCACTGCTTAATATTGCCCCCTCCTTCTTCTTTACCTTGGCCATCCCACATCACAGGGCGTTCAAGGAGGGGTAGCACCAACTCTTCTAAACCTGCCCCTTCTTTCCAAATAGTCAAAGCCCGCATAATGGATTTACATTGAAGCAATTTCATGTTACCCCGACCTTCGTTCCTGTCTAGTAGCCGGTTTGACAACACGTAACGTGCAGCGAGGCAACAACAAAAGTTTAACCCATGCCTCAATAGACCCGGGGGCATCCACCACTTTACGGAGCCCCCCTGACAAGGTCTGGGCGAAAGCCATGCGGCACGCGGGCGGGATACTCTTGATAGTAGCAATAAGAAGGGCAAGGATGCGCTCAAGGAGAGCGACACCTATCACAATCGTCTCAGATGGACCACACCCAAGTTCCACCTACGGATCGCGGGGTTGAGGGATCCCCACAATAAAATTAAAGTCGCCTCCTGCACGTGAGTTGCATTTAACCACTTCTTTTCTGTGTCGACAAGACCTATTCAAGGTACGCAGGGCATGCACTCCCCACATAGCCAGTTATTAAGAAATCTCAAGGTTTCGACAACGTCATTGAAGAGTTTCAAGTACGAAGCAAGACGCTTCTTTAACTGATCTCTCTTTTCCTTTTCATTGAAATGATCCCGCTGAAAATGCATGAGTAACCTAAAGTACCCCTTGTATCCTGACATACCATCTTTGCACAAATGAAAACTTTTAAAGGGGTAACGCCAAATCCTCGTGGCTGAGCTAGGACCAGCCTCCCTACCACGAGCCCTCATAAATCACTTAAGAGATAAAAACCTTTAGAAACGAAAAAAAATTGGTGTTGGCATTTAATCAAACACCTGGCGTGCATTAATAGCAAACCCTCCAAGCTAATATCACTCATAACAAATCACCCGGAAACTGAAGTACTAGAAGACCAAGTAAGCAAAAACCGAGAAGGGGTGATGACAGTGGCAGATTAGGGTGGAGCTGTGAGGCGGAGATGGAGGGTAACAGTAGTGGCTGTATGGAGTGGAGGGTGGAGGGTTACGGTGGTGGCTGTTTGGGCTGTGTAGAGGTGACAAGGATGGGCGGTGGAGGCTGGTGGTTGCGGGGTTACGTTGGAGAGTGAGCTGTGAGGGTGGCTGGTGATAACGGTGGTGGCTGGTGATAACGGTGGTGGAGGGTGAGCTAGTTTAAAATATTAATAGGTTAAATGGTTTGTTGATCGTTAGTATAAAAAGAAAATACATGGTTATAGATCATCTTGTGGTAGTTAAAAGTAGATTATATTTTCATCTATAATGAGCTTTATCCAAATATAACGAGATAAAGGAGTACTATTTAACTTCCATTCATCATGCTCCCAAAATACCAATATACAGTTAAATCACAAATATAACGTACATTAACAGAAGTCCTAACTGAAGCTATAAAAGATCGAAAAAAAGACATGTGAATATAAACGGCTGAAATACGAAGAAAAATCAACGTGAGGCGGTCAAAAGCATGTTTCCATATATGCTTGGTCTTTTTTTTTTTTTGCAAGTGTTTAGGAAATGCCACTATGATCGATGCACTTAATACATCTTTGGATACATTAAGATGACTACGTGTTATACGTCATACGTGCTTTGTGGACTCGGGTCTTGGAGGTTGTTTGGTAAATAAAAAAGCATAAATGATGTTTGTGCATTCACAAAAGGTTCACTCACTCACATCATGATTCTCCATAGAACAAGCCTTGTAGCATATATAATCCACAACTAAAGAAGCAAAGTATGTGGTTATCAGAAGAGCATGTACAAAAAGTTATGGCTCAGACAAAAACTTGTGGATTATGAGATAAATCCAATCGAAACACTTATGCTATTATGTTATGTTGATACTTAAAGTGGTATTAATATTGTAAATATCTGATTTTACGCTCTTCAACCAAATATATATTAATTTTATCTATCGATAATATACTAGTTTTTATCTCCCGTATTACGAGGTTGTGTTATATTGTTTGTTTTTATTATATATATTTATTTTTTGAATTTTTTTTATTTTTATTGTATGAAAGTTAATAATATACTTATGGTTTGATGATAAATTGTTTCACAAATAAATGAGATGTAATAACTCGATTTAAAAGTTATATGAGTTTGATGAGTCCCAAGACCCGTTTATTTTTTTTATTATAAAACTAGGTTAAACCCGTGTGATACACGGGACCGTGTATAATAAATTACGAAATGAAGAAAAAATTATATTAGATATATACGTATTATATTTGAAAGTCAACTTATAAAGAGAGTAAAATATCAAATTCAAAACACAAAATAACTTAATAAGTCTCTTCCTAGAGCCAATGTGCTTTAGCTCAATTATTAGCATTAAAGGGGAAATGAAGATTTGGGTTGTAGACTATAAGGTCTCAAGTTGGAGTCCAGCCAAAGTCGGATTTTACCGCAGTTGGCCTTCGGGTGGTTAATGTTCCCCGAAAGAGGAGATAGCGGGCTAAGGCTACCCAATCTGCTATCGTCTGCGTATATGGTTGTCTTTTCTAAGAAGATAAATGAGAGAATGCAAAAGAGAGGCTTCCATATAGAAATCTAATCAGTTTCTCCCATAAAGAAACTTAACTTGAGAAACCACAATACCCAAAACCTCAATAAACACCCATGTCACATTCAGTGAATTAATAAAGATACAGCAGCGATAGTAACCATTTTTAAGTTTGTATAAAATTCGAATTAACATTAAGAGTGTAATTAGAAAATGAATAAAATATACATTAAAGAACCACAACCGGTCACTGGCTATCCTTCAACTCTTTTAACCATTTGTTGTCAAAATGTAATTTCTATTTATTTAGTAACAAAGTGACCAAAGATAAATAACACTGTGGTCGTGGATGCTTCTTGTGATCTCTGAAACTTTCCAATCAGCAGCACGAACCTCGGGGGCTTTTCATTTCTGGCCATCCGCCATTGCTGAGTTAGACCGGCTACCTTGCATTCAAGTTTTCGTTTTCTTGGATCATCTTGATAAATCTAGATTGCAGCCAGGCACAACCACCTGATGCACAAACTGATAAAAAGATTTTGTAACCTACAAACAAACTGTTACATCATCAGGAGAAATGTAAAACTTTAAAGATCTGACATTTTTGCCCTTTTATTCTTACCGGGTTTACAAAATGATTATAACCCTCTACTGCTAGATACCCCAAGAGTTTTTCTAGAATCAATTACAATTTTTTTTCGTTGTGTGTCATGATTCAAAAATTGATGGATCAATAGTATAAGGTTTCAAAAACAAAATTGTACCGTAGATGATTTTCTAATCCCTCCTCTGATTTCTCTTATATCTAGATAGAAAATAGAAATCCATTTTAAAACAATTAATGTCAAATTCTTAGAAATCAAAATTAATAGTACACATATTAAGAGAACAATTAAAGTAAACATCCGCTTTCTGTGAATGTGTTTACTTTAATTTTTTTTGAGTGAATATCAATATGGAGACCTCATGAGAAGTCAAGATAAAATCCATTTATTTTAAATTTATTTGAAATAATTTTTTTGAACATCAGTAGCCATCATTTAGTAAACTCAATAATAACCAAATATGGATGTTCTGAACCTAAACTGTTGTTACAATAATAGCCTTGTAAATCGCCTGAAAGTCTTGACCCCTTATAGGTTTAAATTTGACCCGAAAATAATCACTAACTGTTACTTCACTTAATTTAAAGCTCTACCTACCATTAGGCATATATGCCCTCTCTAGTCTCTACCACTTCTTTTCAGCAGCATCTGTGTTATCATCAACAACAATGAGTTGAAACATCACTATATTTTGAGAGTTTACTACTGTGCACAGATCGACACAGTTTCTACTTTAGCATATAGAATCAAACATTATACATCACCCACTCTTTTAGGGGAAAAAAGAGTGATCCATATAGAATCAAGCTAACTACTTTTAAAACTTATTCTGCATACTATATTAGCAGTTGCATGCATCTTTAGCACTGGGTGTAGCATGATCCATACTTTGTTGGAATACAAACAGATATTTAACCTAAGAGACGATGGAATACAAACTGTTATGCAGTTGATTGATAGCGACAGTGTCTACCATAATATAATTCTGAATATATATAGTTACAAACAATACCAAATTTTGAATCAATTTTATTTAATCTGCTCACCTTAGTATAATGATGAAACGAAGAGACGAAACATGTGTATGAAATTTTGAATCAATTTTATTTAATCTGCTCACCTTAGTATAATGACATTTAATTATTATTCACAAGATCTTCTATCACTCGTGCTATAATATTTTTAAACCAAAAAATAAGTTGAGCATATTGAAACAATAAAAGCAATTAATATTATACTATAAATAATTAAAAGGAGGACGGAATAAAAATATTTGTTAGACAGGTTGCTATAAATGAAAATTATACTAATATTTATAGTATAATATTATTTGCTTAACTTATAAATGAATGGAAATGGGATGATAAATAATTTTTTGTATGAACTTAATATTATTGTTCATCTAATATTAAAACCAAAAATTTACCTCAATAGTAACATTTAGTCGTTTAAAATAAGAATAAAAAAAGATGGTCGTCATAAAAAAAGTTTTAATTGTGGAATTAGAATAAAAAAGTCACAATAATATATATAGATAAAAACAAATATAACGTCAAAAATTATGGTTTAAAAGTTTTAATGAACTCATTCTTTTTAAAATAAGAATAAAAAAAGTGATTGAAGTAAATAATTCAATGATTTTAAATTAGATAAAGACAAATAATAAATGTCAATAATGTAAAACAATCACTGAATATTACAAAGGTATGGATTATTTTCTCATTTATTTGCACTTGAAAAAAAGTAGATAACAAAATTTTAAAATTTAAATTGATTCTCCTAAAATTAGGGAATATTTGAAGAAGTCTCATTAGTTATCTAAAAGAATTAACAAATTTTGATTAAATTCAAAATATAAAAAAAATCAAATTTAAAGGAAAATAAGTTAAGCAGATTATAAAGTCCTATATAAAGTCGTCAATGATATTATACTGCTGTTTGAACCAATATAAAGTCCTAATAAAAGTCAATGATATTATACCCTATATAAACTGATAGTCAATAATACTCTGAAAAAACCATTAGAGTTATCAATCACGAATCACCATAATTAAAATACATAAAAAATACTATATAATATATAAAATTTAAAAAATAAATTTGTACAAATAAATTTATATTCAACATTAATATAAAAGTAAAAATCATATTTGCTTTCACAAAATCGAATAAAACTTTCACATGAAGAATAATAAGCAAAAAACAAACACTTTCACAATGTGAAACGATGGGATGAAAGACGTACCTTATAAGACCATTTTTGCGTAGTAAGTCTCTTTTTACTTGATTGAGACCATAGAGTGTGACTGGACATGGAACACACACGTTCCATCGGTCTCAAAATGTGAACCGATGTTCTATAAAACCATATAAAAGAACCATAAGATTAACATGCATTTTTGTGTGTGTTATGAATGTGTATATATACATATAGAGATAAAGCATACCGGGAGACATATATATGAATACAAAATTTAAGCTTTCTTATAAACATATATATGAATACAAACATATATATGAATACAAAATTTAAGCTTTCTTATAAATCTAAATAAGAAATGATGAAACGGATAAAATGATGAAATTAACGAATTTAACAGCAAGTAACGATTATAACTGAATTAGTTACAAACAATACACAAATATCTTAATTCATAATATTTCAAACAGAGGAAGCATGTTAACCAAATTCCTAAAGTTATGGTTATCATATTATTTGTCAACAGTCTAATTATAGTTATCATATTATTGATAATGTTATCATAATCAGCGATAAAATTGAGGCTCCGATCATTGTAAAACAATCAATTCACACAACGAATAGAGCAATCATCAACATAACTATGAATTTCAAGCAACAATTCAAAACGAAACACGAACATAAACAAATTCAACATCTAAATTCAAAATAATAGCCAATTCTAACTGAATCGGAATTACCCATCAGTAGAAGCCAATTGTGATTTTCATCTGTTTTTGTTATTCAAACAACCGATTTTTCAAAATCCAAACCATAAAAATAAGAAACACAGACTTAGGCAGGCTATGTGATTTTACCTAGTTTTAAATATACAATTAATTCTTGTTTGAGGCGAGTTTGATTTATTTACATATATATCGGATATTTATCATTTATGCAGATTAACTTTATGCATAAATGTTTGAGGCGCGATTTATTTACATTTATGCAGATTAACCTAGGATCTAAATCCAAATTTGTTTGAGGGAACATCGGATACTGGTCGTTGCGGGGGGTTGTAGATAACTCTGAAACATAAAGGAGGGAATTGTGATTTACCTGATAATAAGCAGCAAAGGAGCAGGTTCGTGAGATCTGAGAATGCGACTGATGAGTGATGGTTATTGTGATGGGGGTTTGTGAGAGTTCGGTGCTAGCAGTGGTGGTGGTGGTGGTGGCCGTGGAGAGGGGCATCGGCCATACAGAGTGGCATGGATCATGGTGCAGGCAACGGTTATTGTGATGGGGGGTGGATAATGGGGTTGGGAGAGTCTTGTTAGTTAGGGTTTAGAAAGGAATAAAACATATCACATCCGAATAACATAAACAGGGTGGGTAATGACCCATATAGGATTCATATTTAAAAAATGGGTTAAAAAGTAAGAGAATGTATGAGAGAGTGTGACAGGTGGCATCAAATGGTAGTCATTTATTAGAGAAGTAAGATTGGTTTTTTAATTATAAATATATATATCTTTTTTTAAATAAATCATATATTAACTTTTAGTATATCCCTACTTTATAGGATTTTCACAACAAATATTTGGTTAGATTAGTTTATTAATTTCATGAGATGTTATAACCCGTTGAAGGACTATCTGGGTTTGGTAAGACCCATATCCGTGAATTCGGGTCAAATGCATGAGAAGCCTCTATTAAAAAATTAAGCAAATCTAGTGACTCTAAAAAAAGGGGAGCGACCACATCGCTACACGTATGATTTTTATGTTTTCGTTTATATATATTATAGATATAAACGAAAGCTCAAAAATCATACGTGTCGCGATGTGATCGCTCGCTCCTTTTATGGAAGCCACCATATTGCTTGATTTTTAAATTGAGGCTTCTCATGCATTTGACTCGAATTCACGGGTATGGGTCTTACCAAACCCAGACATTCCTTAAACGGGTTATAACATCTCATGAAATTAAAAATTAATCTCACCAAATATTTGATATGAAAATCCTATAAAATAGGGATATACTAAAAATTAATATTTTTTTATAAAAAGATATGATTTGTAATTAAGAAACAATTTTATATTAAAAAAGAGCGGGTCATGGGTTTTACCAAACCCATATAACTTTTAAACCGGGTTATAACATCTAACTTATTTGTGTAACAATTTTCATCATCAAATCTTAAGTATATAATTATTAACTTTCTTACAATACATAAAATTGAATCAAATATATATATATATATATATATATATATATGGGTATTGGTTCATTTTAGAAGTATTCTTACAGCGAGAAGTGCGAGAAGTATTATCAACCAATCATATTTTTTCTTTTATTATTTTGTTTTAATTATTGACAAGGGCATACTTGTAATCTTTTCTATTAATATATTTGGTATCTTCTAATATTAGGGGCGGGTTTAACGTATCTTCTTCATTAGTCAACAGATTAATATTTCAAAAAATTCCCAGATTATTCACAATCCCACATAACTAGCAACACATAACATAATTCTATTGCAGGTTCATTTTCAACGATTATGTATATATCGATTATGAGATTCATCCGTCGCCAATTATGCCTAAAATTATTTTGCCCTAAATCAAGCTTGATTGAAGTCTATATGCGTGGTTTATCATGGGAATATGATGATACATATATTCAATATCAACAAGTTTCGCTTTCCTTCAAGGTCTGTATGTCAATTTCAATGGTTCAATTCAGATCCACTTACTTTTGATTTCTTTCTCATTTTTCGGATCTGAATTGAACAATTGAGAAGTAGGAAGACTTTGGCGATTCATATCATAATAGATATAATATTTATGTCCCAGCACAGAAAATAAGAATAATGAAACATGAGGAAGAGTATACCCTGTAGTGACATAGCAGTTCTCCTAATCGACTACTTATCATAATGAACATTCAAAAAAAGCCCTTTCTCGGATTTGAAGCGATGACTTAAGCCTCTTTCTTAGCTTAGGGCCTTTAAAGTGAAAGAGCGTGACTCTTTAAAATAAAACCATTTGATTCAATTCACCGTGGAGAAGAGCTTACTTATGAGCGGAAGACGAAGTCGCAGGGGAACCTGTGGCTGGATTGAATCCTTCGCGAATACATGAACCGCTTTAACAAAGAAGCCCTCGAGGTTAATAACCAACTCGATTCTATTTCGTCCTTTGTTCCCTGAAAGAAACCTCCCGGCAAGGCCTAGGAAAGCCCTCATCTCTTTTTCGTGGTCATCGAGCTCGTCGGAGAAATATACCCTCCCTTATTCATCGCTCTTATCGGCTAACGATCATTAGAAGAAGCGGTTGAATCATCGCCGTTCTTAACCGAGCTAAGCATGCCTTTACGCGTGTGCCCACAGTTTATTGAGGAGAATTGGTTGTTGATTGCGGAGAATCAGTTATTGACAATTCATTTCTCCCCTAACATGTACTCAATCTTACTTCCACTTGCCTGAATCGGTACCCTTTGATATATGGAAGCGTGAGTTGATGCTTATTATCTTACTTGTGCTTTAGATTTGATTGAATGAAGGTGGACGAAGCATTGGGTTTCGATAATTAGCAGACCTCAGGACATAAAATGAACAGGGATTCGATAAACGAAAGTATGTATACCGTAGGGGACAAGGTGCATGGTTCTACTATTAACCCTTATCTTGTCAACAGACAATCCAGGTTGAGTCGGTACCTCCGCAAAAAACATATTATTCCTAGGATCCTCTTTAAAACGCTTAATAAATTCTTTTATAGTAAAGATAAATTTCTTGTAGTTCGCGTCTTGCTCTAAATTTGGATGAGGCAAGACTTGTTGCTTGTAATAGTTAGCTTGGTCCGACCAAGAAAGACAGGGGACTCTTTGGGCATTTCTTGGGTAACATTCTGTTACATCTATTCAATTTTAATAGGTTCACTTTATTAATTAATTTATGTAAATCAAATTCAATATTTTGATTTTATTCCATTGGTTTGTGTATCTAAGCATGTGCTTTGATATTTTTGTTTTTATTTATGAAATACCAGTTTCATTAAGCTTTAGATGATTAATTGAAGATACAGCCATTAATGACTCTGTATCCTTATAAAACTGTTGATTATAAAACTGTTGAAATATCAACCTTACCTCTACATTGTTCACTTCATCTTTCACAAAATAGTTAACTATTATTCTGGTATACTTATTCATATTATTTGGATGTTTAATTGTTCTTATTTTCTAAAATTTGATATCTAAATAGGTGGAATGGAAAATCAGTCAACTACACGTAATGCTCAGTCAAGCAGGATACCAACTAATGATTATGACAGTAAGTCCCACATTTGTTGCTGAAGTTTTCAATTTCTGTTATAGTTAATATACATCAGCCTATGTTATATTATTTTTTTTATATTGTGGCGATATTGTAGTTTTCTTAATCCTTGATGAGATTGTTATTTATGCGTATGTCGTTTCATACCTTTGTATCTCTTTATGTACGTTTGTATCTATTTATCTTTATTTCTATGTATGCATGTATGTATGATAGTATCTGTTATTTTCGTTTTGTTTTTGCTGGTGTCATATCTTTATAAAAATGATGTTAGAAATAAAGTTTATGTGCTAATAATCAGATGTTTGAAATTTTTATTTGATTACCTTATGTCAATTTGTCTGTATGATTACTTAGTTTTTACTCCTTTTTAGCAGTGTCTAGCCATGTTCCTGAGATACCAACCGTTTTGCTAGATAATAGCTATGTTCCCGAGATGCATACCATTTTTCCAGAACCTAACGAGACGTTAATTGGACATCCGAGTGTTCCATAGGCTAATACCCATGAACGTAAGAATTAACCAAGTTTCATATACTTGCATTTACTTTCATTAACAATTTCCTATTATTACTATTATCCAATTATTAGCTTGAGTTTCATTTTTTAATTGATATTATATGCAGAAAGTGAGCAACCTAACTTTTTATACTCATCTGATGGGATTAAATATTGGATTCTAAATGTTTCATCAAATGAAAAACCTTCAGTTGGGCTACAATTTAAAAGCTGGGAATATGTTGTTGTTATGTACAAGGCGTACGCATCCAAAGCTGGTTTCAATGTAAGGAAGTCAACCATCACATGGACAAAAGGTGCCATCTCTCATAGGTATATGGTTTGTAGCAAAGCCGGTAGCCCACGTTGCAAAAGTGTGGATACCATGGACACATAATCGTCCTCTACCAAGCGACGTAACACGAATATAAAGGTTACAGGTTGCAATGCGTGTATCCGACTTAAAGTTTTACCAGGTGACCAAGGGTTCAAGATATATCATTTTGTAGAGGCCCACAATCACGGACTTGTTAGTGATTATAATATGGACCTTACAAGAGGAAGACGACAAATACAATTTTCAGAGAAGGAGTTTATTCATGGTCTTCAAACTATGGGTTTTGGTCCCACCATTTCTCACCGCGTGCAGTCATCTTTGAAGGGTGGTCAACACTTGGTTACAGGTTTAAAAAATGATTTCAAGAACCATGTTCGGAAGGTTAGGTCTGTTATTGGTGATGCGGATGCTCAAATGGTGGTAGATAAGCTTGACCACAATATGCATCATTTGGAGAATTTTTTCTTCCAGTACAAAGCTGTTGACGGTGTACCATGTTCACTTTACTGGTCTGACGATATATCTAGATCAAACTACACTATGTTTGGTGAAGTCTTACCTTTCGACGCCACATATTCAACAAACAAGTCATGATCTTATTATTATGTTTTAAAATAGCTTGTTTTCTTACTGTTTTATAATTGTTTTATAATACTGTATATTTCTAATAGCCATTCCATGATCTTTGTTCCTTTCACGGGCGTCGATTGCCACAAGAAGTGTGTTACCTTTGGTGCTGGCTTGATCCATAATGAGACAATTGATTCTTACCAGTGGTTATTAAATACATTCCTACAAGCTCATGGGAAGCAGCCAAGGTTGATATTGAATGACCAGGACCCGGCTATGAAGCAGGCGGTATTAAACGTAATGAATGAATCGACACACAGGCTGTGTATGTGGCACGTAACTAACAAAATTCCTGTTAGGGTATGCATCCTACTTTCATTATAATTTATACGCATAGTTGTTTTATTCCGTTATTGGCCAAATATCCCTTATAATGTGTTCATTACAAGTAAATGTCGACACAATGGTCCCATGTACTTACTACATGTTTATATTACATTATGATTTGTTGTTGTGTGTACCCTATAACACAGTTCTAAACTCCACCAGTAACTTCTAATTTAATTTAAACACTTATTGTTTTTACATTGTTAGCTTAAGGGCGAGCTGAAGCTTAATGAAGAAATACGGGGTCGTGTTAATAAACTGGTTTGGAATGTATTCATCAAACCAGAGACATTTGAATCTAGATGGCATGATTTGATTGAAGAGTTCAACTTAGGCGAAAACAAATGGTTAAAAGACATGTTTGCTATCCGGCATCAATGGGTCCCTGCTTATTTTAGGGAGTTTCCCATGTGTTGTTTAATGAAAACTACATCCAGATGTGAGAGTTTAAATTCATAGTTCAAAGTATATTCTAGCCCGGGCAACAATCTTGTTTAATTCATGAACTGCTTCGAAAAGCTTTGAATGCTCAACGACACGTTCAACGAGATTTGCAATATGATACTACAACAACGTCACCACCTATAGAGACGCGTCTGCCAATTGAACGCCAGGCTTCGTATGTATACACAATAACAATTTTTAAAGAGGTTCAAAAAGAGATTCTTATAGGCCTTTAACATTGTGTGCGCGATCGACTCGAGTCGCAAGATGGACTACGCATTCACTTTATCAATCACAACGATAAAAGAAACGGTTTCGTCCGCGAATTTAAGGTTTATCTTTTACCACGTAGCATCATTTATTCTTATTTTTTAAATATGAATTGATGTTACTGACTAATGAACCTTTCTAAATTATGCTACAGGTGACTCACAATCCAACCAATAATTTATTTACATGTTCTTGTAGGAGTTTCACTCGCATTGGCTACCTATGTAGACACATCTTTTGTGTATTTCAAGTTGAGCTAATTGTTCAAATCCCTGAAAACTAAGATTGACTCACAATCCAACCGATAATTCATATACACCTCCAGTGGAGGAAGCTAAGAAGAAAAGCAAGAAACCAAAGAGGTTCTCTAAACAATGTAACAAACACGTTCGTGGTCATGACTCCCGTAACCATAAGAAAGTTATGATGGAAAAGGAACGAAGGCGAAAAGAAAGGGATCAACGGAGAAAAGGCAAGCAGCAATCGCGAAAAGACAAAACTGCTGTGAGGGCTAAACAAACTATAGAATATGATGAAAGCGACGAGGACGCGGATTCATATGATAGCGTTGAAACCGAAGAATCTGATGAAAGCCACGATACCGATTCAAGATTTGATGACTAAAATTGTCTCTTTTACATGTTCCCCAAAGTCGCAATGTTTGTTACGAATAATAATTTTTCTATTCCAAGAGGTTTTTAATTATCTTTCATATGTTTGTTTCCACTTTTTGTGTACCATCTGCTTGACTAGTTACGGATATCACCAACTACATTAACAAAAATTATATGTTATTTGTATGTAGATACGTGTTTATGTTTAAAAGTATGCATGAAATTACGAGTCCAACACTGTATCTATCCGAATACACGTTTGTTTTGGTTGTATGTTATGGTCTGCACGCGTATGTATGTATTCAAGGTGTATGTTTCTATGTATGGGTATATGTATGTGCATGTATACGTATTCACGTACGTGTTTACTTACTTACATACGTATGTGGGTACATATGAATGTGCATACATACGTAGATATATACGTAGGTACGTAGGAGAATTTGTAGGCACGTACGGGGTACGTACGTATATGCCTACGCCTTTACATATGCATGCATGTTTGTATGCATGTCCGGACGTACGGACGTATGAAATCATGTTGTATGTAGATATATATAAGTAGGCATCTCTGACATACGTATATGGATGTACGAACTTACGTACGTCCATTCGTATGTATGCACGTATACTTGTACGCGTATAGGTACGTATGTCCACATGTATGCATGTGTGTATGTACGTGTGTATGTACGTACGTACGTACGGCTTTAAGTAAGAATCTATGTACAGTTTTAAGTGCTTATGCATGTATGTACACATGTATTTACGTACGTACGTTTGTGCGTATGTAGGAATGATCCGATGTGTATGCATGTATGCCCATACTTATGTATTAAACATACTATATTTACATACGTATCTACCCAATTAACTAACTAAGGAGGGTACTTTCCCTTCAGCTTTTCCTATGTAGTTCACAATTTATGTTTATGTATCTAACTTCATAACGCACCTTTTTAGGTAACTTTGTGCACGTATTTATCAAACACATCTATGTGCACACGCGTATATACATAACCATATGTCGCCACTATTAGAATAGTTTTTCCACGTTTTGTAGCATTACACGTAAACTTGACCACTTAAAATTTACGGTAGGGAATGTCGAGTTTGTTTTGAAATAACTTTTATTAAATGGATAAATTAATAATAATATAATGAAATTGTCAAGTTTAACAGTTACCACTAGCGTTAACTTATAACCACGCACATACAAAACTTTACATATATAACTGATCAAAACGTATTTATAATAACTTAACTCCATAACTAAACACAAGACCTTTTGCATTAATATTCTCAAACACAACCAACCACATCATTAGATTATAAAAAGCCAACATACATTAGATCATAACATCATCACGTTTATGCCAAAACAAACTAAGATACTACCAAAACATAAACACAAGACTGAAATATAAGACATAAAGGACCAAAGTCATCATTTCTTCATCACTTCTTCCTGGATTTTATTTTTGAGGGTGTTTATGCCTGCAATCAGAATTTTTGCAGTGTACTTGGTTCTTAAGCTGAGCAACAACTTCTTTTGCTTAAGAGTCTCATCACCGAGTCCACATCCACATTTGATTCCCCCCTTGAATGTCTCCATATGCCTCATAGTCAACAACCCAGACTCTTCATAACTTTTTATTTTACATTTTAGTTGCAGCCACTTTGGTTCCACCGCCTCCATCGCAATCGCGTTTGGATGATTAACCAACCGTAGATAACTAAGAAAAATCTTCTTCTGCATCCATCAATCGTCATTTACATTAGATAACTAGTGCAAAGATACTAATTTCAAAATATTAACATCCTAATTTCAAAAGTTTACATCAGAATGTACTTACCAGTTTTGCGACTGTACTTGTGTAAATACCAGCATATTCATTATCCATCTTCTTCTCGGCTCTCGACCTACGCTTAATGTTTGATTTATCAACACTTTCTAACACATCAATTGACAAATTCATAACATCAAAGCACACCAAATAGTAGTGATCACCAGACATAATCGGCACGAAAAACATGTCATATTGTGCTAACTTGATGTTTTTTGCATCCTTCTTCACTGCACGGCTAATACTCTGCTTCAACATGCTCACACCGGCAGTGAACGTGAAATCTTTCAAAGGTATCGGACTTTCATTCTGTATTTAACAAATAATAAGTCAACAACCAAATCACAAAAAAATGAATAATTCAATGCACACATAATGGACATACAATTTACACATACACCTCGCGAACCTTAGACCCACCCAAAATGTTGAAACACATTGTTTTATTACCCATGTCGACTAACCTACACAGCATCCTAAACCAACACACACATCAACAATATTCTTATTTTTGTACTATGCCAATACATGTTCTGCAACAACGACCTCAGGTCTAACCGTACACAAATCTAACCATCTTTAACTAACATCAGTCACTCCCACATTAGTTTCAACATATACGACTCTATTTGCATACTTGTTACTTATTTTAATTCCTACACAACTACTACCACTAACGCTTACTAGCATTCGAATACATACTCCAAAAACACTTACAATATTAATCAGTCAAAGATACAACCGATACGGTGACCGACCACTCTTTTTTGCCTCCGCATCATTCAACACCACAGACAAACATGATATGACGTTGCCTCTAATTACCATGTCGGGCTGTAGGCTCTCAAAATCACCGCGCGTAGCAGCTACACCCTCATTTGACATAAAATTATTTCCCTGAAATGATATCAAATTAACAATTGTTAATTAATTACATATTTTCAATATAACTTAAAAACATACTTACATTGCAGGTCCCTCAGTTCTATGAATATATATCCAAACGTCTATTTCTGCTCGCTCTTCTTTCTTTTTAATGTACACTGGCCAGTACGTATACGGGGATGTAAAACGCTAGCTTACACGTGTTTTTCTTTTATCCCTTTGCATACCTTTATCCTTTCGGCTCACTATCATTAGTTAAATATTAAGCGGTATGCCATCTGTATCACTATCCCTCCTGTGGTTCACTTCAATCGATGGTGTCTTGAGCTGGACACCACCAACTTTGTATCAACAGGCCCATTTGTCGTGTTCGGTGTCTTCAAAACATATCCTTCTAGGTCTTGTGTCAGTTCTAAACTGAACAACGGCTCAAGACACACTTCTGTCCCTTCCTGTCTGACTTCTACAAACGCACTTCCCCTTTCACTTCGACTACCAAACAACTTGTCTGCACTATCGCACAACTGTTTCACAACTTCCGAATCATTCCAAAACTGTGAGCTATCACCTTCTGGTTCATCTACATCACCATCTTGGTTGCCTCTTATATCATTGACTGCTTTCAAAATAGGGGCTTCAAACCTTAGTTGCTTAGACTGAACACGTTCTCTTATACGCTTCTCTCCAACATCAACTACCGACTTACCCTTATTATTCTGCAGGTTATCTGCATCCTTATCCTTCTTAACACTACCCCTCTGTTTCTCAACCTCTTTACTCCATACCACCACCAAATCTTTTCCTCCAGCTAAAGTCACAGCTGATTCCCCTTCACAATGTGTTCGAATAACTCTATTGAACTTTTCAGCAACTTCTTTTAACCCACCATCACCGGGATACTCAGTTAATGATTCCTTAATTAACTTCTCAAATGCTTCCTTGTACTAATAAATCAACATCAGCAGCTCCTCCAAACGTTTCAACTTGTCCTACATCAACAAATAAATGTACGTCACACATTATCTTCATATTCAAACCCTACACAAACATCATACATAATCATATAACACGCGTAAGTATATCTAACCTTTAAATCCCCTTGTATGCCTGATTGTTTATTACTGTTGTTAACTCCTTTTATAGCACTAACTTTGTTTCCTTCACCATCAACATCTATCATCGCAACACGCCCAAACCCACCACCAACAATTTCGATATGCTGCATTTCCTTCAACTTGTCATACGTCCATTCCGCAAACCCATTTCTTGATAGTGTGCGTGGTATGTTGTTTCTTGTTGCCGACTCAACATAGTACAACTGCGAACATAAAACAATCACCTACTTATTTATCCTCACACCAATTAATTACATCGCAATTTCTTGGTACATATTTCATGACATTTTCTATATCATACCATACAGCATGGTACCTTGTATGTTATTTAAGATTACCATTTTAACTTCCTACACTATATTGATAAAAAAAACACTCTCATTCAAATAAACTACACACATATCATACAATATTTTACATAAAATTATAATAACACAGTTCATATATAACTTATAACGAGTATAGTTAGCGGCCCCAGGAAGTTATTCTTTCGATCATCCCGCTTCCATTTGTCGGTGCAATCTCTTAAACTACGGTACACAGCCACACACCAATCTATCTTGTTGAAATCAAGATCCTTCTTAAAAAATGTCAGATACGACTTCAGACATCTCCCGTTTCCAGAGCATTCGACCATCGTGGTTAGGAACAACATTGCAAAATCAACCTTAAACATCCAATCAGCTTGATTATATGATTGTAGTCTTCTAGTTATATCCGGGGGGGGGGGGGGGGGGGCTCAACTCACCTTTCCCGTGAACCGCTTTCCATGCTTTACTTACGGTTAGATCCGATTTTGCGTCATCACACTTCTCAACGACAATCCCTACGTTTGGTACCCCGTCAACCGATGAATGCCTTCCTTAGTTACCCTTACTCCACCTTCCTTTAATTTAAGTGTCATTGTCGTAGTATCAAGATTATCAACAACATAATAACCTAAGTGACCAGGGATTTCATCAACTGCCAGCGATAGCAACTTACCAAAGCCCATCTTTGTTATGCACTCCTTCTACGCATCAGACAACTTTTTTATTGCATTACACAATGAATGTGGCGATGACCTTGTCCTCAGACTTGGAAGATCTTACGCATCTTACTTAGGCTTTCTCTTGAACTTCTCTTTCTTATGTCTTACTAATACCGCATCACCCACCATTACCTCAGGCTGCTCATTCACAAAGTCATCATCAACGTCCATTGATTTTGATGATGACCCAACACCTACAGTTCACCCCCCTTCACCATCTTGTAAATCCCCTACATTTAGCATCAACATTCATCAACAATAATACACATGTTTATTGGAACTAATTACCTCTATAACAAACTAAAACGAAACCAAATTACCTTTGCGTTTCTTCTTAACCGGTGACATCTGACCTTTCTTCATAGTTTCTGTAATACACATGCTATGAACATCTGGTACATACATCGCTACCGTTAGAGAAGTTGAAAACACCAAACCTCACGACATAAATGTAACAAAAACACACGCACCATTACTTGTATGGGTACTTTCGTCTTCAGCATCCACATCAACTGGATTGGAACTATCGTTAACAAACCGAGAAAAACTAGTTTTTATTGCGATCCTTTCGCTTTTCCTCCCTATTCAACACAATCATCAACCAATTACCAATATGTCACAACACTTAACATGCAAATACAACACATCATTTCTAACAAATGAATAAAGCTTACCCCTGGGCATTATCAACTTATGCATTTTCGGTTTTCACCTACAATTCAATTAAAAATAAAGTTTTAATGCTTCTGGTAAAAACCAATACCAACATAATGTAATGGAATGTCTATCCTCACTCAGAACGCGTACCATGTGTACGCCGCTGTAGTCATACAATGTTCCCAAATCATATAAAACTACTAACTATTAAACTAAATAAAACAACAAAACCTAATATGCTACGCAACCAGAATTTTAACTCGACACACAAATGAACAGGACAATACACTACTCATATAAAATTCATACACATCACTTACAACCCCACCACTTAATTACACCGAGTTCTTACCAACTGCCCAATCAAAACATGTTGTTCATACATTACACCATCCAACATGTTGTACATACATTACAAGGAAAAATAATAAACGCTACACCTAATCAACAGAAACCACTACACCTACCTGTTACAACCCAACACAAAAAACTATTTTCAATCATGTTAAAACAATACCGACACCACATTTCATCAATGTGCTTTTCACCACAAGTTTGGGAAAACTAACTGCTTCACTAACCTACACAACCTAACTCATCGATGTATGAAAAGTATGTAAAACATCAATTACTTCTACTACCATTCACTCCTCACCATACCGGTACCTTTCAATCACTACACACAACACAATTTAGACAACATACCTTCAATTTTTGCTTCTTGTTTCCACTAACTGTCGCACCACAGAAAACCCCCAATTAGCCCTAAAAACCCAAATTGTGGAACTGAGAGATGTACGACTGCTTTTTATAGTAACACGAACATAATCAAACACCTTAAACCTTCGCGATTATGTGTATCGCGTCTCCTATTCTAGTGGGATTTCACGGGACGAGGATCCGGGATACGTTAGAGGAGTGAAACCAGGAGCTTTTAAGACATAACATATTTTAAGCTACACACAAAACCTTTTCCTCCATAAACTTTGTTTTAAAGGTTCACTATATTTACAAAACTGCCATCGTGTACAAACAACCATTGATTTTCATATCTAACGGTTGAGATTCACTTCTCGCACTTGTCTCTATAAGTTCACTTCTCGCATGAACCGTGCCCTACATATATGTAACATCCCAAAATTTCAATAAATAATATTTTATATATTATTGATGTACCAGTTTACTTGGGTTAATAAATAAAATAATAATAAGAGAAAAAGATAAGTAGGCTATTAGGTGGGATTAATCATGGACTAAAAAGGAAAGACGGGCCTTAGGTCCATGGGCTTAAGGGTGTATAAATACCCCTTAAACCCTAAATCTTTCCATTTCCATCCATTTCACACCTTGCTTACACCTTAAACACACACACTCTCTTCCTTTTTGGCCGCAAGAGGGAAGTGTGATCCAAGAATCAAACAAGCCAAGATCTTTGATCCATCCTCTATATTCAAGCTAGTAACAAGATCCAAGCTCATAACCAAGCTAGACGTGACCTAGCAAACGATAAAAGGTATGTTCTTGATCTTAAAGCTTGCATTTTTATGAACGGTTAGCCGTGAAACTTGAACATAAACTAGATCGCGACTAGATAAATCATAAAGCTTTAAACTTGATTAATTAGATGGACGTAAGAGCTCATGGTTAGATACGGCTTATGGATGAAACCCTAGAACTAGCTTAAAGAACGTTTTTGGATTAAAGGTTCAACCTTTATGAATAGAATGGGTTAGATCATGGAGCCGTGAGCTTCACGGGAGTTAACGAACGAAAACGGTTAAGGTGGTTGGGCTATAGATGATTAAAAGTATAACCATGGACCGTTAGCCGATATAAAATGGGTTTAAAGGTAGAGACCTGAGCTGAACGCATCAGACCAGGGGTCTCGATGACCTGAGCCTCCGTCTAGGGTTCTTGGTCAACACGAGAGCTCGGTCAGCATGGGTTTTCGGCCAATTAGAGTTCTTGGCCAACGAGAATTTTCGGTGACGAGAGTTCTCGGTCAACCATCGATTTCGGTGGCCATGTGTTCTCGGCCAAGAACATAGGTTCTCGGTTAGGAATGGGGTTCTTGGCCAACTCCCGGGTTCTCTGTTGGAAGTTCTCGGCCGCCCAGTTTGGGCTTGGACCTGAACCCAGCTGAACCCATAAACTGTAATGGGCCGTTGGGCCTGACTTAGCTCAGCCCACAGGCTTAAGCCCATGTGCTATTTAAAATAAATAACAAGCCCAACTTAGATGATGCATAGGTTAACTAAATAACCCACTGAATTAAGTATACGGGTGATTAACAAAATATACACTTAACAGTTATCCGTGCTCAATTAAAGAAGGGGATTACGATTAACGATGAGCGCAACATGATCTAGGTGAATTTCTAGCCCCATTTCCTTGTTATGTTTTCGTGGTTGTGTGCATACTCGATATGATTGTTAATACACTTATCCTAAGTGATAAATGTATGCCTTGTGCGATATATGTGAGTGGTATAAATAATTGTTTTCTTGTACGTGAACGATCTTCTGATATTGCACGTACTGTTAAGTTATAGTTATGAATATGAATGCTATGTATAATGAATGAATGATAGCTTGTCGGTATGTGAACGATCTTCGGATATTGCATGTACTGCCAAGTTATAATTTTGGATATGAATGTTATGAACTATTAATGATACGTATGTATGTTATGAATGAATGTAAGAAATAGAAAGGTAGAAAAGGGACTGGACCCTAATAATATCCAAGGCAGAAAAGGGACCGATCCCTTTAATAATCTCGAGGGAGAAAAGGGACTGGACCTAATAATATCCAAGGCAGAAAAGGGACTGAGCCCTTTAATAATCTCAAGGCAGAAAAGGGACTGGACCCTAATAATATCCAAGGCAGAAATAGGACCGGACCCTAATAATATCCGAGGCAGAATAGATTAAAGTAAAGTAGAATTTAAAATATGAAAGTATGAATAGAAGTATGTAAGTATGTATGTAATGTATGTTATGTTATTAACTAGAACTCACTCAGCGTAGCTGACTTTTAGTATGCACGGAGGTGAGTAGGATGAGACAGCTCGCTTGAGGGGGACACGTGGCATTGAATAAGAGATTGGCATCGGAAGATATTTATGTTTAATATTATGCTATTTTGAAAGACAAGGTGTTTATTTTAAGAAAAGTTATGGATTAATGTAATGTTTATGAAAGTTTTTATATTCCGCGTATGTTTTTATTAACTCTGATGAATTGAACTATGTTGATGAGTAAATCCAACGCCCAAATGTGAGGCACCGGTAAAGGGGCCTTACAAGTTGGTATCAGATCAATGTTCGAGAGATCTGAGCATCCTACATGCTTAGACTCGAACAGAGGGATTTAAGTAAGAAAAGGAAGAAGATGCCAGTCCAAGAATGCCATGTGTCGCTCAAGCAAGCCCAGTAAAGGTAAAATGTATGATTGAATAATGTATGTAATATTAGAGATACGATTAATTGATTTCCTTGATTGATTAACTGTTTAAGTAGAACCAGCACAAATAGACTCATAAAGGGAAGTGTATAGGACACAGATGGTAACGTGATCAGCTAATCATAGCTGGCCGCTGTTATTACCTGTTAGCCTTACTATCCTTGTACTAAATAGTTCCTTGACTAATGATGTTTGTGTTTTCCCTTTTAGAATACGATGGCTGGAACGGAAGGAAATGTGGGAGCTGGAGGTCGCACTGGACATCGCTGCAGGCCTCGTCGTATCCAACGACCTTCAGTTGATACAGCTTCCAACACCAGAGATGAAGGGAGCGCGGCTGGAGGAGGTCCGATCAACAACGAAGGGGTTCAACTGGATCCCGCAATTCAAGCAGCTATTGTTCAAGCTGTAGCCACTGCTGTGAAGAATATTTGCTGGAGGGGCGGGAGGCGATGGTGAGAGAAATGAGGAAGAAGAGAGGGGGGCCTCGAGTGGAGTTAGGTCTGTGAAAGCCGGTGACAGGAAAAGAGGTCGAGGTGGGTGCAACAATAAGTCCTTCAAGGGATGTGACCCGCCAAAGCTGACTGGTTTGGGTGATGCAATCGCTACTCTTAGTGGATAACCTCCATGGATGGATAAAATTATCCGAATCAGCGAGTGTCGCCCTGACTAAGCTGTCGGTTACGCCACCCATCATTTGGTGATGAGGCGATGTATTGGTGGGAATCGGTTGAGCAAAGAAAGAGCACGGAGGAAATCAAGGCTTTGAAGTGGGAGGATCTGAAGGAACTAGTTATGAAGAAATTCTGTGCTGACGCCGAAGTTGAAAGGGCGGAAATGAAGTTCATGAACCTGAAAGCTGGAACGATGACACATCGTGAGTATACCACCGAGTTCAATCGAATGTCTAGGTTGGTACCCGATATATTCAACATTGAGGCTAAATGAATCAAGTGCTATGAGAGAGGATTGCCACAGAAAATCCGCATGCTAGCTAGGATGAGTAAATCCGCATGCTAGCGGTCGAACTTGCAGAGATGGTTTACGAGTACCTGGCTGAGGATGATATATTTGTGGTGGAGGACGAGAAGAAAGAGAAGAAATGGGTCGCTCCTGTTAAGCGACCCGGTACCCAAATGTGGAACCCTAAGAACAAGCAGCCAAGAGTTTGGGGGAACATGTCATGCAAGACTTGTGGCAAGGCACACAGTGGTGAGTGCAGGTGGGGTAAGGGTTCGGATGTTTGTTACAAGTGTGGGAAGAGTCATGCTGGTGAGTGCAAGTTCGGTATGAATGCTTTCTACAAGTGCGGGAAGGTGGGGCATTACGCTCCGGATTGTACTGCAAAGTCCGCATGTTACAAATGCGGTAAGACGGGTCACTTTGCAAGGGAATGTACTGAGAGTGAAGCTGGAAGAAGTGGGAAGAAAGATGCTGAACCAACAAGGCCAAGGACCAGAGCCTATATGCTGACCCAATAACAAGCTAAGCAGATTCCAGATGTCGTCACGGGTACGTTTCTAGTAAACGGTATTTCCGCTTCAGAAATATTTGACTCAGGTGCGGACAAAAGTTTCGTAGCCACGTCCTTTAGTAAAATAACTAAAATGAAATGTTGCCAATTGTCTGAAACTTTTATAGTAGAAACCGCTAGTGATACTTCGGTTAAAATAATGAAAATGGTTAAGGGCTGTAAGATAGAATTAGAGGGACACGAGTTCCCTGTTACCTTGTACGTTATGACCTTAGGAGGGTTCGATGTGGTTTTGGGAATGGATTGGTTGTCTGAGTACGAAGCTCAGATAGTGTGTAAGAGTAGGATGATAAGGTTAAAATCCTTGGATGGTAGTGCGGTGACGGTTTATGGTGATAAGAAAGTTCCGGGCTTAATGTCATTTCGATGATAAAAGCCGAGGGACTGTTAAGGCGAGGGTGCGGTGCCAACTTGGCGTATGTTGTCAACGCTACAGTTGAGACAAAAGAAATGAAAGATGTTCCTATAGTGCGCGATTACCCAGAAGTATTCCCTGAGGATCTTCCGGGGTTGCCACCGGAGCGAGAGATAGAATTCAAAATAGATTTAGTACCAGGAGCCCAACCCGTCGCGAAAGCACCTTACCGTCTAGCGCCGTCCGAGATGAAAGAAATGATGTCCTAACTGCAAGAAATTCTCGACAAGGGTTTCATTAGACCAAGTGTTTCCCCGTGGGGCGCACCAGTGTTATTCGTGAAGAAGAAAGATGGAAGCATGATAATGTACAAAGACTACCGCGAGTTGAATAAGCTTACGGTGAAGAATAGGTATCCTTTGCCAAGGATTGATGATCTATTTGACCAACTGCAAGGTTCAAGTTGTTCTCACGGATAGATCTCAGATCAGGCTATCATCAATTGAAAGTGAAAGAGGCAGACATCCCTAAAACAACATTTCGGACGCGGTATGGACACTACGAGTTTCTCGTGATGTCATTTGGTCTAACAAATGCTCCTGCAGCATTTATAGACATGATGAATAGGGTGTGTCGGCCTATGTTGGATAAATCGGTAATCGTCTTTATTGATGACATATTTATCTATTCAAAGAGTGAGACTGATCATGCCGAGCATCTGAGAGAGGTATTGGAGACTCTGAAGAAAGAGAAATTGTATGCTAAATTTTTGAAGTGCGCGTTCTGGCTGAGAGAAGTGCAGTTTCTAAGACACGTGATTAATCCTGAAGGGATTACAGTGGACCCAGCCAAGATTGAGGCAATAAAAAACTGGAAGACTCCGCAGAATCCGACTGATATACGAAGCTTCCTAGGGTTAGCTGGCTACAATAGGAGATTCATCGAAGGTTTTTCCAAGATTGCCGCACCGTTGACCGGTATGACCCGAAAGACGATAGTATTCAGTTGGGGAAAGTTCCAAGAAGAAGCCTTTCAGGAATTAAAGAAAAGACTCACGCAAGCTCCAATCCTTGCTTTACCCGATGGTGACGAGGACTTGGTTGTTTGTACCGATGCTTCGCATCGTGGGTTAGGTTTTGTGTTGATGCAACGAGGGAAAGTAATAGCCTATGCGTCTAGACGGTTGAAAGTCCATGAGAGTACTTACCCGACGCATGATTTGGAGCTAGCAGCTGTAGTGCACGCACTTAAGATTTGGAGACATTATCTGTATGGTACAAGTGTACCATCTATACAGATCATAAAAGCTTAAAGTACTTCTTCGAGCAGAAAGAGCTGAACATGAGGCAGAGAAGATGGTTAGAGTTGATAAAGGATTATGATTGCGATATTAATTACTATCCTGGTAAAGCTAATGTGGCCGCTGATACGTTAAGTCGTAAGAATGAAGAAGTCCTTGCAACAGTGAATTCATACCAGCTAATTATGAACTCAAGCCTTTTTGAAGAAATTGTCAAAGTCCAGACAGAGGTACTAGCTGAGGAAGGGTTAGTGAAGAAGGAAAGGATTTACGGTCTACAGAATGAGTTGATGGAAAACACTCATGGCGTTAAGACTAGATTTCACCGTATGTGGATTCCACGCCATGGAGATCTTAGAGGTCAAATCCTAGACGAAGCCCATAAGTCAAGATACTCAATTCATCCTGGAGCTACAAAAATGTATCAAGATTTGAAAAGAGACTACTGGTGGCCAGGAATGAAGAATGATGTGGTGGATTATGTTAGTAAGTGCTTAACTTGTTTACAAGTCAAAGCCGAACATCAGAAGCCTTATGGTAAAATGCAACCGCTTAAGATACCAGAATGGAAATGGGAACACATCACCATGGATTTCATAACTAAGCTACCTCGTACAGCTAAGCATCATGATACCATCTGGGTGATTGTAGACCGTTTGACCAAGAGTGCTCACTTTCTGCCTATACGAGAGGCTATCTCGTTAGAAACATTAGCAAGCTTGTTCATAAAAGAGGTTGTATCTAAGCATGGAGTACAGTTATCAATCGTGTCTGATAGAGATACACAGTTTACTTCCAGGTTTTGGAAGAAGTTCCACGAAGCTATGGGAACGAGATTGAACATCAGTATGGCGTATCATCCTCAAACCGAAGGGCAGTCTGAAAGGACGATCCAAACCCTTGAGGATATGATACGTGCTTGTGTTTTAGATTTTGGTGGAAGTTGGGACGATCATCTGCATCTAGCAGAGTTCTCATATAACAATAGTTACCATTCAAGTATTGGTATGCCACCGTTTGAAATGCTTTATGGTAGACGATGTAGAACCCCGGTGTGTTGGGGTGAAATTGGACAGAAGGAAATGGGAAGCCTAGAAGTTGTTCAAGAAATGTCTTCAAAGTTTGATCAGATTAAGGCCAGAATGAAAGCTGCTCAAGACAGACAGAAGTCGTATGCTGATAAGCGGTGACGACCGATCGAGTTTATCGTTAGTGACAATGTGATGCTCAAGGTCTCGCCCTGGAAGGGGATCATTCACTTTAGAAAGAGGGGGAAGTTGAATCCAAGGTAAATTGGACCATTTAAGATTTTAGATCGTGTGGGTGAAGTAGCTTATAAGCTAGATTTGCCCGAGGAGCTTGAAGGAATTCACTCAACCTTCCATGTTTCTCATCTGAGAAAATGTCTGGCTGATGACACGTCTCACGTGCCATTGATGGACATCGAGGTTGATGAACAATTAAACTATATTGAACAACCGTTAGAGATCGTCGATCGCAAGGAGAAGCAGCTTCGTCATAAGGTTATACCCTTAGTGAAAGTGATATGGAAGCACCGCAAGGGATCGGATGCTACTTGGGAAGCTAAGGATGAAATGCGTAAGTTTTTACCCTAATCTGTTTATGTAATAGTCAGGTTTCGGGGATGAAACCTCTTTAAGGAGGGAAGACTTGTAACATCCCAAAACATCAATAAATAATATTTTATATATTATTGATGTACCAGTTTACTTGGGTTAATAAATAAAATAATAATAAGAGAGAAAGATAAGTAGGCTATTAGGTGGGATCAATCATGGACTAAATAGGAAAGATGAGCCTTAGGTCCATGGGTTTAAGGGTGTATAAATACCCCTTAAACCCTAAATCTTTCTATTTCCATCCATTTCACACCTTGCTTAAACCTTAAACACACACACTCTCTTCCTTTTCGGCCGCAAGAGGGAAGTGTGATCCAATAATCAAACAAGCCAAGATCTTTGATCCATCCTCTATATTCAAGCTAGTAACAAGATCCAAGCTCATAACTAAGCTAGACGTGACCTAGCAAACGATAAAAGGTATGTTCTTGATCTTAAAGCTTGCATTTTTATGAACGGTTAGCCGTGAAACTTGAACATAAACTAGATCGGGACTAGATAAATCATAAAGCTTCAAACTTGATTAATTAGATGGACGTAAGAGCTCATGGTTAGATACGGCTTATGGATGAAACCCTAGAACTAGCTTAAAGAACGTTTTTGGATTAAAGGTTCAACCTTTATGAATAGAATGGGTTAGATCATGGAGCCGTGAGCTTCACGGGAGGTAACGAACGAAAACGGTTAAGGTGGTTGGGCAATAGATGATTAAAAGTATAACCACGGACCGTTAGCCGATATAGAATGGATTTAAAGGTAGAGACCTGAGCTAAACGCATCAGATCAGGGGTCTCAATGACCTGAGCCTCCGTCTGGGGTTCTCGGTCAACGCGAGAGCTCGGTCAGCATGGGTTTTCGACCTATTAGAGTTCTCGGCCAACGAGAATTTTCGGTGACGGGAGTTCTCGATGATCCAGAGTTCTCGGTCAACCATCGATTTCAGTGGCCATGTGTTCTCGGCCAAGAACATAGGTTCTCGGTCAGGAATGGGGTTCTCGGCCAACTCCAGGGTTATCTGTTGGGAGTTCTCGGCCGCCCAGTTTGGGCTTGGACCTTGTGACACTCGTCAATTTCAGGTTAACTCCGTTAACTCAAACATCGTCAATTCAAACTTAAGATCACTGGATCTGTAACGCACATCTCATTACATTTAAACTAAGGTTTTAAATGACGCTTGACAACTACTACATGTGTAGTCTTTCGGGAATTGCACCGAAACGCAAACGAGTTGACGCTAACCATTGGTGAATAAACGAAAAACGTCAAAACAATAATTATGTGATAATTATGTGTTAGACTTATGTGTTATGTGATAATATTGGTTAAAACACTAACTCAAGATGTAAACAAGTTAGTTTTAGTTAGAAAAGTAATATTTAGAAGTTGAGGGGCCAAAGTGTAACATATTATTATTTATAATATCAATAAAACCCTAACTCCTTCCTCTCCCTCTCTCCCTCAAACCCGACGGCTCCCCCCTCCCCTCCCCTTGCGATCGGCAGCTCACACACACACACACATATCACTTGGTTTTGATCTTGTTCTTCATAATCGGAGCATCCTACACTCGTTTCCAAGCACCTCTCACGTTTCTCTTGGTTATTTCTGCGTTTTTAAGGTATAATTATGAAATCCTAACTATTGAATATCATGTATTACGTGTTCTTATGATTGATTGTTGCTAGAGGATGATTGATTATGCATTGGTTGTTGATATTGATGATCATATGTGATTTTGAACGGTGAAAGATTGATGAATCGTTGATTGTTTGTAAACCCTAGAGGGTTACTACTGATTTCTATGATTAATTATGTGTATTACATGTGTTGAGTTATGTCGTATGCTTAGGATGCATGTTAGATGATTGTTTGTGCTTGCTGAGTTTTGACAGCAGTGATTGTTAAACTTGAATGATGTGTAACTTGTTGAATATGAAAGCAAACTGAGCTAATTATGAGTCTACAAGGTAGTACTCCGAGTGTAGTTTTCAGAAAGTCCAACCACGTCTAATTTGAAGTTGTTTTGGTTGGTCAAACGATTTAAATGTGATTAAAGGTCAAAACTGGTACTGGACAGATTGTAAGTTATGTTTAGACAACTGTAACGAATTGTTAATGTGGAAATTGGTTGAGGTTGTTAACACTACAGGGTGCTATGTTGAGTCTAGTTTCTATAAAGTCCAAGTTTGTAATTTTTGGACCAGTAAAAGTTAATCTGTATGATTTTACAAAACTGAAGTGCAAATCTGAGTTGTGAGACCTGCTGTTAAGTTGTTTTGTAATTAGCATATCTCATGAACTACAAGACCAAATGGGTTGGTTCCACTTCTGGAAGTTAACTTGTTGAGTTAAGAACCTAACCCAATTGGTCTTGCATTAGTTGGATTTTTCATTTAACGGGAATAACAAATAACATTCTGTTGCGCATGATTTTGATTGCTGTGAGTTTGCTGTAATGTTTTGATCATTGTGAGAAATATATGTAGAATAAAAATACAATAAAATATGTTCTGGAAACCTAATTCATGTATGCTTTTGTGACAATTTTTGGTGAATTAATTGAGATGCTATGATCTGTTGAATAGAGTAATCTCTCAAGTTGAATTCTGTCTTGATGAAACTAGCTGCTGAACTTTGTGGAAATACAAGAAACGCGCTAATTGCTAGGTAATTATTATGTTTTGACCAATTTGCCCTTGCGGGGAGTAATTTCAAGTAATGTACACCATTAACACTTGACACGTAGATAGTTGTTCACAACATGCAACGTATCACAAATGTGCTTGTTAAGTCACACACGAGTCACAAACGAAACACGAAACGTATCTTGTGCATAGGAATTATGTGTCGGGTCTAGAGACTCGATAATAGTTTCGACTCTTAGAAAATCTCCTTGTTGTTATAGAACGCTAGTGAGAGTTTTCTGTGACGCGCATCACTTGGGTGACTTGTTTTTGGGAATTCTTCGCAAACGGTGAGTTTCACTTTCCCCTTTTAAACTCTTTAAACGCTTTTCACTTGGGGGAGATAACATACTCCGAAAACGCTTTTAGATTTTGTTATGAAATTATATATCACTTGTAAAGGCTAAGTGGCAAACGAAACAACTGAAGTCCTACACATCGAACCGTTTAATATTGGATAATAGCGAGTCACTGTTGAGTAGTACTACTGGGTTTGACAAACCCCACCCAACGCTAAACTCGACTGGAGGTCGAGTGGGTGTAATTTTGGCTAACACATTACCATGGTCGGGATAGACCTGGTGGCAAGGCACATGATAAACAGTCAGCTTCGGTGTCGAACACTTAGTAATACTTGTTGTATAGGCTAGCTACCTTTCGATATATAATTGATTTAACACTATCTGGTAACGCAAAACGCTAAACGCAAAACGCTGAACGCAAAACGCTAAACGCTTTATTTTATATAAACTTGTGAACTCACCAACCTCATGTTGACACTTTTAGTATGTTATTCTCAGGTAGCCGAGGCGGGCGCGCGGTATAGGATCATGCATTGTTTTGAACGTTATTGATCATGCAAATTTGTCTTAAACTGTTATCAACTGAGTTTTAAGTCGTCCTGCGTGACGCAACTTTTGTATTTATGGTTTTTACGCTTCCGCACTTATTTACACTTAAATGTTTTTGTGGTTTGATTATAACTAATGATTCTGATCCTGTTAGTTCACACCCTCTGACGGTAAAACTCCGTTAGTGGATTTTGAGGGTGTGACAAATTGGTATCAGAGCCATTGGTTATAGCGAACTAGAAATTGCATGAATACTAGACTATAACCGCAACGACCCATTAGTTATAATTATATGCACTGCATATATAGTTTGTGTAGTCTTTCGTTATCTCTATCTCTTTACCTTATTCACTTATGCGCGCGCATACACGACTTGCCTGTAGGGTTGTCGACGCTACCATCGTCATCATCAGATCAGATGACTCATGCTCATGGGAAGCAACCAAAGTTACCTACATCATCGCCACCCTGAGTAGTCCCGGAGCTAGAAGCCCCTGCACCGAAGAGGTATCGCCTGTCTGGAGGCATGTACGACGACGACGTTAGCTGGGATTGGTACCCGAGTCTGATCAGACGTATGGTTTATCGCGAACAAGTTCCCCCACTACCTCACCCGAGTCGTCCTGCTTACCCCAACACCCTACCACCCATAACCGAACCAACAGAGCGAGTTCTCGCGGCTGTTGTCTCTTGTTTAGAGCGTGACGTGGGTTTTATGCACTCGGCGAGAGCGGACATTCCCGGATTGTTAAAAGATGGAACCGAAACTAAGGAGGAAATTTCCCGCCTGAAAACGGCTATGAAGGGAATACAAGATGCTAATGATCAATAGATGAAGATTATGAGAAAAATGCAAGCCGAGATGATAGACTTGCAGGAGCAACTCCAAGTGGCAAGAACCAGGACAGAGATAGCTCTAGAGCGTTGCGATGTTTTACAGATGAAAATTGCTTAGAATGCAGCAGAACCTGAGGAAGAACCTGAGGAGGAACCCGAGGAAGATCCTGAGGAGGAACCCGAAGAGGAACCGGAGGAAGAACCGGCTGAGCCAGAGGAACACTCAGAGGTGTCCTCAGACGATGACATCTAGACACGGTCGCGGTAACATCAACTTAACTGCAGCAGAACTCCAAACTCTGCTGAACAACCACGCGGCGGCCGCTCTAGCCACACATGTCCAGAATCAAGCTGGAGGTCCAATTGGAACGTGTACTTTCAAGAACTAACTGGATTGCAAGCCCAGTTCGTTTAAGGGCACTGGGGGAGCTATAGGCTTCCTGCGTTGGGCTGAGAAGGCCGAATCAGCTTTTGAGATGTGTAACTGTCCACCTGCCAGTAGGGTCAAATTTGCTGCTGGGATATTTGAAGATTCTGCTCTCACTTGGTGGAATTCAAATGTGCAGATTCTTGGATTGGAACCGGCTAAGGCTATGAACTGGGAGGAGTTCAAGAATATGATGCGGGAAGAGTATTGTCCTAGAGAGGAGATTGCAAAGTTGGAATCCGAGTTTTGGTCATTGAAGATGGTGGGTTCTGAGATTGAAGCCTACACCACTTGTTCTCACGAGTTAGCAGTAATGTGTCCACGGATGGTAGACCCGCCAAGTAAGAGGATCGAGATGTACATTGATGGGTTAGCACCGCAAATTCAGGGCATGGTGACGTCTTCCAGACCGGCTACGATTCAACAAGCGATCCGGTTAGCTCACAAAATGACGGATCAAGCAGTGACCCAATGTGCGTTACCACCTAGAGGTTCAACCACTAAAGCCCGTGACAACCCGAGCACTGACAACAACAACAACAACAACCCGAGTAATGGAAAGAGAAAGTTCGACAACGTCAGATCCTCATCATCGAACCCCCCCACAGCAACAACACTACCGTAAGCCCGAACTCACTCGGAGCTTCAATAATCAGGGTCACAACAATATCAACAACGGTAGCGGGCAGGGTTCGAGCGGCTATGCTGGGAAACACCCGAAATGCAACAGGTGCAACTATCACCATGCTGGCCCGTGTGATCGCGTCAAGTGTCTGAGATGCGGAAAAATGGGTCATCAGACCAAGGAATGTAGGGGAGAACTAGCGGCAAAGGGTGCTCCTAAACCACCTATGACGACTAAAGGGTGTTACGAGTGCGGTCAAGAGGGTCATTTCAGGAAGGATTTCCCCAAACTAAAGCAGAACGAGAACAATGGAGGCAGCAGCAGTGGCGGAAGCAATGGTAAAGGTAGAGCTTTCATCATTGGGTCGGGTCAAGCCCGCAGCGATCCGTATGTGGTGACTGGTATGTTTCCTGTGAACGACTGTTTTTCTTCTGTTTTATTTGACACTGGAGCTGATAGGAGTTTTGTGTCGAAAGCCTTTAGTAAACTCTTAGACTTAATTCCAACCCCATTAGATGCTAAGTTTCCTGTTGAATTAGCTGACGGTAAGTCTATAGAAACAACTCATGTTCTTGCGGGATGTAAGTTGAAACTGTCAGGTCATATTTTTGATATCGACCTTATACCTTTTACTCTTGGTAGTTTCGATGTCGTTGTCGGCATGGACTGGTTATCCGAGAACCGAGCGGAGATTATATGTCACGACAAGATAGTCCACATCATTACCCCTTCTGGCGAGACCATTTCGATTCAGGGCGAGAAAAGCGGCATGACCACCAACGTCATCACCCACATGAAGGCGCAGAAGTATCTACGAAAGGGTCATCCGGCAATTTTAGCGCATATTGTTGAGAAACCCGCGGAGGAGAAGCGAATCGAAGATATACCGATTGTGCGAGATTTTCCGGAAGTTTTCCCGGAGGATTTGCCTGGACTCCCTCCTATTCGACAAGTCGAATTCCAAATCGAATTGACCCCCGGTGCAGCACCCATAGCCCGAGCCCCTTATCGGCTTGCACCGGCGGAGCTTCAGGAGTTGTCCACTCAATTGCAAGATTTGTTGGATAAAGGTTTTATCCGACCTAGCTCATCACCATGGGGAGCCCATGTCTTATTTGTCTGAAAGAAGGACGGGACTTTCCGCAGGTGCATCGACTAGAGAACTGAACAAGGTAACGATCAAGAACCGTTATCCCTTACCCCGAATTGATGATCTGTTTGACCAACTTCAAGGATCGAGTTACTACTCGAAGATCGATCTGAGATCTGGTTACCATAAACTAAGAGTGCGCAAAGAAGATATTTCAAAGACGGCTTTCAGAACTCGGTATGATCACTACGAGTTTTCGGTTATGCCTTTTGGCTTAACCAACGCACCAGCCGTATTTATGGATCTCATGAATCGAGTATGCAAGGCATGCCTCGACAAGTTTGTGATTGTTTTTATTGATGATATCCTCGTCTACTCCAAGGACAAGACCGACCATGAAGAACACTTGAGGTTAATTCTGGAATTACTAAAGAAGGAACAACTGTACGCTAAACTTTCGAAATGCGAATTTTGGCTTCGCGAGGTTCACTTCTTAGGACATGTGATTAACGAGAATGGTATCCATGTCGATCCCGGCAAGGTAGAGGCCATCAAAAACTGGGAAGCACATAAGACTCCGACTGAGGTGCGGCAATTCCTAGGACTGGCCGGCTACTACCGGCGTTTTATCGAGGGATTTTCAAAGATTGCTCAACCCCTCACCGCTTTGACTCCCAAGGGTACTAAGTACAATTGGGGTGACGCGCAAGAATCCGCTTTTCAACTGTTGAAAACCAAACTCTGTAGCGCCCCTATTCTAGCCCTTCCCGATGGAACAGAAAATTTTGAGGTACATTGTGACGCATCGATACAATGTCTCGGTTGCGTGTTGATGCAACTCGAGAAGGTTATAGCCTATGCCTCTCGACAACTACGGATTCACGAGAAGAACTACACGACCCATGACTTGGAACTCGGAGCTGTGGTATTTGCTCTTAAGATATGGAGGCATTACTTGTACGGTACCAAGTTTACCATTTACACCGACCACAAAAGTCTCCAACATATCTACGATCAAAAGGAGCTGAACATGCGACAGCGTCGTTGGGTCGAGCTGCTTAAGGATTATGATTGTGCCATCAAGTACCACCCTGGAAAGGCCAATGTAGTGGCTGACGTTCTAAGCAGAAAAGAAAACGATAAACCCAGGCGAGTGCGAGCATTGCAACTCACGATTCAAGCCAACTTACCCGATCAGATTCGCGATGCGCAACTCGAAGCCTTGAAAGATGATAATCTTCCATCAGAACTCATGCGGGGCATGAACAAGCAACTCGAAACCAAATCGGACGGGGTCCGATATTTTGAGAACCGGATTTGGGTTCCACGATACGGAGAGTTGAGAATTCTAGTGATGGACGAAGCACACAAGTCCCGATATTCTATCCACCCTGGCTCAGATAAAATGTACCATGACTTAAAGGCGCTTTACTGGTGGCCAAACATGAAAGCCGACATTGCCACATATGTGAGCAAATGCTTGACTTGTGCAAGAGTCAAAATAGAATATCAGAAACCATCTGGTCTGCTACAGAAACTAGAACTTCCAATGTGGAAATGGGAACACATTTCAATGGATTTCATCACAGGATTACCTAAAACACCGACGGGATGCGATACCATCTGGGTGATCATTGACCGATTGACTAAGTCTGCACACTTCTTAGCGATTAAGGAATCGGACAAAATGGAAAGACTGACTCGCGTCTACATGAAGGAAGTAGTGTCTAGACACGGAGTGCCTGTCTCAATCACTTCTGATCGAGATTCCCGTTTCACTTCGCACTTTTGGAAGTCACTACAAAGCGCACTAGGCACCCGTCTTGATATGAGTACGGCATACCATCCTCAGACGGATGGGCAAAGTGAGCGCACTATTCAGACCTTGGAGGACATGTTGCGTGCATGCGTGTTGGATTTCGGAAAAAGTTGGGAACCTCATTTGCCTTTGGTAGAGTTTTCGTATAATAACAGCTACCACACAAGCATTAAAGCAGCGCCGTTTGAAGCGTTGTACGGACGGAAGTGTCGATCACCTCTCTGCTGGGCAGAGGTGGGTGACAGCCAAATCACTGGTCCAGAATTGGTACTCGAAACCTCTGAAAAGAATGTTCAAATCCGAAACCGCATGGCAGCAGCACGAGATCGCCAAAAGAGTTACGCCGACAAGCGCCGAAAGCCTCTCGAATTTCAAGTGAACGACCAAGTATTACTCAAAGTCTCACCTTGGAAAGGTGTGGTTCGCTTTGGGAAGCGAAACAAACTCAATCCACGATATGTTGGTCCTTACCGGATAACTGAACGCGTTGGTCCGGTGGCGTACCGACTGGACTTACCAGCAGAACTCAGTGGCGTACACAATGTATTCCATGTATCCAATTTGAAGAAATGCCTTTCCGATGAAACCCAAGCAGTCCCTTTGGACGAATTGCAAGTTGATGAACAGTTACGCTTCATTGAAGAACCAGTCGAAGTTTTGGATTGGGAAACCAAAACACTCAAGCACAGCAAAATTCCAATCGTTAAGGTTCGTTGGAACTCGAGAAGTGGACCAGAGTTCACATGGGAACACGAGGATCAAATGATGAAAAAGTATCCTCACCTTTTTGAAGGGCTGACCAAACACAGAAAACCGCGAAACCCGGCAAACCGTCAGAAATCACCGAAGGTATGAATTAAATTTTGGGACGAAATTTCTTTCTACTAGAGAATCATATGACAAACTGAAAATTTTTCTTACTTTTTCAGACACTCATCACGACTTGATTCAAATTTTCTGGACGAAAATTCTTTAACATGGGAATGATGTGACACTCGTCAATTTCAGGTTAACTCCGTTAACTCAAACACCGTCAATTCAAACTTAAGATCACTGGATCTATAACGCACATCTCATTACATTTAAACTAAGGTTTTAAATGACACTTGAAAACTACTACATGTGTAGTCTTTCGGGAATTGCACCGAAACGCAAACGAGTTGACGCTAACCATTGGTGAATATACGAAAAACGTCAAAACAATAATTATGTGATAATTATGTGTTAGACTTATGTGTTATGTGATAATATTGGTTAAAACACTAACTCAAGATGTAAACAAGTTAGTTTAAGTTAGAAAAGTAATATTTAGAAGTTGAGGGGCCAAAGTGTAACATATTATTATTTATAATATCAATAAAACCCTAACTCCTTCCTCTCCCTCTCTCCCTCAAACCCGACGGCTCCCCCCTCCCCTCCCCTTGCGATCGGCAGCTCACACACACACACACATATCACTTGGTTTTGATCTTGTTCTTCATAATCGGAGCATCCTACACTCGTTTTTAAGCACCTCTCACGTTTCTCTTGGTTATTTCTGCGTTTTTAAGGTATAATTATGAAACCCTAACTATTGAATATCATGTATTACGTGTTCTTATGATTGATTGTTGCTAGAGGATGATTGATTATGCATTGGTTGTTGATATTGATGATCATATGTGATTTTGAACGGTGAAAGATTGATGAATCGTTGATTGTTTGTAAACCCTAGAGGGTTACTACTGATTTCTATGATTAATTATGTGTATTACATGTGTTGAGTTATGTCGTATGCTTAGGATGCATGTTAGATGATTGTTTGTGCTTGCTGAGTTTTGACAGCAGTGATTGTTAAACTTGAACGATGTGTAACTTGTTGAATATGAAAGCAAACTGAGCTAATTATGAGTCTACAAGGTAGTACTCTAAGTCTAGTTTTCAGAAAGTCCAACCACGTCTAATTTGAAGGTGTTTTGGTTGGTCAAACGATTTAAATGTGATTAAAGGTCAAAACTGGTACAGGACAGATTGTAAGTTATATTTAGACAACTGTAACGAATTGTTAATGTGGAAATTGGTTGAGTTTGTTAACACTACAGGGTGCTATGTTGAGTCTAGTTTCTATAAAGTCCAAGTTTGTAATTTTTGGATGAGTAAAAGTTAATCTGTATGATTTTACAAAACTGAAGTGCAAATCTGAGTTGTGAGACCTGCTGTTAAGTTGTTTTGTAATTAGCATATCTCATGAACTACAAGACCAAATGGGTTGGTTCCACTTCTGGAAGTTAACTTGTTGAGTTAAGAACCTAACCCAATTGGTCTTGCATTAGTTGGATTTTTCATTTAACGGGAATAACAAATAACATTCTGTTGCGCATGATTTTGATTGCTGTGAGTTTGCTGTAATGTTTTGATCATTGTGAGAAATATATGTAGAATAAAAATACAATAAAATATGTTCTGGAAACCTAATTCATGTATGCTTTTGTGACAATTTTTGGTGAATTAATTGAGATGCTATGATCTGTTGAATAGAGTAATCTCTCAAGTTGAATTCTGTCTTGATGAAACTAGCTGCTGAACTTTGTGGAAATACAAGAAACGCGCTAATTGCTAGGTAATTGTTATGTTTTGACCAATTTGCCCTTGCGAGGAGTAATTGCTAGTAATGTACACCATTAAAACTTGACACGTAGATAGTTGTTCACAACATGCAACGTATCACAAATGTGCTTGTTAAGTCACACACGAGTCACAAACGAAACACGAAACGTTTCTTGTGCATAGGAATTATGTGCCGGGTCTAGAGACTCGATAATAGTTTCGACTCTTAGAAAATCTCCTTGTTGTTATAGAACGCTAGTGAGAGTTTTCTGTGACGCGTATCACTTGGGTGACTTGCTTTTGGGAATTCTTCGCAAACGGTGAGTTTCACTTTCCCCTTTTAAACTTTTTAAACGCTTTTCACTTGGGGGAGATAACATACTCCGAAAACGCTTTTAGATTTTGTTATGAAATTATATATCACTTGTAAAGGCTAAGTGGCAAACGAAACAACTGAAGTCCTACACATCGAACCGTTTAATATTGGATAATAGCGAGTCACTGTTGAGTAGTACTACTGGGTTTGACAAACCCCACCCAACGCTAAGCTCGACTGGAGGTCGAGTGGGTGTAATTTTGGCTAACAAATTACCATGGTCGGGATAGACCTGGTGGCAAGGCACATGATAAACAGTCAGCTTCGGTGTCGAACACTTAGTAATACTTGTTGTATAGGCTCGCTACCTATCGATATATAATTGATTTAACACTATCTGGTAACGCAAAACGCTAAACGCAAAACGCTGAACGCAAAACGCTAAACGCTTTATTTTATATAAACTTGTGAACTCACCAACCTCGTGTTGACACTTTTAGTATGTTATTCTCAGGTAGCCGAGGCGGGCGCCCGGTATAGGATCATGCATTGTTTTGAACGTTATTGATCATGCAAATTTGTCTTAAACTGTTATCAACTGAGTTTTAAGTCGTCCTGCGTGACGCAACTTTTGTATTTATGGTTTTTACGCTTCCGCACTTATTTACACTTAAATGTTTTTGTGGTTTGATTATAACTAATGATTCCGATCCTGTTAGTTCACACCCTCTGACGGTAAAACTCCGTTAGTGGATTTTGAGGGTGTGATAGACCTGAACCCATCTGAACCCATAAACTGTAATGGGCCGTTGGGCCTGACTTAGCTCAGCCCACAGGCTTATGCCCATGTGCTATTTAAAATAAATAACAAGCCTAACCTAGATGATGCATAGGTTAACTAAATAACCCCCTTAATTAAGTATACTGGTGATTAACAAAATATACACTTAACAGTTAGTCGTGCTCAATTAAAGAAGGGGATTATGATTAACGGCGAGGTCAACAGGATCCAGGTGAGTTTCTAGCCCCATTTCCTTGTTATGTTTTCGGGGCTGTGTGCATACTCGATATGATTGTTAATACACTTATCCTAAGTGATAAATGTATGCCTTGTGTGATATATGTGAGCAGTATAAATGATTGCTGGTCGGTACATGAACGATCTTCGGATATTGCACGTACTGTCAAGTTATAGTTACGAATATGAATGCTATGTATAATGAATGAATGATAGCTTGTCGGTACGTGAACGATCTTCGGATATTGCACGTACTGCCAAGTTATAATTATGGATATGAATGTTATGTATGAACTATGAATGATACTTATGTATGTTATGAATGAATGTTAGAAATAGAAAGGTAGAAAAGGGCCTGGACCCTAATAATATCCAAGGCAGAAAAGGGACCGAGCCCTTTAATAATCTCTAGCTAGACTAGGGACTGGACCCTAATAATATCCAAGGCAGAAAAGGGACTGAGCCCTTTAATAATCTTGAGGCAGAAAAGGGACTGGACCCTAATAATATCCAAGGCAGAAATGGGACCGGACCCTAATAATATCCGAGGCAGAATAGATTAAAGTAAAGTAGAATTTAAAATATGAAAGTATGAATGGAAGTATGTAAGTATGTATGTAATGTATGTTATGTTATTAACTAGAACTCACTCAGCGTAGCTGACTTTTAGTATGCACGCAGGTGAGTAGGATGAGACAGCTCGCTTGAGGGGAACACGTGGCATTGAATAAGAGATTGGCATCGGAAGATGTTTATGTTTAATATTATGATATTTTGAAAGATAAGGTGTTTATTTTAAGACAAGTTATGGATTAATGTAATGTTTATGAAAGTTTTTATACTCCGCGTATGTTTTTATTAACTCTAATGAATTGAACTATGTTGATGAGTAAATCCAACGCCCAAATGTGAGGCACCGGTAACGGGGCCTTACAATATATATATATATATATATATATATATATATATATTAGAAACGAGTAATATAAAATAACCCCGTAATATGAACGAAACCTTTAATATCCTACGTGTCGCGCTATGGTTAGTCCCTGCCCCCTCTCAGGCCACCAGATTATTTCATTTGTAAATGGAGTCTTTTTATGTGTTGAACCGCTTTAACGGGTATGGGGCTTCTAATGAGACCCGGATAGCCCACCAGTCATAACAACTCATCTTAACATTTTCCTCTTTCCTCTGACTGCGAGACCTTGCTCAAACCCACCTTATCGCTAGTGTGGATTGAAACAGGGAGAAGACTGAGCGAAGGTCATGCTGGATTGAAAGTCTTTCTCTATCTTCACAATTGCAAAACCTTACCTTTCAATCAACGATTCTATTGTGCGATTTCATTGCTTCAGCAACACATTAATTGCGCACTAATTTTGAATCATTTTTTAGCATACGTCTTTTTTTATTATGCTAATTTCAAATCGAATTTAATAAGTAAGTTGTATCATTGCCCCTGATCTATATGTCTACCTAAAATTGATTGGCTTTTGTTCTATATTTAAGATCGACCTTTGTTAACTATTATAGATTTATAGTTCTTTATTAATTAGGTTTTTTCGATAACTTTTTTAAGGTTTTATGATATATATTATTATTATTGTATTCAATTTCAAAAGGTTATTTCCATTTATGTTTTGATTAGGGTTATTTTTCGTTATGCCTTTGTTAGTTATTGAAGATCATTTGAGGTTTATGATCTCGATAACAAAATTATGACTGGTTAGTTACAATGGAATTCTAATTTATCTAGAAGAAAGCCAACGCTTCTATTCATCCATGTTAAAAGATCTGATTGTTACAAGTATTATGTTTTACAACTATTAATCTTTGTTTCTATAGGTTTGACCACATCCAGTATCGTTTTGATTTTATGTTAGATGCTTTACTGATAAACTCCAAAATTGTGATTTACAAATTTGTGTTTAATTTTAATCAGAGGCTTTAAGCTGTAGTGAATTAGGTTTTGTTTACTTTCAAAGTTAAAGTATCAGATTATTGAATATGATTGTTTTAATGTTTTGGGCTAAACACCTAAGGGTATTCTGGTTGAGTTTGACTTTAATGATCAAACAGTTATTTTTAAAATTTAATTTTATGCTTGTGAGATTATTAAAAAAAATAAATATAAATTTTTAGTATATCCCTATTTTATTGGATTTTCATATCAAAGGGTGAGATTAATTTTTAATTAAATGAGACTATATAACCCGTTTAAGGACTGTCTGGGTTTAGTAAGACCCATTCCCGTGAATTCGGGTCAAATGCATGAGAAGCCTCCATTTAAAAATCAAGCAATATGGTGGATTCCATAAAAGTAGGGAGCGACCACATCGTGACACGTAGAATTTTTGAGGTTTCGTCTATATATATATATATATATATATATATATATATATATATATAGAAAAGAGTTCAAATAAAAAGAAGTTGTTTCCTAGGAATGGTAAGAACCAATAAAATTTTGACATTTTTCATTAAAACCTATGGTGAAAGAATAATTCTAGGAAACTATGACGGTTTTTGGTAATTTTAAATCTCAATCATTGATTGATATGATCTAATGGCTATGATTTATTCTTAATCTTCCTAGAAAACTACTTATTTTTAGGATAACCCTCCCATATATATATATATATATATATATATATATATATATATATATATATATATATATATATATACTTGGATGTTTATAAAATATAAACGAATGAAAATACATCAACGAAAATAAACGAACATAACCGGATGCTCACGAACGTAAATGAACAAACAAAATGCATGTTCATGTTTATTTGTTTTTTAAATAAACGAAGATGAACTTCTAGCCGAATAGTTTGTTAATGTTCGGTTTTTTATAGGCTTAAATTAGCATGTAAGCTGATTGGAAATACATCCAGAAGTTATAATAAATAGTGTATATTTATAGAGTTGTAACTATGAGAAGCCTAGAAGTTGTTCAAGAAATGTCTTCAAAGTTTGATCAGATTAAGGCTAGAATGAAAGCTGCTCAAGACATACAGAAGTCGTATGCTGATAAGCGGCGACGACCGATCGAGTTTAACGTTAGTGACAATGTGATGCTCAAGGTCTCGCCCTGGAAGGGGATCATTCGCTTTAGAAAGAGGGGGAAGTTGAGTCCAAGGTAAATTGGACCATTTAAGATTTTAGATCGTGTGGGTGAAGTAGCTTATAAGCTAGATTTGCCCGAGGAGCTAGAAGGAATTCACTCAACCTTCCATGTTTCTCATCTGAGAAAATGTCTGGCTGATGACACGTCTCACGTGCCATTGATAGACATCGAGGTTGATGAACAATTTAACTATATTGAACAACCGTTAGAGATCATCGATCGCAAGGAGAAGCAGCTTCGTCATAAGGTTATACCCTTAGTGAAAGTGATATGGAAGCACCGCAAGGGATCGGATGCTACTTGGGAAGCTAAGGATGAAATGCGTAAGTTTTACCCTTATCTGTTTATGTAATAGTCAGGTTTCGGGGATGAAACCTCTTTAAGGAGGGAAGACTTGTAACATCCCAAAATATCAATAAATAATATTTTATATATTATTGATGCACCAATTTACTTGGGTTAATAAATAAAATAATAATAAGATAGAAAGATAAGTAGGCTATTAGGTGGGATTAATCATGGATTAAATAGGAAAGATGAGCCTTAGGTCCATGGGTTTAAGGGTGTATAAATACCCCTTAAACCCTAAATCTTTCTATTTCCATCCATTTCACACCTTGCTTACACATTAAACACACACACTCTCTTCCTTTTCAGCCGCAAGAGGGAAGTGTGATCCAAGAATCAAACAAGCCAAGATCTTTGATCCATCCTCTATATTCAAGCTAGTAACAAGATCCAAGCTCATAACCAAGCTAGACGTGACCTTGCAAACGATAAAAGGTATGTTCTTGATCTTAAAGCTTGCATTTTTATGAACGGTTAGCCGTGAAACTTGAACATAAACTAGATCGGGACTAGATAAATCATAAAGCTTCAAACTTGATTAATTAGATGGACGTAAGAGCTCATGGTTAGATACGGCTTATGGATGAAACCCTAGAACTAGCTAAAAGAACGTTTTTGGATTAAAGGTTCAACCTTTATGAATAGAATGGGTTAGATCATGGAGCCGTGAGCTTCACGGGAGGTAACGAACGAAAACGGTTAAGGTGGTTGGGCAATAGATAATTTTATGAATACCTTGACAGAAGATGAATACTATTTTAGCTTCATTGAAATACCATGTGAACTCTAGAAGTAAAGTGACAAGATTCATAGTAATATTTTATCTTCTTTTTAAACTTGTTGGCTTTACTCTAAAAGTCAAATTTAACCCAATAAAACATATATATATATATATATATATATATATATATATATATAATATTTTAATATTTTTAGGAAACTGGTGGTAGTGGCGGTCGTGGTGGTGGTGACTGCCATGGTGGTGGTGGTGATGGTGGCAGTGGAATATGTCACATAAGCATGCCACATATATGCAAAATAAGAATGTCACATCATGAAAATTAACGACATTAGGATTTCGTTAGTCAGGGCTTGTTGGTATAAAGAAAAATCATAAAAGATGGGAACGTCATTAGTCATTTCGTTTCTTATGATCGGCAGTGGCCAAAAGGTGATAGTTGAGATTATTTGAAACCAATATATTATTTTAAAAGTGGTTGTAACTATAACTAAACTACGAAATCTATGAAGACAACAAATACAACATACTAGAAAAAAATATAATAAATTAATAATTCACCCAAAAATGAAATGATAACATGACGTACCCATTTCAGATAGGCACAAAACTAGAATTGACCTATAGAAATTCAAATACATCAATTTACTAAATGCTCAATTCACTATCAAGCACAAAATACATATTTTAAACAACAAAAAACAAATTATTGGACTACATTAATTGACAAACACATGAGAGCCCATTTTTGGTGATCCATTAAACAACTTATACGTTCTACATCACCAACGAACCGTAACAACTCAATACAAACGAAAATAACACAAACCATATAAATTTCTTTATGCACTCATGTATATTAAGACGAAAATTAGCATCTTAAATAACAAAATGTTGGATCACGTTAACTACTAGACCAGTGAGACCCATTTGAGATATAAAAAAAACAAAACAAAATAAACTACACTTTCACTACAACTAATAAATATAACATATTTTATAAGTTCATTTAACCTTTAAGTTTAATACCTTAACACATCCTACATGAAAAATATACATAAACAATAATTAAAAAAAATATTAAAAAAAAACTAAAAGTAATCCGCGTAACACGCGGGCTAAAAGCTAGTTAGGCAATAAATTTCCTAGATGCAAGACCAATATTTAAGAAAAGGATATTGATTTTTATTAGTTCTAATTATTATATTTTAGCAGTTGGCGAATCTAACTAACAAATTAACTGATAATGGTCCCAACTCTTATCATCTTTTCTTCCATCATACCCCGACTAACTTAATACTAACTCCGTTAACTTCTTGCTGACATGTCATGCTTATGTTTCAAAAAAACTTCTTATGCGGAAAATTACATGGCATAGCGCTTTTGACTTAAAACCTAATTACAAATAACAAAAGAATCATTCTTGGCCGATTCCGACCACATGGTACACCCAAAACACAAACTCAATTTTAATTATCGGTTTGAATAATCTAGCAACAATGGTGATCTGGAAATCAAACATCTTCCTTTTTAAGGTGTTCGTTTTAATACGGGATCAACCAGTCGGAAAATTGGTATTTTCCGGGAAATCGTTCTCATCGCCAAAATCATGAACCAGGTCGCTTGGAATGCTATTTGCTGCCATACTGATTCACTTCCTATATATTGTGTGATTAGTCCTTGGCGGTGCAATGTCGAATCGTCACCGCCATCGTTATACAACAGCAGAACCCTTATCGTTACGATTCCATCTGCATTTCATGTTGTGTTGCAAGGCCATTACAACGGAACACCCCCACCATCGCTGCCGAAGATATGGCAGCAACTATCGAATGTTCTTACCATTGTTTTTACGGTTGTCTACTGTGGTCGTCGAGAATCGATTCTCGCAACTCTCTCACATTTTTCGGAATATTTCTCTTTATCATTCTTTCTCTTCTTCATAATATGATGTCAACTTCTTAGGAGTTCAGAAGAAGATCAACTGATGTTTTAGCGTTTGGATCTAGAAATACTATTGAAGTTAACTGATTCAAAGAGATGGATGTGATGTAATTTGCCACATAAGAGGTTTTTCGACACATAAGCATGGCTGATCGATGTCGAAAAGTCAATCAAAAATATTTATTAAATTACCTTTACTAGTAAGGACAAGTAAGGTGTCGAATCCACAGAATTCAGTGGAAAGTGCTCATTCAATTTAATGCTTTTTAATTAATTATACTAGGGTGGATAAACGATGTCAAGAGGTTTTAAAGTGATTTGTAAAACAGTAAAAGGAAATAACCAGTCTCTAGGTTTCAGGTTTTGAAGCAAGTTGGACAATTAATGAAATCTATTTAGAAATATCTTTGTTTAGATAAGTAAACCAAAAGACTAAATATTTGGCTATGTTGAATGTCATAACTTAATCCAAACGATTGGCACAACTTAATAATGATATAATTGATTATCATTTTTAGGTTTTTGATGAACGAAATCAATGGTATGGTTAATGATAAACGGGTCAATGACGATAAGAACTCAATCCTAGTTGTTGATGACCTTAAATCAATTAACTGATAAAAGACTAAGCATTAAATTACGAAAAAACTGTTTAAGCACACAAACAATTATAAAGATTCAACTAACCGACTGATTAACCAAATCCAAATCCAAAGTTAGGGTTTAAAATGCCAAAAATACAAAGTACAACTCAACCCTACGCCCGGAGATGGTTATGAGATCTTTAGCCTTGCATCTTGATCTTGAGTCTCTTGATTATTGTGTGAAAGGGTGAAGGCATGAACGATTATGATGATTAGGAGGTGTTATGATGGTGGAATATAGCCCCAAAATCGCCCCCTTTGTGATAGAGAATGAATTAATTTTGATGTTAGGGTTTTCTCTCTTTAAATATGGAGGAAAACAAACAAAAATCCGATCAAACCAGGCCGTAGCCTACGACCTGGTCACCGTAGCTTACAGCGGAGCCATAGGCTACAACGTTCATGTTCTGCCTTACGGTCATCATAATCTCAGCCTAACCCGTAGGCTACGGTCTGGTACCCCTAGCCTACGGGTGCTACAGTACCAGCTATTTTAGTTTTTCATTTTCTTTAATCTTTTTCACCGTTTTTGAGCCCCCGACTGCTTCCTTTCTTCCAAAACACAATTCCTCCTCTATCTAAGAGCTTCAAATTAGTTCCTTTAAGCTCCAAACACCTGCAATAAATAAATCACTCAAAGTACTTGTGTTCGATACATATAAACAATCAAACTCACGATATCAAACACTTAGAATACATACTTTTACCCGCATATCAATGGCATGTCACAAAACAGTTAAACGATTTAGTACTCAATTAGTTACTCAGGGATTGATGAAAGAAAAGATTATTATAGTTGGGACTGTTATCTGCCAGTTGGTTAGTTGGGACCGGTCACGACCAAAAGATGATAATTGAGACCAATAAAAGCTAATACACCTTTAAGATATAATAATGCTAGTTGGGAGGGACCAAAATTATAGAGTTTGGACACCGATTATCAATCACCCTTTATGTCAGAGTGGCGGATTTGAAAGAAATCTTGAAGGGTAGTGTGTGCTAAAAACATTTGTTTATGGATAGCTGATACATAAGACGATAGAGAAAAAAACACTTAAAATATACGTCAACAAGAATGTTGAGGGGTGGCGCAGGCTACTCTTCAACCTATGCATTTGTATAACGATTACTATCATCCTAAACTTTTGGAGATCACTCCATAAAAGTGAAACGTGTTGATGATCCTATCATATCAATGAGACAAAAAGATGATGGCTATCATATTAGTAGGATGTTGATCTCTATCAGACTATAAAGATATAATTAACAATGAAAAAGCTTTCAAATTAAAGAAGTAATAAATTATTTATACGTAACAAGGTAGTGATTAGGTTAAAACTGATTTCAATAAAACCAGTTAGGCTAAGGGTAGTGGGGCTTGATCCAAGTCCAAGTGATCCAATATATTTGCGCCATGTAGGCGCTGACGTGGTACATGATCAAGCCCCTGGATCAAGCCCCACAGGATGTAGTAGTCCAGCTGATCCGGGCAGAGGCGGATCCAGTGTTTGGTCAGGGGGAACATTTGCACCCACTGAAATCTATAGTTTTCTTTATAATTTATAATATATTAGGTCCAAAGACCCAAGTGACCCATCCAAAAAAATTTTAGTGACCCATCCAAAAAACATTTAGTGATCTATTCATGATTTTTTCAGTGCCCCAAACTTAACTTTTTAAATTTTAAGCCCAAATGTAATTTTGTTATGAATAATAAGAATTAAGTTCATATTAGTTTAATTACTCAACCACTTTAGTTGAAAATTTGGAATTAGTGGGAGACGAACAAATTAGGTTGATGACGGCTTCACATGTGGCATCTCATGTTAGATTTATTTTATAAATTGTGATTTCAAATTCTTGATTTTATTCTAATATAAAACAAACATTCATGATTCATGGTTCATCACTTGTTAATTTATTTCTTTCGTATTTGAATTCTACAACTACAAGGCGGTAACCGGTTTCGATCTTTTGTTTAAAAAAAATAATGCCCTTTTCTTGAAATTCAAAAGATGAACAGATTAGGGTGATCTTTGTTGTCTTATGGTGAATGATTATTTGATTTCTAGCTTTCTAATTTATTCATTGTATGAGTGTACCTTTATTATTATTGTTATTTTTTTAGTGTTTTACACTATTTAATTTTGTAGTCCATTTTATTTGTACACTAATTAATTTAGCTATGACAACTATGAAAAGGTTTTTGTTACTGAAACGACAAACACCATCTGCAGGACCCAGTTTAGTTGATCTAGATAATCTTCCTTAGGATCATGTCGATAGAAAAAGAATTTTAAATTGCCACCCTAATCAAAGAGACGAGACACGAAGAAAGTGTTGGCTTCATGGACCTTGCAAACAAGGTGGACATGGTCATGTCTTTCCATATAGAAAGATAGGGTCTAAAGAACGACATTTCAGCACAGGTTGGTATGATAAATACGGTAATTGGTTAGAGTATAGTGTAATTTGTAGTGTTGAAAAATAAGCACTTTTAAGAATTACGAATGAAATTGTAATTGATCGTTTTTCATAAAATGAAATCATGTAGAGGTCAAATGTAATATGTATTTTGTTTATATTAAATGAAATTTTGTTTACATTTCTATACGTAGTTTGTTTAATATAATTTTTTACTCGACCCGTTTCGATTTGACTTGTTTTAGTTTGAATTGACGAGTTCTAGGTTAAACTTTTTTTTTGCACCCACTTGCTAAATTTTCTAGAACCGCAACTGGATCCAGGGCTTGATTGATTTTTGTTTGTTGTACACACAAATATAAATTAAAATACTCCATTAAAACATAAATAAAAAGGAAAATAAAAAATACATATAAATAGCGTTTTTATTTTTTTCCGTCAATTCCTTCCGAATACGATCTTTTTCTTCCTCCATTATCACTTGGTCGTATGGCGGCAGGTGGCTAAAGTCTTTGGCTAGAAAAGCCAAACTGTTGAACGGTTTTTTTTATGTCGATCTTTACCAATCGAGAGGAGGCCACTTGAAAATTCCTTAATTTCTTTTTTATAGCCGTCATCAACAACCGTTTTTTTCCCAGGATCCCTAACCGGAGGGCAGCTACAACCTTGGTCTTTCAAATGACCTTCGGACAAATTTTGGTCGAAATCAATTTGATTCTCCGACGCGTTCGAAGAGACGAATGTGCTGGATGCACTAGTTTTTGTACTGCCTCATCGGCAAAGTCCTCCACACATAGTTCAATCCATTTCGAGCACATTCTTAACACCTCCCACAAGTAGCCCTTGTCAAACGTCTTCACCACCCCGTACCTCCTCAACACCTCTTGTTTCCTTTCATCACAAGTGAATTGGTAAACCGAGAGATCATCGGACCCACTCACCTGCATTCGGTTAGCATTGCGGTTATGTATATTGGTAAACAATCCTACATATTTACGAGTATCGGTCCACCGACCCGATATCATATTTTCGATACGAGCCCTACTCCCCACTTGATTATAAAAACATTCCCGAACCTTAGCCCAAAAAACTCGAGCTCTTTGAAAGTCGGCTACAAAATGAATAACAAAAAATGTAATAAGTGCACACAAAACTTAAAAGATATATTAAACAATAAAATTCGCGAAATAATTTACCCTCGTTCCGATCTTGGAAAATTTCAATCTAAGCTTTTGCTAACGCAAGTTTCTCTTCTTTAGATCACGGAGTAGACTTCCGCTTAGCCGGTGCCGAAGGACCAACCGCTTCTCCGGTTTTCTTCCCCCTTTTGTGGGATCGTTTTGCCGGCTTCTCCGGTGCCGGATCCGGTTGTGTTTCCGGGACTGAATAATCGGATTGTGACATATCCATGAATGCTTGAAACGATTCGTCGTCCAAGTAGTTCAATCCATCGGGAAGTTAAGGGTCGTTGATGTTGATATTACCGTAACCCGAGCCCGACATAGTTTTAAATTTGAAAAACTTGAGAGATTTTTAAATTATTTGAGAGAAAGGGAGTGAGAATGGTGTGTTATTGTTATAAAATGGGGTTGCTATTTATAGTGGGTTTGTAATTAAAAAAAAAACTTTTTTTTAAATAAATTGCCAACGACTATTTTTTTTTGTTATTCCCCACTAGCCGACGCTAGTTTTGCCCCCCGGTCTCTTCCACCCCCACGTCTGTGCCCCCATCCACGGGAATGGTGTAGTGGTGTGCGCGGCGACCACGTCGTCCATGCCGGGCCAGCCGCGCCCTACTACACTCGGCCTTATTGTTCAATTCAAGATAAAAGGAATTTAGGAAAGTGAACGTGGAATTGGAGAAGGAAAGTTATAGGAAGGTAAAGTAATTTAGTTACGAGATTTACTTCTTGTTTTGGAATGGGTGGGTTTGGGGTGAAGGAGGGGTTGGATATTTTTCGGTTTATATGGTTCGAAAGACTATTGATAGGCCCCCTTGTCAAATAGAATTGGTCTTACTATATGAAATCGTTTTGTACCTAGAAAAGTTAACAATTTGGCTTGAGAATTATTCTTCACCATATCTGACTAGAGAAATATTGGTGGACAAAGGTATTGACATTCCTACAAGTTGTGTTGCGAGTTGTTTGCAAATGATCAAATCGGTGGATCACGTGTTTTGGCGCTCGTGACTTGGCTTTATAAGCATGGCATGTTGTGAGAAAGTGGCTTGATGTTACCCTTCCTTAGACTATATTTTCGGCTACCATAGTTCATTGAATTGATAATTTATCGGCAACAAAAGTGCAAAAAAATTAATAATAAAGGTTTTGATTTAAGGGATTGTGATGATGACATGGTGGGAGTTGTGAAGATTTTGGAATGATATGCTCTTCAGGATGCTAACAAACATCGGGGAACTATTAATAGGAACATTCGTTAATTACTCTTGTACGTGGTTTATGAAAAGAAATAAGAAGGTTATGATTAAATGGGTGAATTGAATGCAAGACCCATTGCCGACAATTGTTCTTCTTTACCTTGCTAGTGTCTTGCTAGCCAGTATGAGATATTCCCTTGCTAGCCAGAATTGAATGCAAGACCCATTGCCGACCTTGCTAGTGTCTTCAAAGAAGGGGCAATTTCATAAAATAGTAACCAAGTTTCAAAAGTGTTCCAATTAGGTCACTCAACTTTAAAAAGTGTTCCAATTAGGTCACTCAACTTTCATATTTTATTAAATTAAAGGTTTTAACATATTTTTTAGCGTTTTTCTTTTTTGTTTCACATAGGAAATGTTTTTATCTTTTTTTAATGTTGACGTTCAGTTGCGACGTGAATTTTATTTTTTATTTTTGATTTTTTACATAATTAACGTTTTTTAATTTTTTTTAACATGAGGCTTGAGGAGTGGCAAACAGCCTAAGAGACAAAAGGTTTAAGGATTAGTCGCTCTACGACGGAGTACTTCCACTGTGATTTTGGTGGGGAAAATGACAATGAGGATGTACAGATCACCATTGAAGGGCAGGTGGTTCCGCAGGTAACGAAGTTCAAGTATCTAGGATCATTTGTTCAGAGCAATGGGGATTTAGACAGTGATGTGACCCATCGAGCCCAGGTAGGATGGTGTAGATGGAAAGCTGCCACAGGTATTTTGTGCGACAAGAGTTTCCCATCTAAACTAAAAGGAAAATTTTATAGGGTTGCGGTTAGACCTGCAATGCTATATGGAACGGATTGCTGGGCCATCAAGAAGGCACAAGTGCGGAAGATGGAGGTAGCAGAAATGAGAATGCTACGTTGGATGTGTGGGCACACAAGGTTAGACCGAATAAGAAACGTTGTGTTTCGGGAGAGATTAGGGGTGGCGAACATAGCAGACAAGATAAGAGAGTGGAGATTGAGATGGTTTGGACATGTGAAGATAAGACAGACGACGAATCCTGTTAAGGAGGAGTAGATGACGACCTAAATTGACGTGGGATGAGAGAATTAAGCATGATTTGTTAGACCTAAACCTTTCCGAGGACATGATTGAGGATAGAAATTTATGGAGAAGTAGAACTAAAATTAAGGATTTTTAGGGCGATAGGAATTCCTTGTGGCTTCTATTTACCTTATTTTGGTCATATTATTATTATTATTATTATTATTATTAATATACGGTTGAACTTTGATTTCCTTTGTATTTCTTCATACATATGTACTTTAGAGCTTAGGGTCTCTTTGGAAGCCACCTCTTTATCCCTTTGGATAGAGGTACGGTGTGCTTACATCCCACCCTCCCAGAACCTACTTATAGCTTTGCCGTTGGTGGGACTTTACTGAGTATGATTGATTGATTGATTGATAATTTTTTTTTAAAATATAACTACATATATTGCAAATTCCGACCCCCACATCTTATCATTCATTTTTTTATTAACGCACAAAAAAATCGGTGAGACTCGATTTGAAGATTTAGTGACCCGATTTGAGAAAAATATGCATGAGTGACCTAATTGAAACACTTTTGAAATTTAGTTACTATTCTATGAGATATTCACTTCAAAAAAACATGATACTCTAAGTTATTACGCTATTTATATTACAATTTCATCTAGGTTATTTGTATACATTTTTCATGTATAATTAAATGTCAATACTCTATATATTCTATATATTTGACTTCTAAAAAATCCTAGGTTTTGCTCTCTAGTCGCCCCCCCCCTCCTCTTATGCACCACCAGATTGCTTACATTCAAAATGTTGAAATTCTATGTGTTTGACTTTTTTTAGTTAAAAGATAAGCGAGTCATAAGTCTCACCAATCCTGGATAACTCTTAAACCGATTATTACAACTAATTTATTTGTGAACACTTTTATCATCAATGAATAATTTTCACAGGTCATGGGTCTCACCAAAACCAGATAACCATTAAACAGGTTATAACATCTCATTCATTTTTGAGACCCTATCATCATCAAACAATAATTTTAGCATGCCATAAGTCTCATCAAGCCCATATAGCCCTTAAATGAGTTATAACATCTCATTTATTTGTGTAACACTTTCATCTCCGTTGTCGGTCTATCCTCATCACAAGATAACTTTCGATTAGAGTCCACCATCGTCAACCTCCCCTCACATGTATTAACCACCATCGTCACCTACATCAACTACCCCTTATTTGTTTAATTTCTCATGAATCACCTAATGAACATTGGTTAATTGGTCACCGGTTTAGATCCGGCCTCCCCATCTCTCTTATTTTATTTATGAAACAATATACGAGCGAAACCTGTCACAATCCGACCAATGATGAATTATATGTTGAAACATAACGTTGATTGTTCATTAAACATATACAATATTAAAGTGATAATAAAAATTATTCATATTATTTCATAAGGTTTGTCACATATTACATCACATGAAAAGAAAGAAAACATAGCAAAATAAACAAAGTCTTCTTTGATTGGATAACTTAAAGGTAAAACTACGTGGTCTTCACTTGATCAATTTCTCGATTTAGTTTACTTGTAGCATGCATGAAAATATGGGTTAACTAAAAGTAGTTGGTGAGCAAACATAAGTTTTGCGATATAGTATTAGTAGTAGTTGTGGTGGTGGTTGTTGGTGCATTTTGTGACCGTCGCTATGCAATTCTGACCAGCTAGGGAGAAGTTGTGGACGGAGCCAACTTCACCATAGGTGAAGTTAGGACAACTTCACCTATTGGTGAAGTTAGGACAACTTCACCATAGGCCCAAGCCCGCAAAGATGTTTATCTATATATATGTGTGTCATGTTTAGGGTTAAGGTAACTTTGGAGAGAACAGAATTGAAAGAGAGAGTGGGAGAAGTAAAGCTGTCTAGAGAAAAACAGATAGTGAGAGTCTCGTGGGCAGACCCGAGGTAGAGCTCACCTCGGGTCGGCCGTAACATGTTTTCTCTTTCGGTATGTAACGTGTTTTGATTAATATTTAAAGCGATCTGCAGATCTGTTTATTGAATTCGTGTGTTTGTTGTGTGTAATCTTGTTCTTCGTCTCTAACACCATAAACGAGTCTAGGAGGATTCCGTACTCCTAGACTTCGTGCGGATATCGTATCGATCACCATCGCACCGGGGACTTACAGGTGGTATCAGATCCTTAGGCTAAGGCTCTTATGCTATGGTTCGAGATCTATGTTTAGGTGTTTTTAGCCCGATTCAGCCGTTTTAGGTCTATTTTTGGATGGGGCAGACGGAAGCGGCGAAGCTGTCGCTAGGGTTTTAGGGTTTAAGCGAGGTTAAATTTTGGCGAAGTTAAAGTTTGGCGAAGTTAAAGTTTGGCGAAGTTACTGGAAGGTGAAGTTATCTGGTGGTGAAGTTATCTGGTGGTGAAGTTATCAGTTGAAGTTATCAGGCAAAGTTCACCCGTAGGTAAGACTTTTGATATGCGAAGTTCAGACTAACGATATGTTTTCCTTTCCTCCGACGTTCAAGATACGGTATTCCAAAAAAAAAGTATATTTTCGGGAAATTTCTTATGTCATTCATATAAAAAAAGGATTATTAAGGAAAAATTTTGGTGATAACATTTTTGGAGATCATGGATGCTCGGGTAATAAGGATTATGGAGGCTTGGTTAAGCTTTTGATGATTATTATAGGGCATGTGTGTTAGATTCTGTCAAGGTGGTTTTGTGATGAAACTGATCATTTGTTGTTGAGTAGTTAAAGATTGAAACTTATCTTACGAACCGATTATGGTTGAGATGATTGATTAGGCACCGGGATGCAAATCAAAGATCTCGATCGGTATAAGTTGGATGGGCTTACACTGAAGGGGAGATCTGACATGGAAGACGTCGGGTGATTGGTAGATTTGTGAAGCTACAAGACAGATTCAGACACTGCTGGTTGAAGACAAGATTGATGTTTCATATATATGTGAAGTTCAACCTTGAAGATCACAGTGCAATGTCTGAAGATCGAGTCCTACCAGAAGAAGAACACAGAAGATCATCAGTTAAGGGAGTGTCTGTTGGTGCATGTTTTGTAACAGATGATCTTTAGTGTTTGTTAGAATTGAGAGCAACGGTCAAGGGGGAGTCTGCTGGTGCATTTTGTGACCGTCGCTATGCAGTTCCGACCAGCTAGGGAGAAGTTGTGGACGGAGCCAACTTCACCATAGGTGAAGTTAGGACAAATTCACCATAGGCCCAAGCCCAAGCCCGCGAAGATGTTTATCTATATATATGTGTGTCATGTTTAGGGTTAAGGTAACTTTGGAGAGAACCGAATAGAAAGAGAGAGTGAGAGCAGTAAAGTTGTCTAAAGAAAAACTGTCTCGTGGGCATACCCGAGGTAGAGCTCACCTCGGGTCAGCTGTAACATGTTTTCTCTTTCGATATGTATAGTGTTTTGATTAATATTTAAAGCGATCTTCAAATTTATTTATTGAATTCGTGTGTTTGTTTGTATGTAATCGTGTTCTTCGTCTCCAACACCATAAACGAGTCTAGGAGGATTCCGCACTCCTAGACTTCGTGCGGATCTCATATCGATCACCATCGCACCGCGGACTTAGAGTGGTTGTCGTCGTGGTCGTGGTCGTAGTAGTTGTAGTGGTAGTGGTAGTGGTAGTATTAGTAGTAGTCGTATCAGCAGTAGTAGTAATACGAGCAATATGAGAATGTAAAAGAGCCAATAATTTGGTCCACATGTTCTTTCGACATAATTCTAAACACCATGGGAATGTGTAAGATCTTACTCGAGTTTGATACAATACATATGAGCCATCCATGAGGAAATGAACCAGTAATATGAGGTAATTAGACACTAAGAAATAATAAGACATAAACACAAGATAGCATTTGAAGACATTAACATGAGCTTTAATTGTTTTGTTTTGGTAAAAGTTATGGAACATACGATAAGTAAATATGCATACTACCACCAAAATAAAAGAGGGAAAAAGGGTATAAATATTCACTTGGTAAATGTGTTGGATGAGGGAAACAAGAATAAGCGAGTGTTAACGAGCAGTTTAGATTGTCGAGTTATCCTAAACGAAAGTCGGGCTCGAATTAATAACTATTCTTGATAAATAGACTTCGATGATGAAAAGAGAAACTAATTAAGGTTCGGTTTGTTAATCTGGGAATTTTAGACATGAAAGTTTATAATTGAGTTTGTGGAATTTATGGAAAAGAAAATGGTTAAATTTTATAGTGCACGATTTGGATGAAAAAGTTTGATTTATTTGGTTTGGCTGTTTAGAAATAAACGGGCCAAAAAATCAATATAAAAAGTTTATAAATGAAAAGTTCGGTTTGATTAGACTTGAACCCAGAATTAAGTCGAGTTTAGTTCCACAAGTTTTAAGTGTGTTAAAATGGTTTATAAATTGTTAAAAGTCAGGTTATGATGTTAAATGTTGGTTATAAAAAGTCCCAAATTTGAACATCAATCGTTTGTTTATGATTTCTAACGAACTAAACAAGATAAAACTTTTTGTCAATTAAAATTGACAAAGTGGTTTAGATGTATTAATAACAAAGAACAGAAAACATAAATTAAGTACCAAGAAATGAGGTGGATTGAAGGATAAACGTACAATCAAAAAAATGCTCAGTTTGACTTTAAAGTCAACATGTTTGAATCATCAATTAAAGATAGTTTGCACGAATTTGGAGTGTACTTGAGTTGGGTTAAAGTTGTAGCAGAAGTAGGAGGGTGTTTATACTAGGAGAAATCGTTTAATGGGCAATGCATGAGCTAAGCCTTTGCTTAAGCTCAAATGATTGAGTTTTGACTAAATTGAAGAAGGTTGAAGGTGTTATAATGCGTGTAATAGTTTTAGTTACATTGTACAACGTTAAAACTAGTCAAAGGGAGAAGAAAAGGGTTAGAATCGGCCAAGAAAAAGACCAGCGGAGATCAAACTCAAAATCCTGTCAATTAAAGATAGTTTGCACGAATTTGGAGTGCATTTGAGTTGGGGTAAAGTTGTAGCATAAGTAGGAGGGTGTTTATACTGGGAGAATTTCATTAAAAACAATGAGAAATTGTTTAATGGGTCAACACATGATCTAAGCCTCTGCTTAAGCTCAAATGATTGAGTTTTGACCAAATTGATGAAGGTTGAAGGTGTTATAATGTGTGTAACCGTTCTAGATACATTTACAACGTTAAAACTAGTTAAAGGAAGAAGAAAAGGACTAGAATTGGCCAAGCAAAGGACCAACAGAGATCAAACTCAAAATCCTGACACTAAACTTGCACCGCTTGTCGCGACACGTGAAGACTTGGGACTTCGCGTGTCGCGGCCCAATTTTGATCAAAGTTGTTCTTGTTAATCGTCATGTGTAGCAAAGGATGTGAGCCACTTCTTTCGTGTGTAGTGACGCGACCAGAAATTCATAATGTTGGGAATTTTTATAGTTTTAGCCTCTGGACTTTTATTAAATAATTTTGAGACATGAAATAAGCTAAATAAAGATTGAGTTTGAAACACGTGACATTATAAATAATAAAATTAAAACACAAACATAGATAACTGACATAAAATTATTCGCTTCATTAATAAACGAGGATCCAAATTACAATACAGGTGGGGCAAACAAATACAAAATTTGACGAATGCCACAAATCCGTTTTCATCTTCATCACTCATACCACCATCACCACGCCAACCTTGATTCCAGGCCTACAATGGTTGTTACTAGTGGCATATTACTAATACTCTGCTAACTTAAATTTATAAAAGCATGCATGCCTAATTTAGTTTTTTATCTTAATGCTCTCTGGTACAAATCCATGTTAAATGTTCGTTCATTTAAAATTTAAATGAGAAGTTAATGAACATAAATGAACGTAAACAAACAATTAGAACAAAGGTAAATGAACATAAATGAACAAATGTAAACGAATTCGAACAAAAATATAAAATACAAATAAATAAGCTTAAATAAGACAAACGTACAAATATGAAATATTAAGTATATGATTTATTCAATGTTTCATCCAAAAATGAACATAAACGAACATAACCAAACATAAATGGATCAAAATAGCTTCAAGTATATTACAAACTTCCTTACAATAAATTTAATTAAAATTCATAAATATCTATTCACAATATTAGAAATGACAAATGTAAAAAAGAACTTGTCACTTTTGTACTTCGCACCTCGGTTTTAACCTTGTCGCTTTTGTGCGTTTCTCACCATTTAAAACCAAGATGTCAGATACTAATTAAGTATATTGGAGGAAGAAGATGGTGGCGTTTATGATGGTGGGTAAATTGTAGCAAAATGTGTGGTGGTCAATGGTGGCATCACATAGTGGTGCGACTACAATGACTTCGGTCGGTGGAGGTGGCCGGGTTGGTGGTGGTTATGAATTGAGGTTAGGGTTTGATTGAAGAAACGTGGATCTACTCACTGGTAGCAACGCTTGCGCGGCCTTTTTGTAGTCTGCTTATCAAACGCTTGCCTTTGTGTTTGGTCGGCTAGCTTTTTCTGTTTGACCATTTCATTGTACTTTTCCATTAGACGCCGCTGCTCGTTTATGAGCCATTCATTCGGATCATTTGTTTCTCCTTCTGGACCCATTGGTCCTTTCAGTTTCGCGCCGGCAAGATTTTGTAACGTGAGATCGTCTGGAGGAGTTTCAGTCTGGCCGTGAGGGGTTGTGATGAAGGGACGGTTACTGGTGGTGCGCGTAGAATCACGCGGCACCCTCAGAAACTGCTGTCCCTCATTGACACCCTCACGTTCAATATCCTCCAGAGCTTGATCAGCGTTACGAACGCCAGAAACCATGGTGATTGACTTTTTTTTATGTAGATCTGATGAGATCTGATTGCCGTTTGTAACAGTGGATGGCGCCAATGAAGAAACGTGGATCTACTCACTGGTAGCAACGCGGATCTTCTCGCTGGTAGCAGATCTACTTTCCTCGGGTTTTGATTGTACTATTTCACCGATGGTTCTTCTGGATCTGTGTTCTTCCACCTACAAAATGAACAACGTCGTTAACTTACCCCTCAGAAAGGGACAGAGGGGTCCTCTTTGGGGTAACCCTCCGGCGTGAGAATAAGTATATGGTGGAGAAGATAATAATGTGAGAGTAAGGAAATCTGGAGAGTATTGCTTAATAGCTGAATACTGTATGATTGTGTGACTGTGTGTTTGTATGTAACTGACTGTGAGTGAATGTAATTCAATATGATTGAATGTGATATCACTGCCTGTAACTGTCAATGATTGAGTATGAATGTGTCCATCAAAGTGGAGTTGATGCTGTATTTATAGTGCTAGGGTTTCCACTGATTGGGCTCAACCTCGTTGGCCTCCTCCAATCGCACTGCGCCACGTGTCCTCTGGGACACCTGGCGCTTTCTCGTTGGTTGTAATCACGTGGTAGCACATGTGTCATGCTGAGTTGTCGACCTTTCATTTGGCAGCTGTCAACATCAGCATATTCTTACTCCTTAAAAAGATGCCTTCTGGAAGGTTGTCTGACGTGCACAATCAAGGTTGCCCTAATCCTGATTTGGATAAGGACGAGGTCGATTATGTGCATGTGTGATATGTGCCAATCCTGAGGATGCGCGAGGTCTTCTCTTTATTCTCACGCGCAGATATTTCATGCGCTGATGTGATATGCACGAGCATGTGATATGCGCCGCGCGCTGATGCGCCGCGCGCATATGTGATGCGCGAGCATATGTGTGCCTGGGCATATGATGCCTGAGCATGTTTTGTATGCGCCATGCGCATAGGTTTTGGCTTTGTGCCTTCATAATGTCTTTATCTTGTGGGTTGACCCGCCTTGCTCGGTGTTGAGGCGGGTACATACCTCTTCAAGCCCCCCCAGTCTAATGTGTGTCTTATCTCGCGCTAGCGCGGTAAGATAGATATTAGACTTACTGATTTGGTCTTTTTAATGGGGTTTTGTCGTTTTCTTGGTTGTTTCCATCGTTGCGCGAAGTTCTATCCATTTGGTTGAAACGAAGGGTCCAAACACGTGGTTGGTTGGTGGTGACGTGCGCCGGAAACGTGTCAGACGTTTCGTGTGCTCGAGGTGCTACAGTTGCCTTTCATGTCCCCTCGCACAGCTGTCTGGAACACGTGTCACGCTCGCATTGGTTTGCACCTGCGAGTGGGGGCGCGTCTCTGCTCCGTGGCAGTTCCGTTTCGTTTTTGTGTCCCCTCAACAGTGTTAGGGACACGTGCCGCGACCGTGTTGGCTTACACCTGCGAGTGGGGGCGCGTGAAATCCGATCAGTTGCCAATTTTCTCTCTCCTGGGCCTATAAAAGCAGGCCCTTAGGAAAAATCTTTATCTTCATCTTCATTGCCGTGTACTCCAAAGCTTCTATCTTTCCGATTTTCTGGTTATTGCTTCCAAATACCCTGTTATCTGTTGCTGTTGTTATTGTATGTCTGATAGCTCAGACTCCTCTAACCCCTCAATCACCTCTATTGCCTCTCGAAGACGTCGTGTGAAATCTGTGGTGATGTCGACATTGAAGCAAAAGGGCAAGGGGAAGAGGGTTGTTGAGACCACATCGGAGGAAGTAGGGAGGACCAAGGCCACGAAAAGGTGGAATGAAATCCCCTGCAAACTGAGGCAGGCCGATCTCGACAGCCTCATCTCGTCACAGGGTTTTCTCCCTGTGTTTGGCTGCATGTTGCCTGTGGCCGGGCAAACGGCGGCGGACCCGCCTCCCGGCTATATTTCACTGTACACCCATTTTTTCACCCACTGCAACCTTCGTCTTCCGATGACAAGGTTTGTAGGCGCGGTGTTACGGTTTTTTGGGATACATATATCCCAAGTCCATCCGTTTGGACTTGTGCGCATGACTCATTTCGAGTTCATGTGCAAATCACAGCGCGAGGAGCCCACCCCTCGTCGCTTTCAATTTTTTTACAAGCCCAAGATCCAAGATTCTTGGATCTCCTTTATTCCTCGCAGTCAGAAGGTTAAGTGCAGCACCGTGTCATTCAAGAGCCTTCATGACTGGTCTGAGAGGTTCTTCTACATCAGGGCTGGTGTAATCCCCATTCGCATGACGATGCGCGCGATCGATTCCGCGCTCGCGGATGTGGATGTTATTAAGAACCCAACCGGCGCTTGGGTTAAGAAACTTACCGCCGAACCATCCCCCGCCAAGAAAATTCGCGAGGAGGCGTTGGTGGGGGTCGGCATGAGTAAGCTGTGGGCCGACAGCGCGCTTGAGCCCGTTATCCAAGTCGACGGGTTGTGTAAGTTTATTTCATTGCTTTATTTCTTTTTCTGCGCGAACATAATTCTTTTTGCTGATATCACTTGACTTGTTTTTGCGCAGTCACCAAGGATTATATCCACGCCGCTTATGATGATCAAGTGGAGGGTGGCTCCGTCGCGCTTGGCGCTGGGGAGGTTGGTTTCCCAGATCGCTTCGATGACATGTTCATCCCTGTGGATCTGGAATTTGACTTTGATAGCGACGCGCCTGGTAAGCCTTCGCACTTATGCTTATTCCTTTAGAATACCAAAGTTTATTAACAGTTCTGTTGCTTGTATTTGCAGATGCGCTCGAAAACTACGAGCTGGAGCTCGCGGAAGAGGAGGAGGAGGAAGAGGAGGCGCCCCTACTAAAGCGCAAAGCTAAGGGGAAATCTGGCGCAGGGGGCAGTAAGAGACAGAAGAAAGATGACACCCCTGTCGCTCATCCCCATGCTCAAACGAAGGGACCTGAGGAAACCCAGGTGTTTACCACCAAGGTTTCTTTAGCTTCCCTGCCTGTGAAAGTGGGCAGACCTCCTGTCCACTTGAGGTATGGTGGCGTGACCTCCTCCCTTCGCGCGGCTGAAGAGAGAAGCAGTGTCGCGCCTGCGAAAGGTATACTTTGCTTACCCATAATGTTTCAATGAGGGCGATTCTGATTGAATTATTATTAAATCTATTCGCATTTGAATGTTTGCAGGACCGGCGACGGTAGCAGATCAGCCTCAGGCGCAACAAGGTGCTGAGGCTGCGCCGGGGGCTGCTTCGAAGTCCCCTGTTCTACCCTCAGAAAAGGGTAGAATGAACTTTATGGCGATGTTCAACGCGCGAACAGAATTGCGCGAAGGTATGTTTTGCGCCATTGTCTTCTAAATTTTTTGTTTTGATCAAATCATAAACCCTTTTTTGTTGTTGATTTGTTCATAGGAGTTGTAGCTGGCGTACAAGCTGCTGGTGACACTCCTGGCGCCGTTGCCGGCGCCGCTGGTTCTGGTCCTGCTCCTGCTAGTGCTGAGTCTCCCCTTATTGGGATTACAAAGGAGCAGGAAGCCGTATTGCGCGCCGAACTGGCGGCGTCGAGACCTCCCTCGCCTCCTCCTACGCGCGGCCCTCTCCGCGAGGCTGGTTTGGAGCCCTCCAGGTCGCAGGAGAAGAGGCCGATTGAAGAAGATGAGGAGGATGAGGGAGCTCAAGCTGAAGACTCCTTCGGAGTCCGTGCCAGCCCTGCGATGCCACAAGTCTTCGCAGCGCATACTTCTGGTGGGGCTGGCGCTGACTTTTCTGCTTCATCCCCGCAGGTATGTTTTAATTTGTTGCTCCGCTGCTCGTACTTCCATATAAGTATGTTTTTATGACTTAAAACATTTCTTGTGTTTTGCAGGAAGGTGACCACGTTTACCGCCCGAGATGGAATATTAACGAAGACAGTTCCTTCCAATCCATAGGTGTATGCGAGGACTTCTGGGCTCATGCCGTGCCTCCTACTGAAAGGAGGTATCAGGAGGGGCGCACCCGCGCTGACTTGCTCAACGATCACATTTTCACTGGGTCGGCTTTCTTTGCTGCCTCCCAAGAGCTTCATCGTGATTATATTAAAGTACGCGATGCTCTTGTGGAAGCCCAGCAAGAGGCTAAGGTGGCTGCCTGGAACCTTTCTGATGCTCGCGCACGAGCTGAGAAACTCCAGGCGGAGCTCAGCGAAAACCGAGCAAGTGCCAACACCGCCTTTATTGAGCGCGGGCATGAGCTCCAAGCTGCGCGGGAGAAGCAGCAGGTGGCGGAGGCCGAAGTTGCCAAGTACGCGCGGAGAGTGCGTGACTTGGAACTGGAGGCGGAGGCGCGTGACCAAGCTATCGTCCAGAATATCACTGAGAAATCATCACTGGAGAGCGAGGTTGCGCGCCTGAAGAAAAAAAATTTTGGCGGCAGCAGCGTCTGATAAGGAGGAGCTAAAAAAGACCAAGGAAACTGTTGAGTTATTAAACTCCCAGGTTCCTGCCCTCGAGACGTCTGTTGCTGGCCTCGCGCAGGATCGCCAATGGCTGGTGTCACAGGGCATGACTCGCTGCGCTTTGGCGATGAAATATTCTGGCGAGTTTCAGGCCCTTGTGATGGACTGCAATGCTGCCGCGCGCTTGGTGGGTCGAGCTGAAGGGTTTACGGATGGGTATGAATATGGGATGTTGAAGAAGAACCCATCCGAGTACCCTTACAAGAGCGACGCGGCCTGCGCGGACATGGCCGCGGTGGGGGAGAAGTATATGAATACTCCCATCCCCATCCTTGTGCAGGTACCTTGACCTTAATGAGTTTTTCTGATTAATTTTCCAAGTGTTTTGTACTTAATACTTTTCTAATGATTTGCAGATAGCTGCGCTTGCTGACCAGCCCGACCTCGGCGCGCTAAAGAAGTTGCTCGATGAATGCGAGGGGGCTGGTGGCGATGATGGTGGCGCGGGGGATGTTGCCCCTGCCAGCGGCTCTGGCGCGGCGAAAGAATCTGCTCCTGACACCGTTGTGATAGAAGACTCCATTGAGGAGGAAGAACTTGACTACGGTCAGTTTGGAGATGAGGAGCGGGCCGCGCCAGATGCTGCGGGAGATGATGAGAGTGATGAAGTGGCTGACGTCGACGTGGAGACTTGAGAAGCCCTTCATCTTTCTAATTTTCTTTTTTTTTTTGTTTTTTGTTATACTTGTAATTTGTAACTCATCACCCTTGTAAATTTCAATGCTATGGAATGAAATTTGTTTTCCCTTTTTCACATCTTGCGCATTTCCATTCATCTCTTCATGTTTGCTTGTATAGATATAAGATATGCTTGCACGTTAAAATAAAAACAAGGTTGTAAGGAAATTATTTACCTAACCATGGTCCTATTTTGTAAGTGGTTTCGCAGTATCTTGTTTATGCTGACACACGCGATGACTTTTCACTATTCCTTTTTTGCGCGTCGTTGTCGCGCGTTTTTTATATGGAATTATGAGTTTTAGCCATTACATGTCAGCATGTGTTACTCAGATATCCACTATGATTCCGCGCGCGACCTCGACCTGAGACCTTAACAACTATGATTTGGCATGTACTTTGCCTTAGTTGTGTTTAGGGATTTTTATGATCAGGCTGCGCGGGATGTAAGATGGATGTTTGTGAGTGTTTTGAGCTAAGGCTCTTTGTTTTGGGCTAAGGCCCTGACGTTTTTAGAGTTAAGACTCGTTAACGTGTTTGAGCTAAGGCTCGTAGGTTTGGGCTAAGGCCCTGACGTTTTAGAGTTAAGACTCGTTCACGCGTTTGAGCTAAGGCTCGCGCATGTATGTTTTACTTCGCTCTATTTTGTTTTGAAGTCAATATAGTGTTGTCATATTGCTCCAAATTAATAAAGGAAGTGTGAAACATGTATGCAAAGGTAATAGAACAAATATTGAAAGATAGCGCGAATCATCATTCATGATGGCTTAGAAGCCTTGATTACATATTTGAATTTTTACATGAAGCATTTTCTAAGCCGTGCTGCGTTCCACGCTCGCGGTATCTTTTTTCCATTCAAATCTTTTAAAGTGTACGCGCCTTTCCCAAATTCTTCTGAGATTTGATAAGGTCCTTCCCAATTGGGGGACATTTTTCCTGGGGGTATTGCGCGGCTAGCTTCATTGTTTCGAAGGACAAAATCATTTTTCTTGAAGTGGCATTCTTTAACGCGCTGATTATAATATTTTTCCAGCTTTTTCTTGTATTTGGCTTCATTGATGATAGCCGCTTCTCTTCGCCCTTCAAGCAAGTTGAGGTCCAATCTTCTTTCGCGCTCGTTATCAGTCTTGCTCATCATGAGTACCCTATGGGATGGGCATCCAATTTCTGCTGGGATCATAGCCTCTGTCCCATAGGTTAGGCTGAACGGGGATTCGCCATTGCTAGTTATGCTTAATGTCCTGTGCGCCCACAGGACATTAGGTAACTCTTCGACCCAAGAATGGGATTCTCCCTCCAACCTTTTCTTCAGCCCATTTAACAAACTTTGATTCGCGCGCTCCACTTGGCCATTTCCCTGAGGGTGGTAGACCGAAGTGAAGATTTGGTTGATGTGCAATTCTTTGAGCCAGCTGGATATCTTCCTGTCAGTGAATTGTTTGCCATTGTCGCTCACAATTTCCATAGGAAGGCCAAAACGGCAAATGATGTGGCTCCAGATAAATTGCTTCATCGCCTCAGATGTGATTTTTGCTAGTGGCTTGGCCTCAACCCATTTTGTGAAATAGTCTACCGCCACTACCAAAAATTTCACTCGCCCTTGCGCTTGCGGCAGGGGCCCCACAATATCAATGGCCCATTTGTGGAAAGGCCATGCGGAGGTCACTGGAATCAAGTTGTTCTTTGGCCGCATGGTGTTTGGCGCGTAGCTCTGACATGCCTTGCATTTTTGGATTTCTTTTAGCGCATCCAAGTACATGCCTGGCCAATAGTAGCCTGAGCTCATTGCCTTGGCAACCACCATGCGCGGTCCAGCGTGTATTCCACAGATTCCTTCGTGAATCTCCCTAATCACATAGCTTGCTTCTTCAGCATCCAGGCATTTCATGAGCGGTCCAAGATAAGAGCGTCGATATAATGTACCATCAAGTAGTTCATAGTTCTGCGCCTTGTGTCTTATCTTTCTCGTCTGTGCGCGATCGTCCGGTAACTTCCCCTCCTTCAGGAATTCCATTATTGGAGTTATCCAGGATTAAAGAGTTGTATGAATTACAAGGACAGATTGCGTTTGCACTGACGGGTTGCTCATCACTTCCACCCTGACATCTTTGCCAAAGTGATCAAAATTAGTTGATGCCATCTTACTCAACGCGTCAGCGGCCTTGTTTTCGCTGCGCGAGATGTGTATGATTTTGAAGAAGTCAAACTGCTCAACGAGCTTTTTTGCCTGCTCTAGATATAGAGGCATGGTGTTCTCCTTGGCATCATAAAGGCCATTGACCTGTGCAGCTACCAAGTAAGAATCAACATGGGCCTCTAGCCTTTTAACTCCAAACTTGCGCGCAATGCGCAGACCAGCCAGCAGGGCTTCATACTCAGCCTCATTGTTGGTACTCTTGAAGTCCAACCTAATAGCATAAGTATATTCATGATTATCAGGGTCCACCAGTTTGAGGCCTGCGCCGGACCCTTCGCTGTTGGAGGCTCCATCAGTGAATAGCCTCCAAACATCTTCTTCATCATTTGCTCGCGGAGGGTCTACCTCGCGCTGAGCTTCTTCAATCTTTATCTCTGGTATTTCCGTGATGAAATCCGCTAAAACTTGACCCTTTATTGCTGGACGGGGCTTATAGGTGATCGTGAGTTCACCTAATTCCAGCGCCCACTTTGTCAGCCTTCCGGAGAGCGCGGGGCGTCGCAAGACTTGCTGGATGTTGTAACCTGTCAGAACTTCAATAGGATGACCATTGAAGTATCTATGAAGCTTTCGCGACGCGTGTGTTAGTGACAAAACTAACTTTTCCATGATGGAATAGCGCGTCTCAGGGTCTGTCAGCACCCGACTCACATAGTATATTGGCGTTTGGATCCCCTTGCGATCCACCAATAATACTGCGCCGATGGCGCGGTCTCCAGCTGACAAGTACAATGTAAGGGTTTCGCCAGGAAGTGGAGCTGTGAGCGCAGGCAGCTTTATGAGACATTCTTTTATCTCACTGAAAGCTTGCTCAGCCTCAGGCGTCCACTTGAATTGGCTCTTCTTCAAGCAGTTCCTCAAAGTGTTAACGAATGGAGTAGATTTGCTGGCGTGGTTCGCTAGGAACCTGTTGATTGACACCAATCTACCATTCAGCTTCTGAACCTCTTTCATGGTGGATGGTGAAGGCATGTCAAGGATGGCTTCCACCTTTTCAGGGTTCACCTTGAAACCATCCTTAGTGACCATTACACCAAGAAATTTCCCCTCTCCCGCGCCGAAAGTACATTTGCTCGGGTTGAGCTTCATGTTGACTTCCGTTAAGCGCTGAAGAGTTTCCTCGATGTCTTTGAGCATTTGTCTCTCCTCCCTGCTCTTGATCACCAAATCATCAACGTAGACCTCTATATTTCTTCCGATTTGTTCACTGAAAACCGAATCCATAAGTCTCTGATAAGTGGCGCCCGCATTCTTTAAACCAAAGGGCATTTTTGTGTAACAAAAAACACCCTTGTCGGTTCTGAAAGCAGTCTTGTCTTCGTCTTGTGGTGCCATTTGAATCTGGTGATAGCCTTTGTAGGCATCCAGGAAACATTTGAGCTTGAATGGCGCCACGGAGTCCACCTTTGCGTCGATGTTTGGGAGGGGGTAACAGTCTTTCGGACATGCTTTGTTGAGGTCCTTGAAGTCAATACACATCCTCCATGACCCGTTGCTTTTCTTTACCATCACAGGATTGGCTACCCACGTCTGGCATCGGATCGGGCGGATGATGTTTGCGCGCAACAGGTCCTCAACTTGCTCATTCATGGCCTTCGCCTTTTCATCCCCCATGATTCTCTTTTTCTGAGCAATTGGCTCCACCGACTTGAACGTGTTAAGAGAATGTTGCGCCAAGTCTCGCGGGACCCCAGTCATATCGGAGTGTTGCCACGCGAAGACCGACGTGTATTTTGTGAGCAACCTTTTCATTCTCAATCTCGTTTCGTCTGAAATGGTAGCGCCAATTGTGACCGTTTGCTCTGGGAATTTTGGGTTTAAAATCCACTTCTCTGGCGCATTGTCCGCCATTGGAAGTTTCATTCTCCCTTCCCGCGGCGTACTTGTCACTGCGCACAAATGATCGCGGTAAACAAATGTTACGCCTGTTGGTGTAGGGAACCCCAACGCGCCGTGCGCTGGCGACGGTATAGCATTAAATTGGGCAATCGTTCCCCTACCCAGGATCATATTGTGGCATGACGTGGTGGGCAAGACCAAGAAGTTGACAACTTCGGCTCGCTTGTGCTCATCATCCCCCATAGTTAGTTCAAACTGAATTTGACCTAGGGGATGGATGATTTCATTTGAAACACCACAGATTGGTGCGTTCACCATCTCGAGCCGCGCTTGGTCTGCCGGGTCTAACTTTCTAAAACATTGCTCATACATAATGTCAGATTCGCTTCCAGTGTCCACCAGGACCTTTGACACTTCGTAATGAGCAATGTGTGTGGTGATGACGAGAGGGCTGCTGATTGAAGGTCCTCCCCTGATTCTTGGGAAGATAACTTGCTGCTCGCGCCAATCTCCGTGGATTTGCGCGCTTCTCTTTTTTGACGTCTGCCCTTGTCGTCCCCCCTCAGCCACACAGATTCTTTTGTATTTCTTGCTGGCAGAGGCTCCTTCCGGTTGCTCATCTTCTATTCTTGGGTTTTTCACCAAGTGAGCCAGCCTGCTTGATTTTACATCCTTCTCGATCGCATCCTTTAAATGATGGCATGCGTCGGTGTTGTGGCCCGGGGACCTGTGAAATTCACAATATTTGCCACTGTTTTGCGGTCCCTTGTAGTGTAGTTGCTTGGGGGGCTTGAATTGTACATTCTCAGTACTTAACACCTGTGAAGGTGTTTTAGTGAGGGGAGTCCATATTCTTGGCAGAGGTCTGCTAGGATCTCTGCCGCCCTCCCTCTTGTCACCCTCCCAGCGATTACGAACATCTTTTTGGGGCTGGGGTGAGCTTGGTTGCGTTTGCTTTTCTGCGGAAGAAAAACTTGTTGGTCGCAACCTGTACCATACAGAGTTCTGTTTGGCCCTCTTCTCTTTGCTGCGCGGTGATTCAGCCTGATGCGCTCTTTCTCTTGCCCTATCTTGGGCAATCTGTTTTTCATTTCTCGCGAAGACTCGCGATGCTTCCATTAGTTTTGCCCAAGTGGTGGGCATACCATCTCTGCTTACGAGAGCTCGGCGTAGTTGATCACTGCGCGCGCCTTGTATAAAAGCCACGCGCAGGAGTTGCTCAGTTATACCCCCGATTGCCAGAGACTCCTGATTGAAACGAGTGATGTAGTCCTCAATCGTTTCATCATTCCTGCGCACGCAGTGCATGATGTCATCAGGATCGCGCGTGTGTCTGCGCTGCTGTACGAAGTGAGCTTGGAACTTTTCCAATAGTTCCTCGAACCCATAAATTTGCCCAGTCGGCAAGCTCTCGAACCAGACACGCGCCGCGCCCGTAAGGCAGCGGGCAAACATGTGACACCATGTTGGCATCGTCCAGCTCTCTAGGTTTCCCGTGTTATAGAAACCTTGCAAAAAGTCATCTGGATCTGTTGTGCCATCATATTTGCCCAGACCACTTGGCATCTTGGTCTTGTGCTGGATGGGGGCCTTAGCGATGCGCTCAGTAAATTTTGAGTGCTTCACTAAGATGGCCGGCCTGTACGGCGTGGTTACGTCCACTTGCCCCCTCACTGGCGGGCAGTACGGCATGTGTAGATCCAGATCTGCTCTGGCTCCAGGCGCCATGTTCACAAGCGCGCGGAGTTGTGAGCCTCCTGCATGAGTATCTCGCGTCTTCCTCATGCTATGCACTTCTTCATCACTGAACTCAGTTTGTGCAGTGTGAACAGAATGTCCGTCTTCCGGCGCGCGCGGCCTTTTTGTAGTCTGCTTATCAAACGCTTGCCTTTGTGTTTGGTCGGCTAGCTTTTTCTGTTTGACCATTTCATTGTACTTTTCCATTAGACGCCGCTGCTCGTTTATGAGCCATTCATTCGGATCATTTGTTTCTCCTTCTGGACCCATTGGTCCTTTCAGTTTCGCGCCGGCAAGATTTTGTAACGTGAGATCGTCTGGAGGAGTTTCAGTCTGGCCGTGAGGGGTTGTGATGAAGGGACGGTTACTGGTGGTGCGCGTAGAATCACGCGGCACCCTCAGAAACTGCTGTCCCTCATTGACACCCTCACGTTCAATATCCTCCAGAGCTTGATCAGCGTTACGAACGCCAGAAACCATGGTGATTGACTTTTTTTTATGTAGATCTGATGAGATCTGATTGCCGTTTGTAACAGTGGATGGCGCCAATGAAGAAACGTGGATCTACTCACTGGTAGCAACGCGGATCTTCTCGCTGGTAGCAGATCTACTTTCCTCGGGTTTTGATTGTACTATTTCACCGATGGTTCTTCTGGATCTGTGTTCTTCCACCTACAAAATGAACAACGTCGTTAACTTACCCCTCAGAAAGGGACAGAGGGGTCCTCTTTGGGGTAACCCTCCGGCGTGAGAATAAGTATATGGTGGAGAAGATAATAATGTGAGAGTAAGGAAATCTGGAGAGTATTGCTTAATAGCTGAATACTGTATGATTGTGTGACTGTGTGTTTGTATGTAACTGACTGTGAGTGAATGTAATTCAATATGATTGAATGTGATATCACTGCCTGTAACTGTCAATGATTGAGTATGAATGTGTCCATCAAAGTGGAGTTGATGCTGTATTTATAGTGCTAGGGTTTCCACTGATTGGGCTCAACCTCGTTGGCCTCCTCCAATCGCACTGCGCCACGTGTCCTCTGGGACACCTAGCGCTTTCTCGTTGGTTGTAATCACGTGGTAGCACATGTGTCATGCTGAGTTGTCGACCTTTCATTTGGCAGCTGTCAACATCAGCATATTCTTACTCCTTAAAAAGATGCCTTCTGGAAGGTTGTCTGACGTGCACAATCAAGGTTGCCCTAATCCTGATTTGGATAAGGACGAGGTCGATTATGTGCATGTGTGATATGCGCCAATCCTGAGGATGCGCGAGGTCTTCTCTTTATTCTCACGCGCAGATATTTCATGCGCTGATGTGATATGCACGAGCATGTGATATGCGCCGCGCGCTGATGCGCCGCGCACATATGTGATGCGCGAGCATATGTGTGCCTGGGCATATGATGCCTGAGCATGTTTTGTATGCGCCATGCGCATAGGTTTTGGCTTTGTGCCTTCATAATGTCTTTATCTTGTGGGTTGACCCGCCTTGCTCGGTGTTGAGGCGGGTACATACCTCTTCATTGATGATGTAGATGAAGTGGGGATATGTGACTCATAAATTTTAAAAAAAATGCTACATACAAATATCGTATCATTAACAAAATTTACCTCGGCATGAAAATTAACTGATTTAGCGTATCGGTAGTTTAGGAGTGTCGCAAGAAAATAAGGTAAAAGTTAAGAATGATTGTAAATATTTTGTTAGTTGAGTGTGCTCCGGCCAACGAGTGAATGTTGACGGTATTTAAATCTAATAACCCTAGATAGGTAACAAAATTTAACTCATCTATAATAAATCGACTTGCATCTAAACAAAGTCCCACTTTTCTTAATAGTTGACTAACATTACGTAGGGATGATAATAACATGAGTCTGGGACGAGTGTAATGATAATCTTTGTCATATACCGTTATTGTAAAACCTTGTCTACATTCACTACAATACTCGTTGGGTATACACACGTCGAATATTAATTAGTTATACGTGATTACCTGAGTGATAATTACTAAGGAACATTGGAAATACAAACAATAATTAGAGAATTGTCAAGCTATTTTGTTTATTATAAATAAAAAAAAAACATAAATTGAAAATGTTTGATGTTGAGGTAAATATTAATGCATTTTCAGGTAATTGAGATAAGTATCACATTAAACCGTGTCCGTCTAATACCACGAAAAATTAAAAACACAATTAAATAGATGATCTTACACCTAAATATAGTCCTTTGAATTTACACGTCAGCTTGAGTTTGGGTTCGTTTGTTGGCCCTACTATTAAACTTATCTGTAAAATTGAAAAATGCGCATCATGGTATGGATTTAACCTTTCATTTTCCTTTACCAAACAAAAGCACTACCTTACCTTTATGGTCTCACCTTTAACATTGATATTCCATAAATTGGTATCAATCATGTAGTTTTAGATTTACTATGTGTCCAAAACTAGAAATTGCTATGTGTCACATCAATCATATTTATAATGTTTATATAACAATTGTGGTGTTGTGATTTTCATTTATGTAAAGAAAATTACTAAAATGCTTATTTTGTATTATAAAAACATGTTGTAAACAGTTGATTACCTCAATTAAATATAATACAATTCTGACCCTAAATCACAATCAATACTAATTTATGAATCTAATGCAACATGTACAAGATGTTAAGAACTTGTAACATATTACACTCACTTAGAAAGATATCTAGCATGGTGCTATAGTATCATTTGAAATCGCTCAAGAACTGATGAACAATACGCCCTAGGGGGACAAAGGAACATGTTTAGCTGAGGTTAGTGAACCCTAGAACTGTGTCGTCCCCGAGAATCCATAAAGGTATTTTCAAAGTGTTTGCCGATGTTTCTGTGAGTCTATGTGAGTATATAGAATTGATTTCATTCTTTATTGTAGCTGATAATTGGGTGTAACTAACCAACATCTATTGACTACCAAAAAATATATATATATATATATAGTGATAACCAATAGATATTGGCTACCACTATATCTACCACTAGATATAGTGGTAGCCAATAGATGCTGGTCAGTTACACTTAACCACATTAAAAACTCTTGTGCTAACTACTTTTCTAATGGTGTGGTTTTGTATGACCTCAAATGCCGGCAATCAGTGTCTACGATTTGACTAGATCACCGACTACCATCAACAACCACTAGAAGAATTTAGAAAGCCGCAACCTCTGTTAGATGCCATTTATCAATTAGCGAGAAGCTGTTGTTTCAGTTTCTCAGTTTTCTACCTTTTTTTCTTGAAATTTCCTAATAGCAACCCTTACAAGTGGTATTAGAGATTAGGCTAAGTATGTTCTGGTTATTGGTTTGTTTCCAAGTTTCATTTTCCAGTTTTCGATTTAGTACTCGATTTAGTCCCTATTTTTAAGAACAAAGGAGACGCTCAGTGTTATGTGATGTGGGGGAGAAATAATGTGTTTTTAGTATCCAACATTGTGTTTCGATTGGTATTATGATTGTAGGTTCTTAGAGATTAAAGAAACTAATTTAGAGAACTCAAAATGATAAATAATCAAGTTGTAGATAAAAGGAAGCAACCGGAGGGCCAGAATATTGAACAAGATTCAAGAATTGGAAAACGAAGATATGAATGTCACATCCATCATAGCTTACGGCGGCACAACCGTAGATTATGGTGGAGGATGGGATAAAATCACCGTAAACAACATCGTAACGCAGAGAATAACTGTCGTAAGGGTTGGGTCCACCTTAGCTTACGATGGACCACTGTAGGATAGGGTAGATCCGACGTACAAAGTCGGATTTTGATGATTTTCGTCCATATTTAAGCTCGGTTTAACCCTAGGTCGAGATGTCTTCATATCTAAGCCACCAAAGATGATTTTGGGGCAACTCTCCACCATCTTAACACCTCTCAATCATAAATTCATCCATGGATTCAAGATTCCAACCAACAAGTGAATTAATTGTGATGCAGAAGCAAAGCTAAATCACTCGTGAACACTTCAGGTGTAGGGATTGCATATGAACTGAATATTTTATAATTATTACCAATATTGGGATTTTGTTTTGATTAATCTTTTGGATTATTGAATCTATATGTTTGTTTGGTTTAGTTAAACAACTGTTTTTCTGGGATGCACGTTTATAATCAATTATTTGGTGTTTACTCATCACATTTAGGATTAAGTTTTTTTATCATCATTGAACCACTTATCATTAATCATTAATAGATGCTTTGTTTTGTATTAACGAACCGGTAAATAGGTAGAACACGTTCAATTGTGTTATTTCGTCGGATTAGGTTTTGTGAGTCATCGTAATCAAACTAATGTGTCTAGTAATTATTTATCAATTTAAATAAACGAATTACGTCTATGTATTCCCAATTGGCATACGTTTGGTCAGTCAGTTCATTGCATTACTTGAAACTGAAGTGTTGCCATTGTTTTTTCAAATTGTTTTACATCCAAATCATTAAAATTGCTTGACATCATTTTTCTGCTTAGTATAACTAATTAAGAAGCAGCTGATCTTAATAGCACCTTCCAGTGATTCCTTGTGGAGACGACCTCACTTACCCATACTAGTTGTATGTATTTAAGTCTTAAAAATACTAGTTTCTTTTATTAGAGCGCTACATCTACATTAAAATGGCGCCGTTTTCGGGGAATCAACATGCAAGTGCTAGTTTAGTATATTGTTTACTTTCAATTTTGTTTTATTTAATTTATAGTTAGTTTTACGCGAGGTGTTTGATGTTCATGTGTGCAGGTAATCATATAGGTTTATGCAGAACAAATACTCAAAACCGTGCCTAAGATTGAGAAAACCACAAAAAGAAATCAAGCAGTTCATAGAACGGGTGTTAGCAAAAAAATTAAAGCTGGATCATCAAAGCAAAAATGTGAGATAAGAGTCAACACATTCCACACGAGGTTCAGCATAAACTAAACCCACCCGAGACCTACTTGAAAACTAATATGAACCCATCAACCTTCAATACCCGATACCTCAAATGACCAACCAACACCTAATCAGAATCAAAACCAAAACCAAAACAACAACAAAAACCAAAACCAAAACTGAGAACTCTTAATTACTTAAGCTTCAATTCTTTTGATCAATTCATATCGATTGATCTACGGATCCAGTTATATGATATGTGTATGTGATCAAATAGGTTAATGAACGAAGTCTATGAGTGGAAATTTGGGCAGAGTAACAGCTAGAGAGGAATTACATAAACACTTGTTAAATTATGAAGACTGGAACCGTCTATATATAGGAAACAAATTGCATTCGTTACACATTCCGTAAAGAATGACCTTCATTCATCTTCATTACATAAATAGTTTAATGGGTATAGCGAATGACTCATTCGATATACCCCATTCGTCAACATTCCATGACGAATGGTACATAAACATAACGATTAGATGTTCATCAGTTAAACATCCTTAACGAATGAACATAGATAAATATGAATAGCATAATTCGTTAAACAAGCTTAACGAATGAGCTTATACAATAACGAATGGGACTTATAAATTACCAAATTGCCCTTACATTAAAATAATAATAAATTACAAATGATTACAAAGACTCAAGTCGACCAAAACCGTGCACTAACAAACTCCTAATCGTCTCGTGCTCTTTGTCTTTACTTTACTTAAACTGCTTCGTCTTCCAATCGCGATAGCTATGAATCCCGAACACGTGACATACACGTACAACGCGTTGGAACTGCATAGCACGGCCATAATCTTCATTTATGGCAAAAAGGATTTTGTTCTCGAACAATACATCATTGTCGGTCTCTGATAAGTTAATGAGCCACATTGGATCTATGACTCGTATAATCTTACTCTTCAGCCCTTTCTCTAAACAATAACCGCCTCGCCTGTACGTTTGTCGTAATACCATCTGTTGAATGACAAGTGAAGATCTTTCGGATACGTCTTTATTAGGCACTCGCTTCTTTGTCTTTAGCGGCTTGAACTTCAAAACGAGCTTCCTCCAACCAATTTGAGGATCAATCTCATTGATGTATTTCTTGGTTGGTACCTGTGGTTTAAAAAATTTAAACCCATGGTAGATCTCAAAGAGCAGATGTTGGTGAAACTATCCTGCTAGTTGATTTCCACCACGTTTGATGAAAGGACGATTGGCGAGAGTCCGCACATTCCACCTCAGTAGTGAAAGAACATTAGTAATATATTGAAAGTACTGAACGCCGTTCTCCCACTTAATGATGCAAACCCGTAACACTTAATCATATAACAGGAGACGATGTCGCCTTTGACAATTGGCACGACTTTGAATGTCGTCTTCTGGTTTGCCTTTGCACGTGCACTGGCATCCATCTGGTGCTCTTGGTCTACATACTTATAAGCTTCAATAATCCGAGAGTTTATGGTTTTGTTGTGGTCTCCAAACCATCCCTCAGCATCAGGATCCAACGAACTCGATTCTTTTTCAGATACTTTATCCTTTTTTTTGTCATCTTCTCAAGATGATCTTCAGCAGATTTAACATGTTCCTCAGTGAATAATGGAATACCATGATCGGCATTTGATCGTGTGTAAAGATCTAGGTACTCCTTTGCCGTCACATATTCAATATCTATGTCTTCATAAATAAATGACGTATTCCCAGACAGATGAGTCGTATCAGCTTCAACCCCTTCATCATTAATCACATCCACATCCTCCTCTGCTTCCAACACATCTAGTTCTTCATCATTCAACCCTAATAATAAAGAATCTGATCACGAGACATGGAAAAAATCCACAAACTCACCCTCCTTGATCTCATCGGCCTTAGTAGTGCTCATCACAACACCCTTCTCATAATCCATAAATAGTATGGTGTTGGCTTTGATCGATTCGATGAGCGTGACATTGGTAATATCTTGATAAACTACCATATGTCGATCATTGCTAGCACCAACACCACTACTCATACCTGCAGCAGATGAACCATGTGGTTGTTTCGGCTCACTGCCACTTGGATCCGCATCATCAGGGTCTTTGTCAGTATCATCATTCTTCAGCTTCTTCAAAGCATCATCTTTACATGTTAGTTGGAGAATGAGTTCCTCATGATATTTTATTTTCTCCCCCTGAGCCGTAACAATCTCACGGAGGTCTTTCATCTCCTTTTGACAATAGGGGATATAACTCATCAACCGACATTGATTGATCAACATCTGATCTTGTTAACGATGGTCGGCTTCCATTTGATTCTCATGCAGATGGATCAGACTCAGTAACATATCCATATTTTGAGCATGCGGAAATGTGCGAAAAGTAGGAGGTACAGGCTGCACCGGACCGTGTGGACGGGTAACTGTCATAAATGATAATTCAGGAGGTTGTATCGACATTGTTGTTGTAGAAGAATAAGTCACCATCGAAGTAATAGATGGTGTGGGCATCGAAGATAGAAATGATTGGGGTATCGAAGCGAATCTCGGGCCAGACGATGCCGTCGTCATAAGAGTGTTATCCAGGGTGCTAGCAGTAGGCGACACCACCGGAATTTGTACAGGTGACGACCTCAGGATTTTTGGACCAATATCCACACCCAAACCTCGAGTAACACGACGTTTAGACGGTTGGTCTTTCATTAACGCCTTCCCTTTTTGTTTACCTTGAGTAGTTGTTGAACTCGCTGCCTTAACCTCAATCCTCCCATGATCTCCCCCATGATCACCATCTCCACCATCATTACCACCTGGTCCCTCTTCTCGTTTGGAATCCGAGTCATCATGGATTCAACGGTCATTAGAAGGACATATATAGTTTGGAATTACCAGATTACCAATCAATCGTTTGGTCCTCGGGCACTCCTCAACCTACTGATTACGTTAACTCTTCATTCGCTTCATCGTGTCGGCTGTCATGTGTTCCAGTTTTAACACATCGTCCTTCAATGTCTGATCAATCACAAGATCAGGAATCAGGTCATTTATAATAAACTAAACGAATCATGGATACTTGAGAAACTTGCTTCGACGATTCTGGACCATGCAATTTTCCTTTAGATGATAAAAGATAAGCTCGGAGAAATTGAATGGTTTGTTCAATATCAATGCCGAGATAGTGAAGTTAAAATTCTGACATATAGTGAAGTTAAAATTCTGACATGGTACCAAAGCTGAGAGTTCTCTGAATCCATCGCGTCTGCTTGATATATGAGATCTGGTGTTTTAGGGTTTTTTCATCAATTTGAAACCCTAGATCTGTTTGTTGGTGCTGATCGTTATCGACTTCTTGTTGACGATCTACGGCGTGTTCTTAAAGAGATTGTTCTTACTATTGGCGGCACGTAACCCTAAGTGAAGGTTACGGCTATCCTCTGTTTGTGCTTCTTAATTCGGAAGTATTGTGTTGAACCAGAAGCCAAACCCACCCGGAAGGTAGTGAAGAAAGGAGACTTGAACAACACTGCAGACGACGGCGTCCACCCAAAACCACCATCCCGCACCGAATACGGCACCGGCGACACCTGGGCCGAATATTCCCCACAGTTCAGACAGTTCCATTATTAGCAAGCAGACCACAGTTCACGCCTTCTTCATTTTCTGAGGTGACCTCGCCGGAAATAATTACAGATCCGTTGAATTCGTCGGAAATAACAAATAACTTATTTCAGGCAACAGCTCGGCAAGAGTTTCGGCAACCAACAGATCTGTGTTTTCCGGCGATTTAGTTTTCCTTAAACTCCAATTATTATTATTATTATTAGTGTTGTTGTTAGTATATTATTTTTATTATTACCATTATTATTATTAACTTTCAGTATTAGTTATTATTATTATTATTGGGGAACACTTTTGTGTTCGTAGTTGTGCGTTTGTGTGGGACTGGGTGTTCTTTGATTCGCAATACGCGGTCTTACTTATTTACATTGGGTGTTCTATTGCTTGTGTTTGTGTGATTAGTTGCAATCATAGACCGTAGGAACCATGATTATTACTTGAGACCATGTCCTGAATCGAGGGGTATAGGTAAGGGTAAAGATAGGGAGCATATATTGCGTCTGGCTTCTTGGAATGTAGGAACACTAAGTAGTAAGTTGCTTGAATTGGTAGATGTGCTTAAAAGACGTAAGGTACAGATAGCATGCCTTCAGGAGACTAGGTGAAAAGGACATAGAGGAGCCGAGTGTAATGGGTATAAGTTATGGTACTCGTGGTCTGATGGAGCTAGGAATGGAGTGGGTTTTCTAGTGGCTAACGAATGGCACACTAGTGTGGTGGAGGTGGTAAGACATAATGACAGGATTATGGTGTTGAGATTAGTACTTGGAGAGGAGGTAGTGGCAATAGTTTGCGCATACGCACCTCATGTAGGATTAGGGGATCAGGAAATGAGAGAATTTTGTATTGCCTAGATGCACTGGTAGGGGGAATACCTAGGGGTGAGAGAATTTGTATAGGAGGTGATTTTAATGGACACGTCGGTAAGGTTAACGATGGTTTTCAATCAGTACATGGGGGTTTTGGATTTGGTGATAGGAATGAGACCGGCACAGATCTCCTAGAGTTTTCGGTGGCCCACGACCTAGGTATTATAAATTCGTACTTTAAGAAAATAGATTCTCATTTGATCACTTTTAGCAGTGGCGGGCGCAACACTCAAATCGACTACCTTCTGATGAGGAAATGAGACCGACTTTGGTGGAAGGACTGCAAAGTCATTCCCGGGGAGACGGTTGTGTCTCAACATTGTCTGCTGGTGGCGGATATAGGCTTCAGAAATAGGTTGACCGTTCGAGAGAGGAAATGCACACCAAGAATTCGATGGGGAAATTTGAAGGACGAAAATCTCACACTGTTTAAGGATAAACTCATGTTGCAGTCATTGGCTCGACCAATTGGGGACTCAACGCAAATATGAGAAGCTATGGCGACAAAGATTATTCAAGTAGCAACGGAGACCCTCGGGGTCACAACAGGAAAGGCAGGTGGGCGTAAGGAGTCTTGGTGGTGGAATGAGGTAGTACAAAACAAGATAAGGGACAAACAAAGAAGTTTTATGGAGCTTATGAGATGCACAACAGAGGAGGAGGAGTGAGTGGAATTAAGGGAGGCCTACAAAACTGCCAAAAGAGAGGTGAAGAAGGCGATGTCGGAAGCAAATAACACGGCCTATAAACGAATGTATAAACGTTTAGAAACAAAAGAGGGGGAACATGCTATATATAAGATTGCAAAAGCCAGGGAGCGCAAAAGGCAAGACCTAGGGCCTGTGAAGTTTATAAAGGGCACAGAGGGACATGTACTGGTCAAGGAGCAGGAAATCAAGCTAAGATGGCAAACCTACTTCCACAACCTTTTTAACAATGGGAGAGCGTACTAAGAAGAAGATGACAACACAACCTTCCAACGACAACAACCGAATAACTGCTACTGCCGACGGATCACACGGGAAGAGGTGCAGACTGCACTTAGAAGGATGGGAAGGGCTAAAGCAGTTGGCCCAGACAACATACCCATCGAGGTGTGGAAAGGTCTGGGAGAAGAAGGAATAATGTGACTAACTACTCTATTCAATATTATACTCAAATCTGGTAAGATGCCAGACCAGTGGAGGAGCAGCATCGTAGTCCCTATCTATAAGAACAAAGGAGACGCCCAGTGTTGTAGCAACTACCGACGAATCAAACTACTAAGCCATACTATGAAGCTATGGGAAAGAGTGATTGAGGTTAGACTTAGACGGGAAACTCAGGTTACGGTGAACCAATTTGGCTTCATGCCGGGCCGTTCCACCACAGAGGCAATACACATATTAAGAATATTGATGGAAAAGTATATGGAGAAGAAGCATGACCTTCATATGGTGTTTATTGACCTAAAAAATGCGTACGACATTGTGCCACGCCAAGTGCTCTAGGAATGCCTAGAGGGTAGAGGGGTCCCGAGGAAATATATACAGATAATTAGGGATATGTATACCAGGAGTGCAACAAGTGTCCGTGCGCCCGTGGGGGATACTGATTTCTTCCCGGTGGAGGTAGGCCTACACCAGGGTCAGCGCTGAGTCCATTTCTTTTTGCAGTAGTCTTGGATGAGTTATCAAAGTCGATCCAGGAGACAATCCCATGGTGCATGATGTCCACAGACGATGTAGTGTTAGTTGCTGAGAGAAAACAAGATCTAAACATGAGGCTAGAGGAATGGCGAACAACCCTAGAGACAAAATGTTTAAAGATTAGTCGCTCAAAGAAGGAGTACCTACACTATGACTTTGGTGGGGCAATTAACAATGAGGATATCCAGATCACCACTGACGGGCAAGTGGTCTCGCAGGTAACGACGTTCAAGTATTTAGGATCATTTGTTCAGAGTGATGGGGAATTAGACAGTGATGTGGCCTATCGAGTTCAGGTAGGATGGTGTAGGTGGATAGCAGCCACAGGCATATTGTGTGACAAGAGATTTCCAGCTAAACTAAAGGGAAAATTTTACAGGGTGACTTTCAGACCCGCAATGTTATATGGAACAGAATGTTGGGCCATCAAGAAGGCACAAGTACGAAAAATGGAGGTAGCAGAGATGAGAATGCTACGCTGGATGTGTGGACACACAAGATTAGACAGAATAAGAAACGGTGTGTTCCGGGAGAGACTAGTGGTAGCTAACATATCCGACAAGATAAGAGAGTGGAGAATGAGATGGTTTGGTCATGTGAAGAGAAGACAGACGACGAATCCGGTTAGAATCGTAGAAAACATTACTATAGAGGAGAGGAGGGGTAGAGGCCGACCAAGATTGACTTGGGAGGAGAGGATTAGGCAGGACTTGATAGAACTAAACCTTTCAGAGGACATGGTTGAGGATAGGTGTAACACCCCGTAACCGCAGCGGAAACGTACACGGGATGCAACAGACACATCTGATATCAACAGCATTGCTTATAAAGAAAATACCACTACATTAATTTATAACATATTACATTGTTGCGAGTTGCGTTACTGTCTAGGTGTTACACACATATATTACCAATAAAACATTAATAAATTCATTACAAAACATAGAGCAGCAAGCTTCCAACAGGTAGTACAGATAGTTAAGCACACATCAATCAATCCAACTTGGGCATACCTAGAAAACATGTAAAGAAAACGGGTCAACTACGAATAGTTGGTGAGTTTCACTAATTTAAATAAACACTGACAAATCATTTTAATAATCATTTATTAACAATATAATCATGCTGGGAACTATGTTACCCCAGAACATTTCCATTAACTTCCTGGGAACTATGTTACCCCAGAACAATAATGACCCCTGGGAACTATGTTACCCCAGAACAATAAATACCCCTGGGAACTATGTTACCCCAGAACAATTACAACCTCTGGGAACTATGTTACCCCAGAACAATAATAACCCCTGGGAACTATGTTACCCCAGAACAATAATAACCCCTGAGAACTATGTTACCCCAGAACAATAATAACCCCTGGGAACTATGTTACCCCAGAACAATAATAACCCCTGGGAACTATGTTACCCCAGAACAATATAACCCCTGGGAACTATGTTACCCCAGAACAATAACACATTATAAACATTTTATATATTCTATGCATCAGTCCATATATATATAAATGTACAAGTATTTCCATACGATCGGTATGTACTTAAATACTTTAAATAAGACATGTTTTCCGCCCCGGGAAAATATAATTAAAACAATTCATTAAAAGGGGCTCGTGAAAACTCACCTTTTTGTGAGTCGGTGAGTAATATAAGGAACAGCTACGTGCCTGGATCTGTAATATAATATCTAGTCGTTACTATATAATTCCCATAACTTAAATACATATCAATCGGTACATGTGGGAACATTGTTAACCCAGTACTGTACTCGATTCGGGGACAATGTTAACCCCGTGACACTTCTAAGGACTCAGATTGACATTGCTTAGAGTTTGACAGTCAATTTAGTTAAGGTGATGAAATTATAGCTCGGTTTGACACCCCGTTTGGCCGCGGGGCCCGTTTCCGGTATTTCGGTGCCGGAAACGGTAAAATCGGGTAAAATTACCCAAATCATCCGAATTATTTTCGGATGATTTATTTTTACTTAATTTACTTAGATTTATGAAATAGTCCATTTTTAGAGTTTTCATGTACCAGTCAGCTCGCTTATGCGAACCTTGCCGGTTTACACGTTTTAAGCTTTAAAAACTTGTTTTTATGTTCTTTTTAGCATAAATAATTACCCGATTAGTCTCGGGTCTTGAAATTTTGCACAAATCTTAATTTGACAGTAAGGAATTTTGTAAAAATTTTCCAGATTTATTTTCTTATATTTACATTTATTTATCTATTTTTAAATCTTGTTAAAACACTAAATATATCAAAAATACCAAAACACTTTAGAAAATTCCCAAATTTTTCTGGGATGATCTTTATCATCCTCATAACTTTCTGGAATTTTCCCAGATTTATTTTCTTATATTTACATTTATTTATCTATTTTTAAATCTTATTAAAACACTAAATATATCAAAAATACTAAAACACTTTAGAAAATTCCCAAATTTTTCTGGGATGATCTTTATCATCCTCATAACTTTCTGGAATTTTCCCAGATTTATTTTCCTACATTTACATTTATTTATCTATTTTTAAATCTTGTTAAAACACTAAATATATCAAAAATACCAAAACACTTTAGAAAAATCCCAAATTTTTCTGGGATGATCTTTATCATCCTCATAACTTCCTGGAATTTTTCCAGAATTTAAAACTTATTTTTCAAGCCATTTTCACCCAAAACCGAGCTAGAAAGCCCTAGAACTCGTTTCACCGAAGAGCCTACTTAGACTTTTCCAACTGAGCTCAAATTTTGTGGGTGACTTTTATATGTTATAAAAAGCTTATCTTAAATTTTCCGGAATTTTTCATCATGTTTTGCTATTTTTCACTATTTTTGGCCAAAACCGAGCATTAAATTCACCAAATATTCATCTTTTATCCAAAAATTACCAAAAATTCACAGATCTCATATTTTCATGTGTAGATCATCTCTGTGAAATTTCGTGACCCGACTCTAAGCACACGTAAATCTGTCCATTTTTTCATAACACACGAAAACCGAACTATTTTGTGTTTTCTAGCTTTAGATCGCAAGGATCTCGGTTTCTAGCCTTTGCTAGCCGCTAGATACAACACTTACAAGCACATCAACACCACACCAAGCAAGTTATACCCACAATCAAGCCATTACTTTCCTAGTGTCGGTTAAAACATCAAAACAACGATTTTGACCGTAAAAATCCGTTCTCGACTCTTTTTACTCCTTTCTCGGACCAAGATCCCTTGTATAACATGTATACATCTCTTGATCATGCAAGAGTCGGTTTCATCTCGGGTTTTCACCCATTTTTCACTTGGAAATCCATTTTAACAAGATTTTAACCGTAAAATTTTATTCTAAACACTTTTAACTCATTACTCGGATCAAGATCCTTTGTATAACTTGTATACATCCCTTGATCATACGAGAACCGGTTCCATCTCGGGTTTTCACCCATATTTCACTTGGAACCTTCCTTTTCTCAAGATTATGAAGTTAGAAGTAGGATTCAAGCATCACAACTTGTTCATACCTTGTGATTTTTGGTTAAAAACTCAAGAGCTTGGATGTATGTTTGAAGATTTGAGAGAGTTTGTGTGAAATGTGATGTAAAAAAAAAGAAAATGAAATGAATGATATTATCCTAAGGACCGATCGGTCCATAAGGTGGATGGGGGTGGGCCCCACACATCAATTCTAGGCCACACATTCGGATTACGCAATCCGGATAATGTTGTGGATAATCTGGTTCAGTTCGTTTCTCGTTTAAACTCGTAATTCGGCTTATAACGAGCATAGAATGGTCGTTTTTCGGGTCAAAATAAAATTTACATAAAACTGATTTAAAAACTTTAAAAACTTAACCCATGACATTAAAACATCATATTATTAATAATTACGCATCTTTTTCGGCTTGATTGATCGTCTCTTGCTTGGTTTGGTGTTAAAGGTTTCGTTTAGCGTACCGATGTACCATTAAATTGAAATCCTTTTTCTGTGCTATAATTTACTTATCCCGAAGCATTAATACTTCGTAAATATCACTAAACATTATATACTTCGTCTATAATGTAATTCCCGATTCGTTCGGGTTTCAATAACCGATCAATGATTAATTGTAATTCCAATACGATTCACTATATAATTGAGTATGATTCATACTGTGAACCATATATATTCGTGTCAATGTGCTATAACTCATATAATCAATATTAAATAACACGTAAATAGTATATTCCGGCTAGGGTATACCTGGAGTTGCCGGAATCGTTACATTCTCCCCCCGTTATAAAAATTTCGTCCTCGAAATTTTATGCGTCAACTACTTCCTTTTGAGGAAATAGGTGGGGGTATTTCTTCCGAAATTCATCCTTTCGTTCCCAAGTAAATTCTGGGCCTCGTTGCGAATTCCATCTAACTTTGACCAACGAGATCTTATTGTGTCTAAGTTGCTTGATCTTACCGTCTACTATTTCGATGGGCTCCTCTACGAAGTTGAGCCTATCACTTATTTGAACACCCTCTAAGGGTAACACCGATGTCTCATCCGCCAGACATCTTTTCAAATTCGATACATGAAACACGTTATGAACTGCACTTAGTTCCTCAGGCAGTTCTAGTCGGTAAGCTACCGGACCGATCTTTGCAGTAATGTTGAATGGTCCAATGTATCTAGGGGCCAACTTCCCCGCCTTTCCAAATCTGACCACTCCTTTCCAGGGTGATACTTTCAAGTATACCTTTTCACCCTTCTCAAATGACAACGGTTTTCGACGGGTATCGGCATAACTCTTCTGCCGATCCCGCGCGGCTTTCAGGTTGTTCTTAATTTCAAGAATCTTGCTGGTCGTCTCCTGGACCAGATCCGATCTAATGATCTGCGGGTCACCCACTTCAGACCAGCAAAGTGGTGATCGGCACTTCCGCCCATACAATGCTTCATAAGGTGCTGCTTTTATACTGCTATGGTAACTGTTATTATAGGAAAATTCAACGAGTGGGAGATGTTGATCCCAATTTCCCTTAAAGTCCAGTACGCAAGCACGAAGCAAATCCTCCAAAGTTTGAATGGTCCTCTCAGACTGACCATCGGTCTGAGGGTGGTAAGCTGTGCTTAGGTCAATACGTGTTCCCAATGCTTCTTGGACAGCTTGCCAAAGTTTGGAGGTGAAATGGCTATCCCTATCGGAGATGATCGAGATGGGGATGCCATGACGAGACACTATTTCATTTATATAAATTTGCGCAAGTCTCTCAGTGTTAAAGGTATTCCTAATTGGAATAAAATGTGCCGATTTGGTTAATCGATCCACGATTACCCAAATCGCATCATGACCTCGGGGTGTCTTGGGGAGATGTGTCACAAAATCCATTGTGATCTGCTCCCACTTCCATTCGGGAATTTCCGGCTGTTGCAACATTCCCGAAGGTTTCTGGTGCTCCGCCTTAACTCTCGCACACGTCGTACACTTGCCGACGTATGTGGCTATATCCTTTTTCATTCCTGGCCACCAGTAAAATTCTTTCACATCCTTGTACATTTTATCCGATCCCGGATGTATGGAATATTTCGATTTATGAGCTTCGTCCATGATTAAATCACGAAGGTCATGGAGGGTCGGGATCCAAATCCGATTTTTGAAATAAAGAATTTCGTCCACACGCTGTTCGAAATTCTTCTCATTCCCGTAAAGTCCTTCTTTAACCAATTGGCCCTCTTTCAACGCCTCGCGTTGAGCGACTCGAATTAAATCTGAAAGGTTCGACTGGACTATCATCCCCAACGCTCGCACACGTAGTGGCTTGACTCGATCCTTTCTACTCAAGGCATCGGCTACAACGTTAGCCTTGCCGGGGTGATATCGTATGTCACAGTCATAGTCACTCAGCAACTCGACCCATCTTCGTTGCCTCATATTCAGTTCTTTCTGATCGAATATGTGTTGCAAACTTTTATGATCAGTGAATATGGTGCACTTTGTACCGTAGAGATAGTGTCTCCAGATTTTAAGTGCAAAGATGACTGCTCCCAGTTCCAAGTCATGAGTAGTGTAGTTTTTCTCATGAACTTTTAACTGTCGAGACGCATAGGCTATGACCTTTTTATTTTGCATTAACACGCATCCTAACCCTTTACGGGATGCGTCACAATATGCAACAAATCCATCGTCTCCGTCGGGGAGACTTAAGATTGGCGCTTGGCACAATCTTTGTTTTAGCGTTTGAAACGCCGTTTCCTGCTCTTCACCCCATTCATATTTCCGATCCTTTTGAGTCAGGAGGGTTAAAGGTTGGGCGATGCTGGAAAAGTTCTCTATAAATCGACGATAGTATCCAGCTAAGCCTAAGAATTGGCGGATTTCTTTCGGAGATTTAGGCGCTTGCCAATTCTTAATAGCTTCAACCTTACTCGGATCAACGTGTATTCCTTGGTGGTTTATAACATGACCGAGAAATTGCACCTCTTGTGACCAGAAGTTACACTTGGAGAATTTTGCATATAACTTCTCCTGATCCAGGAGCTCTAAAACTAACTTTAAGTGTTGCTCGTGCTCCTCTTTACTCTTCGAGTATATCAAAATATCGTCAATAAATACAATGACGAACTTGTCGAGATAGGGTTTACAGACTCGGTTCATGAGATCCATGAACACCGCTGGCGCATTTGTTAGCCCAAAAGGCATAACTAAAAATTCGTAGTGGCCGTAGCGAGTCCGGAACGCGGTTTTTGGGATATCCTCCTCTTGAATTCTAACTTGGTGGTATCCCGATCTAAGATCAATTTTTGAGAAATAGCTCGCACCTTGTAGTTGGTCGAACAAATCATCGATTCGGGGAAGAGGATATCTATTTTTGATGGTTAATTTGTTCAATTCCCTGTAGTCAATGCACATTCGAAGGCTTCCGTCCTTCTTTTTCACAAATAGTACAGGTGCACCCCACGGGGAATAACTGGGACGTATAAACCCCTTATCCAACAATTCCTGCAACTGGTTGGATAGTTCTTGCATCTCGGATGATGCAAGTCTGTAAGGGGCCTTAGCAACAGGGCCGGCTTGAGGTAACAGATCGATTCTGAATTCGACCTGTCGGGTTGGCGGTAATCCAGGAAGTTCCTCTGGAAAAACTTGTGGAAATTCGCGTACCACGGGAATATCGTCCACCCGTTTTTCCTCAGAATCAGCGGCCGTCAGGCTCGCTAGATACGCCACACATCCCTGACGTATATATTTCAACACCTTGAGGTGGGATATAAATGGTATCATGGTGCCGGATTTTTCTCCCTGCACTAATACCTCCTCGTCATCCGACACCCGGATCTTGACGGTTTTCTTTTCACAGTTTATTTCTACCCTATTACGTGCCAACCAATCCATTCCCACTATCACGTCAAAACTACCCAATTCTACCGGTAATAAGTCAATCAGGAAGGATTGTTCGCTTAGAATAAAAGGGCAATTCCGAACAATCCGATTAACTATCATGGTTTTACCGTTAGCGACCTCTACGGTGTAGGGTTCTATGGTTTCACCAATAGGAAGGTTTGCTATCGAAAGGAATCTAACGGAGACAAAACTTCTATCGGCGCCTGTATCAAATAATACAGAAGCGTACTGATCAGAGACGAGGAAGGTACCTGTCACTACGCTGGGGTCCTGGCGCGCCTCGTTCGCTCCCATCACAAATGCCCGGCCTCGCGCCGGATTGGACGACGATGGCTGACCCGCGAGTTGTCTCCCGTTTCCTCCCTGATTCAGTTTCGGGCAGTTCCTTTTGAAGTGATCCGTGCTGCCGCATTCGTAGCAAGCACGGCTAGTGGTCACCATCTGGTTTCCTTGCGGGTTCTGCTGTCGGGCTGGTTGAGTTCTAAATGGTTGCGCCCGAATAGGTTGTGGTTGACGGTTCAGGTTGTTCAGATTTGTCTTACAATTTGGTGCGTAGTGTCCAACCCTGCCACACCGGTGGCACACCACCTCCTTGCACACGCCACTATGGTGGTAACCACATTTCCCGCATTTAGGAAACGTTCCCCTCTGCGGTTCTTGCCTTCCGCCCGAACTAGTCATGGCATAGCTCTGGGCAGCGGGCCTAGCTCGTTTGTTTTGCTGCTTCTCTCGGATCCTATTGTCATACGTACCTCGCTTTCCCCCAGCCGACTCTCCCGTCGCCTTTATCGATCCGCTCCTTAAGAAATCATACGTGACAATACCAGCCTGTGTCACTGCACCCTCATACGTCTGGTGCCCTCCCGCGTTAACTATGCTCCTCACTACTGGAGTAAGTCCCCAAATATAACGTTCCACCCTTTTTGACTCTGGGGTGACCAACCACGGCACTAATCGTGACAGTTCATTAAACCGGTTGGTATATCCCAAGTGGTCCGCCCCATGCATCTCTAGGTTCCACAACTCATGTTCCAGTTTCTGCAATTCATTCTTTGGGCAGAAATGTTTCAAAACAAGATCCTTAAGCTCTGCCCAGGTCATGCGGTTTGTCGCCGCCTGACCTCGAGTCTGTACTATGGTGTTCCACCATGTCAAGGCATGGTCTGTGAACGTACAGGTGGCGTACTTAACGACACAATCCTCGGGACAATTGCTGATATTTACCACTGATTCTATTTTCTCTAACCATTTCACTAACCCATTCGGTCCTTCCGACCCGTTAAATTCTAAAGGCTTGCATAACATAAAATCCTTGATTGAACAACCCCTGGATGGTCCAGTGCGGTTGGTCTCTACAGTAGGGATAGGGCCATTACTGTCGGTAGCGACCACCGTAGGCGGTGCGTCAGTACTCGGCATAGTGTTGTCATTCCTTGGAGGATTAGTATTTTGTTCCCCGCCATTATTTATGGGCGTTTGATTGCTCGGAGGGGTTGGATTGGTCGAGTTATTAATACTGGCGGCGATGCGCGATACTATATCCGGTATCGCCGCCTCCAACTGTTGAGCAATCAAACGGCTCACATCTACTTCCGATATTTTCGTTGATCGTTTCGGTGCCATTCTACACAACATCAAGGAAACACATATAATTAATACCATTCCAAATTATGAAACACAAACACATTCCATACATTAATAAACATTAGTACATATTACACAAACATCCATTTACATACTTCCCAGTCATCATTACACAACTAAGTTTTAATACAAAGGGCCTATGTTGGTATCATCCTCGACATAACCCGCAATGGGTCAGTGCTTGAATGATACCCAAAAGTATCGATAATGATATGCCCTACAAGAGACCCCCTATGGGCTAGTGGTTGTACTATAACTAAACAAGATTCACTCCGTGTTAGTATCACCACTAACTACTTACACGGAGTATCAAAAAGCGGTTCAAGATTCTACCATCCAACACGTCTACACATGGTGGTAAACCAACCCCACCAACACCGCCACCAGCACCACCAGCACCGCCATCATAACCCGCATTCGGGTTTCCATCTGGTCGATCAACCAGTGGGAGTATGAGCACTCCCTTTTTAACTGGTTAATAGCATACTGGTGGTCCAGTATGCTGTCCCCGAGGTACGCCCGCCTCTGTACCCCCACGACCAGGGCGGCAGAGTGCTCGTTCACCTGCTCGGTGAGAACACGTAGCCAAGCCGCCAAGTCCCGCTCCTGCCTTGGCAGACCCCACACAGGTAGGGTTGCAGGCTCGGGTTGGGGGCGGGAAGACTCGCCCCGGTGGTATGTGGATCTGGGTGGGGTAACAGTGGGCGGAACATACGGGGCACTGATCCGCGCCGTGAGGCGGGGACCGTGTCTGGGGGGAATCGGGGTGGTCTGTGGTGCGGGCGGGGTAGGAGACCTGGTAACCCTAGCAGGGGAGGGTACACTAGCACTCCTAGCTGGGGTGGTCTGTCTAGAAGTACTATGACTAGCCTCCGAAGACTCGGAGCTGGGTGCTACACTTGGGCTTCCAGAGGCCCCGGAACTGACCTCTTCCGGGTCCTCTTCCGTCGACACACTAGGTGTTCTTGCCATTTTTACCTGCACACAAGTTAACAAACATATAGTCCCTTTTCGTAGTGTAATTCATAATTAAATTAATCATGCACTTACTTATACAATTTTGCCACATAATAGTATTATTATACATTTACACATATGTTGCCAATTTTACCTATTTAAGTCCCCCGTGACTTCCCCTGAATTCCCTCGTGCAGACAAGTCTGTTATTATGTTCCGGACCATAATAACCCACTTGTCCATCCAAGTTCATCCCGATCTCGTCACAATATATTATTAGTTGATATTCAGATCCTATAATACTTGAGCTACTGGTTATATTTTAGGTATCTTTTTCAGACATCCTAATTCTTTATAACCAATGGCTCTGATACCAAGTTCTGTAACACCCCGTAACCGCAGCGGAAACGTACACGGGATGCAACAGACACATCTGATATCAACAGCATTGCTTATAAAGAAAATACCACTACATTAATTTATAACATATTACATTGTTGCGAGTTGCGTTACTGTCTAGGTGTTACACACATATATTACCAATAAAACATTAATAAATTCATTACAAAACATAGAGCAGCAAGCTTCCAACAGGTAGTACAGATAGTTAAGCACACATCAATCAATCCAACTTGGGCATACCTAGAAAACATGTAAAGAAAACGGGTCAACTACGAATAGTTGGTGAGTTTCACTAATTTAAATAAACACTGACAAATCATTTTAATAATCATTTATTAACAATATAATCATGCTGGGAACTATGTTACCCCAGAACATTTCCATTAACTTCCTGGGAACTATGTTACCCCAGAACAATAATGACCCCTGGGAACTATGTTACCCCAGAACAATAAATACCCCTGGGAACTATGTTACCCCAGAACAATTACAACCTCTGGGAACTATGTTACCCCAGAACAATAATAACCCCTGGGAACTATGTTACCCCAGAACAATAATAACCCCTGGGAACTATGTTACCCCAGAACAATAATAACCCCTGGGAACTATGTTACCCCAGAACAATATAACCCCTGGGAACTATGTTACCCCAGAACAATAACACATTATAAACATTTTATATATTCTATGCATCAGTCCATATATATATAAATGTACAAGTATTTCCATACGATCGGTATGTACTTAAATACTTTAAATAAGACATGTTTTCCGCCCCGGGAAAATATAATTAAAACAATTCATTAAAAGGGGCTCGTGAAAACTCACCTTTTTGTGAGTCGGTGAGTAATATAAGGAACAGCTACGTGCCTGGATCTGTAATATAATATCTAGTCGTTACTATATAATTCCCATAACTTAAATACATATCAATCGGTACATCTGGGAACATTGTTAACCCAGTACTGTACTCGATTCGGGGACAATGTTAACCCCGTGACACTTCTAAGGACTCAGATTGACATTGCTTAGAGTTTGACAGTCAATTTAGTTAAGGTGATGAAATTATAGCTCGGTTTGACACCCCGTTTGGCCGCGGGGCCCGTTTCCGGTATTTCGGTGCCGGAAACAATAAAATCGGGTAAAATTACCCAAATCATCCGAATTATTTTCGGATGATTTATTTTTACTTAATTTACTTAGATTTATGAAATAGTCCATTTTTAGAGTTTTCATGTACCAGTCAGCTCGCTTATGCGAACCTTGCCGGTTTACACGTTTTAAGCTTTAAAAACTTGTTTTTATGTTCTTTTTAGCATAAATAATTACCCGATTAGTCTCGGGTCTTGAAATTTTGCACAAATCTTAATTTGACAGTAAGGAATTTTGTAAAAATTTTCCAGATTTATTTTCTTATATTTACATTTATTTATCTATTTTTAAATCTTGTTAAAACACTAAATATATCAAAAATACCAAAACACTTTAGAAAATTCCCAAATTTTTCTGGGATGATCTTTATCATCCTCATAACTTTCTGGAATTTTCCCAGATTTATTTTCTTATATTTACATTTATTTATCTATTTTTAAATCTTATTAAAACACTAAATATATCAAAAATACCAAAACACTTTAGAAAATTCCCAAATTTTTCTGGGATGATCTTTATCATCCTCATAACTTTCTGGAATTTTCCCAGATTTATTTTCCTACATTTATATTTATTTATCTATTTTTAAATCTTGTTAAAACACTAAATATATCAAAAATACCAAAACACTTTAGAAAAATCCCAAATTTTTCTGGGATGATCTTTATCATCCTCATAACTTCCTGGAATTTTTCCAGAATTTAAAACTTATTTTTCAAGCCATTTTCACCCAAAACCGAGCTAGAAAGCCCTAGAACTCGTTTCACCGAAAAGCCTACTTAGACTTTTCCAACTGAGCTCAAATTTTGTGGGTGACTTTTATATGTTATAAAAAGCTTATCTTAAATTTTCCGGAATTTTTCATCATGTTTTGCTATTTTTCACTATTTTTGGCCAAAACCGAGCATTAAATTCACCAAATATTCATCTTTTATCCAAAAATTACCAAAAATTCACAGATCTCATATTTTCATGTGTAGATCATCTCTGTGAAATTTCGTGACCCGACTCTAAGCACACGTAAATCTGTCCATTTTTTCATAACACACGAAAACCGAACTATTTTGTGTTTTCTAGCTTTAGATCGCAAGGATCTCGGTTTCTAGCCTTTGCTAGCCGCTAGATACAACACTTACAAGCACATCAACACCACACCAAGCAAGTTATACCCACAATCAAGCCATTACTTTCCTAGTGTCGGTTAAAACATCAAAACAACGATTTTGACCGTAAAAATCCGTTCTCGACTCTTTTTACTCCTTTCTCGGACCAAGATCCCTTGTATAACATGTATACATCTCTTGATCATGCAAGAGTCGGTTTCATCTCGGGTTTTCACCCATTTTTCACTTGGAAATCCATTTTAACAAGATTTTAACCGTAAAATTTTATTCTAAACACTTTTAACTCATTACTCGGATCAAGATCCTTTGTATAACTTGTATACATCCCTTGATCATACGAGAACCGGTTCCATCTCGGGTTTTCACCCATATTTCACTTGGAACCTTCCTTTTCTCAAGATTATGAAGTTAGAAGTAGGATTCAAGCATCACAACTTGTTCATACCTTGTGATTTTTGGTTAAAAACTCAAGAGCTTGGATGTATGTTTGAAGATTTGAGAGAGTTTGTGTGAAATGTGATGTAAAAAAAAAGAAAATGAAATGAATGATATTATCCTAAGGACCGATCGGTCCATAAGGTGGATGGGGGTGGGCCCCACACATCAATTCTAGGCCACACATTCGGATTACGCAATCCGGATAATGTTGTGGATAATCTGGTTCAGTTCGTTTCTCGTTTAAACTCGTAATTCGGCTTATAACGAGCATAGAATGGTCGTTTTTCGGGTCAAAATAAAATTTACATAAAACTGATTTAAAAACTTTAAAAACTTAACCCATGACATTAAAACATCATATTATTAATAATTACGCATCTTTTTCGGCTTGATTGATCGTCTCTTGCTTGGTTTGGTGTTAAAGGTTTCGTTTAGCGTACCGATGTACCATTAAATTGAAATCCTTTTTCTGTGCTATAATTTACTTATCCCGAAGCATTAATACTTCGTAAATATCACTAAACATTATATACTTCGTCTATAATGTAATTCCCGATTCGTTCGGGTTTCAATAACCGATCAATGATTAATTGTAATTCCAATACGATTCACTATATAATTGAGTATGATTCATACTGTGAACCATATATATTCGTGTCAATGTGCTATAACTCATATAATCAATATTAAATAACACGTAAATAGTATATTCCGGCTAGGGTATACCTGGAGTTGCCGGAATCGTTACAATAGGAGTTCTTGGAGACGTAGAATTAAAGCTAAGGATTTTTAGGCGATATGAATTATAAAATGGGTTACTGTTTACCTTATTTGGGTCAGACACCATTATGCTATTTTAATATCATATACTATATAGTTTTATTTATTAGTAGTTTTAATTCTATTACGGGCTATTACTAATTATATCAATGTTAAACTTTAATTTCCTCTTATATTCCCTCAAACATATGTTTTTAGAGCCGAGGGTCTCCCTGGAAGCAACCTCTCTATCCCATCTGGATAGAGGTACGATGTTCCTACATCTCACCCTCCCCAGACCCTACTTATAGCTTGCTATTTGTGGGATTCCACTGGGTATGGTTGATTGATTGATTGATTGTTCAATATAAATGCCACAGATGCGAATTGAAGCATAATCCGACATTCATCAAAACCACCCTTACTTCACCCAAGGCAGTGGATCAAGATATGTAGTAGATACGTGTATGGTGCACACAAGTAAGCCTTGTTGTATAGGGAACGATCCGGGTCTCCCGTGTAGAATAACCACTGAAAGAGCCCTCAGATCAACGACTTACCAAACTCACATGGAATGTCCATGATACCATTAAACCTCAGAACCTGGCGTATCACACCATGAGTAATCGTGATAGTCCTCTTGTCAATCTCAGCAACGATGTGGTTCTCCGACTCCACATACTTAGCAGTATCCCAAAACAGGCGGATCACGCTAAAATATACTGGGAAATTAGCGGATATAGCATAATAAATCCGGGATCTACGTAAGAATTCTATGATATCTCCAAATAAGTCTTGATCAACAAAGTTTTCCGGTAAGAGCTCACATATGTTGTGCTTCTTGTCATAAGCAAGTTCTGGACCAGCTGGTGAGTGTTGTTGTTGATGTGCTTGATTATGTACTTGGGGTTAGGCAACTTGTGGTTAAGCAGCCTGAGCAACAGGATCCTCTTGGATGATAGGATTATGTTATGCCGGAGCATCGGGAATAATTTCGTCAGCCATTGTTGTAATCACAAAACACAAAGATTAGTAATACCGAACTCAAATAAATTAAAAATCAATTTTTCATAATTACTTAATGAAAATTTCATTATGTGTAAGTATCATTCGCTATCACATTCGTTAGATCACAATGACAAATGAGTGAATAGCGAAGGAATATGCACGAATGAATTCATTCGTGAATTCTATAAGACGAATGAGGGGTCATTCATTACAAAATCATACAAAAATATTTTATTCATTATGATTGTTAGACGAATGTGGTCATTCGTTACTGTTAGACACGAATGAACAACCATTCGTTGACTCTAACGAATAAGCACCAATAATTATCTAACTTTAATTGTCCATAGTCAAGGTCAAAATTGAATGATCTTTGACAGTCAACATGCACCTAGATTTTAATTAAACCATGAACAACGATGAACCTATACACAAGTTATATTAATAAACTTGGAATGACATCACCGATTAACCCTAATCAATCAATGACCCAAACAATATGTTTTACTTGTACAATCGATTAATACATTAACCCGGTTAATAAATTGACTAATTAACCTAGCAAATGTTAATTACATTTGAAAAAAATCATCACGTGAGCATCGTCTTTACCTTATGTTTCTTAATCAATCAACGAAAATTGATTTAGTGAAGGTCGAAAATTTTGGAAAATTTTGGCACGGTTTGGTTAAGGAGGGTGATAAGGAGTAAGAATGAATTTGTCGATTCATATGCAACTGTTGAATATGTATTTTAGATCTGCACACCTCTCGAGACACACGAATGAGCACATTCGTTAATTTCAAATTAACAAATGGACCCTCATCCGTTGTCCACATTCGTTAACCCCAGGTAACTAATTACCAATAGATTAAAATCATAACGACTCACATGTTATTCTATCTTCATTCGTTATCATTATTAATGACGAATGAGGTCATACATTATCAGTTTAGCGGAAGCGAATTAATTTAACGAATAAGCATATTCGTTATACGTTTAAAATGCGAATGACCATCATTCGTTATTCATAATAATAGCGAACGGGTTTCATTCGTTATTCTCAAAATAACGAATGATGATTAAATAGTCAATTAAAAATGAAAATTTTCATTTTCAATAATCAAAAATTAAATAAAGCATCGAAACCAGTGTCCCGGTGAACTTTACCTTAACACCCTTTATCACTCAGGGTAAAATGCAATACCTTAACATGTTTTATACACGAAAACACATAAGTTAAATGAATTAAATTAAAGCCGAATAACTTAAATGAATTAAATAAAAGGATTAAACAAAAACGTGGGAAAATATTATTGGTATTTTCTTTTCCAAATTTATACCCTTCAGCTCGAAAATCGAAAATAAAGCAGAAATCAAATCAAAAACAAAATATTATTGGATTTTGTATATGTTTAAACTAAAAACAATTAATAACTAAGACAATATGAAATCTATTCTATGAAAGCAATGCATATTTTTGTGAGTTGAGCAGAGAATCATATTGACCAAATCGGCCTTCCATCGCAATTTTATATTTCAGCGTTATTATGACTGGCATAATTCAGTAATTGATATTGTTGTCCACTTAAATCTTAGAACAAACTTTCAAGCATTTTAGTGATATGATTTAGTTTCAATTAAAGCACATCTTATCAGAAACTATCAGCCTCTAATCTAGATTCAAGCTTAATTTGACTTTTAACATGTCACCCCAACTTGACTTAAACCATTATGCCTGAGGATCTGAATATTTGATTTATAATTGATTAAGAAATCTAAGCTCAAAATCCCCACTACAAGGTATACCCTCATTATCAAGCAATACACCAAGCTTCCTTTATTGTGAAAGAGTATGCACAAGTTCATCTGTAGGCTTACAGACATTGTATCCCATGGGGTCCGTTTCTTACTGGTATTAAGACGCACGCAAGGGAGGAACAATGTATGACTCACAACGGATTTTGTTCAAGTCAGTAATGAGTTTGAACGAAGTAAAGTAGTGATCAAGTTTATTGACTTAGGGTTCGCTCTTAAAGCATTTGAAATATTCAAATTTTGAAAATCCAGATTCTAAACTACATAAATACTCACAGTGTCCAGAAACCGGATGCATCTCATCAATATAGGATTTGAGGCCATAAGTGGTGGTCGGGTAATAGTCGTGTATATTATTATATTATTTGTTTACTTCTAGTTTAAATATTATGTGAACTTTGGTACTTCAAGCGTGTTTATATGTTTCAGGATACTTGACGTTAAGGACACTTATTGGGATGAATTACGGGCTTGGAACGAAGATGTAGAAGACTCATGATGATTGGCACTCTTTCCTATGCAAAATAAAAGAAGAAAATAAAGAAAATTGTGTCAGAAAACCTTAGCGTGGCGTTAAGGGGTCCTGAGGGTGATGTTAGAGATACTCTAAGATCATCAGACAAATTAGTCATTAGCGCAACGCTATAGGCGCACCCCCTGGATGTTAGCGCCCCGCTAACAATCCATCCAGATGGGAAAATTACTCTAACTTTGATATAATCTGTTTTGAGCCCCTATTTCGACATATTCTTCATTCCAGCAACCAAGTCAAGCCTTATGACGTTTTTTCACCATTCTAAAGCCTCTGTATCATCCATTCATCGCATGATTTCGTCCTCTCATCTGATAAGCGAATCCTTCGTGATGCCGATGTCAGGCTAAACCATTGTATTCACTTTAGTCTAGGGTTTTGTGTAAACTAACTTTGATCAGATTCTATGTTTTAAATGAGTATGAACTTGATTGAATGTCTTTAATCTTTTTTACATTATTAATTGATTGTTTAAACATTTTATGATTTTAATTATCAAACTTTGCATCACTCTTCTGGTTGTGTTCATCACATGTAGGGTTAGCTCTTGTGTGTAACATCCGGCCCCTTGCACCACCAATATTGTCCGCTCTTCCCACGAAGAGCTCACTGATTTATTTTTGGTTGCCCAAAACGCGTTGGTTATTGAAGAGGCAGGACATTACTTATGAACCAGTGATCTCTCTTGTCCACGGCCGATGTGGGATAGCCTAAGAGTGGGACGATGTTGTGTTTGCCAAGGGTGTTACATTGTGTCATTGAACCAATAATCGTTAGTCATTGCTTATAACTGATTTTCATATTTTAAACTGGTAATTGGGTAAACCAGGGTTCAGTTGTGTCAACAATTCGATTAGGGTATCGTTTGTCCTCACAACCCAACTGTTAGGTTTAGTAATTACTGCGCAATTAATCTTTAAGAATCTGTGATTAGTCGGTTATCACTTTACCTGAACCTGAAGTGAATCATTATCTCATAATTGTATACAGCTTTAAAAGTAATCGTGTGTTATTATAATCATCTTTATAAATCGCTTGACATCGTTTTTCCACTTTAGTTAATTAATTAATAATGAACTTTACTTGCACTTTCCATTGATTCTCTAATAACGAATGGGACTTATAATTTACCAAATTTCCCTAACATTAAAATAATAATAATAATAATTTACAAACGATTACAAAGACTCGATATGACCAAAACCATGCACTAACAAAAACCAAAACAGATCCAACCGGGGCGACATCCAAAAACCAAAGACAACTAATTAATCTTGACAATGACCCTTTGGCCTTTCAATATTTTAAGCCTTAGACCTATTAAAACCAACTACCTCCCCAAAACCATAGTAGAAAAATAGAATGAATAGAGGGGGTTATAATCATTCAGTCTGGTCCGTTCCGTAGCTTCATCAGGGTCAAAGAGGAGTAAGAAACAACGGGAATCGGGGAAATCCAAGGATAGAGAGTGTTGAAGAGTGGTTATATGGTAACAGTGGGGAGATGAATAATGATTGGTTGGATGAGTATAATGGGCACGAAGAAGAAGAGAAGTAAGAAGATGAGCATGGAGATTAGTACCTACATAATCAGAATCAGAATCAGAATCAGTACCAACAATATAAACAAGCACCTCAGCAGAATCACAACCAACAGTATCAACAAAACTAGAACCAATATACATATAACCAGTAGCAGGAAGCACCCAGACCATCAGACCATTTTAACGATTATGTTGATAGGGTTCCTCGAGCCTACATCCCACCACTAGTCTGAGGGGTTCAGAGTCACTTTATTCCACAAACGGCAGCTGACCCCCTTCTGATCGTTGTCCAGGTGAGGAGTGGGCGAACTTTTTCAGTGAAACAAACTAACTTAACTGGGTTACTGACGTTAAATGGGAAGGCAAGTGAAGAACCACATTTACATCTGAGTGATTGTAACTCTATTTTTGCCACTATCTCCAGTAAAGGGTTTACATCAGATGAAGTCAAGTTAGTAGTGTTTCAGAGTGGTTCTTGTGATTACCATTGGGGAAGAACATCTAAGGTAAGAAATTCCACAAAACAATTTCAACAACAGTCAGGTGAAACGTTTTCGAGGTTCATGCTCTTGTTAAGAAATTGCCCACATCACGGGATTGCTTTGTGGAATTAACCAAGGTGTTCCATGACAGCTTTTCAAATGATGATGTTTGGGATCTTCAGTCAACCACAAATGTTTCATTTTTTTTACTAATGATGAAAATAATAACCAGAGGTATTTGGAGAGGCATGCCATTAATTCGAAAATCCAAGCTTAGACAAACATGATGTCAAACAGGTCAATGGCAAAGGATGTGGAAACGTAGTGTTTGAAGATAGAATAACTCGGATGGAAAAGACCCTAGAGAAGTTACTAGTAACGGTCGCAAAAGAAAAGAATAAAATGAAAAAAAAAACATACTCGGTTTATGAACAGTGTGGGGGATTTGGGGCATGATAGAATGACTTGTGAGATTAGTTATGATGAAAGGGATGAAGAGGAGGTCAATTATGATAAGGGAGGAAAGCAGTAGAATAGTAATAATAATATGAAAAATCATCCCAACTTCAGTTATGGGAATGCTAACACCCAATCAAACCCAAATTTCCAAGGCAACTTGTAGAGCACGGGTGAGGTATATAAATTTATTCATCTTTTCAGCACTAAAATATCTCCAAATATGTATAATATCAACAATTATATTTGAATAAATTACCACTAATGTTTATAATTTCTATTTATAGGTAAATATAGCCTTAATGAAAAAAAGAGCTGATATGTGAAGAAAAACGGAGAAAAATGACTCAATACAACCCCATCTTGAAGCAATGCAAGGTCATACTACAAGCATAAGAGGAAAAGACAAAATTCAGAAGTCATAATATGGCCCAAATTGACAAGAACACACCCCTATGTTGAAAGTACAAGAGGAAAAGACAAAATAGAAGCTTCCTGACTCAACAAAGGCCGTGTTGACATCAACACGCCCACATGTTGATAGTACAAGTGAAAAGACAAAATAGAAGCTTCTAGCTCACCACGGCTGTGTTCATAGTCAACGTGGGTCATGTTTGCTCTCCTGTTGTACTTTCTAACAATAAGCATTTAATACAATTGGACAAAATGATCAACATGGTCATGCTTATGTCAACTCGGGCCGTGTTGAGAGCCCAACTCAGCCAAGAAATTGAATGCTCATCCACCACATTCAATGGACTTGGAGGAACAACATGAGGAACTCTTAATACACTTCACCCACCTCCTTTCATCACCATTAAAATGGGAATAATCCCATCCATCCACCATTTCAAGATTAAGGAGATTAATCTCTTGGAAGAAGTCATTATCATCAAAGATTAGTCATCCAAATTGGTTAGATTGTAATAATTGATCATGTTTGTATCTGTTACTTTGATGTATAACATTATGCTTAGTATTGGCAAAACTTTCATAGTATCATCTTGGTTTATAATGAGTCTTAATTACGTTTAACATTATTGGTTAAAATGTGATCGGTTTATAAAAAGTAAAGGTTATGTTGTAATTATCACTTGATGAGAAATGTTAAAATACTCTTAAAAGATACACCAAGTGCCGAGCTTGACGATAAGCAGGGGAACTGCCACTCTTGTGAAGCCTTTGATAATAAACTTTAAATGAGACACCAAGTACCGAGCTTGATGTTAAGCCGTGAACCTGCCATTCCTGTAAGGGTTTGGTTGAAAAAAAAACATAAATTCTAATATAAACATGGACCAAATGAAGTATTATTTGTAATTGGTCATCTTTAAAATGAGAATGTTGGCAATGTTGTGAAAATAGATTGTTGACGTTAGTCCATTAAAATTGGTTGATTATTTGTCAAGTGAGTGTGCAACATAACTTATTTAAAACTCTTGGATGGTTATTACATAAGTTATATAATTTTCCAAGAGTTGTGTGAGGTAATACTTGTTAATTCAAGGTTGATAACTTACAACTTAACCAATCTTAATTGGTATTTTAAGCATAATATAAATGTTATTTTTACTAAAATACTAGACAATTCACTTAGTAATTTAAGAGATTGTATCATCTTTAAAGTAAGTTATCTCATATAAATACTTAAAATAAATCACTTTCTTACATAAAATGATGTTTTAATGGGGATCATGAAGTTATGCATATCTCTTCCTATAACTATATGGAATAACATGACTTAGGAATAAGGTGTTATTCACACATTTAATTACCAAAGAAAGATAATATCACATGCTTAACAATTAATTGTTACACCAAGTCAAGAGGAGTTTTAACCAAAATGGCACACCTATATCCTTGATCATCTCTATGAAATATAATAATCCAAAAATATTGCTTTAATTTATGCTTTTAAAATTCTCTTAAATTTACTTGTCAAATCAAAACTACAGTTAAATTAAATTCAATGATTTAGTAGTATAAATCAAACAATTGTGTGTGTGGATCGATACTTGGTTCTTGCCTATACCATACTACATATACGATATGTACACTTCCCTATTTGTGTGTGGTTTAGTTGAGATTAAAATCATTTTTATAAACTTAAAACTCAACATTTTGTGAAACAAACCTTTTGAAAATCTATTAACTTTTTTTTACCACCGCGCAACACATCAACGGGTTATCAGTCAAATCAGAGGCATTACATATATGATCAAGGAAATTATGGGGGGAAGGAAAGAAGAATCGATTAAAGATATTATGGATTTTTTGAAACAGATGAAGGCTGATCAAGAAGCACAAAATAAAAATTTTAATCAAAGATTAGAAGTTCAAGAAAAAGATGATGCTACAAGATACATTGATGAGCTAGTTAGCTGAAGAAATGACAGTTTTGAAAATATACCCGAAAAATCACCAAGTGACACCGTGAAAAAACCAAATCATGCATCTAAGCAATGGTTCAGCCAACGTCATAAATGAACACATTAGTTCTATAACCATTAAAGACAATGAAGAGAATAGCAAGTTGAAGAATTTGAAACTAGGGCACCACTCATTCCCATTCAGATTGGGGAATTCGGAAGCACCATAGAACTTTCTGATTATGGTGCAAATGCAAGTGTTTTACCCAGAAGTGTATATAAAAATTTTGTTCAGGGGTAGTGAAATACGAAAACCAAGCGAAAAAAATAATTTTGCACTACTAACAAAAAGTTGAGGTGTAGCGGAGGCTGACCCTGGTTACTTTCTAAGTTTGCCCCTGAGTTCAACTAATGATATCAAGACTATGATGGAAACGGTGGTTTACAAGGAGATGGATGGAACAAGCAAGAAGAAACCACCAAAGAAAGCGAAAGTAAAGAAACCACCGGGGTTCAAGAATGAACAAAGAAGGTTGGCGTATTTTAGGCTAAGGTGGAATGAGTTAGAGAAGCTACAAGTGTGCCGGAGAAACACAAAAAGTGAGGTAGATGAATGAAAGCACTCCATTAGACCACCGTAACCGCAAAATGAGGTAACGATCTGGTTGATGGCCTTAACAAAAATTTAGTGCCGACCAGGAGGCAACCCCGTCTTTTATTTTATATTGTTTTGTTTTTCTTTATTTTTGTGTTTCTTTTTACATTTTACTTTTTGTTTTTGTTTTAGCAACCATAGTAAATCTCAAGTGTGGTGAAGTTCCATGGCATACCAATCGAGCCAATTGGAGCACATACCATCATATCATATCTCGAAGAATGCGGGTAAAGGTCGCAACAATATCTATCAGGTCAATATGCTTCTTTCTTTTGCTTTGGTTGTTAAAACAAGTTTTATTTTGCTATACGTTGGAGAGGGGGTGAACGGCTTAGTCAAATAATAATATCTGATACATTAAACATTTGAGTTGCGTATTTAAGTTGTACATTCTTAGGCTGAGTGATTTTGATATGTTCGTGTACCACACTCGATTTTTCACTAAAAATTACATTAGGAATAGGAATAATGTAGAGTTTAAGTGTGAGGATGCGGGAAAGAAATTTTGAGTTGAGAAAAGGGTGAAAAAGGATGTGTCAATAGGCCTAACCGACAATGAAAGACTTCTGAAAATGTAATAATATACCTATAATTAAAATCATTATTGAACGAATGGGGGAATTGAATGGATGTGGTAATGAAATGAAAAAATGAATGAAATGGATCACTACCATTGCATTGTCGAGTTTGGCCACTATATTGGAATGGAATGGTCATATCCTTATCCTTCTTCTTGTTGTTGTTATTGTTAATAATAATAATAATAATAATAATAATAATAATAATAATAATAATAATAATAATAATAATAATAATAATAATAATAATAATAATAATAATAATATAGAATAGTTGTAACATCCCCAAAATTTTGATCCAAATTTGACAACTTAGTAGAGTTGAAGGATCAAAATTATTCTCTAAAAAAATAAGTAATGAGAAAATTCAAATAAAGAAAATAAAATCAAATTGATAAGGAAATAAAAATATTCCATAAATAAAGTTATCTTATGTTAAGGATATGGAATAAAGAAAATTCCATCCCACATTGAAAGATGAAAAAAGTGGAAGCATTCCACATGGGTATAAATAAGAAAGTTAAAATTCATCCCACATGGAAAGTGGTAAATATTTGGAAGCTCTTTATAAATAGATAAAATTCCATAATAATATTCTTGTATGCCTAGCATGCACCCAGTGGTCCTAGCAGAGGGTGCGAAGCACCCGACGCGGACGCGCACGGGCTCGGGCGAAGGGCGTTGGCGATAGGCGCTATGTGGCGCTTTGTTGGCGCACTTTTCACTTCAGGAATGAAAGATTGAAGTCAGGAATCCATCGCGCTACGCGATGAGCTCAGAATACAGGTCATCGCGTATCGCAATGGACCTTGGTGAGTCAGCGGACACGTGTCTCAAGCTGGTATGGCGGCGTCAAAATTGCGGCGTCGCGATACGCAATGGGTTAGAGAATACCCATCGCGTATCGCAATGGGTTGCGAAATCAGCCTATAAATAGGAGGCTCACGGCTCATTGAAACCTTACACCAAACTTTCACTCTCTAGATATACTCTCTCACTACCTCGATTTCCGTGCCCCGACCGACAATCGCCACCTCGTAATCCGTGCCATTTTACCGATGATACCTCGAAGTGCGTGCGACCCAAAATTAACTCGACATTCTGTCTCGAAGTACGTGCACGTCATGACGGCCACCATATGTCTCCTCGTTTTGCGTGCAAACCTCGAAGTTCTTGCTAAGCCCCAAAGCTCTGACAATTTAAGTACCAGTATGCAACATAGAGTAGAATTGCTGCTCGTACAAGCTTAGGTATATAACTTTGAATACCCGTGTACGGTAGGGGTTCTGCCTAAGTCATTATTTTATTATTATATGGCTTAGACCATAGTCAGGGTATAGCCCAAACCTTGATCATAATTATGTTTACATAAGCTTTAAACATACAAAAGATTTTAGTAATTTTTCTTTACAATTAAGAAACACAGAATTTTTATTCATAAGGATATAGTAAAATATAGTTTCTTCACGATTAAGAAACGTAGCATTTCTTATACAAGGAATATAGCTAAAACATTGTTTCTTCATAATTAAGAAACATAAGATTTTACATTCAAAGCTAGCAGTCAATGAATGTTTCTTCTTGAAGAAGAAACATATTATAGATGTTTCTTCATGAAGAAGAAACTAATTATATGATTTGTAAATAAACAACAAGACTACAAGTCTAAATATTTTATTCAAACAAATGGTCAATCAAGGTTTAAAGCTATTTAAACCAGACTAAAGGTCTATAGCCGATCAAAAGACGATCCGAATATTTATATACCTATTTTATTATAGGTCAATCAATCAATCAGTCAGTCAATCAATCATTCACAGTCAAGGTTTCAAACGAGATCACCATATCATTCAGGACAGACAATCACAGGTGAATACGTTCAAACCTTTTATAACGTGAATACGTTAACCTTTTCAATCAATCAATCAAAACATATTTATACTCGAAAAGATGAACAAGTTTTTGTCTTAACGAGTCAGTCAATGATTTCTTGAGGTCATGTGATCTCTAAAACATTATAATACAAAGTAGAGAATAAAATCAACTCAGACCGAATATGCATGTGTCTGGATCCAAACATAACTGTTAAGTCCAATCAATCAATCAAGGCGAGGTAGCCGTGGACTAAAACGGTGATGACTAGTTCTCTGTTCAGGGCCTTGTGGCTCGGCGAATACCGTTATGTGTATAGGGCAGTGGTACATATACCGGAAGCAGAAATACTTCCGCTGAGTTTGTGAAAAAAACTATATTTGTATTGTAATGTCATTCAAATGTTTTATAGAGTTATACGTATTCACCAGCATATAGCTGACGTATTTTTCCCCACATTTCAGGGAAATAGATTAGCACAGATAGCAAGACATTATAAACATTCATGGAGTTAGATGCTCGCAAGGTAATGATGGCTCAGTTTCAAATTATTAAAATATTATAAAGATTTAAACATGGTTAATAAATCAAACACTTGGATATTTATTATCCAAGAAATTTTCAAATAAATTAATATTTCATTATAACCAAAGTCTTCCGCTAAAAATAAACGGCAACTCTGATGTATTTATAAAACAGGTACCAACTATTGGTCATACGCCTAGGCCCTAGCCGGGGTGTGACAGGTTGGTATCAGAGCCATCGGTCTTAGCGAAATAGGTATTTAATCATACCTAGGCTTTGATCAGAGATAGATATCAATCTTTTAAATAAGAGCCATCGGTTTCAACAAATTAGGTATTAATATATTGGTACCTAAGCTACAAATTATTTAAATTAATAGGGATAAGCAAGGATTGATAATATCCCTAAAGCATATGTCTTATATAAACTACATTGGGCATATATGTCAAGTAGTTAGACATTCAATCACCGCACTCAAATCTGAGCCATCAGTCATGGCGAAAGTAATAACAGTTATTTCACAAGCATTATCAGTCAAGAATAATCGATGGTTCCTAATTTTTCATATAGAGGGAAAACAAAGAATCTTCCTAGCAATCCACAAATACGAATAGAAGGAGCAATCTTATTACATAATCATCAGTCACAATAAATTAGATATTTAACTGAAAAATATCTAAACATTCAAATATTACGGATAAGGTAAAATACACAAATAAGATAGGAACACATTCCTACTCTTAATCAAGCCTCACGCAGATTTCCAATCACAATATATATTTATACCATTCAACCTCAATCCGGTAAAGGAAAGGGATGTACTGGAACATCTCTACTCCCAATTCTTGTGTCCAGTAATGAAGACTCATATCAAACGACAATGGAATATAATTCAAATTTATTCGACATTAACAGTCTAGTAGTTCCGATAAATGCAAAGCAGATTATGCAAGAAGCAGGATCAAGTAGATCAAAGAAACTAATGTTGTTAAAAAGGAAAAGGAGTAGTGACAAATTCAAAAGAGGATTATCGGTAACAACAATATCTAGCATCCTTACTTCGCCCACACTCAAGGAGAACACTTAAATAAGGAATATATGACAATTCTATTCATTACGAAATGAATTTCACCAAATTAACAGAAGTGATGCTAAAGAAATAAATGGAAAACGAGGAAAGATAAAAAGAAGAGTAAATAAGCAAAAACACCAAGAAGGAAAACAAGATCAAGAAATCGATCATTCGCTGGAAGAAGTAGACAATAAGTTATAATCAGTATAGCAATGGTAGTTTTGTACATTCTTACTACTACAACACAAATAAAAGATATGTTTTACTTTCTTCGAAATACAAAAATTATCTTTAAATTATGTCAAGAAATAGAAAGCATAAACTCTTAGAGTAATTCTCCCAGCAAGTCTGGAAGAAAATATCATCTTAAAGGAAAAATCTAGGTGGACAAAATTCAGAGAATAAATAGCTCCAAATCAATGTCAAAGAAGTATTTAGCAAAAGAGACATAAACAAACCTAGAAAGAGAATTAGAAATTCTCATGGGTTGTCTATACACAAGGTATGTACTAGTCATTTCAAGAGCATACAATAAGGGACAAACTAATAATCAACCATTATCAGGATATTCAGAAAATACTATGGTACTTAAGAGATATATGGATATATCATCTTATACAAGTTCCTTAATATCATTTCTCAGTCTAAGGGGCAAAATATATGGACTGTGCCCAACAAAAAATGAATAACCTCAAGGAAAAGTTAGTTAAGTTCCGAGAAAAGTTAGAAAGAAATTCCTTTAAAAATACGACATAGATTTCTTGTACTTGTAGCTTTAAGTTCACATTTCACGCAGTATATCATCAGTATATAAGTCTCTTTCATACTGATGCAATTACATTTATAGAATGACAAACCTAAACAGTCAAGCAAATAATGATGAAGTTTCCAATCAGAGAAACAACAAGAATATGACGCAACCTGACCATAAGATTCATGAACAATATTTAGTCAAAATGCGAGAGATAATTCAGGACACAATAACTCCTCTCACTGATGCGATGAAAGAAGAGATACATAAATTTAAACACTCAAATAAGTTCGTTAGAGACCATCCTTATCAAAAACCTGTACATCATGATGAAAGCATTCATAATCTCAAAACTGATAGTCGATTCGATAATAATCTCAATAAACCTTTAATAACTCAAGGTTGTAATTTTAGGAACATCAAAACCTATGAACCAAAGGAATTTTATGGAAACCGAGGTGTTATACCAACTCTACGATGGCTTGAAGAGATCGAGTCCATCGCTGTTATTAGTCAATGTACAGAGATTCAAAAGATTGACTACGCATCTCTGAAATTCAAAAGTGAAGCTTTAGAATGGTGGAACATTCTAATCATGAGAAAGGGGCAGAGAATTTTTGTATCAAATGAAATGGGAAGCATTTAAAGAACTCGTATTACAACAGTATTGCCCCATACCAGAAGTCAATCATACTCAAAACCAAGATGGATGTCATAAATCTGATAGAATACCATACTAAGTTTTTTTATGAATATTTCCAATCAACTCCACGTTTAGATGACTCAGAATACAACAAATTTGTTCAATACATATATAGATTACCTAAAGAGATAGTAGAAATAGTGAGAACCTATATGCCACAAACTATCTCCTCGGCCATGGAATTGACCAAATATTTGATCAATAGTATGGTAAGAAATACAGAGGTTAGTGTGAGAAAGAAGGAAAAGGCAAAAATCAAAGAAGAGAATAACATCAACATGGAGAAACCACTTAAATACAAAAGACAAATCTGTCATAACTGTGATAAACGACATTATGGAAAGTATCGAAAACAGAACAAGAACAATACATCAGTCACGTGTAAACCGGTTATTCTAAAGACAACTGTGGAAGGAAAGCAGTTGCATGCCTCAATTATGGAGAAAAAAAGACATTTTTAAAGAGGAATATTCAAAAACACAATTAAAGGATCAACAACAATAGGAAGTAAGGAAATACAAGGAGCATCTGGCAATCAAGAATAGAAACAAACAAGAGTAGTCCGAGACTAAAAGGCATAATAAATAGTTAGTTAAGTCTTATAAACTACTTGTGTTTAAACGAAAAGTTTTGTAGCAACTAAAGGATTGTTAAATTCCTAAAGGAATATAAAAAAAATAATAGCATATATATACTATCTTTATACAAGGAAAAGAGATAGTTCGAAAGTTTTCGAAATATAAGAATCTTTGTTATCATCATCTATAGAAAGATGAAATAAAGAGAATGATGAATTTAACTAGACATAAAAGTATGTGTTCTCAAAGGAAAATCAGTTAGCAGACCTTAGAAAGTTCAAGGGTATAACTAATGGAAATAAACATAAGGAATCAATCAAAATCATGAAGTAAAGGATTACAAGATTCAAGAATGGATATCTTGAAAGTTAATTAAAAGGATTCGGTGGACTGAATTCAAGATACAATCTAGTTAACATCAGTAAATGTTTAGAATATACAAGGTAAGGTAAATAATTAAACACAACTGGCCACTGTGCTTAGCAATTTACAGTTACTTATGACATTCTGAACTATTAACTGAATACATCATCCAGGGAAGTGAGTTAACAACAAATCAGGAATTTCAACCATTCAAACAGTTCAAGTTAAATTCAAGAAATAGATTAGAAAGAATCTGGTAGTAAAGCAATAAGCAAGAGATCATTCACTACGAATCTCGAGGACGAGATTCATTCCAAGGTGGGGAGGATGTAACATCCCCAAAATTTTGGTCCAAATTTGACAACTTAGTAAAGTTAAAGGATCAAAATTATTCTCTAAAATAATATATAATGAGAAAATTCATCGCGCTACGCGATGAGCCCAGAACACAGGTCATCGCATATCGCGATGGGCCTTGGTGAGTCAGCGGACACGTGTCACAAGCTGGTATGGCGGCGTTGAAATTGCGGCATCACGATACGCGACGGGTTAGAGAATACCCATCGCGTATCGCGATGGGTTGCGAAATCAGCCTATAAATAGGAGGCTCACGGCTCATTCAAACCTCACACTAAAGTTTCTCTCTTTAGATATACTCTCTCACTATGTCGAATTTCGTGCCCCGACCGACAATCACCACCTCGTAATTCGTGCCATTTACCGACGATACCTCAAAGTGCGTGCCACCCAAAGTTAACTAGACATTCTGTCTCGAAGTATGTGCACGTCATGACGGCCACCATATGTCGCCTCATTTTGCGTGCCAACCTCGAAGTTTGTGCTAAGCCCCGAAGCTCTGACAATTTAAGCACCAGTATGCAACATAGAGTAGAATTGCTGCTCGTACAAGCTTAGGTATATAACTTTGAATACCCGTGTAAGGTAGGGGTTCTGCCTAAGTTAGTATTTTATTATTATATGGCTTAGACCATAGTCAGGGGTATAGCCCAAACCTTGATCATAATTATGTTTACATAAGCTTTAAACATACAAAAGATTTTAGTAAGGTTTCTTTACAATTAAGAAACACAGAATTTTTATTCATAAGAATATAGTCAAATATAGTTTCTTCACGATTAAGAAACGTAGCATTTCATATACAAGGAATATAACTAAAACATTGTTTCTTCATGATTAAGAAACATAAGATTTTACATTCAGAGCTAGCAGTCAATGAATGTTTCTTCGTGAAGAAGAAACAGATTATAGATGTTTCTTCATGAAGAAGAAACTCAGTATATGATTTGTAAATAAACAAAAAGACTACAAGTCTAAATATTTTATTCAAACAAATGATCAATCAAGGTTTAAAGCTATTTAAACCAGACTAAAGGTCTATAGCCGGATCAAAAGACGATCCGGATATTTATATACCAATTTTGTTATAGGTCAATCAATCAATCAGTCAGTCAATCATCCACAGTCAAGGTTTCAAACGAGATCACCATATCATTCAGAACAGACAATCACAGGTGAATACGTTCAAACCTTTTATAACATGAATACGTTAATCTTTTCAATCAATCAATCAAAACATATTTATAATCGAAAAGATGAACGGGTGTTTGTCTTAACGAGTCAATAAATTATTTCATGAGCTCATGTGATCTCTATAACATTATAATACAAAGTAGAGAATAAAATCAACTCAGACCGAATATGCATGTGTCTGGATCCAAACATAACTGTTAAGTCCAATCAATCAATCATGGCGAGGTAACCGTGGACTAAAACGGTGATAACTAGTTCTCTGTTCAGGGCCTTGTGGCTCGGCGAATACCGTTATGTGTATAGGGCAGTGGTACATATACCGGAAGCAGAAATACTTCCGCTGAGTTTGTCAAGAAAAACTATATTTGTATTGTAATGTCATTCAAATGTTTTATAGAGTCATACGTATTCACCAGCATATAGCTGACATATTTTTCCCCACATTTCAGGGAAACAGATTAGCACAGGTAGCAAAACATTATAAACATTCATGGAGTTAGATGCTCGCAAGGTAATGATGGCTCAGTTTTAAATTATTAAATTATTATAAAGATTTAAACATGGTTAATAAATCAAACACTTGGATATTTATTATCCGAGAAGTTTTCAAATAAATTAATATTTTATTTTAACCAAAGTCTTCCACTAAAAATAAACCACAATTCTGATGTATTTACAAAACAGGTACCAACTATTGGTCATACGCCTAGGCCCTAAGCCGAGGTGTGACAATAGTTATATTTTAATATAGTAATAATAGTATATTAATATTATTAATTGTTATAATAATCTTAATATAATAATAATATAATAACCTTTAAATAATAATATTTATCATTATATAATTATAATAATAATAATAATAAAAATTTTGATTTCATTCCATGAAGAAATTAAGAAAAACACATATTCCTAAAAGAATGAAAATCTTATATTTAGAATAAATTTCATTCCTTGTGAAATGATTCATTCCATTACTACATGATAAGCAAAAATATATTTTCTATTCCTTTGGAATGACCGATTCAATTCCCCCTTCATTCTTTTATAACAAACGCTACCTAAGAATTGGGTTCTTATTTTAGGAAAGTAGAGAAATTGAAATTTTAATGTAATAAATGAGCTCCACTATAGGTTAAAACTTTGTGATTTTTATGATTTGATATCACTTAGTTGCACACAAGTGTTGGTACCCCATTAATCCATCAGTGAACATTAAAAGTGAAATAATTAAGAAAGATCCAATAAATTAATGTTTCTTCCTCATGGATAGTACTTGGAGATGACATATATGAGTGAGGATCAATAACTAATTTTGTGATTTAGATCCAACAACTTATGTGTTTTCCCTCGAGTTGATGGCTTGGCGGATAGGCCTATGGGTGAGGATCTATGAATGTTTATGAATAAGGACCAACATATTATATGCTTCTCACTGGGTAAGTAACAATGGTGAGAACATCTATGGATGACGTTTAAATTAGATTCAAGTGTAAATGCTCAAGTCATTTATTCATCCATTTATCTATCAATGAGGCTAAGTCTTAATATTTATAGGTTTTAAGGTTGTGGTGGTGGAAAAATCTTTATGGTTTTATCTTTGCTTTGACATATCATAAACAAAATAGGTGTAAATGTGATTCTAGGCGTGGGAACCTTAGACCGAATGTTAACTTAACTTAGAATCTAAACATGATTAATGGTCTGATTTGTCAGTGTTTGGGTATAATTGGACAAAAGAATCGGTAATTACTATTTTTATTTTAATCTATCAATAATCAAGTAAGCTAAGTATTTTGTAAAGATAGTTCTTGGTTATGATTCCATTGTAATTGAAATAATGTGCCTTTAGTGTCTAATATGTGTGTTTTAGTTGTTTATATCCATCAAACAACTAAAGGAACTAATTTAGAGCATTCAAGGCGATGAAAAATCAAGTTATGGTTAAAAAGACGAAACTGGGTGGTCAGAACGTCGAACGAGCATCAAGAAAACGAAAAATGAAGATCCGGGTGCCACCTGCACTGCAGCTTAAGGTGGTTGCACTGTTCCTAACATTAGAGACTGGGAAGAAATCAGCGTAAACATCACCGTAAAACAAAGAACAAATTTTGTAAGGGTTGGGTCCACTGTAACATTTCTGTTTTTCAATTTCTCTCTTTTTGTATTTTAAACCCGAATCATTTTAAATTCCCAGATTATCTTGAAAGATCAATATATTTCACTTACAAAACTATAAGGTGCTTTTTGCAATTTACCAAAACTAATATTTATTTATAAAATTATAATTAGAAACATAAGTAAAAAAAGAATATATATATATATATATATATATATACATATATATATCTTTTACTCCTCTTTATTTCAATATTATTATATTAACTCATTTTATTCCACAAGGCTAGTCTTAATTGTAAAAAAGTTTTGAGATTTTTTATTCATGTAAAAAAAATTCCTAATTATACAAATTAATGATTTCTTGTTCCCTAATTCTAACCACCTCTATATAAACTAAGCCTCCTAACACTTTCATTCTTTTCTATTCATCGCAACCTCTCTCTCAAATCCGATCCGTTGTGTGTTTTTTCCTCAAAGTTCTAGTTCATCAACAAATCCAGGGTAACTGTTGAACATGAAATATGTTCATTTTTACATTATAAATGAATGCCCTAAATCAATTTCAATGGTGAAAGGATTTCGATGGTCAATTTTATCTTGGCTAATTTAAGGTTTATGTAAGTCCAACTTTGGGACTTTTCGATTTAACCATGAATCGTCGTGAATTAGCCTCTGACCCTTTTATGTTTTTAGTCTTATTTCATCATTTTGAACCTATATGACCTGAATCCAGTCTCATACCGACATCCAGGTCAACGAAAAATCGACGCTCGTTTAACTCCAATTTTCTCCATAAGTAGAGTTATGGAAGGAATTAATCAATAATTCTTGTTCAGTTAATTTCGGTTTTAAAAGAATAATTTTCTGCTATTTAGCCTGAATATTTTATTTTCAAGTCGTTCGGCTTGCTTATTTCTCGTTTACTTCATAACAAGAGATATAGCTTGAGTTTTAATTTATTTTCAATTTTTATAGTCTCGGTTTTTTAATATATTTCTTCATATTGTATTTTAGTGCATTTTATCTGAAAGTTTCAAGATCTTATTTACGCATCCTCATTTTATTTAACTCTCTTACAATCCTAAGGTGAGTAATGACATCCCTTTTTTCCTATCTTTGTTTTGAGGGATTTATGCGTACACAAAATCCAATTTGTTTTATTTACACAAGTATAATCAAACACAATTCCACTATTTGCGTAGTTGTGAAATTGCTCGATTAGTTGATAACTGTTTACATGATTAGTATCTCATCCTCATCCTCATAGTATGATCATACGCTGTTAGAGTAAATCAACCCCATTTTTGGGTTGAGGGAAAAGAAACTCTTATTTTATGTTATGCTAGTCGAATTAATGCACATTATCGCAAGGAATTGTCATTTTTATTTGTTATACATATCTCAAATTTTTCTACATCAATCAAAATTTGTTAAAAATCTCTTTGATTGGTTTAAAAATGACTGACTGCAAAGCAAGTTCCACACTCATGAGCAAAATTGATCCATTATCACCAGATGAAACTGGTGAGTATGTTGTTCAAACCTTGTATAGATACATGATTGGATTTTTAATGTATCTAACTGCTTGATGTGTTTCAAAACACATAGCGTTTTATCCCGTTTTGTGTTATTTTTTGCGTAAACGGTTAACGTATATAACTTGTTCTTGCATGAAATTAAATGTTTGTGTACATGATAGGTCCCATGTTGAAGATAGCGAAAAAACGAGTTTAATGAAGAAAGAATGAGCTCAAACGGGATTCAGATAAAGCTGGTATGCGCGTTTGAAGATAATCGAGTCAGAAAACGAAAAAACCAGCCAAGTGACATGGCCACGCCGCCCGACCATGACAGAACGGTGCCCCGATGCCAAAGCATATCGAACGGTGATAAACAAGCTCGGTTCAGGATCGATCTACAACATGTATTCACTCTTGAACGATCTAATGGACGGATGAGATGTATTGGGAGAGAGCCTGATTTGATTAATAAAATTCAATAAAGTAGGATGAACACATATATGTTATCGAAACACAAACAAGATAGAAATGGTAGTATGATATCATTAGTCGAATGATTCTCATAAAGATGAACCACTCATACATACATTCATACATACACAAGAGATATCATCCACCCCGGGAGATCTCATCCCGGGGAGGAGAGTCTCTCATGGATATAAAACCCTAGATCTCAATCAAATAGACAATACACTCAATCATACTAGACAAGTGAATAAAAACATATATTTATACTAGTCTAGCATGACTTGGTCTTCAAGCCATCCACCCTTGGTTGAGACCAAACAATATATTTTTCACTCACATATTAATTCGATGCGTCGGTCTAAAATATAAGACCCAACAATCTCCCCCTTAGACCGATGCCATCGAATTATTTCCATGATTACTTCATTACCCGTTGTCTTTCTTTTAAATTCTCACCCTCACTTTAAGCGGCTTTGAAGTTCAATGATCAACATCAAGTAACAAGGTCATCATAAAAGTAAATACACTCAACGTGATCATCAAATAATCTTCAATTTTCTCCATTTGTGGTGTGGATGTTGAGACGGCAGATTCCATCTGATTACGTCATCAAGATCCTCCACATATTTGAAAAACCTTGGATTATTTATCTTGATCAACTTTTCCTTAACTTGAGTCTTTTACTTGATTTGAAGCAACCAATTTGCAATGAAATTCAAAGAATTATACTCCCCCAATTTCATTGCAATTATCTTTAACAAATGTGTCTTCAAATCAAGTGTGGGTGAAAACATGAGACTCTTAAATTTCAACAATCTTTGACTTGGTCAACTCATGAAATGATCCGGAAAATCAACCATCTTGTTCTTGTAAGCAGCTTGTTGAAGTTGTGAAATTTTGGTGAATTTTGCCCAAATTTTGCTCAAAAATCTTCAAAAAATGACTAAAATTCCCCTCATTGACCCAGTATAGTCAACAGCTAATTTGACCAGAAAAATCTCTTTCAAATAGTTAATCATACTTGGGCAAACATCTTTCATTTAGAGCACATGGTCAAAAAGTCAACGAATAAGCAAGTACACATTCTTTTCTTCATATTGGCCATTTGACTTTGAAAGTCAACTGCATCAAATATCCAAAAATTTCTTCCAAAAACTTGAAATGTTTCACAAACACAAACTTTCTGTTCACGAGCACTATTTCCCTTCACGAGAATGCTAGACCATAGTCATGCTTGTGAGCAAGAAGTGTTCTCGAGAGTAAAAAGATATGTAGTGATTTGTCATGAAGGTTTTCTTTACGAGCACCAAGCATGCTCGTGAGCAAAAAGTGTACTCGAGAGACAAAATTGAGATGTCCCTTCATGAGCACATATGCTTAGAATATTTTCAAGCAAGAGATATGCTTGAAACAAAATTCTAATGTTCCTATCAAAACCAAGTGTGCTCGAAAGATTACAAGTTTGGGGTAAAAATTACGTGCTTGGGGTCAAAATTATGTACTCGAGGCATAAAAACACTTAACTTTTCTGCATATATTATTTGTTTTTAGTAGCAAATTGAGTGGAATACCCCTTCCGTATTATTATAATGACCATTCAGCCCCTGTTTAAATTCGCATAAGAAGTCGTACCATTGCATATACTACTTATACAAGCTGCAAAATGACTATTCTGCCCATGCAGCATCTGTTCGTTTATACCATTCCCGGTAATTAGCAAACAAATAGCAAAAACTCTATTATCTTCACGTGAACCAGCTGCAAACATATACCAACTCGAACACAACATCATTTGTAATGAAATTTGTAGCAACAACGTCAACTAGTTATTTACAAATCTGCCCTTGTTACCAAACAGGAACTGCATTGACTAGTTCTCTATATCAGATTAAATGTTCGTAAATAATATCAGTGTCAGTTCATGAATGCTACTAGCAACTTGTAAAATATGCAAAACAACGTGCACCAGCTGTAAAACTTGTATATGCTCATGCCTTCATTAAATTAACGGGAACTACGAAACATCCCCTGCAGGTCCTGCATCAGAAGCTTGCACCACTGCAGACGCATTTGTACCACTGCAGGTCCTGCATAAGATAAATAAATATATTATTTAGGCTGGGCTAAGATTAGGGTTAATTATCTTAGCCGTTCTCATGTGTCTTTGTGTTCGACTTCCGAACTTCCATTAGACTGTGCTGCTACGCGATCGGTACACTTTTCGTTTGTGGAAAGTTTAGTTAGGATTTTTTGGTTTTATAAATTTAAGACTTAGTGTTGAATTGCGAGAATTAGTTATTAATATTTATATATATAGCTTTTCGCACATAAAGTTTTTGGCGTCGTTGTCGGGGACACGGTTTGAGGAGAACAAAGAACGATCCGAGTTTGGGGACTTGCCTTTTGTATTTTGTATATATATTTAGATTAATATAGTTAGTTTAGTTTTTATTTTATCTTATTATTAATTGTCTAGTTTTTGTTTAGTTTTAATTAATTTTCGTCTACTACTATCTGGTGCCCGTGATTCATTTACGTTTAAGTGTGTAGTAATGGAGACTTACGGGAATGGATTCAAAGAACATAAATGTTACACCATTTGGCAGATGGAGATAAAGAGGATTCTGGATTGCAAAGAGAAAAATCGAGTGAAACCCCGGTTACCTTTGATGTTTGATTTAAGGGGTAATCTTCTGGGTTATGAAAACTCATATGGTTAATTCATTAAGCAAATAACAGATCCGGATGAGGTAATGTTTGATTGGTTGCGCATCATCCATGATACAAATCCAAATGCCCCATTTCTGACCCAACAAGCTTTTGATGGAATTCGGCTTGGTTTAATGAGTTAGTCACAACTTAGTGAGCCGATTATCGAATTTGAAGATGCGGGGATGGAAAATCAGTCAGAGGGATATGTTCCCTTGTGGGAAGACGAGTTTAGGGGTGAGTTTGGTGACAATATTGTCGATTTTATAGTGACGGATGAAGGAGAGTTTGACCCACTTGGTGATTTAATGTTACTTGAAGATCTATTATATAACGAGCCAAGTGTGGGGATCAAGAAGGAGCCTTGTGAGGAGAGCCATGAGGTAGTAGGTGACTTAGTCCTTCCGACAGTACACCTTGATTATGAGAAACCAAAACATGAACCGTACTCAATCTCCATTCGGGACGTGTCGATGTTTAAAAAGTTGGCTAAAAGAGTTAGAAGGAGGATATTTGGGCTCAAGGATCATGGTTTGATGACGAGTTTGAATTCCCCACCTCACTTTACTGAATCATTTTCGGGGGAATTCACGAATTGGTGGTTCAAGCTGAATTCAGATTTTCAGGACCACATGAGTTTTGCCGTTGGTTTCTTCCCTGCTAATTGTAAACGAAGAGTGTTGAGGAGCATTGATGGGAAGCGGATATAGGAGAAGCCTACTGATTGAAATTTAGGGAGTGAGTCTGGCTGGAGACTCGTATAAAAACATAGCGCTTCCCTGGAGGCAACCCGGTATTATATTTCATTTTATTTTAGTTTTGGTTTTGTTTCTCCGATACTCCAGTTGCTTATTTTCTTGTTTCCAGGTTGATGACAGTTGATGAGATGATGATAATCAAGTGTGGGGATGCCATTTGTTTTAGATGAGAGCCATGTTTTTTCGTGAGTGACTTCTTGGTAGAGAGCACTTGAGTTTGAGGCTTGCGTTCGAATTAGAAGGCACGGAACAAGACTCATGACATATGTTCACTACTATTTACCATGTGTTGAGTCAAGATTTGACCCAAAACTTATCAGAAGGAAGATTGGAATCTTCTCAACCTTCTTAGAAATGACTAAGTATGGAACCGGGCACACCTTAGACTTCCGAGCAAGTTTTTACTTAGCCGGGTACGATATTTTGTCTATCGGGCAGGGTAATCTTCTTGAAGTCTTCTTTAGTGGATATCCGGGCAAGGTTTGCAAATTAGTGTATTAACGGGCATGGTTCGCTAGTCTAAGCAAGTCCGGGCAATGATCACTTTATCAAGAAAGTCTGTTCTTCATAGCCAAGTAAAGTTCACTCCCGAGTAAGCTTTTTTCTAACCAAGCTCATGAAGCCAAGTGATTGGAAGACCGGGCAAGGTATTCATTAATAAGTATGGTCCAAGTGTGCTTGATGACTTCATGGAATATCTTATGAATCATCGGGCAAGGTTCAACTCAAGCAAGGAACAGTGCTACCAAGCACACTTTTCTAATAAGCTATTCTTTAGCAAAAGGTTGAAGGGACCATTGAAGAACAAGGTTGCTCGTAAGGGTTTGTCGGGCAAAGTTTGGAAAAGTCAAGAAGATTGAAGTCTACCCGGTGAGTATTTTACTTGGTAAAATACTCTTCAAGTAAAGTCTACCCGGAAACTGTTCCCGAGCACACTTCTATGTTACCAAGTTATGAATGATGACAGAGCATACTCGGAAAGACAAAACTGATGCAAAGCCTACCCGGAAGACTTGTTTTACACTTAGTATTATTTTTGAATATGTAATTTGAATATGTTTTAGCATTTAGGGTTTCTAGAAGGAATGACAGCTGTCCTGAGGTGTCAGGCCTATAAAAGGAATAATTAGGTCACACCTTGAGGACACGGCAGAGAGACACAACACGGAAAAATAGGCGGCTGAATACGATAGAACAATTATTGAGCCACTGTCGTTTTCCTACAAGAAACCCTAAATTGATTATCCTTTTTGTATGATGATCTTCGTATGAATGGAAATCTTTTAAGTGAATCTTGTGTGTGTTATTTACATATGAATATTGATAGCAACTACCCTGTTTATTATTGATCCCGCCTTTAATAAACTGTAATCTTTCTAAATATAGCAACCCGTCATTAACTCCCTTGTCGACACATTTATGTGTGTTAGTTATGATATGATTTGAGTAAGATCCAGCTGAAATCCGGGGACCTGACACCATGGGAGTATGTTCCATTTTTCTTTATTTATTTTATTTTTGTCTTTTTCCTATCTCACATTGAGGGCAATGTGAAATTTAAGTGTGGGGGATAGGGAATTGATGTTTTAAATGTACTATTAAATAGCAAAAATAAAATTATAGAAAGGTTTAAAAGAAAATTTCAATACAAAAAGAGTAAAAGATTTTTAAAATGTCCGTTGTTTTCAAATTTTTCTGCATTAAACAGGAAATGATAGTATTACCTAGTGTTTTTGACAATCTCTTGGTGTTTTCTTAATATATATATATATATATATATATATATATATATATATATATATATATATATATATATATATAATAAATCAGAAAAATTGCGTATATAATTTGGGATGTGTCGTTACGCCCAACTAATCCTGAAAAGTTTCTTTTTGGTATTTTTAATTGTAAGTTAACATATTCATTAATTTTGTGGGTTCTCATCTTGGGGTAAGCGGCGATGTTAAAATTCAATATGATATACGTAGAATTACCGTAATCTTTTTACTTTGAGGTGGTGAGAATTGGGTGAACTTAAACTCCAGCACACCACTCGTTTTTATAAAAATAAATTGAGTGGTGGCGCCCCGCAAAAAGTAAATCTTTTCACGAGCTTGGATTAGTTAAAAAAGAGAGAGATAAAGAAAAAAAAGTAAAAAAAAAAAGTTGTACAATAAAGTTCAAATAAAAGATGCAAAAAAGCATCCAAAAATAGCAAAAGAGGCCAAAGTTGTCCATACTAGACAGGGATGAGAGTTTACGCATTACCAAGAGAATAGTGACTCTGAGGTTATCGCTATTGGGGCTTGAAAGTTCCTAGTCAATAAATAAAATTTTAGGTTTATATAGGACAAAGTCCAATAATATGTAGGATCTACTCATATGACACATCCAAAAACAATAATCTTTCTAAATTTAGCAACCCGTCATTAACTCTCTTGTCGACACATTTATATGTGTGAGTTATGACATGATTTGAGTAAGATCCAGCTGAAATCCTGGGACCTGACAAGTGGTATCAGAGCTTGTTGCTGCTATTTTAGTAAAATTATTGTTGTTAATTGAAGATTTGAAGAAAGATGACGTAAGCAGACAACTGTTCTATTGAAAAGTGACGCCAGCAACTCTGTTTTTCATTTTTCTTCCAGATCTACAATCTATTGGTGTTTTCTCTTCCTTATTTCAATTAAAGTTTTAATCTTTATTTATAAATCTTGTTCTAATCATATTAGACACATCAGATCTGAACAACCTATTTTCAGATCTGATTATTTTGAAACTCTGTTTTTACAAAGAAACTGATTTTGATTCTTTCAAAAAATGTCTGGATATGAGGAACAAGAAGTGTCTACTAACAAGATTCCAAGATTGTATGGACAGGAAAACTTTACCAAGTGGAAAGTACTATTTGAAGCAGCCGTTTGCTACAATGATATTGATATGTGGAATTCAATCAAGAATGAACCACGGGACAACAATGAAGGTGCAAATGCTAATGCAACCGTTGCTATAAGAGAAAGATTGAGAAAGATAGATGACAGGGCCTTAGCTATGATTAAGCTAGGACTGTCTTGGGAAATTTTAACCAAGGTGGCACATCATACAACTGCCAAGGCAATGTATGATGCCATTCTTGAGATGTATGAGGGGAGTACTAAGCTGAAGAACATAAAGAAGCAAAGATTGAAGCAACAGTTGGAAAGGTTCAAGTATAAGGAGGGAGAAAGATTGAAATCAATTCTAGAACGATTTCTAGTTATTGTGAATGAGTTGAGGACAACTGATTATGTTATGACTGATTTTGACCTGAATACTAAACTGCTCAATTCAATGCCCAAAGAATGGTATAATGCCTGCAAATTCGTCCTTCAAAAACCAAATTTTAATGATTTGAAAGTGGATGATGTAGTATGCTTCCTTCAAGCTGCAGAAATAGAAATGATTGAGAATGAAATGATCAAAGAAGAGAAGCCATGTTTTCAAGTAACCAATGCTCTTATTGCACCTATGGGGAACTTGTCAACCAAAAACCAGCAACAGATTCCCATCATTGAAGAACCAATTGAGCATGGTGTTGATACACCTAAGGCTTTTGTTGGTGGTAGTTCAAGCAACTCACAAAATCAGCAAAGGTTTAATGTCCAACTCCTAGAAGAACATGATTCAGCCTCTATGGCTAGTGGACATACACCTTTTGTTGGTGGCAATGGAAGTCATGGATCAGATTATCATGGTTTGTTCTCAATGTTCAATGAATCTTATAATGCTTTTGTTGCAAAGAACATGGTTCATACAAGCATTGTTCAAGATGATTTGGAGAAAATTGATGCAGATGATTTGGAAGATATGGATTTGAAATGGCAAGCAGCCATGTTGGCTCTAAGAAGCAAAATGCTATATAACAGGACTGGTAGATCTCTTCTATCAAGACCTAATGAAAGAATTGGTCTTGATAAGTCAAAAGCCATTTGCTATAACTGCCAACAACATGGTCACTTTGCCAGAGAATGCAATATGCCAAGAAACTTTCAGATGAACCAATACCAGAATCAACCAAGAAATCAGCAGCATCAATATCAACAATTTCAACAGACTTCAAGGAACAACAATTTAAGTAACAACAGCTCCCACAATTATTACCCTAATCCCAGTTTCAACAACTTTCAACAGCCTCCAATTAAAAATAATCAACAAGTTGTGCCACAGAATCAAGGATTTTAAAGGAACAACAATCAGAATATTCAAAGTGTTCCAAACAATTCAGTTCCAACCAACCAAAATCAACCCAGAAATCAAGGAAATGTGGCTGTAACTTCACAGCATGAGGGTAATTTTGATTGGAGCAATCATGAAGAAGACATTGCAGATGACATCAAGAGGGAAAATGTAGCTTTCATGGCCTTGGTTGAAAAAGAAGTTGGTTCATCATCTCAGGTACACTCTGCTCCGACTGTTGATTTAAATGAAATTATCAATGAATTGAAAACAAGAGTAGGCAAGCTGGAAAGTGAGTGTTTTAGGAAACAAAGTATCATTAATGGGTATGAGTCTAGTGAACTGATCAGTGAAGAAAAGATTAAAAGTCTGGAAGATGATTGCATGATCAGTTACAAAACTCAAACCAGATACATAACTGAGATAGATGGACTAAAGAAGATGTTAGTTGAAGAAAAGGTGCAGAACACAAAAATGCAAGTTGAAATTGAATTCTTGAAGAACTTGGTTTCTACAGGAAACATCTGTGGTATTCTAAACCAAGTAAGTGAGAAAGACAGATACAGAGCAGTTCCACCTCCATTCAACAACAATTTTATGCCCAAAGTTGATAAAGAAAAAAGAGATGCATACCTGCAACAGTTCAGAGATTTCTTTCAAGATAAAGAAGATTTTGTTGATTTATACAAAAATGTTGAAGTAAATGAAGATGGTGAATTTGTTGTGAAAGAAGAAGTGAAAAAAGATAAGTCAATTGGAGTTCAAGTCTCTAAGGATGAATTTGATTCTAATGATCTAAATCAAGATGATTTGGGTGATTTGAGTGATCAGATCACAGATGAACAGATCAAAGAAGCTGAAAAAGGAAGAAGATACAAGAAACCAGAATCCATTGACAAACTTCCTATGTATCCACCTGTAACACCTAGAATGAAGAAACAGAATGTGAAAATAAGAAGAGAGCATGTGTCTTATGACAGTTATGAAAAGAGAAGGGTAAGCTACAATGCAGTCAAGCCACCAAGCAAGGCTGTGTTGGAAAGGATAAAACAAAACAAAAAGAAGAAAGTAACTGAAGAAGTTGAAGCAGAAAATTTTATCCCTGTTTATCCAATCTTTTCCAGTCATGAAGTGCTTGATGTTGGAGAAGTGGAAACTATGGAAGAATATGAGAAAAGATAGTCAAGGCATAGAGGGAGCAGTGATGAGGAACCTATGATTATAGAGAAAATTGTCTTTGTTAAAAGTAAAGTTGAAAGACAAGACATCAAAATTGAGGAGTTTGTTCCCTTCTCTATTGATTTTGATAGTCTGAAGATTCAGAAGACACTTGGAGTCAAGTCACCTAAGCCAAGTGAAAGGTTCAAGAAACTAAAAGAGCATGAAGGATTCAAAGGAAAAGTATGGTGCAAGAAGTGTGATGAATATGGTCACCACACATATTCATGTAATGAAAGATTCAAATTCAAACCCTTTCATGTCCCAGATGAAACAAAGTATGGCCAAGACTTTGTTAAATACAAGAAAAAGTATGATGAATACCTAGGAAAATGAAAGGTGTGTGGGAATGAAACCATGAACAAAGATGAATTAACATCAGCAAAGGAAACAAGAAATGAAAAGAAAACTGATATCAAAATAAAGAAACATGTGACTAAATCAGTAAGAAGAAGTATGTCTCCTAAGAAGCATGAGAAAGCAATTAAAAAGGATTATCAGCCTTTGAAAATCAAATAAGACACTCAATCAGTCAAGTCTGGTGAATCTCAATGTTCACCTACTAATGAAAAGACCAGAAACAAAGGTGTCTTTTCAAGAAAGAAATCAATAGAACTCACAGGTGATGAGAAGTTCTTGTTAAAGCATGGATATGAACCAAAAGGATTTCTTTGAAAACCTAAGGCTGAGACTAAAGTAGGAAGAATTGCTGATGTAAGAGAATACTCAGAAAAGAAGGATTATGTAATCCAAGAATATGACAATGCATCAGAAGAGTCTCTAATCACAACCTCATTTGTGAAAACTCCAAGAGAGTGTGGATATGAAACAGATAACTCAGACAACCTTGAGTTGACTCATGAAGATCCTGAACCAACAACACTCACTTCTAGTGAAGCCACTGAAATTGAAACTGATGAGTTGCAAGTTGAAATGACTTGCACTTCATCTCCTAACTAATCAAAATTTTTCTTTTGTGCAGGAACAGTCCACTTCACTGAATGACATATGGTACATGGATAGTGGATGTTCTAGGCACATGAATTGTGACAAGAGATCACTGGTTAATTATGAAGAAAAGTTGGAAGGTCCTGTGGCATTTGGAAGTGATGAAAATGGTGGAAAGATAGTTGGGAAAGGAATTTTAAGAAATGGAAAAGTTTCATTTGATAATGTGTTCCATGTTGAAGGCTTACAATACAATCTGCTAAGCATATCACAAATGTGTGATAAGGGATACAAAGTTGGTTTTGATGACTCACACTGTTTCATCTTAAAACCTGAATTTGTTATCCCACCTGAAATGATTATGATGATGGCACCAAGAAATGGCAACCTATATGAGCTCAACATGAAGGAAGCTGTTTCAAGGGGTGGTACATGTTTTGTTTCCAAAGCCACTGAAAATGAGTCTAAGTTGTGGCACAAGAAACTATGTCATGTGAATCTGAAGAATATGAACAAACTTGTTAAGGTGAGCATGTCATTGGCTTACCTACAAGAGAGTTCAAACTGGAAGAACATTGCAGTTCATGTCAAAAGGGCAAACAGCACAAGTTAACTCATAAGTCAAAGCTCATCAATTCAATTGATCAAGTACTTGAATTACTTCACATGGATCTTTTTGGTCCTGTAAGTGTGCCAAGTATAAGGAAGAAAATATATTGTCTTGCGATCATTAATAATTATTCAAGATATACTTGGGTTTATTTCCTGAGTACAAAGGATGAGACTGCAGAGTTGATTAAGGGCTGTGTTACAATGATTGAGAACAAACTGAATAAGAAAGTTAAAACAATGAGAAGTGACAATGGTACAGAGTTCAAAAATGGAGTTATGGAAGAATTCTGCACAGAAAAGGGAATATTTCAGCAGTTCTCAGCTCCTAGAACTCCTGAACAAAATGGTGTTGCAGAAAGAAGAAACAGAACACTTATTGAAGCTGCAAGAACCATGATAGCAGATGCAAATTTACCAGTGACATTCTGGGCTGAAGCCATCAATACTGCCTGCTATGTTCAGAACAGGGTACTTGTCAACAAAAGGCATAACAAGACACCATATGAAATTTTCAACAATAGAAAGCCTTATATCAAGTTTTTCAAGCCCTTTGGATGCAAATGTTTTCTTCTGAACACCAGGGATTACTTGAACAAGTTTCAAACTAAATCCTTGGATTGTTTCTTTGTTGGATATTCAACACACTCAAAAGCTTGCAGAGTATATATGAAAGACCATATGAGTGTTATTGAATCATCTGACATCATCTTTAATGAGAAACAGTTCAACACAGTTGATGGTGCAGCATGGCTATTTGATCATGAAAAATTGATAAGGTCTTTCAAAATTTATTCTGAAGACTTTGATGACTCATTCTACAAGACCAGTGTATTTGAAGAGAGAAAGAAGAAAACATTGGACTTAGAAAGGTTATGGAAGAAGGTTGCTAGCAAAGAAAAGGAGTATACATTTATCAAAGGTATCTCAAATGACATTGTTGACCAAGAACAAGATCATGCAGAGCTCAATAAAGTCAATCAAGAAGTAGAGTACGATCAAGTTCAAACCGAGGAGAACCCAGGCAGCCAAACAACTGAAGAAGATGTGACTACTGCAAGATTTCAACATTTGTTTGAAAGCTTGAATATTGGAAACAATGGTGCATCTACCTCAAGACAACACACTGAAGAAGCACCAGAGTTTCATGATGCTGAAACAGAATTGATCATTGAAGAACCAGATCACAATGAATCAAATCTTGACACAAATATATCTACAGATATGATAGTTCAAACCCCTTATGTTGAAAAGAATCATCCCTTTGAAAACATCATTGGAGATATTAATGAAAGAGTTACTAGAAGTCATTCTGAATCTGCAAACATCTGTTTATACTCCTGCTTTCTATCCCAAATAGAACCAAAGAACATTGTTCAAGCACTAAAGGACAGTAGTTGGGTGGAGGCGATGCAGGAGGAACTGGCATAATTCAGAGATCTACATGTTTGGGATCTTGTTTACAGGCCAAGGAACAAATCTGCAATTGGCACAAAATGGGTTTTCAGAAACAAAAGGGATAAGAGGGGTATTGTGATTAAGAACAAGGCTAGACTTGTGGCATTGGAATGCCTTCAAAAGGAAGGAATAGACTTTGAGGAAGTCTTTGCACCAGTTGCAAGACTTGAGGCAATCAGAATATTCCTTGCATATGCTGCCTCAAAGAACATTAGGATGTTCCAGCTTGATGTTAAGTCTGCATTTCTAAATGGGAAAATTGATGAAGAGGTGCATGTTGCTCAACCTCCAGGTTTTGAGGATCCAATGTATCCAAACAGGGTGTATAAGCTAAACAAATCCCTTTATGGATTGCATCAGGCTCCTAGAGCATGGTATGATGAGCTGTCAAATCATCTTCTTGAAAATGGTTTCAAAAGGGGAGCCATTGACAAGACCCTCTTCTACAAAAGAAAGGGATCTGACTTGCTGCTATTACAGGCCTATGTTGATGATATCATCTTTGGTTCAACAAATGAACAAATGTGCATGGAGTTTGAAGGTGTAATGAAATCCAAATACAGCATGATTTCAGTGGGGGGGAAATGAACTTCTTTCTTGGATTGCAAGTTCAGCAGAAGGCTGATGGGATTTTCATCTACCAGTCTAAGTATGTGCAGGACATCCTAGACAAATTCAAATGCAATGATTTGAAGACTGCTTCAACTCCTATGGATACAAAGGAAAAGATGGTAGCTGATAAAAGGGGGAGCCAGTAGATGAACATGAATACAGAGCAAAGATTGGGTCTCTGATGTATCTTACTGCTTCAAGATCAGATATCATGTTTGTTGTATGTGTCTGTGCAAGATTCCAAACAAGTCTAAAAGTCTCCCACATGAATGCTGTTAAGAGAATTTTTAGATATTTGAAGGGTAGACCAGACTTAGGAATTTGGTATCTAAAGAACCAATCTTTTGACCTTATTGCCTACACAGACAGTGATTATGATGGCTGCAACATGAGCAGGAAGTCAACCTCAGGAGGATGTCAATTTTTGGGTGAAAGGCTAGTGTCATGGCAATGAAAGAAGAAGACCATTGTCTCAATCTCAACTGCTGAAGCTGAATACATTGCTGCATCTGCTTGCTGTGCACAAGTTCTATGGATTCAGAATCAGATGCTGGATTATGGTTTGAATTTTCTGAATACCCCTATTCTCATTGATAATACTGCTGCATATTTTACTGTTAAGAATCCTGTCCAACATTCAAAGACTAAGCATATTGAAATCAGACATTACTTCATAAGAGACTGCAGTGAAAAAGTTTTGATTGAAATGCAAAGAGTTGACACAAGTGACAACTTGGCTGACCTATTCACCAAGCCACTTGACAGAACCAGATTCAACTTTCTTTTGAAAGCTCTGGGTATGATCAACTCAGATGAGGTCTGATTGAGGATATGTGCTTAATGTGTGTCTCTATATGCTAATTGTCTATTCTTAATAGAGGACACATACTTTGAATGTTGAATGAATATGTTATGAATATGTTACTTGTTTGATGTTAACTGATCTGTGCTATTTATGTGTCATTGATGCTAATGATTGATTATCATTTAACTGATTTGATGTTATGATAAGTAGTTTGATCTGTCTATGTGAATTAAATGCTTATCTGATGAGTAATCACTTGATTATGATTACCTGAATATGTGTGTTATCTGATCATCTTGATATTATTAGGATCTGATAGACTATGAATGTTAAGAATGTCTACTTGTTTTGATAATGTTAAGTATGATTAAGATTTGAATATGTTCAAACTGTTTGTGTCCAAATGAATTTTATGTCAAAATTAAATGATAAAATGAATTTTCTAATGAATTTTGCATAAACACTTTATTTTGGTCAAAACATGAGCAAGTTGTTAGTGGTGCTGAGATATGATAATATTTTAGTTCAAGCTTTATAGAAGCTTAAAAGAAGGATTTTTCAATGAAAAGTCTCAAGAAGTTATTTTTGCTGAAAATTAAGTCATTTTGTAGGTTCTCAGCCGGATCTACACGGAATATCTCGTTCTACGTAGGTGCGGAATCCCTACGTAAGACGATACGAGCGTAGAAGACGATACACGTTAACACGATCAAACACACGTTACAATAAACAAAGACACGTAGTATTGCAACTGGAAACACGTGATTCACTGATCACCGATTACACAAACTCTAAACAACTCGTAAACCAACTCGTTCTATTATATCTAAACCTAGCCGCAGCTATATGTTTATATCATACGATAACTTCGCCTAACATGTTTAGGCGAAGTTGTCACTAACTTCACTTGTTCCACAAGTTCGCCTATATCAGCGAACTTGTGAGAACTTCGCTTAAAACCAAATACAAATCCAACTAACTCGATTACAGACACTATATACTGAACTACTGACATCATGTACCAACAGACTCCCCCTTGGCAGTAGCTTCATATCTCTATCTCCAAGCACGTGTCTTGTAATCTCAACAATCTTGTATCTTTCATCTTTAAGCATGAACGCCTTCTCGTACACAAACTGAAACAACTCTTTGATATTTCTTCGCTTCTTCTTTTCAAGCAGGAATATAAAATATCTTTTTCTCGTTCAGCACCTGCAGATCAGCTTGAGACAAGTTCACTAAATGCATAGGATCATATACTCTCATCAGCTCTTGTTCATCTTCATCCTCCATTACTGCCTCAGCTGTTTCACAATCAACGTACCACCACTTCAGATCTTTGAGCACATCCTTGGGCATTTGTTTCAACGGCACTTCCTTTAAACACCGGATTGGCTTATACTTCATTATCATCCAAGGCTTGCCATCTGCTCTCATTCCTCTGTCTTTGTCTTCAACGAGCTTTCCTTTCTGTGGTTTCAACAGCTCGAACTTTTTCTCCTTTGTACTTTCCTTCCATACTATCTTCCCAATGACCCTAGCCATGTTATCATCACTCCTGTTTATCAACCCCAATCTGGCTAAGTCCTTCACTTCACATTCAGGCAACGTATTCAACGATCTCAACAGCCTCTTGAAGTACTGAACCCCATCATACCTTTTAATCACAAAGAGCCTCAACTGCTCATCATATAACCAGCATATAATCCCCTTTCTCGATTCAGCATAACCCCTGATGTTGTAACTTTTCTTGAACATAGTAGGGACCGCCGGTTTCTTAGTTTTTACAAACCACTGAGCATAGCCTTCTTTCCATCTTGGCTGCTCTTCCCATTCCATCTCATCGCTTTCCACATCTTGACTCATATCTGCCTTATCAACTTCCGGAATCTCGTGCTCAACGTTTTCCTCCACAATCTCTCCCTCTTCAATCTCACTATCAATGACAATCTCAGCCCCAATCTTCTCTATCTCTTCAACCGGTAACACATCGTCATCACCTATAATATCATCATCCATCATCTCAGCATCCACAACCACCACATCATCACCCCCTAAACCGCCAGCTGCACTCGTTGACTCCCCCTGAGATGTGGAAGTCCCAAGAGCTTGTTCAGTTCTTGGCAACTCTCCACCTGCACCTTTCGATGCATTGGGATCATCGTCTCGATCATTACGCTTCTTAGTCCTCAGCTCATCACCCTTACAGCTCGTCTCCCCCTGAGATGCCAAGAACTGTTTCAAGGCATCAATTATTTTACCATGTTCGATCAGCAGGGACGACTGAATCTGATTCTCCGCAACGAGGCGCTGAATAGCATGGGTCTGGATAAGATTTACCCTTGATTGTTCTGCCACGACCCTTTCAAGCGCTGCTATTCTTTCCGAGTCGGATAAGGTTGCATCGAAATCAAACCTCATATGTGATATGTCTTGAGTGTACGGAGGAGGGATTTCCAATGTAACCGGCACCTCAGAAGTAGGTGGTATCGTAACTGACAACCCTGCAGTAGCTACAACTGTCGACTCAATAAATCTTGCTACGACCTCCGTTGGAGTAAGAGTTGGAGGTGGCAAGGATACAATTTCCGGAGCCGAGACCTGGAATGTAGTGGGTGGGAGGCTGAATGAGGATGAGGTAGCCACCACGGGAACGTCTGTGGCGCTTGGCCTTGTAACTGGCAATGATGAAGGAACCATGGTCATACCAGACAGTGAGGGTGGAGTGAAACGAACCACTCTTGAGCTCTCACCAGCTCCCGAACCTGCACCTGTCCTTTCCCTTCTTGATCTACGGACCAACTGATGTATATCTTCCTCAAAGTCCGACTCACTGTCATCATCGTCTCTCTTCCTTTTCCCATGAATCCTTTCTTGTGTAACTAAAATTCGTCTAGCTTCAGCCACATCATCATCTGAAGAATCAGAATCAGCCACCGTCGTAGCTGCCCTAGCAACATCCACACTAATAACCCGTGCAACCGAGACTTGTACCTCTTCCTCTGGATCAACACGTTCCATATCAAAGAAGCCTTGAACACCAAACGCAGCTTCAAGGTCTACAGTCTCCTCCGGTGCCACAACAGGAGCAGCAGGTAAAGCTTGTTGTACCTCAGGTGGTGGTTGACGTGCTCCAGCCTGTTGTGGTGCCGGATCCTGAAACTCGTCCCCAGGAGCTGGAACATACTCTGGGTTGATCAAGTACCCAAATAATGGAGTATGTCGAGGACGGAGCTCAGGATTGCTTCTTGCACTCGATGATCTACACTGAGCGAAGATCCTCTTGCTTACACTTTCCACATATCTAATTGGGCGGCGCTGAGGTAACGTGGGAGCAACGTGATTCAAGATCATTTGTAGGATTCTTGGATACATAAGAAATCTCTCACGCGCCACCGCTCGTCTTTGACGATCTATCTCGTAGAATACCATCTGACTAAAGCTGTAACGCTTATTGTAAGTCAGTGCAGTCATCGCCGACTGCATGGTCGCACCAATTCCATCTGTACCAGCCTTTCTCCCTGACATACACACGATCATCACGTGCATGAGAAAGCGCCATTGGTCTAGCAAGAACCCCTTGCGTCTCTGAGTATCCCCCAAAGGACCAGAATATCCCATTCTCAGAAACGCACCATATCTGAATGGAGCCACGAAATCTGTAGGATCGTCTCTTGTTTCATCCCCAAACTGCAAAGCCGCCCTGATCTGTTCAGACGAGAACTGTACTATCTGATTGTTAACCGTTGCACGCATAACCGGGGGCTCGACTCGACAGTCATATTCCACTGTCTGCCAGAAATCTTCTATGTTTGGCAAAGATATCGGCAGTATTGTGGTAATAGCGTGGAAGATACGCGAGCGGAGAAGAGACGTGATGATTTCGCGGAAATCATCAACACCGCTCGCATCCGGGTCCAATGTGATGTACATGTTATGCCCCGAGAAAAATTGTCGATTGTTATCTCCTCCTTCGTCACCACCTGCACCGCCTGCTCCAGCTACAGCTGCCATTTCTGCAACAAACAGTCTAAGTTAGAGAAACGTCAAGTCAAATCACAAGTTCGCCTGTTACCAAGAGCGAAGTTATGATTTATTCTGAATAGGCGAAGTTAGAGGTGGGGCGAAGTTGTTCCCAACTTCGCCTTAACTTGAACTTCGCCTGATAAATGTTAAGTAAAAAGGGCCAGGCGAAGTTAATGATAACTTCGCCTATCCACAACTTCGCCTCATATACTGTTACATAATTAATTATCAGGCGAAGTTAAACAACTTCGCCTGAATATGAATCGGCAACAGTTAGACGTTCAATACGAAGTGATTTTGGTCAATTTGGAGATTGCGGACTCAACCAAACATGTTTTTGAGACGATCTAGACGATCAATAAGATTACGACCACGTAAAAATAAGTTTGAAAAGCGGGTGTTGGATGTTTGAATGAAACTGGGTCACGAATCGGGTCGAAACAACCGTTGATTAACGCCATTGTCAGTGAATATACGATACAACAACCCTACACACCTTTAATCGGATTAGTAACTGAGAATAATAACACAGATTGATCGAGATATAACTTCGCCTATGTTAACAGAGAATAAGTTCGCCGGGTTTTGAAAATAATAAAGTGTTTGACCCGAAATATATTTATATATAGGGTCAAAGTTATACAGGCGAAGTTATGGATAACTTCGCCTATTGCAGGCGAAGTTATGAATAACTTCGCCGATATAAAACTTTACAAAACAAACCCTATAATTTGAACAATTTGTAATTAAGTTTTAAAACATCTTTTAAAGAGTTAAATGATACGATCAAGACCAAGTAACCAGGTATAAAATCATACAACTTCATAAGTAAAATAAATTTTAACAATAAAGTACACGGGATCAAATTTCAGTCTCGACAGGGACTACCACGTTTTAGAAAAGATCCGAACAGGAATCATACTAATTAAGTGACTGTCACATAGATCCATGTTCAGCTGTATTATGACATATAAGAAACAGATTGTAAGCAGGTAAATAACTTAAAATGGTTTTCATCGCTTCTGTGATACGGGTTAGGTTCAATTAAGCTCAAAACTTAAATGGGCAACACATCAGAGATTGTGAAGCCTCCTATCTATTCTCAAAGCATATTTGGCTTTCCCCAAGTCACCCCGAGTTGACCTCGACCCGTAGTGTCTGATTAAATAGTAAGTACTCTTCGATCTTTAGACTCTTCTTCCCGTTCTCTTTCTTACATCTTGATTGAGAAGTATTAACATCATAAGCTCTAGAATGTCTCAGTAACACATAATTTTTTATTTTTTTTTATAAATATTTACACAGTTTCAGAGTAGTAAATAACTGCAAGTCCCGAATCTGGATCACTGCAGTTTCTTTACACACTATCTTCACGGGAATCAGAACACTCACGGGCTCGTGTATGACTGGGTAATCGCTTTTCTGCCTATCATTCGGAAAGATATATATGGAGACATGCACAACTCTTAAGGAGTTTCCACATAAAATCAAGGAGATTTAGTTAGTATCACTTCTACTTTTACGCACCATAAAAAGCTACCATGACATACAATGACTGTTCTAAAGTCTTTTAGGCCTAATAACTTCACTAGTTAAGCACACAGAATCAGTATATCTATCACTTTCCAAGGTTGGATCAATTTTCTGTTAAACATAGTAAAGGAACTTCTTACGAAGTAGTAGACTTGAAAAATAATTTCATCTCCCAAAAAATTTTATAACTTTTATCGCCCCGATCAAGTCGAAGTCTTCAGGTAAACGGCTATCCTGAAGATGCAATGGATCAGCTGGACCGAACACATACGAGTATGTGTCCTTCTAACTAAGTATGATCTACTAATTTTCAGCGAAAGAATAAAACAACACATCATAAACCGCCCCGGTCACTTTCAGTCATCTGGTTAATGGCTATCCTCATATTCTACAAGTAGAAATGAGGACCAAACTTATCCGAAGATATGTTTTTCAAACTGAGGCAACCGACATAATTCTAAGCGATAGTGACGTTTTTTTTTTTTTTAAACAAAAACGAAAAAACACGGTTACTCGGGATTGATCATCCCATTCAGCTCAACAAGGTTTTGAAAACGAGTTTTGTCAAACGCTTTAGTAAACAAATCAGCGAAATTATCTAACGAACCAACCTTTTCGAGCACTATCAATTTCTTCTCAGCACAATCCCGTATAAAATGATGACGGATGTCAATGTGTTTAGTTTTGCTATGCTTTACGGGATTGTTAGTTACTGAGATAGCAGCAGTGTTATCTATGCAAATAGGAGTATGAGTGAAATTCAGACCATAATCGCGCAATTGCTGTTGTATCCAAAGAACCTGGGAGCAGCAGTTCGATGCTACCATGTATTCTGCTTCACAGGTAGAAATGGCGACTGAGGTCTGCTTCTTGCACTGCCATGACACTAATCTGCCTCCAAGTAACTGACATCCACCTGTTGTTGACTTCCGATTCTGATTGCATCCTCCATAATCAGAATCTGTGTAGGCGACTAACTCCAAGTCTCCTCCTTTCGTGTACCACAACCCTAGCTTAGGCTTGCCTTTGAGATACCGCAGTATCCTCTTCACACCCTTCAAGTGAGATTCCTTTGGGTTTGCCTAAAAGCGAGCACAAAGACAAACAGCAAACATAATATCAGGTCTAGATGCAGTTAAGTACATTAAAGAACCTATTATTGCCCGATATTGGGTGGGGTCCACGTCTGCATCACTGTCTGAATCAGCACCCAATTTATGGTTGACGCAAACTGGAGTATCAAATGGAGTGATGTCCTTCATCTTAAAGCGTTTGAGAACGTCATGGACATATTTAGTCTGATGAATGAACATCCCATCTTTCTTCTGATCAACCTGCAGTCCTAAAAAGAAAGTTAGTTCACCCATAGCACTCATTTCAAACCTCTTTTTCATGACGGCTTCAAATTCCTTATGGTGACTTTTGATGCAGCAAAGATGATGTCGATCTTTCCCCTTTCAAATTCCATGTAGACTTGCACCAGAAGAAAGTCGCTTCCTTTTCTCTTAAAGAAACAGTGTGCTATCGATCTTTCCCCTTTCAAATTCATTCTCAAGCAAGTAATCGGATAGAGTTGCGTACCAGGCACGAGGGGCCTGATGTAGCCCGTATAGCGCTTTACTTAGCTTGTACACGTGATCAGGAAAGTCTGGGTCAGGAAAACCCGGAGGTTGCTCAACGTACACTACCTCATCGACTTTACCGTTAAGAAACGCACTCTTCATGTCTAACTGGAACACCTTCATCTCCTTGTGTGCAGCAAATGCCAAAACAATCGAATCGCTTCCAATCTCGCCACAGGAGAAAACACTTCATTGTAGTCGATCCCCTCTTGCTGATTAAAACCTTTTACAACCAGCCTTGCTTTGTTCCTGATAATTATCCCTTTCTCATCTCTCTTACATTTGAAAACCCATTTGGTGCCAATCGCATGCACATTCTTCGGTTTTGCAACCAAATTCCATACCTCCATCTTCTTGAACCGGGCTAACTATTCTTGCTTGGCTTCGACCCACGAGCTGTCCTTGAGAGCCATTTGATAGTTCTTTGGTTCAATCTGGCTGATGAAGCAGGTGTACAAGCATTTGTTAATGATGCCTGTATCTTTAATGCTTGTGTAAACACATGTGTGCTCATTCAAGCTTTGTCTTGTTTGTACACCGTCGGACAGATCTCCTATCACGTTCTCCAAAGGGTGATTTTTGTGAACTCTCGTAGTCGGAACCGAACTGACTTGCAGATTGTCTTCCAGGTTCGAAGGTAGCTCATCAATGGGTGATTGTTGTTGAGAGTGAAACGGATTGAAGAATTCCTCTTCTATAGCGGCAGCAGGGGTATCGACAGCATTTGACGAGGAAGGTTGACATTCATCGTACTGCGGTCGTTGCACATAATTTTCTTCCTCATCATAAAGCATCTTTGTAGCAATTCTCTCATCAACTTCTGCACAATCCAAGTAAGGCATGTTAAAAGATTTAAAAAGCCTATCATAGTCAAAAGCCCCAGCGGGTCCCGTGCTTGGTTTTGGTGATTTGTAACTTGTGATATCAGTGTTACACACCACCTCAACCTTGCTGGTCGATATATTAAAGACTCGTCTGTTGGGAGTCCCAACAACATATCCGACTAAAATACCTTCGTCGGCTATTTCACCAAATTTTGAGTTCGTCTTTAATATCGAACACGGGGACCCGAATGGTTCGAGAGCACTCAAGTTAGGCTTTCTACCATGCATAAGTTCATAACATGTTTTATTCAATCTTTTAACAGTTAAAACTCTATTAAGGATATAACAGGCTGTAGCAACAGCTTCAGCCCAGAACACCACAGGAAGCTTAGAATCAGCCAGCATGGTTCTGGCTCCTTCAATTAGCATTCTGTTCTTCCTCTCAGCCACCCCATTTTGTTGCGGAGTATACGGAGCGCTGTACTGGTGGTCTATCCCTTTCTGTAAGCAGAAGATCTCCATCTGATAGTTTTTGAACTCAGTCCCATTGTCAGTCCTAATGAATTTAACCTTTTTCCCCATAATATTCTCAACCTTGGTAATCAAATTTATTACCAACTGCACCGTTTCATCCTTTGTCTTCAAGAAATATACCCAAGAATATCGAGAGAAATCATCAGTTATCACCAAGCAGTATGATGTTCCACCTAGGCTTTTTACATTCATGTGACCGAAGAGATCCATGTGAAGTAGGTCTAGGGTACTGACTATTGAATTAATCTTCTTGGTGTGATGAGATTTCTTGTGTTGCTTTCCCTTTTTGCACGATAATCATTGGTCTTCAAAGTTGAAATTTTTCAAGGGAACACCCAGCACCAGCCCATTCTTGACAATGTAGTTCATTTTCCGAAGATGAATATGCCCCATTCTTCGATGCCATAACTCGGACTCCGATTCAGTTGCTTTTGACAGAAGACACGATTCTTCTGTTGCCATCTCAGTCGACCTCATGTCCATAACATACGTATTCTTTTCCCTTGGAGCCTTCATTACTATCCATTCCTCTGGTATCTTAAAACCAGGATACAGTACGATCGCTTCATCTTTGGTAAAGTGCACAGTGTAATCTTTGTCACAAATCTGAGACATACTCAGCAAATTATGCTTCAGTTCTTCAACGAAATTCACGTTCTCTAACTTCATTTTACCATTAGTTACCGTCCCAATTCCAGTAATCCTTCCACCACTCACTCCAGCAAAACTTACTCTACCTCCTTGAACAGGTTTTCATTCGTGTAACAAATTTTTGTTACCCGTCATGTGCCGGGAACAGCCGATATCCACAACCCATAGATTGTTTGCAGCCCTGTTCAACTGTTCCTGCACCATTAAAGAAAAGGATTAAAATCTGGGGACCCAAGACCTATTGGTCTTGGGTCGATACATCCCGTACTTTGGCTGTCCAAAGTTAGTAATAGAATGATATCTGTAAGTCCTAAAAGGATACCTTCTTGTAGATTGACTATGAGGCCATCCAAACCTTCGTGAATTAAATGAATTATTACTAATGGTTTGGTTGTTAACAGGAAAAAACTGAGATCGATTTCTTTGAAAACCAGGATTAGTCCAATGTCTGAACTTTGATGAGTTTTCATTTTTACCATTATAGTAATTACTGTTAGGTCTATTCTCAGTTTTCGAATGCCTCATACCTCTGAATCTCTGCTTAAGAGGGCAATCAGCAATCAGGTGTCCTATTTGATTGCACCTGAAACAACTCCTGTGTTCAACTTTCGTCTCAATAGTTGTTTTAGATGTTGAGGCTGCATTACTGCCCGTTTGTCTAACATATGGTGGGACATACGGGTTTAGTGGAGAATTATTTTCAGTTGTTTTATTTTCCTCTCCACGTTTTAGTAACACTTCCTCTACTTTTGTCGCACTCGACTCGGATGTCTTGTCCCAGGCTTACTCATTTCCCCTTTACTAACTTCTGGATCTTTAATCATAACCTTAACAGGAACTGTCTGACCAATTTCAACATCTACAGATTTCTTATTACCAGGATCATAAGTGTAGGTATGATTATAAGGTGGTGGAACTTCATTATATCCAATTCCTCCCCTTTTAACTGGGGAACGTTGATCACTTACGAGGTGATCAAGTATAGCAGATGAATTTCTAAATTGCTCAAGCTTTCTGTTTAGTTCCACCACTTTCACCTGGTGATCAGCTATCTGTTTATCCCTTTCAGCTATTAGTTTTGTTTTATCTTCTAACACTTCATAGCTAAGATCAATTACTTGTATTTTTTCAGCTAGACTGGCTTTAAGACTTCTGATATCTTTCTCACTAGCTTTTATTTTTACCTTGTAACTATTTTCTCTAGCTTTAGTGTAATGATGATCTTCTTTTAATGTTTTAAATTGAGCATCCAAACTAACAAACTGATCAGTTATTGTTTTCAATTGTTCAGACAGATTTTCACATTTCGTACACGGGAGTTTAGTACTTACCTCGGAGAGCTGATCTGTCACTTCTGCCATGTAAGCTTGATTTTCACCAGTTACTTTCTCACTTCCTGCAGTTTCGATGTTCGCCAAATTGGCCTGTTCGAACACTTCCTCAACTTGCAGATTCCAATTGTATTCCCCGTTCTGTCTGGATATCACGCCCTATTCTCACTACCTCCACCACTCTGTTGTGTAGACCTGTTCTGACTGCGTTCTACACGTTCATTTGTGCACTCTTTAGCAAAGTGTCCATTCTGTTGACAGTTATAACACCGCACCTTTGACTTATCAAAACCTGGTCTTTCACCAACAAACTTTCTACCAGTCTTCTTCATAAACCTTTTAACTCTTCTTACAATCATTGCCATCTGCCACTGCAGATCCATCTCCTCCAGATCATCAGCATCGATCTGATCATAGTCTTCGTCTAAAGTTGTAGGATCAACAATCTTACCTTTAATGTAATTTTCGTAAGAAGCAATGAAAGATGCATAGAGAGCAAACTGCTGTTCAGCAGATTTAACACTCATGGGCATCTGAGAGTAGTTATTGTTCGGAACACTTGAGGAAAAACTACCCTTGGTTGCTTGAGGTTTAGAAGCATTTGTTCCACCAGCTACGAAACACACATCACCATCCATGTTGAGAGTTACATGACCTTCATGTGTTGAGTTAGCGCCCGAGTCTCCCTTTGAGTAGTAAGCAGAAGATTCTGACTTCGAACTTGAACTTGAATTAACTTTCGCACCATACATTCTTGGATCCTGAACCTGATCAGTTCGTGTCTCTTTTCGAACCATGTTAAGTTCAAAAGTTCGTAGTTTGTTGACTGCTGTTTCTAAGTCATAGTCGGCAAACTCTTTATCTTCTCTCATCAAGACAGTGTACATCTCCCATTTCGGTGGGAGAGCATCAAGAAGTTTTTCTACGATCTCCTCTTCTTTGTAAGCAATGGAATAATTGCTGAGTTCGGTCATCAAGTGATAATATCTCGTGATGATATCATCAAGTGATTCATTCTTCAAGTACTTGAACACCGAGAATTGGGTTTTGAGTAATTTAATCTTGGATGCACGTATCCCCACATTACCTTCAAATCGGTTTTCAAGCGCTTCCCATAACTCTCTAGCGGTTTTATACTTCCTGAAGGTGTGAAGAATCTCTTGTGGAAGAGCCATTGTTATCGCAGCATGAGCTTTGCTTTCAGCCTCATACATCTTCTTTTCTTCCTCTTCCATCTTGTTGTATTTCTTAATTTGTTCACGACCCTCATACAAAGCAGTTGGTGGAATGTATCCATCTTGAATGCACACCCACATCTTAGCATCTTGATATTTAACATACTGCTCAAACCGATCTTTCCAAGCCACGAAATCGGTTCCTTTAAGCATTTTCGGTGCCTTAGTAGCTGAACCCGCTTCCACCTCCATTTTTTTTAGTTCCGTAATATTTATTGAAGTCATCTTTTACGAAACGAAAACACAAAGAAACCCGAAAAATAAAAATTTTATTCTGAACCGTACTGTAGGCGAAGTTAAAGTTAAATTCGCTTAAGTCTTAACTTCGCTTGAATTCTTAACTTCGCTCTCCCTTTTTAAATTCGCCTGATTTGGCGAAGTTGTGGATAACTTCGCTTAAGTTAAGAGAACTTGTGAGGTAGGCGAAGTTGTGGATAACTTCGCTTGAGATAAGCGAACTTGTGAGGTAGGCGAAGTTGTGGATAACTTCGCTTGAGATAAGCGAACTTGTGAGGTAGGCGAAGTTGTGGATAACTTCGCTTAACCTTATATCTTCGCCTAAGCCCTACAAACAGTAGCGGCAACTTCTCCTGATGAACAAGATGATTTTGCAGGTTTGATTTTGACGTTTTGCGAGGTATGCGAAGGTGTAATGGGTTGTTTATGATGGTGGGAGGTGAGTAGGACACAAAAATTCGGTATATTAACGTAAACTCGTCCCGCGAATAGTCGAACGAAACGATTTCTACACCCGCGTGATAATCCCGAACCACACAATCACGAGCAAAATCTCTGATACCAATTGTAGGTTCTCAGCCGGATCTACACGGAATATCTCGTTCTACGTAGGTGCGGAATCTCTAAGTAAGACGATACAAGCGTAGAAGACGATACACGTTAACACGATCAAACACACGTTACAATATACAAAGACACGTTGTATTGCAACTGGAAACACGTGATTCACTGATCACCGATTACACAAACTCTAAACAACTCGTAAACCAACTCGTTCTATTATATCTAAACCTAGCCGCAGCTATATGTTTATATCAGACGACAACTTCGCCTAACATGTTTAGGCGAAGTTGTCACTAACTTCGCATGTTCCACAAGTTCGCCTATATCAGCGAACTTGTGAGAACTTCGCTTAAAACCAAATACAAATCCAACTAACTCGATTACAGACACTATATACTGAACTACTGACATCATGTACCAACACATTTGCCCAGTTGGAAGGACATACACTTGTGTATGTTTGGTCCTGTAATCTGCAAAGATTAAAAGGATAGCCATTAACCCGAAAAAATGAAAGCATTTGGGGCAATTATAACTTGTTTTCTATTCCTTCACTTAAAACTATGTCAATAGCTCTGACTTTGAAAGGACATATATTCACAATGTATGTTTGGTCCTGTTGACCACTTGTGGTCAAACAGAATAGCCATTTACCTGCCAATTAAGAGACATTGGGGTGATTGAATATTAAACTTAATAAATGGGAAATGATAGTACATTGACTACTTAGCCAATCATATGGATCTATTAGGCCAAAAGGTCTCTTAATACAGTCATTAACATGTATGGTTACTTTCTCATGATATGTAAAATCTAAGGTGATATAAACATAAAGAAAATGCTATGATTTATGTGGAGCTATATTGTTGTCTATGCATGTTCCTAGATAAATCTTTTCAAATGATAGGCAGAAAAGTGATTATCCAGTCATACACAAGCCTGTTGGTTTTTGGTTACCCAAAATGAATCATCTTAAATGCATGACAAAGAACAGCTGTGAACTACTTAATTTCAAATATTTAATCAACCAAAAGTTGATAAATGTTCACATACTTTTATTGAAAAAATACAAACATGAGGGTTAATAACAGAACTACAAGGGTGGAGGCAATCATATAAGTCCTTTAAACATCCTGAATGAAAGGCCTGTAAGTCCGATTTGCGTGGCATGTAAGTCCAACGTTCAACCTCACATATGTTTGTAGATTTGAAAAGAAATATCTTATAAATTTTCAAAATTATGTTATGTCATTAAAAGTTTTAACCAAAACCAGGGGGTCAAAGTCAAATTGGGGTGATCTGGAGAAAGCCAAATAAGCCTTGAGGATAGATAAGGAGCATCAGAACACAACATTTGTTATCCATTAAATTTTCTGCAACCTAATTGAAACTTAATCATATCACCAAAGAGATGAAAATCATGTTAAGTCTAGACCTGCTGTTGACCTGTCTTTGTAGTCATAATAATGCTAAGAATGAAGTATTGAGAAAGCTACTTAGTCAATATGATCCCATTCCTGAGACCTTTTCAGTTTATAAAAGAAATCGTTTTGAAGTGAACATAACTGAAATTTGATCTCTAAATGCACCATTTGCTCTTAAACTATGATCTGAAATGATTCATAACTAAGAAATGTCTCTGACAAGTGGTTTAAGTCATACAGTGTTGCATTTTGCCTTTAATAGGCTGAATATGTAAGTTCGGATAAGGTTTAATGTTTTATAACCTTTCCGAGTACACTTAGATGTTTTTATCTAAGTTTACTATTTTCGGGCATGCTTTGAAGTATTTGATACTTTTCGGGTAGAGTTACTATTTTAGTTACTATCCGGGCAAGCCTGATTTCTTATGTTTGAATACGTATTTTCGGGTAAGGTTTTATGCTTTTTAACCTTTCCGGGCACACTTAGTTTGTTTTTATCTAAGTTTGTCTTTTTCGGGTATGATTTGATTATTTGAATTTTCTCGGGTAGACTAAACTGTTTAATTTAGTTCCCAAGCATAACTGATGGTTGAATATGATTGTCCTAGCAAGCTTTGAAATCTTAGACTGTAGCACACTTAGGTGTTTTATGTTTAATCTATTTCCAGGCATGCTATGTATTGTTTGTAATTATGATTTCTTTGAAATTACAAGTGTTTTCGGGCAGACTTTGTCTTCTGGGCACACTTTATATTCCGGGTACACTATTGTTCCCTCAATATACTTGGAAATTTCAAAATTTGACTTTACGAGTACATTGTCTGCTAGATATCATTTCGGGCACACTTTATACTCTATGAAAGTTATTTTCGCGTATACTCTGAAAAGAAGGTTGTTCGGGCACACTATCTTATGAAGGTTGCTCGGGCAAACTATACATCAAAGTATACTTGATTGAATGTGATTCAGATTTTGATAGGGTTTATGCTGGATTGAGTTACTTAATTTGTATTTGAGAAATTTATTTAGGCATCTTAATTGATTCCTAGCAAGGATGCTTATTTGATATTTTATACTTGATTATTTATCTTATGATTAAGTTCTCAAGAAATCTGGTATTTCGGGTAAGCTTTCTTCATCTTTAATTGACTTTAAACTAGTTAACTTGACCGAGCAAGGTTTGTAAGTGGAAGATGCCGGGTAAACTTTGTCAATTAATAATGAAAATTTTCCGAGCAAAGTTTAAACTTTTAATCTTATCGGGTAAGGTTTTAAAGTGGATAAGATTATTATACTTGACAGCTAATAATTCACTACACGACAAAATGCATTTAAAACCCACTTTCAAAAGGTATATAAGGGGGAGTTAGGGATATTTTCAACATTATTTTCCCCCTCTCTCTTTCTCTCTCTCTATCTCTCTCTCTCTCTCTCTCCTTCCACTGCAACTGCTTACTCTCAAAGAAACCCAAACCGACTCATCATATTCGTCTCTAATACAAACCCTAATTTTAATCAGCCCCCTAATTCCGAATCGGTAAGCAATGATAATGTGTTTTCCGACAACGCTTAGACTATAATGGGATTCAATTATGTACTTAATTACTAATACTCTGTTTTTGTGTTTAGGTTATTAATTTGTCGAAGATCAGGTTCTTAATAAATTTCTCTCTTTCTTCCACAAATTTATAACTTGAAATTGCTTAAAGTAATGAACTTTTATGCTAATTTCACTTTGAATATGTTTATTTGTGTTGTTCAGATATGGCAAGAAGAAGAAGAAGAAGTTCAACCTAAGTATGCCTTTGAACCAAAGCACAATATGTGCGCACTGTTGGAGGTCACTCCCAACAATGAGCCAGTGGAGAGGATGATTTCTTGGATGGCTAGATCCAATGTGCGATTTGCTTTCACAGAATGCCCAATCATCTACAGAATCATTCCCTAGATTTCTAGCGTTCTGCAAGACTTGTGGATGACATTCATGGGAAAAGAATTGAAGCAACAGTTGCGAGCCATGAGATTCATGTTACAGAAGGAATGATAAGAAGATGTCTGCAGTTACGTGATGATGGCCACAATCACATTAATTTCAATACTGATCATTTGATGAGGATCTTTGAGCAGAAAATGGGGTATCAGGGAACTGTCCATGATGGACAATTTCAAAATGGGATGTTTCCTATGTTGTATAGGTTCTTGATTCACCATGTGATACAGGGTTTTGCTCCAAGAAAAGGATCATAGACTCTGATGAGTCGTGATTTAGTAAATGCCACTATTGGTATTATATATGATCTGCCTTTTAACTTTTCTAAGATGATATTTGATGCATTGATTGGGAATTTGAAGAAGGCAGAAGTTGATAGATTCTTGCAATACCCTAGATTCCTACAGATAATCTTTAACAGTGAATTACAGGGTCTACCCACAATCGGTATGACACATCAACTGCAGGATCCAGACACTTATAGAAGAATTGCCAATCCAGGAAGGGCAAACCGATACAATTCCAACATTCCATATGAAGTATTACCATGGTTGTTGAACCATGATTTGGAAATTATGCATGTACCTGAGTTAAGCTCAGAGGAGGAAGGAGGAGAAGATGATGATGAGAGTGATGAAGATAGTTCTGAAGATGGAAATGATGCTCATGATGGAGATGAATGAGGGGCTGGAGTAGCCATGGATAATGTTGCACTGGATCAGGGGGAGCAAATTGATGAACCTGAACAACCACCACAAACCCTATTACACAATCCATTACCAACTGACCTACCTATTTCATCACCACCACAATCACCATCACACATTGACCAACCAATTATACCATCACCACCACAAACTCCACCACACTAAATTACTCAATCCCCACCTCAAACCTTAACATTGAGCCAACCTGAAACATCAACTCATTTATCCCCAACACCACAAACACCACCAACCACTAGCCCAATTCACACTGATCCATTTATTCCAAGCCCACCTCATACACAATCACCACCACAATCCATACTTCAAACTCAAACTACAACTCAAGAACAACCTGATTATAAACCTTTCTTCACATCACCACCCACTGACACAGACTTATTCCAAAGAAATTTGAACTTGATGATAGAGAATACTGAATTGAGAAAGAGGAATGAGGAAGTGACCATGGAGAATGTGATGTTGATAGTCGGTTGGCCCAGGCAAATATGAGAATTCAAGCCCTGGAGCAGGAGGTTGAGAAGACCTCTGCTGCCCCAAAACATGGGGAGAATGAAAAGATGCCAACTACTCTATGGTAAATGTTGAGACTGAGATGGAAACAGGTGATGAGATTTTTTATGGTTTGAGATTTATTTTGAATGCATATGATGATGGAGAGGAGGATAGTGAGGAGAGGAGATTAGAGGATGATCAGTATGAAGGTGATAAATCAGATATATGAGAACAGGATTATGATTTCAATGATGAAGTAATGAATGTTCCTTGGGAGAATGAAGAGATGATCAATATTCTAAGGGGCATAATGATTAATCAAAGGGGAATGGATGAAGCTTCATTTAATGCCTTAGAAAAGCAAGACCAGAAAGAACTTTTCTACATGCAAAAGGCTGACTGGGAAAAGGCTCTATGGGAAAGTGAGAACCCTAGAAGCTTTGTTGATGGTGTGTTTGTGCCTGCAGGATTGTCAAACAATCCTAGAATACAAAAAATGATATAAATTCTATTGAAAGAGGCAGGCCACAATGTTGATGAACTTATTCACATTCCTTCTGAGATGGTAGAGGCCATCTACATCAAGACTTTCAACTTGAGGCCTGGAAAACGCAAGAATTCCATTCCATTCAGGCCTCCAATCTCAAGAAGACATCCACAAGGTGGAAGAGGTGAATCAAGTAGGTCTGTACCACAGAGGACAACAAGACCACAATCAGATGTGGATCTTCCAAGAGAACTCTACTATGATTCTGTATCTGAATGTTTGAGAGTGATTATGGAGAGCAGAAAATTGAGAAGCATAGTTGTGAGAGGTGACTTTTATGAGTACACTCAAGAACAACTAGAAAGAATGGCCACACTGAACTTGTATGATTATAGAAACAGAAACAAGTTAGCAGGAAGGCAAATGAATGATCTCTCAAAGTTTTTGAAGAATGAAGCTGACAAGGGATTCCAGTTCTTAAAAGAAATAAGAAGTTGGAGAATGATTCAACTTCACAAGTCAAGAAGGTCAGAGAAGTTAAAGAAAATGGACAGTGCTGAACTGTATTACAAGATAAATTTCAAAGACAGGAATGCATTGTCAAATATGAACACATGCATAAGCCTTGAAAGAAGAATGACACGCCCCAACTACATAGTTCAAAGAAATGGCATTAAATCTGAAGTTGAATATAAAGAAAATGTTGACCATTACTTGCTGAGAAACTCTGACTGAAAAATACTGGGGATAATCAAGAAGGATGAAGACTTGACTTACTTGCATGATGAAGATCTGATGGATATACGGGATTTGGTCATACCAGAAAGTCATACTCACTACCAATTCCTTGATATCTTTAGACTAAGAGCTGCATCAGTGATTGTAAACAGAAGACAATCTGCTCATAATGCAAGGAACAGACAAGATTCATACTTTAGGCTTTGCTATGTAATGTCTTCGGACAGAATTTTGACTATGTAACTTGTTTATGTTATGAATATGTACTTTGATTTTGATTTGATATGTATTTTTCATCCTGTGTAAGTAACTATAGATGTGTTTTGGGACAGCTGAGGTGTTTCAATCTAGGGGAAGATTGTTGAGTCAAGATTTGACCCAAAACTTATCAGAAGGAAGATTGGAATCTTCTCAACCTCCTTAGAAATGACTAAGTATGGAACCGGGCACACCTTAGACTTCCGAGCAAGTTTTTACTTAGCCGGGTACGATATCTTGTCTATCGGGCAGGGTTATCTTCTTGAAGTCTTCTTTAGTGGATAGTCGGGCAAGGTTTGCAAATTAGTGTATTACCGGGCATGGTTCGCTAGTCTAAGCAAGTCCGGGCAACGATCACTTTATCAAGAAAGTCTGTTCTTCATAGCCAAGTAAAGTTCACTCCCGAGTAAGCTTTTGTCTAACCAAGCTCATGAAGCCAAGTGATTGGAAGACCGGGCAAGGTATTCATTAATAAGTATGGTCCAAGTATGCTTGATGACTTCATGTAATATCTTATGAATCATAGGGCAAGGTTCAACTCAAGCAAGGAACAGTGCTACCAAGCACACTTTTCTAATAAGCTATTCTTTAGCAAAAGGTTGAAGGGACCATTGAAAAACAAGGTTGCTCGTAAGGGTTTGTCGGGCAAAGTCTGGAAAAGTCAAGAAGATTGAAGTCTACCCGGTGAGTATTTTACTTGGTAAAATACTCTTCAAGTAAAGTCTACCCGGAAACTGTTCCCGAGCACACTTCTATGTTACCAAGTTATGAAGGATGACAGAGCATACTCGGAAAGACAAAACTGATGCAAAGCCTACCCGGAAGACTTGTTTTACACTTAGTATTATTTCTGAATATGTAATTTGAATATGTTTTAGCATTTAGGGTTTCTAGAAGGAATGACAGCTGTCCTGAGGTGTCAGGCCTATAAAAGGAATAATTAGGTCACACCTTGAGGACACGGCAGAGAGACACAACACGGAAAAATAGGCGGCTGAATACGATAGAACAATTATTGAGCCACTGTCGTTTTCCTACAAGAAACCCTAAATTGATTATCCTTTTTGTATGATGATCTTCGTATGAATGGAAATCTTTTGAGTGAATCTTGTGTGTGTTATTTACATATGAATATTGATAGCAACTACCCTGTTTATTATTGATTCCGCCTTTAATAAACAGTAATATTTCTAAATATAGCAACCCGTCATTAACTCCCTTGTCGACACATTTATGTGTGCTAGTTATGATATGATTTGAGTAAGATCCAGCTGAAATCCGGGCACCAGACACCATGGGAGTATGTTCCATTTTTCTTTATTTATTTTATTTTTGTCTTTTTCCTATCTCACATTGAGGGCAATGTGAAATTTAAGTGTGGGGGATAGGGAATTGATGTTTTAATTGTACTAATAAATAGCAAAAATAAAATTATAGAAAGGTTTAAAAGAAAATTTCAATACAAAAAGAGTAAAAGATTTTTAAAATGTCCGTTGTTTTCAAATTTTTCTGCATTAAACAGGAAATGATAGTATTACCTAGTGTTTTTGACAATCTCTTGGTGTTTTCTTAATATATATATATATATATATATATATATATATATATATATATATATAATAAATCAGAAAAATTGCGTATATAATTTGGGATGTGTCGTTACGCCCAACTAATCCTGAAAAGTTTCTCTTTGGTATTTTTAATTGTAAGTTAACATATTCATTAATTTTGTGGGTTCTCATCTTGGGGTAAGCGGCGATGTTAAAATTCAATATGATATACGTAGAATTACCGTAATCTTTTTACTTTGAGGTGGTGAGAATTGGGTGAACTTAAACTCCAGCACACCACTCGTTTTTATAAAAATAAATTGAGTGGTGGCGCCCCGCAAAAAGTAAATCTTTTCACGAGCTTGGATTAGTTAAAAAAGAGAGAGAAAAAGAAAAAAAAAGTAAAAAAAAAAAAAAGTTGTATAATAAAGTTCAAATAAAAGATGCAAAAAAGCATCCAAAAATAGCAAAAGAGGCCAAAGTTGTCCATACTAGACAGGGATGAGAGTTTACGCATTACCAAGAGGATAGTGACTCTGAGGTTATCGCTATTGGGGCTTGAAAGTTCCTAGTCAATAAATAAAATTTTAGGTTTATATAGGACAAAGTCCAATAATATGTAGGATCTACTCATATGACCATCACATGACTAATCATTCGTAATTCCATCTAGTGCACTTTCTTCTTACCATTTAAGAGTCATTTGCTTACGGTGATTTGTCGGACCATTTTGCATCGACTCTAGCCTAGATAGCTCCTCATGTTTGAGAGACGGTTAAGATTAGTTGCCACTCCTAACTGAGGGTTCCATAGGCTTGCTGATGATCATTTGAACTTAATGTTATATGCTACTGGGGGATCGGTGGGTTGGTGCCTGGGTTTAAAGTGGATCAATATATCGGCAATCGCGATTAATACGTCAATTTGTTTCTGTTGCTTTAATAAAATAAAATAAAATAATAAACCAAGAGTTGTTATTTTATTCTTGGGTATGATCATGGGAAGTTTACTTTTTCAGGGACGAAAAAGGTTCAAGTGTGGGGATATTTGATGTGTTGCAAAACACATAGCGTTTTATCCCGTTTTTGTGTTGTTTTGTGCGTAAACCGTTAACGAATATAACTTGTTCTTGCATGAAATTAAATGTTTGTGTATATGATAGGTCCCATGTTGAAGAGAGTGAAAAAACGAGTTTAATGAAGAAAGAATCAGCTCAAACGGGATTCGGATGAAGCCGGTATGCGCGTTTAAATATAAGCGAGTCATAATACGAAAAAACAAGCCAAGTGGCATGGCCACACCGTGCGACCATGATAGGCCTTGGTGGCCACGTAGCGCGGCACCCTCATGGGCTGACCAGACCTTTGACTTTCGTTGACCATGACTATTTTGTCTTTTGTGGGCTTGTTTTGGACCTAGTTAGGCTTGTTTTACAAGTTTAATGATATATTTAAGAACCCTAAGCCCTATGAATGAAAATATACTTCATATCAGCCGTCCCACATTAGTTCCATACAAAATACCAAGAAGGAGGAGCTTCCGGATCGGAGTTTCATCAACCGGTTGTCGGTTTTGCTTGTTTTAACGTTTGTGAGTTCGTTTTTGAGTTTTAGACTTTGAAACTAGTTCCAATCAGTTTGTAACGGATACTTTGAGCTTTATTATGATTATTATATAGTTTTCATTCATTATGGTTGGCTAAACTTGTTTGAATCGCCTAGGTTTGATTGTTAACGGTTTAAATTAACTAGTTAGGGTGCTTAACAAGTGGTTGATTGTTTTTCAATTGTAAAGTTCATATATTTTGATATTATTCCATGTATACCCGCTGCCATAGACGTATCTCAGGTTGCATGTGCCCCGTGTGCTCGATTATTTCATGAATTAGTTTCGTGTAGGCGTTAATTGCATGTCTGTAAGGCCCCGTTCCCGGTGGCCCTACGTTAGTGTTGGATTTACTCATAAACGCAGTTCTAAATATCAGAGTTAATTAAAAAATTCGCGGAATATTAAAACATTCAAACAATATATTACATAACCATCCTTTCTTGTCTTAATGGGCATTCAGATTATTTAAACAAAAAACATTGTCTTTAAAATAACATAACATTTCTTGAGATGCCAGCTTCTTCAAGATCATGCCATGTGCTTCCTCTTATGCAAGTTGCCTCAATCTACTCACATGCGTGCATATTAAAAGTCAGCTACGCTGAGTGAGTTCTAGTTAATCATGCAACATACAATCTGTTCACATACTTGCACACATGCCCGAAGGGGTGTACATTATACATACTTACTTTTCATACGTAACTATCCATCCTATTTAAAGAGCCTTCCGCCCTATAACCTCACAGATATTATAAGGGTCTGGTCCCAAACATCACAGATATTATAAAAGGGTCTGGTCCCCAACATCACAGATATTATAAAGGGTCTGGTCCCCAACCATCACAGATATTATAAAGGGTTTGGTCCCCAACCATCACAGATATTATTAGGGTCTGGTCCCTACCATCCCAGATATCATTAGGGTCTGGTCCCTTTGTTTCATACAACTGTACCATACCTGTTCTTACATGCTTTTCTTGATAATACGTGCAATCTCCGAAGAGCGTTCACGTACCATCAACATATCTTACATACATTATGCATACATCATATATATTCATATATACATCTTATCTTACATCACACATATCAATCACATCTTTAGTTACCACCTGACGGTACATGCAATATCCGAAGATCGTTCACGCACCGTCAAGCAATCATCATACAGGGCATACATTTACCACTTAAGGTAAGTGTATTAACTATCACATCAAGTATGCATACAACCCCGAAAACATAACAAGGAAGTGGGGCTAGAAACTCACCTGAAGTCGGTTACGTTCACCGTTTATAGTAATCCCTTTCTTGAGTTGTGCACGACTAACTGTATAACAATTACACGTATCAATTAACTATCACTACTCGTATTGTATTTCAATCTTTGTATAACCCACAACGAACGGGGGTCCGGGGGCAGCGCCCCTGGCAGCGGGGTTCTAGGGGTGGCAGCCCCTAGCGGGGTCCAAGGGGCAGAGCCCCTGGCATAACATATTTTTCATTAGGATTTTAATTTATTGTTTTAACTCTCCTGTATTCGCAAGCTGTCATAGATGTAAGCGAACATATCAGTGGCGAACTTATTTCGAGCGAACTTAACATCAGCGAACTTATATACAAGCAAAGTTATATACAAGCGAACTTATGTGAGGCGAACTTAATTGTAAGCGTACTTATACAAGCGAAGTTAGCCACTAGCGAACTTAGCATGCAGCGAAGTTGGCCACCAGCGAACTTGCATGTAGCGAAGTTCAGCCATGAGCGAACTTATTTGGCGAACCCAGCTGCAGCGAAGTTATGCAACGAGCTTAGCTGCGGCGAAGTTTCCCTGCAGCAGCCGCTGGTCTACCTTAACCCCCCATAATTATCTTTGTTTCATCGAAATTCTAGAATATAGTATTAAGCAAACCCGTGCTCATTCCCATGGTCTTTTTCGGGTAAAACCCGGCTCGGAAAAGCGTAAAGTTTGAGCCTTTAAGATTAAAACGTTCAATAATAGGTCTAGGGTTTATTTTAAACGAGTCAAACGCAGTCTCGAGTTCTTTAAGTTGGTTTCTAACATCAAGTTCGCTACTTTAATACTCGTTTATACCCGATCTATCCTAGGTTCGGGTTTCAAGGCTAACCGTTCATAAGAACGTGAACTTTAAGGTCAAGAACATACCTTTACATGTTTTACGATTACGGTTTAGCTTGTTACGAACTTTAGGTCTTGTATCAATCTTGAACTATGAGGATCTATCAAGAATCGATGTTCGTTTGGCTCGGATCTCGCCTCTCTCTCTCGGTCGTATATAGTGGTGTAGGATGTGTGTGTGTGTTTTGAGTGTGTAGAGATTTATGAAAGATGGAAATGATAGTTAGGGTTTTAGGATGGTTTAAGGGGATATTTATATCCCTTAAAGCCCATGGACCTAAGGCCCATTCCCTTTTAATCCATCATAATTAGTCCAAGTCCATGATCTTTTATTAAAAACTAGCTAATATTATTTAACGCTCGACAACTTACCAAAATCTTTCTTTATTTAATATTATAATATTTAGGACGTTACAATGTCTCGGTTAATACTTTGTGTGTTGATTGATTGTGGTAGGCACCATTAGGGTTTGTGTTTCTTGGATCATAAAGTCAGTAGGTTCACCACCTTTGAGTTGGACCAAAACCTTAGGTGTCGGCTTATCTTGCTGCTTTAGTTGATTTGGTTAGTCGTTGCGAGACCACGTGTGGTGTTCTAGCTGTTGACTAGGTTAGTTTGTAAGTTGAATTATTTTGTCTTTAGTGTTGAATTACCCCTCTTCTCCTAGGTTTGTAATTAGCTTGAGCCTTAGTGAGATCTGTGATTTAGACATGGACCAAGTGATGATTCATTAGGGTACGTAGATAATCAACCACGAATTAAAGTCTATCTAAACATTGTTAGGGTTTTCTGGTAAAACTGACCGTAGGGACCCAGTTGCCTTGACCTCACTTCTGTTAGCTCATCTTTAGAACCCTACTTTTAACCACATGTTAGCACCCGTGTCATCTTATAGCCATTAAGTCATCCTACCTAGGTGATTCGTTTTCTTATTATCGTTAGTTTCGTTAAGTTTCACCGTTAGTTAAGTTAAGTTAGTTAAGTAGTTAGTTTAAATAATTAAGATAAATAAATATATTAATTAGGCAGGATTTAGATTAGGGTTAATTATCTTAGCCGTTCTCACGTGTCTTTGTGTTCGACATCCGGACTTCCATTAGATTGTGCTGCTACGCGATCGGTACACTTGCCGTTTGTGGAAAGTTTAGTTAGGATTGTTTGGTTTTATAATTTTAAGACTTAGTGTTGAAATGTGAGAATTAGTTATTAATATGTATGTATATAGTTTTTCGTACATCACTGCTACTAGTCCTGATATAAGGCATGTTACATGTGTGTACAAGATATCAAGCTTCACCAAGGGAATCTCACTTAAGTGTTTTTATAAATATATTTATATATCTCAAAGATGCACTTACCTTGGATATCTAGTATCCATAAATTACAAAGACCCAACTTATAGGTTTTGCAGATAGTGATTTTGTAGGATTTCAAATGAAAAGAAAGTCAACATCTTGAGGATGTCAGTTCTTTGGTGATGCATTGGTGTCTTGGCAGAGCAAGAAGTAAACTATTGTTTCAAACTTAAATGCTGAAGCTGAATTTATTTTTGCTGCAAGCTACACAGCTCAACTACTTTGGCTACAAAACCAATTACTGGATTATGGGATAACAGCTTTGAAAACATCATTGAAATTGGACAGTGAAGCTGCTTTAAACATAATCAAAATCTAGTTCAGCATTCAAAGACCAAACGCATTGAGATCAGACACCACTTCATAAGAGATTGCTATGAGAAAGGCTTGATTTCAGTTTAGCATATTTCATCTGAAAATCAGTTAGTTGATGTATTCACAAAAGCACCTGACACGACAAATTTCCAAAGACTGATTTCCAGATCGGGAATATTGAATTATTGTATAATTATTCTTGGAAAATCAAATAAAAATTGTTTACAAATGACTTTTGATAATAAGAATTGTGTTCAAAATTCTCAAAAAGACTGTTTACACATCTTTGGTGTATAATACGATGGAAAATTAATGTTTTCAAAAGTTCTGATCAATTTTCTTTAAACTATTGATCAATGATTTCAAAATTACTTTTTTTTTCTAAATGACCGTTGTGAAAATGAAAACAATTGTTTAATACATTTGTTTTTCAAACTATTGATCTGAATCAGTACTTTTCAAAAAGACATATCAGTTTTATTCAAAACTACTAATCAAAGACAAGCAACAGTTATTTCATTTTTCAATAGTTGTTTGGTTTTACTAGTCATTGTTTCAATAAAACATTGGTTTTATCGGTAACTTTTAACCACCCACTTGCTAAAACCGCCTAAACCTTTACCAATCACATATTACATTCCATAATCATCTTTCTTAATTTCAAAAAGAGCTTTTTCATATATTAAACCTCGTTTTATCATTGTTCAATCACACAACTTGATTTCTACCATCATCATATTCCCATACTCTGCAAACATGGCACAAAACCCTGGAAATATTCCATTAAAGAACCATCACAACTTGTTGACATATCTAATTACCAATCCTCACTATCCAAAGTACGATTCAATCATCGGGACAATCACTAGAAGCCATTTCTAAAACATCTTGATGATTGATCTTGACCTTTACCCCCAAAAAAATCAATTACTTCTGAAAAATTGCTTCAATCTAGTATGACATTGACGACTCATATCATCATCACTTATTTCTCAACATTTGGAGTTGAAAGATGATGTTCAAAATTTGTTACACAATTTCTGAATTCTGATTTCATTGAAAGGGGTAATTTGTGTTCAACTAAAAGACCAAACTTTACAAAAAATTTATCCCATCTTCGACGAAATTCTTGTTTCGTACCCTACTTTAGTGTGTGTCATGAAAATCCACTGGTTCGAATGAAGTGCCACTAAATGTTCAAATATAGCATATTCAATCATTACTGGTAAAAACTACTCCTTTTCTAAATCATTTTTTTATGATTTGGTAAGTAATGTAAAAAAGCATTGACTGTCCCCAAAGGAAAACCATTTTTGATGTTTCCAAGGTTCGTTATGGTGTATCTTATGAAGATACTACCAAACCCTGATTTGATCCAAGGAATATCCACCAAAAGTCAAAGTATCAGCTATGAGATTTTTGCAAGAATGAAGGATTCTCAATCATCAACTTTGGTTGATGAGGATGAACTTGTCTGATGATGCTCCAACAACATCAGTTATAGATATAGAGCCTACTGCTCTAGGTGATCAAAGTGCTCAACCTAGCACTTTGAAACCCACACCTACCACCAAAAAGAAATCATCAAAGTAATCCATAAAAGCCAAATCCCAAGAGAAAACCAAAAAGGTAGTTCAGGAGGATGAGTTGTGTGAATCACATGTGGTAACAGAAAGGCGACAAAAAGATTTGATTGTTGTTACTTCCTCAAAACAAGTCACTCATCCACCCAAGCCAACTTCTTAGTCCTCCTCACAAAAGGAGACTATTGTAAGCACAGGGGAAACACAACAAAGGGTTGAAGGGCTAATCAACACTCCAACTCCAAGCCCCTCTCCCAGGGCTACTTCTCTTTCACCTCCACTAGATCATCACATCATTACTACTGAAGAGGTAGCTCAAGTATCTGCCAAAACGTCTTACATCATTGAAAGCAGTCATTTCTTCACCTCATCAACTAAAAGGCAAACTCCAGCCCAGATTGCTGATGTTGAAACTGGCACTACCATCCCAGGGCAAGAGGATGAAAATTTCCTTATCACTACAAGTGATTGGGATATAGATTAGGATCAACTACTACAACTATTGAAACAGGATAGTATTTTAGGCACTAAGACTCCTAACCTGGCAACAACTGATAATATTCTTATATCAACACTAGTTGGAAGTCCCTAGTACCTAGACAACGGAGAATCTGAACAAGTTTAAGAGGTAAATCCTGATCTTGTTTCAGATAAAATTGTTGATGTAGGTAAAAACTATTGAAAGCAAGTCTACAGATGAGACTATTAAGTTAGTTGATGCAAAAATCATTGAGAAATTGACGAATTAAATCAAAAGTTTGATTTTTGAGGTCTTGCAGCTCAAGAAGCTCATCACCAACATGACTCAAACTATAGTTTGACAACCCCAAGATCACACGTAATTGTTGTCCTCCATCCAGAGTGAATTTCAATATTGCATCCACCACCTAGTCACTAAACAGCCACTAGCCACTCAAAGCTTTAGCATACCAGAGGGTATAAACATCTTCCGCAAAGTACACTGAGCTAAAATCTTTTCTCACTTCTCAATTTTAAATATTACAAACCAAAGTCAACACTGATACCACCAAGCTCACAAATTCCTTAAATACTCTTGAAAATTAGTTAAGGAAGCAAATGGATTACTAGAGGAATCAACTGCATAGCTAACTGGAAATTCTATTTCAGCTCCTTGTTTTAAACAGAAAGCTGATGTTGTTGTTGATGTCAAAAAAGGAGAGAATATCCTTGAAGCCTCTCAAAAGGCAGCTGAGAGAAAACTAGATAATCAGCTTATAAAGTTGTTGCAGAGGCTACACGTTTGAAAGAAATGTTGAGAAATAAAGAGAGGCTAAAGACAAGGCTCTAGTCAGGTAGCTGAGGGAAAAGTCTTATGAAACAAGCTCTTCAATATCTAAGAGACTGAAGTCTATGTATTAAGGTGGTAAAAAGGGAAGAAAGGGCAACCAAAGACCGGTTATTACTTAAACAACTGATGAATCAGAAGACATATCAATAGTTTCCCAAACTACTGATGATCAAATAGCTGTTTCACTAACAGCTGATGAAAGACCAGTAGTTCCTCAAACGGTTGTTGATGCTGATGTTCAAACTACTGATCTTCCATAAGAACCAACAGTAGTCTTAGAGACTATTGATGCATCCAAGGTTCCACAAGAACCAGCAACTATTCTAAAGGTTGTTGATACCTTGAAGTCAAAGAGTATCATTAACTGTAAAGAAGTGATTTGACAAAGACAACGTTGAACCTCGCGGGAAGTGTTGTATACTTTGATATGAGAAAAGGTGAATCTCACCCTCTCCAGCAAACCTGGAAAGTCTAGTTTTGCGGAACTGGAACTTCAGCACCTTCCTTTCTACCTCCCTTGTTCTATCATACAGCTGGAAAGAGAGGATCAGATGAATTGAATCAATCGTTTTTGATATCCTAGTGCGGAGCTTGGCCAAACTCTCCCTATCTATAAATGAGAACCCGCTCTTTCTCTTTGACACAGAAAAGAGTCTATCTAATCAAGGTATACAAGGTCTAGTAGGAGGCAAATCTCCTATTGTTCTTACAGAATATTCTCTTCTTGTTCTCAAACACTGAGAGTGAGATAGCAAGGAGCCAAGACGGCCTAAAGGTTGGTCTCTCTCAAAAACAATATGGGAAGCAAGTTCTTTCAGTACCAAAATTAGTCATTGTTGAGTCTCAAGGTAGTCTGAGAGATAGAACCGGTGTTTTTGGCTGTCTACTTGAATTATCTGTTACACCACCTGGGGATAAGGCTGTGATTGTTCATCAATAGGCTTCTGGTAGTAGTTTGAGAAGTAGAAAGATGATCCTTCCTAGAGGAGATGATTCACCACCATCTTCTCCTACTAAAACATTCAACCCTAGAAATTTTGAAAATCTAATAACTCATCAAGAGAAAGAGGCTGCAAGAACTTTAGAAGAGGCTGCAAGGATTATCTCTCATGAAGAAGCTGCAAGAGTATATCAACAAGAGCTTCGGAAGTCAAGATATCTAGAACAACAAGCTTATGTAAGAAGCTTGATTGTCTCTGAAAGACCAATATCTAACAAACAACTATTGCTAAGTAAAGAAAGGTTCTCTCTTATGACATCAAGAGAATGCCAAGTACAAAGGCTCTATATTCAAGTTCAGACGTTAGACCTATGAAGAACTTCAAGCTGAATGTGGAAGAACAGAGAGACTCATTAAAGAAGACCCTGATCAGGATCATCCTAAACTTGACTGGGATGTTGTAAAAGAAAGGATCTATTAACAGAAGGAGAGAGATATCTTGAAGATGAAAATGGAATTAGCTGAGGCTAATTTCCATTTAATTAGAGAAATTGCCAAGTGGGGGATTGATATGTTTAGGGTTTCTTATAAAGATATTGTACAAGAAAAAAGAAAAATCCAAGAAAAAACCCAGAGCCAAAAGCATTATCGCAAATTAAACTTCCCAAAAGGCAAAGAAGAGTTCAAACTACTGCTCTAGTCACTTCAAAAGTTGTTGGAGGGATCAAGGAAAGGAACTTCGCCTTGCAAGTCAAGAGAAGGAGGCTGACTCAAGAAGAACTTCAAGCCATCAAGGATATCCATAGGGACGCTAATATGGGATTTGATTTTGATGTTCAGTTCATGCTTTCTTCATCATCAAAAAAAATATCTATTACACCTCCAACTAAAGGTTAAAGCCAGTCATATTCAAGATTCATCAAATTGAGTAAACTCAAAAACAGCTCCTTTGCGACTTTGGAATTTTATACTGGTATATCAAAAGGATAGATCTGCAGAATGTACCTATGTTGGAATAATATGTTTTAAGAATATTGATAAACCTTCCTCTGCAGATGGAAGAAGATGATAGTCTAGGAAGTGAATTTGTGAACTTCATCAAGAAATCAGCCAAAATAGGACTATCAAAATAATACAATGGAGCCTTTGCATAAATAGTTTTGGCATCATTAGTTCAGGAGGAGATTGTTGATCCTAGCAAAGAACGGATGGCCATAAACCAAACACGTGATGATACAAACATCAGTTGTTCTCCATTTTGGTATCTTGTCAAACTGCTACTCCAAACATCTGACACTACAAAATTTTGATATGAAAGTACTGAAGACACAACCACCGTTCAAGAAAACTATTGAAGATCAACTGAAGACTAACAATTGATGGTACAAACATCAGTTGTTTCAAAAAAGATCAGTAGTTAACATAGGATTCTTTTAATAGACCGTTGTTTGTAATAGTTCATCAGTAGTTTGTAAATGATTTGTTAGATGTCGCTTTCAACCTTTAGCTCATCAGTAGTTTCACACATGTATATAATGAAGAAGAGAGTTTCTTTTCCATTAACACTTTAACATCACAAAATTGACCGGATCAGTGTACTCTTGTACTAGAAATTTAGAGTGAGACGAGCTAAGGTTGAGGTGGAGAAATAGATTGTAATCATTGGTTATTGTTAATGCATAATTGTTTTTCCTATGAAAACTCAAATTGCTTTATGATTTCCGCTGCTTATTTGCTTTAACAATACTAATTAGTTCATAATTCAAATATGGATTCAGTTAAAGTAATACTAATCCTTCCATGGATTAGATCTTGTTTACTGTTTTATTAGTGTAATTGTGTTTATTAGCTTAGATTGAGATTCTAGTTCCTAACAACAATCAATTGAATTGAACAATTACGGTCAATTGAATGCTGAACGGTTATGGTGAATCATAATTTATGTTATCTCAATCTCGTGTTCACAAATCTATTTATTCTCTTCTACTACCTATGCCACCAATGCTCATCGGATGCACTTCTTGATGAGGGAGGCGTCTATCCTATCTCTAATGGATTGATGATTGTGGTTGTAGATTCAAATCAAAATTCAGACACTGCACAAATAGGTATGTTTTTATCATATCTTAGTAAAGTTGATGTCTATTGTTTTATTAACAATAACTTGTGTTATGTTTCAAGACATTTCTAATTAGTTTTTCATCAATAATGCTTTTTTAGCTAGATTCAAATGATTATTGAGACCTCAAACTGATTATTAAAGTTGATGTTTTCCCTATCATGAAGCACGAACTCTCTATTAGTTATTATAAATAGGTACTAGATGCTTGTAATTTAATCACTACCTCAATAGTACCTATCTTCAGTTGTTCATGGGGTGTGGATGTAAGTCAATTATACCAAACTATGTTAAAACCCTCTTGTTATACAATAAACTTTTGTGATTGTCAGCAGCCACCTAGGGACGGCTTAATTTAGAACTAGGGGAAGCCTCTGCTACCCCTTAACTTTTCGTCGGTAGTGCAAACTTTTATATGTTTCGGTTGGTTTTCGTATATCCCTACCCTAGAAAAAATATAATGTTGTTCCTGTTTGTTTAAACCCAACCAAATTAAAAGACAAAACCAATTAAACCCAACCAAATTTAAGCCCAAACCAAATAAAACCATTGTATGTTGTTCCCTGATGCTTGGAAGATTAGTTTAGGCCGGATATCAACATTCAACAAAAAAAAAGTTTCATTCAGTCGATGCTTCCACCCCACGCTGCCCGACCCCCTGCCACCCTCCTCCACCTTCATGCTGCAGCCAACGATCAGTGCTCCTTCAGTCCCTCTTTCACGGTTTGAATTTTACTTGTTCGATTTAGGTATTCTTCTAATTCTATTTAAAATTTTAATTGTTTATTTGTTTATATAAATTGTTAATTTGGAATTGTTAATAAGCGATTGAATAATTTTTTTTTAACAGTGAACTTTTAATTTTTGTTGTCTATGGGACTTTAACCCAATACCTTGCCCTCCCAAACCCAATTGGTAGCAATTGAGTGACTGGTTTTGGTTTGTTGAATATTTAGGTAATGTAAAATGGAAAATTGATTAGAGAACTAGGGTTTATGTGTATACTGAAATTGATTATGGATTTATGGTTTAAAATTTATCATTCCTAAAATTTGAAAACTTGGAAAATGAAACGATAGTCTTATTAACAATCTTTTTAAACGAATATTCCAAGAAAATGATAATATCAGTGTAACAAAAAGTTTTTTTTAAAAAAAACTATTGTATGAAAATATGGTAAAAAAAAGTTTCAAATATTGTATTAAATACATTAAAAAAAATTTAAACGTTACTCCTGATATTTTAGCTCAGATCCATCAATGCAGCCACCGGGTAAAATATCAATCGTGATCGTCCAAAACCATTATCTGGTAGCCGCCGCCAGCCACTATACCACCATCGATCGATTTATCTTTAGCTAGTGTTTTGGTTGCTTTGTTTTCTACCCTGTTTCCTGAATTGCCTAATACCAATTACCCTAACACATACCGTAAATTATTATTTTCATGACACATGCAGTGGCGAATCCAGGATTTTTTTTCACAGGGGTCGAAAGTTCGGGCAGTCAAGTATCATATATACATTCAGTGACGGCCCCAGGAATATGTTATATATATATGTTTTTACGTGTGTATAATACATTCCTAAATTACATCCATCTTGACAAACCAAGACAACGGCCCCCAATCCGAAGCGCAAAAGCGTACCGATTTACATATACGATTAAATACAAATAAGTATAAAAAACATAATCTAAATATCTCTAACAATCACATTTCGTGTGTTTTTAGCAAAGTATAATTTAAACTCCACTTGTGTGTGTATGTGTATAATAAAAATGTTTATATTTATAAAAGCACCCCTTTATTAAAAATGAAACCATCAAATAAAGATACTTCACATTTAAAAGTATAGTAACACAATAACAAATATAAAAAACAAAAAAAAATGTAGACAAGTTACAATGTCAACTACCATTATTAATATTCAAAGTTTAATTATTAATATTCAAAGTTTAAGTATATATTTGAATATCATCTAAGTTGAAGGGGTGAATATGTAGGGAGACTTATTTTCATTTCAATTATTATAAATTAAACAATGAAGAGATAGAGATGCCGTACATCTTCTTCTACATGTTCATTGTGTTGCTGCCGCCGTTATTATTGCCAGATTTTTTTTCTCCATCTCGTTTTTTCTTCTTCTACTTTTCTTAGAATTTCAAAGGGATCGATGTTGAAATTTGATAGGGTTTGGTCTAAATTTTACCATGTATATAACACAAAAAATAAAAATTCACAAGGGACGGCCGACCCCTATGACTAAGCCGTAGATCTGCCTCTGGACACATGATTAAGAAGATAAAAAAAATGGATTATTTTTGTGGAAGGGGAATAGTGGGGCCAAGTAGTTGTGACTTATGATGATGATTACGTACGTACGTAGTGTCCGAAACTTCCGTACAGTCCACGCCGTACACTAACGTGACCTGTTCACATCTCCCTGTTTTTTCCGCTTTCCAACACCCACTTGCATAACATGGACCCACCACCACCACCCATCACAACCTCATTATCCTATCCTAACCTACCTTAACCCACCTTCCTTGCATATGTTTAAAAAAAATGATAGGTTATGTATGGTGTAGGGTTACAAAATCAGACAATTTATACTATGTAACGCTCACCTAGCAAATGAGTGATTTTTGTTTTAAGTGTATAGTGGTATTGTACCCTAAGCGCATACGATTAAAACAATAATAATCCAACAAATATAATAGGCGAACCCCCTTCTTTTGTCGCCCCACTTATCGCCCTAATTTTGGGAGATTTATCGCCCAGTACGCTTACCCTTAGTTCTCCAATAATTTATATATGAATCTCTTGCAATGAGCTAAACATATGTAACCAAGTTTGTTTGTTGATTGCAAATGAGAGAAAAGAAATAGTTAGGAGTACAAAGATGTTTATTTGAGCTTGAGTTATTGACTGCTTAAATTGTTAGTAAGTATTACTTATTTTTTGCAAATTAACATGAAACTTGTAAATCAGAACCACCACAAAAAGTAACCTGATTTTAAGGTGTGCTCAACACGAACACAACATAAATAGTTATATGAGTGAGGTTCGGGTTTACTTATTTTACCTCAAATAGTTAAGCTGAGTTTGCTCATTATGTTCTTATGCTTCCATAAATAACTCCCAGTTAGATATTTTTTTAGTTTGATTAATTTTCTTAATATAATAAAAACATGTAAACACGTATACTTTACCACTATTTACGTTAATATGGATGTCACTTAAGTTTTCTTTTCTTTTTCTGAAATTTTCAAATTTTAGAAACCGAGAAAAAAGGGCAACTCACAAAGAAACCCGACATTACAAGGAACAACCAAGCAACATACAAATTATAAGAAAAATTATAAAGACAAATTATAAAGAGAAACTGAAAAAACTAAACACAATTTTTTCAACATGTGTATAATAGTTTTCTTATAACTGTACACCTAATGACATCTTAGATTCTGGCTAGATGTTTTGTTTGGGGAAAAATTCTCAAAATAGACCTATTTTGAAAAGAGATTTCATTTTTGTCTTTAAAACTTTAAAAAATTTCCCCTCTAACTCGTATTTAACCATGTGTTAGGAAGTGCTACACGTCTTTGACGACTTGCAAGACTTCTTAACTCATGTTCAAAGATGAGTTATGCCTCCAAACACATGGTCAACGACATGTTGGCATCCAAACACATAGTTAAAGACTTGTTAGCCTCTTATTTGTTTTTTTAATGTTATTTTATTGCAACTATTTTTACTTATATTTGGTTTTTCTTTTATAACTTTTAATATATAAAGTTTTATATTATTTCGAATATACCAATGAGAATGCTTATTTTTATATACGAACCGATATAAACTTACTCAAACCTGAGCCATGTCAAAGTAATATTGAAATGTTTAACAAAATTTGACCCCACATGGTTTTAAATAAATTTTATGTCAATATGTAGATAAAAATAAACATGACTTATCGGTATATCCGAAATAATATAAAACTTTATACATTAAAAGTTATAAAAGAAAAAAATATAAGTAGAATTAGTTATATTAATATAATATTTACAATAACAAATAAGTGGCTAACACGTATTGACTATGTGTTTAGATGCAAACACGTCGTTGACTATGTGTTTGGAGACCTAACTGATCTTTGACGAGGACGTGTTTGACTTCATAATACATAATCAAAGTTGAGTTTTAGATGAACATTTTTAGAATTATAAAGTTTAGGAAAAAAAAAGTCATTTTCCTTAAAGGCAATTCCATTTAGGAATTTTCTCTTTTGTTTTTAACGATATCATTTTCCTAAAAGTAAAAGATACATAATTTGGTGAAACATTTTAAACGTGGAGGCTTATGATTTCACCGGTTTCTAATTATATTTTGAAGGAAAAAGTCATTCACTATTTTGTTCAAAGAATTCATTATCAACGAAAAGTAGGAACATACTCATAACACTGTCCTTGCAGAATCCGTTTTCGTTATAGTTTAGTTACTTAGGTTGTCTTTGTGATTACATAAAGAAAGGAAAAACAAACAAGTTACATGTCTTTTTCTCCTTTTCTTTTATAGCAAGATAAAATTACGTCTTTACATTATGCATGTATGAATATTTTTCACATCAATAACGACAAATATATATCGATAAAGAAAGCATGACAACGTAAAGGATGGGGGTTGTGCTATATTTGGAAGACTTTGATCCTTCACGTGTTTTGTTGATCTGATATTTCATGAATACACCAACCTATTTGTTGCTAGCTTTCTTTTTATTATTACTACACATATACATTCTCTATCACAAGTATTAAACTAATGTGAGAATCGGCGCAGATACATGATGTTGAAAGAATCGGCCTCAAAGCTCAGACATGGCTTGCACGATAACAGTTTAAATAAAACTACCAAAAAAAAAACTTGATTTGATGCAACCTAAAGTTTGCTCATTTTCGTAACCGAGCCAAACTAGACCCAAGCTCGGCTCGGGTCGATCAGGGCTCGGTTAGTTGGCTCGAACTTAGGCTCATTTAACTTCATAATCGAGCTTGAGCCTCACTGAGCTGCATCGTTTAATTTCGAGCTCGAGCTCGAACCCACTTTGGCTCGATTCGAGCTCGTGAACAGCCCTAGAATCGGCAATGGATAACAAGGAATCGAAGCTGGCAGAAGACGTGAGGCGTGTACATGATGTGAAAAGAGCACAAATGTACTGAAGATTCGATCATGTCGTGGAAAAGTAAAAGAAAAGATAATTGTTTTGTTATTTATCTTGAAACTTTACAAAGCATATATATACTAGTACATGAGAAGATGAAAGACTAGAGAATAAATTATATTTAAGATTACAATTAAGAGCTTATAATAACTAAAATTAAAGTGGTGATGTGAAGAGCCATTGATGATAAATGCAAGACTTAACATGTCCCCCGCAAGCTGAACGGTTGGAGAAACATGAAGCTTGGAACGAAAGATCTCAAATTGGGGGGCAGGCAGCCCCTTTGTGAGAACATCAGCCAGTTGTCTTGAAGTGTGAACATAGCGCACTTGGAGGGTTTGTGCAAGGATCATGTCACGAATAAAATGTAAATCTACCTCAATATGTTTCGTTCTTTGATAAAGTACGGGATTAGCAGCTAGGTATGTAGCACCAAGATTATCACACCATATGACAGGAGAAGACCCAGATGAGATACATAACTCTGATATTAATGATTGTATCAAACTAACCTCTGCTGTAGTATGTGCAAGGGCACGGTACTTGGCTTCTGTGCTAGATCGAGCCACTGTGTTTTGCTTTTGGGAACTCCAACTTATGATATTGTTACCGAGAGAAACACAATAGTCGGCCATGGATCGTCGGTCATCAGGGCAACCAGCCCAATCCGCATTGGTATAGGCATTAACTGAGAGGTTTAAGGACCGTGTAATGGTAAGACCGTGAGTGATAGTTCGTTTCAGATATCGGAGAATAGGTTTGACGGCAGTCCAATAACGATCAGTAGCTTGTTGGAGAAATTGAGAGACTTTGCTGACAGAGTAAGCAATTTCAGGGCGAGTCATAACAAGATACTGGAGTACTCCTACAGTACTACAATATAGCCACGGGTCAGACAAAGGAACACCTATGTTACGAGAGAGTTGACGACCAGTACTTACTGGTGTGGGTAATGGTTTGCACTGACTTAGACCAGTACGTTTGAGAAGGTTCTGAAGATACCAGTTTTAGGATAGATGAAGAGTATTTTCGGTAAAGGTGGCTTGTATAACTAGGAAATTGTTTAACTTCCCTAGATCTTTTAGTTCAAAGCGAGAGTGTAGACGGCTAATTAGAGTATCAATAAAAACATTTTGATTTCGAGTTATGATTATATCATCAACATACACCAGAACAATATAGCAGACAATAGAGTTGAGATTGTAAACAAATAAGGAGGAGTCAGACAAGTATTGTTTGAAGCCAAATTCCCAAAGAGTTGATGATGGTTTGGAAAACCATGCTCGCGGTGCCTGTTTGAGACCATAAATGCCCTTTTTGAGAAGACACACGTGATGAGGACGGATGGGATCAGTGAACCCAGGGGATTGAGACATGTAGACAGTCTCAGAAAAATATAAACAAATAAGGAGGACAATAGAGTTGAGATTGTAAACAAATAAGGAGGAGTCAGACAAGTATTGTTTGAAGCCAAATTCCCAAAGAGTTGATGATAGTTTGGAAAACCATGCTCGCGGTGCCTGTTTGAGACCATAAATGCCCTTTTTGAGAAGAAACACGTGATGAGGACGGATGGGATCAGTGAACCCAGGGGATTGAGACATGTAGATAGTCTCAGAAAAATCCCCATTAAGGAAGGCATTGTTAACATCAACTTGCCGAATATCCCATCCACGAGAGACGCAATAGACAAAATTAATCTAATGGTAGTGGGTTTTATCACAGGACTGAATGTTTCATTGTAATCGACTCCTTCGGTTTGATGGAAACCTTTAGCGACTAAGCATGCCTTGTAGCGATTAATAGAACCCTCAGAGTTATATTTAAGACGTAAACCCATTTACAACCAACAACATTATTTCCAGGGGGCGGGAACTAAATCCCATGTGTGATTGTAATTTAAAGCCTGTATTTCTGAATGCATGGCATCGCGCCATGCTTGGTGTTTATTCTCTTGAACAAAGGTGGATGGTTCACTGATTCTAGATGAGAAGGCATGAAAAAGCACATGATCAGGGAAGGTCCTGGTCCGGCGAGTGTTAACCCATGTACGCGTGACCATAGGATGTTTATTTGTTAAAGGTGATAGTGGTGGTGGGGATGGTGATGGTGGTGGTGGTGGTGGTGACTATGGTAGGGAGGAGGGTGGTGTGATAGTTGACAGTGTAGAAGATGTGGAAGACAGTGGTTGTGACGAGGTGGACGTGGAAGGATAAAAGTCCGGGAGTGTTGAGAGGTGAGGTATAATGGTGGTGGCATAAGAGGGGGTTGCATGCGTGGTGGGTATAGTGAAGGTTGATTTATGAAAAACATGTCGAGAAGTATACGTGCGGCCATTTGTGGGATCATGACATAAATAACCAAGATGGTCAGAAGCATATCCCAGAAAGATGCAAGGAATGGACTTGGGTGAAAGTTTGTCCTCACGAATGTCACCAAGGAAAGGATAACAAAGACAACCAAAGGTGCGTAGATTCGTGTAATTGAGTTTATTTTGGAACAGAGTTCATAAGGAGAAAGTTACCTAAAGTTGGAGACGGTAGGCGTTTAATTATAAAAGTTGATGTGGCAAAGGCATCCAGTAAGGCTTGGGCAGATTGGTTTGAATAAGTAGAACCCAATCAGTTTCAGATAGATGTCGGTTCTTCCGTTCGGAAACTCCATTTTGTTGGGGTGTGTAAGGGCATAAAATGATGTATTGAATTCCACAATATAGAAAAGTTTCCATGGAACCACGCGTAAGTTCGAAAGCACCATCACACTGAAGATGTTTAATAGTTGTTGAAAACAGATTTTCAACTAAATTTTTGAAGTCTCGAAAGGTGTCAATGGCTTAGGAGCGGTAGGTTAGTGGATACATCCATGTAAATCGACTATAGTCGTCGATAAAAATAATGATGTAATTGGGGAGGGTCCCCAAATATCAAAATGAATAATATTTAATGGTTGAGTACTTCTTTTGTGATAGTGTAAAAGGTAATCTGGTTGATTTGGACATATTGCAAGGCACAAAACTTTTATTATCATTCGAAGAACAAGTAACAAAAGGAAAGGAAATACAACTAAAATCATTATTGGAGGGATGCCCTAATATATTGTGCCAAAGCATGTGAATCTTGGAAGTCCGGGTGTAACATCCCGAAATTTCTAAAAATAATATTAATTATTATTGGTGAGAAAGTTTACTCGGGTTAACGGGAAATAATTCAATAAGCAGGAGTTAGTATGGGTCGGGCTAATGTTGGGTAATGGATATGGGTTATGGACTTGGGTTATGAGGAAAGAGGGAAGGACCATGGGCCTAATCCCTAATCCATAGTTATATAAACCTTAAATCACCATTTAATCCTTCATTTTCTCATATTCCATACACCGCCCAAAACAAACACTTAGCTCTCTCTCATCCTACTCTCTCTCTCTCTCTCTCTAAGCCGAAACCAAGAAGAAGAAGAAGAAGAAGGAGAATCGGTTTCCGACCCGAGGTAATGATAGTATGATGTTGTTTGAACTCAAACCCGTTAGATTTAGTCACGAAACGACGAGCCGACACCGTTAAACCGTTGAAGTCACGAGATCCGGGTGGAATCGGGTATAAACCGAACCTAAGATGAGCTTAGGGATCACCCTAGCTCAGATCTGGATCGAACGGGACGAAAAAAGGTGAAAACGGTGGTGAAACGGCTGAGATATCGTTTTTCCGGCGATATCCCGGTTTTCCGGCGCCGGAAAGGCGGCGCTGGAGTTGGGTGTACGAGGTAAGGATGTCAGAGAATGTTCTCTGACATTCTGACCTAACCCTAATTCATTAACGGGAAGTTAACGAACTATAGTTAATTCGTTAATGGAGAGTAACGAATTAGAAGTAATTCGTCAAGGTGATTCGCTAACGAAAGCTTAACGAACTAGCCTTAGTTCGTATCCAATTCGTTAAGGAGAAAGATGACGAACTAGCTCCAATTCGTTAAGTAGTTCGTTAAGGAAGAACTAACGAATGAACCCCAGTTCATTAAGGGTTCAGTTCGTTAAATGGTTCAGTTCGTTAAAGGATCAGTTCGTTATAAAAGTCCAATTCGTTATGAGGGATGACGAACCAGAATAACGAATCAGCTAACGAATCAGAACAACGAAGATGGATAACGAATCAGATCATATGCTAGATAACGAATTAGACTGTGATTTGATAACGAATTAGGCTTAACTCGTTAAAGTAAATGTGATGGTGAATAAAATAATAATTTAAAATCTTAATGGAAAATGTGTTAAGATAGTTAATAGAAATAAAATTTTTCCAAACTGACCTGGCAGCTCGACCCCAGCCAGGGTCTCTGGCCCTTGGACCATGCTAGGGGCTGCCGCCCCTAGACCCCGCTGCCAGGGGCGCTGCCCCCGGACCCCCGTTCGTTGTGGGTTATAATTAGACTTAAAACATGATATGGGTAGTGATAGTTAATCGATACGTGTAATTGTTATACAGTTAGCCGTGCACATCTAAAAGAAAGGATTAACCATTAACTGTGAGCGTAACAGGATTCAGGTGAGTTTCTAGCCTCATTCCTTGTTATGTTTTCGGGGCTGTGTGCATACTCGATGTGAAGTGTGAATACACTTACCTTAAGTGGTAAGTGTATGCTATAATGTCTGATGTGATATATTTATGTATGTTATGAATGGATGTCTGTTGGTGCGTGAACGATCTTCGGATATTGCACGCGTAGACATGAAAGGTTAGTCGGTGTGCGAACGATCTTCGGATATTGCGCGTACCATCATTCGGGAATGATCCCCAAGTGGTTATTAGTGTGTATATAAATGTTGTGATGTAACTTGATGATTATATAAATGACGTGATGATATGAAGTGTGTTGTAGACAAGTAGAAGTAGGGTGTGATAGAAGTGGCAAGGGTCTAGTAAGAGTGTTAGTGGCATGACGATAGTACGTGGTAGGGTAAGCCTATGTGTGACTTCGATATTAAAGTGGCATAACGATATTCGTTATTAAAGTGGCATAAGTGGCTAAGCTATAGGGGTAATTAAGAGGCTAAGCTGTAGAGGTAATTAAGTGGTTAAGCAGCAGCAGGCTAGACAGTAGATTCTGTGTCTTCGGATACGCATATGTTGTGTGTAGTGGTTGTATGATAAGTTGCTTGATTAACTAGAACTCACTCAACGTAGCTGACTTTTAGTATGCACGCAGGTGAGCAGATTAAAGAGCTAGCATGAGGATGGAACATGACATGGTTTGAATGGCTGGCATCTGAAGATGGAAGAAACGATGTTTTAAATATAATGTTTTGTGTTATGGTATCAAAGAAAAGGTTTCATGTTTTGTAACAAATGATTTAAGTTAACGTTTTCGCGAAAGTTTTAATTAACTCTGATTGTAAGAACTGCGTTTATGAGTAAATACGACGTTAAAGTAGGGCTACCGGGTACGGGGCCTTACACCGGGAAACGAAAGAGTAGATCTGGAACAGTTTAGGTTGGAGGAGGTGGATGAGTGTCCCCTGCAAAGTCTGTATAGATAAACCAAATTGTGAGAAATTAACGGAAATCGGGTTATCATGAACTAGTTGTGTGATAGATAATACGTTTTTAGAAAGATTAGGAACGATTTAAACATTTATTAAGAAAAGTTTATGATTGGAAAGGGTAAGGGTGGCGTGTCCAATATGAGTTATTTTTAATGCCATACCATTACCCACTATGACTTCTTCGGAACCAAGACACGGAGTAATATGATCAACCATATTAACATTAGTTGCCATGTGAAAAAGTAAAAGAAAGGATAATATATATATATATAGATATACTAGTACATGAGGAGATGAAAAACTAGAGAATAAATTATATCTAGGATTACAATTAAGAACTTATAATAACTAAAATTAAAGTGGTGAGGTGAAGATAAATGCAAGGCTTAACACATGTACAGTTTGTTTTTCTTTTCTTTTTTACGATGATATACTTTATTTAGTTATCTTTTGCCTTGGAGGTTAGAACCTGTAACCTGTGAGACTACCGCCTTACCACTTTACTAGACCCCCATTCACCCCAAAGATTCACAAGTTCTAACTGTAGTAGTGTAACTTTTGTTGTTAGCATTTTGGTCCAATGATATGAGGGTGATAATTAAGAGTAGCTGGGATCTTATTCGAAACCTGACTCAAGAGGGTTTTTTTCATAGTGGTAGATTTCCTCATTGATGGTGTTCCTGGACCAGTCAGACTTAAAGTGTCAAAATCAGTATAAATGGTTAACATTCTGTCTTAGGAAGGCTGACTTAAGTGTTGGGGTAGTTCCAAACGTTGTTCAAAGGAAAGAGAATACTTTTATAATCGTTAGGCTTTGTGGAAGGGAATCGTAGTGGTTCTATGTCAAAAAGGAAAAAATGTCGTGTCATATCATTGCCACTGTCACGTAACTAACGAAGTTTTTTTCTTTCATTTAAAAAACCCACAACACTTGGGGTTTTCAAATCGACACCTCAGCTGCGACACATCCAAAGTTGTCAACTTTTATTGTGTTTTGAATGTTTGAAGTTATACCATATTTTTTTTGCTAGACAAACATTAAACATATTTGCTAAATTCTTAGTTTATTTCCCTATTAATTTTTGAAGAATAATGGGTTGACATAGTGTAAATTCAATTAGTAAAATACTCTTTCAATTAAGTGTTGACTCACTATAGCATTGTAAAACTCGGTCGATGCTAGTCGGACGGCAACACATGAAGTAATGATTAAATGAAATTAATTAGACTGAAATTTATATGTAATTTGAAGAGCTAGAAATGAGAAGATATTTAATGACATTAACACAAGCTCAATTCCAATAGTGGAAAACATAAAAATACAAAGCTTTCTTTAGTTTCAAGATTGAATAATAGGAGAGTAGATGGGATAGTTGGTTAACATTTGAAGTTTTAAACATTTAAGATTTCTTTCTTGTTTATTCGGTTCTAGCAATTTGCTAGTCCGTTGTTAATATAATGTCGCCATTCACAATATCTAAATAAATAAAGAAGAATAAGATATCTTAACACACTCTTGCAACTTAAACATTAGATGATGTTAAACGTTATGAATATTTTACTGTTATAACAGCCAGATCAGTAGTGTTGTAAAAATTTTAGCGAAGATATTTACAAACCTGTACGTTGAAGAAACATATGACGCACGAACATAATCAAAACCAACATATTCATAGTGGTCAATGTAAAGGTATTATTACATTAGAAGACCAGGAACGTTAAGAGCCTTGTAAAATTAGAAAGAGTTAATTGGATAGCTTATTTCTTGAAGCAACTATGTGGATTTAGTGGTATTCATACCATATCATATGCGTCACTCATGAGATGCTTAATTGATAAAGCCAAGTAATATCATTAGGTCATTGCAAAATTCATTTGTAATACCATTGACGGACCCCGACTTCTTTTCTCCATGGGGTGATAGGGGGCTTAGCATAAATTTTAAGGGGGTGAACGGCATGCGAATAACAAAAAATAAATCTATACTATATAATAAATAAAGGTTTTTCAATGCTACATGGCATCACACAAGAATACAAGATAACTTTATACAAAATTTTTCCACCTCACTCTCTTATTAAATACATTTTCCTTTTTATTAATAGTAGTTATATATTGAACTTTTTTTTTTCCTTTTTAATCAATTATTTTCTCTTTTTAATAAATATTTTTTAATTCAAAAATTTAATACAAACATAGATATATTATTTAGCTTTATATAAATATGTTGTATTAGTTATTAGTATTAAGCTTTTATGAGTAACAATTTTTCACGTTACTTTAGATAAAATAATTATTTCAAATAAAGAAATTTTTAACTTTATGTTTGTTTTGTAATGAAATTAAAAAAAAACTAAATCACTTTAGATGGTTTGATTTGTTTTTGAGACAACATAACATGTTTTATCGCATGGTTAGTTATGTGTTTCATTATCTAAAGTTGAAATAAAAAAACAAAACGAAACTACTAATTTTGATATGTAGGTTAAAATTACAAATAAAATTACAAAGATTGTATACAAAAAAAATATTTAGAGATTTATTATTTTTCAACAACTTTTTATTTTCATATTGTGTAATAGGTAATTTATTCTACCATACATTATATCTTTATATTATTTGAACATATTTTTTTTGTTTTTCACATTGTGTTATTATCTAAACAAATTTATTTATTATAACAGTGTTCTACATGGGTCTTAATGCCATATGCCATTACATATGAGTAATCATTACAAAATTTTCTCATTTTTCTCATGTTAAATATATATTGCTTTTTATTATTAATAGTTTTATATTTTATTCTTTTATTTTTAATCTATTATTATTTTTTAATAACTATTTCCCGGTTTAAAAAAATTAATACCAACACAAATATAGTATTTAGTTTTATATAAATATATTGTATTAGTATTAATATTAAGTTTTTATAAGTATAGAATTTTCACATTAATTTAGATAAAATAATTAATTTTAAATATCAAAGAAAAAAATTTTCGCTTTATGTTTTTTTGCAATAAAGATTAATAAAATTCAAGCCAATTGCTTTAGATAATTTGTTTGTTTTTAAGACAACATGTTTTAACACGTGATCAGTTATGTGTTTCATTATATATAGTTGAAACAAACAACAAAGTGAAATTACTAATTTTAATATGAAGGATAAAGTTACAAATAATTTATACAAAAATAATCAATCTAAAAATTTATGAATTTTCGACAACTTTTTATTTCCATTTGTGTAATGTGTAATTTATATTACCATATATTATATATTTATATCTTTTAAACATATTTTTTGTATTTCAAATTGTGTTACTATTTAAATAAATGTAGTTATTCTAACCCGTGTTCTACACAATTCTAATACTATTTGTTATTACACATGAGTGATTCTTACAGAATTTTACCACATCTCTCTCATATTAAATATATATAATTCTTTTCGTTATTAATAGTTTATATTTAATTGTTTTTTCTTCTTAAGCTATTAATTTCTTTTTTTAATAAATATTCACTAGTTTAAGTTACCAACATAAATATATTATTTTGTTTTATATAAATATTTGGTATTAGTTAATAATATTAATCTTTTATATGCAATGGATTTTCATGTTAATTTAGATAAAATAATTAATTTCAAATTTTAAATAAAGAAATTTCATTTTATGTTTGTTTTGCAATAAATATTAATAAAAGCTAAGGTTAATCAATTTAGATGGTTTGTTTGTTTTTGAGAAGCATGTTTTAACTTTTAACACATGATCAACTATGTGTTTCATATTTAGGGTTGAAACTAAAAGCAAAGTGAAATTACTAATTTTAATATGACGGATAAAGTTATAAATTAAATTATAAATATTGTATAAAAAATATTTAGAGATTTACGAATTTTCAACTTTTTATTTTCATATTATGTATTGTGTAGTTTATTCAACCATATTGAACATATTTTTTATATTTTACATTGTGTTATTATTTATATAAATTTATTTATTTTAAGCTGGGTACATAACCTAGTAAGTAAATAAAATCAAGATACCCCCCCCCCCCTCTTTCTTAAAGGCAAGGTCCGCCACCGTTAAATACAAATGAATTTTGTATACAGATTCTGTTCCCAAGCCCAAATAGTCGTGTCATAGCCCACGAGTAATGTTAAATTTTAAATGGGCTTGTTTACAAATAGCATACCGGAATATCATTGAAGATTGATGGAAGACAAAAAGGATTTTGGTTTTTGTATGTTTATCAAAAGTAATTTACTGACATGTCACGTAATTAAAGTTCTTTTATGTTATTGACTCAGGTGATCAAGCTTTTATCTTCTTTGTTGGTCATTAAAATCTTTTAAAGTAATTTCGGCGCGTAAGTTCACAGAATTTTTATTTATAACTTATTTTTCCCAGCCCACCGCGTAAACGCAATACCAACCAGCCGCTAAAGTCGGTTTTGAAGAAACTTTACATTGGGACAATTGGCCAAATGAGCTATTGGATTGGGTGAACGCAAGATAAGCTATGTTTCAAATTATATTAATTATTACATATGTTAATTTATAAGTTTCTTTTCACTCACACTATCACTCTTCATTGGATTTGGTGCTGTATTTTGTTATACTGTTGGCATCAAAGATTGTACAAATCCTTTTTCAAAACATTTGTTTTGCGTGCATTTCTCATTCAACCGCCAACTCCTCCTACCTCTTATTCTCCATGTTCTCCAGAGTCCATCCGACTTCACTTCACAAAGAAATCCCAATCCTCTTTCATCCAATCTCTCTCACCTCAACAATGATAACAATGATGAAGTGGAGGCATACTTTGATGATGGCGAAGGACGAAGCATCGTTACCTCTCACCGGTATGTCTTTCTTCGAGCCTAAATTAATCTTAATTCGGCTTCTACGATTAACTTTCTTTGTCTATTCTGCTCTAATTTTGATTGGAGATACTTATTACACAAACCCTCCATTCGCAGCTTCTATTTTCTGTTATGTTCAACGATAGATTAGGATTTGGTATTGACAGACACGAAGAGGAAACTTAGGAGAACCTAGTTTGTAGAAAGAAACACCATGGAAGCAGGCTTGAGATACATGCTTCTATTTTGAATTTCACTTTTGACTCATGATTTGGGTTTTTTGGATATTGATTTGCATGTGTGGTTTAGTTAAGTTTTTTGAGCCTTAACCACTCAATCTCTTAATCTTTGAAATTTTTATATTCTCTTTTCAATGAAAGAATAAAATTGATGATGTTGCAAGAACAAAAAAGAAACATATAGAATAAAATCCTTTACATTCTTTCTGAACTTGAATATCACTTTAAAAACTGCTATGGAGATTTGATACATTAAAATACTTAAAACTATTGTGCATTGTTGCTTTAGGACATATAAGATAAATAAATATTAAGAAAGGTTATATATTTGGATGATAGAGCCGCACCAAGGCAAAGCATACTAAATGGCATTTTCTTTTGTGACATCTTAGAGCCATTAGCTAATGACAATTTCGTTATTACCTCACTAAAGTAGGATAGAAATGGAGATTTTGACCTCATGACATAGAGGCTGCAACTCCACTGGAAGACCAAATGTTTACCCTTCTCAAAACAGGCAGACGCTTTTACCGGTTTACCCCGGACCAGTGGTTGTTGTTGTGGAAAGTGGTTGTTGTTGTGGAAAATGTCATTGCTGATAGTGTATGCGGTTACTGTTAGGGCACGAAAATTTGACACTGTGGATACGTTATCTTGGCATATTTCTAGATCACTTATCCTTAGAATGTGTTCCATATTCTGCCAGGATCAAGGATCCTCAGCAATTGGTATTACTAACGATTGTTTCTCATGTGTAGGTTAATATTTGATAGGTATAACGGCTATAGGATGTGGTCTACCTAATATTTCGCTACAAGGCACCTTCAGCACGTGGTCAAATGGCTATAACACGTTTAGTGGGGATAATGGCGGATTTATAGGACTTCTTGTTGTGTCAGAAATAACTGAGTACTGAGGATATGTTATTCTTGAAGACGTGTCTGGATCAATTATCCTTCCGAAGAGTTCCAGAGCTACGTCAGGATCATGGATCCTCGGTATCTGGTGTTGTTAACGATTATTTCTTATGTGTAGGTTGTTATTTAATAAGTACAATGGCTTCGAGACTCATTCCACCGGATATCTCGCTATTGGACTTGTCAAACACATGGTCAAAGTCTTGGATGAAGATAGTGGGAAGATGGCGGATTTATAGGACATGTTGTTAGGATATTTTTTGTATTTAATAAGGCTTGATCAGTTAGGGTTAAGATATAACACATTCTTCACGACTTACACTTCATTCTCTGTAACTCTAGCAGTTAACACACACCTATTAATCATTGTATTCGCTGATCATAGCTTCCAACCCTTGTAACCCGATTTTCATATTAATAAAGTGGTGATAGACGATTTGTCATTGCCCGGGGTTTTTTCCTTTGATCTGAACAAGATCAAGGGGTTTTTCCTCGCAACAAATCACGGTGTTCATATATTTTTTGTTCATATAATCGTTGTTATCGTTTTAGCACTAAACCTCACATAACATATTTGGATACATTATCCTTTGCAGATTTTTGTCCAAAACAATTTGGCGCCCACCGTGGGGCAATTGGTGATATAATCTATATTATTCCTATCATTTTCAACCTTTTCATACCCATATCACTATCAATGGACTCTTAATCAATCTCTGCTTCATCAACCATGCCGTCTACGGTTCCTCTCACATCAAGGACTTTGTCGTCGATGCCTCCGCCAATAACGGGAGCACCACGGCCCGCTTCTACTGGAAGCAAGACACAGCTGCCAGTCTTCTAGAGCTCGAGAACCACTGCTGCCACCCCGGTGGTTAGTACTAACAGTGATGTTTCATCTATGTTTTCGCAGGTTAAAGCATATATGGAGCAGCAGAACAAGACCAATCAAAGGATACTTCGTGAGATAGAAGTTCTCAGGAAGAATAAGAGGCCAGCGGAGGATCACACTCCCCTGATACCCAGGATGCTGGATTTCACTAGTCTAGGATCCATGGCACAGTTTACTTAAGGATCATCTATCCTTCAACAAGGGTCCATGGGTCAACAGATTCAAGGATCCTCACTGTTTCAGCTAGGATCATCTATCCTTCAACAAGGGTCCATGGGTCAACAGATTCAAGAATCCTCACTGTTTCAGCTAGGATCATCTATCCTTCAACAAGGGTCCATGGATCAACAAACTCAAGGATCCTCATACTTCCAGCAAGGATCATCTATCCTTCAACCGGGGTCCATGGGTCAACTAGCTCAAGGATCCTCAACTTTCCCACAAGGATAATCCATCCTTCAACCAGGATCTTCTGGGTTATATCACCAGGGATCCTATAATTCACAACCTCAAGGATCCTTCTTTCAGAATCAAGGATCCTCCGGAGTTCAGCATCAACGATCCTCTGAAGTTCATGAAGGAGATATAATCCCCATGCAGACCATAGCTTCTGGATGACCAACTCCTATTGCAGACTTCTCTTATCCCAACTACTCATCCGGGATACCTACCTTCACCCAGCAAAGAGGTAACTTGTATGATCCTATATCCTTTAACGCTAACCATGGTCCCGTGCAGGATGCAGGTATCAACCAAGCTATGGCCAAAGAGCTACAGAAGCTCAAGGATATGATATTCAGTGTTCCCGGGGTGATACGGCCTATTCCCGAGATACCTGAGGGAAGTCACAAGTTATCCAGATTTGCTCCACCTATCTATGATGCTGAAATCCCAAAGCGATTCCAAACCCCCAACATGAAGACTTACGACAGAACCACTGATCCTGAAGAACATGTGGCACAGTACAGAGAGAGGATGGAAATCAACCCTATCCCGGAAAGACTCAAGGAAGCCTGCTAGTGCAAAGGCTTCAGATCCACACTCACAGGATCAACATTAAAATGGCTGCTAAGTCTCCCTCCTTTCTCAGTTACTTCTTTTTCACATTTAGTTAACTTGTTCAACAGCCAATTTTCCTGTAGTAGAAAATTTGAGAAGTTAACTAGTGATTTATACCGAGTTATCCAACCTAGTGATGAATCCCTAAGGAATTTTGTTACGAGGTTCGTCAGGGAAGCTCTAGATATCCCTAATCTTGACATGGCTACCGCTGTTGAAGCATTCAAGATGGGACTTCATAAGGGCTCCCCCTTTTATAATGATCTTGTGATGACTCCATGCAGGAACCTAGATGAAGTAAGAAACAGGGCACTCAGATTCATACGTTTGGAAGATGACAGGTGGATCCAGGATCATCTGGGGAGTCAAACAAAGCAAGAATCCTCTGACAAGAAGCAAGGATTCTCATTCAAGAACAACAACTCGAAGCCCTACTCCAAATTCAACAACCAAAACGTCAGAGCTGTTGAAGAGGGGGATGATGATGAGGACTACCCCAGCCTTTCAGAGTACTGTTTCTCCGTAGATACCCATGGTTTAATTTGTGCCATGAAGGATCTAGGGGAGAAAGCAAGGTGGCCATGAAAGAACGAGAAGCCAACCACCTTCAAAGACAAGTCTAAGTGGTGCGCTTTCCACGAAGATTTTGGCCACACGACGGATGAGTGCATTGGCTTAAGGAGGGAGATCGGATACCTCCTGAGCAAGTTCCACTTCAAAGAGCTTTTGGGAATAAAGAAATCCAAGATCCAGGATCCTGAAGATCTTCTACAAAAAGCAACGGCACCACCACCAGACGCTCATGTAATCAACTTCGTCTGTAGAGATTATGACATACTTCAAACTTCCTGTCCTGAAGAAGAGTTCAAGCTAGATGATGAAAGAAGGCCACTCATTCCCACTACTCGAGTAACTGATGAAAGGATATTCTTCGCTTTGAGCATCCAGGATCCTCACCATGATGAACTCGATATACAAATGGTCAATTTCATCTCTGGAGGATCCGACATATGTGGAACATCCTTTTCCGCAGCAAAAAGGCTCGCCAAAGAGATCAAGTTGGACAACGGAGACCGACCAATAGTATCCACCACTTTAACGACAGACAAAAGGATCTTCTTCGATGAAGAAGATAAACTGAACATCCAGGATCCTCACCATGACGGTTTAATTATTACTTTATTTATGACTAACCATTATGTACGCAGGATCCTAGTGGACGATGGGAGCTCGGTCAACATTATTCAGCATGATGTCCTCAAGAAAATGAACATTCCAGATTCAAAGATTGTCCCTAGAACATCAGTGCTAGTCGGATTCAGCGGAGAAACCAAGAAACCATTGGGGGACATCAACCTACCAATTTATGTAGAAGGGTTAAATTCATATCACAAATTTTGTGTTATTGATAACCTTTATTGTTGTAATTTTATTTTAGGTAGGCCCTGGCTGCATGGAATGAAGGCGGTGGCCTCAACTTACCACCAATGCATCAAACTACCCACCCCATGGGGAGTTGTGAAGATAATTGGTGATCAAGCAGAGGCCAGGAACTATTATTCCTCATCATTGAAACCAACAGCCAAGCAGACTATAGCATAGCAACCACAGCAACATCCTATGGACGTGCTGGAAGCCTGGGAGAAATAATTAAAGGAAGTATCCTTGGACCCTGAGGATCCAGATATAAAGGTGTTCCTAGGATCCAGTATCCCCAGTAAAATCGAGGAGGATTTGGTATCCTTCTTGGGACGAAAAAAATCTACCTTTGCCTTCAAACATTCAGACATGACAGGTATTTCAAAGGAGGTAATCACTCATAAACTCGGCCTTGATCTATCTATTAAACCCATTCATCATAAGCGAAGGAAATTCGCTCCTGAGAGGAACAAGATCATACAAGAGGAAGTTGAAAAACTTCTTAAGGCCGGTATGATCAGAGAGGTTCAGTATCCTCGATGGTTGGCTAATGTGGTTGTAGTTTCAAAAAAGAATGGAAAGTGGAGGGTATGCGTTGATTTTACAGATTTAAACAAGGCATGTCCCAAGGATCCTTTCCCATTACCACATATAGACTCCATGGTGGATGCAACGGCAGGACATGAGATGCTTACCCTCATGGATGCTTCCTCTGGATTTCAACAAATTCAGATGGAACCATCTGATCAGGAGGATACTACATTCATGACTCCTACCGGCATATATTGTTATATTGCTATGCCATTTGGACTAAGGAATGCAGGGGCAACATACCAAAGACTGGTCAACATGATGTTCAAAGATCAGCTAGGAAAAACCATGGAAGTCTACATAGACGACATGGTGGTGAAATCAAAGAAGGCTGAGGATCACCTCAGGGATCTTGAAGAAACTTTCAATATCCTTGACCAATATAACATGAAACTGAATCCGTCAAAATGCCACTTTGGTGTTAAGGCTGGAAAGTTTTTGGGATATATGGTGACTAAAAGAGGAATTGAAACAAGCCCAGAACAGATTGAAGCCATCATCAACCTTAAGTCGCCTGCAAACGCCAAGGATGTCCAAAGACTAACGGGAAGAATAGCTGCTCTTAACCGATTCATCTCAAGATCCTCCGAGAAATGCAAAGACTTCTACGATATTCTTAGAAAGAATAAGAAGTTTGAATGGACAGAAAAGCATGAGGCTGCGCTCAAGTCCTTGAAGGACTACTTATCCTCAGCTCCAGCTTTGATGAAGCCTATGGATGGAGAATCCTTATATCTATATCTAGCAGTTTCAGGTAATGCAGTAAGTTTCGTTCTCGTCAAGGATCATGAAGGTGAACGACACCCCGTATATTATGTAAGTAAGAGTCTTTTAGATGCAGAAGCCCGGTACTCTCACCTTGAAAAATTAATCCTTGCTTTAATTATGGCTTCTATGAAATTAAGACATTATTTTGAGACCCATACTATTATGTTGAGAACTAATTATCCTGTTAAGAATGTTCTTAGAAAGCTAAAATTGTCAGGTAGGATGGCTAAGTGGGCTGTGAAGCTGAGTGCATATGACATTCAGTATGAGCCTAGAACAGCTATCAAATCGCAGGCACTCGCAGACATTGTGGCTGATTTCAGCAGTGACATGCAGAAAGAAGCCGACCTAGAGTTTCAGCAACTAGATATAACCAAGGAGCCTTGGATCCTCTTCACAGATGGAGCATCCAACGTAAGAGGAACGGGATTGGGCATACTACTGAAATCGCCATAGGGGGACATAATACCCCATTCCATTGCATGTGCATTTCAAGCTACCAACAATGAGGCAGAATACGAAGCACTCATAGTAGGTTTACTTTTAGCCAAAAGTATGAGGATCAGATATATTCAAGTTTATATGGATTCTTTACTCATTACTAACCACTTTAACGGTTCTTATACCGTAAAAGGTGAAAATATGATCAAATATTTAGAAACTGTGAAAGAATTAGCAAAATCCTTCGAAATATTTAGGATAGTACAAGTACCAATAGAGGAAAATATTGGGGCAGACGCCTTAGCAAATTTAGCCTCATCCTTAAAAATTCCAGAAGATACGAAGATCCCAATTATCTACATACTCTCGCCAGCAATAGGAGAACAAGAAGTCGGGGAAATAACAAGTGATAAGCAGATTGTACTTTGGGATCTATTATCCTCAGCCAGTCAAGGATCATGGACCCTCCCAATCAAAAAGTACATTCAAATTGGAGAAATTCCAGCTACGGAGAATCCGAAATCCTTCAAATTCAAGGTATCACAATATATTTTATTAGATGATATGCTATACAGAAAATCTCTTGCAGGTCCATACTTGAGGTGCATCGAGGATCCTGAAATCCAAGAAGTACTTAAAGACTTTCACGAAGGAGATTGCGGCAACCACATAGGAGGAAGGGCATTATTCTCCAGAATACTTAGAACTGGGTACTTCTGGCCAACAATGAAGAAGGATGCAGTAGAGTATTCGAAGAAGTGTGATACCTGCCAAAGGCAAGAAAATATCCTTCATCAACCAGCAGAACCAATGTATCCTATATCCTTTTCATGGCCTTTCATGAAATGGGGAATGGACATTGTTGGGAAGCTAACAAAGGCACCAGGTGGAAAGGTCTTTATGCTTGCCATGACGGACTACTTCTCTAAATGGATTGAAGCAGAAGCATTCGTACAAGTCCGAGAAAGAGAAGTTATATCTTTTATTAAAAGGAATATTATAACTAGATTTGGTATTCCTTCTGAGATTATATGTGATAATGGTTCCCAATTTATTGGGAAAAGAACAACTAACTTTTGTAACAGTTGGGGCATAAAGATGATTACTTCAACACCAGTACATCCTCAAGCTAACGGTCAAGCGGAGTCTAGCAACAAAATTATCATAAAAAATTTAAAGAAGAAGCTAGGATCCAAGAATGGAAAGTGGGCCGAGGAACTACCATATGTTCTTTGGGCCGACAGGATAACACCCAAGAATGCACCGGGCCAAACACCCTTTTCGTTGGTATTTGGATCAGAAACAGTAATCCCAACAGAGATGGTGGTTCCTACAGCAAGAACGAGCATCCGTGATCCTAAAGCTAACGAAGAAATCCTTCTTGAATACTTGGAACTGTTGAAGAACTCAGAGACCTGGCCAAGATCAGAATGGCAGCTTATCAACAAAGGGTAGCTGGGGCATACAACAAGAATATAAGGATCAGAAGATTTCAAGAAGGAGATTTAGTTTTGACGAAAGCCTTCCAAAATACTACTAATCCGGCTGATGGAAAGTTAGCATCCAAGTGGGAAGGACTTATCAGATCGAATCGGAGGCAGGAAATGGGGCATATCATTTGCTCACAATGGAAGGCAATAGATTACCAAGAGCATGGAATGCTATCCACCTCAAGAAATACTTTTTTTGATCAGGATCCAGTATTCTGAGAGGATATGTTATCTTTAAAGGATCAAGGATCCCCGAAATTGGTAATATCTATCCGATTACTTATCCTTTTCAATTTCTTATTATTAATTTAAGGATAACGTATTCTTAATATTTTGTTTCTTCCAAGTTTTAAATATGAATGCATTATATTATTAAGGTGTGTAATGATCAAGAGGTTGGCCACCTCTCCTTTACATTCGAGGTACTATCCTATTTCTCTTGGCCTAGCCCACGTTTGGGTATGACCCCCGATGGTCATATCCTCTAAGGTTTAAAGATTTTCATCTTTCTTATAAATAGAGTTTCTACACTCTCGCATGGAGCGCACACTATCCAACGTATAGTCCGGGGCAGCGGGACCAGTACACGCTTAGTGGCTGACAATTTTGTTGTCTTCGGCTATATGGAGGATCCTACGATTTATGGTAGACGTACCATACCACCGGTTTATAATGTTTTCACGTTATCTCAAGACAAATGTTTCTAACATTTTCATGTTAGCTAAGGTTTATAACGTTTTCACGTTACCCCAGTTTGGGCTTGTCCCCAAAATTTGGGCTTGTCCCCAGTTTAACACCAGTTTTGGGCTTGTCCCCAGTTTTGGGCTTGTCCCCAGTTAACGAGCTTGTCCCAAGTACACGGGCTTGTCCCCAGTTTATTTTATGAGCTTGTCCTCAGCCTTTTGGGTCTAATCCCGATCAATATTATAAGTTGTTTGCAATAGATGTACTAAGTTCATCATGAAGACAAAGTCTTATGGATCCAAAATCCATAACTTACTTCTACAAGGATCACGAAAGGATCATTACTTATGGTAACTGTTTTGGACAAAAATCTGCTAAGGATAATGTATCCAAATCGGTTAAGTGAGGTATAGTGCTAACACGATAATATTGAGTGTGTAATCGTAATCTAGATGAACACAATGATTTGATCACAAGGTAAAAAACCCTTAATTACGATATCGTACTTCGGTTAAAACTTAACAAGGTAATCTTTGATCGATTGACTTCGGTCAAGGATTAACGAGGTAACCTTTGGTTGGATAGCACGTGATTATAGTAATCTCCGGCACAAAAAATCTCCGGACGGTGAAAACTATCACCGTCGATTATATTGATAATAAAAGGTGGTTACAAGTGTTGTGGAGTTGATGATCGAGATTACAAAGTAAACTAGTGATCAGAGAGAGTCAATTGCTTCTGCTCTAGTGTGTGTGATAATACATGTGTCCTTATACTCGATCATAACTCGATTATATAAGAAAATACAAATAACAACATTTCCTAATAATCTGGAAGTCTTCCACTAGCCACTCCCATGACTTTGACCACGTGCCAATAGCCGTTCAGTAACGAATTATATGGAGGACCAGGTCTAGGAACTGTTGCGCTTATTCAAACATCAATCTTTGTACGTAATCGTCCATTAACAGCTACGTTGAATTAGGATCCTGGATCCATACTCCAGCTAGAGAATACTCTGTGAGGATAATTGACGCAAGTACGTCTTAAAGTTGCCATACCTGTCTAACACATCACCATACTAAACATAATCATTAGTAAACAAATAATACCAAGGATCTTTGACCCTTTATAACCTGATACATATCTCAAGGATAACCTATCCATAAGATAGTTAAAGATCAAGGATCCTCAGCATGGAATTCATGCCCTAACAATTGCCCCCAAAATGGCGGGTGATAGTGGAATACAGCTGTCATTTTGAAATTCAAAATTGCTGCGAAAACTAATAGATGGGACGGTTTTGCCAGAATATTTACCATTTAGCCCCCAAGGTTAATTATAACCGTCTATATATGCAGCCTATATCTTTGATTATAAACATACCTTACGCCGACGCATCAGGTATCCTTCTTATCTTTTTTCTTTTATTTTCTTATACAATGTCCAGCGCTTCGTCTTCTTCTTCGTCTGCTTCTAAACCCTCCGGACAAATTTCTGTTGACTGCGAGTTGTCGGAAATGGAACCTCAGTGCCTCATTGCTAACCCATCCACCGAGATTTGCAAACTCACGGATCCCGAGGTTGACGATTTTCGCACGTTATTCCCTTCAAAAACCCTATTTCGTCTTTATGAATCCAACATCCGTTGCGACATATATTCTAAGATCTGGGTTTGTTTTCCGGTGACTCCGTTCTTGATTGGGTACAAATATCCTTTTCCTTCTTTCACTCAACGTTTCTTCGATTCCACCGGCATATCCTATATACAGGCTATGCCTATGGTTTGGAGAGTTCTCAACACCATCGAAAGGATCATCGAAGAGGAGAAAATCGCTTTCGGTCTTCCCGAGTTATCATACTTATATACCCTCACTACTCACGGTCCTGCTCGTTTCATCTTCAAATCCAAACCCCAACCCCATCCGATCTTAAAAGTCACTCTAAATGATTTGGTGTGGAGGAATCAGTTTTTCTTTGTAAAACGCGACTCAATACCAGGGGGGCTGATCTTCTTTCAACGTGGGTTACGAAGGGTAGGATCCTGGTTCCTTAAGAAATAGCAGTATCCTTTATGCTTCAATTTTAATCCTTATTCTTTCTTGTTGTCTGCAGTTGAGAACTTCGCTTCATTGAGTAAACTACCTGGAACAGAAGAGAAATCAAAACGATTCCTAGCACTGGATACCGAAGTCAGGACTTTTCAAGCTCGTTTTACTGAAGCTTTTTGTGAGATCTCTTCGGGTTCCAGCATGTCAAGTAGGTTAATAATTTTAAGATAAATAAAATAAAATATAATACTTATCTGTCGACTTTTATTCTACAGGCACCAAGAAATTAGGAAAGTCTGCTCTCAAGTTCGCTCTATATTACATCGACTGTATGGCCACTTCTCCTGCTGTTAAAAAGGAAGCCTTAAAGGTAGCCGCTAGTTTCGAGCCTACAACCACAACAAGGGCCAAATTTTCTGCGTCCAAGAGAAAAAGGTCTTCCGAGCCCGAAACTCATTACGACATTGTCAACTCTGTAAGTATACTATATTCTGTCACTTCGTATTTTAGGATCCAATATTGTTTCAATCCTTATATGAAATTTATTGATAGGCTGTGACAGTTATGAAGGATCACTATGAAAAGATTATCCATCAGATGAGCGAGAAAATGTCTGGGTTAAGGAAAGTTGTGGTGGCTAAGGACAAGGCTATGCTCCATCTCTCCAAAGAGAAGAAACAATTGGAGAATCAGCTATCCTCATCACAGACTGAGCATCAGTAAGCATTGAAGCAGGCCACGGAGGAAGCCAAGGTGTGGGCTGCCAGGTCAGTATTTCAGGCGCAGATCAAGATGGCAAAGGAGGCCGGTGATCCTGCTTTCGACAAAGCGACCTGGGAAGTGGAGAAGTGGACCAATGCCCTGAATGATCTTGGTGGCGAAGATGAAGAGGATATGGCTGAGAATACCGAGGCTGGGCCTAGTGGTGTCAAGGAGATGGATGAAGCTGGTAAGGGAGAAGGTGATGCTTCGGTTGAAGATGCAGCTTAAGTGGGCAATGAAGGATATCAAAGACAAGGCCCGAGCCCACTTTTTTTTATTTTGTGTTGGTGTTTTTACGAACAATTTGGTCTGTAATAAACAATAGTATTTAGGATAAAGGATCCATGATCCTTAAGATATTTGGCGGAGGTGACAAAGGTGGAGGGATCCTCTGTTTGTGGGGATGAAGCCTTTCTTGCCCCTATTTTTAATTTCCCTGCACTTATGAACTGTTAGTAACTCTCACTTAACCCGGATGGATGGTCCATCTTTTGCATGGTGAAGTCCGGGTTAAGAATTTTGGATAAGTCCTGGAGGCTTATCTTAATTAATATATAAATCTTTTGACTATTTACCTGTTGTTTATTTTTAAAAGATTGTTAGATATAACTTTAGTATTATTGATAGTTTTGAAAAATAATCTTGAGTAAAAGATTTTCAGGATAAAAGATCCGTATGAAAATTTTTCAGGATAAAATATCCTTAAAGAACAAATAGTAGGATAAAATATCCTTAATAGTTGATAAAAATTATATAATAGAATTCCTTCAAAGGGCAAATTTTAGGATAGAGTATTCTTAAAATAGGTAAAAAATTTTAGTAATAAAACAACTTTAAGGGAATAACCTTCTAAGTTGAAATATCCAAATTTATTGCAGCCAGAATAATACATAAGTTAATTAACAGAGATTATACCAGAAGTTCTAGATAGACCTAAGTTACCAGAAGTATTGAACTCACAATGATAGCTTTAGGATCCGGGATCCTTAGATTTTTGATCTTCACAAAGAACTTAGAAAATCTATTGCAAATAATTCATAATGTTAACTGGGATCAAACCCATTAAGCTAGGGACAAGCCCAAACAATATACTGGGGACAAGCCCGTGCAACTGGGGACAAGCCCATGTAATCTGGGAACAAGCCCTTGAACTGGGGACAGGCCCAAACTAGGGACAAGCCCAAAAACTGGGGATAAGCCCAAACTGGGGACAAGCCCAAACTGGGGACAAGCCCAAACTTGAGATAACGTGAAAACGTTATAAACCAGTGGTATGGTACGTCTACCATAAATCGTAGGATCCTCCATATAGTCGAAGACAACGAAATTGTCAGCCACTAAGCGTGCACTGGTCCCGCTGTCCCGAACTATACGTTGGATAGCGTGCGCTGCAGGCGAGAGTGTAGAAACTCTACTTATAGAAAGGTGAAAACCTTTAAACCGGAGGGGATATGACTATCGGGGGTCATATCGAATCGTGGGCTAGGCCAAGAAAAATAGGATAGTACCTCAAATATAAAGGAGAGGTGGCCAACCTCTTGAGCATTAAATTAATTATTATAATCCTGCATGGTTACTCAAACTTGGAAAAGATAAAATGTTTAAGAATATATTATCCTTAAATTAACAATAACAATTAAAAAAGAGTTACTTATTAGATAGACGTTACCGATTTTGGGATCCTTGACCCTTTAAGGATAATATATCTTCTAAGGATAATAGATCCAGATCAGAAAAAATATCTCTTGAGGTGGATGGCATTCCATGCTCTTGGTAACCTGTTGCCTTCCATTGTGAGCAAATGATATGCCCCCTTTCCTGCCTCCGACTCAATTTGATAAGGTCCTTCCCATTTGGGTGCTAACTTTCCATCAGCCGGATTAGTTGTGTTTTGGAATGCTTTCCTCAACACTAGATCTCCTTCTTGAAATCTTCTGATTCTGATATTTTTTGTTGTATGCCCCAGCTACCCTTTTTTGATATGTTGCCATCCTGATCTTGGCTAGGTCTCTGAGTTCTTCTATAGTATCCAAGTCTTCAAGAAGGATTTCTTCATTGGCTTTAGGATCACGGATGCTCGTTCTTGCCGTAGGAACCACCATTTATGTGGGAATTACTGCTTCCCAGAGAATATTTTTAGGTGTAGTCCTGTCTGCCCAGAGAACATAAGGATGTTCTTCAGCCTATTTTCCCTTTTTGGCTCCTAGCTTCTTCTTTAAGTTGTTGATAATGATCTTGTTGCTAGACTCTGCTTGACCATTGGCTTGAGGATGAACCGGAGTGGAAGTAATCATTTTGATGCCCCAACTATCGCAAAATTTAGTATTTCTATTCCCGATAAACTGGGAACCATTGTCACAAACAATTTTAGCAGGAATACCAAATCTAGTTATAATAATTCGTTTAATAAAAGATATTACTTCCCTTTCTCGGACTTGTACGAATGCTTCTGCCTCAATCCATTTGGAGAAGTAGTCAGTCATAGCAAGCATAAAGACCTTTCCACCTGGTGCTTTTGGTAGCTTGCCTACAATATCCATACCCCATTTCATGAAAGGCCATGAGGAGGATATAGGATATAGAGGCTCCGCTGGCTGATGAAGGATGTTTGCGTGTCTTTGACAAGCATCACATTTCTTTGAATATTCCACTGCATCCTTCTTCATTGTTGGCCAGAAGTATCCAGTTCTGAGTATCCTGGAAAATAACGCTCTTCCACTTGTGTGATTGCCGTAATCTCCTTCATGAAAATCCTTGAGTACTTCTTGGATCTCAGGATCCTCATTGCATCTGAGATATGGACCTGCAAGAGATTTCCTATATACCATATCATTTAACAAAATATATTGGGATACCTTGAGTTTGAAGGATTTGGGATTTCTGTGGTTGGAATTTCTCCAGTCTGAATGTAGTTCTTGATAGGATGGATCCATGATCCTTTGCTATTTGAGGATAAAGGATCTCAGAGTACGATTTCTTTATCATTCGTTATCTCTCCAACTTTATGTTCTCCTATTGCTGGCGAGAGAATGTGGATTATTGGGATTTTCAAATCCTCAGGAATCTTCAAAGATGAGGCTAAGTTTGCCAAGGCGTCTGCCCCAGCGTTTTCTTCCCTCGGTACCTGTGTAATACTAAATATTTTGAAGGATTTTTATAACTCCTTCACAACATCTAAATATTTAATTAGTTTCTCACCTTTAACAGCATACGAGCCATTAAAGTGGTTAGTTATCAATAAAGAATCTACATAAACTTGAAGATACCTGATCCTCAAGCTTTTGGCTAATTGCAAACCTGCGGTCAGAGCCTCATACTCTGCTTCATTGTTTGTTTCTTGGAACTCACAAGCTATGGACTGAGGTAATATGTCCCCCTGTGGCGATTTCAGTAGGATACCCAATCCTGTTCCTCTTACATTAGAAGCACCATCGGTGAATAGTATCCAAGGATCCTTGGTCTTTTCCAGTTGTTGGACCTCCAAGTCAGCTTCTTTTTGTAGATCACAAGTGAAATCAGCCACAAAGTCCGCTAGTGATTGAGATTTGATTGTTGTTCTTGGCTCGTATTGGATATTATATGCACTTAATTTTACTGCCCACTTGGCCATTCTACCTGATAACTCCGGTTTTCTAAGATCATTCTTTACAGGATAGTTAGTTCTCAAAATAATAGGATGAGTTTCAAAATAATGTCTCAATTTAGTAGAAGCCATGATAAGTGCAAGAATTAATTTTTCTAAATGAGAATACCTGGATTCTGCATCTAGAAGACTTTTACTTACATATTAAACAGGATGTTATTCACCTTCATGATCCTTTACCAAGACGGCACTTACTTCATTTCCTGAGACAGCTAAATACAGATACAAGGATTCTCCATCTACTGGCTTCATTAGAGTTGGAGCTGAGGATAAGTAATCCTTCAAGGCTGTAAGCGCAGCCTCATGCTTTTCCGTCCATTAAAATTTCTTATTCTTCCTAAGGATGTCATAGAAGTCCTTGCACTTCTCGGAGGATCTTGAGATGAACCTATTGAGAGCAACTATTCTTCCTGTGAGCCTTTGGACATCCTTTGCGTTTGCAGGAGATTTCAAATTGAGGATGGCTTCAATCTGCTCGGGACTTGCTTCAATTCCTCTTTTAGTCACCATATATCCCAGAAATTTTCCAGCCTTAACACCAAAGTGGCATTTTGACGGATTCAATTTCATGTTATATTGGTCGAGGATATTGAATGCGTCTTCGAGGTCTTTAAGATGATCCTCAGCTTTCTTCGACTTCACCACCATATCATCTATGTAGACCTCCATAGTCTTACCCAACTGATCCTTGAACATCATATGGACTAGTCTTTGGTATGTTGCCCCTGCATTTCTTAGTCTGTCATGTCCGAGTGTTTGAAGGCAAAAGTAGATCTTCTTCGCTCTAAGAATGATATTAAATCCTCCTCAATCTTACTGGGGATACTGGATCCTAGGAACACCTTTATTTCTGGATCCTCAGGGTCCAATAATACTTCTTTAAGGCCTTTCTCCCGAGCTTCCAGCACGTCCCTAGGATGTTGGTGTAGTTGCTATGCTATAGTTTGCTTGGCTGTTGGCTTCATTGATGATGAATAATAGTTCTTGGCCTCCGCTTGGTCACCTACCATCTTTACAACTCCCCAAGGAGTAGGTAGCTTGATGCATTGGTGATAAGTTGAGGCTACTGCCTTCATTCCATGGAGCCATGGCCTACCTAGAATAACATTACAACAGGAAAAGTTATCTATAACATAAAATTTTTGGTATGAATTTAACCCTTCTATATAAATTGGGAGGTTGATGTCCCCCAATGTCTTCTTGGTTTCGCCACTGAAACCGACTAGCACCGAAGTTCTAGGAATGATTTCTGAATCCGGGATGTTCATATGCTGCCATTCTGACAAATCGTCTATCACCACTTTATTCATCAAAAGCCGGGTTACAATGGTGGAGATTATGATCAGTAATACAATGATTTCTAAGTGTGTGTGTGTATTTCTATTGTATTCGCAGTTGATTGTGTGTCTTTTCCTAGCTGATCATAGCCTCTATATATACATGAAAAACAAATAAGTAAACTCCTATTTTTTAGCCACTAATCAAGTCATTCCTTCATTGTAATTGTTTCCTTAATTATCCACGCGGTTTGTTGACTTGATTGTGAGATTATAGGTTGGACATGGTAACTAGCCGTTATACCTGCTAAAAATATCAAGATAACAAAGCAAAATCGTTAATAAATAATAAGTACTGAGGATCATTGATCCTGACAGGGTCTGCAACATATTCTAAGGATAATCGATCCATATTATATGCCAGGATAACATATCCACAGTGTCAAATTTCCGTCACTAACAATTGCCCCCAAAATGGCGGTTGTGATAAGATCACAACTGTCATTTTGCCTTTGAAATCAAGCTTCTTGCAAAACAGGTGAGATTTGACAAGCTGGGTATAATTGTCATATATCAATGGAGTTTCCTTGGGAACTTTCCTTCCGGCTGTATATCCAACACCATTAAGGTACAATAAGTGTTGATCCTTCTATGATCCTTGTAATTGAACTTAGGCTACCTGATGCAAATAACTTATGATATTAACTGGGATTAAACCCAACAAACTGGGGACAGACCCAAATAAACCGGGGACAAGCCCGTGCAACTGGAGACAAGCTCGTGTAACTGGGGACAAGCCCAAACTGGGGACTGGCCCAAAGATACGGATGTCAACTGGGGACTCGCCCAAACCGGGATTTAGCCCAAACGTGAGATAACATGAAAATGTTATAAACCGGTGGTATGGTACGTCTACCATAAATCGTAGGATCCTCCTTATAGCCGAAGACAACGAAATTGTCAGCCACTAAGCGTGTACTGGTCCCGCTGCCCCGGACTATACGTTGGATAGCGTGCGCTACAGGCGAGAGTGTAGAAACTCTAATTCGTAAGAAAGGTGAAAACCTTTAAACCTTGGAAGATATGACCATCGGGGGTCATACCTTAATCGTGGGCTAGGCCAAGGGAAATAGTAAAGTACCATAAGTGTGAGGGAGAGGTGGTCAACCTCTTAGACTTTGAATCTCTTATTGAAATCTGCATTGTTATTTAAAACTTGGAAAAAGACAAATGTTAAATAAATATTATCCTTAAATTTTTAAGAATCTGAAATGAATAAGTGATCGGATAGATATTACCAATTTCAGGATCCTTGATCCTTCTAAGGATACTTGATCCTGATTAGAAAAAGTATTTCTTGAGATGAATAGCATTCCATGCTCTTGGTAACCTGTTCCCTTCCATAGTCAGCAGGTGATAAGCCCCCTTTCCGGCTTCTAATTCGATCAAGTAGGGGTCTTCCCACTTAGGTGCTAGCTTTCCATATGCTGGATTAGTTGTATTTTGGAAGGCTTTCCTTAAAACTAGATCTCCTTCTTGAAATCTTCGAATCCTAATATTCTTGTTGTATGCCCCAGCTACCCTTTGTTGATATGATACCATTCTAATTTTAGCTAGGTCTAGGAGCTCGTCAACAGTATCTAGATATTGGAGAAGGATTTCATTGTTGGCTTGAGGATCATGGATGCTTGTTATGGTAGTAGGAACCGCCATCTCCATAGGGATTACCGCTTCTGAGCCAAACACCAATGAGAAAGGTGTTTGACCTGTTGCATTCTTTGGTGTTGTCCTGTCAGCCCAAAGAACATATGGTAGCTCTTCGGCCCACTTTCCTTTCTTGTATCTTAGTTTCTTCTTCAAGTTGTTGATGATAATCTTGCTACTTGATTCTGCTTGACCATTAGCTTGAGGATGAATTGGTGTGGAGGTAATCATCTTAATGCCCCAACTGTCACAAAATTTAGTGGTTCTTTTCCCGATAAACTGGGAACCATTGTCACAAATAATTTCTGAAGGGATATCAAATCTAGTAATAATATTTCTTTTAATGAAGGATATCACCTCTTTTTCGCGGACTTGAACAAAAGCTTCTGCTTCTATCCACTTTGAAAAGTAATCAGTCATTGCAAGCATGAATACTTTTCCTCCTGGTGCTTTAGGTAACTTACCCACGATATCCATGCGCCACTTCATGAAAGGCCATGATGAGGATATAGGATACATAGGCTCTGCTGGCTGATGTAGAATGTTGTCGTGTCTTTGACATGAGTCACACTTCTTTGAATACTCCATAGCATCTCTCTTCATAGTTGGCCAGTAGTATCCTGTTCTCAGGATTCTAGAGAATAGGGCTCTACCTCCGGTGTGAGGACCACAATCTCCTTCATGAAAGTCTTTGAGCACCTCTTGAATTTCAGGATCTTCGATACATCTCAAGTATGGACCTGCAAGAGATTTTCTATACAGAATATTATTTAATATAATGTATTGTGATACCTTAAGTTTGAAGGACTTAGGATTCTCTGTGGCTGGAATCTCTCCATTTTAAAGGAACTTCTTGATCGGGAGGATCCAAGATCCTTGATTACTTGAGGGTAATGGATCCCAAGGCACTATCTCTTTTTCAGTTGTTATCTTCCCAACTTCTTGTTCTCCTACTGCTGGTGAGAGTATGCGGATGATTGGGATCTTTGTATCTTCTGGAATCTTCAATGATGAAGCTAAATTTGCTAAGGCATCTGCCCCAGCATTCTCTTCTCTTGGTACCTGTATAATACTAAAAGAATCGAAGAACTTTGATAGTTTCTTCACAACATCTAGATACTTGATTAATTTTTCACCTTTAACAGAATATGAGCCATTAAAATGGTTAGCCATCAATAACGAATCTACATATACTTGAAGATACCTGATCCTCATATGTTTAGCTAACTGCGAGCCTGCGATCAGAGCTTCGTATTCCGCTTCATTATTGGTGGCTTGGAATGCACACGCAATGGACTGGGGTATTATGCCCCCTTGTGGCGATTTCAGTAGGATACCCAATCCTGTTCCTCTTACGTTGGATGCTCCATCAGTAAAGAGGATCCAAGGATCCTTGGTTTCTTCCAGTTGCTGAACCTCCAAATCAGCTTCCTCTTGCATGTCACTACTAAAATCAGCCACAAAGTCTGCAAGTGCTTGTGACTTAATGGCTGTTCTGGGCTCATACTGAATATCATATGCACTCAATTTCACAGCCCATTTGGCCATCCTTCCTGACAATTCTGGTTTTCTAAGCACATTCTTTACAGGATAATTAGTTCTTAAAATAATAGCATGTGTTTCAATATAGTGTCTCAACTTGGTTGAGGCCATAATCAAAGCAAGAATTAATTTTTCAAGGTGAGAATACCTGACCTCTGCATTTAACAGGCTTTTACTTACGTAATATACCGGGTGCTGTTGTCCTTCATGATCCTTGGCTAGAACAGCACTGATTGCATTTCCTGACACAGCTAAGTATAAAGACAGCGGCTCACCATCTATCCTTACTATTCCCCAAGGAGTTGGTAATTTGATGCACTGATGGTAGGTAGAGGCTACAGCCTTCATTCCATGTATCCAAGGCCTGCCAAGAATAACGTTGCAACAAGAAAGATTGTCAATAACACAAAACTTTTGGTAAGAGTTTAACCCTTCGATGTATATTAGGAGTTTGATGTCCCCCAATGTTTTCTTGGTTTCACCACTGAAACCCACTAGCACCGACGTTCTCGGGATGATTTCCGAGTCCGAGATGTTCATTTTCTGCAGCACTTCATGTTGGATGATGTTGACTGAGCTTCCACCATCGACTAGGATCATGCGCACATAATAGTTAGCAATGAATAAAGTTACAATCAAATCGTCATGGTGAGGATCCTGGATGCTTGTCTTATCTTCTTCATCAAAGAAGATTCTTTTGTCAGTCGTCAAAGTAGTGGATATAACTGGTCGTTCTCCGTTCTCCAACTTGGTTTCTTTGGCATGTCTTTTTGCCGAGGAGAAAGAAGTACCGCATATATCCGAGCCACCGGAGATGAAGTTGATTACTTGCGCGTCTGGTGGGGGCGGAGTTGCTTTTTGTGGTGCATCTTCAGGATCCTGGATCCTAGACTTTTTTCTTCCCAAGAGCTCGTTGAAATGGCCCTTGCTCAGGAGGTATCCAATTTCCCTCCTTAAACCAATACAACCTTCTGTCTGATGGCCAAAGTCTTCATGGAATGCACACCACTTGGACTTGTCTTTGAAGGATGTAGTTTTCTAATTTTTTTCTAGGCCACCTTGCTTTCTCTCCAAGATCCTTCATGGCACAAATAAAACCATGAGTAACAACAGAGAAGCAATACTCAGAAATACTTGGGTAGTCCTCATCATCTTCTCCTTCTTCAACTGCCCGGACATTTTGATTGTTGAATTTGGAGTACGGCTTTGAGTCGTTGTTCCTAAATGAGGATCCTTGTTTCTGGTTAGATGACTCTGGTTTTTTTGGAGCTCCTAATCGTTCTTGGATCTTCTTGTCATCCTCTAGTCTTATAAATCTGAGTGCCCTATTTCTGACTTTATCTAAAGTCCTGCATGGGGTCATCACAAGATCGTCATAAAATGGGGAGCCCCTTTGAAGTCCCATCTTGAATGCTTCAACAGCCGTAGCCATGTCAAGATTCGGGATTTCTAAGGCTTCCCTTCCAAACTTTGTAACAAAATCCCTCAAGGATTCATCACGAAGTTGGATAACTCTATATAAATCACTAGTTAATTTCTCGAATTTTCTACTACAAGAAAATTGGCTATTGAACAAATTAACTAAGTACGAAAAAGAAGTAACAGAATAAGGAGGAAGACTTAGCAGCCATTTGATTGCAAATCCTGTTAAAGTGGATCCAAAGCCTTTGCATAGACAAGCCTCCTTGAGTCTTTCAGGAAATGGATTGATTTCCATCCTTTCCCTATATTGAGCCACATTCTCTTCCGGATCAGTGGTCCCATCATACACCTTCATGTTGGGGGTCTGAAATCGTTTTGGGACTTTGGCATCACAAATAGGTGGAGCAAATCTGGACAACTTGTGGCTTCCTTCTGGTATTTCAGGAATTGGACGGACCACTCCTGGCACGCTGGATATCATATCCTTAAGCTTCTGAAGTTCCTTAGCCATAGCCTGGTTGATACATGTATCCTGCATAGAGCCCAGGTTAGTGTCTAAGGATATATGATTATACATGTTACCTCTCGGTTGATTGAACGTTGGTATCCCAGAAGTGTAGCTAAGATAAGAAGCATCTGCTATAGGAGTTGGTCCACCATAGGCAATGGTTTGCATGCGGATTATGTCTCCTTCATGAACCTCTGAGGATCTTTGATGTTGCACCCCTGAGGATCCTTGATTCTACCATAAGGATCCTTGAGGTTGGGAGCTGAAGGATCCTTGGTGATACATCCCAGAGGATCCTGGTTGAAGGAATGAGGATCCTTGAGTTTGCTGACCCATGGATCCATGTTGAAGGATAGATCATCTTTGTTGAAGGAACGAGAATCCTTGAGTTTGCTGACGCATGGACCCCTGTTGAAGGATAGATGATCCTTGATGGAAGATGGAGGATCCGTGATTCTGTTGAGCCACAGATCCTGGAGTAGTGAAATCCAGAATTCTTGGCATCAAAGGAGTCTGATCCTCTAGTGGCCTCTTATTCTTCTTGAGATCTTCAATTTCACGAAGGATCTTCTGATTAGTCTTGTTCTGCTACTCCATGTATGCCTTAACCTGTGAAAACATAGCAGAAACATCATTGTTAGAGTTAACCACCGAAGTGGCAGCAGTGGTTTTCAAGCTCTGGAAGACTGGTAGTTGCGTCTTGTTTCCAGCAGCAGTAGCCCTTGATGCTCCCGTGATTGGCGGAGGCATCGACGGCAAATTTCTTGATGAGAGAGAAACCGAAGATGGCATGGTTGATGAAGCAGAGGTTGATTGAGAGGCCATTGATGGTGATATGGGTATGAAAGTTTGAATATTGATAGGGTATTTTCTGGATTATAGCACCAATTGCCCCACGGTGGGCGCCAAATTATTTTGGACAAAAATCACTCAAGGATAATGTATCCAAATCTGTTATGTGAGGATTAGTGCTATGATGATAATAATGAATATGTAAGCGAAATAATGATGAACACAAGGATTTGTTACGAGGAAAAGCCCTTGATCTTGGTCGGATCGCCGGCACAAAAACCCTGGGTGATGACAAATCGTCTATCACCACTTTATTAATCAAAAGTCGGGTTACAATGGTGGAGATTATGATCAGTAATACAATGATTTCTAAGTGTGTGTGTGTATTTCTATTGTATTCGCAGTGGATTGCGTGTCTTTTCCTAGCTGATCATAGCCTCTATATATACATGAAATACAAATAAGTAAACTCCTATTTTTTAGCCACTAATCAAGCCATTCCTTCATTGTAATTGTTTTCTTAATTATCCACGCGGTTTGTTGACTTGATTGTGAGATTATAGGTTGGACATGGTAACTAGCCGTTATACCTGCCAAAAATATCAAGATAACAAAGCAAAATCGTTAATAAATAATAAGTACTGAGGATGATTGATCCTGACAGGGTCTGCAACATATTCTAAGGATAATCGATCCATATTATATGCAGGATAACATATCCACAGTGTCAAATTTCCGTGCACTAACAGATAACACGATATAAATCACTGGTTAACCTTTCAAATTTCCGACTACAGGAAAATTGAGTGTTAAATAAGTTAACTAAGTGAGAGAAAGAAGTAATCGAAAAAGGAGGAAGACTTAGCAGCCATTTTAGAGCGGCTCCCGTTAGTGTGGATCCAAATCCTTTGCATAGGCAAGCTTCTTTGAGTCTTTCCGGAATAGGATTGATCTCCATCCTTTCCCTATACTGTGCCACATGTTCTTCAGGATCAGTGGTCCCGTCATAAGTCTTCATATTCGGAGTCTGGAACCGCTTCGGGATTTCAGCATCACAGATAGGTGGAGCAAATCTGGATAACTTGTGGCTTCCCTCAGGTATCTCGGGGATTGGTCTTATAACCCCGGGAACAATGGATATCATATCCTTGAGCTTCTGCAGCTCCTTGGCCATAGCTTGATTGATACCTGCATCCTGCATGGAACCACGGTTAGCTTCTATGGATAAAGGATCGTACAAGTTACCTCTTTGCTGAGTGAAGGTTAGCAACTCGGATGAGTATCGGGGATAAGAAGAGTCAGCGATAGGAGTTGGTCCTCCAGAGGCTATGGTCTGCATGGGGATTATGTCTCCTTCATGGACTTCGGAGGATCGTTGATGTTGGACTCCTAAGGATCCGTGGTTCTGAAAGAAGAATCCTTGAGGTTGAGAACTGTAGGATCCTTGAGGATACGCCCCAGTTGATCCTGATGGAAGGATGGTTGATCCTTGTCGATAATATGAGGATCCTTGACTTTGCTGACCCATGGATCCTTGATGGAAGTTAGATGACATTGACTGATCTAACGAGAATCCTTGAGCTTGTTGGCCCATGGACCTCTGTTGAAGGATATATGATCCTGGTTGAAATAGCGAGGTCCTTGAGCCTGTTAACCCATGGACCCCTGTTGGAGGATAGATGATCCTTGTCGAAATAGCGAGGATCCTTGAGCCTGTTGACCCATGGACCCCTGTTGGAGGATCCTTGAGCCTGTTGAGCCTGTTGATCCTCTGGTTGGTTTTGTTCTGCTGCTCCATGTATGCTTTAACCTGCGAAAACATAGATGAAACATCATTGTTAGTATTAACCACCGGCGCAGCAGCAGCGGTTTTTGAGCTCTGGAAGACTGGTAGTTGCGTCTTGCTTCCAGCAACAGCAGTCCGTTGTGTTCCCGTGATTGGTGGAGGCATCGGTGGCAAAGTCCTTGATGAGAGAGGAACCGATAACGGCATGGTTGATGAAGCAGAGGTTGATCGAGAAGCCATTGACAGTGATATGGGTATGAAAAAGTTGAGAATAATAGGAATAATATGGATTATAGCACCAATGGCCCCACATGGGCGCCAAATTGTTTTGGACAAAAATCTGCTAAGGATAATGTATCCAAATCTGTTAAGTGAGGTATAGTGCCAACACGATAATATTGAGTGTGTAATCGTAATCTGGATGAACACAATGATTTGATCACGAGGAAAAAAACCCTTAATTACGATAATCGTACTTTGGTCAAAACTTAACAAGGTAATCTTTGATCGATTGACTTCGGTCAAGGATTAACGAGGTAACCTTTGATCGGATAGCACGTGATTATAGTAATCTCCGGCACAAAAAAACCCCTGGACGGTGAAAACTATCCCCGTGATTATATTGATAATAAAAGGTGGTTACAAGTGTTGTGGAGTTGATGATCGAGATTACAAAGTAAACTAGTGATCAGAGAGAGTCAAATGCTTCTGCTCTAGTGTGTGTGATAATACATGTGTCCTTATACTCGATCATAACTCGATTATATAAGAAAATACAAATAACAACATTTCCTAATAATCCGGAAGTCTTCCACTAGCCACTCCCATGACTTTGACCACGTGCCAATAGCCGTTCAGTAACGAATTATGTGGAGGACCAAGTCTAGGAACCGTTGCGCTTATTCAAACATCAATCTTTGTACGTAATCGTCCATTAACAGCTACGTTGAATTAGGATCCTGGATCCATACTCCATCTAGAGAATACTCTGTGAGGATAATTGACGCAAGTACGTCTTAAAGTTGACAAACCTGTCTAACACATCACCATACTAAACGCAATCATTAGTAAACAAATAATACCGAGGATCTTTGACCCTTTATAACTTGATACATATCTCAAGGATAACCTATCCATAAGATAGTTAAAGATCAAGGATCCTCAGCATGGAATTCATGCCCTAACAGTAACCTAGGTCTAATTAGACGTTATGGTACGATTTCTACTTGTCAATTTACATGTATTTGGCTAAGATCTTTGTAGACCCTTTTACTTAAGGATTTAAGATTTTTAAATTATTTTTGCAATGATATTCTATCCTAACTTTTTACTCAAGATTATTTCTTAAAACTTTCAATAAAGCTAAAGCTCTATCAAGCAAACTTTCAAAATAACAAGTAACAAGCAAATAGACAAAAGATGTCGAAGATGTCGTTTATTAAACTTACTTACAGTTTTAACCCGGACTTCACCATTCAAAATATGGAACATCTATCCTGGTTAAACATGTGTTACTAGCTGTTCATGATGTGAAGGGAGAATAAGAGGAGTTGGATATATAGCCAGAAGGGAAGTTCCCAAGGAAACTCTATAGATATTTGATAATTATATCTAGCTTGTCAAATCTCATCTGTTTTTGCAGGAAGTTTGATTTCAAAGGCAAAATGACAACTGTGAACTTATCACAACCGCCATTTTGGGGGAAATTGTTAGGGCACGGAAATTTGACACTGTGGATACGTTATCTTGGCATATTTCTGGATCACTTATCCTTAGAATGTGTTCCAGATTCTGTCAGGATCAAGGATCCTCAGCAATTGGTATTACTAACGATTGTTTCTCACGTGTAGGTTAATATTTGATAGGTATAACGGCTATAGGACTTGGTCTACCTAATATTTCGCTACAAGGCACCTTCAGCACGTGGTCAAATGGCTATAACATGTTTAGTGGGGATAATGGCAGATTTATAGGACTTCTTGTTGTGTCAGAAATAATTGAGTACTGAGGATATGTTATTCTTGAAGACGTGTCTGGATCAATTATCCTTCCGAAGAGTTCCAGAGCTATGTCAGGATCATGGATCCTCGGTATCTGGTGCTGTTAACGATTATTTCTTGTTTGTAGGTTGTTATTTAATAAGTACAACGGCTTCAAGACTCATTCCACCTGATATCTCGCTATGGGACTTGTCAAACACGTGGTCAAAGTCGTGGATGAAGATAGTGGGAAGATGGCGGATTTATAGGACATGTTGTTAGGATATTTTTTGTATTTAATGAGGCTTGATCAGTTAGGGTTAAGATAGAACACATTCTTCACGACCTACACTTCATTCTCTGTAACTTTAGCAGTTAACACACACTTAGTAATCATTGTATTCGCTGATCATAGCTTCCAACCCTTGTAACCCAATTTTCATATTAATAAAGTGGTGATAGACGATTTGTCATCACCCGGGTTTTTTTCCTTTGATCTGAACAAGATCAAGGGGTTTTTCCTCGCAATAAATCACGGTGTTCATATCTTTTTTGTGCATATAATCGTTGTTATCGTTTTAGCACTAAACCTCACATAACAGATTTGGATACATTATCCTTAGCAGATTTTTGTCCAAAACAGTTACCATTTGGATTATTTGCTATTTTAGTAATCCGTGATTGCATATCTCACCCGATTTTGTTGCTTATGAAGGCCATGCAGATGGAATGAGTTATTTTGATTTTGATATAAAGTTGATTTGTGTGTCCCTAATGGTGATAAACTTTATGCCATCGAACTTTAATGCTCCATGTAACAATTGTTGGAATATAATTTGCTATTATTTTGGAGGATATGATGATGACTTTATAAGTTCAATGTGTCTAAAGCTACTATAAGCAGCATACATTCATGTAAGTGGCATCCCTTATAACTACTGTTATGGTGACCCGTTATAAAGCAGCAAAAATGTCAACTGGGTTTTATTTCTTATCTTAAGAAACCTGTTTTGACTCGTTTTAAAAATACAAACGGGTTGATTTGCATTATGTATTATTCTTGACCCAAGCGACGACACCCGTTTTAACATGGCTTTTTTATATATTGGTGAGCAAGGTATGCTAATGATAGAGAGTCTATTAGTACAATGGTTGATTCAGATGATATCTTTCTATATCAATATATTTTTCACAGTTGCACAAGTTGAAAACTCTATATACTTCAGTTTATAGAAGTATTCCCGAAATGTTCTATACTATACATGAACTAATAAGCACCGACTCCACAAACAAGGTAGCAATCCGTCATTAAAATTTTAACATTCCTTAACTTACTAACATTACAATATATCATTAATGAAACTCTCAAAATGGCAACAATATGTATGGCCCGCATTAACGCATGGCAAAATGTACATTGTTCATAGTTCCCAAAAGATATTCACAAGGAAGATGATAACTTTGTCTGCTTCGTCTATGAAGATCATGATTACGTTGAACCCATATTGAAGCATAGATAAAAGCCAAGGTGAAAACCAAATGAAATGATAAAAGACATCCAATCAACAAAAACACAACTCTTTTTTCAGTAGAACAACATTGTAGCAAAATACGTGATGTGATTGTTATGACGCAAAATACGCAAAACACTAAGAAAGGCGTGTCTACATAATATTCTGAAGAATGCACTACCTTCTTGTATAACGCAAAATACATCTAGTTCGAAATTTTGTAAACTGCAATATTATAAAACAACATTAAATGTGCAATATTCCAACACTGTACCTGTGCCCGTTTTGTAGTTGGGTGGAATGCCAAGATTTTCTCGGCTTCACTTCCCTGCGGGTGCTAGGTATGTGAAGGGTTTTGCCTTAACACTATACCCGCACCCGGCTTCATAATTGGGTTTTTCCGGTTTCCGTTCCCTGCGGGTGCTAGGTATGTGAAGGGTTTTGCCTTAACACTGTACCCGCACCCGGCTTCATCGTCGGGTTTTTTTTTCGGTTTCCGTTCCCTGCGGGTGCTAGGTATGTGAAGGGTTTTGCCTTAACACTGTACCCGCACCCGGCTTCATAGTTGGGTATTCTTGGCCTCTGTTCCCTGCGGGTGCTAGGTATGTGAAGGGTTTTGCCTTAACACTGTACCCGCAGCCGACTTACGGTCAACTGGATAGCCAGGGTAAGGGGTTTTTCCCGCTTACTTTTCGAATCTTTTTGAATCTTTGAAATTTGAAAAGTTGGTGAAAGGATAAGAACAGTCGTCGTGCGACGGTTTCTTCTGACTGTGTCAGGACGTGCTGGAAGTTATGGCGACGTGACATTATATGGTCATTCCAGACGCTTTTTACGGCGCGTGGGCGCAATTTTTCGGGCGCGTGGCCGCGAAATTAATGGCACTCGTCCTTTCAACAGCTGTTGCCAGCTTGCCTGGTGCCACATGTCACGGTTTCATTGCACCTTCAATTTCTCTCTCCTCCGCATTAAATTCATCGCATTAATTGCGATCACTATATAAAGGGGAAGGGGGTCCTTTGTAATTCACACCTTCACTTCTTCTCTTCATCTCTAAGGCGATTTCTGGTGAATACTCCCTTATTCAGTTGAGCATTCCTCCGAAATCGTTTCTTCTTCCTCTGCAATATGTCTTCCCATGATGCTGAAGCTGTAGCCGACGATAGGAGTACTGCTGGCGAGTGCCAGTGTGCTCTACCTGTCGATCTGTACCAGTACGTCGTCAGGAAATTCATGCTTGAGTCTATTGAGCCTGAGTTTCCTGAACCTCAGCAGACTGTGTACGATGCCCCCAGCGGCAAGATCGGGGTATATGCTGCATTCTTTGTTTATGGGAACCTTAGGTTCCCATTGACAAAGTTTGTGTACCGTGTCCTGGAGAGGCACGGTGTGCACCTGACCGAGGTGCATCCGATGGCGATTGCCAAGATTCGGCACTTCGAATGGGTGTGCCGAATTCTGGGCATTGAGCCCTATGTGGACCGCCTGATGACCTTCTATACTTGGAGGTGCATCCAGGGGTGGTACACCCTGACAACCCGGATCAAGGGTTTGAAGATTTGCGCGACCGAGCGCAGTCTCTGATCGTGGAAGCGGGAGTTCTTCTACATTTCTGCCCGCGCCATCCCCATTGCCATGAAGTTTAAGAAGGGGCAAGCGCTTCCGAGCCTTCACGCTTCCAACTATCAGGAGGCGGAATGGTTCGCGAAGATATCTCGGGTCCAATCTCCGGTTTACCGGTTTGCGGAGTCCGGGATGGTGATGCTGGGGATGAGCCGGGTATGGAAGGAGGCGTCTCAGGTTCCCATCCTTCTCGAATACGGTTTGAACTCTACTCCTTATGGTATGTCTTGTCTTTCTTGCTGATACGAGTTTGTCTTCTAACTGTTTCATTTCTTTCAGAGGGGAACGATTTGGAGTCGCTCCTGTACCCGCGGGAAGCTGACGGTCCCGCGCGGATGGGTACTCTTGCTCTAGACGAGAACGAGTTGCCCATCCTGGAACAAACGACGGATCGGTTTGTGGAGGTCTATCCGCTGGGCCACGAGATCCTGAGCCACCGGCGGCCAGGTAAGGCGTTATTCTATCCTCAACCCCTCAATGCTGTACCTGCTGCTGGAATTCCTGACATCCCGTCTTCTTCTGAGGAATCCGCAGATGGTCCTCCGTTGGTGCGGAAGAAGAAGGCTGCCGGCGGAAGAGGGAAGGAGAAGACGGCCTCCACAGCCGATCCAGTGATCCTATCTGACACTGAGTCAGATAGTGTAGAGGTGGCGGGGAACCCCGGTGGTGAGAAGACCACTGCTCCGGAGGCTACGACTGTTACCTCCGGAGAACCAATGACGACGACGGTGACCGGCACCAAGAGACCGGCTCCATCGGGTTCGTCCCCGCCCGTCCGTACGTTCAGGCTCAAGAAAACCCGTAAGTACAAACATCCTTCTTATCTTTGTAGATTTGTCACTATAAATTTATTGAAACACTTATCTTCTTGTGCAGGCGTGGATGTTGACGCATTCCAGGGTGGAGCGCAGAGGAGTACCCCTCCGCCGATGACGGTAGGCTCGGTCAGCCTACCTGAGGCGACGACCCAGGCGCCTGCGCCTGCTTCCGCTGGATCAGTTGCTCACTCCTTTGAGCCAACTGTTTCAGCTGAGATGACGTCACCGCCGGCGGTGAGTGCGATTTTTACAGCATCTTTCACCGAGCCGGCGGTTACAATTGCTGCGGATTCCGCGGCGGCGACCACGGCGGCCACTACTATGCCTCCGCCACCGGCAACGACGGCCGTCCCATCAGGTACGCGCGGGGCTTCTCGCCAATCTTTGTCACCTTCCCATCTGCCCGACCTTTTGGATGGATTTCCCTTAGGTTCAGGCGATGGGTTTGGTGGCTATCGGCCTGTGATCGACCCTACAGGTGCGTAGGGTTCTTTTGGCCTTTCTTATATATCTCATCTTTTTCCTAACTGCTTTGTTTCTTTTGCAGTGTCGGATTCCAATGAAGTCTATGTTCCGCGATGGAACATCCGCCGAGGAACAACCCTTCGTACCCCTGTGGAGTGCGTGGAATGGGCTCACCACGCTGCTCCCCATGGTGCGTTGGGGGAAGCCATGGCTAGCTACCAGGAGGGTAGGCTAACCAATGAGCTTCGGGTTCTCCAGGCCCGGATGCAGCCGCGCGTCGAGCTGCTTTGTCGTGAAAACGACAAGTTGAAAGCAGCTCGCGCCAAGGAAGTATCTCAAATTCGGGCTCTTCGGGAGGAGAACCAACAGTTGGCCGCAGCTGCTGCGGAGAAGGAGAAGGCCTTCAAGGCCCTCGAGGTTGAGGTTCAAGCGCGACTCGAGGCCCGCTCCAAGGCTGCCCAAGCTGTTAACGAACAGCTTCGGCTGGCTAAGGAGACTGCGAGGAACGCAACCGAGAGGGCCACCAAGGCTGAAGCCGTTGCTGAGCCTTTACGCGTGGAGAACGAGGAGCTCAAGGCCAAATTAGAGGCTCTCCAGCGTGCTCATGATACCTTGGCGATGGAAGATGCCAAGAAGCTCCAAGAGATCCTGGACCAGAGGGGCGTGCTTGACCACACCGAGCGGAAGCTTAAGGGCGTTGAAGAGGCTGCTGCAAAGGAAGTGCTACTTGCCAACCTTAACAAAAGCGAAGCCGAACGCGCCCGCACCCAAGCTCAAGCCGCCCTCCAAGAAGCTCTGGTTGCCAAGGAATGGCTTCTTCGAGAAGCGTTGTCTCAGGTATGTTTAGCTTTACGTCTTCACGCTTTCCTTTGTACATGGAAAAGGTGTTTGACACTTGTATTTTCTTTGTAGGTTGTGCATCGGGTCTTCTCAGAGACTACTTACGATGATGCCATGAGCGCAGCCCTCAACGCTTCTCATGAGGATGGGGAAAAGGCCGGCTTCCTGCTTGGTCTAGGGTTCGTTGAGAAAGGCTTCCCGCCTTCCAACTTCCCTTTGTTCGATGTAGACACCGAAGCTGCATATGACCAAGCGGTGAACCAATATGCCGCCTTCCCGCATCCGGTGGTGGAGAAGGTGAACGAAGTCGCTGCCGCTGATGATGGACTTGCTATCCTCAGAGCTTTTCTTGAACCGCCACGCTCTACTGATGGGGCGGGTCCAAGTGGAAGTGGTCCTGAAGCTTGATTCTGAAGATCCCTTCCCGCTGCTAGGATAGACTAGATTTTGTGTTCTTGTAGGCTGGTAGTTACCCGGCCATTCTTGTAATATATCTTTTGTGAAATACAAATCTTTTTGTGGATAAGACTGTTATTTCCTTTGGGTTCATTGCTTTATAAACCTTATATGACTTGCATACTTAGTTTAAATTAGCGATTTCCCAAGTGTTTAGAATAAGTTAACCTTGAATGTGGTTGACAGTAGGTTGAAGTTTTGCTTCCCCCTTTGTGAGTGTGCGGATAGGACCGGCACTTGCACTTGGTAGGATGGCTAAACTCTTCCCTTTTAACTGTCCTGCGTGACGGTCTTGTCATTTTCTGGGTTTATGCGGGTTTTGCCGCCTTCCCCATGCAACGATTCTTCACTTGATGCGGTGAATACCGGCATTAGTGTTCAAATCGACCGTTCAACGCGTGGTTGTTAATAGGTTAGTGTTCAGCTTCCTCTACCAGGATTCATGCGGATATACCGGCACTTTCACATAGTGGGATGGCTGAACCTTTCCCCTTTAACTGACCTGTGTGAAGGTTCTGTCGTTTTTTGGGTTTATGCGGGTTTTGCCGCCTTCCCCACGCAATGACTCTTCTTGATGCGATGACTACCGGCATTAGTGTTCGAATCGACCGTTCAACGCGTGGTTGTTAATAGGTTAGTGTTCAGCTTCCTCTACCAGGATTCATGCGGATATACCGGCACTTTCACATAGTGGGATGGCTGAACCTTTCCCCTTTAACTGACCTGCGTGAAGGTTTGATGCTTTTGGGTTTGTGCGGGTTTTGCCGCCTTCCCTGCGCAACGATTCTTCACTTGATGCGGCGGAAACCGGCATCTCCATGTGCAAAGTTCATAAAATATAAATGTAAAATCATCAGCTTCAATTTGAAGGAGAATCGTTTCCATTAGAAGTGGCTCTAGGCCTTTTCTTTACAAATTTGGAATTGATCTACATACAAACTGTGTAATTGAGCTCCCATTAGGCGTGGCTTGGATGGGAGCACCATCGAGCCGACATGTATCTTGTTCGGGATCTCGTTGTTTACGTAGTATGTAGTCTCCGTTGAAGCTGCGATTTTTATTCGTGCGTTTCCCCAGCTGGGGTTCACGCATCAGCCTGCTCGACGCTCACTTCGCCACAAGGTGCGCGAGTGTCCCATCCTTGACAAATGCTTCGACCAAGTCCTTTACGTCTAAGCATTCTTCAGTGTTGTGGCCTTTGGTTTTGTGAAAATCACAATACTTTCTCCGATCAGCGTTGTGGCGATGCCGGATAAACGGAGCCTTTGGCCACGGGAGCTCCTCCGTGGCGAATATCTCGGTCACACTCTTTGTGAGTGGCGTCCACCTGGAGTTCTTCTCCGGTTTCATGTTATCTCTTCCGCCCAACCGATGTTGGAAACCGGACGGGGTGTCAAAGTTTACCCTTGACTGCCAAATACCCAGCTTCCGCTTTTTGTTTAATCGGGCGGTAAGGACGTTGTTTTCCCTCGTCTTCTGGGTGTAGAGGTTCGTGCTCTGTGGAAGATCTCTACCCAGTTGCCTCTCGGTTTCCGCAAAGCGTTTAGCTGCGGTCATGATGGCATCCCATGTGGATGGCATGCCATCTTTGCCCGTCAGGGTGCGGATGAGTTCCGGGTCGTTTGCGCCCTGGATGAAAGCGGCGCGAACGAGATCTTCGCTAACGTTGCCCAGGCTTAGCTTCTTCGAGTTGAAGCGAGTGATGAAGTCAGGCAAAGATTCTTCCTCCTCTCGGACGCACTTGAGGATTGTCCACTGCTCCTCAGTGTACTTTCTTTGCTGACTAAAGTGTTGGCTGAACTTCTGTTGGAAGTCTGCCCAATCGTAGATGTGGTGGACCGGCAGACGGTCGAACCACGCTCTAGCTGCCCCGACCAGCGTCATTTGGAACATATAACACCACGTGGGTTCCGTCCAGTTACTGACGGTCGCCCCGGCGATGAATCTGTTCAAGTGATCGTCAGGGTCAGAAATACCATCGTACGTGCCTATGTTGGACATTTGTTTGGCACTTCTTGGGGAGATTGCTTCCGCAATGTCCCTTGCGAATTTGGACGTTCCTGCCCTTGCCGCAGTTGGCGTGAATGTTTTGGAGAAGTCACGTGGGCTGTTGCCCACGTTTATTGGACTGAATGCTTCTCCAAAACGCCTTCTCGGTTGGGAATCCGTTTCTTTACGCTTCCCTTTCGCCCTATGACGAGGGTTCGCGTCTTCCTCGGATTCCTCCGAATCATCGTCGTATTCGAATTCTTCCACTTGTTGGAGTGAACGTAAACGTTCATCCAACTCAGCTTGAAACTCTCTTTGACGTGCTTCGGCCCATGCTTTAACCTCATCGAGTGTTTGGCAGGGGAGCCCCGTCTGTTGATTTTCTAACTGGGTATCGGTGAATCCCAGTGTCTGATTATTTACTCCACTTGCCCCGGCTTGGGTAGCAGGGGTAGTGTTCGTAAAGTTTGTGTACTCGGCATTCCCCCTTATAGCTGGGGTTGTAGTTACCGGAGTCTCTTGGTTACTCGGTTTCGGGACCGGAGTATCCTTAACCATCTTTCCAGAAGTTTTGAAAAAACTGGAGAAAAATAAAGTTCTAGCTTTATGCACGGATGGCGCCAATGAAGAAACACCAGTCGAACCCCGACAGATTACGAGTAACCTGAGGGTTAGATAGACGTTTCCCACGAGGGGTTAATTCCGGCAAGATGGTTCTTCCGATAACCTGCAAAACAGACACCGTGAGCTCGTCACTAAGAAAGGGGGGGGGGGGGTTCCTCCTTGTGACCACCCTCCGGCGTGGGAATCAGTCTATATTACTCTTTGAATATAAAAGTATATTATTAATACTAGAGCAGTTATCAGGTAAATTATACAAGATATTAGATGATGAAATGATAATACCATTTGATGTCTTTTATAGCCGAAGGTGGGTTTCCAAGGAGGTTTAGCCGGCCTACTACTCTGCCAACTGTGGCCTACGCACGTGCTCTGCTGGTAATTGGTGGATAGGCAGCGGCTGACAGTGACCAGGCGTGCTGTTCACTTTTCCTTTTCCACCAACTACAGGCTAGGCACGTGGTATGGCAGGAGTTGGTGAGCAGGCGGCGGCTATTAGTCACAGTGCTGTGGCGTGTTGTCTGCCATGCTGCTGTCAGTGAGCTGTCGTATCGTTGGTCAGATCTTTTGTCCATACCTCGTCAGGTATCACACAAAAGATCCTCCATTATTATACGGACTGGCTCATTTAGGCGGGAGTTTTCCCCCTCCCGCCTTTATGCGGGAATGTTCCCGGCTTTGCTCATTCCTTCTTCAGGTGACTACTGAATTATTACGAGTCTGAGCCTTATGCGTGTAGCCATGCTGCGCGGGTGGCCAGTGCCTAATGGCGGGTATCCGCATCTGCGGGAACAGGCGGATACTTGGAAACCATAGGGAGGCATTTCCTGCGGGACCAGCTTGCGTACCGCATGTGAGGTCGTCACAACTCTGAGCGTGGTGGGTCCTGCGGGTTTGGTAGGTCGCGGCGCAGATGTCCCTATGGTGAAGTCTGCGGGTTCAACTGCGCAGACGTCCGTTTAAGGAGTCTTGCGTGTTCAACTGCGCAGACGTCTCCTTTTAAGGAAGTCTTGCGGGTCCTAACCACCTCTGCTGGGACCTACCTCTTCAATCAATATTGAGAAGTTTCAATTGACTCTCGATCATCAAGATCTAAGCCTCGAATATGGCTTCGTTGCGGGGGGTCGAAATACTAGTTATTATTAAGAAGCAAGTAACAATTTTTCTTTTACCACCACAAGTTTGTTTTTAAAACTTTTGCTATAAAAGCTTTACACTTTTATTTCTGACATAAGAATTTTAGACTTAAAACATTTTGTTATTTGGACTCATCACAAATTTGTTCCTCTTTCCCCCTCCAAAGTTTTACACTTTTTTACTTTGTCACAAGACTTTTACATTATTACAAATAGCCCATAACTTTTAGTCTTTCAACTTTGACTTAAAAGTTTTATACTTTTTCAAGTTGGTCACAAAAAAACCTTTTCACTTTTAACCTTAACACTATTCTGCTTTCAACTTTGCTAAAACATTTTTTTATGGTACCGTAATGAACTCAACCAATATTGACAAAGCAACTACGTAGAGAGAGTTTAGATCCTTTTGGATTGCAGGCAATGTAAAAGTCGAAGATATTAGGGTTCCTTCGCAAATCAAGTTCGAGATGCAGCAATACACGATCTTTCTAACTTATCATCAAACACCAAGTTCCCGTAAAGATACATAAGGTTAAAAGTCAAGCTTGGTGTCACATGACTTCTCACTGGATCGCATGACACAATTAGAACGTGCCATGTTAACAATCTTTTTGTTTTAACCTTTTTCATGTTATTTTTTAATGTTTATGCTTACTAATTTATGTTTACGATTTGGTGTTGATACCGCTGATACCAACCTAATGAGCATTGGCTCATCGCCACAATGTGAGGGGTTTGTTCTTTGATAGTTCCCCACGTCTTTAAGGTTTCAAATATGGTGTATTTGGGTGTTGACGAATTTAGTTTTTGTTCAGTTACGGTGTTCTAACCCAATACCAACCAAATGTGTGTATGTTTGCCGCCGCAACGTGTGTCCTTTTTAAATATGTTCATTTATTGTATTTGGGTGTTGATGAGTTTGTTGCTTAGTTCAGTTTCGATGGCGTAACCCGATATCGATCAAATTTGCGTTGACTAGCAGCCGCAACACGCGGGCTTTACCAACTGATTACACATCGTTTTAAAAAATATGTTTATTTTATCACAAGCTAAACTAGTCTTCTTTTTTTTTGGTTTATTGTCGTTACTGTTATGAACCTAACAAATATTGCCTAAATTTGCGTCTCTACACCGCCGCTACCCGGCAGGCCCGCTACTTAGCTGTAATAAAATCACAAGTCCTAGCGGACTTCATGACAGAAGTACCCGTAGCAAAAAGAGATTCGAACCAGATTCATGACAGAAGTACCCGCCGTTACCGGACAGACCGCATGACGCAATTAGAACGTGCCATGTTAACAATCTTTTTGTTTTAACCTTTTTCATGTTATTTTTTAATGTTTATTCTTACTCATTTATGTTTACGATTTGGTGTTGATACCGCTGATACCAACCTAATGAGCGTTGGCTCATCGCCACAATGTGCGGGGTTTGTTCTTTGATGGTTCCCCACTGTCTTTAAGGTTTCAAATATGGTGTATTTGGGTGTTGACGAATTTAGTTTTTGTTCAGTTACGGTGTTCTAACCCAATACCAACCAAATGTGTGTATGTTTGCCGCCGCAACGTGTGTCCTTTTTAAATATGTTCATTTATTGTATTTGGGTGTTGATGAGTTTGTTGCTTAGTTCAGTTTCGATGGCGTAACCCGATATCGATCAAATTTGCGTTGACTAGCAGCCGCAACACGCGGGCTTTACCAACTGATTACACATCATTTTAAAAAATATGTTTATTTTATCACAAGCTAAACTAGTCATCTTTTTTTTTTGGTTTATTGCCGTTACTGTTATGAACCTAACAAATATTGCCTAAATTTGCGTCTCTACACCGCCGCTACCCGACAGGCCTGCTACCTAGCTGTAATAAAATCACAAGTCCTAGCGGACTTCATGACAGAAGTACTCGTAGCAAAAAGAGATTCGAACCAAAGCAAAAAAGACAGGTAGACAGGTGTCAGTGCATCGGTCTTGTTTACAAACGGGGCTTCCAACAAAGAAGGTCCGGGAGTGGTCTGGTCCTAACTAATCCAATGTTTTGGAATTAAAAAAATGCCCTCCCCTTGATTTACTGGGCACAAACAACGAGGCAGGTTATGAAACATTTTTGGCAGGGTTGAGGATAGCGAAGGAAATGAAGGTGGCACAACTGCAGGTGTATGTTGGCACTTGGCTCTATGCTGATTGCAAACCAAATAACGAGCAACATGAGTAAAAGGAACTAACCATGAAGAGATACAACAAAAAACAAAAGAGTTCATGTAAGAAGGTATTAGTAAATGTCTTGAAGTATGCTTCGAACAAGGAGCTCAGCGTGCAATATGTGATAAGGCTATGCGTAGTGGAGGGGCTACAAATTGGGGCGTTTTTTGTCGTGTGGCGCCCAGTCAGTAAGGGGTGAGAATTTATTTTTAGGGTGTAATGATGTAGGGGCTACAAATATATATATATATATATATGTATGTATATATATATACATATATATATATATGTATATATATCCCACACACATATTAACACATATATATATACATATATATATATATATACTAATTAGTACCCGCGCGATGCTGCGGGGCAAAAATATGCAACGCGATACTCATATATGTTGTATCCGTCGAATGACGTGTTATTCGAAACAAATTTGTAAAAAAAATTAAAATCGTATTCTATTCACAAATTCAAATATATATATATATATATATATATATATATATATATATATATCAAATAAAGCAATTCAGATAAGTTTAATCGAATTTAATCGATTTAGTGTTTATTGGACTTTAAAAACATTATGGAAAAAAATATTACCAAGAGAAAAACATCATAAACTATCATTTACATGAACTTAAAATACATTACATAGTCCAAATTTTTTAACCCAACAATATTACACAACCAAAGAGAGTGAAAGATGAAACAATATAATCTCCACCAATCATAACAGTGCATTCCTGTCCATGTATTGAGTGTGCATATCTATTTATAATTTTGTTATTTTTCACTACATAGCCTACATATGAGAATGTATTGTTGCTTTTTCACCCAAAAAAATGAATAAATATATATACAAACTTTTACATAATACAATGTTTATGTTTTATGGTCACCAATATAATTTGCAAGTTGACTATTAATCAAATCTAATGGTAATTTGCATATGAGGTGCAAATTTGACTATTAATCAACATATAACAATCAACACTTTGATCAAATCCATGAAGGATCGAACTCTAATTTTGGCTTTGCAATCTCTGTGTACCATTAATTGACCTTGGATATGAATCTGCAACATTATTAATCTAAAGTGATTAAAAATCCCATAACGTACCTGATATGCAATCTGGAATATTTAAAACTAAAATGACCAAATCTGCAGATTTTAATGTGTAAAAGTTGTTTAAAGCCCAAAAGCCAAATGTGCCTAGCATAAATAACAAAATGATGTCGATACATGAAGATATATAAAACAAAATATCATTGAATCTTCTACTATTGAAAAAAAATGAAAAAAGATAAGAATAAATCTAAAATAGCTTTTCTAAACTCAAAGATATAGATATATATGTATATATATATAATATTTAGCTTCAGAATTTTATGTGCCTATTGCAAGCTAAATTTATAACCTCATAGTCAACTCCTTGGATGTAAGCATAACTCAGGTCAACCGAAGAGAAAGATAGCCCGGTTACCTGAAAACAAAAATTGATAAATTGTCAAGTCAACCGAAGAGAAAGAAAGCGCAATTATCTGAAAAACAAAATTGTTAAATTATCTTTAAAAATTAAATTATTTATAATGATCATTATAAATGAACAAGTTGACGTTGTATTTCAATTAGTTAACCCATCTTGATACACTTGAACATCTACAATAAAAATTTGATAAAAAAAACGTGAAAATTTTATAAAATACACACACACACCTCCAAGGATCATAAACGGTCATAGTAAACAAGCTGAGCCCGAGGCAGGATCACAAATAATATGCATTTGATAAGTCAGTTCTACATGACCAACCAATTCGTTTTATACAAAAAATGGTTGTTTAGAAACATCTTTTGGTTTGTAAACTGGATACATGCTAAATTGTAGATTTTATAAAATGATTTTAGGCTAATGTGGTTGTTCTTATCGCATGGGCAGTTTTGAAACATGTATTGGTTAGTATATTCTAGCAACGTTTATGTAGACTCTAACGTGATTTTGACCAGTTCACCGACAGATGGGTCGATTCGGGCTGAGCTTATATCAAACGGCTCAAACATGTTTATATCTAATGGCTCTTGTTTTCAGTTACCATCTAGGCTCATATTTTACGGGCCCTTAAAAACGCATTGATCTAAAATAATAAACTTGGGCATAACTTATTAATTGATTATTATATATTTGAGCAAAAATATTTGATTACACAAATTTTTAAACTCTTATAAAATAAAAAAAGAAAACTTGTACATTCGGTTTAGCTTTTTTTTAATTACATGCAAACTGAAACCGAACCAAAAATTCAGCTTTTAAAAAATAACGTAAAATAAATTCGTCGATTTTGTTTAGGTTCTAAATTAATCAGTTTTTCCGTTATGGGTCGGTTTTTTTATAGTTTCATGCACCGAGACTGAGGGTATTGTAGATGGTAAAATGAGAAGATGAGGCAGGCTGATTAATGGTCAAAACAGGTTGACATCTAGGTTAGATTTGATCTGACTATTTTTGTCCATTTTGTTTAATTTATAATTTATAATAAACTTACCAACCCTTTGGATGGTGATGTATGTTCTGAAGATATATGTCTCGAGTAATCACTATGCAATCACTATGCAAACTGGTACGCTTGGCTAATGCGTCAACGGTGCCTGAGAATCTATCTCTAGCCTTTGGTCTCACTAAAACAAATAAAATATTATACATTATCATAAAAATGTCAGATAAGCTCATAAAAAACACAGTTGAATGTTGCCAAATAAAACTGTTTTGCTGCATAAAACTGCTGTCAAAATTGTGGTTTTTTTTAACTTTTGTTGCATTTTTAGTGCTGTCAAATGTGCAGTTTCATTGTGTTTTTAGTACTGTCAAGAGTGCAGCTAGGTTGGATTTTTAGCATTGTTTAAATTGCAGATTCGCCGCAGTTTTTAGTGTTGTTAAAGTGCAATTTTTTATGTATTTAACTTCTGTCAAAATCATAGTTTTTGCTGCATTTTATTTCTTTCAAAAAAAGCAGTTTTTCTGCATTTTTGTTGTCAAAATACAGATTTTATTGTATTTTGTGGATGTCAAAAGGATAGTATTTTGAAGCAAATCATGTTCTAAATTTTATGGTATAACGGATAGTATTTTGAAGCAAATCATGTTCTAAACAAAGTGAAGTACCAAGTTTTTGTTGGGGTTTCCTTTAGCTACAACTTCTCTTTCACTGAAACAAACACAATAAAAAATAAATTGACAAAGCTTTCTTAGAAGTAAAGAAAACTGAATAATAAAAGTAGGCTTCCCATTTATAAGTTTCCACCTATAAAATAAGCCATAATAAGGCCGAGCTCGGGCCTTGCTTTGGCTCATTTAAATACTGCAACAAGCTTGAGCCAAGCTTAAGCTAGTTTAAGACTTTTCTCAACATATAAAATAATAAACAATGAGTATAAACTACTTAATAAGGAAAAAACAAGCTGAGCCTAAGCTTGAATAAACGACTCATGAGCCTAGCTCGAGCCTAATTAAGCTTAGGCTTGGTTTGGGTTGGGTCGTTCAATAAGTCCTTTTGATGATGCAAAAATAGATCCATGCTTTGTTAATTCAGTCATAAGTTTTTACAAATTCACCTTTAAAAGGGATAAGTAAAAAAAAAGGAAATGTTTTCCTTTTATAAGTATTGTTATAAAATTCAATGTAGTTAGTAGCTCCAGAGATTTGAAATCTTTGTTCAATAGAGACAGAGAGTACTGTTTTCCTTTGTTGTTTGATGTTTAGCTTAACCATATTTTCAAGATTCAAAAAATGGCAGTTTTATTAAGCAAAGATTTGAACTTTACAAACCCCGTAATTAAGGATTCAGTTAGGCATAATCCAGAATACTTACACATGCCTCATAGGCGGTTGCAACATCAGCCTGCTGCATCGACCAAACACCTTGGAGTTTTCTTAAAAGACTACATGAAACCAGTTTTAGGTAGAATGAAGGATAAGCATTAAGAAAATAACTACGATTAACTAATTAAGAACTAATAAGACAAAATCGTGCTTCACTTGACACTACTACAAATTATTTTACTTTTAGCAAGTTTGCGTTTATGTTCGTTTGTGTTCGCTTATGTTCGGGAATCATTTGTTTGAAATACTAATAAATGAACATATACGAACACGAAAAGTTCATTTTCTTGATGAACAAACATCAATAAGAAAATTTGTTGAATTAAGGGTCGTGTTCGTTCATTTATTCAGTAGCTATAAACCAAACAAACACGAACAAGCCCCATTCGTGTTCATTCGGTTCATTTAAATAAATGTATGTTAAAGAACAAGAACAGTGAGTCATCAAATTACCCTTTAGCCCTCAGCCTTTCAGTAATGGAATCATGCTATCTCAGCTCAGCTCGGTTTTTAAAAGAACCAAGCCCAAACCCACCCCGACTCAGCTCGTTTACAACGTTGGCTCAACTTGAGAGTAGCAAACTCAAAACTTTATTGCAACCTAATTAAACATATAACATATTATAGTCAACATAAACGCAACACATAGGCAAACCTCTAAATTAGTCAACGTAAATGAATTAAAAAAATACACTTGAACATCAATGACCAATGGTTGTAGTAAGAGAATTGGTTAAACTATAAATAAATAAATAAATAAATAAATAAATATTATTATAAATGAGTCGCACTCAAGCTCAAGCTTGAAAACTACTCATGACTCATGAGCAAACGCTCGAGCTTTAAAAGAGATCCTAAAATATGCAGAGCTCTCCCTAGTTAAACGAACCGACATCGAGCTTAGCGATTGAATCTGGAGCTTTGTTGTGGTAATGACAGATCTTATAAAATTTTATAAACATAAGGCTTATCCATGGATCCGACCCATTTAGCTAAAAGTGTTTTGCAGGTTCTACCCAAAATTGACCAAACCCATTTAAACTAAACCCAATCCTACAAATTTCGTGTTTAGTTCGAGATAAGTAAAATGATATTACCTTTTCTCTAACTGAAAAAGGATGTGCAATAGTTCAAAGGAAAACAAACCTACAATACAATTTTACAAATTTCTTTTTATTTTTTTGAAAGAAAAGTGAGCTGTAATATTTTTGTTTTTCTAAAAAGTATAAATTTAATCCTAGATCACATATTATGATTATTAGAGCATAACTACCTGGAGGTTGCATCCATGCTCCTAAAGTGTACAACATTTCCATATTTATAGCAAGATCCTGAACAAGAATGTATCATATAGTTAAAAAACAAGAAGTTAAAACCCATGCTCGACACGTAAGTTACACAAATTTTACATTTAAACATATATGCATCAAACAAAAATTAGTAAAACAAGTAAATATATAATAAGGGCTAATATATTCTTACCCGGAATTAGTAAATAAACATATGCTTCTAGTAGCTTGTGCTCTTCGTTCCTTAAGAAAAATATGAAAAATATTTCATATTCAAACAGCATAACTTAATATCTCTATTGGAGATTTATACTCTTGCGGGTACCTTACTGCATTCAGAAATTTTAAACCATCTTGACCGGATCTATGTTAGGAACTTAGGATTCTGTTGCATCCATCCCTTATGTTGAAAATATGAAGCTGAAAATACATAAATTTATTCCTTAATGAAATATAAACTGGTATAGAAAACAAAACACAAAACCCCAAATTCAAACACTAACATAATTCACAAATCTAATAGAAAAATCACAGATCTAGACCGTCTCTGGTGTGTAACACTTGAGTTTGTATAAAAAATATTAATTTCGGCATCTTCATCTAATCTTAAGGCTATGATGTCAGAGATTGAAGGTTTCAAAGGTAGAGAAAGAGATCATAGAAAGATAGGCCTGTTTTTCCGGCCACTCACAGCCGTTTCGATCTAGACAATATATGTAACTCATTTCAGGAATGAATGATGATGGGAATTCAGATGGTGAGATGAGATGCTAGTGAAAGAGTTTAAACATTGGGCGGGATTTCAAAAAACAAATCTCACGCATACAAAGCAGCTTGTATGCGTCATTTGTACACTCTTAATTTTAAGAGTTTTTATTAGATGACTATATGCATTTTAATACGGTATAGATATAGATATATCACACACACATACAAAATAAAATAATAATAAATGAAACAATGAAGCAGCGACACAGAACATCGCCCCTCCCCCATTTCGCCCCAATTTCACCCCTTTGTAGCCCAGGGGGCGGTGTTCTTGGCTTAAAACCTCCATTATCGCCCCATTTATTCGCCCATTACATATGGCCTAACAAAGAAGGAACCAAGTTGGATAACTCCAACAATGGAGTTCCCAAAATAACGAAAGTTTTGGAGGACGAAAAAGAAGTGGAGACTGAAGATAAAAAGATAAAAGTCATATCCCTCACCCCTCCTCAGGTGTGTTGTCTCATAACTAAGCAACTACATGACAAAGAGAAGTACAGGCATACGATGTTAGGTCATCGGTCGATAGCAACCAAATTGATGAACTGAGGTTATTACTTGGCCATAATGCATCGTGTCACCGCCAAAAATATAACAAGTGCAAAGGATGTCAGCTGAATGTACCAGAAAGGTGAAGCCCAAAGCATGGTGTCGTAACAATCACATCAGGTTGGTTATTCCACAAGTAAGACGAATTTCGTTTAGGTAAATATAAAATATGTAACTGATCATCTTAGAAATATTGGTAAAATTTCTTCCGATACACTAATTCGTAAAATACATTTATTCGTTATTACCTATTAGGTTATTAGTGACCAATAGTGCTGCCATATTGGAATTAACCATTATGGTAATGTTTCATATGCAAGAATAAGAGGTAAAATGGAATGAGTTATGTGAGCGAATGATAAAAAATGTATCAGGTTAGTTAATGAAATGCAATCATTTATTCCCTAGTTCATTATATCCCTCTAAAACACTCTAAATTCATTTCAACCACTTTTTATTTTTATTTTATTATGTTATTTTTACATCCCATTTCCTCTTTCAACCTACATCACCTTACCACATTCCATCACCCACCATTGCCCACCATTGCTACCTTTTGCGCCATCATTAACCACTGTCATCACACACCACTATTATCCACAATTACCACTCTGCAACCCGCCACCGATTCCAACCATCACCCCCGGCTATCGCCACCACGACTAAAACATCCTACCACCACCAACCACCATTAAGTATCGTCTGTCACCCACCACTGTTGCCCACCAATGCCACCAACCAATGCCAACTACCATAACCACCGCCAGCCACCATCACCGCCCACCATCGCCACCGCCACCCACCACCACAAGCCACGACTACCACACCCATTGCCACCACCATCACCGCTACTCACTACCATATTATTTATTTATTTATTTGTCTTTCCTACCTAAAAATAACACAACGTAATTATTCATTCCTCTCCCATATTGTAGACAAATATATAAATGGAATGACAATGATCTATTTAATTCTTTTGTTTATTCCAATTTCTTGTCCATTCATTTATCTCATTTCAAACAGACAGGATATCAATGTATCATAACTATAAACTATTGCCCACTGAATTGGAATTTGGAAGCGAATTATTGAGGTTTTTTATGTAAATTGATTTTCAGTTGATTAGTGATTGGTGATTAGATTATTTTGATTTATTTATTTATTATTCATCTATTGCTTGATTCACTCTATTATAAATTGTTAATATTAACTTGCTATTGAAACCGTGTTCGGTCAAAAGCGTCCTTTTCAATGAAAAAAAAAATAAAAATACAATATGATGAGAATTCAAGTAGCAGATAAATATTATTTTCTTTAAATGAGAATTTTAACCTAAAATGTCTTTTTTTATGTTGATCAAACGAGTGCCTCTATTAAAATAAGATTCAAATAATACAATGAGTGTGAAAAGTATTTGATTTTTATAAGTTGAAGAATATCGAAGACAAAGATCTTAAGTCGTATTGTAGTCTTTTTGACTCTACACTAAGTATTGTGAATGATTGGATACTGTTTGCTAATGAACTTTTTATAGAGTTAAAGTTATCTGACACATTATGTTTAACAGAACCATGAAATTGTTGAGAGTATTTTTTGTCAATGAGAAAGCCTAACAAATATTACTCTACATAGGTTTTATTATTATTATTAATAAAAGAAAAAGAAAAAAACAATTAAAGTATGTATTTCTTATACTTTGTCGTGTTACACAAGACCAAAAACAAAATTAGTAATTTGGTTTTGGGCATGTGATCACAAGATGATTTACAGTGGGCTTTGGAGTTTACGTGGGCTCCAAGACGATAAAACAATTTAAAAAGGGTTGTGCATATTGGACGTCATACATGAAGAAAAGGTGCGAACAACATTTGGAGTTTTTTTCTGTTGATTCCTCTTTGGCTGATAATTATAGATAGAGACTAAGTAAAGTTTTAGTGCTCTATTTTTGGTGTTTTGTGATGATAAGAGAAGTTCCAGAGATCGGGTATTTTCTCGTTGGTGTTACCTCTTACTCGTTTGTTTTATTCCATATACTTGATATTAGTTTGTACCATGTATAAGATGATTTGTGTATGCCTGTAGTTTTACCTAGAGAAGACTTTGTATTGCTATTATGCGTGATAGTGGATTTTAAGCGGCTCTAGTAGTCCCGTGGTTTTTACTCTCGCCTTGAGAGGTTTTCCACGCTAAAATTATTGTGTCCTATTTACTTTTCGAATACCCTCTTTGTTTGCATCCTCATTGGTTCATTCGGGTCGGGAAAAAGTTTAGGCAAACGAAGATTAATTCAGCAATTTTCGTTTACCATTCGTGGCTAGGTTGTCGTTTTCCCCAATAGAGTGGTATCAGAGCTTCAACTCTTGTTCTTGGGTTAAGGATTGTTTGAAAGATGGAACTTAATACAGGTAGGATGGTGAATTTGAATGGTTCTAATTATCATGTTTGGAAATGCAAGATGGAAGACCTTCTTTATGTGAAGGATTATTATTTGCCTGGTTTTAGTACCGATAAACCGGAAGAAAAAACTGTCGAAGAGTGGATATTTTGCATAGAAAGGTTTGTGGGTATATTTGACAATGGATTGATGATAATGTTTTGAACCATATTAGCCGGGAGAGCCATGCTCGTACTTTATGGACCAAGCTTGAAGAGTTGTATGCTCGGAAAAACAGGGAACAATAAGTTGTTCTTGATTAAACAGTTGATAAACTTGAAATACCATGATGGAAATCCCGTTACTGATCATCTGAATGTTTTTCATGGTGTTATTAATCAGCTTGAAGGTATGGGTAGTAAGTTTGAAGACGAGATACAAGGTTTATGGCTTTTTGGTACGTTATCGGATTCTTGTGAGACTTTTAGGACATCGTTGTCCAACTCTGCAGCTAACGGTATTATTACTATGGAATTGGCTAAAGGTAGTATTATAAATGAAGAGATGCCAAGAAAGTCATAAGGTTTCTCTTCACATTCAGATGTCATGGTTACCGAAAGTAGGGGATAAGTCACAATAGAGGTCCGAGTAATAGAGCAAAGCACCGCAGTAAGTCTAAAGGGAAGTCTAATGATTTTGAATGCTATCATTGTGGTAGAAAATGGCACATAATAAAATATTGCAGACAGCTGAGAAAGGAGAACAAGAAGGCTAATTACAACAATAAAAAGAATAATCACACAAAAAATGACGGTGATGGAGTTACTTCTGAAACTAACACTGTCACCGAAGAGTTTCATATTTGCTATGATTATGATAGAGTGAACATTGCACTTGATGATTCGAGTTGGGTTGTTGACAATGATGCTACTTGACATGTGACATCACAAAGGGATTTTTATTCATCTTATACTCCTGGTGATTTTGGGAATGTCAAGATGTGTAATAATGGGCTATCAAAGATCGTTGGTGTTGGGGATGTTTGCTTGAAGTTTGATACCGGGATAGATTTGGTTTTACACAATGTAAAACATGTACCAGATATTAGACTTAATTTGATCTCCCACGCACATTAGATGATGATGAATTTCACAGTACCTTTAGTGGTGGAATTTGGAAACTCACTCGTGGTTCATTGATAGTGACAAGAGGTAAAAGAACTTATACATGGCTCATCCAAAGATTTCAAGAGACTCGGTTCATTCATTGGTGAATATTGATATAACCGATATGTGGCATAAGAGACTTGCTCACATGAGTGAAAAAGAGATGTCTCTTTTATTGAAGAAAGATGCCTTGTCTGGTGTGAAAGATTTTCATTTGAAGAAGTGTTCTCATTGTATGAATGGTAAGCAAAAGAGAGTTTCTTTTCATAGTCATCCGCCTCATAGAAAAGAAAGTATACTTGACTTGGTGCATTCAGACGTATGTGGTCCTATGAAGACTAGAACACTTGGGGGGTTGCTTATGTTTTGTCACATTATAGACGATCATTCGAGGAAGGTATGGTTTATACTTTAAAGTCTAAAGATCAAGTATTTGATGTGTTTAAGCAGTTTCATGCCCTAGTTGAGAGACAGACTGGGAAGAAACTCAAGTGTATTTGTACAGATAATGAATGTGAATACATTGGTCCTTTTAATTCTTATTCTAGAGAGAAAGGTATTCGATACCAAAGGCCACCTCCTAAGACACCACAGTTGAATGGTTTAGCAGAACGGTTGAACAAAACATTGGTTGAAAGGTTTAAGTGTTTGCTCTGACATGCATGGTTGCCTAATTCCTTTTGGGGAGAAGCTTTAAATACAACGGTACATGTTATTAATCTTACACCTTGTATTCCTTTGCATAATGATGTTTCAGACAAGGTTTGGAGTGGCAAAGATGTTTCGTATCGTCATTGCGGGTTTTTAGATACAAAGCATTTATGCATATTCCCAAAGATGAAAATCAAAGCTTGATGTGAAGTCTAGCAGTGTATATTCCTTTATTATGGGCAAGATGAGGTTGGATACATGATATATGGTCCGGTTTTAAAGAAGCTTGTAAGAAGTCGTGATGTTGTGTTTGTGGAAGACGAGAGTTTGGAAAATATTGCGAAGACACAGGTAGTTTCTCAGTACACTGATGATCTTATTGATTTAGATCCTAATCCTACTCAGCATTCTGAGCCACATCACGAAGATGGTATTCAAAATGACGAACAACATGGTACCGATAATGTTGATAATCAAGAGTGGGTCGAGTTGGATGAGGATGTTCATCCCGAGTTACCAGTAGATATGCCTGCATCTCTCCTACTTAGGCGTTCTTCGAGAGACCGTCAACCTTCTACTCATATTCTACTGGTGAGTACGTCTTACTCACTGATGGGGGAGAGCCCGAGTATTACAAAGTGGCCATGGAAGATAAACATAAAAGAGAGTGGGTTAAATCCATGCAAGATAAGATGAATTCCTTGTATGAGAGCAATACCTTTAAGTTGGTGAAGTTGCCTAAGTGCAAAAGAACTTTGAAGAACAAGTGGGTCTACAAAGTGAAGACTGAAGAATACCTCACGACCTGGGTACAAGGCAAGATTGGTGGTCAAAGGGTTCAGTCAGATAAAGGGTATTGATTTTGTTGAGATTTTTTCGCCAGTCATGAAGATGAGTTCCATCAGGGTGATCATTGGTTTAGCTGCTAGTCTTAATCTTGAGGTTGAGCAAATGAATGTCAACACAACATTCCTTCATAATGATCTGGATAAAGAAATCTGTTTGGAGCAACCTGAAGGTTTTTAGGTTAAGGTAAAGATGATTATGCTAGTAAACTTCAGAAAAGTCTTTATGGGTTGAAGCAAGCACCGAGACAGTGGTACAAGAAGTTTGAGTCAGTTATGGGGAAGCAAGGCTGCTGAAAGACTGCGTCAGATCACTAAGAGGGTTGGTGATGATGATTTCATTATATTATTGCTTTATGTTAATGACATGTTGATTGTTGGCAAGAATGCGGAAAGAATTGTCCAGCTGAAGAAAGAGTTAAGCAAGTCGTTTTCTATGAAAGACTTGGGGCCAACTAAGAATATTCTTGGCATTCGAATTACTAGAGATAAAGCTTCAAAGAAGTTGCACATGTCACAAGAGCAATATATTGAAAAGGTGTTTAGCAGATTCAAGATGTTTAAAGTTAATGTGGTTAGTACACCTCTTACTCCCAGCTTTAAGTTAACTGAAAAAGATTGCCTTACTTCTGAGAAAGAGATTGAAGAAATGGATGGTGTTCCATATGCATCAGCGGTTGGAAGCTTGATGCATGCAATGGTATTTACACAACCTGATATTGCCCATGTAGTAGGTGTTGTTAGTCGGTTCTTGTCAAATCCGGGTAAGAAGCATTTGGAAACAGTTAAGTGGATCCTTAGAGATCTACAGGGTACTTCCAAATTAGGCATAACATTTAGAAATGGGGAGCCGATGCTTGTTGGTTACACAGATTCTGATATGGCAGGAAATACAAACAACATGAAATCCACTTTAGGATATTTGATGTTATTTGCAGGGGGTAGTCGTGTCATGACAGTTAAGACTGCAAAAGTGTGTTGCTTTGTCTACTACCGAGGCAGAGTATATGGTAGCAACAGAAGCATGCAAATAATTATTGTAGTTGAAAAGATTTATGCAAGAGCTTGGCTCTATGCAACAACGCTACGTGGTTCTTTGCGATAATCAAAGTGCTATTCACCTTGTCAAGAACTCAATGTATCATAAGAGAACAAAACATATTGATGTGATGTATCATTGGATTAGAGTGATATTGAAGACAAATTGTTTGAACTTGATAAATTTCACACTTATGATAATTGTTTCGATATGTTGATCAAAGCTTTGGCAATGGAGAAGCGGAAGGTTTGTTGCTTGCTCGTCGGGGTGGTGAGTTCTTTCTCATATACAAAAAAGGGGGAGATTTGTTGGGGGTATTTTTTCCCATGATAAGCCCTACAAATATTACTCTACATGAGTTCTATTATTATTATTAATAAAAAATAAAAAATAATTAAAAGTATGTATTTCTTATACTTTTGTCATGTTACATAAGACAAACAACAATTAGTACTTTGGTTTTGGGCATGTGATCACAAGATGATTTATAGTGGCCTTTGGAGTTTACATGAGCTCCAAGACAACAAAACAATTTAAAAAGGATTGTTGTGCATATTCTTGAGCCGACGTCATATACAAAGAAAGGGTGTGAACAACTTTTGGAGTTTTTTTTGTTGATTCCTCTTTGGCTGATAATTATAGGGAGAGACTAAGTAAAGTTTTAGTGCTCAATTTTTGGTGTTATGTGAAGATAAGAGACGTTCCAGAGATCGGGTATTTTCTCGTTGGTGTTACCTCTTGCTCGTTTGTTTTATTCCATATACTTTATGTTAGTTTCTACCAAGTATATAATGATTTGTGTATGCCTCTAGTTTTACCTAGAGAAGACTTTGTATTGCTATTATTGGTGATAGTCAATTTGAAGCGACTCTAGTAGTCCCGTGGTTTTTACTCTCTCCTTGAGAGGTTTTCCACGCTAAATTATTGTGTCTTATTTACTTTTAGAATACCCTATTTGTTTGCATCCTCATTAGTTCATTCGGGCCGGGAAAAAGTTTAGCAAAACGAAAATTAATTCTGCAATTTTCGTTTACCGTTCGTGACTAGGTGGTCGTTTTCCCCAACATAAACCTACTAATGTTTTAAAATATTTGGAAACATGTTGATTGTTTTTCTAATACATTATTTGTATATAGCGTCTTTTGATTATTCCAATAAGGTGTCATATGAGAGAAAAGTTTTCAAAATTGAGGTTGATGGAGCCCAACTAAGGAGCCACAACGTCATAAGAAAATTTTAATAGATTGTCGATGATAACTATTAAGAACGATATAGTTCCCGCAACAAGTGTTTTATGAGTTCAAACTAAGTGCTATATGGAGACCCTAATGTATTTAATAGATTTGTATAAAAACTCATTGAGGGGCCTCTACATGTGTTTTAAGAGCCTACGATAGCCATAGAATCGATGTATGTTTGTGTGTGCGCACGCCATATGAACGTGTGTGTTCGTGTGTGCATGTGTGCGTATGTACACACGCATGCATGTACGTAAACGCGCATACAGTGGCGGATCTTGGAATTTTCTATACGGGGCACGTAATTGATCTGGTAAAAAAATGGGTCGAAACAAAGAGAACAGAGGCGACAGTTCACACACCTTTAAAATTTAAAACACATATTATATAGATATTTAAGTTCTATTTTGTTAAATATTAAGCAGCAAATCAAATAAAATAAGTTATAGATAAACTACCAAACAAAATGTTAAATGTTCAAATTTAAAGTAAGAAATAGGAAAGTAACTTAACTATTCAATAAACTTACTACAAGTTACTCTCAACAATAAAAAATTCAAACCTAGAAAAGGACAAGCTAATAAAATATATGTTTTGATATCACCCCATCACTTGTCTTCCTAAGATATTTTTCAACCTTATGCAGGCCACATCATAACACCTGCTTATCATCGCCGGCTGCCGGAAACGAATCTGAACTAGCAATTTTTAAACTTTGTTCTCTCTTAACTTTAAGTATTCATCCATGCCGTAATAATGATAACCAACGACGGTGGGAACTGACCGATGGTGTATTTTCATATACTAACACATACCCATGAAAACCACACTCTAGCGTAGGGGGACGGTGGTCACTGGCCCACCGTCGCTAAGCCCTAGATCCGTCCCTGCGTGCATACACATGATTTCTCCCCTAAACATTATGACTATTACGTGTCTTGGAAAGACACTATAGTCGAGGGCCTCTTTGCTCTGAAGCAGCTCAAGGATCATTAAATAATGTGGATTATAAAGAGTGGATGAACAATTCTACTTCCAAGAATTTTAGCATAGCCTTACGATTCACTAATCTATGTAAAATAAGTTATTTTGCTACAATAATTTTGTTTATATATAGTCATACTAATAATTTGTTCACATATATAAGTTTATAAGGGTCAATTTTACTAGTTGTATATGACCTCTGAAATCTACGGGATGACATTGTAGAGATGGTACATTAACTATAGGGTTTATTCAAGTTTAATTCTAAGCACACACAAGCATGCCTGCATGGTTAGTTATGACTGCACAAACGGTCGCATATCTTCAAGTTTGGTTTTGGTTGATAGATAAGAGCCTAATCTTCAAACCATGTTTCATCTGTAATATAGTCTAAACAACTGCACAAACATCGTGGCCCTTCACCAACTCCACATGGTATTGACAAATAACTGCACTTGCTGCCATTTTCATATGAATCAAAATCATTTCCTTACCCAAGCATGCCCCTGGCCCTTCATTAAACGCGGGAAACTTGTATGCTGGTACGTGCTTCGTCCCTATACTACCCGAAAACCATCTTTTGGGACGAACTCTGTAAGGCCAAGACCTACAAACTCCATCCAATCCCCCCCCCCCCCCCCCCCCAATATCTTTTCCCCATTCTTCTCACTAAATAAAAAGATAGAATTACCCTAATGTGCTCATCAACAACATGCCCACTTGCGAGGACATCAGCTTTTAATGAAGATTTGTGCTCCATTGAAACCAGAGGGTATAGTCATAAAGCTTCACATATACCTCCATGAAGATAAACCAGTTCTTGCACCTCTTTTAAGTTCCAACTTTTCCATCTTCGACAAGGTAATTTTTTCTCGATCTCATCTCGATCTTCTTTCCAACCTTTGGGTTTTGCGCAAGGAGATAAAAGAATCATGAAAGATCTGTGCTTGTGGTGTCTCTCCCCGCGAACATCGTATTTAGTATAGTGTATTTGATGAACTTTCTTGAGTTTCCTTGAAAACCGTTTAACCACAATGCTGACCAACCAAACTTATTTCCTCATTTTGTAAATGCAAACATTTGTATATAAATTCATCAAAAGCCTTGGAACCTTCACTTAACTTCTTCTCCTTTCCCAACCCTAACCGATTCGCAACTTCCAAACTCTTTCCGGCAATACATATCTCCACGTAAGAGCTTCTTCTACGTTCGTAAAAGCCTTCTGACATGAATATTTGGTAAACTTATGGACAAATACTAAAAGTATTATGCATGTAGTATCAAAAGAGAACATTTGAAATATTTCTTGAAAATCCTTCTGTTTATTGCGAGAGGATATGAGATAAAAAAGAGGGCGAAACCCGTTTTCAACTTTATTCTTTATGGTTGTTTCCAAATGAGTTGGAAATTGAGGATGTTTAAGGAGAGACATGGTTGTTTTTCGATGGACTTCCCATTGTTGAAATATAAACTAAATATTATGGGTCTTTTAGTCAATTTAGAAATTATAGTTTATGTCTAGTATGGATATTTTGAAGTCTAGGGGTCTAGCTCTAGCATGTAATTGTGTTAAAGTCTAGTAGGGTTAAAAAAACCCAATTAGTGTATGTAGTCTGTCGATCAGTTTAACGAACATATTCTCAATCCAAGTGCAAGTTTATCAATTCTATTGTGTTATTTTCAATTCGAAATTGATTTCGCCAACAGTACCATCAGAGCAAGGTTAATTGATCAAAGGGAAGGAGAATATAAGATCGATTGAAGAAAGTATTCATTGTTTGAAAAAGAACTGGGTGTGTTCTTGAAATCGATCATAAATCCGTATGTTTCAACTTCCTAGATCTCAATATAAATCGGAATTTGTGTTTGAATTGAAATTGCAATCCACTGATTGAAACAACGCGATCATTGTATTCAGTTTGTTTTGTTGAAATCAAATCAAAAATTAAATTCACAAAACCCAGTTGATTTGGAATTGATTGCAAATCACAAACAGGAAATCAAATTGATGCTAATCACAAATTGGCGATCTTTTCTGTTTAAATCAAGGACGATTGTTTGGTTGTTAAAAACTGATCAACTAAGGCCCATTAATGTTGTGTTCAAAGGCATAATAGAAGAAACAAAAGCCGAAAGTGGGTTGTTTTGTTACTTCTTGTGTGAAACAAGTGTACATTTTTTTGATATATTTGGTTGACGAGAATACACAAAACTAAAAAAAGGGCGCAAGTGGCCAAGTCGATCAAGTTTTGTTGGGTGATCGGTCAGTAGCATCGAAAGAGGCGAATAAAAAAACGGGTACGGATCATATAGCAAGTGCAAGATTGAATCTTTGTGATTCATAGAAAGTCAATTGAACCCATTGTTGTGATTTAATAACAAAGTTATACAACCCGTTTGGTTTGTAGTACGTACCGAACCTTGGTGGTTTATTGCAAGTTTATTCAAACCTTTGTGGTTCATAGCAAGAAACTTCGACCATTGTAGTCGTTCGTTGAGTATAGCAAGAGCAAGTTCCGAACTGTCTGTGGTTCGTTGAAATTAGCAAGTAAAACAAACCCGTGTGGTTAGTAGCAAAAATCGAACCTTTTGGTTCATAGCAAGTCAAACCGAACCATTGTGGTTCATAGAAAGTTAAACAAACTGGTTTGGTTTGTTTATAGCGGTAAAATACTTCGTTGTAAAAAATCCTTTGTAGTAAAAATCTTTTGTGGCATATAAAACCTTGGTGGTACATAAAAATCCTTCATGGTAAATAAATCATTCGTGGTACATAAATCCTTATGATATATATATATAAATCCTTCTCGGTACAGAAGAAAGAAAGAACTTCGTGGTAAAACAAAGAAATTATGGCAGACGATAGAAAAAAGTGTTTCGGCATCAACTCGTGAACAAGGAAATGTTTCATTTCAATGTCCCAAATTGAATGAAACAAATTACACAACTAGGGCTGTTGATGGAAACAATGTTCAAGGCATATGACTACCTTTTGGGAAATAATTGATGTGAAGATTGAAACACAAAATGTGGATGAAAAGAAGATGAATACCATAAAAGTAATAGTCTTTCAAACTTTACCAGAAGATGTTTTAATGCAAGTCACACAATACACAACTGCAAAAGAAGTTTGGAAGCGGTCAAAGTCATATATCTTGGAGCCTATCTAGTTCAGAAAGCAAGTTTTGCAAACATAGAGAAGCGAGCTAGAGACTTTGAAGATGAATTCAAATGAAATCGTAAGTGAATTTGCGGGAAAGTTATGCAGTTTGCAAATCAAGTTTAAAAATCTTGGTGGTACTTTGAAAGATAAGGTTCATGTGAGGAAACTGCTTATCTCGGTGCCAAAGAAATTCCTACCAATTGTGGCATCTATCGAACAATATCATGAGAAAGACATGACACCATTTGTAAAAGTGGTAGTTAGAGTAAAGGCGTTTGAAGAACGTCTCGAAAGTCAAGAATAACCGAAAGATAATGATCAAGGAAAGCTTTTAATAGCAAGTTCAAACAACTTTGAAAAAAGGCGTGGTGATCCTTATCGTGGTAGAGGACGAAGCTCTTTCAGAGGAGGAAGAAGACTTGGAAAAAGTACAAGTCAAATAATTATTTATTTTGAGAATTGTTCAAATAATAATATAAACTTGGAACAAACTATATAACTGCTTAAAAAGGTAAAACTACTTTAAGACCATCTAGGGACATCCCCCTCCCCCCCTCCCCTCAAAACGACCTCAAAAAAACTTGAACACCACCTCACCTCACAACATTAGAAACTTGTGACATTCGTCATTTTCGGTTTAGCTTTTTTTGTTTTTGTACGATAAACCCGACCCGTTTTATAAATCGAATTATTTGATATTAATAAAAATAGTATTTTTTATGTTACAAATTTGTTTTACACTTGTTGGATCATGAAACATCTCTTTCGGTACGTTAAAACACCATTTTATGATAAAAAACGACTTAAAACGAACTTCAGAGACCCGAATCGACAATTAATCAAACCTGGAGACCAACCCCACCCCTAAGGAGCGTCGCGTCATGCGGCCACTAAGGGGCAAGGTGGTCGCGCAGCACCTAGGGGTGTCTGCAGTATTTTTCAGCTCGTTTTTGTTGTTTTATGCTTTATTTGACCAAATTAACCTACCTATTTGCATGTAAACTCTTGAAAGAAACACTACCCACAAACCCTTACTCTATCCCTATATAAACAAGACCATCTCACCCATTTTTGGTTGCTCCTTCTTCTCCAAATTCTCTCTCAATCTAAGATCCAAGTATTCATCTTCAACCTCTTATTAGTTGGACTTCTCAAGGTCAAACTAATGCTAACCTTGTTTATAACCAATTCTTGTTACTTAAAACTTGTATTATAACTTGTTTAAAATATACCCACTTGTTTCTTGGCTTTCCCTTTTCCGACCATGTCGGTTTAGGTGTATTGCTAGGCAATGGCTACATGGAGGATTATTGCAATCCTTGTTAAACACTTTAATTTATGCTTTAATTTTGTTTAAGCTTGTTAATATTGTTTATTTCTTAATTATTTTAGTTTCCAAATCATTTTAATAGTTCAATGGTATTTGGGTATGTGGTTACCATCTTCGGTTTCATCCTGAGTCAAGAACCGAACCAAAACCGAACTTTTGTTTAAATACTTTATTTTTAACATGTTGTATGTAAGACTTGAGTATTATTATTTCTAAGTTTATTCTAATGAGTTCCATGGTATTGGGTATTTGGCAACCATCCTCGGTCTTATTCCGAGTCAAGGACCGAACAAAGACCGAACTCTCGTTTAAATGCTTTATATATTTAAAATGATTTAATAATGTGTTACATGTAAGATTTGTGTATTATAATTTCTAAAGTTACTTGATGAGTTCCATGGTATTGGGTATGTGGCAACCACCCTCGGTTTCATTCCGGGTCAAGGACCAAACCGAAACCGAACTCTCGTTTAACTCGTTATTTAATTGTTTCAAAACAAGTTATTTAAGTGTTTAAGTTTTTTTATTTACATTTTTGTATCTACTACTTTAATATGGACTTGTTAGACCCAAACTTGGTCACATATCAAGCCTTGGACCAACTAAACCAAACAAACCAAACTAAACCGGGTTCACTCGCTTGAAAAACACTATTTGTGTTTCGGGCTACCGAATCTCACATTTTCTTTAAAATATCTTGTACAAACTAATTATAAATGTTTTCTTAAAGTACTTGGTATGTCGTATCCAACTTGATCTTATAACAAGCTTGGGCCGATAAAACCGATCACTCGTTTCACGATGATGTTTGGAGTTTCTCCTTAATAGAACTTCTAACATTAGTTAAGTCTTTATTTTAAATAATTTATCTCATGATATTGATCACTTTGGAATGTCGGGTTCGGAATTGACTATTTATCAAGACCCGAACCGACTAACTGAACACTCGTTAAAATCCCGTTTTGGTATATTCAACAAGGGGTCGTGCGCTATTGCATTAAACCAATCCCCACATATTTACTTAACATAGGTTAAGTAAAACTAATGAGTGGAATACCGAGACCCGATTTCGAGCAAACTTATTTTTCAAAAACCATTACTTTAATTTCTTACGTATTTACATTCTAACACTCAAACTTTAATTATTTATCTTACTTGTCATGTTATTTCACGTTAAAGCTTTTAAGACCGTTTACTAACTCAAGACCCTTTTAACTTAGGTCTTACTCGTTGAACTTACCTTTCCGTTTTATCGCAATCAAATCCTTCAAGTTACCTATTCTAAGTAAGTAATCACACTCCCCTTTTTACGCTTTTATACTTTTGGGGGTGGCATGCGTATCATATTCAAACTTACTTGTTTATGATCTCATTATCAAATCCACAATTCATCATTTTGTGTTTGTACGAATATTTGTTCGATATTTTTTATGCCTCAAATTGATTATGTGCACGAGTGTTTATATTTATGTTGTTGTTGAGCCTCAATAAGTATGATCATACACACCACTAGATACTTTAGCCTTGTGCTAGTAGAATAGGGCCTCATTCTCCGAGTATTTTGGTTGAAACCAAATAAAAAGGAGCCACAATTATTTACTTTATATTTACAATGGTTGTTGCATTATTCTATTTACACATGTGAATTGTGATTTTTGCCTCATTATATATATGTGTCTAAACTAGTGTGTTGCTCACTAACATGCGTATTGATCAAATCTATTTTACGCATGTTACAGGTTTACTTTTAGGTTGCTCGTGATGATTGAAGACTCATCACTTAGATCATACCTTTAGGATACTTTAATGAATTTATGATTATATAAAATTGTTTGTATTTTGTCTTGAACAAGTTGTATTTGTGATTATTGAATGGAATGAACAAGTTAAGTAAATATTGTCACTTTAATAGTGTCATAGTGTTCTTGAGCAATCCGTTGCACCCCGGCATGTTCCGCCGCCTTTGATCGGGGTATGACAAAACTCTCCATCGTTGTGTACAAAACTTTGTTGAAGGTGAAGAATGTGGAGCCACAACTACGGTTGTCCAAACTGCTCGCTACTCATTCGTCGATCGCTCGAAAATTTCTCAAAAAATGCTTGTTAAATTTTGGCTCAGTTTGGAAGTAAACCTATCGGCTCAGTTCAGTTTAAAAGCAAGCTAAGCACGAGCAACGACTTGCTCGATTTGGTTCAGTTCGTTTGCTCAGATTATTTTTTATCTATTAGTTTTATATATAATTTTTATGTATATATATAAAAGTACTATTTTTGTAAGTTTTTAAAATTTCCCTTATTGTGTTGACTTCAAAGTTCAAATTGAAACCTTAGGCGCTCGTTTTATATATGTTTTGTTTTTTTACTTTGAGTTTTAGACATTTTAAAATTGAAAGTTTAGGCATTTTAGAGTTAAAAGTCTTGAATTAATAATACTTCAGAGTTTTATAAATTTAAAATTGAAAATTTTGTACGAAATCAAGCAAAACCAAGCCGAACCAAGCCGCTCACCAAACCAAGTCCAAGCATAAAATTAACGCTCGTTTGTTTAATTCAATGTGCTCGGTTTGACTCGATTTCAAACCAAACCAAGTATGAACAAGTATGCATTCGGTTCATGAACTGCCCTGGCCACAATGTTGTTGAACCAATGACGTTCCCATACTCACATACGTCACTACACATGATCTAATAGTTATATTTAGTAAAACTATTAAGTTCTCGATGAAACAATTATAGTTATCCGACAAGTATTTTGTTCTTAGAAATAAAGTTGGTAATTTTTAATGTAAATAATTTGTAAAATATTATTATTTTCTTTCTGTTGTGAAAATAAATACCTAACCAATCTATAATAATATATATAAACGAAGATATAAAAATCCTACGTGTCGCGATGTGGTCGCTTCCCCTTTTTTTGGAGTCACCAGATTTGCTTGATTTTTAAATGTAGGCTTCTCATGCATTTGACCCGAATTCATGGGTATGGGTCTTACCAAACCCAGATACTCCTTAAACAGGTTATAACATCTCATTAAATTAAAAATTATTCTCACCAAATTATTTATGTAAAAATCCTATAAAATAGAATATAATAAAAAATAATATCTTATTTATTTTAAAAAAGATATATATATTATTTAATTTAAAAAACCAATTTGATAGTAAAAAAAATAAACGGGTCTCGGGTCTCATCAAACCATAAGTATATTATTAACTTTCATAAATATTATTTATAATTAAAAAACCAACTTGATAGTAAAAAAAATAAACGGGTATTGGGTCTTAACAAAACCATATAGCTTTTAAACCGGGTTATAGCATCTCATTTATTTATGAAACAATTTATTATCAAACCATAAGTATATTATTAACTTTCATACAATAAAAAAATATAAATTAAAAAATAAATAAATATTAGAACAAACAATATAAACAACCCCCATAATACGGGGATAAAAACTAGTATACAATATGCATTTACTTGAATAGACGATTGATTGGAAGCTACACATACTAGGAAACCATAAATCATAAATCTTAACTGATTGTATAAAAGTTAGTAATAGATGAACGGATTAGTAATATTTAATTCGAGTGGTCTAACTGATTGTGATTAAGAAGTTGTTTTCAATTTAAGGACATATGCATGACCTTGGATGTTGGGGCGGGGTCGACGGGGCATTTGAGTGACATCCATGGATGGAGATGGACTACTTGTTGGAAATTATGGGCCAGTCTGATTAAATTAACGTGGTCGACCGAGTTACGACCCGTAAGAGTTACACCTTGGGTAACGAACAATAAACCCGCTTAACTCGCTTGAATCGATAATGACGAATGATTAACGAATAGAGTTATATTTATGTAGTTATCTAAAATAATTATATAAATCTAATTTTGGCAGAATTATTATTTATATTTGTTACAAATAGTATAGTTTATATATAAAATAAATAAACTGGTTCGGGTTTTAAATGAGAGTTTGACCAAGTTGGAATTTGAAGCCCGATTATTATTTAGTCATGAAAAATATAATATCACTAGTTTTTATCCCCCGTATTATGGGGGTTGTTTTATATTATTTGTTTTTAATATTTATTTATTTTTTGAATTTTTATTTTTTTTATTGTATGAAAGTTAATAATATACTTATTGTTTGATGATAAATTATTTCACAAATAAATAAGATATTATAACCCGGTTTAAAAGCTATATGAGTTTGATGAAACCTAAGACCCGTTTATTTTTTTTACTACAAAATCGGTTTTTAATTATAAATTATATATTTTTTTAAAGAAATCATATATTAATTTTTAGTATATCCATACTTTGTAGGATTTTTATATCAAATATTTGATGAGATTAGTTTTTAATTTAATGAGAAGTTATAACCCGTTTAAGAAATATCTGGGTTTGATATAACCCATACCCGTGAATTCGGGTTAAATGCATGAGAAGCCTCCATTTAAAAATTAAGCAAAATCTGGTGACTCCAAAAAAGGGGGAGCGACCACATCGCGACACGTAAGATTTTTATGTTTTCGGTTATATATATTATAGATAGATTATATTAATCTAAAAGATTAGGATACACCAAGAACAGTGGAGGCGGCATGATAACATGGGCGTATCTACCCTTTGAGGTGGGGGTCGACCGACCCCTGTGAGAAATTTTTTTTAGTGATATATATGTGTTAAAATCTTAACCGACCACTATAAAATTTTGGCATCGACTCCTGTAGATTTTCGAGAACGACAAAAGACCCTGTGAAAATGTTTGCTCACCAACTTCATTTGTATTGGCTTATCCTTTATTGAGACTAGCTCCCGTATTACCTGTCGCAACTGGAAACGATGAAAATACTTTTATGTGAAGTCTGATTTGAGTAATCAAATGGGTGATGTGAATTTAAACGATAGTTGTATTTGCTTTATTGAAAAAGACATGCTACTATATGATATTTTTGTTAAGTTTCAAAAGATGAAAACTCGTAAAGAACAAATTAGACATATGACATTTTATTTATGCATTTCTAATGAAGTTTAACGTTTTTTTGTTCGGTTATCTGTTTCTATATTACTCGAGCCGGCCTGATTCTAGCCGATCGGAGGGCCAGCCAGACAAAAAAATTATATAACAATTATTTGACACGACTGACCGAACCAGATTGGTCAACTGAATACCGACTAAAAAGTTTTCCGACCCCAGTAAGAAAACTTCCTGGATCCGCCACTGCATAATAATCCCTAGTGAACCTGTGCTTCATGAATCTACAATTCCAGGAGAATAAGAATACAAAATATTGCCATATCCTATGCCCACTATCGATATTACGGCAATAGAACACACCACTAATGGTCACCGCATAAACCACCCGTAGCCATTGTAGCATAACGCACCACCACCCTCGCTACGCACAGTCGCACACCATTAATCGCATAAGCCCGCTCGTCGCATTCCTGTCACCCCAATATCATCGCAAGCCGCTGATTTGTTGTCGTTGTCGTGTACGCGCCACCACTACCACCTACACGCCACCGCCACCAACACCAACCCGTTCATGATCAGTACGTTAAAATAGCTATAGTTCGTTGAACCTTGATGTCTAGAATGGTCAGTTATTAACCTCAGAGGTATATCCATCGCATCGGTATATTCAATAGACTAGGGTATAGGCCCGTGTTACACACGGGTGGAAGAACATGTCAACAAACATAATAAATTTAAACAAAAAATTCAAGCAACACAAAACTTCTTCAACTTTCGGTCCAAAACGTTAACCTTTTAGTCATTTACAATGTCTAATATTAAAAGTTTAAAATTACAATAAGTTAGTACAGGGTATACCAAACCACCAAAAAACATCAACAAAAGACCTAAACATGTTCTTTCATATTAAACCACCATCAACTTCTTCAAATATTCTAACTATATGGGTCGATATGGGTTAGTGTCTTAAGGAAAAGTGGCATGTTCGGGTTGAAACGGGTTTTAGATTGAAACGAGATCGGTTTAGGTTTTGGCTCGGATCAGGTTTCGTGCAGACACGAGTTTTAGCACTGGACGGGTTGGGTTTCGGTTTCTTTCGAGTTTTCGCACTATATGGGTCGATTTTGGTTTTTGTTTCGTTTTCGTCGACTTTTCAATTTTTATGAACGAACAACGGCGAAAACATTTTAGTTTTTTTTTTTTTTTTTTTTTTTTACTTTTTTCGTTTTTATTTATATTTTGACTTAAGATATTTTTATTGTTTTTTTTTAATTTTTTAGGGGTTTTAAACTTAATAAAAACCCTAAAAAATTCAAAAAAATAATAAAAAAATAATAATTCAAAATATAAAACAAAAACAAAAAAAATAATAAAAAAACTAAAATGTTTCGTCCGTTATCCTCGTTCAAAAAAAAAAGTCGACCCGAAACCTGTTTTGATCCTTTCCGACCCGGACCTATTCTGACCCGAACCTGTTGAACCTAACCCGTTTTTTATAATGGATTAACGCTTCAAACAAGGTCCTTAAATGATGTCTTGGTTAGGAAATGTCATCATGTTTACCTTGTTTGAAGTATTGGTTATGTAACTTGCTGAAACGGGCAAAAACGAGAAGAATTGCTGATTTTTATTGCTGAATTGCGAATCAAAACGTGCTGAAACGAACTGAAAAATCGCTCAAGCGAGCTGTTAAGTGCTGAAACGAACTGAAAAATCGCTCAAGCGAGCTGTTAAGTGTTGAAACGAACTGAAAAATGCCTTAAACGAGCTGTTAGGTGCTGAAACGAACTAAAAAATCGCTTAAATGAGCTGTTAGGTGCTGAAACAAACTGAAAAATCGCTTAAAAGAGGTCTTAGGTGCTGAAACGAACTGTTAAACGAGCTGTTAAGTGCTGAAGCGAACTGAAAAATCGTTTAAACGGGTTGTTAAGTGCTGAAATGAACTGAAAAAAATTGCTTAAACGAGCTTTTGCTGTTAAAACGAGCTATAACGTGTTGAAAACACGCTGATTCGTTGGTCCAAAAAAAACTGACCCAAAACCCGTGTTAACCCGTTCCGACCTTGACCCGTTCTAAGCCGGACCTGTTGACCCTAACCCGTTCCGACCCGAACCAAAACAACCCTTTTTTAAGTGACCCGTTTCGACCCTAGCCCGTTTCGACCCTAACCCGTTTCAACCCTAACCCATTCTGACCCACGATCCGTTTCGACCAAACCCAACCCATTTGCCACCTCTAATATTTATACACTATTAATTGTAAATTACAATTTCCAAACCAAACCTTGTGTTTGATTTATTTTAAAACAAAACATTCATACCGATATTATTATACATTTTATGTGTATAAAAATGTTTTTTAGAACAAAATGTTGTCACATAATAAAAAATGTCTTTATAGCTATAACGTTGGAAGAATATTTGGAGACGAAGACTCAAACAATAATGTAAAATTTCAATATAATTTCTATTAAACCAGCTACTGTCTCTTTATAATATTCTGTACCAACACAAAGCAAATTTTATTAAATCAACTACAGTTAATAATTTTCATCAACCTAAAAAGTAATAGTTAAATAAGCTATTGTCACTTCTTCAAAATGATTATACTAAACCATTTTGACGTTTAGGAATAAATATATTAATGAATTTAGTTGAAAGTGACATTAAAATCATAATAACTTGAAATATTTAGAAATGATTATTAAAAATAATTTTTATTTAAGGCATAAATATTGAAAAATTATGAAATGATCAAATTCATTAAAATTCGGTTTCTGTATAATTGGTGGAAGTCAAACTATATAACATATTTTTGTAAACTTCATATAAATGGTGAGAATCCGAATTTGAATGGTGAGAATCAGTTTCTAAAATGTTTTAAATATGTATTATTTTAAAATGTAAAGTACGATAATATTGAAAAGTATAATAATGTTTTAAATTGCGTTTACATTGGTGATTTAATTGGCTATAATATTGAATTTCAAATGAATCAAAATGATTAAAATATATTAAATGGACTTTGACCAACAACAATATATGATTGATTATATAAAAATCAAATAAATTACATGAATGGTGAAAAATACATGAATAATAACAAAAATATACATCAATATTAAACAAAAAATAAGAAATCTTATCAACAAATCCTCAATTCATGAAATAAGCTATATCAAGTTTGAGACATAACCTGAAATGAGAAATTAAATATTAATATTAATATCACATAATAAATAAATTACCAATTATGGAAGATTTGAATTATGTAAACAAATATAAAATTGATGTTCAAATTGATAACCGGAATATTTGAATCGCGTTACTTGAAAAACGAAATAGGGAAAATCTCCATTGTATCTTCGATTTTGATATACAACGTAAAGGGATTATAATAAAATCATATAATAATTAATATAAATAAAAACAAAAACAGAAAACAGAAACAATTATAAACTAAAATAAGAATAATATGACAATCGGACATTAGAGTAGCAAATAAAACCTTACCGGAAAATCGTAATAACTTCAAAATATCAATTCAGTCTTGGATTTTGATAAACAACCTAAAGAGATTATAACAAAATCATATAACAATTAAATGAATATAAAATCTTACCGGAAAAAGATATAACCTTACTGGAAAATCATGTAAATTGTTGGCCGTTAGAGTATAAAATATAACCTTACCGGAAAACAATTAATCCCCATCTACATTACCGGAATATAGGAGATGGTGGAGGTAATAAGCCGAGAGAGAGGGGGGGGGGGTTAAAATGATTAGGGTTGAAAAATCTTAAGATTTAATAAATAATAGTACGTATATATATATATATAACAAATTTTTACATATAATATGAGTTTTTCCTTTTTTGGGTTAATATCCATATGTTAACTATTTTCTCAAGATTTTGTATTTATTTTATTGATTTTGAACCATTGAATGTATTTGGTTAATTTCTTTTTATGATTAATTTTAAGTTTTTCATATATACGACATGTACACCACACCGTATGTCTAAATATATATGTTTATTTTTTTAGAGAAAGACATCATTAGAGTCTGGTGGAATGGCTAGATGGAATTTTCTTAAAACTTTAATCTTGGTTTCACACCCGGGTTCGAATCACGTCTTCGTCAAGTATTTTTGATTTAATAAAAAAAAGGTTTTTAGATGATTTGACAATAATAAGAAAGAAAATAGGTGACTTGGGAATGATGTGGAATTAACGTGGACACCCTAGTTAAATTTCCATTTGAAACATTGTATTGCTTTAATAGTATTGTAAGATTAATTTATAATTTATTCCGTGCTTGTATCGTTTGTAACCGGATCTTGTCGGGTTTAGTTTTAGTGTTGATTACTTGTTTATTTCCGCTGCGCGTATATTAATAAATTGGATCAATTATTATTTGTCATATTTATTGAACCGGGTTTTTATAAATAATTTTTTGACTGATCACCACCTAAACCCAACAGTGCTATTAGAGCCTTGGTTACAACATATGAGTCAGTACCGGTCTTTTAACCAAAATTAGAGCACAAACTTTAATTAGTTTTAAAGTTTCTGATCTAATTATATTTTAGGGAAACTTTAATTTTGGTCAAAACTTTTATTTGTTTACTTGACAAAAAGATTGCACGATTATTTAATTTATGTTTGTTATAAAATATGTAAATATGCCCAACCCTTCTTTATTATTTATTGTGCTTGTTTTTAGTTTTATGCTTTTGGCCACTTTGATGGCTCAAAGTTTTAATTACAATAGAAACTTTATAAAATAATACACTTGGAACCATCAAAATTTATTAATTAAAAGAGTTATTAATTAATTGATAAATTAATAATTATTAATTTATATATTTAATAATATTTTATTAATTTATAGTAGAATACTTAGTTTACAAACACCTTTCAAGCTTCCACTTAATTATTGTATACAATGCATGTATATCAAATGAACGGCCCAATTTGAAAGAAACCTTCAATCTCCCACCTTATTATGCTTCTTGTGTTTAATGTATCATTTTATGGACATTAAAAATATTTTCTATATAAATACAAGATCAATTTTCAAGAAACCTTCATAAATCATTCATGTAATATGCTATATATAAGGAATTATTAATTTATATTTTATATGGGGTCTAAAGAAATTATCAAAAATGTATTATCTTATAATTTTAACGAATTATTAATTTAGCACCCTATCCCCGAGTCGGGACCGACAAAAAAATATTATCTTAAAGAGTTTATTAAATAATCGAGTATTAATTTATCGAGATTCTATTGTATTAGGGTTTTTCCTTATTGTGTTTATTTTTGTAAATGTTGTATTTCATTTATAAATATTGTAATAAATGAAGAACCGAAGACAAAGACCAATGAAACTAAACAGGAATCACGAAGTTAGTGGGAGTTGCTCGAGATGACGATTGGATGCACTAAAGTCCATCCTTGTGGTTATTTGCGTATTGTGACCCCATCACCCGTTCGGTCTTGCTAATAGGCTCTAGCAAGATCGAACAAATTATGGGCAGATAAATTTACATATTTTTATTGCTTTTTTGGATGCTTATATTTTATAAATGTTATATAATAACTGACCTAACACCAATATATATATATTAAAAGAAGTTTTAATATATTAAAACAATTATGTTATAAAAAGTTCTAAAAGGAGTTTTACAACTTGGCATATTTTGTTTTAAAACACATGATAACTAATTATGTTTTTGCGAATTAAACTAAATTTAATTTTCAAAATTTGTATAACCTAATAGATTTTTCTATTAACTTAAAATTGGTTATAAATATCACGACAAGCTTAGTTTTAATAGGTTAATAAAACCAAGGGTCCTAAGAGATGAATATGTTCATCAAGTTGTCACGATTAATACAGTTATACTGGAATTTTACTTTATTCGGTAATAAAATTAATCCCAATTTTAAATCAATACTTTATGCCATCTTACTATAAGCCACACTTGAGGCATACTGCGAAACATCAAGTGTTTGGAGCTATAACACCACACTTGATTTCTAGCCTACCCTTCAATGTGAAAGGGTTTCGTTGACACATCCACCCCTTTCACAAGTGACTATACTAGGGCGACTATTACTTTATTCTTCTGTTACGTGCCACAACTTTCTGGGGACTAATGTGGGCATAGATGAGGCTAAACGTATCTACTTAGGAAAATGTTGTCTTAATTGGTCTCATAACCGAGAGTTGTACTTTATTAACAATTGGCAATCGTTATTGGTCTGCCTAACCACTTATTAATATTGTGTGCTACAACTGACATTAATAACTGGAAGCCATATTCTCAAGTTCCTATTCTATTCATGTAATTGGGTCATTGATAAAAGGAATTAAATCATTAAAAATACTAATATTTTATATTTTACTTATTACATGCATGTCTTCTAACAATTCCTCCTTCGCTCTCAAGCATGTACTTGAGAAAGAAATGCTAAATGGCACCACCTTTCTCGAATAGCACCACAATATGAGACCGGTTCTTAGGATGGCAAATAAGCTCTTTGCTAGTTCTCGCACGCTTAAAAAACGGGTACATTGACTAAATTTGGTTATCCCCTACCAGATGAAATGATAGCGGATTTCATCTTGAACTCTATCCCCAAGTCTTACGACTAGTTCGTGATGAATTTAAATATGAATGTCTGGCGATGAAAGTGATGAATATTCCAAATAAAAATAATCAAGTTCTTATGGTCAAATCTATGGGTGTTAAGAAGCCCAACCCCAAGAAAATGAGTTATAACAACAAAGGCAAGAAAAAGGGTATTGTTGCTGCCACGTTTGCCACCAACACTAATAAGAAAGTTGCAAAACCACCACTGCCACATCATGAAGAGCGCAAATTCTTTGAATGCAACAAGACAGGGCACTGAAATGTAACTGCCCAAGAACCTGGCCAAGCTGAGACAATAGGGTCCTTCGTGAATGCTTCTCCTTAGGGTTTCTATTTATGTTATTGAACTTTTCACTGTTTCTGCAACACATGGGTATATGATACCGTATTTGGTTACCACATCGTTAATGTCTTGCATAAACCTGAATATTGAAAAATTGAAACAAGGTGGCATGGAACTCATAGTTGGTGATGGGAAGAAAGTCCCAGTTCTTGAAATTGGCACATATCATTTTGCATGGTTCATCTGGTCTTGTAGTTACATTGGATAAATGTTTGTTTCATTATTATTTGAAGAAAGTATAAGTACGCTTTTAATAGTACTTGACCAATCTCATTTTATTTTGAGGCTAAACATCGAATTGGTATTTATGAGATTAATGTTCAAACGAGAAATAACATATAATCTTTCTAAACGTATCTGATCTGGCATAATTGATACATTTCTATGGCATTGCCGACTTCGCCACATAAGTAACGCACAAGTTAAAGGCTCATATCTGAGGAGATTCTTGAATCTACCGGACCGAACTTCTTTGACTACTGCGGATCAAGCTTAGCTGGCAAAATCGCCAACGATTTCTTCACCATTGTTGGTGAACGAGTTAAGCATCTGCTTCGACTCATACAATTTGATGTATGTGGCCATTTTTTAACCAAGTATAGAAATCATGAAAGATACTTCGTTTCTTTTATCGATGGTTCTTGTCGATATACTTGTCTTTCTTATGAAACACAAGCATAAACTTTTGAAAAATTTAAAAGTCTCAAAACAAAGTAGAATATCAAATCAGTAAAAGGATTAAAACACCTCGATCATATCGATGTGGAGAATATATCAGCTTGAAACTAATCCATCATCTAAAAAAGCGTGGAATTGTTCCACGACTCACTCCACTAGGCATGCTTAACATAATGGCGTGAGTGAGAGGATATATCGAACCCTGTTAAACATCCTCTGATTGATGATGTGTAGAACGAACTTGCCTCACTCCTTTTGGAGTTTTGCTCTTATGACCGCCACCCACATTGTCAATCTAGCACCGACTAAGAAGGTAAATAAGACACCATACGAGATATGGCATGGCTCAAAACCCAATTTTTCTTACCTTAAAGTTTGGGGATGTTATACTTCTGTCACTAGTGAGTCGGATGACAAGCTCGATCCTCATGGCATAAAAGGTATTTTTTTCAGATACAACCGAAGCGGATATTATTGTTTACCATTCTCATACAAATATGATTTCTATCAAAAAGGAATGACCACTTACTTGATAAAGAAACTCTTGAACGAAGAACAGTATATAATATTATCGATCTTGAAGAAATTCAAGAACCACAGACAAATGCTGAGGGAGTCGGAGCGTCTAATGAACAAGTAGTTGTTGCTGATAAATCAGACATGAACACAAGCATTCGAAGAAATAACAGGGCTTGCGAAGAACCTAATAGATACCTATGGCATCTAAATGATCCCGAAGTCCTATTGGTATCTAAATCTAAGGATGAACCTGCTAATTACACTTCTACTATGTTCGATCCGAAATCTAAGAGATGGCAAGAAGACATGAAAGCCGAGATGCAATCTACGTGTGATAATCAGATCTGGCACTTGGTTGAGCTAACCCCGAAAATCGGGCAGTAAGGAGAAAATGGATTTTCAAGATAAAAACTGCCATGTATGAACATGTTTACTCATATAAAGTATGGCTAGTTGCGAAAAGCTTTACTCAAACGCAAGGTGTTGACTATGATGAAACCTTCTTGCATTTTTCTACGATCAAATCGATCATGGTGTGCAAATTGAATAAGTCCATTTATGTACTCAAATAGGCATCTTGTAACTGGAACCTTCATTTGACTAGAAAATCAATTGTTTTGGTTTTGTCAACATTGAAGACGAGTCTTGTGTTCACAAAAGGCTAGTGGGAGCACTATGTCATTTGTCATCTTGTATGTGGATGACATAATGGTCAATGCAAACAACATCCCTATGCTTGAGGAAATCAAGCACCGGTTGGGATCTTGCTTCGGAATGAAAGATCTTGGAGAAGCTGCTTATATTATGGGAATCAAGATCTATGCAATTATATATGAGGTTCTAGGGCTAAGTCAATGTACATACATACACAATGTAATGACATGCTTCTCGATGGAAAACTCCAAGGTGGAGTTCCCATTGCTAAAGGAACCGTGTTGAACAAATCGCAATCTCCTTCAACGAACTTTGAACCTAAGCCTATGCAAGAAATTCTATATGCTCCAGTGATTGGTTCTATCATGTACACTATGTTATGCACTAGACTTAACGTCCAGTATGCTTTAAGCATGACCAACCGTTATCAGCAAAGTCCTGGCAATGGCCACAAGACTGTGGTAAAGAACATTTAAGGTACTTGAAAAGAACAAATATATGTGCTTAGTTTTTGGAGGAATGGAAGAGGAGATCACTGTAATATGTTATACCGACGCTAACTTCCGGAGTGAACGAGACGTTTCTCGTTCACAATCTTCTTGGATAAAGAAATTCACAACCGACCTCGATATGGTTCCAAGTTTTGGAAACTGATTGACGTAATCTATGATAACACATGAGCTGTTGATCAAGCCAATGAGCCCAGATCTCATCACAGGGCCAAACACATTCTAAGTAAGTTCCATTATATACGTGAAATACTGGAACGATGAGACATTATGATAAGAAAAGTAAACATAGATTAAAACCTAGAAGACTCATTCACTAAGTCGATGACTCAGGACTAGCATGACCTTCATAATGCGATCGGTCTTAGATTGGCTATCCATATGTTTTGATTTAGTATTTGGATATAAAAAACATTTAAACGGTTATACTTTTGACTTCACTTTTGATTTAGTTGTTAAATGCAAACTCTGAATCTTATAAATGTGTTCGATTTTAATACGTTTAATCCATGAATCTTACATTCTAAATTATTCGTAGTCAGTCAGACTCATGGGAACGACTCTGAATTAAGACTATTCTAACTTTGGACTCAAATAGTTGACTTCCAAACTCAATGAGCTCATTATGAATGACTTCAGATGTACATCACAATAAATCATCTTCACAGATCTTAGTCATAAGATGTTTTGATATTGGTATACTCATTTAGTATCCTTTGACCTGAGATACATACTAGAACTTTCATTTACCAAAGACTATTCTTTGATCAGTGTCAACCGTTGTCGCGTAACTTCTAGTTATAAAGGCATTGGTTGGGAGTAGTTCTCAAGTTCAGTGGGAGTTGTATGTAGTCAAGATGGGATTATGTATTCTTACATTATATGTAACAATTAGACATCATGGCGCCCTCGTTGATTTAAACTAGTGAAGTGTAAGGCTTTACCCAAACTTACTATGTATTTGATTTGACTACTTTGACTCTTGATCGAGAACAATAATGATTGAAAGATACATGAGATTGATCTAATCCATGCCTCTTTGTTATGTTGATGTCTTATATGGAAAGGATAAATGAAGATTACCATAAGATCATTGTCTTACAACAGGATTTTCCAAGTTGTTTTGGTTAATGACTTTAAAGGGTCATTTGTTGTTTAGGGTATCCATGTGTAGCTTGAGCACCGCTGGCTGTCTGCGTTAAGGAGTTAATCGAAGGCCATCCAAGTGGGAGAATGTTGGAAATTATGGATTGATCCGATTATATTAGCGCGCCCGACTGAGTTATGACACAGAAAGGTTACACCTTGGGCAACGAACAATAAACCCGCTTAGCTCGCTTAATCGGTAATGACGAACGATTATCGAATAGAATTACATTTATGTAATTACTGAGTATAATTATATAAATCAAATTATGAAGGAATTATTATTTATAATTGTTATAAATAGAATAGTTTATTTACTATATTAATAAATTGGTTTGGACTTTGAACGAGAGTTGAAGCAAGTTCGAATTTGAAGCTCGGTTATTATTTGGCATGACAAGTATAATATCATTATATTAATATAAAAGATATAACCTAATGAACTTATGATGTGATACTCCAAGAATAGTGGAGGCGGCCATAATAATCCCTAGTGAACCTTTCCTTCATGAATCCACAATTCTAGGAGAACTATAATACAGAAGCTAGCGTTATTCTATGCCCACTGTCGACATTACGGGAATAGATCACGCTACCAATGGTCTCCGCATAAACCATCGGCCGTCGTTGTAGCACAACGCATCACCGCCCTCGCTACGCGCAGTCCCACGCTACTAATCTAATGCGCCCGCTCGGCATATTCCGATCACCCTGACGTCATCGCAAGCCACTGTCGTGTACGCATCACCACTACCGCCTACAAACCACCGCCACCAACCCGTTCATGTTCAGTTCATTAAAGTAGCGATAGTTCGTTGAACCTCGGTGTCTCGAATGGTTAGTTATTAACCTCAAAGGTATATCCATCTCATCGGTATATTAGTTAGATTAATTTATAATATATTCGTGCTTGTATCGTTTGTAACCAGATCCTGTCGGGTTTAGTTTTGGTGTTGGTTACTCGTTTATTTCTGCTACGTGTATATTAATTAATTGAATTAATTATTATTTTTCGTATTTATTGGACCAGTTTTTTTAAATAAATTTTTGATTGTTCACCATCGAAACCCAACATGATTAGTATTGGGTGATTTTTTTTAATGACAACATTATACATGCGGAGGAGAACTAGTAACTACTAGTCCCCAACAACAAAAACAAGAAGCTTACATATTTAGCATATCAAATTTACACCAACTATTCTACTCGATTACATTTTTCTTCAATCTTGAAAACACCCATAAGTAACTTTACCCATACGTAACTTTGTAGATGTCATGCTCTAATAAAAAACAAGTATTTTATAAACTTAAATACCAATAACTAGTATGGGTAATTAAAGTCGTCTCCTCAGGGAATCAATGAAAAATGCAAGTTAAAATCATGGCTTATTAATTAATTAACTAGACAGATAGACGATGTCAATCAATTTATAAGATTTGATTAATGCAAACATGATTACTTTTACTAATTGTAAACAATTCAAGAAAAGGGTGACACACTTCAGGTTCATGTTATGCAGTCCACAAAACAACTATGTATCCTACCAATTGGATAAACACATAGACATGAATCGTCAATTAAGATTGATAAACAATTACTAGACACGGTAGTTTGATCATGCTAATACACTGTGTATGTCCCAAAACAGGATCTTTCAATGTTATATCAATAAACCTGTTGTTAGGAGGAAACTAACAACGAATTGATTCAAGACAAACAAGTATAAACAACTACCAACACGCGATAGACTTCAAACACATGTTATATTAACATCGAGTACTTAATCCCTTCACAAACGATTACAATATGATAGGAATGATAACCTATGTAACCCGTCTTCTCTCACTAATGATCTACACCCCATAATGACCTAGTTACAAGGTATATAACACCAAACACCCTACGGCCCAAGCCCATACCAAAGCCCCCCCCCCCCACCGAAAACACAAGGTTTTTGGTGTTACATGTTAACCAAACCCCAGCTCAACTAGATTAAGTATAAACCATTTAGCCTAGCCCAAAAATCTCCCCATTGGTTTATAGCTTGATCTTAATTTGTGTTCCATTACTTCAGCATCTGCCTCTCGGTAAGCACCTGCCCATAAACCTGTGTGGATAATTGATCCCACCATACCTGTATACTCCTTAGCAGCTTGTTCATAATGTGGTTCAGCCATAATTTGAAAGCTATTAAGGATCTTAATGTCTTTTTCTCCAAATTTCTACAGGTCTCATGGATCAACGATACAGTACTGACCCTTCTTCAGTCGTAAATTACTGTAGTAGTCTCACCATCATAAGTCCAAAACTTCATCTCATCAAGAGCTCCTTCAGGAAATCTCTTAATGGTCGCAATGGACGTCACTTTGGCAATTGGAAGCCATATAACATTCAGGATCGGCTTGTTGGTATAAGGATCACAAACGCCCTTCGCTTTCTTGACAAAAGTTTTAGCAGTGGACATATCGGGGAACCCTTTCTCCACCTGATTTCTCAAAGAGTTCCAAAAATTGGTGACCTTTGGATCATGATTTGGGTTGTGGAAAGGACCTTGTATCAAATCACTTGAATCAACCTTTGTCCACGAACTGAAATCTTTCATCTTCTTATAGTATTCTATGTTCCCAGATTTATGCTTGACCCACCACATCTCTTTATCGATATCATATCCCCATGAAACGTCCGCATAACGATCACCATACTTATCAGAAAATCCCTTTTGAAGTTCCACCACAAATTTATCTGGATAATCGGATGACACGAATTTCTGATTAGAGTTCTTCATGATCAACATCTTCTTTCTGATTCTTTTTATTTGTTCAGCGGTCTTAGGTGGAGCAGTCAAGTATTTCTCCTGTTGTGTGGAAGTATCGATATTTGAAGCAGGACGCAAACTGGAACCGCTCTCATCAGGAGCATTTTCTCACCACCAACAGTTTTATCACCGCTATCATCAGCTCCCTTAAACTCATCTCCAAATCCTTTGACGAGTTTGTGTTGTAGACCAAAATATAGAGCAGTATGACCACCCATGCTAGCTTGAAGATCTTGAATCTTGGAGTCTTTGTCGGTGTTACTGGATTCAAGCTCTTGAATATGTTCATCTTTCACAACAGAGTCTTGTTCAAGCTCAAAGACACTGCGTTGCAAAGCATGGACATTAATGGGTTCGGCTTCTAAAGCAATCCCTTTACCCTTTTCATGTAAAACTTGTCTTGCATAGCAAAAATGTGGGCAATCTTCTCAGTTGCATTCGAGCTTTTTTGACCAATCGAATAAGATGATCCGGATGGTTCAGTAGTTGACTGAATATGGGCTTCAAAGTCAAACTCTTGCAGAATGTCATCATAATTAGGATCTCGAGTATATTGGGCTTCAACAGATGGGCCTTGTTCAGACCGAGTCTCAACAATAGGCTCAGCTGGTGTTGGTAGAATGGTTTGCACAGACTCACTTGCCAGCACATCAGGTCTTAGATCTTTCTTTCTTCGTTTACGTGGGATAAGATCGGTGGTTGGTGATCTTCAACATCATCATCATCATCTGTCACAATAATTGATTGAGGAGGTTTAAATGCAGTTGAATGGAGCTTTTCTTTAAACATCTCAAAAGCTTCAAGTTATTAGGTAGTGGGTACAGATTGTTGCACTTGGTGTTCTGTCTCTAAAGATTGAGATGGAGAACTATTAGATTCGTCGTCAGATATAGTTTCAAAGGCAGTGAAAGGCCTTTGAACAGGAACAACGTATTCCTCAGCAACAACGGTAGCAGCAGCAGCTTTAGTCTTAGCAAATTTTCTGAATTTTACCAAGGGATGAAGTCCCTGATAAGTCACCTTAGCCCCTTTCCTTGACTACTTCATTAGGCCAAAGGTTTTCGGACCCATGGCTTTCAGATCAAGTGTCTCCACAGATCGATTTAGCTCAGTGTAGTGAGAATCAAAAATCATCTGTAGAAACCTTGGATACATCATAAACATCTCTTTCTTCTTCTCCTTCAGGTTGCTTATCGTCTCATCGAACAAAAACTTTGAGTAGTTGTAATTCCAGTCCATGATCAAAGCAACAACAACCGACATCTGAGCGTGGCTGATCTCGTTATAACCCCATTTTCTTCCCGAGACACACGTAAAGAATGTGTGATTCAGAAACCTCCGGTACGGATGGAGTAGCTTCTTGATGGCAGAAGGATAGGTTCTTTCATAGCTCATATGCTGCATGATCTCTGCTACAGCCTCAGTTGAATACTCAGTAGGATAACAAGTTGATCACCAAACAACAACACTTCACGTATAATGTCCTCAAAGATAATCACCAATCTCTTCTGTATAATAGATCAATGGTAACCACTCCCCCGGTACCTTGTTGATTGATGGAGGCATGGTTCTAGAAGTCTATCACCATCTTCTTGCAGATTACATGATTTTCTCGCAATGTGTGAGAAATCCTGCAGGTATTCAGCCCCACAATCATAGACATGAATTCCTTGTGAGCTGGAGGAGGATCAAACAAACATCCAGCTATATTGTGCGTATCAACTTACTTGAGAGGTTCTTGATCAGTCATGACTGCAACAAACGAGTCAAGTTAGATACATATTAACTTATGTCCATAATCAAATATCTTTTGGATTTGATATCTTTCAAGAATGATAAAATAATAATATTGTAAGGACCAAACCATTAAATAATGAAACTATAAGTTCCTTTTAGAAATTTATTCCAATTGACAAATATTATTTTCTGATTAACGAGTTTTTATCTAAAAATATGTGTTCTCTATCACAAAATATAGTTTTCGGTCCATAATTACTGTTTTCGGTCCAACATAAGAGTTCTCTGTTGAAAAAAAAAGCCTTGACAGCCGAGAACCTTATGAGTTCTCGGTCAAACTTGACCGAGAACCCTTGAGATCTCTGTTAATCTGAGGGGTTCTCTGGTTGACCAAGAGTTTTCGGTCAACCACCACAGGAACCCAGAATCCTGAGATCTCCGATGATCTCGGGCATATAAACCCTTGGAAATCCATCTCGAATACCATGTCATCTTCCCAAACACACCAAATACGCCATTAACGAAGAACCTACAACTCCTCAAAACTCATAATATGACCAAAACATAACACAATTACACACCACAATCATCATTCACAGATAGATATTACAATCAAAATAGTCAATTCAAACCAAAACAATAATAAAGGCCCGGAGACGTTCAACAGTGACCCAATAACATATCCTGAAATAAGATTCATTTTCCTTTAATAATTGTTTGATAGTAAATCAGTTGATTAGAACAAAGATGATTATTTGATGACAAGTGAGATTTTAGAGATTTAGAAGAGATAGTACAAGTGCCATTTGAGTTTTCTCTGATAATAATACACACAAAATAATTTTGCTAGCCTTTTAAGCTTCAAAAAAATATTTGGGCCAACTGGACCAGGCCTCATGGGCCAAGAACCCAACCAAACACATCATTTTCCCATGGGCCAAGAACACAACAAGCATACTAGGCCACATTGGCTAAGAACACAAATGAAGACAAAGTCTGATCCACGTTTGATTAAAATGATTCCCTAACGCATTTGTTTCAACACAAGTAAACATGAGGTAAAACCAAAGAAGTAAAATAAAATAAAATGAAAAATTTTACAAAATAAACATAAAATAAAACCAAAAGGAAAATCAGTTTTACCACTTGGGTTTCAGTAGTTCTAACATATTGCGGGATCAAATTTCAATTTTATCATATGAGCAAACTTTTTATGAAAAGATCCGAATATGGAATCATATTGATTAAGATGCTTTCACAATGATTCATTTTCAGCATTATTATGACATAGAGAACAAGTTAGTAGCAGGTATTTAGATACTTAGCATGATTTTCATTGCATCAGTGATATTCATTAGGTTCAATTAGGCATAAAGCTTAGATGAATATCACTTATGGACCTATGATGCCTCTTATCTCCTTATCAAAGTGATTAGCCTTTCTCCAGATCATCCCAATTTGACTCCAACCCACTAGTGTTTGATAAAATGGTTTTTGACTTTTACTATACAAATAAAAATTTTAAGGTTTAAGGTTGAACATTGGACTTACATGCCATCCGGACTTACAAGCCTTTCATTCAGAGTATTTAGGACTTACTTGAATGTCCCACCCTTGTAAATCTAGTTTGACCCTTTAAGCTTTAAAATAAATTTAATATCAATATTATATACTAGATTCGCAATAATAATATTTTTTTCATAACTTCAAATAAAGAACAAAATATGTTGGTGATCAAGAAACTAACGGGCTCGTGTATGACTGGGTAATTGTTTTTATACCTATCATTCAGAGAGATGTATCTAGAGACATGTATAAATCTTCAAAATGACTCTCCACAGTAAGTTTAGCAGATTCTGTTTATATCACTTCAGACATTTACGCACCATGGAAAGCTACAATACATATCAATGACTGTTCAAAAGCCTTTTTATCCTAGTAACTGCACACGTTAGGCACACAAAATCAATTTATCTATCATTTTCCAAAGTTTGAATCAAATTTTCAATTAAAAACATTTTTGACCTTCTATCAAGCTTGTAACTGCATAATTATATCACTTCCCAATTAGAAACGGAACCAAAAACCACAAATTTTTATATATTTTTTAATTTTTTAAAACACACGCACACTCATTTTGAGGTTTTTTATTTTATAACACACACATACTCTTTATGTATTTTTGAATTTTCTCCCCCTAAATTTGTACAAAAATTTTAACAGAAAGAAAAACTTTTATGTACAAATTTAACCTAAAAAAGAACTCAGTCGTCGAAACGTAGCATTTTAAGAAACCATACAAGCACATTAAATCTGCATGTTCCGACCCGTTTTGTAAATAAGGTCGCCACATTATTATCACTTTGAACTTGTTCAAGATGAATAAATTTCCGGTCTAACATTCACGGATGAAATGAATTTTTATGTCAATGTGCTTGGTTAAAGAACGTTGAACCGGATTTTTAACAGTAGCAATAGCAGCAATATTATCACAAAAGATAGGAGTGTCAAGAAATTCCAAACCGTAATCCAACAATTGGTGCTGAATCCAGATAACATGTGAGCAGTAGGTAGAAGTAGCAACGCACTTAGCCTCAACAGTGGATGTGGAAATCGTTTGTTATTTCTTACATTGCCATGAGATAAGTCGATCTCTCAAGAATTGACATCCAACAGACGTAGATTTCCAGTCAATATCATCACCTCCACAATTGCTGTTAGCAAAAGCATATAAATAAAAATCTGAGTTTTTGGGATACCAAAGACCTAGCTTCGGTTGCCCTTTCAAATATCTAAAAATACGTTTAACAGTAGTTAAGTGAGAAAGTTTAGGATTAGCCTGAAAATGCGCGCATTGACAGACTGCAAACATGATGTCGGGACGACTGGCAGTGAGATTTATCAGGGATCCGATCACTGATTGATAGTATGTTTGATCTATGGATTTCCCTTCTGGATCAGATGAAAGAAGAGGTCTTTCTGCCATAGGAGTCGCCACACACTTAGAATCGTGGACACCGAACTTCTCCAACATGTCCTCGACACATTTCCCTTGATGCAATAAAATTTCTGTCGAACTCTGACAAACCTGTAGTCCTAGAAATGTCGTCATTTCCCCTAACGAACTCATCACAAACCTTTTCTTCATTACATCCTCAAACTCAGAACACAAAGCATTACTGGTGGAACCAAAAATGATGTCGTCCACTTAAATCTGAACCAAGATAATATCTTTCCCAACAGTTTTGAGGAATAGTGTTTGATCGACGGTCCCTCGTTTATATCCATGTTCCAGCAGATGAGCCGTCAAAGTAGCATACCATGCCCGAGGAGCTTGGTGAATACCATAAAGAGTTTTGTCCAACTTGTAGATGTGATCAGGATGCTTCGAATCGGTAAAACCCAACGGCTAGTCCACGTATATTTCCTCCTTTACCTCTCCATACAAAAATGCCATCTTGACATCCATCTGATAAACCATGAAATCCATGTAGGAAGCATATGCCAATAAAAATCGAAAGGCCTTAACACGAGCCACAGGAGCGTACATTTCGGTGTAATCTAAACCTTCAACCTCACGAAAGCCACGAACCACAAGCCACACCTTGTTTTAAACAATAACCCCAGTATCATATTGATTGTTGCCAAAGACCCATATCGTATCTAATGCCTTCTTCTTGATAGGCAACTCAACCAATATCCAAACCTTGAGTTTCTCAAACTGATTTAATTCTTCATGCATGGCTTCTACCCAAATTGGTTCTTGCAATACCATTTCAACGGACTTTGGTTCAATCGTAGAAATAAAACAAGAATTTAGACAACTATTGATGTGTCCTGTCTGGCTTCTGGTTGAAAAGCTAGTTTCAAGGGGACCAATGACATTTTTGATTGGATGATCCCGTTGAATTCTGGCTGGAACAGAGTGATCGGGAATGAAACTTGGGCTGGTAAATTTGTTGGATCTTCAAGAGGTTCAGCGAGAGGGTCCCTCCATCCAGATGTCGAGGTATTGTGAAAGTACGAGGTACTAGCAATGTATTCGTTTGGTATGACATTTGGAAATAGAGTGCTACCAAATATTTGACGAATTCTACTCTCCCCCTCTGCTGACGAAATATCGGCCGCAGGTGTCTCAACTGTATGCAATTCACATTCTTCAGGAGACTGTTATGAAGAATCAGTCTCAATAACATGTTCTTATGGACTCGAAGATGAAGGCTGAGCAATATCAGATAATTACGACAGATCGATACCCAACACCGGACACTTTTAAAACCAACATAGATGTCTTCTTCTTCATCAACTGCATTAGAAATGTAACACCCCAGCAAAAGCGGACTACGCCCGGTTGTGACGTACAAATTGCTCAAAACACATGTGACACTATTAACTGACAATATTATCATTAATTTATTCAAAAGCATCAGGTACACAAGTTTATCAAAATGAACAAACACAAGGAAGAAGGAACAAAACAAATGTCTTCTTGTTTATTATTTAAATAATCTAACTTTTAGTATCTTCGTCATTTCATCCTCTAACGAAAGAACCTGTAGCATATATATAAAGTAAAGCCAACTAAGTTAATAGTTGGTGAGTTCACACAGTTTGAAATAATATATAAAAACCATACAATTCCATGAAAACTTGTGAAAAACACATAAGGGTTCTTTACACTAAAATCAATGGTCCATGAGTGTAAAGAATAAATGAAGGTCTTTTCCAGTTGGGATTGTGCACCAACGTACTTAGATCGGAGTCCCTTTTGCGCTAGAAACAATGGTCCATGAGTGCAAGGGGGGGCGTATGATCATACTTATCGAAGAAATTCATGCACGTAATAATTGAGAAACGAACAAGTAAACACACAAGTCTATGATGCGAATTGTAGTTTGTAAACAATAAATAAAATAAATTGAATTTTTGATAGGATATATATGCTACCCCCCAAAATAGTTAAAAAAATGGTCAAAAGGGGGTGTGAGAAACTCACCTTGATGTTGAAGACAAATTTGAAGTAAAAGCAAAAGTACATCAATGAAATCGAAGCAATTGAACGTCAAGGACTAGAATTAAAAGCATAAAAATTAATATTAACTGACGACTTATAAAAAGTAGATATTCATACAAGCACTATAAGTATTTTCTAAGCGATTCCTAGAATCCTTAGTATCCAAACAATCCCACGGATTATTAAAAGTTTGACCAAAGTTTGACTTTGACCAAAAGGTCCAAGTTGTTGACCGTTGACCAAAATATTGACCGTTGACCCTAAATGTTGACCGACGACCCGTTGGTGGCTTTTGACCAATTATGTAGACTTAAAATAATCATAAGATATTCATAGTCGCAACCTAACAATCGGTCATGTAATTTGTAGTTAATCATTTTTTTCATGCAACCCTATGACTAAGTCACACTTTTACCAATTTCATTTCTCATAAGTAAGACTAACCACTTAGTCAAATAGTTCTAAGTTGACCCATAAAGTCAAAATTCAATTTACCACAATTAATCTACTACAAATTACAATTATTTTCACTAACCAATATGTTGATCATCCTTAACAAGTTTTCAATCATCAAAACTGATTTTACCAACCAACCAAAACTTGTGATTAAATTACCAAATAATTCACACTTATTCTTTCTAGTATTATTTATAAAATATATTTTTCTTATAATTTTCCAATTCACACAAATATAAAAAATATTTACACTTTACAACAGCCTAATTTTAGTCTCTGTTTTAACACAACAGTACACAAATATTTGCCAAAAATTCTATATTTATCCAATTGATGCAAGACCAATTGGATTAGATTTCTACTTCAATGTATAACATTCTAGAAGTGGAATAACACCCATACTATTTTCAATATCAAGTTATACAATTTACAACACAACTCAGAAAATTTCTATTTCAATCAGGATTGCAACCCGATTTTGTAAATTAATAAAAAAAACTGGTCAAACAAAGTCCAAAAATTATGATTCTTGACTTTTTGAAAACTAGATTCAAAGTACTTAATCGTAGTATCACAAATTAATCAGAAACACCAACATATCATCAAGTTATACAATCTACAATCTAAAACACATAATCCGTCAACAAGAAGATTCAAACTAAAAGTTACAAAAATCATGATTCTTATATCCTTATGATCTTTAATCATCAAGGAACCATTTTTTATAACCAAATCTCGTGTATTTCATTATTTTACTGATTTATAAAGTAATATTTACGTATAAAAAGTTTCCATATTTTCTTTTATGACAAGACACACATTTTCTTTTAAAACCATCAACTTGATCATCTTTTTATTTCTTATGATTACATGTGTTTGGATACTCAATCCTACAATCCCAAATAAAAGAAACATAAACAAAATATATTAACCATGCTTACTTACTTGCTTGATTAATGCTATATCACTATTTGTTCCAAGAATCACCCAACTTGATTATGTTATTTTGAGAGTGTTTTAGAAAAATAAAATGTATGTGTGTGTGATGTGATATGGACGGCCAAAAGGAAGAAAAAGAAAAGTTATAACCTTAATTGTTATTTAATCATCATTAACACAATCATTAAGACATAATTAATTTTATTAAACTTTAGGTTATGTCAGTTTTATTACATGTGACATGTTACATTATATTATAAACATTTTCTAGTAACCATATGTTGCATACTAGTCTTTTTGTTACTTGTCATGTAATATATCATAGGTTATGTTAGTTTAATTATTCACTTCTCCTACAACATATAAGTATACAACAACTAATCATGTAGCATGTACCACAATTTCACCCACCACATATAATACATGTAACATATCATGTGTGATAAATTTATTATAACCTATCATATATTATAATATGTGTGACAAGTTTATTATTCTAGTTATCAATAACTAGTTACTCTCACTTAGGTCACCAACGACACCACTGACTCAATGTATGCATACATGACACTATATGCATGGGAGTTCATTAACTTAGATAACAGAACTAACTGGGTTTACTGACACAGTCAACATGATTTAATTGAAAATGTCGGGTGTCACATCGGGGATTAGAAATGTTGAATGTATATTTTATTATGGAGTTGGATGTTATAATATGTTTTTATACATATATTTATAAATAAAAACCAAAAATTTAAAACGGGTCAGATTTTTGGGTTTGAAAAGTAACGAATGTTTCAAGAAACCCCTGCACATGAGTTTCCTCCATAAAAAACTGAAAACACGGTAAATGGCTTAAACAGTTCATTATAATCACATAACCAGTCAGGACCGACACAAGCATCGGTTTCATTCTCGTCTAGCCAGCGCACATCATAAGATTCCAAAATCTGCTTCGTTGTCTTGTTATAAACTCTGTAGGCAATGCGACCAACATATCCAACAAAGTAGTAATCATCAGCTTTAGGTCCAAACTTTGGAGTTGATTCGAGATTCAGCAGAGTGTATGGACATCCAAAGGCAGGAAAGTGTGCTATAGTGGGCTTGTGACCATAAACAATCTCATAAGGAGTCTTCATCTGTGTATTGTTCATCAACACCCAATTTTGAACATAGCACGCTGTGTTGACTGCTTCGGCCCAGAAGAACAGATGTAGCTTTGAGTCGCACAACATGGTCCTTGCGACTTCAATTAAGGTTATATTCCTTCTCTCAGCTACACCATTTTGTTGCGGTGCGAGCTGAGCTGTATTGTCTGAGCACTCCTTTCCCGGCAAAAATTGATTCGACGTTGAATTTTTGAATTCTGAGCCATTGTCACATCGAATTCCTTTTAGCTTCAAATTGAGTTGATTCTCCATACGCACCACAAAGCGCTTTATCAGTTACACAGTTTCACTCTTATTTGATAAGAAAAACACCCAAGTAAAACGTAAGTAGTCATTAGTTATAACCACACAATAAGAACTGCGAGAAAGACTCAATACATGAACAAGACCAAACAAATCCATATGAAGAAATTAAAAAACCGAGGAGATGGTATTGACCAGTTTTGGATTGTGAGATTTACAGTGATGTTTGCCTAGAGCACAAGCTACATATTTCTCAATTGTTACAAAATTTTTAATTAGCAAACCACAGACAAAGTTGTTTTTAGCAAGACGGTTTAGAGTTTTTAACATTTGCATGACCAAGACGACGATGCCAAAGCATGACATTATGTTCTGACACTTTAGAAAATAAACAAGTGATCTTTTCTGGAACATTCTTATTCATGTCGAACACGTATGCATTATCTTTTCTTTGTGATCGAACAAAAACCCAATCTTCTGGTATGATGATACCAGGTTTTAAAATAAGACACTCTTTGTTTGTAAAATGTGTTGAAAAACCCTTGTCACAGATCAGCGAGACACTGAGCAGACTGTGTTTCAATTCTGGAACAAAATTGACATTTTTGAACTTAAGAACACCATTACTTACAGTACCCTTCTGTGTGATCTTCCATTTTTCTCCTCCCTCAAAGGAAACATACCCTCCATTAAATATTTGAATGTCGTGCAATTGAGAGATGTCTCTTGTCATGTTCCTGGAACAACCACTATCAACATACCAAGGTCCGATGATATTCCTCCATAGCTGTTCATTCATGATATGCGAGATTAATTAGTATTTGGTACCCAGTCCATAGTAATGATGGGTACTCCTGATTCATCTATGCAAGTTACGGGTTGCCATGACATGTCTTTCTTGTTATCTAAGATCGAACAGGAAGGTTTTGGTTACTTGGACACCGAAGATTTAGGCAACCATTTATAGTCAGGTTTTAAAATTTTGTGACTAACATAAACGGTTGACTTTGTCTCTGGTTTGCGGACGAGAGTCACGTTGGATTTTGGTTTCCATATAGATTTTGATCTAGAGGCCGGATTTGGTCTCGTGACCGAAATTGATTTTCCATCATTCTTTCGAAACATAGCATAGTCTGATGGGATTTCAACCTGTCAGCCTTGTTTCGGTTCCAATTACCATTAGAGAGATTTTCCCTGTAGTACCATGATTTATTTGAATTGAATTTATTAAAGGTATTTCGAGGCATATTCCTCTGATTATGTCTATAGTATGGGACATAAGGATGGTGCGGACAATTTCTAGCTATGTGACCAGGAGTGCCACAATTAAAACATGTTTGTCATTTAATATAAAAATCATCGTGGCCAACCCCTGGTCATGACCTTTTGTGTGAGCTAGTTTGCCCCTCTTTAGCCTGAATATTAGATCTACTAGAATCATGCACACAAGAAATCCCTTCTTTGACAAACCTAGGTGATAAATGTTTATGTATACTTTTATTTTTATCAATTTTATTTGAAACCACACCATAAGTTTTAAATGTTTTAGAAGAATCAACCACACAATTATCTTTGCTCTAAAAACAGGCCCCCACAAACATTAGTAGCAACAGAATCAAAAGCAGGCAAATTTAAAGAAACAGTAGGATTAAAGTCTTTATTAGTTAAAACACATTGATCTTCCTCATCATCAGTCCAATCCTCTATAATTACTTCATCTGCATGTGAAGTAAACACATTAGTATCGTTCACTGTCAATGTTGGTTCAGCAGGTTTGACTAACCATGGCCAATTTTTCCATTTGCAGTCGGCTTTTCGTACTACATGAAGGGTTACCTTTCTTCCTCTTCCTTAGTAAGAGGAAGCCCAATGTAATTGTCATTATATGGAGGGAGAACCACGTTGTACCCAATGCCCTTACCCTTGTTCTCTTTCCATTTTAACTGTTCATCAATCATAGATTCAACAACAGTACTAGAAACATCGAATTTCTTGAAGCTGAATTCAACGTTTTCAAATTTATTAGTTAATTTTGCAATCTCCAACTTAGAGGCGTCTAATTTGGCAGTTAGTTCGCCAAATTTCTGTTTTGCGTCTAAGAGGTGACAACATTTTACGCTAAAGTCTTTTTGAAGTTTAGAGAAATCCTTTTGTTGTGCTTCTAGTTTATCTTTTAAAGATTTTTCAAATTTCTTAAGGGTGATATTTTCATATTTTATGCCCACCATTTCTCTATTCAGATTACTATTGTGAGCTCTATATATATCTAACTTATTAATGCAAGATTGAGAACACAATTCAGAACTTACCTCAGATGAACTGGGATAAGTAGAGGCCATGAAAGCAAACTGAAGATCTTTTACTTGCTCCTCTGCATCCTTCTCTTCTTCAACAACGTCAATCTAAGCATGGTTCGCAGTCTGATTTTTTATGTTCAGTTCAGCCATGTGGTCATTTCAATCAAACTGTTGAGCCTCCAATCCCCGCTCAATCTCTCCAGCAACAGCTGCATTTTCTCCTCCAGCACCACTTACCTGAATAAGTGCCCTTTCCCTGTTTCCCTCCTTGGCCGGATTCGTGCATTCACGAGTGAAGTGAGCCGGCTCGTGACAGTTATAGAACCTCATAGTGTCTTTATTGAATCCCACATTCTTGTTAGCTGGAAAGTTCCAGTTGTTTCTGCCTAATCTCTTGGTAAACTTCTTCGCTCTAAACACGGCCATGGCTATTTGCCAAGAAATATCCATTTCCTCCATATCATCAGGATGGATTTGATCCAACTCAGCAACTACGACTAATTGAACCAAATCTCTAGCAAGAAATTCATTGTAGCAATTTATGAAACCTCCCATTAAGGCAATGTTTTCTTGAGTCTCCTTTGAAATAGCATGAACTTGAGTGGGAGACTGACTGGAAGACCCAACAGCTGATTGAGGCTTAGTTGTTGGAGCAGGTTATTGAAAGAACACAGGAGTAGGCTATGGTGGTGGCTGACTAAATTGACCTTGAGAGGACCTAAACATTGAGAAGTAGTTCTGAGCTTGCTATGGCTGAGCATATTGACCTTGAGATGACTTAAACATAGAAAAAATTTCTTGTGATATGAGAGCTTTATTTGAAGTAACAGTATAGCCAGCCGCAATGTAGGAATTAGCATAATTAATGGCACATTACTTGTCATCCATGTCACTGGACTTAATGATTGCCATCACCTTTGACAAAGTTAATTTGGCTAGGTCCTTTGTCTTTTTGATCACTACAACATTCATGTCCCAGCTTTGTGGCAGAGAATTGACTAGCTTGTTATTTGTTTCAAGAAGTCAGATTGATGTTTGCAGATCGCATTTCAGTGACCAAAGTAACAAATCTTTGAAGTTGTGTCTCCAAAGACTCTCCCAGAACATGATTGAACATGTTAAACCTTTGTTGTAACAGATCCTGTCGACTCCTTCTTATATCCTCGTTTCCCTCATACACCTCAATAAGGGCTTCCCATAACGATTTTGCAGATTGTAGCTCTCTGAATCCTTGAGCGATTTCAGGTGAAAGTGCCATTGTTAGTGTGGCAAGAGCCTTCTCATCTTTCTCAATCTTTTCAAAATCTGCGTCGCAATACAGTTTGACAGGCTTTACAACTACTTCATCACTCTTTTCTATCTGATATATGAGGACCCCTGACAATGCTTCTCCAGATCTTTGCACCGTTCATCCTCACGTACTTTTCGAACCTGAACTTCCACTCAGAAAACCCCTCATGAGACAGTAGACGAGGTACACTAGTAGCGGTTTCCATAATGGAATCCAACTCTTGATGCAATGCAGCATTTGATGATGTGTTACTTAACTGGTCAATTTCAATTAAAAGTCCAATATAACCGTGGCCCAAAGTATCTAGGCCCAAATCCAAATTAAGACCAGAAAACAGTGATAGCCGAGAACTCAAGAACAGAGCACACAGGATTAAACCCGAGAACCCTTTATGTGAGCCAAGAACACTTGAGCAATCCGAGAACACACAAATAGTCCAGAGAACCCGTGATCTAAACCGAAAACGATCAGATTATGCTGAGAACCCGGATATTCTCCTTATTGTTTCCTGAGAACTGTCAAATGATGCCGAGAACCTGGTTTGACACCCGAGAACAATAAAAAATTGCCAAGAATCTTGATTATTGCTCGAGAACGAAGATTTGTTACCAAGAAAACGAGGTATTGCCCGAGAAAAATGAATGATCTGATTAGTTATGGTAACCAAATCAATTCCCAAGAATTCAGGGATTTGAATTGAATTAAGAGATCAAATAAACTGACTCCCAAATTTAGCTCAAACAAACCCGATGAACACGAAGAATACACCAAAGCAACAGATCTTGATTTCCAGAAAGTTACCCAAAGAGCCTCAACCAAAAACACAATATTGAATCCTTGATGACACCAACGCCGAGCCTAGAATAGGTCTATAGGCTCTGATATCAATTGTAAGTCCCAAAAAGGATCATTCAATGTGATATCAATAAACCCGTTGTGATGCGGAAACTAAAAACGAATTGATTCAAGAAAAACAAGTATATAAAACAATCAACACACGATAGACTTCAAAGCACACGTTATATTAACGTCGGGTGCTTAATCCCTTCACAAACGATTACAGTATGATAGAAATGATAACCTATGTAACCCGTCTTCTCTCACTAATGGTCGACACCCTATAATGACCTAGTTACAAGGTATATATAAAACCAAACACCCTACGGCCCAAGTCCATACAAAAGCCCACCGAAAACACAAGGTTTTCGGTGTTACATGTTAACCAAACCCAAGCATAACTAGCTTAAGTATAAACCATTTAGCCTAGTGCAACACACAGAACCTAATCTGATTAGTTGGATGAAAGCATGGAAGGATTAACAAACCTGGAGCTCTAATATGGTGCAAAATTACCTCCTTGGTTGTCAATGGTCTCTGGAAAGAAGGATAGATCAAGTGGAGGCTGAAAGTTGTATTTTAACAATTAGGTTAACTTTTCGATTTTAAATGAATTTGTGTAACGTGAAGCTGGAGTGAAACGACCTTCATGTATCGCGAAGGACAAAATAGTGAGGTTTAGTTATCTGACTCCTTTGCGTAGCGAAATTGTCGGGGTTTAGTTATCTGACTCCTTCGCGTAGCGTGAAGTAGCATGCCCAACCCGTCACGTAGCGCGACGGGGGCTTCTTAACATAGAGTTACTCCATTTGACTCTTTAATGCCTTGAAATGTGTGCCAGTCATTTCTACTCATCTCGAAACGTCAATCCAAGCTTGTATACAGTCTCAATAAGCACAATTAACATTCAACAACTCTAAATACAAAAGCACACATGAAATACCATAGTTCACACTATGGTAAATGAATTAAAATGAATTTGTGTAACGTGAAGCTGGTGTGAAACGACCTTCATGTATCGCGAAGGACAAAATAGTGAGGTTTAGTTATCTGACTCCTTCGCGTAGCGAAATTGTCGGGGTTTAGTTATCTGACTCCTTCGCGTAGCGTGAAGTAGCATGCCCAACCCGTCACGTAGCGCGACGGGGGCTTCTTAACATAGAGTTACTCCATTTGACTCTTCAATGCCTTGAAATGTGTGCCAGTCACTTCTACTCATCTCGAAACGTCAATCCAAGCTTGTATACAGTCTCAATAAGCACAATTAACATTCAACAACTCTAAATACAAAAGCACACATGAAATACCATAGTTCACACTATAAATTCAATAAAACTAAACATTTAGTACGTTAAAAACATGAAATATACCCAACCATCATATCCCCACACTTATCATTTTCTTTCCCACAAGCAAACACTCATGTAACATGCACACCTCGACCGATGGTTAATCAATTATCATCATTAATACTAGTAAGGTCTAGGGTCATACCTAATTCCCAAGACTTATACTATCAAAACTGACAACCCAACAAAAAATTTGATGATACATTTTAATAAAATGAAACCGTTCAAACAAGTGTACTTTTTTTATGGTTATGACATACACGTTTACACCCCTTATAAATATATCGCTTCTCTCGGTTTAATATTTGGACTAGCATAAAGTGTGTATCTCTTTGCCCTCAATGCTAAGTATGACCACAAAGTAATAAGCTTGCGAGCCAGTCATATCCCCCGTCATTAATCATCAGTTGCATAAAGACTACGAATAAAGGGTTTTTCTATGGCTAGGGATTGGGTATGAAATAGGAATTAGTTAGTGAATAATGTGGATGAAATCCACTTTATTCAAACTAAATAAACAAACAACACTAAAACTTTGATTGTGACATTTACTAATGACTTTTTTTTAGTTTCGTTTTTCTGATTTTTCTACTTTTTTCTTTCTTTTCATCATTTTTTAATATAAAGTTAAGGATAACTAAAACATAAATACACTGCGTGTTACGCCCTACAAATTGACTGTATACAATTATAACGTACACTAGATTTCATCACACAAGGTTAAAATAAAAGGCTAAAGCTGACAAGACTTGTAATGTAGGTTTAATCAAATAAGAGGAAAACAACTTAAGATTGGCTCTTAGAGGATAGTATAGGGTATGGAGCATTATTTAAGTAAAGACCAATATATATGTGAGTTTCTAAAGTCCTAATTCCTCATGCAGGTCGCGATATTAAGATCTCGACATCCATATGACAAACAAGTCCTAGATATCATTAAACATACTGGTTACTCTCAGACACTCATATGACATGTGTGTGTGTGTAATATATGTATTAAATATAGGGTAAACTCACACAAACATGGGAGGAAATGGATTGAGGATATGAAGAATGTGTACTCGTCCCCTTGACTCGTTATCTCCATCTAAACGATCTCATTTTCATTTTCCATTTTGAAAGACATTTTATGAGAAAAAAATTCTAGAAGCTTAAAATTTGACCATGATCAAAGACGTCTAACTTGCCATTAATAACAACAATTAACAATTAATAATTTTGGCATTCGCGCACATTCAAGTTACTCTAAGGCAATATAAAATTTTAGTTTTCCTCCACCCCTAAACTTGAGGTTAAAATTGTTCTCAATGTTAAAAATATAGATTTTTATAGATCATTCACGAGGACGGGGTTAAACTTTACAGCTTCTTAATTTTAAAACCAGACCTAATGTGATGGTCATAATAAACGATAAAATTACACTCACAACAAATTAGCTAGAATAACAAAGTATATTATAAAAGTAAATCACCTTATGTAGGTTACACGTGTGTACTCATGAATAGCCCACAAAATGCACTAAACTGATAACCTTTCATTAATACTTATGTTAACTATTTTTTATACAATAACATAAAAATAAACATGAAGGCATGCATCATGTCATGTAACAATATTATGTAACACCATTATGTGTTGCTATATTCCAAATTACGATGCATAACAATATCATAAGTATAGCATGTACGGTTTTGTATGTGAACATATAGTGTATAATTTATATAAATGTGCCTTGTTATTATTTACCCATAACTTTGTAATTTTTATTAGACCACCAACGTTCATGGACAAATTCATATGTGTGACATCACATGACATGCATGTGTGTATTATAGCTGAGTTATCATAGATAATGATGTTTAGTTAATATGGTTAACCTAAAAATGTCGGGTGTCACATTCGTTTCCTAAAATGCTTAAAAAAAGTGAAATAAAGATATTTAGTATTGTAATTTTCTTGAATATGCACCGAGTAAGATGAATGAAGAGATACTGACGCTAATGAATTTTTAATGGACTTATTATATGACATATTATTAACTAACAAAACTATTAAACTTGGTTGCTTAGAAATTTTGCGCTAAATCATTAAGCAATCTAACCGATTACGAGGTAGCGTATGAATTATTTAGTTTGTTTCTAAAACATACCCAACAAGGGGCTCCAAGAACCTTTAATATGTGTCTTTTTAATCAACCAAACACACACTGCTTCTTACCGATTTAGAGTTATCTTAATGTAATCAGTAAGAGGCTACAAAACAACTCACTAATTACGTTTTGAAATATTTGAATACATGTCAGATTTTTTCTAATACATCACTTGCATAGTCTTATTGACTATTCATGTAAGATATCACATTAGAAGAAAGCTTTCAAAATGGATCGAAGATGTTGACCCTACTTACGAGACACAATGTCAAAAGAAAGATTTAATGGATTGGCAGCAGTAGCTATTGAAGGATTATATACCTATATATACTAGTTTTTACCCCCCCCCCTCTCGTAATACGTGGTTGTTTTACATAAATTCGTTTTTAGTATTTATATATTTTTTTGGATTTTAATTTATTTACTATATGAAAGTTAATAATATACTTAGGATTTGATGATGAAGGGTTTCACAAATAAATGAGATATTATAACCCGGTTTAAAAGCTATTTGGATTTGGCAAGACCCATGACTCACTTATTATTTTACTATATTGTTTGTTCGTTATAAATAATATATTTTAAAATTCGGATACTAATTATTTAGTATATCCCTGTTTTATAGGATTTCCACATCAAATATTTGGTGAGATTAATTTTTAATTTAATAAGATATTATAACCTGTTTAGGGCTATCTGGCTTTGGTGAAACCTATACCCATGAATTCGGGTCAAATGCATAAAAACCTCTATTTACAAATAAAACAATCAGGTAGCTTGAAAGAATGTATGGAGGTTTCGTTTATATATAGTTAAAATATTATATATATATATACACACACACAGGGGATAGATATTTTGAAAACCTTTATGAGTTGTAAGAACTTTAAGAACTCAAAATGGACCCACACATTTAATTAAATGAGTATGAATATGTGGCTAAGTGAAATATGATTAAAAAACTAATCATGAGAGAGAGTAAATAATTTTGATGATTACACAAGTTTAAATGTTAGTTACACATGTGTAATAAGTCGATTCGGTGTGTAAAAAATAATGTAATTTTTTTACGTTAATTACACTTACGTATTACATATGTGTAAAAAAATTCAAAAAAATTATTACGTTGAGTTCTTTCGAGTTCTTAAAACTGAAAGTGGTTTTTAAAAGAAATCAAACATATATATATATATATATATATATATATATATATATATATATATACTATATTATAATACATATAGGAAGGACAAAATCGTAATTTAACAAAAATCTCTTAAAATTAAGAGTTTACTATTATTTATGCACAACATACAACTTTGTATTGCACTGGATCTCAAACCAACTTATCCCGCCCTCTAAACCAGCGTATCCCGTGGTCATTCAAAATTAAAAACCCTAAAAGCATCAAACGAGCAGTTGGCCAGTATTTGAAAATCAAACCTCACAAAGCATATCTCTTCTCTGTCTCTCTTTCTCTCATCTAAATCACGAAGCATATACTCGATTTAAAGAAATCAATAGATTTTAGGTTTCATTTCATCTTCTTGATTTATTGCTTGCTTTCTAAAATAATGTTTTTCACGATGATTCTATATCTACCATCGGTTAGATATATTTTGGTTATGCCAGGTTCTTTCATCACCGTCACTCTCTGAAGATGATGGGGTTTGTTGTTTATGTCACCCGTTGTTCAAGCCTCTGATTCTTAAACAGGTACCTAATAAATTTTTTTATTTAATACGAAATTTGTATCTTGTATTTGAATTACAGCATATGGTTTAGTCGCTACGAATATGTTTTGATACCTTGTTAAAAGTATGTCTGTATGTGTATTAAGTTCTTTTGTTTATAGAGTGTTTTACATTGATTACATGGTTTTCGTGTAGACATTCATATGATCTGTTGAAGCTTCTTTTGTGAATCTGATTATGTGGTTTTTCAATCTGGATATATGGTTTTTTTTTCTCATTATATGACTTTGAAAGCATAACTTTGATCAATTGTGAATGTCTAGGTAAATTCTTGTTTTCATTAAATATTTATTCATATTTTTTTATGTTAAAATGACGTATAAGTTTTTACCATTGATGCTTCAATAATGTGATAAAACAGGATGAGATAATAAAAATTTAAACTTTTTTACGCTTGTTTTGTTCTTTTGGCAATATGCGATACATTATTTATGGTCTGAACCATTAATAAATCCATCGCTTAGAAAGTGGCTCTCATGAGGTTTGAAAAGCTCAGCCAGATCAAAGTATTTTTCGTGTCCAGATCTTGGGTTCTTCCGGTGCAACAATTGTTCCATCAATCTGCATACAAGTGTTTCCAGCATTATGTTAATCATTTATTACAACAACATTTACACTTACAAAAATCAGTAACGGTGTAAAACCAAAAAAAAATCAAGGAAAATACTCTTTACATCCCTTTTATCTGGTTGTATGAAGAGTCGTGAGCAATACGAGGTGGGCTCGCTAAAAAATTGGGTTAAGCCTAGCCTCTGTTTAGCAATTAGGTGTTTCTACAATCTGTTTATATGATTTGTGTGTGGACATATTCTTGGTTAAATTGCTTAAATAGTTAGACTTGACTTGTGTTTGCTCTCATGATTGGCAGATTGTTGTTCATGGCTTAGACGCTTAGTGGTGGAATAATATTTTAGAATGGACATCAACATATTTATCTAGATATATTGCATTTCATGCTTGATCTGCAATAAATTTGTTTTTCTATTGAGGAGGGCTCAGTAACAGTAACAAAAATTTAGTCCACAACCCATTTGTTGCTAAAGACAATGAAAAGTTCAATAACATATATAGGAATACCTCGAGAAGAGCCTTCATCATTGTCTCTCTTCATCTTTATCTCAGCAAGGTATTCTGGACAGTTTCGCATCCAGTGTCCCATTTTGTTGCATCGGTAGCACAGGCTCTCCTAAGGGGGCGGCGGCGGTATCTTTGGAACCCCTTTGTTAGCATTGGTGGCACTAGGGGTAGCAATGGTAACATTCTTCTTGCCTTTACCCTTATAACCCCAGTTCTTGGGATTAGGCTTCTTAACACCAGCAGATCGGATCATCAGAACTTGATTGGTACTTGAAGGAATGTTCATATCAGCCGTCTTGAGCATGTTGTGAAGCTCCGGAACTGTCTTCACCCAGCCGTTCATGTTGAAATTCATTACGAACTGGTCGTAAGAGTTGGGGAGAGAGTTGAGAATGAAATCCGCTGCCATCTCATCAGGCAGGGGATAATCAAGCTTTTTGAGCTGATCGATGTGCCCCTTCATCTTTTGGACATGCGCACTGACGGGAGACCCTTCTGCCATCTTGCAGCTAATGAGTTGTTTCATGGTGTCGAATCGTTCTTGATGGGCTTGTTTCTGGAACATGCCCTTGAGTTGCTCAAGCATCTCATAGGCACCAAAGTCTTCCAAGCCTTTAGCAAGCTCAGAAGTCATGGTGGCTAGCATAATGCAGGAGATATCAGCCGAGTCATCCTTATGCTTCTCAAGAACTTTTCGAGCAGCGGCTGTGTTGTTTTCAGGCTCGGTTGGAAAAGGTCCATCGAGAACGTACAGACGCTTTGCCATGGTGAGAACAAGTCTCAAGTTGCAGTGCCATTCGATGAAGTTGGTACCGTTCAGTTTATCCTTCTCAAGGATAGACTTAAGAGCGTATGGTGAGTTTTCGTTTGACAACATCTGATTAATAAAACAAGAGTAAATTTAATTAGTATTTTCGATGTTGTAGTCCTATTATTAATGACCCAATAACATTAATAAAATAGGAGCATGAGAATCTGGCTTCCACTTATTAAAGACAGCTGTAGCACACAACATTAATAAGTGGTTAGGTAGACTGACAACGATTGCCAATTGTGAATAGAGCACAACTCTCGGTTATGAGGCCTATAGAGACAACGATTGTCTGTGTAGATACATTTAGCCTCATCTTTGCCCACTTTAAGTCTCCAGACAGCTGTAGCACGTAACAGGAGAGTAAAGTAACAGTTATCCTAGTACAGTGACGTGTGAAAGGGCCGGATGTGTCAACGAAACGCTTTCACCTTGAAGGGATAGGCTAGAGAACAAATGGGGTGTTGTAGCTCCAAACACTTGAAATTTCGCAGTATGCCTCAAGTGTGGCTTATAGTAGGATGGCATTAACTATTGATTTTACAATTGGGATTAATTTTAGAATTTACCGAATAGAGTAAAAGTCCAGTTTTACTGTATTAATCGGGACAACTTGATGAACCCTTTCATCTCTCAGGACACTTAGTTTTAAATAACCTACTAAAAACTAAGTTTGTCGCGATATGGCTAACCAATTTTAAGTTAATAGAAAATCTATTAAGTTATTAGTTTTGGAAATCAAAACGCTTTTAATTTGCAAAACATAATTGGTTAATAAAAAATGTTTATTTTCCAAATTTATTTGGTATTAAGTTGGTGATATTATAATCCTATTATAAACAATCCAAGCAACCAAAATAGCAAATAATAATATGTAAATCCTTATGGCCAAAAGGTGATTGGTCTCGCTAGAGCCAATTAGGGAGGCCGATCGGGTCAAGGGGTTCACAACACAAAACAACCACAAGGATGGACTTCTTCGTGCATCCCGTCATCTTGTCCAAACTCCCACTAACTCTAAGAGCTCCTTGAGCTCGTCCTCGGTTATCTTCGCGTCTTCTTTATTACAAATTTATAAACTAACAACAATTTGCCCTATTACAAATTTTAACCATCCAATATGGCCAAAAGAAAACCGAATAATAAAATAATAACCGATTACAATTTTGAATCATCCATATGGCCAAATAACAAACTCAACAACCAAACAAACATAGGTCGGGGCCGGATTTACATATTCAAAATAAATAAATTTCGGGTCGTTTTGACTTGGTCAAATAAAATAAACAAAACTTTTACCAAATCTAGAATCACCCAAAAACAAATCTAGATCAAGAAACTTTAAACGATTTAAAGTTTGTGATGTAGATCCGGTTTAAACGAACTGGTATTGACTCGTACGTTGTAACCGCGGCTCTGATACCACTGTTGGGTTTCAACGGTGGTTTGGAACGAAAACGGTTAACAATATATAACCCGTTTTAACATCTTATGTTCTTTTAAGTAATTATTAATCATATTAATATATCAAAACGAACCGAAAAACACAGCGGACATTAACGAGTAAAATGAACCACAATCCGAAACCCAAACTCGGATCCGGTTACAACAATATACGAGTACGATGAAAATAAAACACAACCATAGATCTAGTTTAGTTATATATACCTCGGTTATCGAAACAGGGTGAGACACCAAGAGATAACGTACGATGCTCGACGGTGACACAATAATAATCCGGTGACAGCAGCGGGTGCGGACAGCAGCAACGTGGCGGCACGGTGGAGACTGTCCCGAACAGCAGCAGCAAACAGCGGTATCTGCAGGTGGCTGCGGTGACGGAATCCGGCAGCGGCGGCGCCGAAATTGGCAGCGGTAGTCGGTGGCGGTGGACAACAGCAGCGGAGCAGCAGCTCCGGTACAGCAGTAGACAGCAAACAGCAGCAGTAAATCAGGCTAGAAACAAGCCGGAAAAATTGGGTCGCCGGAATTGCGACGGCTGGAAAACTGCGGCTGAGGATGGCGGCCGGAGTAGGTGGCGGCGCCGGAACTTGGTGGTGGCGGTTGTCTATATGTATAGTGGCTAGGGTTTGTTTATGATTAGATTATTTTAGTTATGATAATAACAAGATATTATATATGAAAACCATTTAGGGTTTAAACCATTTTAAAACCCATTGGGCTTTAAGCCCAAATCACCAAAGCCTAGTCCACCATCCAATCTTGCTAAGTAATCGTGTCTGGCCCATTAAACAATTTAAATGGACTCGGTGTTCGTTACCCTCAGTGTAACTCTTACCGGGTCACAATTGGGTCGGCCCGCGTTGACTTGACCCGAACCGACCATAAAATCCAACAAGGAGACTATGGACGGGTTGGATCGGGCCATGGAGGAATTATCAAGCCTTGAAAATAGTCTGAAGTAGTCTTTAATTTATGTGCATTCGGTGTTGGGTTTTGGTAGTTGGTATTATAAGTGATTATGATGCTTCTTTGTGGATGCATATCTGCTTGCCTTAGGTTTCTATGTGTGTTAAATTACTAGAAACATTCTATTTCGCTATTTGTGCCTCCTTATACTTTATGGTTAATGTGGAGTCGTTAGATCACAACCATTTTGGGTTGGTGGGACGAACCTATTTAAGTACGATGACTCTACAAGGTTGCGACACCTTAGGCAGATTCCACGTCCCTCGAAAGGCTCCATAAATGCGTAATACTCTTGACTCTCGGCAAATATTCCACGTCCTTTGTAAGGCTCCATAAACTAGTAATACTCTTAGCAAATGCCACTTATTCTTGAGACGTGAGATGTTGCGCTCATAACAAATGATTGACTTCAAGTATTATCAAAATATTTGGAGCGTATTGGTTGTAGATAATTGTAAATATTTCTGTTAATATAGAGGGGTCTAACTTCAAAAAGATTGGTTGTATTTTAGGGATATTGATTTTTAATACTTTCAACTTTCACTCATACTCTTTTAACTAACAACTTATCTCTTACCACTCTCAACTTGTAACTTATTTTTTTCTGCCACTCCTGAACTTAACGAATCCTAACTTTGTTAGTTTCTTTTGCTAGCGTGACATATTTTGAATGATGTGGCATTTTTTTAGAAAATTGTGGGTCCATGCCTCCAATACATCATCTTCTACATAAGACTAACAGGTCTGGATGATGATTTGTCGGTGGATGAAACTATGTGGCTGGTGGTACCGGCGGTGAACACCGCCCCACTCACATTGGTGCCACCGGGGGTGAATGTTTGGATGAGATATCACCGATAAACATGCCGTTGTATGTTTGATATTCCAAAAGAAAAAAAAAGTTATTTTTTTATAGAATATAGGGCTAACAAGGTTGTGGAAGAGAAGTTCAGAGATAGAAAAAAAATGGAGGGTTGAGAAGATGAGTTGGGTATGTGATATTATTTAAATATATATTAATATTATGTTGAATTTTAATTATATTAATAAATTTATGTTTTTTATTTAATACTTTAAATGCAATTTTTTTAAAGTTTAATATCAAATATTTTGTTTTTTTTTATATTTTAGTTATATTAATAACTTTTAGAAAACAAAATAAAATTAATTTGAGTTATATTAAATTGTTTTAAGTTATATAAACATTATTTTTTATTTGAAAAGAGAGAGAATTAGTGAATTGGTAAATTGGTAATCATTTCTTTAATATTGTGAAAGAGAAGGGGGTGGAGTAGGGTATTGTGTTGCTATAAGGTGGGACAGACGTGGCACTATAAGGTGGGAAGCAAAATGGTATCCACGCCTAATAGTCTAATACCCCAATATCTAATCCAAACACCACCCAACCAGCCACCTCCATTACCATCACCATCATCATCCACCTCTATCACCACGATCAGTCGGTTTCCACGGCTGCAACCAGGTCTTTCATGGTGACTCCTTGGTTTCTATGGATGCGATCTCGATTTCCACATGGTCCGTCAATGAGATCACCTTTGAAAACCTCTTGCTAGGGGTGTTCTCGGTCCGATTTTCGCGATTTTTTGGGTCAAACCATGAACCGAACTATTAGTAACGATTTTTAATTCTTGTAAACCAGAACCAAACCAAACCTTTAGTAACAATTTGGTTTCACGGTTTGGGCATTTTGGGTTGTGATCTTATTGACGTTTAAAGTTTAAACACAAGTATTCTGAAAACATGAAATGTATATTATTTGGAGTTTAATAGTTTAAAGTAAAAAAAATTATAAGACAGATTCATTGCAACTTGTTACTGTGTTTGGATTAGGGCGTCAACCCATCTTTCATTTAGTATTTAGAGAATAATTAATATTAATATTATATATACACTTACATAGTTACTAACACTTTATATTTAACAAAAGTATTGATATATATATGTATATAATATAAAATATCTAAAATATTTAAATATAATTAAATTACATGGTCCGGTCTGGTTTCTTGCGGTTGGTTTTTGGTACAACCGTAAACTAAACCATTCGCTACGGTTTAATATTATTGAAACCAATCGAACAATACTTGAGAAAAAACCACCAATGAAACTGAACCGATGACAGTTTAGGTGGTTTCTTGGTTTCAAACCGAACCATGAACACCCCTACCTCTTGCTTTGCACCGGCTGCAACCACGATTCCCAAGGTGACCCATTGATTTTCTCCTACCACAACAGCTTTCACGCCAAACTCGCTTCTATTTTGGGGGGTTTAATCAACAAGGTGTTTGTTAGTCAATGAGGTCGACGACATCATCAAACGGCTGTTATAATTCTGGAAGCCAGAAACTCTTTGTAGTTGAGGTCCATTTGTTTTGTTCCACTTATCGCGATATCTTCCATCAACAACCTAATCTATTTTAATATGTTAATGCTTGAAACTTCTATCATGATATGCGGTAGTAATAACCTCTAATTTGAAGAAAGATTTGTAGGGATGAAGATTGGGGGGGGGGGGGGGGGGGGTGGTGATGATGGTGGTGGAGGAGGTGGTGGTTGGTGATGAAGGTTGGTGTTTTGTGAATGAAAATGGATGAAGATGAAGTTGATGGTTTATTGGTGGGGCCTACTTTATTTATTTAGTTAGTTCTTTTTTTTAAATGTCACGTCACGCTAGAAATACCGCATCATTAAAAATATGTCACGCCGGCAAAAAAAACTAATGGAGTCAGGGTCCATTAAGTTCGGAAGTGATAAAAGAAAACATGTTACAAGTTAAGAGTGGTGAGAGACAAATCGTTAGTTAAATGTGTTATCTATCGATGAGTGGAAGTTGATAGTATTAAAAACCAATATCCATATATTTTATAGAGAAAGATAATTTTAAACTTCATAAATTGCTTAAATTAGTCATCTATCTATACTAACCAAAAAAAATAAGAGATGATATATATATATATATATACATGGGATGGTTCAAGAGAGAAATGAGATTATTGTGAGAAGTGCGAGAAATGATCTTGAACCATTGATTTGGTCAAATCAATGATCCAGATTTATAGTGGCAATTGTGTAATAAATTGGAAATTGACATGGAAAGTTTTAATAATGAAGGATATAATGGTAAATTTTTGTTATGTAACCTACTAAATTTAATTAAACAAACATAATTAGATCAATTAATTAATCTGACACTTTCCCAAATTTAAGTTAATTACATAAATAATAAATAAATTCATATTTTATGTATAAAATATATACAAACCTATGTATGTTTAATTGTGTGTAGGTGGAATGTAAGATTATGTAGGTACACATTTCATCTTTTTACAAAGATTATTAATTTAAGTATGTTACAATCAATTTGTGTAGGGAAATTTTAGTTGCGTATGTATATGTGTTGTAAATAGAGTTTTGTTACCTATAAAGTCACGTTTGACTAAAATGTTAATAATATGTAGGTTAATATGAATAATGTGTAGGTTATTATTACGATCAGTGTAGGTTAATAGTATGGTATGTGTAGAGGTTAATATGAATGATGTATTGGTTATTATTATGATCGATATAAGTTATAGTGTGATAGGTGTATATTAATATGAATAATGTGTAGCTTATTATTATGATTGGTGTAGGTTATTAGGCTTTAATTAATGCGAGTTAATTATTTCCAAATATAAAAAATTTGAATGTTTACTATTGTAACTTTGTAATTAATTTAAAGAAAAAATAAAAGGAAAAATTTTGATTGGTTGATATGACTTCTCGCACTTCTTGCAATAATGTAATTTCTCTCATGAACTTAAAAACACACACACACACACACACACACACATATATATATATAGAGAGAGAGAGGGAGGGGTTATCCTAAAAAACTGAGTGTATCTAAAAAGTGTAGGAAGTAATCTGATGGTTAGATCTTGGTGGTCAATGATCAAGATTGAAAGATGAAACAAATTGAGGAGTGTTTTATTTTAAGTGTTAGATTGGTGTGTTAAAGGGTAATTTAGTCGTAGTAGATTTGGAATCTTTTATTTTTATGCAATCAAAATCTATCTTTCAAAAGATGGTTACCAATATAATATCTTTTTATTAGTTAAAATAATAATCAAAACACACTAATATTCACAAACCTGTACATGATAAACACCATTCACAAAAAAAATTACCATGTTCTTGATTCAAAAACAATTACAAAGGAACCAACAATTATGAATAAAAAACACACTCATAATTCCTCATCATACGTTCTCACTGTCTTCATCGTCTTACCGGCTTGCATCGCCGGTAAGACACTCTTGTTAAAGACACACTAACATAAGTGTTTTGATTACCGTCTTACCGGCTTGCATCGTCGGAAAATTAAAAACACACCAATAATCAAAACACACTAATGTTCACAAACCTGTACATGATAACACCATTCACAAAAAAAAAAATTACCATGTTCTTGATTCATAAACAATTACAAAGGAACCAACAATTATGATTAAAAAAACACACTCATAATTCATCATCATATGTTCTCACTGTCTTCATCGTCTTACCGGCTTGCATCGCCGGTAAGACACTCATGTTAAAAACACACTAACATAAGTGTTTTGATTACCGTCTTACCGGCTTGCGTCGTTAGAAAATTAAAAACACACCAATAATCAAAACACAATAATATTTACAAACCTATACATGATAACCACCATTCACAAAAAAATTTACCATGTTCTTGATTCAAAAACAATTACAAACGAACTAGCAATTATGAATAAAAAAACACACTCATAATTCCTCATCTTACGTTCTCGTCGTCGTCGTCTTACCGGCTTGCGTCACCGTCACAATAATTCTAATTCACACTTTTTACTCTCAAAACTTATGATCTTCGCTTTCGCATCAAGATGGATCTTCAACGACACAATCTTCTTATTCTTAAGATCTGATTTTAAGTCACTATTATCATGTAACGTCCCGTTTTCTCGTTTCTGTTAATAAACTAAAAATATGAGTTATTATGATTCGGGCTTGTGTTGGGTTAAATAGATATGAGTTATGGACTTGGGTTAAAAAGGGAAAGAAGAAAAGACCATGTGCTTAAGCCCATGACCCATCATATATAAACAATAATTAACCCTTAATCCATTCATTTAAATATATTCCTTACACCATCCAAAACACACACTTAAGCTCTCTCTCTCTCTCTAGCCGAACCAAAAAGGAAAACCGATCTCGACCCGTGGTAATGATAGTATGACGTTGTATGGATCCAAACCCGCTAGATTTAGCTGCGAAACGACGAGCCGACACTCTTAAACTGTTAAAGTTATGAGATCCGGGTGGAATGGAGTATAAACCGAACAAAATATGAGCTAAGGGGTCTCCCTATCTCATATCTGGATCGAACGGGATGAAAAATGGTGAAAAACGGTGGAAAACGAGTGAGATCTCGTTTTTCGGGCGAAATCACGTTTTCCAGCGACGATGGCGCCGGAAAATGGCGTACGAGGTTAAGCATGTTAGAGAATGTTTCTGGCATTCTCTGACCTGACCCTAATTCGTTGACAGAAGTTTAACGAACTAGCCTAATCGTATGCTGATTTGTTAAAGAAAAAATAACGAACTAGCCTTGGTTCGTATCCAAATTCATTAAGGAAAAGATAACGAATTAACCCCAATTCGTTATGCCCATTCGCTAAGGTCCAATTCGTTATGATGACTAATTCATTATAAAAGGGTCATTCGTTATAAGAACCAGTTCGTTATAATGTTCAGTTCGTCTTAAAGGCCAATTCGTTATAAAGGCCAATTCACTATGAATGACAAATCGTTATGAAGTAACGAATTAGCCAATTCGTTATGAAAAACAGAAGTAACGAATGAACCCCGATTCGTTAAGAACCAAGTAATGAACTAGAAGTTTAATAAAATGACAAAATGATCCCTGGACTTTGAAAATAATGATTTAATTACAAAGAAGCCCTCGAACTTTTTAAGTTAGCGAATTTAATAATAACTTAAAATCGACCCCAACCAGGGGCTCTGCCCCTTGGACCCTGCTAGGGGCTGCCGCCCCTAGAACCCCACTGCCAGGGGCGCTGCCCCCGGACCCCCATGCGTTGAGGGTAATTATTAAACTAGAAACACGATATGGGTAGTAATAGTCAATTGATACGTGTAATTGCTATACAGTTAGTCGTGCGCATCTCAAGAAAGGAATAACCATTAACAGTGAATGTAACCGAGTTCAAGTGAGTTTCTAGTCCCATTCCTTATTATGTTTTAGAGGCTGTGTGCATATTGGATGTGATTAGTTAATACACTTACCTTAAGTGGTAAGTGTGTGCCTTATATGATTTATGTATGAATGAATACTTGTCGGTGCGTGAATAATCTTCGGATATTGCATGTACTGCCAGGTGATGGTCTAATGATATGATTGTTGTATATGATGAATGAATGATGTATGTGCGTATGAAACTTATAATTATATATATAGAAAGCTATGGCATGATAGTAGGGAAAAAAGGGAGACCGGACCCTAACAATATCCGAGGATGGAGGGTACCGGATCCTAATAATATCCGAGGATGGAGGGTACCGGACCCTAATAATATCCGAGGATGGAGGCTACCGGACCCTAATAATATCCGAGGAAGAAGGGAGACTGGACCCTAATAATATCTGAGGATGGAGGGTACCGGACCCTAATAATATCCGAGGTATGTAGAGCGAAATGCTCTTTATAATGTAAGGATAGTTATGAATGTATATGGAAGAATGATGGACATGTTAAGTATGTAACGCGTACCTTCGGTCACGTATATGTGTATGTAAAGTAAGTTATCTGATTAACTAGAACTCACTCAGCGTAGCTGACTTTTAGTATGATCGCAGGTGAATAGATTGCAACAGCTAGCATGAAGGAGACACATGGCAGGAGTGGAAGAAACTGGCATTTGAAGATCTGTTATGATGTTTGATATTATATGTTACGTTATGTTTTAAAAAGACAAGTTATGAACGTTTGTAATGAATGGTTGACTTTTAATATTATTTCCACGAAAGTTTTAATTAAACTGATATTTAGAACTGTGTTTATGAGTAAATCCAATGTCCAACGTGAGGCACCGGTAACGGGGCCTTACATATCACCTACACTTTGTCTGGTTGTGGAGATAACCGTCCTCAGCACCGTCGTGTTCTTCGCCGGTACCATTTAGTCGCCGACATCTAAATGAAAACTGGGGCATGGAGAGAAGGATACAGGCGTGGTTGTAGATCTGAGCCTCTGTGGCCAGAAACCTACGGTTTGGGGTTGGGGCGGCGGCATGCTTGGAGGCAGGGAAGATTTTTTCTGCCCTTAAATCGTGGTGAGGATTTTGAATTGATGTGTGTAGTATTTAATGGTTGTTAGTGTTAAATGGTTACTGTAAACATGGAATCGTTGGTGGTAGTGGAACCAGAGAGAGAAACTTTATGATGAGAAAGAAAGATGATCAACAAGATAATTATATACTCCCTCCGTCCATTTGAAAGTGTCCACATTTCCTTTTTAGTTTGTCCCATTACAAATGTCCACTTTGAAACTTTATTAATTAATTTCCAAACTTACCCTTAAAAATGCAAGCATTAAACTTTCTTAAATTTTGTCTTTTTGCATATGTCAAGGGCATTATAGTCATTTGTTAAGAAAAAAGTGCAATCATTAAAACTTTCTTAAACTTTGTGTTTTTCAAACCATGACACTTGTAGAGGGACAAAGAGAGTAATAAATTCTAAAAATAATAAAAAAAAACATAAGGACAATCTTACCCTTATGTGATATTCTTAATCTAAGGGTCAAGATCTTTTCTTATTTTTCTATGAATCTAAGCCTTTTTATTATAACCTTCCAATATATATATATATATATATATATATATATATATATATATATATATATATGTATATATATATGTATATATATATATATATATATATATATATATGTATATTATATATATATATAGGTTTAAGTTCAGGAGAGAAATGAAATTATTGCGAGAAGTGCGAGAAATGATTCCAGCCAATCATAATTTTTTTCTTTTTGTGTTTTAATTAATTGAAAAGGGCATAATGGTAAGTCTTAATTATTTTATTTTGGTAAGTATTAATTTGTTTGGAGGTTTCAAATTATTCTTTATTTAATATATTTATTTGTTATTTAGATAAAAAAAACATTTATCTTAATTATAGAAATCTTATATATAACATCAAATTAAAATATTTATACGATTCCCAATTGTGAAAGAACATTGTTGCTCTCGTGACCGAGTCGTGCCAGATAACGAAATCGAAATTAACATTATTATTCACGTTGACAAAAGGAAATATATTGCTGACAAGTTTAAGGTTTCTAATTTTAATTATTTCATCCTATAATTATTTTGTTTCTTATTTACATACTATTCCTACATAATCAATAGCCATGATAATATTCTGTGTAGGTAACAAACAATCCAACCGACAATTCCCTCGTCCTCACGCATACCATCCACCGATTTTTCTGCACATCTCTAAAACCCCAAAATTTTCTTTTGGTTGTTTATATAAAAGAAAATACAAATATCATAGTATTATACAAACCCTACAATACCATCCTACACAACAGAAATAATGCATATACATTGCACAAAACAAAACCATCCTACACATTACGCATAAGCATGAATATGGTTGTGTAGTGTATTAATTATATACCCTACACTACACTACACTACACTACACTACACTACACTACACAACCATCTACATTGTTCATGTATTCATAATATACATAACCCTACACAAACAACTTATGTTGTGTAACCTTACACTAAAATACAAATGTGTCTATATTAATGTGACCATACACTATACAAGCCTACACAACAATATTCATGCTTTTGTAACCATACTCTATACATAACCCTACAAAATATATACAATCCTACACTACAAATTCAACATTAACATATTGATGTGAGAAAATGTATCTATGAAAACTACGACTCACAAGTAAGCTTTAAATTAAAACGGAATATCCTAACTTAAGTTCACACAACCGGCAAGTGTACCGATCGTATGTAGTAAAGACTAAGAAAGTCCGAGTATCGAACACAAAGACACGTGAGGTGGCCCAGATTACTAACCCTACTCAAGTCCTGCCTAAATAATATATTTGTTTAACTTATATATCAAAACTAACTTAACTAACCTAACTTAACTAATGGTGAAACTTAACGAAACTAATTGAAAACTTAACGGGAATTAATAATAATAAGAAAATAAATCACCTAGGTAAGATGACTTAACGGGTATAGTATGGCTCAGGTGCTAACAAGTGTTTGAAACCGGCTTCTAAAGATGAACTAAGATAGATGTAATCAAGGCAACTGGGTCCCTACGGTCAGTTTTACCAGAAAACCCTAACAGCGTCTATTTAGTTTTTTAATTTACGGTTGTTTATTTACGTACCCTAATAATTTATTACTTGGTCCGTATCAAAATCACCATCCTCACTAAGGCTTGGGCTAACTACAAACCTAGGAAGAGATGGGTAATTCAATAATAAGGATAAAATAACTTAACTTACAATTTAACCTAGTCGATAGCAAGAAAACCGCACGTGGTCTCTCAACGGGTAACTAAATCAACTAAAGCAGAGAGATAAGCTAACCCCTAAGGTTTTGGTCCAACTCAAAGAGGATGATCCTACTGACCTAAATGATTGAAGAAACATAAACCCTAATGGCACGCGTCTACCACAATCAATCAACACACTTAGTATTAACCGAACTAGCAATTAACGACTACATGAAACAAATTCATGCAATAATCAACTACTCGGGGCTCATGCAACCTAAATAAATCTAATGGCAGAAAGGTTCATGGAATAGTATCACAAATTATGAACTTTACAATAACTAAACAATCAAACACAAAATTAGCACCGAAAAGTGATAAATCAGCCGTTAAACATCAAACCTAGGTGATTCAAACAAGTTTAGCCAAGCATAACGAATGAACAGCAGATAAAATAGATAAATATGGTAAACTTGTTCATTAGAATCTGATTACAACTTGTTTTAATGTCTAAAACTCAAAAACGAACTCACAATCGTTAAAATACTCAAAACCGACAACCGTGTGATGAAATAACGAACCGGTTGCTCCTCCTCCTTGGTATTTTGTCTGAAACAGGTCTTGGATGGCTGGAATGGTCTAAAAATCATTCATAGGGTTTATGCTCTATATATAGATGTTTAAATACCTCATTCCTAATATAAAATAGGTTAAAACAAGCCCACTAGAAGACAAAATAGACGGGGTAGCTGATTCCTAAACATTCTTGGAAGCCTTGGGGACATGTGGCACGCCGCGTAACATGGGCATGGATGCCTGACCTGGGGCGCGTAGCGCCCCCAGGTCCTGGGTACTCGTTTCTTTGTTTTTTGACTCGTATATCTTCAAACGCGCATACCGGCTTCATCCGAATCCCTTTTGAGCCGATTCTTCTTCATTAAACTCGTTTTTTCGCTCTCTTAAACATGGGACCTATCATATACACAAAAATTTAATTTCATGCAAGAATAAGTTATATTTGTTAACGTTTTACGCACAAAACATCACAATAACGGGATAAAACGCTATGTGTTTTGCAACACATCAAATATCCCCACACTTGAACCTTTTTCATACCTGAAAAAGAAATCTACACATGACAATAACCAAGTGAAAAACAACAAACTCCTAGATTATTTAACATTACTAAAGCACAAGAAACAGCTCGACATATTGACCGCGATTGTCGGTATTGTTGTCCACTTAAACCCAGCCACTAACCAATCAAGCCCCCAATTGCATTAAGCGTTTTAAGTACAAAAATCAAGGCTACACCTACTCCATCTCAGACAAAGAGAGCTAGAAGAACTAGAGTCGAAGCAAACTGGTTCGACAAATCACCATAAGCCAAGAACTCATTGATGGTACTAATTAGAAGCACTCGGTGAAATTTGATGGATGAATGATCCTGTGGAGGTCGTACGAGCTATTCCTAAATATTATTGGACTTATTCCTATAAATTCCTAATTTGATATTTATTAACTAAGAACCTTCGAGCCCCAATAGTGTATCCTCAGAGTCACTATCCCCTTGGTAACACGTAAACTCTAAGTTCCGTCTAGTATGTGCATCTTTGGCTTCTTTTACTAACTTTAAAGAATGCTTCTTTGGCAATTTACAATACATAACTTTCTCACAATCATTTGCTTTTTTTTGAACAACTTTTCGGAATACTCATAACTTTCATAACATACTTCTTTTTTCTTTTTTTTTCAATCTTTTTTTATATCACCCTAATGTATATATAACTATTTCTAAGCTCGTAAAAAGATGGATATGTGGTGGTGTGCTGGTTTGAGTGCATCTAAGTCTTACCATATCAAACTTTTTAGATTATGGTAATCCTTCCTAAGCATCGAAATTCGGTTTCACCGTTTTTCAAATTATTATATATATAAAATCTGCTAAAGAGGACTATCAAAGCTAGTTGGGCCTACCGACACATCTCAAATCAGATATGCAAACCATCTCTCCTTTTATTATTATATTATATTTTTCAAAAGTTACGAGTGTTCGTTAACACAACGGTAATAATATCATTTCCTGCTTAACGTAGAAGAAAAACAATTTTCAAGGGACATTTTTCTTTAAAACCTTTTTTTTAAATATTAACTCCCAAGATTTTCAATATTCTTTTATTTTTCTTAAAAATGAAAACGTCAGTTCCCCATCCCCACACTTAAATTTCACATTGTCCTCAATGTGAGACAAGCAAAAGACAAACTAAACATAAAGAAAAATAAAGTGGAACAGACTCCCCTGGTATATGTGATCATGAAAGTGTGTGGTGAATCATGTTCCTCGCCCTCCTATTTGAGCGCAAGCTTAAAACTCCAGTGCTCTTTATCAAGCTATCACTCAAAAACGAAAGCGACAATCCTTAAAAAAATTGCATCCCCACACTTTTTTAAAACTTTTGCTCATCAACCGTCATCAACCAACCAAGGAATAACCTGCAAGTAAGAGAAGAAACACCCGGAAAAACTCGGAAATAAAAATAAAAATAAAAATAAAATAATAAGGAAAGATATTTTCGGGTTGCCTCCCGGGAAGCGCTAAGTTTATTGAATAGTCTTTAGCTGGACTCGCTCCCGAAACCTCAATCAGGAGGCTTCTCCTTTATCCGCTTCCCATCAATGCTCCTCAACACTCTCTGTTTACAATTAGTAGGGAAGAAACCAACTGCAAAACTCATGTGGTCCTGAAAATCTGAATTCAGCTTGAACCACCAATTCGTGAATTCCCCCGGAAATGATTTAGTAAAGTGAGATGGGGAATTCAAACTCGTCATCAAACCATGATCCTTGAGCCCAAATATCCTCCTTCTAGTTAGTCAAGTTTTTAAACCTCAACACATCCCAAATGGAGATTGAGTACGGTTCATGTTTTGGTTTCTCATAATCAAGGTGTACTGTCGGAAGGACTAAATCACCTACTACCTCATGGCTCTTTTCACAAGGCTCCTTCTTGATCCTCACACTTGGCTCGTTATACAATAGATCTTCGAGAAACTTCAGATCACCAAGTGGGTCAAACTCTCCTTTATCCATCATTGTAAAATCCACCAACTCATCACCAAACTCACCCATAAACTCGTCTTCCCACGAGGGAACATATTCCTCTGACTGATTTTCCATCCCCGCATCTTCAAATTCGATAATCGGCTCTCTAAGTTGTGACTGACTCATTAAACCAAGCCGAATTCCATCTAAAGCTTGTTGGGTCGGAAATGAGTATTTGGATTTGTATCATGGATGATGCGCAACCAATCAAACATTACCTCATCCGGATCTGGTATTTGCTCAATGAATTCACCGGATGAGTTTTCATAACCCTGAAGATTCCCCCTTAAATCAAACATCAAATGTAACCGGGGTTTCACTTGATTTTTCTCTTTGCAATCCAGAATCCTCTTTATCTCCATCTGCCAAATGGTGTAACGTTTTTGTTCTTTGAATCCATTCCCGTAAGTCTCCATTACTGCACACTTAAACGTAAACGAATCACGGGCACCACATAGTAGTAGACGAAAATTAATTAAAACTAAACAAATACTAGACAATTAATAATAAGATAAAATAAAAAATAAACTAACTATATTAATCTAAATATATATACAAAAGACAAGTCCCCAAACTCAGGTCGTTCTCTAATCGCCTCAAACCGTGTCTCTGGAAACGGCGCCAAAAACTTGATGTGCGAAAATGTATCTATGAAAACTACGTCTCACAACTAAGCTTTAAATTAAAACGGAATATCCTAAGTTAAGTTCACACAACTGGCAAGTGTACCGATTGTATGTAGTAAAGACTAAGGAAGTTCGAGTATCGAACACAAAGACACGTGAGGTGGCTTAGATTACTAACCCTACTCAAGTCCTGCCTAAATAATATATTTGTTTAACTTATATATCAAAACTAACTTAACTTAACTAACAGTGAAACTTAACGAAACTAATTGGAAACTTAAAGGGAATTAACTATAATAAGAAAACGAATCACCTGGGTAAGATGACTTAACGGGTATAGGATGGCTGTATTTGAAACCGGCTTTTAAAGATGAACTAAGATAGATGTAATCAAGGAAACTGGGTCCCTACAGTCAGTTTTACCAGAAAACCCTATAGAGTCTATTTAGCTTTTAATTTACGGTTGTTTATTTACGTACCCTAATGATTTATTACTTGGTACGTATCAAAATCACCATCCTCACTAAGGCTTGAGCTAACTATAAACCTAGGAAGAGAGGGGAAATTCAATAATAAGGATAAAATAACTTAACTTACAAATTAACCTAGTCGATAGCAAGAAAACCGCACGTGATCTCACAACGGGTAACTAAATCAACTAAAGCAAAGAGATAAGCTAACCCCTAAGGTTTTGGTCCAATTCAAAGAGGATGATCCTACTGACCTAAATTATTCAAGAAACATAAAACCTAATGGCACGCGTCTAACACAATCAATCAACACACTTAGTATTAACCGAACTTGCAATTAACGACTACACGAAACAAATTCATGCAATATTCAACTACTCGGGGCTCATGCAACCTAAATAAATCTAATGGCAGAAAGTTTCGTGGAATAGTATCATAAATTATGAACTTTACAATAACTAAACAATCAAACACGAAATTAGCACCGAAAAGTGATAAATCAGCCTTTAAACATCAAACCTAGGTGATTCAAACAAGTTTAGGCAAGCATAACGAATGAACAGCATATAAAATAGATAAATATGGTAAATTGTTCATTAGAATCTGATTACAACTTGTTTTAATGTCTAAAACTCAAAAACGAACTCACAACCGTTAAAATACTCAAAACCGACAACCGTGTGATGAAATAGTGAACCGGCTGCTCCTCCTCCTTGGTATTTCGTCTAAAACAGGTCTTGGATGGCTGGAATGGTCTAAAAATCATTCATAGGGTTTATGCTCTATATATAGATGTTTAAACACCACATTCCTAATATAAAATAGGTTAAAACAAGCCCACTAGAAGACAAAATAGACGGGGTAGCTGATTCCTAAACATTCTTGGCAGCCTTGGGGACATGTGGGATGCCGCGTAGCATGGTCATGGATGCCTGACCTGATCGCGTAGCGCGGCCAGGTCCCGGGTACTCGTTTCTTCGTTTTCTGACTCGTTTATCTTCAAACGCGCATACCGGCTTCGTCTAAATCCCTTTTGAGCCGATTCTTTTTTTTTATTAAACTCGTTTTATCGCTCTCTTAAACATGGGACCTATCATATACACAAACATTTAAGTTCATGTAAGAACAAGTTATATTCGTTAACGGTTTACTGACAAAACATCACAATAACGGGATAAAACGCTATGTGTTTTGCAACACATCACATACACATCCTATACATCCTACAAACCTACACATACACTTATGCTACAATATAGAATAAATACACATACAATTATGCTACAATATAGAATAATCAACACTGTAACATATAAATTTTTTCGTATTTATATTGCATGTACTTCTTACACATGTTTTTTACACTATATTTCAACACATGATTTATCCTACATTATTAGATAGTTATTCCTACACCAATGTAGTTTATAATAAAAAGAATAAAAGAAAATAAATATTACCAAATAAATTATATATTAACCGGCCATACTTCTTTTTTGTTGACCATATATATTAAATTGAAAATATATAGTGAACCTTCAAGAAATTATCGATGTTGACCATATATATGTAAAGATATTTTTCCATTGTTTTTATTTTAGGTAATTTTGAATTTTTAATTGTAACCGTGAAATGTGGGATCTAATAATTATTAATTGCATATTTTAAAGCTGTGTATAGAAACAAAAATACTAAAACACCCTTGTGTATTAAAATATATTAAAATAGGATCTTAATAATTACAAAAAATACCATAACTAATGTAGGTCATTGATCAATGTTAATCAAGTGCTATAAATCACTTCTTTCGCTTCTCACAATAACTTGACTTCTCTTCTAAATCATTCCATATATATATATATATAGGATTAGGTTCACTTCAGAAGTTTTTTTAGTGCGAGAAATGAATACAACCAATCACATTTATTCTTTCAATTTATTATTTATTTTAATAATAAGGGTATTATAGTAAAATGTATATTTTCTCATATTAGGTAAGTCATGAAGTATGGAGAAGTTATAACTAGTTTATTTTCAAGATTCAAGTATATATAGTTAAATCAACCTGTATCTATTTTTTATTTATTATTTTATTTATGTTTATTTGTTTATAATTCAAATCGAAATTTTCAAATTGATTTATTGATCCATATCCACAATTCCATAATTTTAACCATCATCATAGAAACTTAGATCCACCATAGTATTCGTAATAAAGAAAAATGGTTATTATTATCATAGCATTAATTTAACATTATGTAGAAACTTAAATCATAACATTAATTACTCCCTACACAACATTCTATTAATCCTACATAAACAATATTTCTTCAACAATATCATTCTTTGTAAAGTTAAACATGATATTCTTCATAGTACATACACTAAAACTTTTAAATTTATTACACAAAAAAATTAAAAAATTTTAAAAATTAAAAACTCACATCCTAGAGACCTAGACAACAAATAACCTTCTTTCACATTATTAATAGACAACAAGTATGGCTTGATCAACCAAACCTTAGATCTGAACTTAGAACCTCTCTGATATGTGATTCTTTCGTATTTATGTTCGATGATAGAATCTGGGCAATGAACGTTGTTAAATGCCACGTCTTTTAATGTTATTCTAGTCATATCGCCATCCACCATGTGCTTAATATTGATTTTCATCAAACCCGACTCTCTTGAGCTTGTGAAGTCTTTAAAAGCCAAATGCCTCTCGGCCTGTTTAAAAATCAAATAAAAATAAATTAATAATAATCTAAAACTAGTCTTTTTTTTCTTTTTCTTTCCTTTTTTCAATATATAACATCATACAACTTTCTAGTTTCTATAGACAGCTTTCTAAATCAACCTATATAAATAAAAACTAGCATTCTAAAACAACTTAAAAAACATTAATGTGCACTAAAGATAGAGACATTAAACTTCCACATCTAAAACTAGCTTTCTAGTTTCTATATTGAATATCAAGCATCAATCAAAATGCTTAATACACGTAAACTCATAATTATCGGCAAACATCTCAAACTAACATGACCACCTACAGTAGTAATCTGCATATATAACCAACTGTCATCTAAAATCAACTGAAATATATAGATTAATGTGTTTTAGCAACGATACAAATTTATTTTCAAGTAAAACATATTTCAGATAACATCAGCATATTGCTGGTCAAATTGTTAGTAGTAGAGTAACATTAAGTGCATTGCAATATTCTTCAAAGCAAAGCACAATATAATACGCACATATAATGTATCTATGTAGGTACTTATGTCTGAACGTATGTATATATGTACGTATGTGCCTTCATACGTACGCCATACACTTTATGAATGCACATGTATAGGTACGCATGCACTGTTGTTTCAGGTCTGGATGAACATACAAACACACTATGCGTTATATTCATGGAAGAAAGAAACAAATGAAAAACCCTGTGTTTTCGATAAATCAAAAGGGTACATAACAAAATAATTATACATCTATTTATTATAAACAAAGAAAGATAAAAGCACATGAGTAAAACACTAAGCCAATTATACCTGATTTAAAGCAACGACTCCAACACAACAAATTTACATCCCATAAAACATGGTCAATTTGGACCAATCCCTGCATGTGACCCGTTAGCTATTCAACAACCCATTTTCCTGCTAATCTGTGACCCATTTATCCAAACAATTAATCCAAAATGCATGTATAATTGTTCATATGTAAGTGTGTATGTCAATATGTATGCGTGTATGTAGGTGCATACAATGTATCTGTATAGGTAAATATAGTGTATCTGTGTAGGTACATATGGCTGAACGTACATTTGTCTATGATGTATATATGTAGGTACACATGTCTGAACATACGTATGTACCTGCATACATAAGTCGTACACTTCATGTATGTATGTAGGTATGTATATATATGTGTGCATAGGTAAGTATGTTGTACATAGGTACATAGATAGGAATGTACATAGGTATGTATGTTGGCACGAAGTATCTCTGCACCTACGCACACATGTATGGATGTCTTATGTAGGGTCATACGAACATAGACACCTACTCATAGAGAATCAACAACCATTTAGCTTACACAACATGCATATTATTTTGATATCAAACCTACACCCTCTATATTACTAACAAAACAACATGCACAATTTGATGTATTCAAACTTTATATTGCTATCATGTACACATTGATTGAAAAAAAAACAAATAAAGAAAAACCCTAACCTGTACACATCGACTGAAAAAAAAAAGCAAATAAAATAACCCTTGTTTCTTAATTACCCAACTTCATGATTAAATACAATTACAGTTGTACACATTGTAGGTGTCGTATAGCTTACATTATACTTTAATTGAAACAAAAAACAACAATTATGAACTTACATACCTCAAATCTCTAGGTTTTGCTCTGTCACCAATTACCATTACAAAAACCCCAATTATGTTTTGGAAGAACACAATCCTTATCGCTGATGGTGCGTTGCAAACACAATTAGTGTAGTTTAATTATTTGATTCCTTACTTCAATTGCAATTTTGTGGACAGTTTTCCTGCTATGACTCTGCTGATTTGGGAGTGAAATAGGAGAGGAAACTAGGGATTACTTATGTTACATCTTATAATCCTACACATTTGGACTCTTTTGCCCTTTTTAAAATAAAACAGCAGATTACAGTATTAATATAATTACAAAAAAGTCATCCTTTATTTTAAACCCTTGATGTGTTTAATCTATGGATGAGATTCACTTCTCGCACTTCTCACTATAATATCACTTCTCGCATGATCCATCCCATATATATATATATATATAACTAGGTTGTATGTACTTTTAGTTTAACTTTTATTTAAAATGAAAAATACCATAAGACTGAAAAAATAGAAAGTAAAAATCTACAAATGGAATCTGAGAATTATGTGTAAATTAATGTAGAAAATTTTATTACCTTACTATATAAAAACTCAAGCGAAAGAAGAATACTTTTAACGTTAATAACATATATACATCAATTAGATTTTCTGAAAATATTTTGATAACGTTTGTTATGCAAAAATGTTACACCCTCAAAATCCACTAACGGAGTTTTACCGTCAGAGGGTGTGAACTAACATAATCGGAATCATTAGTTATAATCAAACATCATATTCAAAGTTTTTAAACCACAAATATTAAAGTTTAATGAATGCGGAAGCGTAAATCATAAGCCAAGTGTTGCGTCACGCAGGACGACTTAAAACAAATTAATAAAAGTTTAAAAGCAAGTTTTCAAAACGATAGTGTTCAATGAAATGCATGTCCCTATACCGCGCGCCCGCCTCGGCTACCTGAAAATAACATACTAAAAGTGTCAACACAGGGTTGGTGAGTTCACATATATAAATAAAGGAAAACGTTTACGTTTAAGTGTTTGCGTTTGCGTTACCAGATAATGTTAAGTCAATTATATATCAATAGGTAGCTAGCCTATAAAACAAGTATTACTAAGTGTTCAACACCGAAGCTGACTGTTTATCATATGCCTTGCCACCATGTCAACCACGACCATGGTAATGTGTTAGCCAAGATTACACCCACTCGACCTACAGTCGAGTTTAGAGTTGGGTGGGGTCTGTCAAACCCAGTAGTACTACTCAACAGTGACTCGCTATTATACAAATACTAAACGGTTCGATGTTATGAAGGAATTTAGTTGGTTTGTTTGCCACTTAGCCTTACAAGCGATATATAACCAATAACAAAATCTAAAGTGTTTGGAGTATGTTATCTCCCCTAAGTAAAAAGCGTTTAAAAGAGTAAAAGGGGAACGTGAAACTCACTGTTTGCGAAGAATTCAAAAACAAATCCGAGAGATGCGCGTCAAAGAAAATCATCACTAGTGCTCTAAAACAAAAATGAGATTCTCTAAGTATTTAAACTACTATTGAGTCTCTAGACTCGGCACATAATACCTATGCATGAGATACGTTTCGTGTTTCGTTTGTGAATTATGTGTGACTCGACAAACACATTGGTGACACGTTACATGTGTATATAACTACTTAAGCATAAAATACTAACATTGTACATTACTAGTAAATTATCTCCCCACAAGGGCAATTTAGTCAAAACATGGCAATTATCTATTAACAAACACGTTTCATGTATTTTCACATAGTTCAGCAGCTAGTTTTATCAAGACAGACTTCTACTTGAAAGACTACTCTATTCAACAGATCATAACATATCAATTAATTCACCAAAAATCGTCACAAAAGCACACATGAGTTAGGTTTCCAGAACTATTTTTATTGTATTTTTATTCCACATAGTTTTCTCACAAAGACCAAAACATTACAGTAAACTCACAGCAGTCAAAATCGTGCGCAACAGAATGATATTTGTTATTCCCGTTAAAAGGTAAATTCAATTAAAGCAAGACCAATTGGGTTAGATTCTTAACTCAATATTTTAACTTCCAGAAGTGAAACTAACCCATTTGGTCATGTAGTTTATGAGATATGATAATTTCAAAACAGCCTAACAGCAGACCCCACAATTCAGACTTGCACTACGTTTTTGTAAAATAATAAAATTTAACTTTTACACGTCCAAAAATTACAAATTTGGACTCTTTAGAAACTATACTCAACCTAGTACACTGTAGTGTTAATAATTTTGACCAATTACCACATTAACATCCAGTTACAGTCGTCTAAACATCAAATAAACAATCTGTCTAGTACCAGTTACATCAAAACTCAACATAACAACAATCTATGAACCATAACCCATGCATATCACACTCTAGACACAAGATTTACCAACCATGCATATCAATTTTACGTTATACACATAGTCAGGGTTTTACTTGAAAGTTTAAAATCAAAGAACAAGTAATTAACAAGCAATTATAACACAACTAGTTATCAATTCACTAGCAAATCATCATCAAACATACAATCAAACCCTAACTCATCTTAATCATCACTTTCAAGAATTTAGGGTTTTGATTAACCCATTCAATATCAAAATTAAACACATAGAATGCATAGAGAAGTAGTTAATTACCTATTAGCACTTTAATTCTTCAACAAAAGCTTGAAAATCCCTGTATGTGTGTGTGTGTGTTTACGGCAGCCAAGAAGAAAGGGAGAGGGGGCCGATCGGTCTATGGAGAGGGGAGGGAGTGTAGGGTTTTGTTAATTTTTATAATAATAATATGTTACACAATGGCCCCTCTACTTTTAGTTATTAATTTTCTAGTGTAAACAATTAGTTCTTGCTTCTTGTGTTTAGCATTACACATAACATATCAAGTAACATATATGTTATCACATAATTATCACGTATTTGTTGTTTTGATGTTTGTCGTTTGTTCATCAATGGTTTGAGTCGACTCGTGTGCGTTTCGGTGCAATCCCGAAATACTACATGTGTAGTGATTGTCATGCGTCATTTAAAACCCTAGTTTAAATGTAATGAGATGTGCGTTATAGATCAAGTGATCTTAAGTTTGAATTGACGGAGTTTGGATTAAAGGAGTTAACCTGAAATTGACGAGTGTCACAAAAAATGACAAGACCACAAGAAATGAGTTATTGTGGAAATGCAAAACTTGTTATTTGGTTGGTTAGTGAAATTGAATAAACAATTACATAAGAAAGTACATATGATCAAATCCAACCCCCCCCCCCCACCCCACCCCACCCACACACACACACCTTTTTTTTCATTTCATTTCTCTTTCACCTCTAGACTATCACACCACATGACAGCGATCACCAGACCGCCGACACCTGACTGCTGCAATCGCCGCCACCACCACATAAAACAATTTAGGTTAGGATTTTTCCATGAATTAAATATTATAAGAGCCTAGCAACTGTACTAGGGGTGTTTAGTATTCGAAACTCTCTAGGGGAACTCTAAATTCGATTCGAATCACATTCGGTTCTGAAAGTTCGAATTATATCTTCAATCATTTGAATTAGATTCGGTTCGAATTCAACATATTTATCGTATACCAAATCATGATTTTAAGTTTAATTCAATTTGAAATTATGCATTTATTTTGATTATAAATATACATATTAATAAAAGGATGAATTGCAAGTGTCTTTTAAGTTCCAAGGACTAAAAAATAGAAGTTCATCTTTTTTGTTATTATTTCATGTAACTTGACATTAATACATTGAGTATTTAGGATGTTGTAATTTTAAATGATCTATTTATTTTACAGGCTCATACTTTTTTCGTTGTTACAAAGCTTAACATAGTTAAATTTGTTTAACAGGTAACCACTAAAAACAGTTAGTGTGAAAGATGGAAACGGTGACAAGAATTTATAAGGTGTGATTATTATCGTCCAACCTTAAAAAGATGCGATATAAACAAAAAATTTGAACAGTCGTAATATTAACTTGGGCGATGGTACAGAGTGGAAACTATAGTGGTAGATGGTGGTACGGTGTGCTTCGTAAGGGGAGGTTATTTCATTGGCCTCACAAGTCAAACCAGATGACAATGACATTGTGTAAAAAGTAAGCTTCTTTGTGTTGTAAAAAATGAAAACATTTGCTATATCTATTGACACACTTTATTTTTCTATTTACACATTAATATGGTCCATATTGGTCAATATGGGTCATATTAATCAACACCAAACCAACAAAATATGCTCCATATTGACCAATATGAAGCATATTGAGGGTGTGTAAATAAATAAAGGGTGTGCCAATATCATAACCCTTAAATTTACATCAACACTTATCTGGCTCAGACATGTAACAGTTAAACAAACATGATAAATCCAAATTAAACCTTACACATGGCATTCCAAGTTGACTAGCCAAGATGCAGATCATCTAAGAATTAGGAACCTTCAGTTTATCATCATAACCTCCAACAAAATATCGAATTACATTCCAACAACTACAACATAAAGTCAGAGAGTAAAGTCCAACCACATAAAAGTTGTCACCATTGAAGTCACCTAAATCAATTCTGATTTCCAGGATTCATTGTAGCATTCATAGTATGAGACTCAAACCAACGTATTCAACACATGGTGTAACATCCCGAAATTTCTAAAAGTAATATTAATTATATTATTTATTATTGGCGGGAAAGTTTACTCCGGTTAGTGGGAAAATAATGAAATAAACTATGAGTTATTATGAGTCAGGCTTGTGTTGAGTTAAGTAATATGGGTAATGGACATGGATTAGAAAGGAAGGAAGATGGACCATGGGCTCAAGCCCATGACCCATAATATATAAACCATAATTTACCATTAATTTAATCATTTTACACATATTCCATACACCACCCAAAAACACACACTTAGCTCTCTCTCATCCTACTTTCTCTCTCTAGACGAAGCCAAGAAGAAAAATCAATTTCCGACCCGAGGTAATGATAGTATGATCCTGTAGAGATCCAAACCTGTTAGATCTAGTCGCGAAACGACGAGCCGGCACCTTAAACCATTAAAGTTATGAGATCCAGAGGGAATCGGCTATAAACCGACCAAAAGATGAGCTTAGGGATCACCCTAGCTCAGATCTGGATCGAATGGAATGAAAAACGGTGTAAACGGTGGTGAAACAAGCGAGATCTCGCTTTTCCGGCGATGATTGCGCTGGAAAGGCGGCGCCGGAGAATGTGGTACGAGGTTAAGGTTGTGTCAGGGAATGTTCTGACCTAACCCTAGTTCATTAGTGGAAACATAACGAACTAACCCTGACTCGTTAACGGAGACATAACGAATTAGCAAGTAATTCGTTATGCCCTTTCGTTAAGCCGAGATGACGAACTAACCTCAATCTGTTATGTTAATTCATTAAGGAATGAATGACGAACTAAACCCAATTCGTTAAGTAGTTCGTTAAGAGAGAACTGACGAATGGACCCTAGTTCGCTAAGGGTTCAGTTCGTTATAAGGGTTCAGTTCTCTATGAAGCACAATTCGTTAACCAAACCATACGAATAAGGTCCAATTCGTTACAAGGACCAGTTCGTTATAATAGTCAGTTCGTTATAACGAATGAGTTCATTCGTTAATGAACCCCACTCGTTAAGGGCTGGATAACGAACTAGATGTTTGGCAGAATTACAGAATGGTCCCTGGACTTGTGATAGAATGATATAGTTACATAATAGCCCTTGGACTTTGATAAATTATGAAAGATACCTTTAAAGGTTAACGTGTAACGATTAACAAACCAGGTAAAGATTCAATGAAGTAAAACCGGCTTAGACGCGTAATACTAATTAAGTAGCAATGAGAATGACTAGAGTGGTATTTAATATTGCAATTATTAAACAGTTATTCGCACACAGCTCAAGAAGGAATAACCATTTACGGAAGGAGTAACCGAGTTCTGGTGAGTTTCTAGCCCCACTTCCTTGTTATGTTTTCGGGGCTGTGTGCATACTCGATGTGATAGTTAATACAATTACCTTAAGTGGTAAGTGTATGCTTGGTATGATTTATGTATGCTGATTGCTTGACAGTGCGTGAACGATCTTCGGATATTGCATGTATCGCCAAGTGGCAGTTTAAAGATATGATTGCTATATATGAAGTATGAATAATGTATGTATGCTATATTATATATGAGTTATTAATAGTACGTGAACGATTTTCGGATATTGCACGTACGGCTAGGTTAATAATAAAGATATGAATATGGTATGTAATGTAAGGATGATTGTTTGTCAATACATAAACGATCTTCGGATATTGCATGTATTGCCGAGAATAGTGATGATTTCCTTATATGGATATTAAGTAATAACTTGTATATAGATTTCTCTCTAGGGATAATATATAGAGTGTTCCTTTAATTGAAAGCATAGTGTTCCTTTAACGGAAAACATATTGTTCCTTTAATGGAAATCATAGTGTTTCTTTAATGGAAAGCATAGTGTTCCTTCTAATGGAAAGTATATAGAGTGATCCCTCTATGGGAAATATATATAGAGTATTCCTTCTTTGGAGAATATATAGCTTGGGCAATGGTAATAGTTCTTTTAATAGATATTACGTGACATTCCTCTTATGGATATTTATACAATGTTAAGATATGTATGTATGTACGATATGTGTATGTATTTTATGTCGCCTGATTAACTAGAACTCACTCAGTGTAGCTGACTTTTAGTATGATCTGATTAAAGAGATAGCATGAGGATGGCACATGGCATGGATTGAACGGCTGACATCTGAAGATGGAAGAATGATGTTTTAACACGATGTTTTATGTTATGATTTAAAGACAAGTTTGTATTGTTTTGTAAAGAATGATTAAAATTAACGTTTCTGCGAAAGTTTTATTTAACTCTGATTTGTAAGAACTGTGTTTTTGAGTAAATCTGACGTTAATGTGAGACACCGGGAACGGGGCCTTACACATGGGAGGTTGGATATCTATTTCCCCACATTTGCATGTACCCAATCATTTATGTACCAGCCCTAATTAAAATGAGAATTAGGTCAAAGAAATAAATCTGTATCTCAAATAATGTCGAACTAGGGTATAGCCCGTGTTACACACGGGTGGAAAAACATGTCAACAAACATAATAAATTTAAATAACAAATTCAAGAAACACAAAACTTCTTCAAACTTTCGGACCAAAACGTTAACCATTTACACTGTCAAGATATTAAAAGTTAAAAGTTACAATAAGTTAATGTACATCGAACAACCAAAAAACATCAACAAAAGACATAAACATGTTCTTTCATATTAAACCACCATAAACTTCTTCAAACATTCTACAAAAAGAAACTCATTTTGCTTTACCACCTGAAAATATAATAAAACAATAGCATCCAAATTAAATATACCATTAAAATAATAACATATTTAATAATGAAAGCCCGTATTACACACGGATGAAAGTTACAATAAAAGTAAAAAAAAAATATTACATGTAATACGTAAATTGAATTATATTATATAATGATTTTTATTTATGACTCTATTTATACATTATTAATTATAAATTATAATTTGCAAACCAAACCTTGATGTTTGATTTGTGACGATATTATTATACATTTTATGTGTATAAAAATGATTTTAGAACAAAATGTTAGGTCAATTTAACATTTAAACTTATAATTTGTAACCTTGACAGTGACTCGTATTCTCAAATTACTTACTTGTGCTTTAGCAAATACCTAAACTACCCTTACGTTCAAAATACATATTTCCCTTCACCTGCAAACAAACCTAAAATACCCTGAAAACAGGTTAAAAGTAGTTCAAATGTACTTGAATGCAATCTCCAAAATCACTTAGCTGCTAATTAACCCATTAAATGCTTCTTAATGGATTTTTTTTTACAAAATTAACATTTTTATTTAAAATTCTCTCTACAAAAGTGATCATGGTCATCATAATTTTTCAAACAGAGCAACTAACATAAGAGCCCCATAATGTATCGAGTGATAATAAAAACTGTTAGTTTTACATAAAACAAAATAACTTTTTAAACATAATAAAAGTAACTACACTATACCAAAAGCAAACACATAAATACAAAACGTATGATAAAGAAAAATAACTTATAAACAAAGACCACACCTTGTTATCTTCTTCTGTTACAGTGTCACCTTTGTTCCGGTGTAATCCAAGTCCACTTAACCAATAGCATATCATCTAAAACCTACATTGCAACCAAGGTTAATCTTCTGTATTTGATTTCCCTATATTAGACATAACGGAAAGATAAGTAACAATTGTTGTACAAATAAAGCCTTATAATAACTTAATACATAATTTAAAATCAAGCAATAAGCATAAATAACAGCTAATGTGTAAATAAAAATATATTTGGGTTACTAATAAATTACCTATTCATCGATTAAGATATTCTCAATGGACCATTCTCATTGGGTTTGTTATCCTTTAAATACCATAACTTCATTATACGCACCTTCAAGACATAGGCGTTCATAAGAACATCGAGTTCACTCAAAATCGTTATCTTTTGTTGCTCCATTAGCGCTGTTTGTAAAGATTACAACAGTGTTTACAAAAAAATTTGAACATTATTCAACTTTAAGAATAAAAGACAACATCAATAAATAGTATATATGACAAAGAAATAATGATTTAAATAGCTATATACTTACATTAACGCATTTTCAGATGGAACGAAAATAAGTTGTTGTGAGTGAACTTGTGATACTGCAGTGCTATATATAGGGAGGTAACCGTGTTTTTTTATTGCTAATTGTTTGATAAAAATAGAAGTTGTTTTGATTTTTGAAGGTTTTTAATTTTAGGATTGCTATACATAATTGTAATTAAATGAAATAAACAGTTGCAATTCTATTTTGAGAATATATTTAATCTTTAGTCAAACCGTTTTAAATAATTGTTTATGTTAACAAAAAATTGTAAAGCGTAAACCGAGATTTTTTGTTAAAATAAGACTTTGAAGTTATAAACAATTATTTCCAAAAAGTTTGATTAATCGTTTGAATTTGACACTATGGATACATGAAAAGTCAATTGTTTTAAAAGAAAATAATAATACTAATAATAATAATAATTTAAATTTTACATTAATCTTATAATTTAAATTTCCATATTGATTGACATATATGTATATATATATATATGTTAATATGCTAAAGTGAATATATATGAAGAAACAACCAAACAAACAAAATGCTTACCTCCATTAAAAATTTAATAAACAGGTATGGCAAATGCGGTAAGCAACAAAAATAAAATTAAGAAAAATAGGTAAAGTAACTAAAATCATATATTAGTAATAGAGAAATTCAATTGTTGTTAGGGTAGATACAACAGCCTAAAGAATCTCAATCTCTACCAAAATTCTCGAATTTCAAGTTAACGACACATATGAAAACAATCAAGAAAACTAATCTTGTGTGAGTAACATTTGAAGACCACACTTGTGTATTACCTAAAATTATCTACTTGACCTAAATTCAACAAATATTTCATAATAAAAGCCAAAAGTGTCAGTAATAAACTACACCAATTCATAAAAAGTTATAAGATTCATTACTTCAACTTGCAAATTGGCAAAAAACTGCCAAAACTTTCAAGAAAAACCTCATACTTGCAACAATGCAATAACTCTCTAGTGGATAGGTAATCAACAATACAATTATTTGAGCTCATCAACATTAATATTGTAATTTAAGGGTCAGAAAAACAGTAATCGTGATGATTGTTCAAACGAACTTCATATAAAATTCGATTCCGACATAAATATTAAAAGGAATCGATTTGATTAGCAGCACAGCTTGTTGCTCGTTTGTCTTGTATTAAAACTCTCTTAGAAATTCTTATAATAAAATCGATTAAAGCCGAAGCAACAGTCGTACAAAGAAACAAAGCGACAAACCACTTGAACTAAATGCACATTATCATGAACTCCAAACCAATTGAAGCATTTAAAGAGGCTCACCTGTACTTTAAACCCTATAACTGAAGCCTAAATCATGCAAAAAGCTACAACAATAAATAACGGAAGCAAATATCCTTATAGTAGAAGGAAATATAATATAATAACAATAATAATAATAGATTTTGAAGGCCGGTTGAATGAAATTGTGAAATTTGAAAGGAGAAAAATGAAGTCTAAAAAGGGTGGGAAGTGGAAAAAAACCCTAAATCAATTAAAAAATATATTGATTAAATGGAATCACACCTGAAATCGATTTGATGTTGGCGACAAAGATCGATACGTGGGAGACAGAGGGAAGAGAAAATAGCTACGGTTCCTAGGGAAAGAAAGCAGGAAGTAGATATATTCTAAATGGGTTGAAAGAGAAATGAAGAAGCATATGTATTGATTTAATAGTATTGTTAGATTTGTATTTTAACTAATTGAACATCAGTAGTCCTTGGTTGGTTGGCCATTGTTGCATTTGTTAAGTTTTCATCTCGGGATTGTGCCAGGGTTCGATTCCTATCATTAACATCATTTTTGATTTAATAATATGCAAGATAGGAAAGAAAATAAATGACTTGGCAATTATGTAACATTGATGTGGAGAGACTAGTTGAATGACATTGGACAAATAATGTGAAGATGATAGCTGAATGACATGTGGACAATATGTATTGTTTTAATAGTATTGTTAGATATTATATTTATTATGATATAAAAAAGTGGAATTATTAAATAAACAATCAACCTCATTCGACATTTGACAGTGCATTTATCACAACTTGCATGGTACCCGCTTTCGTTTTTAGTTCTTTTTTAATAATTGTTTTTTTTAATTATTGTTTATTTATATTTTTCATGTAGGATATGTTTAGATATTAAACATAAATGTTACATGAACTTATAAAATATTTTATATTTATTAGCTGTAGTTATTAGTATAATTTGTTTTGTTTTTTTGTTTATATTTCAAATGGTTCTCATTGGTCTAATAGTTAACGTGACCCAACATTTTGTTATTTAATATGTGAATTTTCGTCTTAATATACACGAGTGCATAAAGAAATTTATATGGTTTGTGTTATTTTCGTTTGTATTGAGTTGTTACGGTTTGTTGGTAATGTAGAACGTATATGTTGTTTAATGGATCACCAAAAATGGGCTTTCATGTGCCTGTCAACTAATGTAGCCCAACATTTTGTTTTTTGTAGTTTAAAATATGTATTTTGTGCTTGATAGTAAATTGAGCTTTTAATAAATTGATTTATTTGAATTTCTATAGGCCATTTCTAGTTCCACGTCTATCTGAAATGGATACGTTATGTGTTATCATTTCATTTTTGGGTGAATTATTAATTTGTTATATTTTTTCTAGTATGATGTTTAGTTTGTGATTTTTTTTATGTATTTGTTGTATTCATAGATTTTGAAGTTTAGTTATTGTTGTGTATTAAAAGAACATTTAATTTTTAATTAGTTTTTATTATTATCAAATATAATATAAGTTATATTAGTTTATGAATTATATTAACGAAAATTTTATGATCATATGTAAAAACTAAATTTTTAAAAATTTATTTTTATTAATAATGTATACGTTTTTAATATTTAATACATAATTTTTTGTATGATGAAGTTTTTTTAGATTTAATTCTTTTTTATATTTAAAAATGGGTAATAATTGGAAGCCGTCATTTAAAAGTGACACTTATGATAATAAGCCGTCTTGAGAAACACGTTTGTATTTATAGATTTTGAAGTTTAGTTATTGTTGTGTATTAATAGAACATTTAATTTTAATTAGTTTTTATTATTATCAAATATAATAGAAGTTATATTAGTTTATGAATTATATTAACGAAAATTTTATGATCATATGTAAAAACTAAATTTTTAAAAATTTATTTTTTTATTAATAATGTATACGTTTTTTATATTTAATACATAATTTTTTTTATTATGAAGTTTTATAGATTTAATTCTTTTTTATATTTAAAAATGGGTAATAATTGGAAGCCGTTAATTTTTTGTATTATGAAGTTTTTTAGATTTAATTCTTTTTCATATTTAAAATGGGTAATAATTGGAAGCCGTCATTTGAAAGTGACGCTTATGATAATAAGCCGTCTTGAGAAACTCGTTTCTCGCCTTCTTTATCAAATCCTTCGTTTCATATAACAATGAGAAACCCTATGTTAATATTCCCCTTAATTATGACGAACGTTGTTATTAAGTGGAAGTTTTGTAGGTTGTTGAAGGTATTTGTGTTTGTTCTTAGTTTATTTAATCAAAAATTGTGTCAATAACAATTTACAACCACTTTTAAAATAATATATTGGTTTTAAATAATCTTAAATATCACCTTTTGGCCACTGCCGATCATAACTAACGAAATGACTAATGACAGTCCCACCTTTTACCATTTTTTTCTACCAATGAACCCTGATTAACGAAATCCTAACGTCGTTAGTTTTCATGATGTGACATACTTATTTGGCATATATGTGGCATGCTTATGTGACATATTGCACTGCCACCACCACCACCACCATGGCAGTCACCACCACGACCTCTACCACCACCAGTTTCCTAAAAATATTAAAATATTTTATATATGCTTTATTGGATGAATTATGACTTATTTATAAACAGTCCATTACAAAGCATAATCACAAAGAAATTGTGTATACATGTTGTATCTTCTTTATCAGAAGAATTATATTTTGAAGATACAATGAAGCTAAAATAGCATTCATCTTCTGTCAAGGTATTCATAAAATTCTGTCAAGGTTAGGTCGGACTACGCGAACCCGTTTGCATGATTACAAAATATGCTATAAATTTCAGACAACTTTTAACCCGTGTGACTCATATGACCCTTTTAGGATTATGTTTTATTCTTCTAGTATTGTTAATTAGAGCTTGTAAATGGAGAAAGTTTTCTAAAAGTGTTCATATAAATATATCTATAGTTAGTACATTAAATATATACGCTATTTATTATAACTTCTAAATGTATTTCCAGTCAGCTTACATGATAATTTAAGCCTATAAAAGAACCGAATATTAACGAACTGTTCGGCTGGAAGCTCATCTTCGTTTATTTAAAAAACGAACAAACATGAACATGCATTTTGTTTGTTCATTAGTGTTCGTGAGCATCCGGTTATGTTCATTCATTTGTGTTTGTTTATTTACATTGATGTATTTTCGTTCGTTTATGTTTTATAAACATCTAAATAGTTATATATATATATATATATATACTAATAGAAACCCGCGTGATGCGGCGGGGACAATAATTCAAAACACGGATTTTCTATTCTCTAAGAAGTATAAACGCCTTATACTTCTAACGAAATTTTCAATTGTACTCCTATAAAATGATTTATACTTTGATAATCCACAAAAAGATTGCATAAATAAACATAAACTTTATAAATCGTCGTATTTCATAACTACAAGTGAAAAGATCTATTCTAAAAAGAACACGTCGAAGAAGCACTTCAACGATGCTAGAACCATCAATCTTATCATCATGAACGGGTATGAGCGAAGAAGTCAACATCAATCCATGGCTCATGACTTCAATCTTGATGACTGATGCTCGTTTCCACTGAACATCTACAAAGATTTAATAAACAAATAAATAAAATTGACCAACAAATGAACTTTAACATATAGTTGTTGTAACTTCTTACAAATGGTGGCCCCAAAACAACCTTAAATATTTGCAAAACGGATCTTTAAAAAAATATAAAAGAGACATGAACACTTTGATCAAGTTAAAAAAAAAGTTTAAAATCAATCTTAAAACTCTCCAGTTTTGAGAAATTTTAAGCGGGTCAAACGAGTTGGGTAAATAGGTCAGATGGCCTGATGTAAAATAGTTTGATTTGATTCAGGTCAAAAAGGATTATGTCTAAAAGAGGTTCGGTAAGAACGGATTCACGTTAGGGCAGGCTGATGTATAAAAGGTTCAATATAAAGCGCATGTGTAGATAAATGGTCTGAAATAATCCTCTCATTTGTGTATATGCATGCATGTAACTATTTTTTATGTATATATGTACAAAGAGAGATTCACAGACCCACTGTAGAGAAACTAACCTTGATGAAATATATATGGATGTATTCCATTTTGAGTCGTTTGAAACCGGTGCACCCTGGATTACCAAACAAATAATAATAACAATAAGCGCAACCAAATGATAGTTCTTGGAGTACTACTCATAAAAATGCACAATTTGGTATGATGTTTATATTTTATACACAGATGTTGAACATTTATAATTGGAGCACCATTGGTAACAACCTGTATGCCTTTTCAAAATGAAAAAAAAAACGAAAACGTATGAATACATAACTAATGAAAAAGAATTTACCTAGCCATTCACAATCAATCAAAGTTCTACTATAAAAGTCATAGTAAAAATAATAATATAATCAGATTGAAAAAGTACATAATTGCTAAGAAGTCCTAATCCACAAATAACAATCTTTTCAGTTGAAATTAACAAAAGCAGCTTTAACAGATCATATGAATGTCCTCACAAAAATGATATAACATTGTAAAACAATGTATTAACTAAAGAACTTGATAGTTAATATACATATTGTTAAGCAAGAGTTTTAAGTTAACCAGAATTTATATAAAAAATAATAAATCAGTAGTCACCGAACCACATGGCGCAATTGAAATACAGGACATGTGTGCAGCATATATCTCATACAAATTATTATGTATAACTTAATACAGATTTAATTACTTTTATCATAATTATATATACAATAAAAATTATTATTTTATTATTATATAAAAGACTCATTTAGGCTCATGAACCAGCTCGAGTTCGGGCTCGTTTATTAAACAAGCTTACTTTTAGGGCCGAGCTATGGCTTAAGCTCGTTTAAGCTCTTACTAGATTCAAGCTTTTTGTGAGCTGAACTCGAGTAGCTTCCAAACGGATTAGATTTACATCCCTACTTTTAAAGCATACACAATGAAATGATAATATGATATACGTGAATAATAAGCTTTATGACCTCGAGGTTTTCAAGACTTGCAAGGTACCTTGATGATTGTGCAAACATAAAATCACCACCTAGAAACGCGACTCTTGTACGATGTAGCTGATGAACAGTTTCTTGGCCTGCATATAGAAATAAAAACACTTTATAAAATCTCTAAATGGGATTATTTTATGTTAACCAAGTTAGAATTAAATAATCATAAAACATTCTATGTATTTAAAAGTTTTACCTCTTCTCGTTCACTTTTATCCAACATATCAAAGTATGAATGCTCCAGTTTCATCTTAGCTAAAGTCGTTCTTGATCATTCATACTCCAACAATTTCTTGATCATGAACATCCATGTGTTAATGTTCAGGCTGCAAAATATTACAATTTAGAAATTACTAAGGAAATATAGAACGACAATCATATAGAAACTCTCAAAATGATTTTTATACCGTATAAAAAAAGCATATATAGCAATCTGTGTAAGGTATCTTCAGTTTTTGAGACATGTGAACATAGATGGGGATTTTGTACCAAAAAGCTATCTTACACTGTGAGTCAAAGTCAACATCAGTAAGTCAAAGTATATGTTATTATAAAGTATACTAAAGTAAAGGCTAATAAACACAAATAAGCAACATGAATATTCATGTTAATAAACTTTCTTTAAAAGTATATAAAAAAACAGATGTAAATTTAATGAATAACTTATAACTCGTTTATCCCAAACCAGGACTGATACTTTATTTAAATTACCAGAACTTATTTTGCTTATAACCACCCAAAATGAACTGAAATTTTCCTTTAAATGATCAGAACTCATTTTGCTTAAATCTAGTTCTAACCCGAAACACGTTTTGACCGATCGGGTCGAGTTCATAGCCGGGTACGGTATACCTTGTATTCCAATAACAGATTCAGGTTTTATAGGCCGTTACGGATTTGTACCTGATTTGTCGGTGCGCCTCTAGTGTAAGGAGTAGCAGCAGTTTTGTCATCTTCAAAGAACTATTTGCATGTTGACAGTTATGTGCTAATTTGAATTGATTTGTTTTCTTTTATATGTTTAGTTATGTAGCCATACATGCTAGGCAGCTCTCCTAACGTAAAACACGGTTTCTACACGAACCAAAAAAAGATGATATATACACATTAGACAATTTCTCGTCCAACGAACCAAATAAAAGTAAACAAATTTTTATGCAATAAAAATATGACCGAATTTTTATCACAAAACTGGTAAAGGCGCCTCATTTATGATATGCAGTTATGCACTCTATAAAAACAAATGAAAAAACCAACTGAAATTTTTTAACGGGCAATTGTCCATTTGTTATTTTTAACAAATAACCAATCGTGTTACATATGATTAAAAAACTATGAACTATAAAATTCTAACTTTGCAAATAAAATGATTTACAACAGTGTATGCATTAAAATACATTGGGCGACTTTCAACCCATTGGACCGGTAAAGGCGCTTCAACCACACAAGCGTATAATCAATTTCTGATCCAAAACAAACACGTGACCCATTTTATAAATGAGCCAAATCTTATTTTGAGTTAACCTGAATCAGCCCCGAAACAAAAGTTACACAATTACACACTTTGACTATTAAAAAGTAAAAAAAAAAAGCCTTAAGTATTTTTTTTTTAGTTTTTTATTTCTTTTTTTTTTTGCAAAAGACTAAAATACCTCTGTGACATGAATCAACCCAGAAACAACATACGTTTTGTTCGTTCATTTATGTTTGTGAACGTTCGTATGTGTTCGTTCCATTTATATTTGTCCGTTTAGTAGCCCAAATTCATTTTAGCAAACTCGGCCCTAAAATAACCAAGAATATGTGCTCTGAAAAAGAAACAAATACATGACTCATTTTGACCCGTATCCAAACTTATCAAACCCCGTTATGACAAAACAATGACTCGTTTTGAACTATATGCCAAAATGTCATTTATATTAACAACTGAAAATCATAGTTGGGAATACTTTGAACATTGGAAAAGAAAATCAACAGTACTTTATGGTTATTGTACAAGTTCGTTATTTTAAACCCATATAACTTTCTGGCTGAAATGGAAAACTAAAAAAACTAAAAAGAATGCGAACGAAAAAACCAAATGTTTTTCAAAACTCCAAATTCTAGTTTTTCAGTTTTTGGTTCGGTTTGAGCTTAAAACATAATCATGCACACCACACCCCTAGTATATAATAATAACTATATTCTTATAAGGAAGCAACTGAATAAAGTTAAATGAAGCTCAAATGTACTGACCTTAGTTTTTGCCAACATAAGCTTCAACCGATCAAAGTCATTACTTTAAGCTCTCTTATAACGAAAATTGAGATTTCTCCCCACAAGTTGCTTTCCCACTTGTTCTTCTCATCTAATAAAAGAGAGAAAAATCTCAATAATCAAACCACCAACATAAACTAAGGACTCGTTAAAAACTTTAACTGAGACGAGCTTAAACGAGCTCGAGCCTCAAATTAAGCATGTTTAACAAATGAGCTTGAACTTCGCTTTATCAGTTTATTTATATTGTGAAAAGAATTTGTATTTAGTCATGGCGTTACAAAAGTGACAGTAACAAATAGTAACATTTTGTGCCACGTTACAGAAGTGACAGTAGCAAACAGTACCGTTTTCTGCAATCACTTTAACTAAAGTAATCTAGCATTACCAATAGGGACAATTCATACAGGTACCGAAATCGGTATCGGTACCGACTACACAATCCCGAGTAGGCTGCGAAAAATAAATAAATTAATTAAAACCATGTCGTATGTAAGGAGTGAAAGTTTCAAATCAACATCTAACACCAATTGATGAAAACAAACTAAAAGTACTCATGATTAAATCATAAATATAAACCTTTTCAATTAAACATAATAAATACATTACTAAAACATTCAATTAATATTTTTTAGTTACAATATAGCATGTATACAGATTTATAGCATGAATTCAAAAGCATCATACATGAATTCAAAATAAAATAAAAAATAAACCTCATGGTACAACTGGACCATCTTTCAGCAACTCCAAATCTCCCTGGAACAAAACGAAATCAATTAGGGCTAGGTTATTCAATTAAACAACAAGAGGAAAACACTAACCAATATTTTTAATCTAACCTTTGAGGTTTGAGAACCAGAAAATGATGCATCAAATCAAATCACGCTTTCAATCCATCAAAAGATTGTGAGTTTTAAGATCCCTGAAACATTAAAAAGCATAAAGATTTGTTTAAACTTTCAAATCAAGATAAACATAACGAATTGAGTTCAAATGAAACCCTAATCGTCGCCATCAGTTGAAACCGGAAAACTTACAGGTTACCAGAAAAACGACTTGTAGTCATCGATTTGTTACTATACGCCACCTTATCTTCCTCTGTTTAATAGAGCCACTGTCGATTAACACCACCTGAGCCCCCCTTCAATCTCACCACTGTAGAGTTCAGGTTTAGAGAGAAGATGCTGGGTGGATGACATATAATTGCGATTTTGTTCACACATGTTGATTTTGCGATATTGTTCATGCATGTCGGATGAGGCGGCGGGGGTCGAAATCGCTTGTGGGCAGAGAGAGATCAGGGAGATAGGCAGGGCTGTGGATTGGAATTTCAAAAAATACAAAGAACCGCCCATTTCCAAATGGTTTGAAAGTTTAAGACCTTATGCAATGCATTAATCATTTGTATCATATGCTCTTATGCCAACGGCCTAGTGTTTTCCATTTTTTGAAAGACAGCTAAATATTTTGGTCTAAATGTAAACAAAATATGTAACCTCCATTATGACCAAATCTCAATCAAATACGCTTCTTGTTAACACTGGACCATTTATGATTTATGGGCCACATCAATTGAGAAAGAAACCAACACCTTAAACTTTAACTTTCTGAACTTGTTGTATTGATGCATGAAGATATTTATTCCAGAATTGACCTTTTTTTTCAGCATGCTTGATATCTGATGATAAAATATCTGTAAATTGCTACTCGCTACCCAAAAATACATCAACAGTGTTCTTGAAATAAGATTTTTCAATCATGTCAAGTGCTTCAACATTTGAGATTCTTTTGCAATAGAAAGTTGGTATTACCTACAAGTGATTATTATTATTTTTTTTTTGTGTTTTAATAATAGATTATGGTAGTGATCATACTATTGTTGCAATAAAAATAATTATTAAAGGTAAAACAAAGTTGCATACCTTTTCTTTTTACCTAATTACAGAGATTTCATTCCCGTCTCATAAAGCATGTATTGTCTCACAAAAAATGTATTCTTAACTCATTTTGACGAACTTCGCCGAAGATAAAACACACGTTTGACACTACAATTATTAAAAGATTAATGTAAAAAAAAAGGTTTTAAACTACATATTACCAGCATACAAAGGCACGCACATACCTAAAAGCACATCATAAAAACATATTACATATATAGTAGAAACAACTGACCTTGAGTGTAGTACCAAGACACTCTCATTAGATTGTTACTTCAAAGAAATAGCACGCAACTCAAGTTGCAAGAACAATTCTCCGTTTGTAATATGCGAAATTATATTAATTCTTTATTTATGTGCAAAACTCCAGATAACACATTCGTTCAATTTAAATACTTAAACTTACAAATAAGTAAAACATGTAGTAATATTGAGTTGAAAGTGAAGTTTCAAACACCAACAATATCGTTATCTAAAAAATATATTATTAAACAAAACCATATAAATCCAAAAGTCAAATAAACAGATGTGAACAAAAAAAACAAATACGTTTCAAATTAAATAAGCATCTAGATTAAAGTAAGTTCTGATATGCAAATAAATCAGGAGATAAAACAATTTACAAATCCTTAAAATAAGTTATATCCAATCTGCATAAAATAAATTATTTGACCATAAAACCCAAAGTTTACTGAAATACCCCACTGAAGTACATAAGTAAATTAAAACCAATCAGCATGAAGTTAAATTTTAAAAATAATTGTTTGATCATTAAAGTCAAACTCCACTAGAATACCCTAATGAGGTGTTTAGCCCAAAACATTAAAGCTACCATATTTTATAATCTGATACTTTAACTTTGAAAGTAAACAAAACCTAATTCACTTCAGCTTGAAGCCTCTGATTAAAATTAAACATAAATTTGTAGATCACAATTTTGGAGTTTATCAATAAAGCATCTAACATAAAATCAAGACGAATCTAGATGTGGTCAAACCTACAGAAACAAAGAGTAATAGTTGTAAAACATAGTACTTGTAGCAATCAGATCTTTTAACATCGATGAATAGCAGCGATGACTTTCTTCTAGATCATTAGAATTCCATTGTAACTAACCGCTCCAATCATATACAAATTAATAATAATAATAATAATAATAATAATAATAATAATAAATGTACATCATTTAGAAGGGTGTAAAGTTCCAACAACTTATCTAGTCATGATTTTGTTATCGGGATCATAAACCTCAAATGATCATCAATAACTAACTAAAGCATAAAGAAAAAACCCTAATCAGAACACTAATGGAAATAACCTTTTGAAATTGAATACAATAATAATATATATCACAAAACCTTAAATAAATTAACGAAAAAACCTAATTAAAAAGAACTATGAATCTTCAATAGTTAACAAAGGCCACTCTTAAGTATAGAACAAAAACCAATCGATTTTAGGTATACATATAGATTAGGGGCAATGATACAACTTACTTATTGGATTCGATTTGAAATTAGCATAATAAGAAAAGGACGCCTGCAAAGAAAAAGAATTCAAAATTAGTGCGCAATTAATGTGTTGCTGAAACGATGAAATTGCACCATGGCATCGTTGATTGAAGGGTAAGGTTTTGCAATTGTGAAGATAGAGAAGACTTTCAATCAACCATGACCTTCGATCAGTCTTCTCTTTGTTTCAATCCACATTAGCGATAAGGTAGGTGTGAGCAAGGTCGCAGGCAGATAAAAGAGGAATATGTAAGATGAGTTATTATGACTCATGGGCTTTTGGGTGTCATTAGAAGCCCCGTACCCGTCAAAGTGGTTCAAACGTATAAAAAGACTATATTTACAAATGAAGCAATCCGGTGGCTTGAGAGGGGGCGGGGAGTGACCAGTACGCGACACGTAGGATATTAAAGGTTTTGTTCGTATTACGAGGTTATTTTATATTTCTCGTTTCTAATATATATATATGATTTTAATTTTATGTATTTTAAGGAAATTAATAATTATATACTTATGACTTAATGATGGAAATTGCCTCACAAATAAATTAGATGTTATAACCCAGTTTAAAAGATATATGGATTTGGTAAAACCTATGACTCACTTCTTTGTTTTAATATAAAATTGTTTCTTTAATAAATGATATCCTTTAAAAAATATTAATTTTTAGTATATCCCTATTTTATAATATTTTCATATCAAATATTTGATATGATTAGGTTTTAATTTAATGAGATGTTATAACCCGTTTAAGGACTGTGTTGGTTTGGTAAGACCCATACCCGTGAATTCGGATCAAATGCATGTGAAGCCTCCATTTAAAAATCAAGCAATCTGGTGGCTTCCATAAAAGGGGGAGTGACCACATCGCGACACGTAGGATTTTTGAGCTTTCGTTTATATATTATATATATATATATATATTTATAAATGGCCATTATAATCATTTATATTATAACAGATCAAAATTATTAATATACCTTATTATATATTAGCTTGGTAATTGTTGATGAGTCATATTACTCTTACTAACTAATAAAGGGTTTCCCCTTGGGTGTATATATTGAGAGAGAATAAATTAACATCATAACCTAATCTCACACACATACAATTTTGTGTGCCTCTTCTCTTCTAAACCGGGTTCCTCTCAAGAACCCTAACACCATCCTTAACTATACATCCTTGTAACATCATGCTTTTAATAATAAATAAATAAAAAATTGTTTATTCAATAACGTGTCATGTATCAGTTTAGATAAATAAACTATAAGAGCGTGGCTTGGATATTAAAAGATGGACTAAGGGATGGTAATGGGCCTTAGGTCCATGGGCTTAAGAGAGTATAAATACCCCTTAAACCCTAATCCTTTCCATTTTTATCCATTTTTACACCATTGCCTACACATTTAAAAACACACACACACACAAACACCCTCCTATATCCCGAGCCATGATCCGAAGGTGAAAACCCGAGCTTGGTGGTGCTAGAACGTCGTAACGAGCCACGACTTGATCGTGTTCGTAAACCGATCCGCTTAAAGGTATTTTTTATAACGAAACACTTGTTTGGCTCGTTTAGGATTCCTAGATCTGTACAAATGATAAAGACTAATCAAATGCAATGATTTTCAATGAAATTCGTTAACGATTGATAGGTTAATTGTTAATATAAACAAACGGGTTCTTATATTGGTCAATCGCACCACTAAAACACGAATGTTTGGCTGATTGGATGTATGGGGTTTGTAGGCGATGTGATTACGAGTAGAACGATACAAGTTTCTTGTTGTTTCATCGTGATTTGAGGGTTAATAGCATATTTGGTATATGTTGACTGTATTGTGTTTTTGACGATTTTGACTTTGACATCTGAGTCAAGTTTTGGATAGAACTGATGCTCATTCGTCATGTTGAATGAATAGCTGTGATCTAATTAATCAATTGTAATCAACTATTTCATTGATCGTAATACCAAATTGCATATCAAATCATTTGGAAGAACAAATTCCGACCGTAATTCAAGAATAACAGTTTCTCCAACTTGATATGCACTCGTCAATTAATTGACGCCGACCGTAATTCAAATCATAGTTACAATTAATCCAAATCATAATTCAAGAGCAGATGACGACCGTCAATTAAAAGAGTATTAATTTCGAATTAGATTTTTTGACTTATTTTTTCATTAGTGGAATAATATTATAATCAATTTAAAAGAAACTGGAGGTTAAATTTCAGCCAAAAGCTTCCAAACGGAACATTCCATAAAGCACGTGTAAATTGAGTTCAATACAAAGCACTTGAACATGCTTATGACACATTTGTATCAAAATGAATCACACATTATACACTTAAAACGTTTAGGCAAAAATATAATACGTTCCAAACAAATTTTTGACCAAAACTAATTTCACATTAAAACGTTCATGCAAAAATCTAATACATTCTAAACAAATTTCCTGACAAAACTAATTACACAGTTAAAACATTCAGGCAAAAATCTAATACATTCAGAACAAATATTTGACAAAATCTAATTACACACTTAAAACGTTTAAGCAAAAATATAATACATTCAGGCAAAAATCTAACACACTAATAATTTTCACGCAAATATCTAATACATTCGGGTAAAAATCTAACAAACTTAAAATATTTCAAGCAAAAATATGATACATTCATGCAAAAATCTAATACATCCGGAACAAATTTCTAACCAAAGCTAATGACATACTTAAAACGTTCAAGCAAAAAACTAAGATATTCAGAACAAATATCTGACCAAAAAGGAATTATACATTGTTCATTTAAACATTCAAACAAAAATATATATTGTACATTTAAAAACTTGGTGAATTTCAGTTCATGTTTAGTTCAGAAAGTGAAGTTGATATGAGGATCGATTGATGATTTTACATGATTTAGAATAATGTCCTTGCTCAATTTTGGATCAGAGTTCATCAATTTAGCCCTATAAATCCTCTACTCACATTAAGTTCAAAAATTGACCTAATTTGATATCTTCATACCCAAAAGTGTAGGTTTAAGATCAACATGAATCCATAACTGATCAAACAGATTAACGCAGATAACTAATTAGGATGGATTTAGAATTAATGAAATTTACAATATTTCCACCGCGTGTTCTTTGAAATCGACGGTGTAGGAACTCGCATACGTAATGTAAGATTAGGGATTATTGTATTGGATCCTTTATCTATTAAATAGTGTGTTAGAAAATTAGTAAAAATATCAGTCTTGGTTAAAAAGAGAAATCTTTGAAATGTATAATAATTTAAGTTAGAATATTGCAGGGAATGTAATATTAAGACCCAAAAACTATACTAGGGTTGTTCAGTATTCACGTACGAACCACATAAGTTTATCGTGGGGGCTTATGTAAGGCCCCGTCTTCGGTACCCTACTTTGGCGTTGGATTAACTTATAAACGCATTTCAAAATATCAGAGTGAATAAAAATTTCACGGAATAATAATAAAAGTCAACCATTCGTTACAAACATTCATAACTTGTCTTTTAAAACATAACATATGATATAGTATCAAAACATTATGAAAAATCTTCAAATGCCAGCCTCTTCAATCCTGCCATGTGTCCCCCCCAAGCCAGCTGTCTCAGTCGATTAACCTGCGTGCATACTAAAATTCAGCTGTGTTGAGTGAGTTCTAGTTAATCAGGGAACATACAATACCTTCACATACTTACATATGCATCCGAAGGTACATACTTCATTTTTCCTTGCATACTTACATACATACGTACTTTCATTCTTCTTTCATACTTACATACATACTTTCATTCATACATATACGTTTTAAAGAGCATTCTACCCTATAACCTTCGCATATATTATTAGGGTCTGTTCCCTACATTCGCATATATTATTAGGGGTTGTTCCCTACATTCGCAGGTATTATTAGGGTATGTTCCCTACATTCGCTAATATTATTAGGGTATGTTCCCTTTGTAACCATACCTTCCATCTATTCTATAACCATGAATACCTTTCTTTATATAATCATACTTTTGTACATACTCATTTCATTACATATTTCCATGCGTACCAATTTCATATGAGGCTTACTACACATCACTTTCCCTGTCGATACGTGCAATATCCGAAGAGCGTTCACGCACCGACAAACATTCTACGTGCAATATCCGAAGAGCGTTCACGCACCGACAAACATTCATTCATAACATTCATACATCATTATAACATAAACTTACCATTTATCGTAAGTATATTAACGTTCACATTGAGTATGCACACAACCCCTAAAACATAACAAGGAAGTAGGGCTAGAAACTCACCTGAGTCATGTTACGTTCACCGTTAAAAGGTTATTCCTTTCTTTAGCTGTGCACGACTAACTGTTTAATAAACACAATATCAAATACTGCTCTAGTCATTCTTAACTGCCTGCTTAATTAGTCTTAAGCGTCTACGCCGGTTTACTTCATTTATCCCAAACTGGTTAGTTAATCATTATACATTAACCCCTTGTGGTATTTTTCATTAATTTATAAAGTCCAAGGGCTTCTATGTAATTAAACCATTTATTCAAAGTCCAGGGACCTTTCTGTCATTTTATCAAACTTCGTTCGTCCTTTGACCCTTAACGAAAGGGGGCTCATTCGTTGACTTGACTAACGGATGAGCATTTAACGAATGTGAGCTCATTCGTTAATCTGGTCTAACAAATGACCTCTCAACGAATGAGGTTTCCATAACGAATGGGCTTGTTCGTTTTGATCTGGCTAACGAATGGACCTTCCGACGAATGGGGGTTCATTCGTTAGTTCTCCACAATGAATGGCATAACGAATGATAGTTCATTCGTTATTCTTCCTTAGCGAATGGGCATAGCGAATGACAGTTCATTCGTTACACGCGCCTAGGGTTAGGTAAGAGAATGTCAGAACGTTCCCTAAACATTCCCTTATCGCTGGCGCCGCCTATCCGGCTCCGTCATCACCGGAAAACCGGGATCTCGCCAGAAAAGCGAGATCTCACTTGTTTATCCACCTTTCTTCACCGTTTTCGTTCCGTTTGATCAGTATCCGAGTTAGGGTGACCCCTAAGCTGCTTTCCATCGGTTTATACCCGATTCCATCCGGACCTCATAACTTTAACGGTTGAGGGTGTTGGTTCATCGTTTCGCGACTAGATCTAGTGGGTTTAGATCCATATAAGATCATATTATCGTACATCGGATCAATGCTCGGTTTTTCTGTAACATCCCAAAATTTCTAAAAAATATTATTAATTATATTAATTATAATTGGCGAGAAAGTTTACTCGGGTTAGCGGAGAAATAATAAATAAAGTAGGAGTTAGTATGGGTCGGGCTAGTGTTGGGTAATGGATATGGGTTATGGACTTGGGTTAATAAGGAAGGAAGATGGACCATGGGCTCAAGCCCATGATCCATAATATTTAAGTCTTAAATCACCCTTTAATCATTCATTTCAAATATTCCATACACCACCAAAACACACACTTAGCTTTCTCTCTCTCTCTCTCTCTCTCTCTCTCATATCTCTCTCTCCCTCTAAGGTGAAACTAAGAAGAAGAAGAAAGAGAATTGGTTTCCGACCCGAGGTAATGATAGTACGTTATTGTAGAGGTCCAAACCTGTTAGATTTAGTCACGAAACGACGAGCCAACACCGTTAAACCGTTGAAGTCACGAGATCTGGGTGGAATCGGGTATAAACCGAGCCTAAGATAAGCTTAGGGTTCACCCTAGCTCAGATCTGGATCGAACGGGATGAAAAACGGTGAAGACGGTGGTGAAACAAGCGAGATCTTGCTTTTCCAGCGGGATCCCGTTATTCTGGCAACGGCGGCACCGGAAAGGCGGCGCCGGAGTATGTTTGTACAAGGATGTCAGAATAGTCTGACATTCTGACCTAACCCTAATTCGTTAACGGGAAGTTAACGAACTAGAGTTAATTTGTTAACGGAGAGTCAACGAATTAGAAGTAATTCGTCAAGGGGATTCGCCAACAAAAGCTTAACAAACTAACCTTAGTTCGTATCCCATTCGTTAAGGAGAAATATGAAGAACTAACTCCAATTCGTTAAAGTAGTTCGTTAAAGGAGAACTGACGAATTAACCCCCAGTTCGTTAAGGGTCCAGTTCGTTAGAGGTTCAGTTCATTATGATGACCAATTTGTCATAAAGGCTAATTCGTTAAGGAATAACGAAGGAGCCTCCTTCGTTAACGAACCAGATAACGAAGTGGACTTTGGCAGAGTTACAGAATGGTCCCTGGACTTAAAGAAGAAGGATATAATTACATAACGGCCCTTGGACTTTGATAATTTATGAAAGATACCTTTAAAGGTTAACGAGTAACGATTTAACTAACCGGATAATGATTCAATGAAGTATAACCGGCTTAGACGCGTAAGGATAATTAAGTAGCAATAAGAATGAGTAGAGTAGTATTTGATATTCAATTATTAAACAGTTAGACGCGCACAGCTCGAGAAGGAATAACCTCTAGCGGAAGAAGTAACCGAGTTCAAGTGAGTTTCCAGCCCCATTTCCTTGTTATGTTTTCGGGGCTGTGTGCATACTCGATGTGAAGTGTGAATACACTTACCTTTCATGGTAAGTGTATGCTATAGATGTTGTATGAAGTAGCTATTATGTAATGCTTGTCGGTGCGTGAACGATCTTCGGATATTGCACGTATCGTCAAGGATATTGATTCTCTAGTGGTTATTAGTGTGTACGATTGCTATGATGTGACTTGTTTACTATGTAAATAATGTACTGTTAGGAAGTGTGTTATAGACAAGTAGAAGTAGAGTGTGATAGAAGTGGATAGGGTTCTAGTAAGAGTGTTAAAGCTGCAAAGTGGCATAACGTTATACGTTATTAAAGTGGCAAAGTGGCATAACGTTATTCGTTATTAAAGTGGCAAAAATTGGCAAAAAGTTGCATAAAGTGGCATAAGTGGCTAAGCTGTAGGGGTAATTAAGTGGCTAAGTTGTAGGGGTAATTAAGTGGTTAAGCAGTAACAGGTAAGATAGTGGATTATGTGCCTTCGGACACGTATATAAATGCCTGTAGTGGTTGTATGACAAGTTGCTCGATTACTAGAACTCACTCAGCGTAGCTGACTTTTAGTATGCACGCAGGTGATATGACCAGAGAGTTAGCATGAGGATGGCACATGGCATGGATTGAATGGCTGACATCTGAAGATAGAAGAAATGATGCTTTAAATATGATGTTTTTATGTTATAGTTTTAAAGAAAGATTACATGTTTTGTAATAAACGGTTAAAGTTTTATATTCCGCGAAAGTTTTAATAAACTCTGATTTGTAGAACTATGTTTATGAGTAAATCTGACGTTAAATTAGGGCTACCAGGTTCGGGGCCCTACAAGTTGGTATCAGAGCAGAGTTCGAGAGATTTAAGCATCCTACATGCTTAGACTCGAGCAGAGAATGTGGTTTAAGTAATAAAAGAAAGAAGCCAGTTCAAGAATGCCATGGGTCACTCAAGCAAGATCAGTAAAGGTAAAGGTGTATGATTAATTATTGTATGATAACATTAGATTAACTATTAAAGGAAGAATATATGCAGGATAGGGATAGGATTAATTGATTGTTTGATTGATTAACTGTTTAAAAGTAGAAACTAGCAAAAGTGAAATCATAAAGGGAAGTATGTAGAACTGAGGAGTAATGCAAATACTTAATTACACTTGGCCACTGTCATTAACTACTTACTTTGCGAATCATGTGCTAAATAGTTCCTAGAATGATGACGTTGTGTTTTCTCCTTTATAATACGATGGCTGGAGCATGAAGGTTTGTTGGTAAAGGAGGTCATACCGGACGTCCTTGTGGGCCACGTGTTGTCCGCAAACTTTCTGAAGAACCAGTTACTACCACGAGAAGGGAGAAAAGTGAAACTCTGCAGAGACCAAGCAGCGATGAAGGGTATCAGCTGGATCCTGTTGTTCAATTTGCCATTTCTTACGCTGTAGCTGCTGCAGAGAAGAAATTTCGTCCTGGCAAGTCTACTGAAAGCCATGCAAGGGCCACTGAGAGGGCAGGGGAAGACGGTGAGAAAAGACATGACAATAAGGGGGGAGCGAGAGGAACCAAACGGTCTGCAGATGTCGTGAAGTATGCGGGAAAGAAGACACCAAGGATTGCGGACAAGGAACAGAAAGTGCGGGAGAGGAAGTTGTGTAAGACTTGTGGCAAGATACACGGTGGTGAGTGTAGATGGATTAGGGGTTTGGACGTTTGTCACAAGTGTGGTAAAGCCCATGGTAGGGAGTGCAGGCTTGGATCGAATGCCTGTTATAAGTGTGGAAAGGTGGGACATTATGCCTTAGATTGCACTTCAAAGCCCGCGTGTTACACATGCGGTAAAACAGATCACATGGTAAGGGAGTGGAAGGATCACCATAGGTGCCACAACTATGGGGGACGTGGACACCTAGCAAGGGAATGCAGGAAACCGAAGGGAGGACGTGAAGCAGAGAAGAATGCTGAGGTTTAACAGTTTCCTCCGCATGCTTAGGAAAGACCATTCAAGAAAGCTAGCTGCTAGCCATACGTTTATTTTATTTTATGTTGGACTTATTGATGACTCAATGCGTGTTGTTTAGACCCGTGTTTAATAATTATGATATGAATTATCTTGAATGCATGTTTATTATGATAAATAAGTTGTGTGGTGGTAAAGAATCGCCTTGGGAGTTAGCGTTATTATATAAAACAAGGTTCCTTGGGAAGACGAGACGAGACTAGGTACATCGAGGGGCTCATGGACAAGCTACCTTGATAGCTAAAACACATGATCACCGCTCGATGACTGCAAGTCAGGAGTAAGAAGGATAACCCATAAGGCGAAGGCGATTCAATAAAGTGTGTGAATATAAGGAGTGTTCCTCTTACAAGGGACAAGTTAGGTTTCGGGGACGAAACCACTTTAAGGGGGGAAGACTTGTAACATCCCAAAATTTCTAAAAAATAATATTAATTATATTAATTATTATTGTTTAGAAAGTTTACTCGGGTTAGCGGAGAAATAATAAATAAAGTAGGAGTTAGTATGGGTCGGGCTAGTGTTGGGTAATGGATATGGGTTATGGAGTTGGGTTAATAAGGAAGGAAGAAGGACCATGGCCTCAAGCCCATGATCCATAATATTTAAGCCTTAAATCACCCTTTAATCCTTCATTTCATATATTACATACACTACCAAAACACACACTTAGCTCTCTCTGATATTTCTCTCTCTCTTTAAGCCGAAACCAAGAAGAAGAAAAAGAAGAAGAAGAAGAAGAAGGAGAATCTGTTTCCGACCCGAGGTAATGCTAGTATGTTATTGTAGAGGTCCAAACACGTTAGATTTTGTCACGAAACGGCGAGCCGACATCGTTAAACCGTTGAAGTCACGAGATCCGGGTGGAATCGGGTATAAACCGAGCCTAAGATGAGCTTCGGGTTCACCCTAGCTCAGATCTGGATCGAAGGGGACGAAAAACGGTGAAAACGGTGGTGAAACAAGTGAGATCTCGCTTTTCCGGCGAGATCCCGTTATTCCGGCAACGGCGGCGCTGGAGAATGTTTGTACGAGGATGTCAAAATAGTCTGACATTCTGACCTAACCCTAATTCGTTAACGGGAAGTTAACGAACTAGAGTTATTTCTTTAACGGAGAGTTAACGAATTAAAATTAATTCGTCAAGGTGATTCGCTGACGAAAGCTTAACGAACTAACCTTAGTTCGTATCCATTTCGTTAAGGAGAAATATGACGAACTAACTCCAATTCGTTAAAGTAGTTCGTTAAGGGAGAACTGACGAATTAACCCGCAGTTCGTTAAGGGTCCAATTCGTTAGAGGTTCAGTTCGTTATGATGACCAATTCGTCATAAAGGCTAATTCGTTAAGGAATAACGAAGGAGCCTCCTTCGTTAACGAACTAGATAACGAAGTGGACTTTGGCAGAATTACAGAATGGTCTCTGGACTTAAAGAAGAAGGATATAATTACATAACGGCCTTTGGACTTTGATAATTTATGAAAGATACCTTTAAAGGTTAACGAGTAACGATTTAACTAACCGGATAATGATTCAATGAAGTAAAACCGGCTTAGACGCGTAAGGCTAAATAAGTAGCAATAAGAAAGGCTAGAGTAGTATTTGATATTCAATTATTAAATAGTTAGACGCGCACAACTCGAGGAGGAATAACCTCTAGTGGAAGAAGTAACCGAGTTCAGGTGAGTTTCTATCCTCATTTCCTTGTTATGTTTTCGGGGCTGTGTGCATACTCGATGTGAAGTGTGAATACACTTACCTTTCGTGGTAAGTGTATGCTATAGATGTTGTATGAAGTAGCTATTATGTAATGCTTGTCGGTGCATGAACGATCTTCGGATATTGCACGTATCGTCAAGGATAGTGATTCTCTAGTGGTTATTAGTGTGTATGATTGCTATGATGTGACTTGTTTACTATGTAAATAATGTACTGTTAGGAAGTGTTGTCACACCCTCAAAATCCACTAACGGAGTTTTACAGTAAGAGGGTGTGAACTAACAGGATCGGAATCATTAGTTATAATCAAATCATAAGTAAAGTTTTCAAACCACGAAAACATTTAAGTGTAAATAAGTGCGGAAGCGTAAAGCCATAAACCAAGTGTTGCGTCACGCAGGACGACTTAAAAACCCAATTAATAATAACAGTATAAAAACAAGTTTGCATAAACGAAAGCGTTCAAAGTAATTCATGATCCTATACCGCGCGCCCGCCTCGGCTACCTGAGAATGACATACTAAAAGTGTCAACACGAGGTTGGTGAGTTCACAAGTTTATATAAAATAAAGCGTTTAGCGTTTTGCGTTACCAGATAGTGTTAAATCTATTATGTATCTATAGGTAGCTAGCCTATAAAGCAAGTATTACTAAGTGTTCGACACCGAAGCTGACTGTTTATCATGTGCCTTACCACCAGGTCTATCCCAACCATGGTAATGTGTTAGCCAAAATTACACCCACTCGACCTCCAGTCGAGCTTAGCGTTGGGTGGGGTTTGTCAAACCCAGTAGTACTACTCAACAGTGACTCGCTATTTTCCAATACTAAACGGTTCGATGTGTGAAGGACTTCAATTGTTTCGTTTGCCACTTAGCCTTTCAAGTGATATATAATTTCATAACAAAATCTAAAAGCGTTTCGGAGTATGTTATCTCCCCCAAGTGAAAAGCATTTAAAAAGTTTAAAAGGGGAAAGTGAAACTCACTGTTTGCGAAGAATTCCAAAACAAGTCACCCAAGTGACGCGCGTCACAGAAAACCCTCACTAGCGTTCTAAAACAACAAGGAGATTTTCTAAGTGTCGGAACTATTATCGAGTCTCTAGACTCGGCACATAATTCCTATGCATAAAATACGTTTCATGTTTCGTTCGTGAATTGTGTGTCTCAACAAGCACATTGATGATACGTTACATGTGTGAACAACTATTTACATATCATGTATTAATATTGTACATTACTAGCACTTATCCCCACAAGGGCAATTTGGTCATAAACGTAGCAATTATTTAACAACAAGCATGTTTCATGTATTTTCACATAGTTCAGCAGCTAGTTTTATCAAGACAGAATCCTACTTGAAAGATTTCTATATTCAATAGATCACAACATACCAAATAATTCACCAAAAATCTTCACAAAAACATACATGAGTTAGGTTTCCAGAACATATTTTATTGTATTTTTCTTCCACATAGATTTCTCACAATGACCAAAACATTACAGCAAACTCACAGCAGTCAAAATCATGCGCAACAGAATGTTATTTGTTATTCCTGTTAAATGAAAAATCCAATTAATGCAAGACCAATTAGGTTAGGTTCTTAACTCAACAAGTTAACTTCCAGAAGTGGAACCAACCCATTTGGTCTTGTAGTTTATGAGATATGATATTTACAAAACAACCTAACAGAAAGTCTCACAACTCAGATTTGCACTTCAGTTTTGTAAAATCATAAGGATTAACTTTTACTCGTCCAAAAATTACAAACTTAGACTTTATAGAAACTAGACTCAACATAGCACCTTTTAGTGTTAACAACCTCGACCAATTTCCACATTAACATTTAGTTACAGTTGTCTAATCATAACTTACAATCTGTCCAGTACCAGTTTTGATCTTTAATCATATTTAAATCGTTTGAGTAACCAAAACACCTCCAAATTAGGCGTGGTTGGACTTTCTGAAAACTAGACTCAGAGTACTACCTTGTAGACTCATAATTAGCTCAGTTTGCTTATATATTCAATAATCATTCAAGTTTAACAATCACTGCTGTCAAAACTCAGCAAGCATAAACAATCATCTAACATGCATCCTAAGCATACGACATAACTCAAAACATGTAATACACATAATTAATCATAGAAATCAGTAGTAACCCTCTAGGGTTTACAAAAAATCAATGATTTAATAATCTTTCACCGTTCAAAATCACATATGATCATCAACATCAATAGCTAACACATAATCAATCACCCTCTAGCAACAATCAATCATAAGAACACTTATTCATAATTTTTATGACCTAGGGTTTTAGATTAACCCATTCAAGATCAAAATTAAACATGTAAAATACATAGGATAGTTGTTTATACCTTCCTAGCACCTTAATCTTCAACAAAACTTGAAAGATCTTATGTGTATATGTGTGTGTGATTGACGGCAGCCAAGAGCAAGGGGAGGGGGGGGGGGGGGGCGATCGGTTGAGAGGGAGAGAGGGGAGGTTAGGGTTTATTGATATTATTAATAATAATATGTTACATCAAGGTCCCTCCACTTCTAAATATTATTTTTTTCTAGCTTAAAGTAACTTGTTTGCATCTTAAGTTAGTGTTTTAAACAATATTATCAAATAGCATATAAGCCTAACACATAATTATCACATAATTAATGTTTTGATGTTTTTCGTTTATTCCCCAATGGTTTGCGTCAACTCGTTTGCGTTTCGGTGCAATCCCGAAAGACTACACATGTAGTAATTGTCAAGCGTCATTTAAATCCTTATTTTAAATGTAATGAGATGTGCGTTATAGATCAAGTGATCTTAAGTTTGAATTGACGGAGTTTGAGTTAACGGAGTTAACCTGAAATTGACGAGTGTCACATCATTCCCATGTTAAAGAATTTTCGTCCCAAAAATTTGAGTCAAGTCGTGAAGAGTGTCTGAAAAGTAAGAAAAATTTCAGTTTGTCATATCATCCCCTAGTAGAAAGAAATTTCGTCCCGAAATTTAATTCATACCTCTGGTGATTTCTGACGGTTTGCCGGGTTTCGCGGTTTTCTGTGTTTGGTCAACCCTTCAAAAAGGTGAGGATACTTTTTCATCATTTGATCCTCACGTTCCCACGTGAACTCCGGTCCACGTCTCGAGTTCCAACGAACCTTAACGATTGGAATTTTGCTATGCTTGTGTGTTTTGGTTTCCCAATCCAAAACTTTGACTGGTTCTTCGATGAAGCGTAGCTGTTCATCAACTTGCAATTCGTCCAAAGGGACTGCTTGGGTTTCATCGGATAGGAATTTCTTCAAATTGGATACATGGAATACATTGTGTACGCCACTGAGTTCTGTTGGTAAGTCCAGTCGGTACGCCACCGGACCAATGCGCTCAGTTATCCGGTAGGGACCAACGTATCGTGGGTTGAGTTTGTTTCGCTTTCCAAAGAGAACGACACCTTTCCAAGGTGAGACTTTGAGTAATACTTGGTCGTTCACTTGAAATTCAAGAGGCTTTCGGCGTTTGTCGACGTAACTCTTTTGGCGATCTCGTGCTGCTGCCATGCGGTTTCGGATTTGAACAATCTTTTCAGAGGTTTCAAGTACTAGTTCTGGACCAGTGATTTGGCTATCACCCACCTCTGCCCAGCAGAGAGGTGATCGACACTTCCGTCCGTACAACGCTTCAAATGGCGTTGCCTTAATTCTTGCGTGGTAGCTGTTATTATACGAAAACTCTACCAAAGGCAAGTGAGGCTCCCAACTTTTTCCGAAATCCAACACGCATGCACGCAACATGTCCTCCAAGGTCTGAATGGTGCGCTCACTTTGCCCATCCGTCTGAGGATGGTAGGCTGTGCTCATATCAAGGTGGGTGCCTAGTGCGCTTTGTAGTGACTTCCAAAAGTGCGAAGTGAAACGGGAATCTCGATCAGATATGATTGAGACAGGCACTCCGTGTCTAGACACTACTTCTTTCATGTAGATGCGAGTTAATCTTTCCATTTTGTCTGATTCCTTGATTGCTAAGAAGTGTGCGGACTTAGTCAACCGGTCAACGATCACCCAGATGGTATCGCATCCCGTCGGTGTTTTGGGTAATCCTGTGATAAAATCCATTGAAATGTGCTCCCATTTCCACATTGGGAGTTCCGGTTGCTGTAGCAGGCCAGATGGTTTTTGATATTCTATTTTGACTCTTGCACAAGTCAAGCATTTGCTCACGTAGGTGGCAATGTCTGCTTTCATGTTTGGCCACCAGTAGAGTGCCTTTAAGTCATGGTACATTTTATCTGAGCCATGGTGGATAGAATATCGGGACTTGTGTGCTTCGTCCATCACTAGAGTTCTCAACTCTCCGTATCGTGGAAGCCAAATCCGGTTTTCGAAATATCGGACCCCGTCCGATTTGGTTTCTAGTTGCTTGTTTATGCCCCGCATGAGTTCTGATGGGAGATTATCACCTTTCAAGGCTTCGAGTTACGCATCGCGAATCTGATCGGGTAAGTTGGCGTGAATCGTAAGTTGTAATGCTCGAACTCGTCTGGGTTTATCGGTTTCTTTTCTGCTGAGAGCGTCGGCCACTACATTGGCCTTGCCAGGGTGGTACTTGATGGCACAATCATAATCCTTAAGCAGCTCGACCCAACGACGCTGTCGCATATTCAGCTCCTTCTGATCGTAGATATGTTGGAGACTCTTGTGGTCGGTGTAAATGGTAAACTTGGTACCGTACAAGTAATGCCTCCATATCTTAAGAGCAAACACCACAGCTCCAAGCTCCAAGTCATGGGTCGTGTAGTTCTTCTCGTGAATCCGTAGTTGTCGAGAGGCATAGGCTATAACCATCTCGAGTTGCATCAACACGCTACCGAGACCTTGTATCGATGCGTCACAATGTACCTCAAAATTTTCTGTTCCCTCGGGAAGGGCTAGAATAGGGGCGCTACAGAGTTTGGTTTTCAACAGTTGAAAAGCGGATTCTTGCTCGTCACCCCAATTGTACTTAGTTCCCTTGTGAGTCAAAGCGGTGAGGGGTTGAGCAATCTTTGAAAATCCCTCGATGAAACGCCGGTAGTAGCTGGCCAGTCCTATGAATTGTCGCACCTCAGTCGGAGTCTTAGGTGCTTCCCAGTTTTTGATGGCCTCTACCTTACCGGGATCGACATGGATACCATTCTCGTTGATCACATGTCCTAAGAAGTGAACCTCGCGAAGCCAAAATTCGCATTTCGAGAGTTTAGCGTACAATTGCTCCTTCTTCAGCAATTCCAGGATTAACCTCAAGTGTTCCTCATGGTCGGTCTTGTCCTTGGAGTAGACGAGAATATCATCAATAAAAACGATCACAAACTTGTCGAGGTACGCCTTGCATACTCGATTCATGATATCCATAAAAACGGCTGGTGCGTTGGTTAAGCCAAAAGGCATAACCGAAAACTCGTAGTGACCGTACCGAGTTCTGAAAGCCGTCTTTGAAATATCTTCTTCGCGCACTCTTAATTGATGGTAACCAGATCTCAGATCGATCTTCGAGTAGTAACTCGATCCTTGAAGTTGGTCGAACAGATCATCAATTCGAGGTAAGGGATAACGGTTCTTGATTGTCACCTTGTTCAGTTCTCTGTAGTCGATGCACATGCGGAAAGTCCCGTCCTTCTTTCGGACAAATAAGACAGGGGCTCCCCATGGCGATGAGCTAGGTCGGATAAAACCTTTATCCAACAAATCTTGCAATTGAGTGGACAACTCCTGAAGCTCCGCCGGTGCGAGCCGATACGGGGCTCGTGCTATGGTGCAGCACCGGGGGTCAATTCGATTTGGAACTCGACTTGTCGAATAGGAGGGAGTCCAGGCAAATCCTCCGAGAAAACTTCCGGAAAATCTCGCACAATCGGTATATCTTCGATTCGCTTCTCCTCCGCGGGTTTCTCAACAATATGCGCTAAAATTGCCGGATGACCCTTTGGTAGATACTTCTGCGCCTTCATGAGGGTGATGACGCTGGTGGTCATGCCGCGCTTCTCGCCCTGGACCGAAATGATCTCGCCGGAAGGGGTAGTGATGTGGACTATCTTATCGTGACATATAATCTCCGCTCGGTTCTCAGATAACCAGTCCATGCCGACAACGACATCGAAACTACCAAGCGTAAAAGGTATAAGGTCGATATCAAAAATATGACCTGACAGTTTCAACTTACATCCCGCAAGTATATGAGTTGTTTCTATAGACTTTCCGTCAGCTAATTCAACAGGAAACTTAGCATCTAACGGGGTTGGAGTTAAGTCTAAGAGTTTACTAAAGGCTTTCGACACAAAACTCCTATCAGCTCCAGTGTCAAACAAAACAGAAGCAAAACAGTCGTTCACAGGAAACTTACCAGTCACCACATACGGATCGTTGCGAGCTTGGCCCTACCCAATGACGAAAGCTCTACCTTTACCATTGCTTCCGCCACTGCTGCTGCCTCCATTGTTCTCGTTCTGTTTTAGTTTGGGACAATCCTTCCTGAAATGACCCTCTTGACCGCACTCGAAACACCCTTTAGTCGTCATAGGTGGTTTAGGAGCACCCTTTGCCGCTAGGTCTCCCCTACATTCCTTGGTCTGATGACCCATTTTTCCGCATCTCAGACACTTGACGCGATCACACGGGCCAGCATGGTGATAGTTGCACCTGTTGCATTTCGGGTGTTTCCCAGCATAGCCGCTCGAACCCTGCCCGCTACCGTTGTTATTATTGTTGTGACCCTGATTATTGAAGCTCCGAGTGAGTTCGGGCTTACGGTAGTGTTGTTGCTGTGGGGGGTTCGATGATGAGGACCTGGTGTTGTCAAATTTTCTCTTTCCATTGCTCGGGTTGTTGTTGCTGTTGTCAGTGCTCGGGTTGTCACGGGTTTTAGAGGTCGAACCTCTAGGTGGTAATGCACCTTTGGTCACTGCCTGATCCGTCAGTTTGTGAGCTAACCGGATCGCTTGTTGAATTGTAGCCGGTTTGGAAGACGTCACCATACCCTGAATTTGCGGTACCAACCCATCGATGTACATCTCGATTCTCTTACTCGGCGGGTCTACCATCCGTGGAAACATTACTGCTAGCTCGTAAGAACGAGTGGTGTAGGCTTCTATTTCGGAACCCACCATTTTCAACGACCAAAACTCAGATTCCAGCTTCGCGATTTCCTCTCTTGGACAATACTCTTCCCGCATCATGTTCTTGAACTCTTCCCAGTTCATAGCGTTTGCCAATTCCAATCCAAGAATTTGCACATTCGAATTCCACCAAGTGAGAGCAGAATCTTCCAGTGTTCCAGCAGCAAATTTGACCCTACTGGCAGGTGGACAGTTACACATCTCAAAAGCTGATTCCGCCTTCTCAGCCCAACGCAGGAAACCTATGGCTCCCTCAGTGCCCTTAAACGAATTGGGCTTGCAATCCAGGTAGTTCTTGAAAGTACACGTTCCAGTCGGACCTTCAGCTTGATTCCCAACATGTGCGGCTAGAGCGGCTGCCGCGTGGTCGTTCAGCAGAGTTTGGAGTTCTGCTGCAGTCAAGTTGATATTACCGCGACCGTGTCCAGCATTTCTTCTTGCCATTTCCTAGAATCACAGCATAAAGTGTCAGACATGAATTCTCGGTTTCATATGCAACACACCATACATGTAATAAAAAGATAGGTAAGGAAGAAATAAAAGAAGCAAACATCACATCGCAATCATATAATAATCCAAATAATAATTCATGATTAAAACCATTGTATTCGCTACAAAGTATTTAAAACCAATCCTTAAAATAATAGAAAATAATAGTTTGGATGGAGACAACCCCTCCATCTAAGTGTTATCATCCTTAGATGTCATTGTCTGAGGACACCTCTGAGTGTGCCTCTGGCTCAGCCGGTTCTTCCTCCGGTTCCTCTTCGGGTTCCTCCTCGGGATCCTGCTCAGGCTCCTCTTCGGGATCTTCCTCGGGTTCCTCCTCAGGCTCTGCCTCAGGTTCCGCTGCGTTCTGAGCAATTTGCATTTGTAAGACATCGCAACGCTCTAACGCTATCTCGGTTCGGGTCCTTGCCACTTGGAGTTGCTCTTGCAAGTCTATCATCTCGGCTTGCATTTTTCTCATAATCTTCATCTGTTGATCGCTAGCATCTTGCATTTCCTTCATAGCCGCTGTCAGGCGGGAAATTTCCTCCCTAGCCTCGGTTCCATCTCTTATCAATCCGGGAATGTCCGCTCTCGCCGAGCGCATAAAACCCACGTCACGCTCTAAACAAGAGACAACAGCCGCGAGAACTCGCTCCGTTGGTTCGGTTATGGGTGGTAGAGTGTTGGGGTAAGCATGACGACTCGGGTGGGGTAGCGGGGGAACTTGTTCACGATAAACCATACCCCTGATCAGACTCGGGTACCAATCCCAGCTAACTTCGTCTTCGTACATGCCTCCGGATAAGCGATACCTCTTCGGTGCAGGGGCTTCTAGCTCCGGGACTACTCGGGGTGGCGATGAGGTAGGTAACTGCGGTTCCTTTCCATGAGCATGAGTCATCTGGTCGGATGATGATGATGGTAGCGTCGACATTCCTACAGGTAAGTCGTGTATGCGCGCGTATGAGTGAATGTGGTAAGGAGATATGATTACGAAAGACTACACAAACTATATATGCAGTGCGTATAATTATAACTAATGGGTCGTTGCGGTTATAGTCTAGTATGCATGCAATTTCTAGTTCGCTATAACCAATGGCTCTGATACCAATCTGTAACACCCTCAAAATCCACTAACGGAGTTTTACCGTCAGAGGGTGTGAACTAACAGGATCGGAATCATTAGTTATAATCAAACCATAAGTAAAGTTTTCAAACCACGAAAACATTTAAGTGTAAATAAGTGCGGAAGCGTAAAGCCATAAACCAAGTGTTGCGTCACGCAGGACGACTTAAAAACCCGATTAATAATAACAGTTTAAAAACAAGTTTGCATAAACGAAAGCGTTCAAAGTAATGCATGATCCTATACCGCGCGCCCGCCTCGGCTACCTGAGAATGACATACTAAAAGTGTCAACACGAGGTTGGTGAGTTCACAAGTTTATATAAAATAAAGCGTTTAGCGTTTTGCGTTTAGCGTTTTGCGTTACCAGATAGTGTTAAATCAATTATGTATCTATAGTTAGCTAGCCTATAAAGCAAGTATTACTAAGTGTTCGACACCGAAGCTGACTGTTTATCATGTGCCTTACCACCAGGTCTATCCCAACCATGATAATGTGTTAGCCAAAATTACACCCACTCGACCTCCAGTCGAGCTTAGCGTTGGGTGGGGTTTGTCAAACCCAGTAGTAATACTCAACAGTGACTCGCTATTTTCCAATACTAAACGGTTCGATGTGTGAAGGACTTCAATTGTTTCGTTTGCCACTTAGCCTTTACAAGTGATATATATTTTTATAACAAAATCTAAAAGCGTTTCGGAGTATGTTATCTCCCCCAAGTGAAAAGCGTTTAAAAAGTTTAAAAGGGGAAAGTGAAACTCACTGTTTGCGAAGAATTCCAAAAACAAGTCACCCAAGTGACGCGCGTCACAGAAAACCCTCACTAGCGTTCTAAAACAACAAGGAGATTTTCTAAGTGTCGGAACTATTATCGAGTCTCTAGACTCGGCACATAATTCCTATGCATAAAATACGTTTCGTGTTTCGTTCGTGAATTGTGTGTGTCTCAACAAGCACATTGATGATACGTTACATGTGTGAACAACTATTTACATATCATGTATTAATATTGTACATTACTAGCACTTATCCCCACAAGGGCAATTTGGTCATAAACGTAGCAATTATTTAACAACAAGCATGTTTCATGTATTTTCACATAGTTCAGCAGCTAGTTTTATCAAGACAGAATCCTACTTGAAAGATTTCTATATTCAATAGATCACAACATACCAAATAATTCACCAAAAATCGTCACAAAAACATACATGAGTTAGGTTTCCAGAACATATTTTATTGTATTTTTATTCCACATAGATTTCTCACAATGACCAAAACATTACAGCAAACTCACAACAGTCAAAATCATGCGCAACAGAATGTTATTTGTTATTCCCGTTAAATGAGAAATCAAATTAATGCAAGACCAATTGGGTTAGGTTCTTAACTCAACAAGTTAACTTCCAGAAGTGTAACCAACCCATTTGGTCTTGTAGTTTATGAGATATGATATTTACAAAACAACCTAACAGCAGGTCTCACAACTCAGATTTGCACTTCAGTTTTGTAAAATCATAAGGATTAACTTTTACTCGTCCAAAAATTACAAACTTAGACTTTATAGAAACTAGACTCAACATAGCACCTTTTAGTGTTAACAACCTCGACCAATTTCCACATTAACAATTAGTTACAGTTGTCTAATCATAACTTACAATCTGTCCAGTACCAGTTTTGACCTTTAATCATATTTAAATCGTTTGAGTAACCAAAACACCTCCAAATTAGGCGTGGTTGGACTTTCTGAAAACTAGACTCAGAGTACTACCTTGTAGACTCATAATTAGCTCATTTTGCTTATATATTCAACAAGTTACACATCGTTCAAGTTTAACAATAACTGCTGTCAAAACTCAGCAAGCATAAACAATCATCTAACATGCATCCTAAGCATACGACGTAACTCAAAACATGTAATACACATAATTAATCATAGAAATCAGTAGTAACCCTCTAGGGTTTACAAACAATCTATGATTCAATAATCTTTCACCGTTCAAAATCACATATGATCATCAACATCAATAGCTAACACATAATCAATCACCCTCTAGCAACAATCAATCATAAGAACACTTATTCATAATTTTTGTGACCTAGGGTTTTAGATTAACCCATTCAAGATCAAAATTAAACATGTAAAATACATAGGATAGTTGTTTATACCTTCCTAGCACCTTAATCTTCAACCAAACTTGAAAGATCTTATGTGTATGTGTGTGTGTGATTGACGGTAGCCAAGAGCAAGGGGAGGGGGGGAGGGCGATCGGTTGAGAGGGAGAGAGGGGAGGTTAGGGTTTATTGATATTATTAATAATAATATGTTACATCAAGGTCCCTCCACTTCTAAATATTATTTTTTTCTAGCTTAAAGTAACTTGTTTGCTTCTTGAGTTAGTGTTTTAAACAATATTATCAAATAGCACATAAGCCTAACACATAATTATCACATAATTAATGTTTTGATGTTTTTCGTTTATTCCCCAATGGTTTGCGTCAACTCGTTTGCGTTTCGGTGCAATCCCGAAAGACTACACATGTAGTAATTATCAAGCGTCATTTAAAACCTTATTTTAAATGTAATGAGATGTGCGTTATAGATCTAAGTGATCTTAAGTTTGAATTGACGGAGTTTGAGTTAACGGAGTTAACCTGAAATTGACGAGTGTCACAAGTGTGTTATAGACAAGTAGAAGTAGAGTGTGATAAAAGTGGATAGGGGTCTAGTAAGAGTGTTAAAGCCGCAAAGTGGCATAACGTTATACGTTATTAAAGTGGCAAAGTGGCATAACGTTATTCGTTATTAAAGTGGCAAAAATTGGCAAAAAGTGGCTAAGCTGTAGGGGTAATCAAGTGGCTAAGTTGTAGGGGTAATTAAGTGGTTAAGAAGTAACAAGTTAGACAGTGGATTATTTGCCTTCGGACACGTATATAAATGCTTGTAGTAGTTGTATGACAAGTTGCTTGATTAACTAGAACTCACTCAGCGTAGCTGACTTTTAGTATGCACGCAGGTGATATGACCAGAGAGTTAGCATGAGGATGGCACATGGCATGGATTGAATGCCTGACATCTGAAGATAGAAGAAATGGTGTTTTAAATATGATGTTTTTATGTTATAGTTTTAAAGAAAGATTACATGTTTTGTAATAAACGGTTATAAGTTTTATATTCCGTGAAAGTTTTAATAAACTCTGATTTGTAGAACTATGTTTGAGTAAATCCGACGTTAAGTAGGGCTACCGGGTTCGGGGCCCTACATTTTCCTTCTTGGTTTCAGTTAGAGAAAGAGAGAAAGAGATAGAGAGCTTAACTGTGTGTTTTGGGTGGTGTATGGAATGAGTTGAATTGGAAGGATTAATGGATAATTATGGTTTAGATACTATGGGTCATGGCTTAAGCCCATGGTCTTTCTCCCTTCCTCACTAATCCATGTCCATTTCCCACATTTATTTAACCCAACACAATCCCAACTCTTAATAACTAATATTATTATTTTATTAACCGAAACAGAAAACGGGATGTTACAAGTCTTCCCTCCTTAAAGAGGTTTCATCCCTGAAACCTAACTTTTACTTAAAAAATCTCGGGTAAAACTTTGGCATCTCTTCTTCAACTTCCCAAGTGGCATCTGATCCTTTACGGTGCTTTCATATCACCTTTACTAAAGAGATAACTTTATGACCAAGCTGCTTTTCCTTGCGGTCGACTATCTCTATGGGCTGTTCGATATAGTTTAACTGTTCATCAACCTCAATGTCTACTAATGGCACATGTGATATGTCATCAGCTTGTAAGCCACTTCACCCACGTGATCGTTGATCTAAAATGGCCTAATATACCATGGACTTAACTTTCCTTTCTTCCTAAAACGGATAATTCTCTTCCAAGGCGAGACCTTGAGTATCACATTGTCACCAACGTTAAACTCGATCAGTCGTCGCCGCTTATCAGCATACGACTTCTAACAGTCTTGAGCAGCTTTCATTCTTGCCTTGATCTGATCGAACCTTGACGAGGTTTCTTGCACAACTTCTAGGCGTCCATTCTTCTTATGGCCAATCTCTCCCCAACATACCGGAGTTCTACAGCGTCTACCATACAACATCTCAAATGGTGGCATACTGATACTTGAATGGTAACTGTTGTTATAAGAGAACTCTGCCTGATGCAGATGATCATCCCAACTTCCTCCAAAATCTAGAACGCAAGCACGTAGCATATCCTCAAGGGTTTGAATAGTCCTTTCAGACTGCCCGTCTGTTTAAGGATGATACGCCGTACTGATGTTCAGTCTTGTCCTCATAACTTCGTGGAACTTCTTCCAGAATCTTGAAGTAAACGTAGTATCTCTATCATACATGATCGACAACGGTATTCCATGCTTAGCCACAACCTCTTTTATGAACACATTTGCTGACGTTTCTAACGAGATGGCCTCTCGTATAGGCAGAAAGTGAGCACTTTTCGTTATAGGATTCAAAATCACCCAAATGGTATCTGATGTTTAGCTGTACGGGGTAGCTTAGTTATGAAATACATGGTGATGTGTTCCCATTTCCATTCAGGTATCTCTAGTGGCTGCATCTTCCCATAAGGTTTCTGGTGCTCAGCTTTGACTTGCAGGCAAGTTAAGCACTTACTGACATAATCTACTACATCATTCTTCATACCCGGCCACCAATAGTCTCTCTTTAGGTCTTGATACATCTTGGTGTATCTTGGATGGATCGAGTATCTCGACTTATGAGCTTCATCTAAGATTAGACCTCTAAGATTTCCATGGCGTGGAATCCACATATGGTCAAACCTAGTCTTCACACCATGAGTGTTATCTATTAGCTCGTCTTGCTGCCCGAAAATTCTCTCTTTCTTCATTAGCCCTTCATCCGCAAGTACCTCAGACTACACCTTGGTGATTTCTTCAAAGATATCTGAGTTAATGATCAACTTATAAGACTTCACTGTTGCAATTACTTCTTCATTATTACGGCTTAGCGTGTCAACAACCACATTAGCCTTACCAGAATAGTATTTGATATCACAGTCGTAGTCCTTTATCAACTTTAACCATCTTCTCTGTCTCATGTTCAACTCTTTCTGCTCAAAGTAGTTTAAACTCTTATGATCCGTATAAATGATACACTTAGTACCATATAGATAATGTCTTCATATCTTGAGAGCATGCACTACTACTACTAGCTATAAATCATGTGTCGGGTAGGTACTCTCATCAACCTTTAACTATCTAGACGCATAGGCTATAACCTTTACTCGTTACATTAGCACGCAACCTAACCCACGATGCGAGATATCAGTACAAACAACCAAATCCTCATCACCATCGGGTAGAGCAAGGATTGGAGCTTGTGTTAGTATTTTCTTTAATTCCTCGAAAGCTTCTTCCTGAAACTTACCCCAATTGAATACTACAGACTTCCGGGTCATTCCGGTCAACGGTGCAGCTATCTTGGAGAAGCCTTCAATGAATCTCCTGTAATAGCCAACTAACCCTAAGAAGCTGCGTATAACAGTCTGGTTCCGCGGAGTCTTCCAATTCATTATCGCCTCGATCTTAGTTGGGTCCACGGTAATCCCTTTAGAATTTTTTACGTGACCTAGAAACTGTACCTCACGCAACCAGAAAGCGCACTTCGATAACTTAGCATATAGTTTCTCTTCCTTCAAAATCTCCAATACTTCTCTTAGATGCTTTGCATGGTCAGACTCGCTCTTTGAATAAATCAATATGTCATCAATGAAAACGATAACTGACTTGTCTAACATCGACTGACATACCCTATTCATCATATCCATAAATGCTGCTGGAGCATTCGTTAGACCAAACGATGTCACGATGAACTCGTACTGTCCATACCGCATTCGAAACACTGTCTTAGGTATGTCTGCCTCTTTCATCTTCAGCTGATGTAGCCTGATCTAAGGTCTATTCGTGAGAACCAACTCGAACCTGGTAGTTGATCAAACAAATCATCAATCCGTGGCAACGGATATCTGTTCTTCACCGTAAGCTTATTCAACTCACGATAATCTATACACATTCTCATACTTCCATCCTTCTTCTTAACAAACAACACCTGTGCGTCCCACGGGGAAACACCTGGTCTTATAAAACCTTTATCGAGGAGTTCTTGTAGTTGGGACATCAATTCTTTCATCTCAGATGGTGCTAGGCGGTAAGGTGCTTTCGCGACGGGCTGTGCTCCTAGTACTAAGTCTATATGAAATTTTATCTCTCGCTCCGGTGGCAACCCTAGAAGGTCCTCAGGGAACACTTTTGGATAGTCGCGCACAACAGGAACATCTTTCACTTCTTTCGTCTCGGCCGTAGCTTTGACAACATACGCCAGGTCGTCACCACACCCTCGCCTTAACAAACCTTAGGCTTTTATCATTGAAATGATATTAAGCCCTAAACTTTCTTTATCACCATAAACCGTCACCTTACTACCATCTAAAGACTTTAACCTTGTTAACCTACTCTTAAAAACTATCTGAGCCTCAAACTCAGATAGCCAATCCATCCCCAAAACCACATTGAACCCTCCTAAGGTCATAACATACAAGGTGACAGTGTAACATCCCCAAAATTTCGATCCAAATTTGACAACTTAGGAAAGTTGAGGGATAAAAAATAATATATAAACAAGTCTTGAGAAAATATTAAACAAGGAATTATAAGAAAAAAATAAAAATATAAGGAAATAAAAATATTTCCTTATATTTCCTTATATAAGGAATTAAACAAGGAATTATAAGGAAATAAAAATATTTCCTAAGTTAAGTTTACTTACATGAAAGAAATTCCATCCCACATTGGAAGATGTAAGAAAGTGGAAGCATTCCACTAAGGTATAAATAAGGGAAACGGAATCCATCCCCACATTGGAAGTGGTAAAGAAATGGAAGCTCTTTATAAGAGATAGAATTTCCATAGTTATATTCTTTTATGAATATCGTGCACCAAGTGGTCCTAGCGGAGGGTGCGTAGCACCCGACGCGCACGCGCACGGGCTCGGGCTCAGGCGAGGACGAGGACGATGGCGACGGCGACGGCGAAGGGCGTTGGGCGCAATGTGGCTCTTTGATGGCGCACTTTGCACTTCGCACGCTCGCATCGCCGCTTTAAAAGCGCCTTAGTATTTTTGGACAACGAGAATTAGACCAGAAGTGACAAGTTACTAAAGTACAGGGATTGAAAATGAAAAATAATATCTAAGAACCCATCGCGGTATGCGATGAGTCCAAGAAGATGGCCATCGCGGTACGAGATGGACCATGATGACTCAGAGACACGTGTCACACTCTAGTGACACGTGACAGCAGGCCAGGACACGTGTCAGACCACGTGGCGACACTGGGCACACATGTCAGGCCACGTGGCGACACGTGGCAAGATCTCAGAATCTATGTCGGTCGCGGTACGCGACGGAGTCAGAAAAGGAGCCCATCGCGGTACGCGATGGGACTCAAAATCGGCTATAAATATTGTGGCCATGGCACATTCATCTCACACCTCCCACACTCTCTCACTAGAATTTCACTCTCTCTACCTCGGTTTGCGTGTCGAACATCGTTCTGTGTGCCACCGACCCGGCAATCATTACCTCGTAATCCGTGCCAAATACCCGATGTTTTCCTCGAAGTGCGTGCCACCAAAAGTAACCCGACAATCCGTTTCGAAGTACGTGCACAACACCGGAGACCGAACATTGCCTCGATTTGCGTGCCAAGAAGAGTTGATCAAGAACGTCTCGATAAACGTGCATAGAGTAGAAATGCTGCCCGTATAAACTTAGGAATATTTAACTCCGAATACCATGCGAGGTAAGGGGGTTCTGCCTAAGTTATTATTATATTATTATAAATGGCTTAGACTATAGTCGGAGATATAGCCGAATCTTGATTACAATTAAGTATTACATAACTTTTCTTAAGCGAAGGTTATAGTCAAAAATAATATTTCTTTATGACTAAGAAATATAACAGATTATAATTATGAAATTAATGTTTCTTCTTGAAGAAGAAACTCAGAATAGACATTTCTTCCTGAAGAAGAAACGTAGCATATAAATGGTAAATAAAGAAAAGGACAGGTCCAAATGTTTTCATCAAGGTTAAAGCTATACGAAATAGACTAAAGGTCTAAAGCTAGATCGTTGATCTAGATATTTATACAAAAATGTTATTCTCGTACTATAGGTCCAAGGTAACAAAACAAGAAGCAGAAATCAGAAAACAAGAATCAGTATCAGAAACTGATTATAAACAGACAAGGTGAATACGCCCCAAACCTTTTATAATGAGTCAGAATGTTTGCATAGGATTTACGAATCCTTAAAACTTTGTGTACAATAATAAGAAACGGACACTCTGATTAAGAGTATACATGTGTCTGGTTCCAAACATACATGGTGACTCGGAATTTCCCCGAGGCCATGCATATCGTCAACATGCCTCTGAAGGTCTACGGGACTGTTCAGAGAAATGATATTGTGTATATAATTAATTGTACAAGGTACTTAGGGTAATTTGATCCCAATTTAGTTGGGTGCCTAATGAGTAGTCACAAATGTATTATTGTTGGTTTCACAAAGGTATAGAAAAGAGATTTTAGAGTCAGCGTTATTCACCAGCTTTGTGCTGACGTATTTTCCACCCATGTTACAGGGAAACAAGAAAGGTTAGAACATACAAGCAAGAAGGAATAGGAGATTGGAGTTATAGTCATTAGATGCTATCTGATGGCTCAGATATTTTATTTCAAAATATTACAAAGAGTTATGTTTTCTAAAGAAGTGTATTGTAAACGATGGACGGGTATTTAAACCCGACTTTTTAATATGTTTTCAAAGTAATAATATTTTATTAAAGACTTCCGCTGAAATAAAACCCACAACTCTGATTTATTTACAAAACAGGTACCAACTAATGGTCACACGCCTTGGCCCTAAAGTTGGGGTGTGACAGGTTGGTATCAGAGCCATTAATCTTAGCTAATTAGGTATTTAATTATACCTAGGCTTTGATTAAGGATAAGTTTTAGAAAACTTATTATACAAAATACTGATTCAAATTGATACTTAGTCGAAAAGTATCTAGATTTCAATCAAAATTGATACGGATAAGATATAAACGAAAACAAATAAGATAGGAGCGTCTTCCTATCCTTAAAATCTAACCTCGCGCAGATGTCCGATTATCAATCTAGCCAAGGATTATGTCAGCCTCGATTTGATAAAGGAAAAGGATTTATGGGAACGTCTTTTCTCCCAATTCCTATATCTAGTGATGAAAGTACATGCCAAACAAAAATGGAGGAAGATTCAGATTCATTTGATTCTAACATTCCACTAGCTCGGATTATTCAAAATCAAAATACATATGGAGACGTATCAAGTAGATCCAAGAAACCAATGATGCCAAAGGAAAAATAAGTAATGACTTATCCGCAAGAATATCCTCACGAACAAGAATATTTTAATTTTCCGGCAACTCAAGATCCTTACTTTGTTCACATTCAAAATGAAGAAACAATGAAGGAAATAGAGGTGGAAGAAAAAGAAAAGGAGAATAGCAAGAAAGATAGCAAGATTAAGAAATTAGTCATTCAATGGAAGAAATAGAACCTTAGTAGAGAGTATAATTGTAACAAAAATAATATGCACTCTTGTAACTATAATAAGATGAATAAAAGATATGTTTTAAGTTCTTCGAATATTGGACTTATCTTTTAAAATTTTATTGTAGTATGTCAAGAGAAGAAAGTGCAAACTCTCACAACAGTCCTCCCAAGAAATCGGGAAAGAAGAAAACATTAATAATAAAGATAATGAAATTCCCGCCCAATATAAAGAAGGAATTCAAAAGATGATTAAAGAAGCTATCAAAGACATTTCTATAAACCAAAGTCAACCAAAATCTAACAAGAGAAGTCGAAGTAAGTCTGTTCCTTCAAGAAAGGAAGAAGCTTACGATAGCTCTACGGCTAATAATAATCCAAAGAACAAGAAACGAAAGAAACGTAAGATTCAAAAAGGATGTAACTTTAAGAACTTTAAAGTTTACAATCCAAAAGAATTTCATGGAGACTCAGATGGTATAGCCGCTATTAGATGGCTAGAAGAACAAGAATCAATAGTCACCATAAGCAAATGTACTGGTGAGGAAGCTATCCAGTATTCTTCACAAATGTTCAAGGGAGAAGCTCTTGAATGGTGGAATACCCTGATTCAAAACAAGGGTCGAGAAACCATGTATAACTTAAGTTGGGAAACATTCAAAGGTCTCATATTAAAGAAATTTTTTCCCAACTCATGAAATGGATCGAATTCAAACTGAGTTATGGAATCACAAGGTTATTGGCACAAATCTTAGGGAATATAACACTAAATTCCTAGAGTACTGCCGATTGGTTCCACATCTAGTAACTCCGGAATATAACAAAGTAACTCGTTGCATATATGGACTACCAAGAGAAATAAGAGACATGGTACGATCCAATATGCCAGAAACAGTTGATTCGGCTATGGAATTAGCCGGATTCTTAATCAATAGCATGATAAGAAATCAAGAAGAAGAAAAGAAGAAAGACCGATGTTTGCTTGCGCGTGCGTCTTAAAATATGATGGGTTGGATATTTAGCTTTTGCACAAGATCGTGTTTTAAATTTATAAAAGTGATTTCTACAAAGACTAAACACACACAAAACAGACAAGTGTACCTATCGTATATGTAGAATAGTATTGGTAAGAACCAAGTATCGATCCGTGGATACAAAGGTTTCTAATAATAAATCGTTGTTTTACTTCAATCGGAGGTTTTAACCATTTTGGGGTTGATTTTTAACTTTTTTATAAAATATAAATACTTATATATATATAATATATAGGTGACCGAGAAAAGAGATTCTAAACGAGTTGTTCGATTATGCGAAGGTTACCATCTAAGATCAAGAATCCACTCCATTTTAGCATTGATAATTAATATGTAGACATGTGATAAACTTGCCGTAGAAATATATGATAGATAGCTCCTTAAGCCTTAAGTGAGCATCTTCGACACTAAGGAGATGGTATGCGCATTTTAAAGTCCACCATTTCCTAATGTCATACCATCTCAATGATGTCGATTTAAGTTGGCAAGTCGTTTCGTAAAGTAGAAAGATTAGGATTGACTTCAATTTCTCAAATACCAATTCTAACAACTTCGGGTGGTTGTAGTTTAGTCACACAACCTCCCCTTGGTTGATTTATGTAGGTTATAATTACACATTCCATTAACATATGATTTCTTTAACTAATTTGATATCCTAAGCAAAGCCATTTTCGGATTACCAAGGTTTAGAAAAATACACCATAACTTATATCTCATCATTTCTAAGTACAATATAAGGATCCATGTTTCGATAATGTATCTAAGTATTTCTATCTTTCAAGAACATGAATCGATCATGAACGATTGCCAAAGATATTGACACCACCAACTTTGATTTAGTGATTTAAGATGGTGAAACATTTCTCATCAAAAGATAATTGTAATATAACCATGTACTTTACTAGACTACATCACATGTCTTGGTTAATTATCAAGTAAAACAAAGCTTCTTCATAGATTTTAGATGGTAAAAGGAGTTTAGCTCATAATGAGCATAGTGATAAACATTAAGATGATTGATAATAACAAATATATGATTAAACTTGAAACAATCTAACCAAATGTAGATGAATCCTTCTTCTTAATGATGGTAATGATGGTTGATGATGATGATTAGTGGTGATGACCTCCAAACCTTCAAACTCTTCACTAGATCTTCAAAGTGAGTGTTAGTGTGTGTTTTTATAAGTGAAAACCGGAGAGAATTCTTTTCAAGGCACACTCTTCAAATGGCACAAGAGCCAATATTTATAGGCAATCTGGAGAGTGAGGCACGACCCCGTGCATTTTTATGACATGTGCAAGATTTGTTTTGTCAGTTCTGTGACGTGGCCACGGCCCCGTGGTTGGTAGGCACAACCCCGTGATTTTTAGTGACATGTGCTCAATTCTTCTTTGTCTTTTATGTGTTCTCGTCCACGGCCCCGTGCTTTTGCTTCCAGATTTTTTCTTTTCTTGTGTCAGAAGCATGGGGGCGTGTTTCTTGAGGCATGGGGGCGTGTTTCTTTGTTTTCTTGTGTTTTCTCCTGTTTTTCTTCGTCTTTTTGCTTGTTTCTTCGTTTGAGGCTTGGTTGCACCTGAAATTATGTTTTATTATGATAAGTTGTCTTTTATGCTATGTTATTGGATATAAATTGCGGTTTTTAGAGATTATTTGATGCCGAAAAGATGTATATTTATATATACATCAAACATCCCCACACTTGAACATTGCTTGTCCTCAAGCAATCCTCTTATAAATATCCTCTAAAAATAACAAATTTAGATCATAGCTACCCCTTAAGTGAGCTTCAAGAAGACGAAACAACACAACCAATTTTTATGTTAGTGATAAAAGAGAGAACTTTTGTTTTTATGAGTTTCCATTTATGCAAAACCTTACGTTCTCACAATGTTCACTCACACTCTGTTTTATATCTGATCATACCTTTGATGTAAGTATCTGAACACTCTTAGCCAAAATGCAACCTGTGATAAATAAGCTTGTAACAAGTTCAAATCTCCACCTTTTGAAGGGTTGCATAGATCAGAAGGTAAAAAGGGGTTTTGGTTTGGTGTGAGTCGGAATTGGTATTTTGTGGTGGTTCAAGGGTTAATGGTAAAGACAACTTCCACTGTTTACATTACCAAATGTAACTTTACTCTATTTACCAAAAATACCCATATACATTATTCTAGTACCGGAATACATTAAACAAAGATCTAGACGCTAAACAATGTACTAACAAACTCCCCCTCGTCTGGAGCTCGTTGTATCTTCAAAACTTGAACCTACAAGTCTTCTAATTCGTACAACTATGAATTCCAAACGCATGACAAATGCGAATAACCCTTTGGAATTTCATAGCCAGCTCATTATCTTTCACGTTCGCTCATCTGATCCAATTCTTGTATAACACTTCATTTTCGGATTCAGACAAGTTGACTAGCAACATAAGATCATTAATTCTAACAAACTCCGTCTTCAAACCCGTGCCCAATACAATTACAGCCTCACCGGTCTTGCCATCGTTATACCAACGATTAAATCTCTTATAGTGGAAACGTCTATAAAGGACTTTCTATAATGTATGCGGCGACTTTACATTAGGTACTAGCTCTCTCCAACTGGTACGCAGATCAATCTTATCGATATACTTACGCGTTGGCACCTGCAGTTTGAAGAACTTAAATCCATACTTTACCTCGTGTACCAACTGACGATAGAACCAATCAGCTAACTGATTTCCTCCTCGATTCATAAATGGCTTGATCTTTAATGCACAAACGTCCCAACGTGGCATGATAAGCACGTTAGTAATATGCTTGTAATACTAAACTCGGTTGTAAAGAATGAAATCCCTTCATGTTAGACTAAGTATACAAATCCAGGTATTCCTCAGCTGTCACGTCCTCCATCTCAACATCATCATTATTAAAAGAAATATTCCCATACGAAACACTCTTATCAAACCTCACTTCTTCACAATCCTCCACCTCAACATCATCATGTTTCTCCAATTCATCCATGTTAGCGCATGGTTTGGTGACTGGTGATTTGCAGTTAAAGTATTCAAGATTAAAGTATTCGATAGCTACGGAAAAGGGGGTGTCTGTTAGTGCACTGTTTTGGTTGTCCGTAGCGATCGAATAAAATATAGATAGTCTAGATTGAATATTTATTGTAAACGGCCCATTCGCTATGGTTCGTACAGCAAATGAGGTCCATTCGTTAGTGATCTAGGCTAGTTCGTTAATGTATAAGTTCATTCGTTATGGAAGCATAACGAATGAGGGCTAGTTCGTTAAGTTATTACCATTCGTCATGGAATGTTGACGAATGGAGTCTAATTCGTTATGGAGGCATAACGAATTAGAGTTAACTTAACGAATGGAGCATGTGGCCTATAAATAGGTGGTTCCATGCTCATAATTGTGTGAGATCACACATATGAGAGGTGTGAGGTCCTAGATCTATTATTTATTCTCTCCATAACTTATTATGTAATTTATCCAATATTTATCAATAAACTGTATTTAAAGTATTCATGTTCGTATTGTATAATCGATGTATCGACGCAGCTAGATCCTTGGCGGGTCTTCTCAATCCACCGCATCTTTGGTTAAATTAAAAAGCAAAACGATTTTTTCTTTTGTTAACAATTGGTCAACAAACTCGCCTTCCTCTATTTCATCGGCATCCACCATACGTCTCACAACCCCTTTCTCATCCACAAACAATACCATTTTTACCTTAAGAGTATTCATAGATTGCACATCAATAGAATCATGATACACCAACTGCTTCTGTTGGTACATGATGTCAGTAGTTCAGTATCTAGTGTCTGTAATCGTGTTATTTGGATGTGTATTGATGTTTAAGCGAACTTGTCTCACAAGTTCGCCTGATATAGGCGAACTTGTGGAACAAGCGAAGTTAGTGACAACTTCGCCTAAACATGTTAGGCGAAGTTGTCGTTTGATATATAGGTTAGCCTACGGGTTATTTGTGTAGGAGGGGTTGCAGTACGTGTAATTGTGATCGGTGAATCACGTGTTATTAGTTGCAATACAACGTGTTCTTTGTTTATTGTAACGTGTGTTTGCTTGTGTTTAACGTATATCGATTCTACACTTGTATCGTCTTACGTAGGGATTCCGCATCTACGTAGAACGAGATATTTCCGTGTAGATCCGGCTGGGAACCTACAGCTTCCCTGAATCTCCTTCAACAGCAACATTCCCAGATGATGAGGCACCACCACCTAGTTGTTCATTAAATCCACCCTCCTTGGGATCCTTATCATCATCATCCTTCAATTTCTTCAATATATCTTCCTTACAAGTCAATTGAATTTTCAATTCGTCTTGTTTTTCCAATCACTCCTCCTGAGCAGGGCCCTCAATTCCCGGTTCTCTCATTGTACAAACTGTACATATCTAATCATCTGCCTCTGCTCAGCCCACATATGCTCTTGAAAGTGTCTGTCGGCAGCAATCTGATTTTCTTAGAGATGTATCAAATTCATCAACTAGAACATCTGATGTTGTACTGGCAGGTTATAAAATTCGGATGTATCAACTACATTGGGTCGGCTGGTATGTTAAATGACATGAAAGAGAAGTCTGGCCTGTGCACCGGACATGCATATACTGACGGAGTTGTAGTAGCCAGTATGTGTTATGGAGAAGGCATTGAAGACAACACAGATCTTGGAATTGACAGGAAGCGTGGATCTGCTGATGTTGTTATCATAAGTGTAAACACCGATGTACTAGGTGAAGTAGTTGTTACCAATGTTGGTGGAGTCGATATATTAAAACCACAAGAACTTGTGGTTGTGACTCAGGTATATCCACACCAAAACCTCCCCGGGTTCTCTTTCTCAGGCTTGTCAATAGCAACATCCTTTCCTTTTCCTTTACACTTATGAGCTGCCACCGCTGAACCATCACCATAAGCTCCTGGACCACCATCATCATCATCATTCCCACCATTACCATTACCATCAACCTTGGCATAATCTGATCTGTCTGACCAATGTAAACTCTGATTCTCCTCATCGAATCTTCATGAGTATGCTCTAAGGCAATACGATCAGCTCGAACCGCTAGTCTTTGACAAGGTTTGGTTCTAAGTGATTAATTACCATCTGGAGGAATCGCGGATACATTAAACTCTAATTCTTTCGTGTTGTGCAGTTCTTCTTCAAGTGATAGAACACCATCTCTAAGAAATTGAACGGCTTGTTCAATACAAGGGCAACAAACGCCGACCGCAACATCACTCTACACTCATCATAACCTCCCTTCCTTCCTCCAAGGCATTGAATAAGAGCATGTAACAAATACTTATAATGTTCACAAAAGTTCACCTTGTTGTACATGGATTTGTTCAAATCTCCATTATACCTTAACCTCATGAACAACCCTTTAATCAAGTCCCTATCAAACTCACATCTATCATCAGTTGTGTCATTAAACCTAAACTTTAAAGATCACATCAACATCAATTGTTGTCTTCTTCTCTTGCACCTTAGGAACGATGTGATTCTCGTCAAACACATACTTGGTCGTCTCCCATAATGATCTAATAATGCGATAATGAACTGGAAGATTAGTAGATATAGCATGATAGATTCTTGATCTTCGCATAAAAGTAATAACCGCACCAAGCATAGCTTTGCCAAATAAATCGTCTTCCAAATAAGCACAAATGTTGTGCTTTTTGTCAGACACTAAAAAATTTGTTGCAGGTGCTTCTTCCTCTTGTTGAGCTTCAGGATTCACAACAGGTTGATCAACATGTTGTGCTTGCATTAATTGAGCTTCTTGTACAACAAGTTGTTCTTATTCACCCTCAAGAACGTTTATCTACGGAATATTAGCCAGTTTTGCAAAAATGAATACATTAATACTTGAAATATACATTAAAAATGACCAATATATCCTCATTCATTATACATAAGAAATAACGAATGAAAACACAACTCATTCGTTAAGGCTCATTAACGAATAAGCACATTCATTAAAAACTTATAACGAATAAAAACATTCATTAACTTGATGCACATTCGTTATGTAAAATGGACACTCATTCGTTATTATAACCAACGAATGAGGTTATTCGTGAAACACATCAACGAATGTGGTCATTTGTCATCAACAATAAATGAATGAACTCGTTCGTTACTGGATAAACGAATTAACGTAACGAATGCACAAATTAACCTAACGAATGCACTCCTTTGACTGTAGGAGTCAAAGTCAAAATTAAGATGAACTCAAAAAGTCAATCATGCAATTTTAAAATCTGATTTTAATCAAAACAAGTCTATAAACTTTAAAACTTGTTTCTAAATCATCGATGGTATATCGATAACACACCTATAACACTTAACTTGATTTTAAGATTTGTTTTAAGGTCCATTTGATTCATTTATTGCCTAAGAGATTTAAAGTCAAACTTAATCAAAACTGAAACAAAACTTAAATCAAAGCCTTCATTATGATCGTTTATACCTTAGAAATGCATACTGATACTGAAACACTCAAATAATGAGCACCGAATGATCTGAAAATTTTTTGCAAGAGTTTTGCATGTGTTCTGGGTTTTTCTAGAGTTACAGTGGTTAGACGAATGGACTCCATTCGTCTATTAGGGTTTAAGTACTCCATACACATTTGGCACATTTCCCAAGACAAACGAATCTCTCATTCGTTTAATTTATTTAACGAATGACACTTCATTCGTTAAGAAATTAACGAATAACCTCTCATTAGTTCTTCATTCGTTAACAGTATAACGAATAAGCATTCATACGTTAGCTATGAGCGAAAACGAATCTGAAAGGATAACGAATGTGAACACTCATTCGTTACACTTTAGTAATGAATGAACGTTAATTTTCACGAATGGAGATTTTACCATTCAAACACTTTACATTTACAATCAAAAACAACTTTTGATGTCATTTTTCATAAATATTACCTTAAAAATTACCTTAAAGCTCTTAAATTAACCTTTTTAACTTAAAACTTTGTGGGGGAAATTTTTCTTTTTAAAATTTTAAATTCTCATAGCTTGGTAATCGTAAATAAAGCAGAAAAATTAAAACCCTTTTGGATTTTCCTGAGTTTATATCAAAACACACCAAAAATATTTTTGAAAATTTTCAAATATTCAAACCAAAATAAAACTAAAAGTAAATTACAAAAGCAGTACATATTTTTGTGAGTTCGAGTAGGGAATCATATTGACCAAGATTTGCGTCCATCATAGTTTTATATTTTGGCTTTATTATGACGGATGTTAAGTCAATCATTGATATTGTTGTCCAACTAAGCCTTACAACAAATTTTTCATAAATTTCTGTGATGTGCTTTAAGTTTCAATTAGGGCACATAATATCATAAACGATCAGCCTCTAATCTTGATTCAGGTTTATTTTAAATTTTTCCATGTCACCACAACTTGACTTAAACCTTAGAATCAGCATACCAAAATATTTTGAATTCGGTTTTTACAATAGCAAACTAGCAAATAATCCCCACTGCAAGATATACCTCTATTATCCCATGGATGAGTATACACGATTTCATCTGTATGACTTACATACATTGTGTCCCTTATCGTTCGTTTCTTAATGGTAATAAGACGCGAGCAAGGAGACAATGTATGACTCACTTCGTAGTTTGAACAAGTCGGCAGTGAATTTGTACAATAAAGTACATATGCGGTCAAGTTTAATGACTTATATTGGCAGATAAACAGTGGGCTCTCCTTTTAAGCATAATAATATTCACTAAACTGAATACCCAGATGAGAAATCTCATAAAGACCCAATGAAGTTCGGAACTTCGAAGCATCCCATCAATACAGGATTTAAGTCCATAAGACCATACATCATTGAAGTGTTAACCATTAACTAGAAGCATAAATAGTTTAATTTGTAAAAAAAAATTGGTGATCAAACTGACTTTAAGCTTGAGTATGACAAGCTATTACATTTCTGCCTTCATCATCAAGATTTTTCTAGAGACTAACACATCTTTCAATTTGGAAATTTTTATGTTTATATCACATACTCCTTCATACTCGTTTGTTTAAGACCTGCCAATGCACTAATACAATTAAGCACACAGTCTTTTTAGCCTATTTCTTATTAGATATAGGATATTCATGATCGATGTACTATTATTTTTCGTTTTTGCTTCAAAAACTCATTTTGAGGAGCAAATTTTAAAATGTTTTTGAATTTTTTTCACATATATGAATATTTTTGGATTTTATTTAAACAAACAGATTTTATATATCTTTGTAATTTTCCAATTTTCTCTCCCTAAAAACAAAACATAGAGAAAGAAAATAAACAAAAAATTGGACAAAAATAAAAAAAATTAACCGGGCAATTGAATTTCTTGTAAAGTTTTTAAACCAAGCAAATAAGTAAATCTTTTTTTGTCGAATGCTTGGGTAAAAAGTTCAGATTTTTGAAAATCCGTGTGAATCTTTTCAAGATTGATTAGTTTGTTTTCATAACATTCACGGATAAATGATTATGAAATTCAATATCTTTTGTTTTCGAGTGATGAACGGGGTTTTTCGTTATACTTATCACAACAAAATTATCTATAAATATGAGAGTAGTAAGAAACTTCAAACTGTAATCTCGCAGATGTTGCTTGATCCACAAAACTTGTGAACAACAACTCAAGGCTGCCACATATTCAGCTTCGGGGGTTGAATTAGAGACTGTTGTCAAAATGTTTAACATTCGTGACAAAACAAGATATACCTTATTTATTGCGTAGCGAGTATACAGTTAAGCGGTTATTTCGTATCGAGTAAACGATTAACCAAACGATACTGATTATAACCCGGATATATCGAGCGATCATATACAAGTGATATAGGTATTATATTAACTAATATATTGATATTATAGCCCTCGTATGTGTAAAACCATTTAAACGTCTTTTTCATTTAACAATATGTTGTAATCTTAAAATCAAACGCAAGTGTAACATCCCGAAATTTCAAAGAATAATATTTAATATATTATTTATTTATAGAGTAATAGTTTACTCGAATTGATAGAGAAATAATAATATAAAAAAATAATAAAGATGGAAGGATAAGTAGGCTATTAGGTGGAATTAATTATGGACCAAAAAGGAAAGATGAGTCTTAAGTCCATGGGCTTAAGGGAGTATAAATACCCCTTAAACCCTAATCCTTTCTATTTCTATCCATCTCTACACCATAGCCACCCTACACACTCAAAACACATACACATAGACTTCCTTATTCACGGCCGCGAGCAAGGAAAGAAGATCCAAGACCAAAACCAAGCTAAATTTTACTAAATTTTGATAAATCTTAACTATACAAACAAGATACAAGATTATTGTTCATAACCGAAGCTAAACGTAGCCTAGAAACGTCAAAAGGTATGTTTTTTACATATAAAGGTTATGTTTTTATGAACGGTTTGGCCTAAAACTTAGCCCTAGAGTAGATTGGGTCAAAATGAACCATAAAGTTACAAGCTTGATGTTTAAAATGAACTTAACGAAATCATGCATATATATACGGCTCATAAAGAAACCCTAGATCTAGCCTTTGAATGTTTTAAACCTATGAAGGTTCAAGCTTTATGGAAAAACGGGCTAAGTCTTAGCCGAACAGTGTTATGAAAACGTGTAATGGTTAATACGGGGCCATAATAGAAGTGTTAATATTGTGAGATGTAGGAATATGGGAAAAAAGAAGTGAACAGTAGCAGCCATTCGATTACATATAATACTCGAATACATTGTATTGCAAAAGCCATTTGAATTCAAGGAAACCTACAGGTCATTCGAATACAATAGTGATATTCGAATACATATACACATTCGCATACAATGCGGGTTTCGAATACAATGTATAGGTTCGATTACATGTACTCATTTGAATACATTGAGTATTCCGATTACAACATATGGACTCACATACAATGAGTCATTCGAATCCAACAAGTAACTCGCATACAATAGGAACGTTCGAATACAGTGACTCGATTACATTATGACTCGCATACATGCAGTACATTCGAATACTTATACATGCACTCGCATACATGTCCATGCTCGAATTAATGGATGGTTTGAATACATCATGAATTCGAATACACCAATGCATTCGAATACATGGTATGTTAGGTGCTTGCATGTCCTTTAAACCCCATATGTTTCTAATACAAAATTGTATTCTAAGTAACCTGCATTTAAATGCAGAAAAGGAGAAAGAAAGATTAAGCGAGTGTTAAGTATTTGATTACAAAAGGAAAGAAAGAAAGAAAGGAACACATTGTATTCAAATACAAAGTATTTGAATACATTAGTGTTTGAGGGTAAAATTATATTCTAAGTAAATTGTATTCTAATGCAAGACCATTAGAATAAACCAGACTTAGCCATTTTGGCTGAAATATGAATACTGTGATTAGGACAAATACTAATACACGTAATCAAGATGTAGTTAGCTGAGCTCAGTTAATGAAAGGATTAACTGTGAACGAAGAACGTAACAGAATCCAGGTGAGTTTCTAGCCCCATTTCCTTGTTATGTTTTCGGGACTGTGGGCATACTCAATGAGATGTTAATACACTTACCTTAAGTGGTAAGTGTATGCCATAGATGATTTATGTGATAAATATTATATTGAGGTTATGGATGAATGCTTGTCGGTGCGTGAACGATCTTCGGATATTGCACGTATCGCCAAGGAAGGTGATTATAGTTGTATGTATGGTATGTGGAAGCATGTGTATGAATGATATGTGGGCTCTATGTCTGATATAGTAAGTTAGGATGGCAAATCCCTCTAACTCCTATTAGACATAGGCCTAGAAAGTGATAATGTAGATAAGGACTGTGGACATTATATGTGTTCCTTAAATGGATATTAAATAATAATATATATAGTGTTCCTTTTATGGATAATGAATATTGTTCCTTCTATGGATAATATATAGTGTTTCTTCTATGGATAATATATAGAGTTCCTTCTATGGATAATGCGATTCGTTCCTTCTATGGATAATGAATAGTGTTCCTTCTATGGATAATATATAGAGTGTTCCGATAATATATAGAGTGTTCCTTCTATAGATAATATATAAAGATTGTTCCTTCTATGGAGAATATATAGTATCGGCAATAGTAATGTTTTATTAATAGATATTACGTGACGTTCCTCTTATGGATATGTATACTAGGTTAAGGTATTAATACGTGTCTTCGGATATGTGAAAGAAAGTATGAGAATGTAATGTATGTTACCTAATTAACTAGAACTCACTCAGCGTAGCTGAATTTTAGTATGCACGCAGGTGCATAGAATGAAACGGCTGGCTTGAGAGAGGGACACATGGCATGAACTTAAAAGACTGGCATCTAAGAAGAAGTGATAAGATTTTCTATGTTATATTTAAAGACAAGACTTGAAAAGAATTGTAATGAATGATTGATGTTTTATATTTCGCGAAAAGTTTTAATTAACTCTGATTTGTAGAACCGTGTTTATGAGTAAATCCGATGTCCAATGTAGGGCACCGGAACCGAGGCCTTACAGAAAGTATCGAAACAAGCATTGTATCATCCCTTAAGCCAAAAAAGACTTACTATACACTTATTTAAGATGTTTTAAGCAACTCATGAAAATATTTTCAAATTTTACAACGAGTCAGTAAATTAGCCGAAAACACTCGTTGTTGTGCTGTTTGTCAAACCCAAAATATTTTTCTAATCAAAAACTGAACCCGAACTAAATTTGGATACGGTATTTCACATTGGGCATGCAAAACGAGGCATTGGTGGCAAAAAGAGGGGCCTAAGGCCCCCCCTGGTGGCGGCCGCAAAGTGTGGGACCCCCTTGTGTGTTCCTTCCCTTTTAAGCTTCCTTAAGCATCATAATAGATATTTTACTAAACCAAACTTCTGCTCCTTCTGTTTTTCTCTAAAAATCGGCTAAAAAGTGAGGTATAATCATGATTTTTCATTGTTTTAAACTTGTTTTCATCATTAGACTTTTTTTTGATTAATGAAAACCATGTTTAACCTTCTAAAATGATCCAAAAACATGTTTTAATCCTAAAAGTGGTTACAAATCATAAGCATACACTTTTATTTTTTCAAAAAAACGGATTAGGATGTTTATTTCACGTTTTTATGGTTTAAAAACTCGATTTCAAACCCTAATCGAAACCCCATGTTACAAGGCTAGATGATTGATGTTATGTGCTTGGTTTTGTTGTACTTGATCTATAGATACTTTATATAGCTAACCAAGGACCCAGAAACTTGAAAAGAGGGCTTAACCGATCGAAAATCGCAAAGGTATTAACCAAGGACCCTAGTTTAGGGGTTGTTTAGGATTTGATTGTGGCGTGCTTGTTGTTAGTCTATGAAACTTTGCAGGGACATTAGGGATCATATTGTTCAAATTTGGTAAATTCTCGATAAACGAAGAATATTTGACGATTTTATTACTATTTATTGACGATTTATTTTGAAAAATTTTCAAACGGTTTGGGAAAATATGAAATTTTGTGTAGAACTTAGGAAAGTCATTGTAAGATCACACGTAGGGTCAGTTGGAGAAGTTTAGCTATGGTTTCTGGATTCTCGTTTAATCGAGTTTTAACAAATGAATTATGCGCAAAAAGGTATTCTAGCTAAAGTGTTAGTTTCTGGGAATTTTTCAGGGTATATATGAATATATTTTGACAGTTCAAAATAATTATTGGAATTTTCAGGTATCGTTTAGTATAAACGGAAGATTTATCAATTAAATACAACAAATAAAATGATTTTTTATAAATAAATAAGTAAGTTTAGTAATTATGAAAATATTCTTAAATAAATATGCACATTTTAATAAGTATAAAAATTCTCAAGATTTAATATCTTTTGTATTAAATGTTATAATAATTTAAAGATTTAATAAATACAAATTTTAATAAAACCGGCAGCGTTATGTTTAACGAACTGGTTGGTATATCAAAACATCAAAAGTGGTCAATTATCGTAGTTTGGAATAAATTTAGTAAAAACAAATTTTTTTCGAGATTTTCGGACAATTCGGGTGAATTGTGTGCATTTTTTACAATCCAGTTCGTATAAAAATGTAAACGAACCCAGAAGCGAATCCAGACACCTAAACTCTAATTTTCTTTTATATCTGGAATCATTTTATAAAACAGCATGTTTACTCAAGTCTGTGTGATCTTACCTATTTTCGAAAAGCGTGAACGGCCAACTTGGCCTGGCGCGTAAAACGGTAAAACTGATCCAAAACCGATTTGAATATTAAACAATGTACAACATCACAATCTAAGACTACTAACACGATCTAGGCGTAACAGCCGTACCCAGACTAGATATACAGCCCAATTCGGTTTAACGACTATACTAGTATTAACAATACAATACCGATTATAGGGATCGAGCTATAATCGAGGCATATTATCTATTAAAGTATATTGCTGATACTATAAGGTGAGTTTCATGACCTCCTCTTTTAAACTGTTTTATGAACTTTTAGGGTGAAAATCATGATTACATATATCTATCTATCTATCTATCTATCTATCTGGAAACGTGTTATGATGTGAATTATCTAAGTGCTAACATTAGAAAGACCCCACTGTTGGGGTATTTTTTGCCCATGAGAAAACCCAAAAATTTAATCCTACATGGGTTTTATTAATAGTATTATTATTTAATAGTAAGAAAAAAATAAAAGAAAAGAAAATACATATATATATATACGTCCCCTTCTTACACACCAAATCAAATTGGTGGTTTGGTTTTCTTTTGTTTTATGTGGGCTTTGGTCAAAGCCTTGTGTGGAAGAAGCAATTAAAGGGTTTTGTTATTGTTGCCGACATCTTACGAAACCTAAGAATTGAGTATTCCTTTGCTGTCAAAATTAAAAGCAGAGACGAAGTGAAGGTTTTAGTGCTTCATTCTTTTGGTGTTTTGTGAAGAGGTAGGAGACGTTTTAGAGACCGGGTATTTTTTCCTTGGTGGTACTTCTTACTCTTTTATAGTTTTTATTCCATATACTTGATGTTAGTTTGTACCAATTATATGATGATTTGTTTATACCTCTAGTTTTACCTAGAGAAGACTTTGTATTGCTATTATGGGTGATAGTGTATTTGAAGTGGCTTTAGTAGTCCCGTGGTTTTTACTCTTGCCTTGAGAGGTTTTCCATGCTAAAATTATTGTGTTATATTTATTTTTAAATACCCTATTTTTTTTCATCCTCATTGGTTCATTCGGGTCGGGAAAAGGTTTAGCCAAACGAAGATTAATTCCACACTTTTTGTTTACCATTCGTGGCTAGGTGGTCGTTTTTTCCAACAGAGTGGTATCAAAGCTTCGGCTCTTGTTCTCGGGTTAAGGCTTGTTTGAACGATGGAAGCTAATACAGGTAGGATGGTGAGTTTGAATGGTTCTAATTATCATGTTTGGAAAGGCAAGATGGAAGACCTTCTTTATGTGAAGGATCATTATTTGCCTATTTTTAGTACCGATAAACCTGAAGATAAAACTGTTGAAGAGTGGAATATTTTTCATAGGAAGGTTTGTGGGTATATTCGGCAATGGGTTGATGATAATGTTTTGAACCATATTAGCGGGGAGAGTCATGCTCGTACTCTATGGACCAAGCTTGAAGATTTGTATGCTCGGAAGACCGGTAACAATTAGTTGTTCTTGCTTAAACAATTGATAAACTTGAAATACCGTGATGGAACTCCTGTTACTGATCATTTGAATGTTTTTCACGGTGTTATTAATCAGCTTGCAGGTATGGGTATTAAGTTTGAAGACGAGATACAAGGTTGATGGCTTCTTGGTACTTTACCGGATTCTTGGGAGACTTTTAGGACATCGTTGTCCAACTCCGCAGCTAACGGTATTATTACTATGGAATTGGCTAAAGGTAATATTATAAATGAAGAGATGAGAAGAAAGTCACAAGGTTACTCTTCACATTCAGATGCCTTAGTTACCGAAAATAGAGGGAAGCCATCGCAGAGGTCCGAGTAATAAAGCAAAGCACCGCAATAAGTCTTGAGGGAAGTTTGAAGATTATGAGTGTAATCATTGTGGTAGAAAAGGACACACAATAAAATATTGCAAACAATTGAAAAGGGAGAACAAGAAGGCTAATTACAACAATAAAAAGAACAACCATAAGAAAGACGACAGTGATGAAGGTACTTCTGAAACTAACACTGCCACCAAAGAGTTTCATATTTGTTGTGATTATGATAGGGTGAACATTGCACGTGATGATTCGAGTTGGGTTGTTGACAGTGGTGCTACTTGTCATGTGACATAACAAAGGGATTTTTATTCATCTTATACTCCTGGTGATTTTGGGAATGTCAAGATGGGTAATAATGGGCTATCAAATATCATTGGTGTTGGGGACGTTTGTTTGAAGTTTGGTACTGGGGTGGATTTTGTTTTACACAATGTGAAACATGTTCCGGATAATAAACTTAATTTGATCTACACAGGCACATTAGATGATGATGGTTTCCACAGTACCTTTGGTGGTGGAATTTGGAAACTCACTCGTGGTTCGTTGATCGTGGCAAGAGGTGAAAGAACTTCAAAGTTATACATGGCACATCCAAAGATTTCCAGAGACTCGATTAATTCATTGACGAATTATGATGTGACTGATATGTGGCCTAAGAGACTTGCTCACATGAAAAAGGGATGTCTATTTTATTGAAGAAAGATGCCTTGTCCGGCGTGAAATTTGTTCATTTGAAGAAGTGTTCTCATTGTATGAATGGTAAGCAAAAGAGAGTTTCTTTTCATAGTCATCCGCCTCATAGAAAAGAAAGTATACTTGAATTGGTGCATTCAGACGTATGTGGTCCTATGAAGACTAGAACGCTTGGGGGCTGCTTATATTTTGTCACATTTATAGACGATCATTCGAGAAAGGTATGGGTTTATACTTTAAAGTCTAAAGATCAAGTATTTGACGTGTTTAAGCAGTTTAATGCCCTGCTTGAGAGACAGACTGGGAAGAAGCTCAAGTGTATTCGTACAGATAACGGAGGTGAATATATTGGTCCTTTTAATGCTTATTGTAGAGAGAAAGGTATTAGACACCAAAGCCCACCTCCTAAGACACCACAGTTGAATGGTTTAGCAGAACGGATGAACAGAACTTTGGTTGAAAGGTTTAAGTGTTTGCTCTCACATGCAGGGTTGCCTAATTCTTTTTGGGGAGAATCTTTAAATACTCCTTGTATTCCTTTGCATAATGATGTTCCAGACAGGGTTTGGAATGGCAAAGATGTTTCGTATCGTCATTTGCGGGTCTTTGGATGCAAAGCATTTGTGCATATTCCCAAAGATGAAAGATCAAAGCTTGATGTGAAGTCCAGACAGTGTATATTCCTTTGTTATGGGCAAGATGAGTTTGGATACAGGTTATATGTTCCGGTTTCAAAGAAGCTTGTTAGAAGTCGTGATGTTGTGTTTGTGGAAGATCAGAGTTTGAAAGATATTGAGAAGACACAGGTAGTTCCTCAGTACACCGATGATCTCATTGATTTGGATCCTATTCCTACTCAGCAATCTGAGCCACATCACAAAGATGGTATTCAAAATGACGAACAACATGGTACCGATAATATTGATAATCAAGAGTAGGATGAGTTGGATGAGGATATTCATCCTGAGTTACCTGTAGATATGCCTGCATTTGTCCCACTCAGTCGGTCTACCATAGACCGTCAACCTTCTACTCGTTATTCGACTGGTGAGTACGTCTTACTCACTGATGGGGGGGAGCCCGAGTATTATAAAGAGGTCATGGAACATAAGCATAAAAGAGAGTGGTTTGAAGCCATGCAAGATGAGATGAATTCCTTGTATGAGAAAAATACCTTTGAGTTAGTGAAGTTTCCTAAGGGCAAAAGAGCTTTGAAGAACAAGCGGGTCTATAAATTGAAGACTGAATAACATACCTCACGACCTAGGTACAAGGCAAGATTGGTGGTCAAAGAGTTCAATCAAAGAGAGGGTATTGATTTTGATGAGATTTTTTCTCCAGTTGTGAAGATGAGTTCCATCAGGGTGATCCTTAGTTTAGCTGCTAGTCTTGATCTTAAGGTTGAGCAAATGGATGTCAAGACAGCATTCCTTCATGGTGATCTGGATAAAGAAATATATATGGAGCAACCTGTACGTTTTCAGGTTAGAGGTAAAGAAAATTATGTTTGTAAACTTCATAAAAGTCTTTATGGGTTGAAGTAAGCACCAAGACAGTGGTACAAGAAATTTGAGTCAGTTATGGGGAAGCAAGGCTACCGAAAGACTGCGTCTGACCACTGTGTTTTCTTTAAGAGGTTTAGTGATGATGATTTCATCATTTTATTGCTTTATGTTGATGATATGTTGATTGTTGGCAAGAATGCAAAAAGAATTGTCCAGCTGAAGAAAGAGTTAAGCAAGTCGTTTTCCATGAAAGACTTGGTGCCAGCTAAGAATATTCTTGTCATTTGGATTACTAGAGATAGAGCTTCAAAGAAGTTACACATGTCACAAGAGCAATACGTTGAAAAGGTGGTTAGCAGATTCAAGATGTCTAAAGTTAATGTGGTTAGTACACCTCTTACTCCCAACTTTAAGTTAACTGAAAAAGATTGCCCTATTTCTAAGAAAGAGATTGAATAGATGGATGGTGTTCCATATGCATCAGCGGTTGGAAGCTTTATGTATGCAATGGTATGTACACGGCCTGATATTTCCCATGCAGTTGGTGTTGTTAGTTGGTTCTTGTAAAATCCGGGTAAAAAGCATTGGGAAGCAGTTAAGTGGATCCTTAGATATCTATGGGGTACTTCCAAATTGGGTATAACATTTGGAAATGGGGAGTCGATGCTTGTTGGTTACACGGATTCTGATATGGCAGGAAATAAAGACAACATGAAATCCACTTTTGGATATTTGATGTTGATTGCATGGGGAGCCGTGTCATGGCAGTCAAGACTGCAAAAGTGTGTTGCTTTGTCTACTACCGAGGCAGAGTATATGGCAGCAATAGAAGCATGCAAAGAATTATTGTGGTTGAAAAGATTTATGCAAGAGCTTGGATTTATGCAACAACGCTACTTGGTTCTTTTTGATAATCAAAGTGCTATTCACCTTGCTAAGAACTCTATGTATCATAAGAGAACAAAACATATTAATGTGAGGTATCATTGGATTAGAGACGCTATTGAAGATAAGTTGTTTGAACTTGATAAGGTTCATACCGATGATAATTGTTCCGATATGTTGACCAAAGCTTTGGCAAGGGAGAAACTAAAGATTTGTTGCTCGCTCGCTGGGATGGTGAGTTCTTTCTCATAGACAAAAAGGGGGAGATTTGTTGGGGTATTTTTTTCCCATGAGAAAACCCAACAATTTAATCCTACATGGGTTTTATTAATAGTATTATTATTTAATAATAAGAAAAAAAGAAAAGAAAAGAAAATACATATATATATATATTTACTTCCCCTGCTTACACACCAATTCAAATTGGTGGTTTGGTTTTCTTTTGTTTTATGCGGGCTTTGGTCAAAGCCTTGTGTGGGCCTTACGTAAAGAAAGAAGCAATTAAAGGGTTTTGTTATTGTTGCCGACATCTTACGAAACAGAAGAATTAAGTATTCCTTTGTTGTCAAAATTAAAAGCAGAGACGAAGTGAAGGTTTTAGTGCTTCATTCTTTTGGTGTTCTGTGAAGAGATAAGAGATGTTTTAGAGACCGGGTATTTTCTCCTTGGTGGTACCTCTTACTCTTTTATAGTTTTTCTTTCATATACTTGATGTTAGTTTGTACCAAGTATATGATGATTTGTGTATGCCTCTAGTTTTACCTAGAGAAGACTTTGTATTGCTATTATTGGTGATAGTGGATTTGAAGCGGCTCTAGTAGTCCCGTGGTTTTTACTCTCGCCTTGATAGGTTTTCCACGCTAAAATTATTGTGTTCTATTTACTTTTAAATACACTATTTGTTTGCATCCTCATTGGTTCATTCGGGTCGGGAAAAGGTTTAGCCAAACGAAGATTAATTCCGTACTTTTTGTTTACCGTTCGTGGCTAGGTGGTCGTTTTTCCCAACACCCACAAACATAAGTGATTAACCATGAGCCGGTGGCACGTGATAGTACTATTGGTTTAATATACCCAATTAACAGAGTCGGTGGAGAGTACCAGAACATTACACAATTGTACATGACCGTATAACTATGCATACATACTATTTGATGTTAGACATAGTACTTGGGGCATGTGGCAGATGTGGCCACGGGGGGTGCGTGGGCAGTGAGGGGCCACATGGTAAAAGCATGTCAAGGGTTCACTTTTGACTTAGTATAATTACATCGTATACATACATAACATGAATACTATGATTACGTATACTAGTTTCATTTAAACTTGTGAAACTCACCAACTATTCGTAGTTGACCCATTTTAACATTTAATTATCATGTATACCAAAATTGGAGTAATGTGTTTATGTGATGCATGTGCTATAAGTAGATAAGACAACTATAGATAGAAGCAAATATATTAATAAAGAATCAAGGAGCTGCAAACTGGTTAATGTTGTGTAACGCCTAGTTTGTAAATAAAGTTATTATGATGTGATACAATGTAAATTAGTTTGTTAATGTTTCTTTATAAACAATGTGGTTAATACCAGAGGTGTCTGTTACATTCCCGTATTACGCTTCCACTATCCTAGTCGGGGTGTGACAGAATCTGTATAAGCCGTAAGATTGAAACTATTATCCTTGGGATACCATAACCCGATGTCAGGATTACCTCTAAAATAGTGGAAAATACGCATAACAGCCGCTAGATGAGTCACTCGGGGACTCGATTGATATCTGTCACATAAACAAACAGCAAACGTGATATAATTAGTCCATAAGTTCTCATGTATGTTTTGTATTAAAGTTGGAAGGCTTAAATCTAGTTTTCCCTATTTTATGTGAACTTGAATCCTTAACTGTGTGTGTTTTTAGCGATTTTAGGGTGTAAAGGGACCTTGTTTTCCCATATCAGACGGCATGTTTTTGATTTCGAATTTTTATCACGTGTCTTAGGTTTACATAAAACTAGCATACATATTTTTTGTAGGTGTTTAAGAGGTACAAACCTATTTATTAGTACACTAAGGCCGTACAACGAAATTTCTAAATAGTCTATGTGAAAACCTATAGTTGATTGACTTAAACTTATTTTAAACTGAATTGTAAGTACAACCTTTAAACCATAGTCACAGGCTCGTCTTTTTTAAAAAGAATCATGGTATTTGGATTTTCATGAGTAAGTTATGGTTCATTTTGTAGGACACAAAATCTGCTAAAAAGTTCACATTAGATATATAGTTTTTTAAATGCATTTTAAAGTATCAAATCTGGCCCAAATTGCATGAAACTGGTTGGGTTGGAAACTAGACTTGGAGTAGTATAATTTAGACTCAAGAATCAAACTTTTTTGTTAATTATTGACCATTCTATGACCTTGTGAAACCGGGGTACATAAGCTGGCAGCTCCTTGTTTAGTTTTATATGTGCCTTTTAACCACTTTTATATATTTCCTACGTGTGCAATGGTATTATCCTTTGGTTAATTATTTATAAGCATGTTTAACCTTATAGTTTACATATTCTGGATCCCAATATCCAGATCTTATTTCATCTAAGGCTTAATATATGAGATGTGTTTAGATTTTCAAGTGATTTGTTAGAGAAAACCTTTGTGTAACATCTTTGGGTGATTCATTATACAAGCTTTCAAAACTTGTATATTTACAAGAAAATGAAATATTATGTTGTAGAGACTCACCTAGGCAAAGGATATATGAAGTAATAAAAAATAATAAGAAGAATAGACTAGATCTTGAGTCTTCTACTCTCCTAGCTTGACCCTCCCTTGCTCAACCCGACATGGAGGAGTTAAACTTACATAGAAAGGCATACAGGTTGAGGCCGGTTTGATTGTGCAAACGGTATCCAATGCCTATGAATTTTGGATACATCAAATCAAGCACTAAACATCAAGTCGAGCACCAACTTCAGATCTACGCGGTTTTCCATGGAGCTGATTTAGGGGTCGAAATCTTGTCCAAATCAAGTAAATCCAATGTATATTTTAAAGGTGAAGTATTATCGTCATTTTCAAGTGGAAATTTGTGATTTGGAAGTAGAGGGAATGAAAAGAGTTTTTGTGACTAGTGTTGGTGAAATGAGATGATAAGATGTAAGATGTGTTGATATGTAAGGAACCAATGTGTTCAGGTTGTTGGTTGAAAGACAATAGAAAGAGGGAGGGGGGGGGGGGGGGGTATTCACGACCAAAGAGGGAGAAATGGGGTGGTTTGGGTTTAGTTTGGTTATGGTTATATGTTGTTGATGCTTAGGTTAAGTGTTTGATAGTTATAAGTGTTTTTGTGTTACAACATGTGTAGGATGGAATGAACACCATATATAGGGTGAATTAATCACTAGATGTAGCAATATGTAACTAGTGGACTAATATCTATAACATATAAAACATTTTAGATGGACAAGATGGTAATTTTGTAGTTTAGAGACGCCGCTAAAATTTATTCTGGAGGCGCCGCTAAATTAACTCACTTCTCTCCAGCGACCCTTGACTGTCTAATGAAACTATCCCAAACATACAATCTCCGGCGACATTAATCCTAACCCCCGACTCTTCAATGAAACACATGAATTTTAAATAGGGTTATAATTAATATAGAAACCATCAATTTTCCATTAATTGATATTAACAATCGTAAATGGCCATTAAAACCTTTCTCCGTTATCCATATGTATCCCGAATCCTCCACTGTTTCATCCACTCTTACTCTTCGACACTCAAACATGGTTTTAGGTGAGGTTTTATTTCCTAATTTCGTACTCTAGGGTTTCAATTGCAGTTATCTTTGCAAAATCCCTCACCGTGTTTATTGATAATGGATTTTGTTTTTTCTTTAATTCATCAAAATGCAGCAAACATGGAGGATTATGGATTCGACTAGTCTGACATTGAAAATCAATATCATAATTCTAAAGGTGCAAATCATCTATTTAGGTACTTTAATTATGTGTGTACAAAACTGCTTGTTAATTGTATGCTTTCTACTTATAAGCTTATTGTTAGTTGTATACCTTCCGGTTATGGACACAAAATATTCTAATGATAATTTTTAGGGGAGAAGATGATCCCGGTATTAAAATGATAAGACCATTCCCGGTCCGTCCCACATCATCATCTCTATAATTACACTACAAAAATTACAGTTCTCTTTCATGTTCAATTAAATAACATTTTTTATACTTTAATCATTATAGTTTTCTCTCTTCTCTACACACAACCAATTCAACAAATATTAAAAAATAGTATGGACAAACAAAGTTTTCCAAATTTACAAAAATCACTACATTTTCTATCTCCGCATTATAATTTATACTAACAACCACACAAAACTCCACCCTATAATTTATAAACTCTTCTCACATCAATTTATGGGATGGGTTGGGAATGCTCTAATGCTACAATGTCTTTACATGGACTGCAATTTTGATGTTAGAATTATGAGTATTGTTTTTTATTTTAACTTTGAAGTTCATATGGATTTTATCCGCATGGTATGGTTACTTTTTTTTAATGAATTTGCGCCGGTCCATGACATTAAATTTGGTTTCTACAGATTATTGAGAGCATGGATAAAGTAAAGATGAAGTTGTTGAGAGTTCTTGTGATGTTGTTCATGTATCGGTTTTTGTATGCATTATTCAACCAATGTTGATCAGTTCTTCACATTGGTAATGGAAAACATGAATATTATGATAAACCTATTACTAAAACATACATGTCACAGTAGAGAGAAGTCACGGCTGATGAGAATGATCCAGACGACATGATAGTCCATTTTGTCGAGTTCCCCTTTAGGATGTATATTAGTGACGGGGATCAGGGTTCTTGATAAACCAAATAATATATATAGAGAGAGAGAGTTATGTGAGGTTTAGGGATTATGTTATGTGATGTTAATTAGCCTCTCCGTATATTTATATACACCCAAGGGGAAACCCTTTATTAGCAAGTAAGGGTAATTTGGTCCATCAACAATTACATTGCTAATATAATAATAAGGTATAATTTAACATCTTGATCTAATTATTATATAAATGATAATGATGGCCACATATAAATATACATATCCATATATTTATTCTTACATTCTCCCACTTGGCCGGGTAATCATTTATTATGAACATTAGAATTAGGCTGCAGATTTTAACACTCATTTTAGCTTTAAATTTAAACTGGAGTACAGAAATACAGTAATTGAATAGAACATCAGCTCAAGACCCCCCATTAATCATACTACAGTCCTTATTTAAAACCTAAGTAGTTATGATCGAAATTTTATAAGTAAGCCCTTCAAATATTTGATTTGTACACTAATTTGTCTATATGTCATTACGCATGCAGAACATATTAAGAGACATACAAAATCAAAATTTGACGAGGAAAGTTAATAATTAGGCATTCATATAACGATATACAGTTACATGGTCATTAATAATCTCGTCTTTATTATAAGCGCTTTCATAAGACTTACGGGTGACAGACCTTTAGTTATATGATCCTTAAGCATATCATGAATGTATTCGATATGGAAATATAGTTTCCTCAATTCGTTCATAAACAAATAATGTATTTCATATCGAAATTTAATGCAACACCTCTCGAATTGTTACTGTTTGAGAAAACATGGTAACTGGTTTTATCACAATAAGTCTTCAATATATAATTTATATGGAGTTTAATAAAACTTATGAGTCCAACGATAAATTTTCAACATTTATTGCTAATTGAGTTGTGATTAATCAACACATTATGTCATTATAACTTAGATTGTTGTTATCCGTTCATTATGACTCCTCCATGAGATAAATTTATCTGCTGACATAAGAATATATCTCAAAAATTACATTGTGTTATCTTTGAATGAACAAAGTCTAGAGTAATCAATCGGTTTGAGTTCTCACTTCTTCATTTTAAATTATCGTCTCTCGTTTCAATTTAAAGATATTTTAATACCCTTTTTGATCTTCACATTAATCTAGACATATCCAGTGTGTTGCAATTTTGAGTAATATCTGAACGAGTATAGACTTGAACCTATATAAGGCTTCTACTTAATGAAGCATAATGAAATAATCCCAGTGATCCTATTATCCTCTAAAAGAGAGCGATATTGTTTGTTACAAGTATAAGGACCCTTACAAGTTAATACTTATAGAACAAAACTAATGTCCATTCGGGTGTATATCGGTATGTTATAATATCTATCACGTAAGGGATATCTCTTGAGATCTATCATATCAAAGTATGTATAAACAATACTTAGACTTATGCAACATATGCTTGTCAAAAGAATGTCATCTATATAAGGACAAGTTTGTTTTTAGTTGCTCTCACTTTTCTTGAGGTATATACATCCACTTAGTTCTTTATGAAAATTATTGTATAAAGACTTCATCACATTTTGATGTTTGCATTAACCCATACATGATTTATATTGACTTACAGACTAAGTGTTCTTTGACCTTCAGTTTAAAACTTTTAGGTTGTTTTATGAACATATAAATATTCAAATCACTTGTTAGGGAAAGTTGTTTTAAATGTTCATGTAATGTGACTTTTAAATATTATAATCTATTTGAACAATGATGATCCTCAAAGAAATCCTTGTAATATAGGTAAGAAGGCTCTTTGATGGTTTATTCCCTCTTGAATTTAACCTTTTATAATCAATCGTGCTTCTTAGTGTCTTAACATTTGTATTAGGATTTAGTTGAGTTATGAACACTCTTATGTTATTCAACTAAAACCCAAACACTATTTTGACTTATAGAATTTAATTTAGATTGCTAATAATAGCTTTATTCCATTAAGATGATTGATTGATATTAATGGTTTAATTAGAAGAGGTAGGATCAATAAACATTCCATTTATCAATTTCAAGTTTAGTTAAGAAGGTTAATCATCGAAGTTAGTAGGTCTTTAAAACCTAGATGATCTCCTGAGTTGATTATTGGGTTTATTAGAAGTTTCAGTTTTATGGATTAGCTCTTGGTTAGGTTGCTACCATTTTCAGGATTCTACGTGTAAGAGTTGGTGCAGTATAATGTACAAGAGGTGTATTTGGAGTTAAAGATTGAGTCAAATTAATGATACTCTTCCCCCCGCCTCTTGTACTTCTAACAAGTCATTATAAGGACTTTTACTGCTCCCACTAACCTTAGAAACCATTAGAAAATTAGCATGCTTAGTGTCAATATCTAAAGACCAATAGATTCTGATAGAGAAACAAGTTAATAACTTTAGCCGTTGTAGTTTCTCTTGTTTTGAGGAGTACTTAAGTTTTGGTAAGAAATCTGATTCCACATTTAATTAACAATGAAACTTTTGTAAGAATAGCATTAGATTCTAAGGAGATAAGTTTTGATGGAACAGTGTCGTGATGGAGCAGTGTCGTGTACAAGATATGTTAATTGATATGATATTAAGTTTTCACTCCCCACCTCTTGAAAATCTTTCAAATTATGATTAAGACACTTGAGGCTCCCACTAATCTTCAAATCTCTTGGAAAGCTATATGTGAAGTTTCAATGATGTACATGATGTGGGAATTTGTCATACATACGTTAGACTTGATTTGATTTCCTTAACATCCAGATGGCATAAATTAGAAGAAATCATATTAAGTATATATTTGAATGAATATATTTCTTTAATACCATGGACCATAGAAGAGAAATTAGATACAAGTAGATAGTCTACAAATGATAATTGAATTTTGTCTGAATATTTCTAGTGGACCCATACTTATTCCTCAAGCTAAGTAATGTTTAGGGCATCACATGATTTAAAATCACTGAGAATGAGACTAGATGAAAATTATCCTCATCTACCATATCATGATTTCTCATGATTTATTTATTTATTTAATAGATAAAAATTTTAGGTCTCATTTGTCTTTTGTTAAATTCTCATTTATAAGATAACAAAAGTAGTGAAGGTGTATAGTATAATCTAGTTCTATCTTATAAATGTTTCTATCCAATTATGAATAACAAATAATATGAGAGTTTATGGTAAGAGTGACTTCATGTTGGCTATGCAAACCTCACAATTGTCATAATGTAGCTTAAGTATTGATACTGAATTCTGAATAATCTCCAGATTTTATAAGGTATCATAAAGCGTACCTAAAAGACAGTTAATTATGGTTCTAATGCCTTAACATTTAAATTTGTCACTAACCCTCATGTTAGTTATTTGTTGAATTTTGGTAAGAAACGTATAGAACTAGACTCAACCTATCATGTGTTAGTTGAAATATTAGAATTAGCATACTTAAATGTCATGAGTATGTGACTACCTATTTTATCCAGCTGTTCTTTTAAATTATGAATAGTCTCGTTGCTTATGCATAGTATAATGGCTTATATTTGTAGTGAGGCTTCTCTTTAAAGAACTTAAAGCTGAAAGTAATATTTGTATTTTGTCCATGAACCTTAGTAGTATCCTCTTTTAGGTTTTATTAAATGGTAGTGAGTTGAATAACCTCTTATTTTCTAGTACAAAACATTTCTTTTCTTGTACATTTGTTGTGGATCAACACACTCATTTTCCTTTGATACTTTGAGTGTTATAGTTGATTCTTAAGACATCAATTGTACTATTGAAAATTTAGTATATAATGTGCCGGAAAATTGTACTTATTTTCATGTGTCAGCCCTTAATTTTATAGGTCATGATAATGTATATTATGATGTATTCAGTAATACAATTTAACCTTATAGTTAGAATTTAGAAGGAATATATGCATCTTAAGAGTTATTTTGATTATTTTCTAGATATTAGATTAGTTTTAGGGAAAACTAAATCTAGAATAACTCTATTTGATAGCATGAGTTTATTGATTATCATAAGAAACATTCTGTTTGACTCATCTCATTTGTCATGCTCTAGATTTCTTCTTTATTGCTATTATTAGAAGGAGCAACGGGATGGTCATCTCTTGAGGGATAATAAAAAATGAGAAGAGCTAAAAGTTAATGAAACTCTTTATGAAACAATACATATTAGGTTTGATATTTGAGTGGATGATTTGGATGAGATGGTAATTTCTAGGGAGAAAATAATAATGAGTAATCTAATGTGATATTAAAGTAAGAAAAATTAAATTTTATTATCATTAGATTAATAAATGATCATTAATGTGAGAACTATTATATTTTATTGAAGATGTGATACGCTTATTATTAACATCAAACTAATAGACTATATTAATTAAAAGTTATACTTAAATAAAAAATAAATCACCTTTGGGCAGAAGTGTACATCAAAAGTTCATTCTAGTTAAGCGTTATATGTTTTGTGTATATATATATATATATATATATATATATATATTAAGTGTTTACAAAACATTAATTAGTTAACTACAAAACAATTGTTAGCGCATATCGAACTTGAGTTTTCTGGTTTGATGTGTTTTCGGGATTTAGTGTTTTAGGAAAATTAGTATTTTCTGGTAAATATTTTAACCGTAAACGCATACACCCATAAGTTCATAAACAGTTACGTGATAAGTTTTGATCTGAATTCTTAAAGATTGTTAATTTATTCAAGATTTATTTATTTTTGAAAATAATTCTTACAAAAAATTACATGACAAACGTATCTTAATTTGATATATATCTATAAATAACTCCATAAATAATACCGTAAATTTAACTTATGGCTTGTGAGTTAACAAATATTTGTTTCTGGGGTCTACGTGGTTCCCAATTAGAGAAAAAACCATATGTGATAATGACATTAACTGTATTCAATTGTTTACAATCTTGTAGAGGCTATATCGATTTCAGTTTTCAATATATAAAACTTAATTAATAATAAAATCGAAAATTAACTTAGGATTTATCATGTTTTAGTCCATGTCTCCTTAATTAGATCTTGATTTTATGGAAAACATGAAGAACTGATTAATCAACATCGCTCTGATACCACATGTTGATCAGTTCTTCACATTGGTAATGGAAAACATGAATATTATGATAAACCTATGACTAAAACATATATGTCACAGTAGATAGAAGTCACGGCTGATGAGAATGATCCAGAAGACATGACAGTCATCTTTGTCGAGTTCCCCTTTAGGATGTATATTAGTGATGGGGATTAGGTTTCTTGATAAACCAAATAATATATAGAGAGAGTTATGTGAGGTTTAGGGTTTATGTTATGTGATGTTAATTAGCATCTCTGTATATTTATATACACCCTAGGGGAAACCTTTGATTAGAAAGAAAGGGTAATTTGGTTTATCAACAATTACCTAGCTAATATAATAATAAGGTATAATCTAACATTTTGATCTACTTATTATATAAAATATAATGATGGTCACATATAAGTATACATATTCATATATTTATTCTTACAACCAAAACATTCATTTACTCAGGTATGATTTTTTAAACCAAGTTATTGTGATAGTGTAACAACTTGTTGGTTAATAAGTATATGTTAGTGGCAGAGATTCTGCTACCAACTTGGTAAATTTTTGGAAATAGGGTGATTTGAGTTAAGATTATTTTGATGAGTCAACATGATAAAAATGTAAAAAAAAGTTGCATAGATTAATATATATCATCTAACAAATAATGTTTGATTGTTTTGACTCAAATTTACCGGCTTAGGACTATTCTGGATGTACAGTTTAATTTCAGTGGTCATATTTCATTTTAGTTGGAAAATGCAGTCAGATATTTGGGGCAGTATAAGTGATCAAGGAGCAGTAACTCATATCACGGGAGGAAACTTTGCGCAGAGTTCTATTACTATTAATGGGTGGCTCCGTGATTTCTTGTGGGCACTGGCATCCTAGGTACTTTAAATGCGGTTAGGGTTGTGGTGACTAGGAAATGTTTATTGTTTTTAAAAATTTTTAATAAATAAATAGTTGCTTAACATAGAAGTATATTACATAACTAAACTCACTCGTTTGAGATTAAAATAACCAAAACGACCCATTCATAAGTTATTGGGTCGAAATTAATCCCTGTTATGTTGCTTTAACTAATTTTTAGTTAACGAGTTAGCAAACAGTGAAACGAATTCTATTAACAATTTTCACCAAATCAAATGAGGCATGCCCTTAATTTTCAATACCTACCTGTCAATTGTTGTAGTATGAAAATTAACTGCTAGCCACAAATTTAAGCAACTTGAAACCCGAATGAACAACACTTGAAAACCTAACAATTCGACCCATTGTGGTTTTTAACTGTAATTGACTACCGAACTTGAAAAGAAACAACTCGACCCCAACTTGTTTTACCCGAAACCTAGAGAAACACCTGACTCATCTGAACTAGTTAAACATAAAAATCTACCAAAATGGATAATGAAATTGATTTCATCATTTAATAATCCTTATCTTTAGAGCCGAAATTATGTTGTTGGATTGGTTGCAGGTATGTTTCATGATACACGAATTAGTTTCATAACTTGATTAAATATTTACTTGAAATGGGAGACGAGGAAAATATTTAACAATTTAAATGAACACAAATGAATGAACATAAATTATTTCAAAAGAATATTTTTTCATGAACATAAATAAAATGAAACATGTGTTCATGTTCGTTCGTTTATTAAATAAACGAATATAAACGAACTTTGGTGTCGGCCGAAGTGTGGGTCGAAAGAGAATGAGACCTGCCTTGGTTTTCTTGGTGTTAGCCTTGGTTTTCTTGGTGTTAAGTGCCACGTTAGAGCTTACAGGTTTAGAGTAAGTATTTTATTATATTATGTATTTATTCTTTTAGAAATAGCGCGTGAAATGAGCCAGGATCAAGCCTAAACAACTATTAAAGGGCTGAGCTGGACCTTTAAGCTCGAGCTCTTGTAAGTTAAAAAAGCCGAGACTTGGAAATGTTCGGCGAGCTGAGCCTACACCAAAGTAGAAGTTAACGAATACCGTCCATTGCATTAACTTTGTTGTGAAATTGGTAAGTTAACGAATTAGTTTTGCATTGAAAATTTCACTTAAACATGAGATGGTTTTTGTGACTAATCCTACAATGTTTTTTTGTTTTTTATTATTATTGCCATTCATCCAATTGAAAGTAAAACATCTTCTGAACATGCGAACCCGACTATTCTTACACCTCAATCAGCTTGTAAGATGAACTTATTATTATTAATCATGTTATTTGTTTCACTATCAACAAAACAAGTCTTATCTCTAAAATTATGTCACTTGCATAAGGAGGCTATTGATGTTGCTACACGCACATGACAGTAACCCAGGTTTGTCAGAACTCACAATTATATCGGTTCATATTACGGTATCCATTAACATGATGATTAATTTGAGGTGTTTTTCTCAGCCATTGTTTAGCATGATATCTCAAATCTTGATTGTAGTCAATTTAAAAAGGTCAATTGATGTGGGCCCAAGTATAGAAGACCGGGCCATTATGTCTCTAGAGGCCCAAGATCGCGCTTCAAAAGGGACTACACGAAAATGCGCTTAACTTGGGCTACGGGCCTTCGTTTCAGGCATTCTACCAGTCAAAACGACTGTTGGAACGTGGGCCACGTTGTGGTAACCAACCTTAGGCAGGTTATCACGTTATTTTTCCAAAATAAGGCCTCTAGATACACTTTTGGGCCACTTTTGTGTTTTTTGTCTACTTTTTGTGTTTTGTTTTGGGCTGGTGTTGGGCATTTGGTTGTTTGTTTCGTCCCAAACCTATTTTGGCTTCTCTATTAATACGCTATGATTGTAACCTAACTGATCATTGATCAGAATTAATAAAAAAAACTTTTGGCTTTTCAAATTCTTGACTTTTGGGTCGAATTTGGGGGGTTTGGGAAGGATCTTCACGGGTATTCCAAAAACAACGTGATTAGTAGTAGTAGCAGGGTGAAGTGTTTCAAATGTGGTGAGACAGGTCATCGGCAAGTTGACTGTAAACAAGCGGGTAAGAGACATTTGCTTGTTGAGTCTGAGGATGAACAGTATGAAGTGTATGAGAAGGCCCCAGAGTATGATGACGAACCCGAATACGAGGAAGAGGTTGTGACCGGTGATGCGGGAGTGAACTTGGTGGTTAGGCGTTCTTTCGATACCCCAAAGGCGGATGGTGATGATTGGCTAAAGCATAAAATATTTCACTCCACGTGTATTATCTTGGGGAAGGTTTGCACATTTGTTATTGATTCAGGAAGTTGTGATAACTTGATCTCAGAAGAGGCAGTTCGTAAGCTTGCTTTAAAAACAAAGAGTCGTTCCAAACCGTATAAGCTGCAATGGCTTAAGAAGGGAGGCGAGGTAACGGTATCCAAGCGAGCTCTTGTTTCTTTTTCTGTTGGTACAACATATAAAGATGATATTTGGTGTGATGTGGTTGCTATGGATGCGTGTCATTTGTTATTGGGTAGGCCTTGGGAATTTGACCGTAGCGTTGAACATAACGCGCGTTCAAGTACTTACAGTTTTATGTTTGGTGGTGTGAAGCTAACTCTTGTTCCTAGCAAGCCAAAAGAGTTGGCCACGAAGTCTTCCGATAATTATCTGACTATTAGTCAGTTTGAAGAGGAGTTAAAATATGTAGAAACGGTTTCATATTGATAGGGATGGAAGTGTCTGAGGAGTCTGAAATTCCTGAAGCTATGGCTCCATTATTTTATGAATTTGTTGATGTCTTTCCTGATGAATTACTGGATGGTTTGCCCACGTTGCGTGACATCCAACACCAAATTGATTTGGAGCCAGGTGCCTAACTGCCTAATAAGCCACACTACAGAATGAGTCCTAATGAGCATGAGGAGTTGTGCAGGCAGGTTGAAGACTTGATTTCTAAAGGGTTTGTTCGGGAAAGCATGAGTCTCTGTGTTGTCCCTGCCCTGTTAACCCCCCCAAGAAGGATGAAACAAGATTACTGTCAGGTATAGATTTCCAATTCCTCGACTTGATGATTTGCTTGACCAGATAAGTGGTGCCACTATTTTCACGAAACTAGATTGAAAGAGCGGGTACCATCAGATTCGCCTTAGACCAAGTGATGAGTTGGAAAACCGCCTTCAAGACTCGTGAAGGGTTGTATGAGTGGTTGGTGATGCCTTTTGGTTAATCTAATGCCCCCAGGACTTTTATGCTAGTCATGAACCAATTGTTTAGGCCCTTTATCGGTAAATTTGTGGTGGTATATTTTGATGATGTTCTCATTTATAGTGCTAATATTGGTGAGCATGTTAGCCATATACGACAGGTTTTGACATTACTCCGCAAAGACAGTTTGCATGCAGCCAAGAAGAAGTGTGTCTTCATGGCCCCAGAAGTTCTCTTTTAGGGATATGTTGTTTCGGGGGAAGGAATACATGTAGACGAGTCTAAAGTTGTAGCCATTAAGTAGTGGCCAACCCCAAACTCAATAAATGAAGTACGGGGTTTCCATGGTCTTTCTTCATTCTATAGGCGATTCATACGAAATTTTAGTTCCATCATGCCACCAGTGACACACTATATGAAAGGGAAAACCTTTATGTGGAGTGAAGATGTTGAGTCAGCATTTCAGTTAATCAAAGAAAAACTTACAACGGCTTCGATTCTAGTATTACCAGAATTTTCTCAAGCTTTTGAGCTACATACAGATGCCTCGCAGGGTGGAATTGGGGCAGTTCTAAGCCAAGGGGGCGGCCCGCTTCCTATTTCAGTGAAAAGTTGACAGGTGCTAAGCTTAGTTATAGCACTTATGATATAGAGTTTTATGCAGTGGTCCAGACTGTGAAACATTAGCACCACTACTTGTTCCATAAGGAGTTTGTTCTTTTCACGGATCATGATTCCTTGAGGCATATTCGTAGTCAGGACAAGGTGTCTCATAAGCACGCAAGATGGATGGCTTTCTTGGAAAAATTTACTTTTGTGGTGAAACACAAGTCTGGGGTTTCGAATCGGGTGGCAGATGCTTTAAGTAGGAGGAGTAATTTGCTTGTCTGTATGAGGGTTGGTGTGCCGGGTGTAGACACCTTCATTGAACAGCTAATGGTGGACCCTTATTTTTCTGTTGTTTTGCAGGATGTGCCATCTGGGAAAAGGTCAGATTTTCTAGTGCATGACGGTTTCGTTTTCAAGGGAAATCAATTATGTATTCCAGATTCAAGTCTTCGCCTTCAAATCATTCAAGAGTTACATGGTTAAGGGCATGTTGGAAGGGACCATACTTTACAGTTGGTGAAAGTTTCCTACTTTTGGCCCACTATGCTCAAGGAAATAGACCGGTTTATGAAGCGTTGTAGGGTCTGTCAAGTGTTAAAGGGAACCGCTACTAGTGATGGGCTCTATATGCCTTTACCCGTTCATTCACAGCCTTGGATTGATATTAGCATGGATTTCGTGTTGGGATTTCCGCGTACTTAGTGTGGTCATGATTCGATATTTGTTGTTGATCGGTTTTCTAAAATGGCTCACTTTGTTCCTTGCAGGAAGACGACAGATGCAGTTAATGTAGCTCAATTGTTCTTTCGAGATATCTACCGGTTGCATGGGTTATCCACTTTTATTGTGTTTGACCGGGACACTCGTTTTAAGTCCTTTTTGGCATAAACTGTGGAAGATGGTGAATACTCAGCTCAATTTCAGTGGTGCCTACCACCCTCAGACAGATGGGCAGACTGAAGTGGTTAATCATTCACTTGGAAATTTACTGCGGTGCCTTGTGGGTGAACATGTCAAGGCCTGGGATCAAAAGCTATGTCAAGTTGAGTTTGCTCATAATCATGCTGTCAATCGAAGTACCAGGTTTAGTCCTCAAGTGGTTTATTCTGCTCAGCCACGGGACCCCTTGACCTAATGTCACTTCCCGATCCTAGTTCTGTTCCCAAGAAGGTGAAAGATTTTGTTGAAGGGCTACATGAGATTCATAAAGATGTGCATGACAACCTGGTTCGAGCCAATTCAATGTACAAACAGGCTTCTAATTCGAAGCTACGACATGTTGAATTTGAAGAAGGTGATTTTGTCTGGGCTGTTTTGACAAAATATCGTTTTTTTGTTGGGGAATACAACAAGTTATCAGCTAAGAAGATTGGACCCATGGAATTTGTGGAGAAGATAAACTCAAATGCTTATCGTCTAAAGCTGCTGAGTCACATTCGTTGTTCTAAAGTATTTAATGTGAAACATTTACTACCTTAATACGGGGACACTTCTGATGATGAGGGTGCTACTGATTCGAGGTCAAACTTTTTCTATCCAGGGGGAATGATGTGGGCGCAAGTATAGAAGACCGGGCCATTATGTGTATGGAGGCCTAAGATCGCGCTTCAAAAGGGGCTACACGAAAGTGGGCTTAACTTGGGCTACGGGCCTCCGTTTTAGGCGTTCTACCAGTTAAAATGACCGTTGGAACGTGGGCCATGTTGTGGTAACCAACCTTAGGCGGGTTATCTCGTTTATTTTTCCAAAATAAGGCCTCTAGATACACTTTTGGGCCACTTTTGTGTTTTTCGTCTACTTTTTGTGTTTTGTTTTGGGCTAGTGTTGGGCCTTTGGTTGTTTGTTTCGGCCCAAACCTATTTTGGCTTCTCTATTAATATGATATGATTGTAACTTAACTGATCATTGATCAGAATTAATAAAAAAAACTTTTGGCTTTTCAAGTTCTTGACTTTTGGGTCGAATTTAGGGGTTTGGGAAGGATCTTCACGGGTATTCCAAGAACCAGCGTGATTAGCCTTCAGATTCTCATCGTACGCTGCATCAATGCTCAGAAAGTCAACTTCTAAAGAGTTAAATATGTTTAATATGATTAGGCTGTCATTTGTATATTTTAATTTCTGAACTATTATGGTTCATTAACTTGCATACTAGATTACCAATGAGAATCCTACGACCCCTTGTGAAGCACGGGTTTTTCCCCCTCATAGCTCCACAACATTACCTAGACCTTCGTCCCCTATAGTTCCACAACATCAACACGCCCTCCCTCAATGAGTTATGAAAACGGGTTGAGTCTGGTCAAACCGGTTCGTGTTGGGTCAAATTGGGTAGGGTCTGATTTTTCATGGGCATGCACAGTTTTATAAACAATATGTTTATTTACTAAATTGATTTAGATGGATTGATCTGTTTCATGTATAGCTTTGATCTGTGATTAATTTTGGATTTGGCACATTCGGTATCTCTCCCACACACAAGTATGAATTAGAATGTACGTCAAATAAAACAGATTTCATTTTGACATCTCCGGAAGTCAAAACTATGCATTTTGTTTTGATAGGTATGAGCTTACAATATAGAAGAAATGTTGCAGGTCGAGGGAAAGCTAACTGAGCCAAGATTTAGTATCAAGTCAAAATGGCAACTTTTTAGGTGAATCATAGTAGGGTTGACTCGAAACATGAACACCATTGTTTTTTGATTCATTCAAAAAACTTATGTATTAACGTTAAAACGCTATGCATCAATTATGTCCGTTAACATATAAAGAACATACTTAATCCACAATTGTGTTTAATATATTATTTTTTCTTATGTTATATAGTTTTTTTTATTATTGGTATTGTAAACTATAACGAATACTAATTTTGCTATAGCAAATGCCGGTCCCATAAGGAAATTGCTAACAACTGAATCCCGTTGCGTACCTGCCGCAACACGCGGGCTCTTCTACTAGTATATGTTTAATGTGTCTTAGATACATAGCTTATAAACATATATTGTATAAGCTCGTTCATGTGCAGATCGTGTTTAGACGTAAGTCTGTGAATTCACGATCATGTGAGCCGTTTATCCTATGTTTTAACATTAATAAGTGGGTTTTTAGAGTATAGCATGTTGTTTGGAGTTCATATATCTCTTGAACTTTGTTTTGGATTCTCGTACTTGATCACCAACGTTCATATTTATCAGGTAGTTTGTGTACGAATTCCTTAACTTAGCTAACTTATGATCGCGTATGCATGGCCTTGCTAGACTTTATAAGCCACATTTAGTACAAGAAAACCAAATACGAAGTTATGACACGTGATTACGTTTAGGGTATGCACGGATATTGACTAGAAAATATCGGTTGTCATAAATAAGACCAAACGAAATTGAGCAATACATTTGTGAGCAATCCTAGAGCGAAATTAGGCTAGGCGAGGGGCACCTAGGAGCACCCCTTCCTACATATCCATACAAGACCCGAGTAGGCGGGTCAAGGTCCTACGAGATACCCACTACTCAGAGTATAACTACAACGATAGGTTTTCTATTATAATTCTGAAAGACAAACATATATATGAGAAAAAGAATAAAAGTAGACTGCACAATGTACACATGGTTATGAATAACCAAGTTAGTAATTGTATATATAAATAAATATTACTATAAAATAATTTACAACTAGAGTTATCTTATGTTCATTTTTATATATTTCAGTCAAAAGTTTATATTTTAAAAAATAACATGTTAATAAGATATATTTTAACGATAAATATATTCCGTATGTTTCAATGATCAATTGTGGAGTGACGGTTTTATAAAGGGCCATCAGTAAACTTATTAACCTAATTGATAATGAGCCCATTAAAACCAACCCTTGTGGTAAATAGGGTTTTACTATATAACCTTTTACTGACCGACCATCAAACTCTGCCTCCTCCTTTCACACAATCCTTGTAATCGGTAAGCATTTCACCGCATCCTAACTGCTGTAATTGTTTTCATTTTCATCGTTGTAGATCTGTGCTTGATCGGTGATTCTTGTCGTCGTTAATCAGTTTCATGCATGCAGTAATCATTTTTTTAGTTTATTGATCTGTTATTTATTATTGTTTACCTGGTCCTATGGGTTTTGGTGATCAAAATTTATGGTATTAAAATTGGTGGTTTTATGTTCTTTAGCTAATATGCGTATCTGTTTTTTGTTTACAGGAATTGTGATTGAAAGCTAGTCAAAATGGTAAAACCTTCTTTGAACATTGAATCTGTTTTTCATATTGAATGTTGTTCTTTTTATCTATTGTAATCTTATCAACAGGTGAACAAATCGCCCGAGGAGCTTCGCGAGATCATGGACCGCAAGCATAACATCCGTAACATGTCTGTTATCGCTCATGTCGATCATGGTACGTGTTTTATTTATTGTTTATTTATCATTTTGCTTACCATCATGGATGGGGTCTGAGCTTGAGTTCAACTCGTTTTTGACTTATTCTGGCTTGGCTCGTGAGTTGTTTAGTTTTTATACATAATACGTTTTTAATTATTTCATACATATTGTGGGGAAAAGAAACCCTAAAACGAGCCTAATCATGCATACTGGCTTGTTTGTTTTGATCTTCTTATCGATTCAATCTCGAGTAGCCCACATGCTCGTTTGCATCCATAATCATGCATTAGAAATCAGGCATGCTAGTTATTATATATGATCCCTAATTTTTGTTTCTGGTAACAGGGAAGTCAACATTGACCGACTCGCTTGTTGCTGCTGCCGGTATCATTGCAGCAGAAGTTGCTGGTGATGTACGGATGACCGACACGTGCTGACAAGGCAGAGCGCGGTATCACTATCAAGTCAACCGGGATCTCACTCTACTATGAAATGCATGACCAAGATCTCAAGAGTTTTAAAGGCGAACGGGACGGGAACGAGTACCTTATCAGTCTCATTGACTCGCCCGGGCACGTTGACTTTTCTTCTGAAGTCACTGCTGCTCTACGTATTACCGATGGTGCATTGGTGGTTGTTGATTGTATTGAAGGTGTTTGTGTGCAGACCGAGACCGTCCTCAGGCAAGCCCTCGGTGAAAGGATCCGGCCCGTGTTGACCGTCAACAAAATGGACCGGTGTTTCCTTGAACTTCAAGTGGATGGGGAAGAAGCATACCAAACATTTCAAAGGGTTATTGAAAATGCTAATGTTATTATGGCCACTTATGAAGACCCACTTCTCGGTGATGTCATGGTATACCCTGAGAAAGGTACAGTCGCGTTTTCTGCTGGTTTACACGGTTGGGCGTTTACTTTGACCAATTTCGCAAAAATGTACGCTTCGAAGTTCGGTGTTGACGAGTCAAAGATGATGGAAAGACTCTGGGGTGAAAACTACTTTGACCACAAAACCAGAAAATGGACCACAAAGAGCACGGGGTCTGCGTCGTGCCAACGTGGGTTCGTTCAGTTCTGTTACGTGCCGATCAAGCGGGTTATCAATACGTGTATGAATGACCGGAAAGACGAGCTGTGGCCTATGTTGGCCAAACTCGGAGTCAACATGAAGTCGGAAGAGAAAGAGTTGATGGGTAAGGCATTGATGAAACGGGTCATGCAAACCTGGCTCCCGGCTGCAACCGCGTTACTTGAAATGATGATATTTCATTTGCCGTCTCCTCACACGGCTCAAAGATACCGTGTCGAGAATTTATACGAAGGCCCGTTAGATGATGTTTATGCGAATGCGATTAGGAATTGTGACCCTAATGGCCCGCTTATGTTGTATGTGTCGAAAATGATTCCTGCTTCGGATAAAGAACGGTTTTTTGCTTTTGGTCGTGTGTTTGCGGGTAAGGTTTCAACGGGGTTGAAGGTTCGGATAATGGGCCCGAATTATGTTCCGGGTGAGAAGAAAGACTTGTATGTGAAAAGTGTTCAACGAACCGTTATTTGGATGGGAAAGAAACAAGAAACGGTTGAAGACGTCACGTGTGGAAACACGGTTGCTGTGGTCGGGTTAGATCAGTTTATCACCAAAAACGCAACCTTAACGAACGAGAAAGAAACCGATGCACATCCGATTCGAGCCATGAAGTTCTCTGTTTCGCCTGTGGTTCGTGTCGCAGTCCAGTGTAAGGTCGCGTCTGACCTCCCAAAGCTAGTCGAAGGTTTGAAACGGTTAGCGAAATCAGACCCGATGGTTGTTTGCACTATTGAAGAGTTGGGTGAACATATTATCGCGGGTGCGGGTGAGCTTCATCTTGAAATCTGTTTAAAAGATTTACAAGACGATTTCATGGGCGGTGCAGAGATTGTCGTTTCGGACCCGGTTGTATCGTTCCGTGAAACTGTTTTGGAAAAATCGTCACGAACTGTGATGAGCAAGTCACCAAACAAACATAACCGGCTGTACATGGAAGCTAGACCTTTGGAAGACGGGCTAGCCGAGGCTATAGATGATGGGCGAATCGGTCCAATAGATGACCCAAAAGTACGTGGGAAGATATTATCAGAAGAGTTTGGTTGGGATAAAGATCTAGCTAAGAAAATCTGGTGTTTTGGGCCAGAAACAACGGGCCCGAACATGGTGGTGGATATGTGTAAGGGTGTTCAGTATTTGAATGAGATAAAAGATTCAGTTGTTGCGGGTTTTCAATGGGCTTCAAAAGAAGGTGCATTAGCAGAAGAGAATATGAGGGGGATTTGTTTTGAAGTGTGTGATGTGGTCCTGCACGCTGATGCTATTCATCGCGGTGGTGGTCAAGTGATCCCAACCGCAAGGCGGGTGATCTACGCGTCCCAGCTCACTGCTAAACCTCGGTTACTCGAGCCAGTTTACTTGGTTGAGATTCAGGCGCCGGAACAAGCTTTAGGTGGGATCTACAGTGTATTGAACCAGAAGCGTGGGTACGTGTTTGAGGAAATGCAGCGTCCCGGGACGCATTTGTATAACATTAAAGCTTATTTGCCTGTGGTGGAGTCGTTTGGGTTTTCAGGTGCGTTGAGGGCTGCTACTTCGGGTCAAGCATTTCCTCAATGTGTGTTTGACCATTGGGATATGATGTCGGCTGACCCGTTGGAAGCGGGGTCGCAGGCGAGTGTGCTCGTGACCCAGATTCGGAAGAGGAAGGGTTTGAAGGAGCAGATGACACCACTTTCTGAGTTTGAGGACAAACTTTGAGTCACCAAAGTGTTATTGGTTTTCTTGGTTTTACTACTTTTGCTACTACTTGGTTATGCTTTTTGTTGGTTTTGAAATTTTTGTCTATTGGGTTCTAAATAATAAATTTTGTTAGAATAGGTTTATTAAAAATCGATGTCCTGTCTATGCCCTTTATAAAAGTTTTTGTGATGTTTTAAGTTTTTAACAAAGTAGCAGAGGCAGGATAGGAAGGTATACAAAAATAACAAATCCCAAGTAAAACATGGGCCTTGCCAGGGCATATGATAATATGATCAACAAAATAACAAATCCCAAAGAAAACATGGGCCTAGGGCATATGATAATATGATGGTATCTTCGGTTACGGTAACATCGGCGGCAAGCAATTTGGTACGAAGAATGGAATTCAGTGTCGTGAAACCGAATCAATTTAGTTCGCCAAACTTTGCCAAATGTACGTGTGTTTGATGGAAACAATGATTGTTTGGGTTTGTTGATTTGAGCATATCACCACCACCAATGAATATGTTCAGTCGGTACCAGTGAGGAGCCTTTTGTTGAGATTGGCTGTCGAGTTTTGAGTGTAGCGGTTATAGCAGTTTACGGTCTGAAGACACTAATATAACTTTTAAAGCTTGATGAATAGTTCCTGTATTTTTACTTGTGGCGGTGGGCAATTGACCAACCAGTAAATGTCATGTGTCATCCACTCACTTTTTTTTCTCTCTAATTAAACATATATACACTTGCTAAAACAAAATGTATATAAAATGTTCAGCGAGGACAAAAAAAAGAGTATAAATATAATTGTACACATTTTCTATCTCCACATGCAAGGCACATGTTAATACCCCCATCATTTTAGAACGTTTATAACTTTTTCGTATGATATTTTTTTTTAAAAAAAAATTCATCATAATAATAAGCGTTTTTTTTCTTTAATATGAGTATGATTTTTGTTATATAAAATATAAAACAAAAATCACGTCATTGTGTATTTTCGCTTATCATTGTGTCTTTTCGCACACTATTGTGTCATTTCGTTTATCATTGTGTCTTTTTTCGTCATTGTGTCTTTTCGCTTATCATTGTGTTTTTTTCGTCATTGTGTCTTTTTTCGTCATTGTGTATTTTCACACACCGTTGTGTTTTTTCGTTTATCATTGTGTTTATTTTCGTCATTGTGTCTTTTCGCACACCATTGTGTCTTTTCGCTTATAATTGTGTTTTTTTTCGTCATTGTGTCTTTTCACACACCATTGTGTCTTTTCGCTTATCATCATGTCTTTTTTTCGTCATTGTGTCTTTTCGCACACTATTGTGTCTTTTCGCTTATCATTGTGTCTTTTTTCGTCATTGTGTCTTTTCGCACACCATTGTGTCTTTTTTCGCACACCATTGTGTCTTTTCGTACACCATTGGGTCTTTTCGCTTATCATTGTGCCTTTTTTCGTCCTTGTTTTTTTTCGTCATTGTGTATTTCAACTCATCATTATGTTTTTTTAAATACTAATAACACCATTGTGTAAAATAATATGTAAAAATAATGATAAAATAACAACAAATTTTCTAATACATAAAACACAATGATTAATACATGTTACACAATAACTTGAAACATAAAACACAATGGTGAATACGTATAACACAATGACCTAAAACGTAAGACACAATGGTGAATACATATAACACAATGGTAAATATATATAACACAATGACTTAAAACGTAAAACACAATGGAAACAACATATTGCACAATGACACAATGAACAATAAAAAAACACAATTAAAAAACCCATTAATTTTTTTTAAAAATTTTATATAACAATATTATACTCATATTAAAGATAAAAAAACGCTTATTATTATGGTGAATTTTTTTTAAAATAATGTCGTATGAAAAAGTTATGGACATTTTAAAATGATGGAAGGAATTGACATGTGCCTTGCATGTAGAGAGGGAAAGTCAACAAAGGTGGTTTATTACCTTCCAACCCTTTCATCGATTTTTATTTATTAAATTAATTTCAGCAATTCAAATATAAGATCAATGGACTGTAATCCTTCTCAACCTTCTCATTTTTGTTGTCATTTGTATTTTAACTTTACCCTTATAAATAAATAGTTAACATCTTGTTCAAGGGTTTTGAATATAGTTAACATCTTGGTTCAGTTTTTAGAAGAATTTCATAACAATTAGAGGACACCTTTTGTTTAGGTGCTTGTTACTTGTTAGCATACTTGTGTACTTAAGATAGGATAACATTTTCGAAATATTTACATACAAAATATATTCAAGGTTTTATCTTGTTTACATACATTAGATGATAATCATGACTTATGTGGGGTACAAAGGTTAACTTTTTTTATATACTCGTCAAGGTTTAATGGGGTGGTTGAATTTTATGACGTTCTAGTGACTTGTATGTCTTACCATGTTTTTGTATGAACTATATTATGTGTAAAATGAGCTAAGTTGACACATGATTCATACTAGTAACAAATGTGGATGGTAGGGCTACATATGATTTTGACACATGATAAAAGAATATAAAGAAAGGAAACTACGGAATGCATTGATAGTAAATACACTATCAATGAACTTGGATCCATTATATGATGTAGTTATATCATGTGGTGAAAGAGTACCACCATGTGGCAAAAAGAGTATTGTTTAGCATATACACGTAACGGGTGGTTTCTTGTCGCCAGTATTAATGATATGCACATGAAGTACCTGCCAAGCCGATGTTCATGTGACAAACACTTCCTCTGTGGTGCTTCAATATTTGGTTGTACTAGGCTTTCAAAGGATTTTTCGTAAATGTTAAAGGAATGGTCACGATAAAGATTATATAAGATCTTGAAACGATAAATACCAAACCACACGCTAGTAATAAGGTGCTTGTTATGCAAATGTTGAAAATAATAAAAGATGTAAATATCCCCTTAAATTGACTAATAAAACATATATGTTATGCCCTCTTGACATGACATTATTTTTAATATTAATGTAAATTTAAAAATAGCTTATTTGTTAAGAAAAGTATTTATTTAATCCTATTTGAAAATATATATTTAAGACATTAATTTTTTTTTCTTTTGGATTTTAGTAGGTGTGAGGAGATATAATGAAGTCGCTATTAAAGAGAAAGAAGCACCTACCATTACAAAGTCCACATGGTTGTGTTGTAGCATGCCTAAATTGGGCATATGTGACAGTGCATCAACGTCAAATGAATAATAATAGCATACAAAATGATGCAAGTTGAGATTTGGATACAAAATTAATCACATGGACCCATTCTTGACAAAATCAATTCCAATTTCCAAACACGTACGTACTCTTATGGCCGTAACGTCACCATCCATCATTTTTCTAACGTCTTTCGATTATTATACGCATTCAAAACTTTTACTTTTTACTGATTTTTCCACCTCTAGCGGAGGTTGATACATCCCTTTTGAACCGTTTCACGATAACCTATAAGGCTGAGGGGTGTGGAGCGCGACAGGGGGCGCGTGAGCCCATCCGCTCACGCCCCGGGGCGCGAGCACCACACCACCGAGGCGCGAGAGGGGCGCGAGAGGGGCGCGAGGGCGGAAAAAGAGGCAGGCGCAAGAGGGGTAGCGGCTGGGAATACGCGTGAAGGAGTCTTGGGTTGCGTAAATAGAGCCGTTGGGCTCTTTGTTTATTAAAAAAAAAATTTTTTTTTTCTCTATAAAACCAATATCACATACCAATATCACATACCATCAACCCATTTTAACCATATCAAACACAACTTCAATCTCCAAACTCATATATAATATCCCAAACTCCTTTATAAAACCCAAAATTTTTTTCCTATATATAACCCATTTCATATAAAAATCCAAAAACAACCCATCGTCCCAATTTTTTTTTTAAAATAATGTCGTCGTACTCGTCTGATTCCGACTCCTCCGAAGAGGATGATTTGCTTCTTCATGTAGGGGGAGTTTTGACCGCAACCGTGGTCAATCTCTTGCAAAATCAAGCCCATCAACCCCGACTCCCGAGGGTTAGAGCACCACCTCGTGATCGTGATCGATCGGGTGCTAACGATACTTTGATGAGGCATTATTTTAGCCCTCAACCGGTATACGCGGAGTCGGATTTTCGAACTCGTTTTCGAATGAGCAGGCAATTGTTCACGCGTATAGCGAGTGATTTAGAGGCACGGTATCCCTTTTTTCAACAAAGGGAGGATGCTAGGGGTCTTCCCGGTTTTACCCCTCTTCAAAAATGCACGGCTGCTATCCGTCAATTAGCGTACGGCATCTCGTCGGACGCTTTGGATGAGTATTTACAGATGTCGAAAAGGGTTGCACGTGAATCCCTTCATTTTTTCTGCCAAGGTAAAAAACATTAATTTTACTTTTTATTAAATATTTATTACATTTTGTAATATATATTGTACGTAGGAGTCATATCGACTTACGCTCGGAGATATCTGCGTAAACCTACAACGTATGACATCCAACGCATATATGAGGTGCACGCAGAAAAACATGGTTTTCCTGGGATGCTAGGTAGCATCGATTGTACGCATGTTGGATGGGCTATGTGTCCAACGGCCTGGCGAGGTCAGTTCCACCGTGGTGATCATGAAGGGCCGACCCTCATACTTGAGGCGGCGGTGTCACAGGATCTTTGGTTTTGGCATGCTTTTTTTGGTGTTGCTGGGTCAAATAACGACCTTAATGTTATCGATCAGTCACATTTGATCAACGACCTTATCGACGGGGTTGAACCACCTCAATATTTTCTTGCAAATGGAGAACTCTTCAAGTACGGGTACTATCTGGTCGATGGTATTTACAACGAATGGGCTGTGTTAGTTCAAGCTTTTACAGATCCAATCGCCGACAAACGGAAGTATTTTACGAAGAAGCAAGAGTCTGCTAGAAAAGATATTGAAAGAGCTTTTGGAGCTATAAAAAAACAATATTATGTTCTGGCAAACCCAATACGTTATTGGACTCGGGAGAGGATAATGGACGTCGTCTACACGTGTCTTATCCTACACAACATGACGTTAGAAGACGAGGGCAAAGCTATATGCCAAAACTACCAAGGTGACATTCCGCCACAACCGTCCACAATCAGTGATCAACAAAAACTTCATAACATAGCAAATATCAAGAGCCGTGAGATACACGGGGATCTTCGACATGAGTTGGTTGAACATTTGTGGGCGAGGCGACCAGATGATCTTGTATTAGATTAGTTTTATTATTAAATATTATTGTTTGTTTAATTTTTAGTATGTTTTTTTTATTATGAATTTTCAAAAAAATGTGTGTTTTTTTAAATAATTTCTTGTTTTTTTAATATTACGTTTTTTTAATACATTTATAAAAAAATAAAAAAAAAACCGCTCGCGCCCCCTCTCGCGCCCCTCCACACCAGGGCCCGGGGCGCGAGCACCACAACCAACACCCATCTTATCAAGTTTCTCTCTCTGCCACACGTCACAATATTATTGGCTGGAGCCCCCACTCGCGCCCCCTCTCGCGCCCCCCACACCCCTCAGCCTAAGAGATTAAGAGCCATCGCAAAAGCCAAATTGTAAGAATCATGTAAAGCCTATAGTCTTTACTGCTTTAGACTATCCATTGTGGCACGCCACCCCAGCTGCAAGTGGTCTGGCGTGGGTCACGTCAGCCAAAACCGCTTTAGTTTAATGTAATGTTAGGATAATGTCCGTTGTAATATGCATGTGGTTAAAAAATTAAATAAAAAAAATTAAATTTAATAATATACATAACTAGCTTTAGAAACCCCTGTGTTACACGGAATAAATTAATGTATGAATTACAATGAATAATTTAATATAAAAAAAAAAGATAATTAAGTCTCTTTATATTATGTAAAAAAAATGTATTAAAAATATTGTCGTTTTATATCAATAAATATATTTGAGTGGATAAAACAATAAGGGGCATGTAGAACTATTGACTGCCCATCTCTACCTGTTGATGGAGGGATATAACACCCTGGTCTTCTGAAATATACAAAACAATATTTTTTTGTCGAAGATGTAATTTCTTCAATCCTTAAGTTGAGAATGAGTTGGTGTATAATAATTAAGCAATGTTACTGGTAGCAACATTTAAAACAATGAGGTCTTTCATTGTGAAAGATGTAACTAAAGTCTTTCACAAAAATATTATGCATTTCATACCTAGTCATAGATAAAAAAAACACCAGATTTTTCTTTTTGAACAACTTTCATGTTGTCCTTATATACTGTTGTTCAACTATCATAATGGTCTTATAATATATATAAAAAATGGAAAATTTGTCCATAATATTTAAAAATGAATATTTGTAAAAAAATTAAAAAAAAATATTATAGTTTTTTTCAGTATGAAGATGTCTCAAAAAATTAAATATTAATATACTCTTTAAACATAAATTCTTTTATATATACATTTCAATTTTAAAGAAAATATATTAATGATACGTAACTATTATATTAATATTAAGTATGTTTAAAATATAATTTATGGCATTAATAATTCAATCAATTAAGATTGGCCAATTAATACGGTATGTTGAATTAATAATTAACACTAAATTTAGAACAAAGATTTTTTTTCTTTTCCATCAATAGAAGAGAAGTAATTTTGACGGAAATTTGATAGTGAAAATTAACCTCAGAATGTCATGTGTTAGAATTATTTTCTTTTATTAGTTTAGGTAGATAACATATCTTATGGATTCATAAGATATAAATACTTTCCTAAAATACATAAATTAGTAAAAATAATTTGTATTTGTATTTTAAAAGAAATCAAAATTAAATGTTGTGAATATATACCAATTAAGAAAAAGAGAAAACTAACATTAATTCAACATAGTTGAGTTCGTAAGCCACAAATATTTTAAAAACAACGTAGTGAGTTCGATTACTTTCCACCAACAAAATATTTTTCATTCTACCATTCATGAAAGGAAAATTGTGAAAGTGGAAACTTTTACACTTGACTTCCTATATATGAAATGTCTAATTGAATGACATGTGTAATTATCTTGCTTTAATAGTATATGTAGATTACTTAGTTTCAAATATAGAAGAAAAAATAAATTAAATCAAAAAAATTAGCTTAAGCACTGTTCGCCTAAACAACAATAGACTCAGGTGGCTTCAGCGAGTGTCTAGTCAGCACTGTATGACATAATATAATTGGATAAATTCATCCTCTGAATTTAACAACACATAACCTTAACTGTTAAGGACCAAATACTTCCCTTTGTACTATCTGCACCGATCAATGGATGGAAGCGGTACTAGTCTCATAAATCAAAAGATCAAGATGAGATTTAGGAAACTAAACTTTTTCTTTCACTAATATATTATTGCACATGCATTAGAAGGTAAAACGTTTAAATAACATGTGAACTACGGACCACCTCTATCAAATTGAATTGTTTTTAAAGTGCAACAAATTGCAAGAAGTACCAACCATATGGTAGTTTATGACCCTAAGCAAAGAAAAGAAAGAAAAGGATTGAAAACTAAGTATGAGAATTGTCCTAGTCACTCAGTTTTCTTGCTCTAAATCAATACATGTAATAAGTGTACTTGATTAAACAAAGCAACTGCCTCACAAGGACCTTTACGTGTATACGTTCTAGGTATTCTTTTGTATTTTCTCTTATCTAAATTCACGTGTATACATTTAATTATTAGACTACACTATATGGATACCGATTCACCAATAATGAGCTGATATACTCCCCATAGTCTTATGAATCATTGTGTTATAATGAAACAATTCCACCTTTTGACGATAGCGTTCAACACGAAAGAACTACTTCGAATCCACTGGTCCAAGTAACGTTAATCCTTCAATGAGTGTCAAATGTATAAACTCGAAATCTTCTAACAAATAAGTACTGAAGTTATTAGCCACAACTTAACCACAATAATAAATCATGTGACCGTGTAAAACTAAAGGGCATTTATATCTAGACTGAGTCTTATTTGAACAAGCCCATTTCCCATTCAACGACAAAACCCCACTTACCGAATCAGACATTCAAACATCCATTCATAGACGTTTTTTTAGAAACAAGCAAAACACTCTTATATCTGTCAGAATCAGATTTGCACATCTAAATGGTCTTATTAAACATCAAACAAACAGTCCCTAAAGCTAAAGCAATGAAATGATTTAAAATAAAAAGAAGATGCGTGTTGTGGCACCATCGACATTAGTGACACATCGGAAGACATAGAAAGATGGGTAGACAGGTGGTCACATGTTATCGGGTCACCCTCATCCTCATCGGCATATAGTAATAGTGGGACTCCTAACTCCTTTTCCTCAGCATTCATGATTCATTTATCGTTTTACATAAAAGCAAGAAAGAAAGGTGGTAAGATATTAAAAGTACAAGGACCACTACATGATTCCAATTATGACTTCATTAATGTTTTGTCTGATTTTGGCCACTTCCTTGCTTTTTTGAGTTACTTTTACTTCTCTTTACCTTTTTCATGCAACCACCATGTGTGTATATAACAAGATTAGCAATAAGTTAAAGAGACAGACGAACAATACAATAATACAAGCTAGTGAATCAAAAGACAAGGTTAAAATTACATCAACCGTACCATTTCAAACATTGGACATTTGATCTTTTTTTCACCCAAAGAAGAGTTGTTGACAGCATAGATGGGGTAAAATAGTCAAGTCTTCTAGTAGAAAGTATATTATGTAAGTAAACAACAGTTTGAAGTGCCTCAGCCCAAAAGGAGGGGTAGCATGCATTAGAAGTGGACGGATGATGTCATTAATACGCCGAATGATGCGTTCGGTGCGCCCATTTTGTGGGCTAGTTTGGGGATACAAGAGACGAAAAACGAGTCCATGGGCGGAGGCAAAGTTATGGAAATTTTGGTTGTCGAACTCAGCACCCAAATCAAATTTAACCGTTTTAATATTACACTGACATTAGGTTTGGACAAATCTATATAATTTAGTGAAATTTATAAAAGTTTCGTATTTGATTTTGAGGGGATAAACCCATACGTAATTAGTAAAGTTATCAATAATGACCATGTAGTATTTGTAGTTAGATTTAATAAGGACCGAGAGGTCCATATATCACAATTAACAATATCAAACAGAGCAACAATAACAGAATGAGATTTATTAAAAGTTAATCATTTACTGTTAGAAATTTGACAAGAATGACAAACATTGAAAATATCCTTATTACACGAAAAAGCGCCCCTGGTAACGGGGTCTAGGGGCAGCAGCCCCTAGAAGGGTCCAAGGGGCAGAGCCCTGGTTGGGGTCAAGCTGCCAGATCAGTTTGAAAAAATTTTATTTTCATTAATAGTTATTTACTAAAAAATCATCAGAAAACTTAAGTTTGAACTAATCGAATGGAATTCTAATCGAATGAAGAAAATTCTAATCGAATGGAAATTCTATTAGAATGACCATTCTATTCGATTACTTTGCCTTATGATTCGATCACTTTTCTGTCAACTCGATTCGATTACTTATCAACTCGATTCGATTACTTGTCAACTCTATTCGATTACTTATCAACTCGATTCGATTACTTTATCAACTCAATTCAATTACTTTACAACTCGATTCGATTACTTTACTGAACTAGGTTTCTTAAGGACTCGATTCATATATGGTTTCCATTCTTATCACTTTCCAGCCTTTCTTTTCGACTTGTTTTGCCCATCTTGCATAAGGAACGAGCCTTGGTCTATAACGACATCGTTTTCTTCCAATAACTTGGTCTAAACGTTACTTGTTTGTCCCATTTCATTTTAAAACACCTCGTTTACGTCCAAGTTCATATTTTTCTTGCATAAAAATGCCCGATTTGCCATAGTCTCAAATCTCAAGGTAAACCGACTTAAAGTCGTAACCTTTAATCTAAAACGTAACCTTTTGGGTTTACTTCTAGCTACGGTTTGGCTCGATACGTGATTATGGACGTTTTTCTTGTTTATATGATGAAGATCTAGCACAAACCCTTCTTCGTTAGGATCCAAAGATAAGAGGAGTGTTTGTGTATGTTTTTGAGTGTTTATGGAGGCTAGAAGATGGAATGAGGGTTTTAGGGTTTTAGGGAGGTGTAAGGGTTTATATATCCTTAAACTTATAGACCTAAGGCCCATTACCATCCCTTACTCCATCTTTTATTGACCAAGCTCACATTTTATTATTTTATTTAACTTAACTAAGTATTTACACACCCTTAAGTAAACGAAATTTCTTTTTATTTATTATTATCAAAAGTAGGATGTTACAAGTCTACCCTCCATAAAAGAGGTTTCGTCCCCGAAACCTAACTATCACTTAAACAATTCTGGGCAATACTTGCGCATCTATTCTTTAACTTCCTAAGTAGCATCTGATCCCTTGCGATGTTTCCATATCACTTTCACCAAAGGAATAACTTTATGACGAAGCTGTATTTCCTTATGGTCAACTATCTCTACAGGCAGTTCAATATAGTTTAACTGTTCATCAACCTCGATGTCTACCAATGGCACATGAGACATGTCATAAGCTAGACATTTTCTCAAGTGAGAAACGTGAAAGGCAGAGTGAATTCCATCCAATTCTTAAGGAAAATCTAGTTTGTAAACCACTTCGCCAACACGATCTACAATTCTAAACGATCCAATGTACCTTGGACTCAAATTTCCTCTCTTTCTGAAACGAATAATCAACTTCTAAGGTGAGACCTTGAGCATCACATTGTCACCAATGCTAAACTCAATCGATCTTTGTCGTCGCTTGTCAGCATAGAATTTCTGGCGACCCTGAGCAGCTTTCATTCTTTCCTTGATTTGATCAAACCTTGAAGAGGTTTTTTGCACAACTTCCAATCTCTTTCTAACAAATCTCTCCACAACATACGTGGGTTCTACAATGTCTACCATACAAAATCTCAAACGGTGGCATACCAGTACTCGAATGGTAGCTGTTGTTATAAAAGAATTCTACAAGATGCAGATGATCATCCCAACTTCCTCCAAAATCCAAAACACAAGTACGTAGCATATACTCAAGGGTTTGGATAGTCCTTTCAGACTGCTCATCTGCTTGAGGATGATACGTCGTACTGATGTTTAGTCTTGTTCCCATAGCTTCATGGAATTTCTTTCAGAATCTCGAAGTAAAGCGAGTATCTCTATTAGACACGATCAACAACGGCACTCCATGCTTAGTCACAACCTCTTTTATGAATACCTTTGCTAATGAATCTGACGAGATAGCCTCTCGTATAGGCATAAAGTGAGCACTCTTTGTTAAATGGTCCACTATCACCCAAATGGTATCATGACGCTTAGCTGTATGCGGTAGCTTAGTTATGAATCCATGGTGACGTGTTCCCATTTCCATTCTGGTATCTCTAACGGCTGCATCTTCCCTTACAGTTTCTGGTGTTATACTTTGACTTGCAAACACGTTAAGCAATTACCAACATAATCTACCACATCATTCTTCATACCTGACCACCAGTAGTCTCTTTTCAGATATTGATACATCTTGGTGGATCCCAAATGAATCGAGTATCTTGACTTATGAGCTTCATCTAGGATTCGACCTCGAAGATCTCCACTGCGTGGAATCCACATACGGTCAAACCTAGTCTTCACACCATGAGTGTTGTCCATCAGCTCGTCTTGCTATCCGAAAACTCTTTCCTTTTTCATTAACTCTTTATCTATAAGCACCTCAGACTGCACCGTGATGATTTCTCCAAAGAGTTCTGAGTTAATGATCAACTTATACGACTTCACTGTTGCGATGACTTCTTCATTCTTACGACTTAGTGCGTCGGCGAACCACGTTAGCCTTACCGGGGTAGTATTTGATATCACAGTCGTAGTCCTTTATCAACTCTAACCATATCCTCTGTCTCTTATTCAAGTCTTTCTGCTCGAAGAAGTACTTCAAACTCTTATGATCTGTATAAATAGTACACTTAGTACCAAAAAGATAACGCCGCCATATCTTGAGAGCATGCACTATTGCTGCTAGCTCTAAGTCATCGTTGGGTAGGTACTCTCATGAAATTTCAACTGTCTAGACGCATAAGCTATCACCTTTCCTCGTTGCACTAACATGCAACCTAACCTACGATGCAAGGCATCAGTACAAATAACCAAATCCTCATCAACATCGGGTAGAGAAAGATTGGAGCTTGTGTGAGTCTTTTCTTCAATTCCTCAAAAGCCTACTCCTGGAACTTACCCCAATTGAATACTACAGACTTTCGGGTCATTCCGGTCAACGATGCCGCTATCTTGGAGAAGCCTTTAATGAATCTCTTATAATAGCCGGCCAACCCTAAGAAGCTTCGTATATCGGTCGGGTTTTGCGAAGTCTTCCAATTCATTATCGCTTCAATCTTAATCCCTTAAGGACAGATTAGGTAACCTAGAAACTGTACCTCACACAACCTGAACACGAACTTCGAACCCACAAGACTCTTTAAATTACGTAAATAGCTAATTAGACTCAACTAAATGATACGATTATTTAAATATTATTATTAAAGGGGGGGGTTAAATTAGTTAATATTAAACTAAAACTTAACCCTAATTATTTATATAACAATAAACTATAATGATTACTTAAACCCTAATTAATTATTTAATTAATAAATTCTTAAAACCTAATTAATTAAAAGAGTGAATAAACTAGTAAATTACTTAGATTAATTCAGATGATGAAAGTAACTACCTAGGCTAGAATCCTCTAAGTTATGGCTATCAATTGAACTAGGAAAATTAAGTTATGGAACTTGGATCGTAAGATAAACCCTTGAAAGAAAACCCGAACATGACCCTTGACTTTCAAGAAGACACCTATGAGTTTCTAAAAAAATTTAAGACACACCATTTATATGTATTAAACTTCCTTACGGTTATTTAATTATTTATGTTTAAGTATCTTTATAGCGAAATCCTACCTTACAGCGCGGAAATCAAAGATAACTAAGCAAACTTAATTGACTTAGTTGACTTAATATACTAAGTTGACAATCAAACCTAGACGGACTCCTTACGAAGAACTAAATCTAGCAATCCTGACCAACTAAGATCTATCAATAGCCTATCACCTTACAACTTTCTAGGCTAGCATGTCACTTTTATTTATTTGATTAGTTTTATTGTTTCTATGATTTTAATACATATCAATCACAAACTAGTCAAGAACACACGGGAAATGACCTAACAAAACCCTATCCTATGAATCAATCTACAAGGGTAATGTGAAACAATAAACCTAAGCAAGTAAAACCAAGTAATCATATGCATCAATCATATCAAACTCAACAATTTACTTAAAACGTAAAATCTATAATGAACATAATCCCAATAAAAATCAAACCAAACAAAGGTTCATCACGACCTAGGTAGTTTAATAAATTTAGCCTAGCATCATGTAATCAAAATCAAACAAAGTAATAAAATATGAAAACATGGTGAAATAATAAAGAACGAAAAATCAAATGTGATAAAACCCGTAATCTTCACTGTTTAGTGTCTAACTCTTCACCGGATGCTCTCTTGCATTCAAAACCGCCAAGAATCTCGAACAATAGCTCAAGTAAACTCCAAATTCATCTGGTTGCTGTAGGGTATTCTTCAGGTTAAGGTTAGGGGTGTTTATTTCTCAAACAGGGCCCATTACTGAACAAAAAACGAAAAATGTTTGGAATTTCATGGTCTAGGCGCCGCGCGACCATGACTGACCCCCATGGCCGCGCGGCGTTGCGCACATGTATAGGGGGCCGGTCTGACCAGCCTGGTCCGACCAGTTCTCCTTTTGGTTTCTTCCTGACGCGTTCTGGCATCTCGTTTTGGCTCGTTTTGACTTGTTTTTCGCCCTTTTCGATCACGATCAACTCCCGGTTCCTACAAAACATAATAATGTTGTTAGTATACAAATCTTGACTAAAAACGAACAAAACTAATTTAATATTAAATAAATATACAAGGGAAACATATATATTTAGCATTATATCATATATCCCCACACTTATTCTTTTTTCGTCCCTGAAAAAGTCTAATGAAGTGGAATCAGAATCAGAAAATACAGTCTTAAAAACATATCGATTAATTTAAGGTTCAGAATAACGCGAAAACCGCGATCAACGATATTGTTGTCCACTTAAACCTATGCCTTAATCCTTACTGGGACAAATAAGATCCAACAATTATATACTCTGCGGTTTACACAATTAAGACCCGCTTATTTTCAGCTTTTACCGGACCAGACCACCCTAACTTGACTTAAACCTCAAAAGTAGCAGATTTAAAATTTTTGTTGCTCTTTTTTTCATGAATAGGTAAGACGATCAAGGGTATTGTTACCTAAGATTAAGCATCAAAGTCTACCAAGCATCCATTAGAAATGATTAAGGTATAACTAATTAATTAGCTAGTGTTCCCCACAACATGACATACCCCCGTTATCAAGCAATACCCCGAACCCATCACCATAGGTAAGTATGCACAATTTCATCTGTAGGGTTTACATGTGGCGTGTCCCTTGTGCTCCGTTTCTTAATAGTAATGAGACGCGAGCAAGGGGACCCCACATGGCTAACAACGTGGATGATCAAGTTAGTAGTGTATTTGTACTTTAATTACGTAGTGATCATAGTTTAATGACTTATGTGGCAGATAACTGCGGGTTTGCTCTTTTAGCTTTATTTACATATTCACAACCCCACTTTGAGAATACCCAGAAGAATAAACTGCATATAGACCCATAGTCTCTAGACCCAAGGCATCCCATAAATACAAGATTTAAGGTTATAAAACCATATGTCAATGAAGTTTAAAACACTAAAACTAAGCAGTTTAAGATTTATATCACTGGCTACTTGGCATACTCCAACGTTAAACCTACCCAAGAATCATATGATAAAGTATTCTAATTTAAAATTTTATAATACATTCATATTTCATACCAAAAATAGAGGCTTGAGTATGGCCCGACCTTTCATTACTTATTTTCCACGGACAAAACGTTTTACCCACAAAAGATTTCCGTTTACCCATTTTATCAAATTGCCTTTTTATTTTCAAGGCTGAACCTACCGACACATCCCAGGTTAATTGCGTTTTCTTTTATATTATCTCATATTATTAGTAGTTTGAAAAACCAATTTCCGATAAGTATCATTATGTCCCACTTTCACGCAGAAAACAAAAATCAAGGGACATTTTTTTAAAACATTTTTTATTATATTTTTTAAATCAAACTAAAGTTAGTTAAACACTTGTGTCCCATCCCCACACTTAAATTTTGCATTGTCCCTAATACATGCCGGAAACACGACTTAATAAAATTAAAAACAAAAACCTAAAAATATAAAAGTAAAAGCAAAAACCTAAAAAGTAAAAACATAAAAATAGAAAAACAAGTACAATGGAAAAAAATTAGATGGTAATATTCGAGATTGTCAATGTGCCAGTCTATTTCCATGGGTGCTCTCGTTACTAACCGCTCACCAAGATTTAACAACTCATTCTCTCATTCTGAACGGATACGACCACTCATCTCGACGTACCTAAGTGACATCAAACACAATATCTAGAAAATAAAAGTTACTCATAAGTTGAAAATAGTCACCATACTCCAACCCTCCTACCCAACCAACTAGTTTAGAATAATATCTGTACAGACCAAATAAAAATATAAACATCATAAAAAGACAAATAGATAACTAAAAGATACAAACTCCCAAAGATGGTACGCCGTCCCCACACTTAGTTTTCGCCATCTTCTTCCTCTTCCTCCTATAAACTCTGCTTATACTTCCAAAACGGCTCCACATTATCAAACTTTCAGTTACCCGTCATGTAGAATGGTGCCCTATAACCATAACTCGAACCATTCAGGGCACTCGAACCACTCGGACCCGCAACATCCGGCTGTCGGAGATAGTCAGGTAAACCAATGTGCAGCCCGGTCATCAAGTGTCTCAACGTGTCATCCTACCTCTAATGATTTTCTCTCATAATCCGCCTCAAATAATCACATTGTTCAGTATATACCCCATCATCTGATCAAAACCGGACTCCATCCAGTCATACAATGTCTCCATAGTAATCGTCTCGGGGTGACGCTCCTTAACCGGAAACTTTATAGGCAGTCTCTTAGACCTATTTAACGGCCTCTGATGTCGTGTGGGTAAACCAGCTCTCATAGCCACAACTGCCTCCGTATCCGGCGGTGGATGAACTTGTGGACCCGCTTTAATATCTTCCCATCCTAACAAGTCACTAAGCTTTAAAATCCCCGCATTTCTTAAATCATTAATTCCAACAAACTCCCTTCCGAGCCCCTTTCTCATATAATCTGATTTAAAAGTCAGAAAAATACCAAATTTCGAGCGATAACCGTGATATATGGGCCCATGTCAATCTTTGACATTTTCTTTGTTCCCCCTCATCTCTCGAGGTGAAATGAACACGCCAAAATACTAGCATAATTAACCGGCACTTTTCCACCATCGCCAATAAACAAAACAAATCCAACCAATTCAGTATTTTCTCACCCAAACCCTAGACAATAAGTGTGTTCACCAACATGCGATGAATATAACGAAGTACAGGGTCTCGTATATCCGAACTCACCATGCTACCCGAAAATGAAGAAATCACAATTTTCTCCCAAAACCTAGCCAATTGTAAATTAGTAAAACTTACCGGTCTGTGTTTCGCGAAAGCACCCCTCAAACTTATCTTAAATTCCGGCAACTGAACCTCGGCAACCAAGTAAAAACCAATCGCTATCCCAAACTCAAACATATCCATCTCATACGTCTTCCTACTGAGAGCAAATGTAACCGCATTCGGTTAATCAAAAATACCATCCTTGTATTTAAAAGTACTTAAAAACTCAAAAGTCAATTCTTTGTATTACGGATCGTCAAGATATAACATCACCTTAAACTTTGGACCCAACAACTCCTCCACTTGGTCTCTTCGCCCAGTATTATCCAAAAAATTCCAATCAATAGTTTTGAAATTGAGAAGATCCGAACTAATGAGATTTTCCATCCGAATATATTCCGCCGAATCTTCCGCAAATTGAAGTAACGAACTATCGTGGAGATTTTTACTTTTTCTTCTCGTCTCGATCGGTTTATTTTGATACTCAATATGACGATATTTTGATTTATCAATAACCACCTCGGTCGGCCCGCCTCGTGGCCTCGGAGCCGGACCTCGCTTTCGCTTTCCCGTTTCTTTAGACACGTCCATATATGACATCCTAAGAACAAAATTAGACAAGCAAACAAACAATGGGAGTGGGTAAATTAAAAAGTAAAAGTTAAATATATATATTTTTATATTTTTTGGATTTTTTTGTATATAAATTAAATATAAAAACTAAAAATAAATAAAATTTTGGAAATACGGGTTACAAAATATTTCAAACCGAACTCATCCGAATGGAAATTGAGTACGAACAAACGGTTTATTTTCAAATAAAGCTAAAGGAAAACCAAATTTAAAGGCCAAGTTAATTTGCAAAACCCGAAATTACAACATAGACTCAATGTACACTACCTCCTCCCTGCAATTAATTGTCCTAATTAAGCCTAAGTGCCAACAAACCGAACATTGAGTCAAAAATGAGTGGGAAACTAATATTTGGCAAAATGTATAGTTTATAAAATCGTTTTCCATCCCATTTCAACCATTAAAAACTTTTATGTCTAACATCCCAAAACCAAAACCCCAACACTAGATACACTCGGTTAAACCCAAACCGACCCAACCGCAACCACGAAACAATCTTCCAAAATTTTCCAACCCAACCAACCGCACCCAATAAACTGAAACAATGTACCAAACCTTACCAACCCGCACCCATAAACTAACTCCTACAACTAATTTTTAACCCAACCCAACAACTAACTAACCAAATCAAAGCAAAAAGACGAACACTAAAAATACAAGAAATCATACCTTTGAGTGAAGCAAACAAGGATTAAAGTTGCAAAAATTTGGAAATTTAGTGCGGTGCAAGTGGCTTGAATGGGGAAGAATGGGTTAGAATTTATGGTGGGTTATGATACTGTAATGATATTATGATGATTTTATGGTTTTATTTGGTGAAAAAGGGTGCAAAAATGGTGGATTTGGTGAAGAAATGAGTTAAGGTTCATGGGTTTTGGGTGAGGGAGAAAGGGTTTTTTGAAAAAAATGGAAAAAAGTGGTATAATGTGGTGTAAAAACAAAAAAAAATCTGGATCTAACCACCATGGCCGCGCCGCGCGTCCAGGGATGGCACCTGGCCGAGCTGCGCGGCGCCCTCTTGGTGCCTATTTATTTCCCTCGTCGCGCGCGGGGGAGGGGGGGGGGGTGTTTGTAGCTCGTCGCCCGGCGCGACGAGATGGTTTTTTTCGGAAAGTTACGAATTTTTGAAGCCTAAATGCCTTAGAAAAATTTTCCAAAAATTATCAAGTCTTTTTATGCCCATTTTATGTCATTTTTACGTGTAAAACTTACCTGGAACCTCTGAATTCTCATCAAATTCTCTCTCCATGATGGTGATGATTCCTTGAAACGACACAAACAAACTACAAAAACTATTGTTAGTGACTCAAAGAAAATAAAAAAAATTTAAATAAACTATACAAACTCTACACTTGAGTTTTAACTCAAGAACGTCTTCGATGATTAGTTCGAGGGATCGAGGGGAGTTTCCTCCACTTCGGTTGAATCCTCTAGCCCTCCAAGATAATGATTTAAACGATAGTCATTCACTTTCCATGACGTTCCGTTGTCCGGATTCTCTAGCTCCACCGCTCCATACAGGAAAACTTCTTTCATCAAATATGGTCCCGTCCACTTCGATCTCAATTTACCTGCGAATAACTTCAAAAGAGTGTTAAATAATAATAGCTCATCACCTTTCTTGAATTCTTTACCTCCCTTCAAACGTCGATCGTGCAACACTTTCGTCTTTTCATTGATATCCAACGATCGAGAATATGCCGCATCACGAAGTTACTCAAACTCATGAATTTGAAAATATCTCTTCCTTACGGGCTCAATGAGATAAGATTAACCATCTTTAATGCCCAAAATGCTCGGTGGTGTAACTCAACGGGAAGATGACAAGCGTTATCGTAAACTAGCATTAACGGAGTAGTACCCAACGGTGTCTTATACGCGGTTCTGAATGCCCATAGTGCGTCATCCAATTTCTCCGACCAACATTTCCAACTTATTCCAACCGTCTTCTCTAAATTTCTCTTCACCCCTCTATTTGCATTCTCGACTTGACCATTCGTTTGAGGATGGTAAGCGGTAGAGGTGCGATGAGTAACTCCATATCGACTTAATGCTTTCTCAATGACGGCGTTACAAAATTGAGTACTTCGATCACTAATAATTGCCCTTGGAGTGCCGAAACGAGTAAACAACTTTTTGAGAAACTTCACAAAAACTCTTACATCATTTGTGGCCCATGCTTGGTCATCAACCCACTTGGAAACATAGTCTATCGCCACTAAAATATACTTGTAACCACCGGAAACAGGAAATGGTCCCATAAAATTGATGCCGAAACATCAAAAATTTCAAGAGTTTGTATGGGGTTTTGGGGCATCTCATTCTTAGATGAAATATTACCGGTGCGTTGACAAGCATCACACGTCTTAACAAACTCCATCGCATCTTTCACAACCGATAACCAATAAAAACCACTATTAAATACTGTCTAAGCCGTCGCATGCGCTCCATGATGACCTCCCGTTAAACTTTTATGAACATATTTCAGAATATCCAAACCTTCTTCTTTCGTCACACATCTTATAAGAATCCGATCACCATCAATCTCGAAAAGAAAAGAATCATCCCAAAGATACCTAGCAACATCCCGGTAAAACTTCTTCTTTTGTTGTGTAGTCATCCCCATCAACACAATACCGGTGGATACATAATTAGCAAAATCGGTGAACTATGGCATACCTTGTTTTTCGGTCGCAAACAAAATCAATCAATTCATGTAGGAATCTATCTCCAATATATTCTTCACGAATCTCCTCTCTCTTTGGATCTTCTAAACGGGATAGATGTCCCGCCACTACATTCTCCGCCCCGTTATTGTCTTTGATTTCTATGTCAAACTTGGAAGTAGAAGAATCCACCGTATAAGACGAGGCTTCGCGTTTTTCTTTTGAAAGAGAAAACGCAAAGCTGCATGATCGGTAAAAACAGTGGTCTTCGAAAGCACAAGATAGGACCAAAACTTGTCATATACAAACACAATGGCTAAAAGTTCTTTTTTGGTTGTGGTGTAGTTCTCTTGGGCGTCATTCAATGTCTTGCTTGCATAATAAATTGGACGAAAATGTTTCTCACGCCTTTGCCCCAAAACCTCCCCAACAACATAATCACTCGCATCACACATGAGCTCAAAAGGCAAGTCCCAATCGGGTGAAACGAGAATAGGGGCACTCACTAGTTGCTCTTTCAAGAACTTGAACGCATTCAAAAAATCATCATCGAACAAAAAGGGCACACCTTTCTATAATAGTCGGGTCATTGGGCAGGTAATTTATGAAAAGTCTTTAATAAACCGCCGGTAAAAACCAACATGACCAAGAAAACTCCGTAAAGCCTTGACACTTGTCGGTGGAGGAAGTCAAATAAATTTTATCAATTTTCACCGATCCACCTCTATACCATCTCGTAAAATTTTATGACCCAACACAATCCATTCCGTCACCATAAAGTGACACTTTTCCCAATTCAACATCAACTTCGTTTCAATTCATCCTTTCAACATCCTCTCAAGATTTCCCAAACACTGATCGAAAGAACAACCATAAACCGAAAAATCATCCATAAATACCTCCATGGACGTCTTTATCATATCCTGAAAAATGGGCACCGTACAACGCTGAAAAGTAGCCGGAGCATTACATAACCCAAAATACATGTGACGATACGCAAACGTGCTATACCGACATGTAAAAGTTGTTTTCTCTTGATCTTCTGGTGCGATTGGAGTATGAAAATAACCCGAAAAACCATCAAGAAAATAATAAAATTATTGAACTGCAAGACGCTCCAACATTTGATCAATAAACGGCAAAGGAAAATGGTCGTTCCGAGTGGCATCATTCAACCTCCGATAATCAATACACACGCCAACCAGTAACTGTACGCGAAGGGATAAATTCATTCTTTTCGTTCATAACAACCGTCATACCCCGTTTCTTTGGAACAACTTGGGTCGGACTTACCCATGGAGAACCCAAAATCAGGAAAATCATCCCGGCATCCATCAACTTAATACGCCTTTGGGGTTGGACCACCGATTTATATTCATCTTCCATCAAATCCGGTGGGTACAATAAGCGGGACTAATACCTTGAATATCCAAAAGTCTCCATGTAATCGCCCCCCCCCCCCCCCCAATTCAACTTCAATAGATCTATCAACTTTGACTTTTCTTCATTCGTCAACTTGGAAGCAACAATAACGGGCAAATTCGAACCCTTTTCAAGATAAGCATACTCCAAATGTGACGAAAGAACTTTTAATTCTAACAGAGCGGGTTTTTCTGCATCTTTCTCACACATAACCTCACTAACCTCTATAATCTCCGCCAAGGAAGAAACGTCACCCACTACCTCTTCCTTCAACTCTTCATCCACATCCATCCCAACAAGATCGGCTCCACAAATATAATCAGGACACGTATCAAAACCCGGAATAAAAGAGTTAAGAAAATAAACCGAATGGCATGGACCACTAAAATCATCATGATCACCCGGGTTCTTCATTGATTTTGCAATGTCATAAGTAACGTTCTCATCACCAACCCTAAGCGTGACCCTCCCATCATACACATCAATAAGAGCCTTCGCAGTTCGCAAAAACGGACGACTAAGAATAATGGGAGCCATTTCGTCGGCCTCCATATCAAGTACCACAAAATCCACCAGAAACACATATTTATCCACTTTAACTAGTAAATTCTCAATAATTCCTCGCGGATATTTAACCGAACGATCCACCAATGACAACTACATGCGAGTCTGTTTAATCTCACCTAACTTCAACTTCTCATATAATGAAAATGACATAAGACCAATACTAGCACCCAAGCATACACGGGATCGTAAACACACCCAAATCCGACAATTTTTTCGGAACCCGATTCAGCACTACCGCCGAACATTCCCCGCTAAGAGGAATAAATGAGACCTCTCCCAACCTATCTTTTCTCTTGAGTAAATCTTTCAAAAATTTCGCATACTTTGGCATGTGTTGGAGAGCTTTAATAATCGGAAGATTGATCTTCAACTGTCGGAACATATCTAGAAAATGCCCGTATTCCCTCGTGTACTTTTGATTCTTTAGACAAGCGGGATACGGGACACGGGCAAGATCAACTATGTGTGGTGGCCGGACTTCAACCGACTTTTTCTTAATTTGTGGCTCAATAATTGGTGTTTTACATTGTATCTTACCCGGAACCTCCATCTCGATCTCTTCATCAACAACTTCCTCATCATTTATTTCAACTCTTTCTCTAACTACCTCGGGACCCAAAACCCTTCCACTACGAGTAGTAATGGCTTCCAATTGAGCGGCCGGATTCGGTTGAGTAGTACCAAAAAACTGTCCATGAGGTCTCTCGTCGAGACACCGAGAATATCACCCACGGACCATTGAAGGTCAAGTAACGATGATTGTTGATTCTTGAAGAGTAAGTCGTGCTCGGCGAACGTTTTCTGTGTAGCTTGATCTCTCTCCAAGATTTGCTTCATCATGTCTTCTAATCGTTCTATTCCACTATTCGAATCCTGCACATTATTTTGAATATTAGTACCATTGTTATTATTATTATTATTATTGAAATACTGACATTGTCCTTGATTATAAGCATTTTGAACGCCAAGTGGTGCGCCCGATGGACGCCAATTGGAGCTATTGTAGGTATTCTAAGTCTGGTTGTTGTTGTAATTGTCGGGAAACATATTCCGACCAGCAACAAAATCAACCTATTGATTCATCAACGGGCACTCCAAAGTACGATGTCCACCCTTACAAAACTCACACTTATCCACCTTTGTATTAAGTTCCTTCACCTCTCTAGTTAATGATTCCAAAGAAGCAGCCACACTAGTATTCAGATTGATCTAGTGCACACCTTGAGAAGATGAGGGCTTACTAGTGACGGGAGTGGAATTCTCGCGATGTGGCCCTTTGGCGTATTCTGATTGAGCAAAACTTTCAAACATCTCGTTACATTCGGTGACATTTTTCTTAGCCATTAGATTTCCTCCTGCAGCAGTGTCGAAACGAACTTGGGTTTCTTAGTTCAGCCCATTGTAAAACTTCTCCATGAGAGCCCATGGTGTGAGACCATTCTCTGGACAACGAGACATCAGATATTGTAAGCGCTCCCAAGCATGAAAATATGGTTCATCCGGCTCCATGTGAAAAGAGTGGATCTAATAATGAAGATGAGATGCTTTAGCAGGTGGGAAGTATTACTTGATAAAAGCTGAATGCAGTGCTTCCCAAGTGGTGAACGTGCAGGTGGCCAAGTGTCAAGCCAAAGAGTTGCCTTTCCTACAAGTGAAGAAGGGAAAAAATGTAAGAAAATAGCATCTTCAGTAGCACATTGTAAATTCAAAGTTTTAAGAACACGATAAAGTTGGTTAATGTGTGCTGGTGCATCCTCATCATCACGTCCATGAAATTGGTTAGTTTGAACAAGAGAGTTCATGACGTATGAAAGAATATGCCATGAGTTTCGATTGTTGATCTCGGGAATGATGATGCACGACTGTTTTCCAGTTAAACCATTGAAAGCTTGTGCAAAAACTATTCTATCTTCGGCCATTTGAACTTCTGGTTGACATCTCAGACTTTTTGTTGGTGAACTATGTGGTGATGACTTTGGTGTAGAACCAGCTTCTGACGGTTGTTTCACTGCTGGCGAACTAGCCTCGTTCTTCAAAGAAGAAAATCCAAGATTATCCGGTGGTGGTCCTTGCGAACGAAGATGTGTCATATACCTGAAAAACGAAACAGACCATGTAAGTAGACTAAAACAAAAAATTAAAACAAAAATAAACTAATATTAAATTAGACTCCTACACCTCAAACGAAAATAAAACAAATAGCACAAATGTAGTAAGTAAAGTCTAATCAAAGCTATTAATGCAATCGCCGAGAGTCTCCGGAAACGGCGCCAAAAACTTGATGTGCTAAAAGTAGTCAAACAATTTAGTAACTAAAATATGCTTATCTAGACACTAAGTAATACTCTAGACTCTTAAACTTTACTTAAACTACTAACCGGCAAATGTACCGGTCGACTCTAGTATAACTAAGTAAGTCCTGATATCGAACTCACGAGACTCTTTAAATTATGTAACTAGCTAAATAGACTCAACTAAATGACCCGAATATTTAAATATTTTTATTAAATGGGGGGGGGGGGTTAAGTTAATTAATATTAAACTAAAACTTAACCCTAATTATTTAAATAATAATAAACTATAATGATTACTTAAACCCTAATTTAGTATTTAATTAATAAACTCTTAAAACCTAATTAATTAAAAGATTGAATAAACTAGTAAATTACTTAGATTAATTCAGATTATGAAAATAACTACCTAGGCTAGAATCCCTAAGTTATGGCTATCAATTGAATTGGGAAAATTAAGTTATGGAACTGGGATCGTAAGATAAACCCTTGAAAGAAAATCCTAACATGACCCTTTCAATATTACACATATAAGTTTCTAACAAGTTTTAAGACACACCAGCTATATGTATTAAACTTCCTTACGATTATTTAATTATTTATGTTTAAGTATCTTTACAGCGAAATCCTACCTTAGAGCGCGAAAATCAAAGATAGCTAAGCAAACTTAATTGACTTAATAGACTAAGATGACAATCAAACCTAGACGGACTCCTTACGAAGCACTAAATCTAGCAATCCTAACCAACTAAGATCTATCAAAATCCTATCACTTTACAACTTTCTAGGCTAGTAGGTCACTTTTATTTATTTGCTTAGTTTTATTGTTTCTATGATTTTAATGCATATCAATCACAAACTAGTCAAGAACACACATAAAACGACCTAACAAAACCCTATCCTATGAAACAATCTACAAGGGTAATGTGAAACAATAAACCTAAGCAAATAAAACCAAGTAATCATTTGCATCAATCAAATCAAACTAAACAATTTACTTAAAACGTAAAATCCATAACGAACATAATCCCAATCAAAATCAAACCAAACAAAGGTTCATCACGACCTATATAGTTTAATAAGTTTAGCCTAGCATCATATAATCAAAATCAAACAAAGTAATAAAATAAGAAAAAATGGTGAAATAATAAAGAACGGAAAATCAAAGGTGATAAAACCCGTAATCTTCACTCTTGAATGTCTAACTCTTCATCGGATGCTCTCTTGCCTTCAAAACCGCCAAGAATCTAGAAAAATAGGTCAATTAAACTCCAAATTCGTCTGGTGGTTGTAGGGTATTCTATAGGTAAAGGTTAGGGGTGTTTATATACTGAAACAGGGCCCAATACTGAACAAAAAACGAAAACTGTCTGGAATTTCTTGGTCTAGGCGCTGCGCGACCATGACTGACCCCCATGGCCGCGCGGCGCAGTGCACATGTATAGTGGGCCGGTCTGACTGGCCTGGTCTGACCAGTTCTCCTTTTGGTTCATTCTTGACGCATTCTGGCTTCTCGTTTTGACTCGTTTTTCATCCTTTTCGATCACGATCAACTCCCAGAACATACAAAACATAATAATGTTAGTAGTATACAAATCATGAATAAAAAATAACAAAAACTAATTTAATATTAAATAAAATATACAAAGGAAACTTATATATTTAGCATTATATAAAAAGCAGTAGAAAATTTTTCCAAATAAACTTTCAAGCATTTGATAGATAAAAGGAAGTGGAAAATGATATTTTCTTGTGACGTCATTAAGCTTCCAGTAGTCAATGCAAACTTGCCAGCCTGTGATGGTCCTCATTGGTATTAGCTTGTCCTTCTCGTTCATTACTACAATTATTCCTCCCTTCTTGGGTAATACTTGAACTGGACTAACCCAAGGTGAATCTGAAATTGGGTTGATTAATTCGGCATCAAGGAGTTTGATTACTTTTTTATTCATCACATCTTGCATGTTGGGATTGAGACGTCTTTAATGTTGGACCACGGGTTTGTATTCTTCTTTCATGAGGATTTTGTGAGTACGAAAGGAAGGATTGATGCCCTTGATATCTAATAACTTCCATGCGATAGCCTTCTTATGGTTTTTTAGAACCTTAAGAAGTTCATCTTTCTCTTCTTCAGAAATGTGAGATGAAATAATTACTAAAAGTTGAGAGTCTTTTTCTAGAAAGGCGTATTCGAGATGGCTTGGGAGTTCTTTTAATTCCAAGGCTGGTGGTTCTTCGATTGATAGTTTTGTTTTTTCATTACATTCGGTGATCTCAAATACTACTTCTGATGCTTCTTTATTGTTGTTGTTAGCATCGAGATTTTCATTTTCCAAAATGAGTTTGGTGATGGTTTCGATTAAGACTTTGTTTCTAGTTTGTTAGTGATGGAAGAATCTCGCACATAGCAACTCATGATAGAATCGATGATGTCAACATAGTATAACATGTCATCGTGATGTTGCGGATGTTGCATATATTTTACTATGTTAAAAGTGATTGCCTCGCCATTGACCCTGAGAGTGAGCTTGCCAGTGCAAACATCAATAATAGCATTTGTGGTGGCTAAAAAGGGTCTTTCCATTATTATAGGTACACTTTTGTCTTCCTCCATGTCTAGAATTATAAAATCTACTGGAAAAACAAATTTGTCAATTTTGACAAGCAAGTTTTCAACAATGCCCCGAGGATATTTAACGGATCTGTCAGCTAACTAAATGCTCATGCGGGTGGGATTTGGTTTTGCTATCCCTAGTTTTGCAAAAACCGCATAAGGCTTTAAATTAATACTAGCTCCTAGGTTAGCCAGTGCATTGCTAATAGACAAATTTCCTATGAGACAAGGGATAGTAAAGCTCTCTGGATCGGTCATTTTTAGCAACAACGTTTTTTGGAGGATAGCTGAGCATTCTTCACTCAAGGTGACATGCGAGAGCTCCTCCAACTTCCTTTTGTTGGTCAACACTTCTTTAAGAAACTTTGCATATTTTGGCATCTGGGCGATGGCTTCGAAAAAAGGGATGTTGATGTGGAATTTCTTTCCCGTATTGATCTTCCAATCTCTCCTATTTTAGCCATCCAGGGTATGGAATAGGTGGAACATAAGTTCGGACTAGTTCCTTAGGTTATATGGTGCCTGTTGGAATCAGTCTCTCCTGTGGCTTATCAGGGAATTCCTTCTACAAAACTGGTTCTGAAATTGGTGAGGCAACAGTGGTTGTGCCACTTCTCAATGTAACAGCTTTGGCTGATGCATTAGGGTTTGTTATAGTGTTGCTTGGAAGAGCGCCAGCTGGTCTTTCAGACAATTGTCGGGCAATCTGCTCGATCCGATTTTTTAGATTCTGCAATGATGCTTGTTGACTTTTTAGATCAGCTTCATGCTTTAACAATGCTCCGCTGATATCAATGGCTCTTAAGTCAGCCTTCTTCTTTGCTTCATTTGTCATGGTCATGATTTGGATCAACATTTTTTCAATTTTTGATTTGCTCGGATTTTGGTGGCTACTGGAACTTTGTTCTTGAAATTGAGGTTTAGGTTGGAAAGATTGATTCATCAGCCTCTTTTCGAATCTGGGTAGGGTTTTAGTGTTACCTCCATCCTTCCAACTAAAGTTCGGGTGGTTTCTCCATCCTAGATTGAAGTTGTTACTGAAAGCGTTGTTTTAACGGGCGATGAAGTCAACTTCTTACATGGCCATAAGGACTTGTTTGCAGTCACTGGTCTTATGTGTTCCTCCATAGGCGTCACAGGTGATATTGGTTTTTGATAGTTCGGCCTGAAGCTGTTTGATTTTTTTAAAGAGTGCTTCAAGCTGTGCGGTGACAAGGGTGTTGGAATCGACGTGGTGAATTCCTTTATATGTTGGTGTAGATCATGGTGGGTTATAAGTGAAACTCTTCTTTGCTGCCTTCTCCATGATTTCAAATGCTTCGTTAGGTGATTTGGATCCCAGGTCTCTACCAGCGACTTGGTCGATGGCCTGTTTGTTTTGACTGGATTGTGCGTCAAAGAAAATTTGTACTTGTAACCATACACTCAGTCCATGATGTGGGCATCTTCTCAGTAGACTTTATCTCTCCCATGCTGCGTGTAACGTCTCATCATCATCGGTCCGGAATATAATGGACCGTCTTTTTTTCTTAAGAATGAAATAAAGGATTTTTATGGAAGACAAGATATTTGATTCCGAAGTAACACATAATCAACTTCCAAATTATGGAATGAAGCCCACATCTCAGAAGACTGTATCTCTCCCATGCTGCGTGTAACGTCTCATCATTATCGGTCAGGAATCCGGTAATACTGGCTCGATTTTAGTAGTTTTATCAGGCGAAAAATATTTGTGTAGAAACTATTCAACCATCTGGTCCCAGTGGGTGAAGGAATCAGAAGGAAGAGATTCTATCAATTCTAAGGCTTGTCCCCTTAGAGAGAAAGGAAAGAGTTTGAGTTTGATATGATCTTCTGAACAGTTTTGAATTTTAAAGGTTCCGCAGATTCGTAAGATTCGAGATACATATGAGAAAGGGGTCTTTGTCGATGAGACTATGAAACTGAGCTGAATTTTCCACCATATGAATGTTGCTTGATTTGATTTCGAAATTTTTAGTGATTTCGGGTGGTGCCACTCCATTTCCATAGCCTTCGAGGGTTGGCTTGGCATATTGGCTCATGTTTGGTTCATTGTTTTGTGTTTCCATCATTTATTCGGTTTGATTTTCTTTCGATTTCGTGGTTTCTACTAATTCATCTTTGATTGTTTCAGTGGCTTCTTTCACCCGTTTGCGTTTTCTTAGGCGAAAAAGTTGTTCGGGTTCAGAAATTGGAGAAACAAGCTCAGGTCCGAATGTAGAGGACATACATAGGGTTAAATCAAATTTAAACTATTTAAAATTAAACCAAAGGTTAGGCTAGCCTTAAAATACGAAAAATCTAATCTAATAGTTAGTAAAAAAAGTTAGAAATTTGTACAATTTATAAACAACGATTATATTAAAACTTGGATCGTTCATAGAAACATTAAATATCTCCGGAAATGGCGCCAAAAACTTGGATCGTTCTTAGAAACATTAAATATCCCCAGCAACGGTGCCAAAAACTTGATGTGCGTGTGGTGCGGTTATAAAATTGGATGATTGGAAATTTAGCTTTCACATAGGATCCTGTTTTAAATTTATAAAAGTGATTCTAGTAAGACTAAACACATACAAAATAGGCAAGTGTACGTATCGTATATAAAGAATAGTATTGGTAAGAACAAAGTATCGATCCGTGGACACAAATGTTTCTAATAATAAATCTTCGTTTTACTTCAATCGGAGAGTTTAATCATTTTGGAGTTGATTTTCAAACTTTAATAAAAATACTTATATATAATATATAGGTGACAAGAAGAGAAATTCTAAATGAGTAAATCAATAATATTAAGGTTACCATCTAAGATCAAGAATCCACTACATTCCTCCTTGATGATTATTAACGTAAATATGTGATAAACTTGCCATAATAATATATGATAGAGTTGCCCCTCATTTCTAAATGAACATATTCTATGGCATAAAATAAAGTAGCATGCATATTTTCAAGGCCACCCTTTCTTAATCTCATACTACCACGAGAATAACAATTTAAGTAGGCAAGTAGTTTAGTAAAGTAGAAACATTTGGATTGACGTCGATTTCTCAAATACCAATTCTAACAACTTCGGGTGGTTATAGTTTAGTCACACAACCTCCCCTTGGTTGATTTAAGTAGGTTATAATTACACATTCCTTTAACATATGATATCTTTAACTAGCATGATAACCTAAGCAATCGTGTTAACAATGTTATTTTAGAATTATCAAAACAAGAGAAATAGATCGTAACTTATATCTCATCATTTCTAAGTACAATATAAGGATCCATGTTTTATCTTGAATGAGTTATCAAAGTATTCTTTTTACCATTTATAGTCTCCAAAAACATGAGTGAATTATGAATGATTGTTAATCATCAACCATGATTTATTGAGTTAAAATGATAAAACATTTTTCATCAAAGGATAATTGCAAAATAACCATGTACTTTGCAAAATTAAATCACATATTTAATATAATCATCAAGTAAAACAAAGCTTCTTCATAGAAATTAGATGATAAATGGAGTGTGGCTCATAATGAGCATCATTATGAACATCAAAAGAGATGAAGAAAACAAACACATGATCAAACTGGAACAATCTAACCAAATGTGGATGAATCTTCCTTCTTCAATGATGATGGATGATGGTGATGATAACCTCCAAGCCTTCAAACTCTCAACAAGACCTTCAATATGAGTGTAAAGTGGGTGTTTTTATAAGAGAAACCATATAGAACACTATTTAAGGACACTTGTTGAATGCAACATGCTCCACTATTTATAGGCAGTTTGGGTGATCAGAAACGACCCCATGTAAAAGGAGGCACGCCCCTGTGTCCATATGTCCTCTCGCATTTAATGCTCTGTCAGATCGTACATGATGACTCCCACGGGGGCGTGCTTCATGAGGCATGGCCCCGTGTTTTTGGTGTCTTGTTGTAAATCCCGAATCTTGAACACTATAGTATGATATCAACTTGAACATGATATTTGTGCGGAAATCAAACACTGTGGTGATTCAAGAACAATATGAATGAATAATACGAACAAGATGAACTTCAATGCACACGTAAATTATCACCAACTGTCGGGTACATAAGTTCTTTACATTTCTACTTTGCTCTCTAGAATTATGGTCGCTATCAAAATGCTCCACACCACTTTTTACCCTAACTAATGACTAAACATTAACTATATATAGGGTTACCATACAAGAAGCCCAAAGGCCAAGCCCAACTAAGGTTGAACTAGCCTAACCAAAATTCATAGGGATTTTGGTGTTACTCGACCAACCGAAATCCATAGGGATTTTGGTATTACACCATTACAACCATAATGCAATTCTTCAACTCGTCTTTGTTTATTTTACTTTAGGCTTGATCATGTCGTGGCCTTTTGATATGCGTCAGTCTAACCAATTTATGACCCAAAAATCTCCCCCTTAGACTGATGCTTTCAAAACCTTTAGAATCTTTACTTGAACAGATCAAGAACTTCAACATCTACATCCAGTACTCTACCATCTCCCTCTTATTGACAACATCATCCAATTTGATTCTCAGCTACTTCATATGCTTCCGTTGCAAGGAATCAGTCTTGAAAGAACAATCAACAGCTAAACCAACTATAACCATTATCAAAAAACTTTTATCTTCAAAACAACATTTTCTCATTTGAGTGAATCTTCCCTAAGAATAAGCTTGGTTTTTGAGATTTCGCATCCTTGTGAGTTGAATATCTGGAACAAACATTTAATATGCAATGAATTTCCTGATTTGTTCCTACACACTTAGAGAGCAAATTAAAACGTTCTATCACCCTAAAATCCCGTCCAGGCAACAAATAATTCATTTTATGGTTTAAAGACTTAAAATAATGGATATTTGTCCTGTCATGTGCATGGAACAACCCATTTAATAAACATTGAATTTGTGTTTGTTCCTACACGCATAGCGGGATCAGTTGGACATAGGAACCCAAGTTATAAACGTCTTGGGGTTCCCTTGAGAATCAACATATGTGACCTCTTGCCAACTCATATCTTTCCCATCTTTAATAGAATCATTTTTTATTACAGGTTTTGTTTGTTGAGTTTTAAGTTTCCAAGTCTGTTTTGGTTTAGTGAAATTTGAAAGAACAGACCTTGAAGTGGAACATTTTGAATTAGAATTCTTAGAACTTTCAACACTCTTTGATTTCTGAAAGAACGGACCTTGGAGTAAACCTGTCATATTAAATTTGAATCCTTGAGTATTTGTGACCCATTGTACAGATACTTGTGGTTTTATAAAATATGAATTTTGTTTAACCACTGGATTCGACTGTAACTTATTACCTTTCACCTAAGGAGCTTGTCTATCTACAGGACGGTAGTGACACACCTTTTCCAATGCCCGCCATTCCCACAGACGAAACACGCCTTCGTCCTTCTTCTAACGTCAATGAAGGCGCTTGCCTCATGTTGAGAAGGACGTGAAGTTAAAATTGATTCGAGTTTCTTCTTAGGAAAGGTTTTTCCAATCTTCTTGCCCCTTAGTGTAGCCTTCTGATTTTGTTTATAATAGGGAACATATAGATGATAAACACAACTTCTGGCTATATGTCCCGGTGAGCCACAATGGTAACATGTTTGTCTCTTAATATAAATAGCACCCAATGATTTATCAACACATGAGGATCTGGAGGGCTTATGAGTACGAGACTGTCCTTGTTGTGCTGATTTCTTATGTGCCTTCCCTTTGTTGCCACGACTCTGTGTATTATTATTAGTACAATTTTGTGTTGTGTTGTCATCTGAGTTTGATGACACGCTGGAATAAGATTCATTTTCACTAGCCTGAACCTCTTCACTATAATAAGTAACAACATTTACCATATCTGCACATGAAGTAGAAGCATCAAAATTGTTCACACATTTAAAAACAAGGTTAATTACCTCTCGGGATCTGGATCCAACCATTTCAGATTGAACATGTTTACCATATTTCATAAACTTTTCCATTTCTTCCTCTTCTTTGGTAAGAGGAAGTCCAATGTAGTTGTCATTATAAGGAGGGGGGACCATACTGTACTCAATGCCCTCACCCTTGTTTTCTTTCCATTTTAATTTTTTTTAATCATGGACTCAACAACAGCACTAGAGACATCGAATTTCTTAAAATTAAATTCAGCATTGTCAAACTTGTTAGTTAACTTAGCAATCTCCAACTTAGAAGATTCTAATTCTGCGGTTAATTCAACAATTTTCTATTTAGCATCTAAGTGGTGACAACATTTTATGCTAAATTCGGATTGAAGTTTGAGAAATCCCTTTTCTGTGCCTCAAGTTTTTCTTTTAAAGCTTTCTCTAATTTCTTAAGAGTGAAGTTTTCATGTTTTATTCCTTCCATTTATCTAATCAGATTACTATTGTGAGATTTATACAAATCCACCTTATTAATACAAGATTGATAACATACGTTATTTATTATGATGCAAAGAATGTTGTTTATGATGCAGTAGGTTGCCCTTGTAAAATGAGAACGAACTTTCAACCGATATGTTAACACTGAGAACCCGGAAACTCTACCGATATAATGTAGAATTAGTGGATGTACTCTTTAATTGATCCCATAAAGCATAAGCCCAAATTACTTAGGCCCAAAACAAATTACTGTGTGATCCCAAGTCACTAAGGCCCAAAAAACCAGGCCCAAATCAACACAGTCACTAAAGCCCATGTAGCCGAGAATCCTTTCAACTAGAGAACCTTGACCAAAGAACTCTGACAGATAACAATAACTGAGAACCCGATAACTTGACTGAGAACTCAAGAATTGACCGAGATCTTCGGATGTTGGCCGATAACCCCTAAATGTTGACCGAGAACCGATGTCCACCGAGAACACTGACTTACTATTCCTTCACAGAGAACCCATATTGTAAACCGAGAACCCTTAAAATCAACCGAGAACGTTGAAAATTTTACCGAGAATGCCCAAAAGTGGCCGAGAACACGCAAATAATTTACTTGGTATACTTGGAAAGTAAAATCAGATTCCGAAAATGTGGGGATTTGAATTTAAACCAATGATCTAGTCATATCAAATCCAAAACAATCTCAACCAACCCCGATGAACACGAAGAGTAGTTGTTCTTCGATATCCTGAAAAACTTCAAGCAAATATCAATAAAAAATGCCCCTTGAATCAATGATATCACCTTAACCGAGCCTAGAATTGGTCTATAGACTCTGATACCAATTGTAAGTCACGAATCTTGATCACTACAGTATGATATCAACTCGAACACGATATTTTTGTGGAAATCAAACACCGTGGTGATTCAAGAACAATATGAATGAATAATACGAACAAGATGAACTTCAATGCACACGTTTATTATCACCAAACGTCGGCTACATAAGTTCTTTACATATCTACTTTGCTCTCTAGAATTATGGTGGCTATCAAAATGCTCCACACCACTTCTTACCCTAACTAATGACTAAACGTTAACTATCTATAGGGTTACCATACAAGAAGCTCAAGGACCAAACCCAACTAAGCCTGAACTAGCCTCACCAAAATCCATAGGGATTTTGGTGTTACTCGACCAAGCGAAAGCCATAGGGATTTCGCTATTACACCAACACAACCATAATGCAATTCTTCAACTCGTCTTTGTTTATTTTACTTTAGTCTTTATCATGTAGTGGCCTTTTGATATGCGTCGGTCTAACCAATTTATGACCCAACAATCTCCCCATTAGACTGATGCTTTCAAAATCTTCAGAATCTTTACTTGAACATGATTAGCAACTTCAGCATCTGCATCCAATACTCTACCATCTCCCCCTTATTGACGGCATCATCCAATTTGAATCTCAGATACTTCATGTGATTCTGTTGCAAGGAATCAGTCTGGAAAGAACAATCAACAACTAAACCGACTATAACCAATGTTAGATGAGGCATGGGGGCATGTTTCACTATATTCTTGGGTTTTCTTTGATTTTTCTTTGGCTTTTCGTTCGTTTCTTTGTTTGAGGCTTGGATTTATCTAAAACTACATTTTAACATGATAAGTAGCTTTTTGAACTATATTATTTGATAAATGTTTTAGTATTTAAAGTTTATTTGATGCTCAAAAGATGTATAATTTTATATGCATCAATCATCCCCACACTTGAACCTTGTTTGTCCTCAAGCAAGCTACTTATAAATATTATCTAAAAATAGCAAGTTATGACCATATCTTAAACAACTCCAATAGAGTTCCAAGAAAATGGAAACAACATAACCAACCTTAAATCATAGGAATATATGTAGTAATATATAAAATGGTGATTAGTTTTTATGAGCTTCCATTTATGCAAAACGTCACTCACACTCGGTTTTATATCTAATAATACATGTGATGTATGTATGTGAACACTCTTATCCAAAATGTGACCTGTGATAAATAAGCATGAAACAAGTTTAAATCTCCACCTTTGTGAAGGGTTGTATAGATCAGAAGGTAATATGGGTTGGTTTTGTGTGAGTAGGGATTTGGTATTTTGTGGTGGTTCAAGGGTTTAGGTTAATGAGGATGAGGATGGTAAATACAACTTCTACTGATTGTCGGGAGCCTTAAGATGTCTTCAATGGTTAGCTCATTTCTCCCGATTGCAATTTTTTTTATAAACAAAGCTAGTAACTATTTTAAAGTCAGATAGTCAAGACCAGTTTTGTCGAGGATGTGAATAAGTTCTTCCTCAATCCTATTCTAAACATAACTCCCAACTCTAATGGATCGTTCGGCTTTGAGCCTAATATCCCCCCACCCTCATTAGTTCGGTATATTCATATTGAGACTGAGTTTGACTTTTTCTACATCTTCCTTAGTGGGACCAGTTTCCGTATCCTAAGCATCATTCATATCTTTTTGATTTTCATTGCGCTTTTGGAGATCCAACAAAATGGTAGCATTTGTTCATCTTGGAGCCACTTTCCCCTCACATCATTGCTAAAGAATAATATTCTCTCCCTAAGTTCTGGAAGCAAACTAGATTTTGCGAATTGTATACAACAAAGAAATTTGAAATTTGAAGAACGCATTCAAGTTCTTTAGGGTCTACAAGTAAAAGGATAATGTGGTAGGATAGAGTTTTGGGTTTGTTTGGCATTTGTTTTTGATAAGAATAGGTTTTGGTTGTGGTTTATGTTTGAAAATATATTTGCTTCCTTTTTAAGCAACGCCTCGTGAGCTCTTGAAAAGGATGTTCAAGACAAGTTCTAAATCACACGAAGCATATGACTCACTCAATGTTCCACAAAAATATGAGTATATGTATGGCATGGGGCTTATCTCACAGTAACGGAAGGATTTGGTATAAACGTCATATTTTGCATAAAGTTTTCTCAATATTACAAAAATTCCTTTCACCTTTTCACATATATTATGGTTGATTTAGCTGATTATTTTGCACAACCTTTCTCCGGAATTGATATTTGATCTTGTCAAAAATTGTAGGTAGCTAACGATTTTGCTTACTACAAAAAACATTAATATTAAGAGATTTTTTTTACTAATTGGTTGGATAAGACAATGGTCAAGTAATTCCCTTCCCCACAATTAAATCTCACATTATTCTCAATGTGAAAAAGAATTAAAATGTGGCATGTAGGGTAAGTAAAAAGGAAAGCAACTTCCCTACGGGCTGTGAAATTTTCTATAGTCCTTCCTAAAATATAAAACTACACACAATCAACAATAATACAAGATATTAATACAGAAAATTGGATGTGGAACCGTCCACATCCGGCCTCACCGGGCCTAAATAAGCCAAATAAAATGGCTCAGGTACACTGACCGTAAAGCCAACAAGTCATAAAAAACAGGAAATAAAAATGTCTAAACAAACATCACATAATAAGCATAAAAACATAAAGTACTACCACCCGCCAGTACTACCATAATAACCAAAGCTTCCATCATCACCACTACCCATAAGTTACCCGAGGGAGCCGGGTTATAAGGTCCCCACTGACGGTCCATCCGCTCAACCAAGAACCTCACATCCTGCCTGAGATCTGCGTACTCTGTGGCGCTCTGCAGGTCAGATGCTACAATCTGATGGGTCCGCTATTCAGTAGAGGTAGTCATGTGAGTGTGGTAGCGGTCAATAAGGTCATACAACCCCTCAAATGAATATGTGTTGGGCTATGAAGAGCTCGCACAAACGGCTGATGATGGGCCACCTTGTTGGGAATAGGTACGGTGGTGGGCCTGATGAGGTGTTGAACCAGTCCGCCTCTCGGATACTTCCTGCATGGTCATCTAAGCTGGATCTTCAGGATCCCAAATCTGGTTATAGGCACCCTGAATCGCAATTGTGGCAGATGCCTTGAAATTTGCTGAACCATACCCATACTCATACAAAGGTCAAGGTCAAGAGGAAGTGGTTTAGGACTCCATGTTCCTTCCAAATCTGCATGGTACATCATGTAAAGCTTGAGATCGAACTGCTTTCAAAAAACGGGCGGTGACCTTTTGGGCATATGCATTTGTTTAGAATAATTGGCAAACTAAGTAAGTGATATTGCAATGAATGTTGTTCTTTACGCAATATAAAGCCCAAAGGTCCCTCAAGATCACGAGACCTTCGCAATGGCCACGCTGTGTAGCACTGTGGCTCAGTAAGCAATGGATGTGTTGAAAATGTGGATCCTAAAGAGCTGTGCTTTTTGAAACACTTGTTCTATATTCCTCATCCATATAAATCACTTATTCTCATCGTAATAATAAAATGAAGAAAGTTCTTACCGGCGGCAAACCATAGATTAATTTCTGTTTCCTGATAAGTGAAAATATCCATGTCAATGCCAAGCTGAGTTACTAAGGTATGATACCAAACACCCCCCACCCGATTCTAAACGGAACACCTTCCAAATCCCACATGTAGAGATCTTTGGTTTCCAACGAGAAAAAGCGAGGAACTCTTTGGTGAGCTTAGTCACGGCTCTTCTTCTATAGCTGAACACTCTGGCCCATAGACCCAACACAAGAGTGTTGTACCGGTCTAGATGGTTGACATATCTTAGCGTTTTGATACACGTAAAGAGATTCGGTGCTGGTTTTCGGTTTTCCATAATTGCAAGTCTATCTCGAGTGACCTGATCGCGTTGAGTGTCCTCAGGAATGACAAAAAATGCGTAAATATCATCTCCTTGATCGGCCATCCTGAAAATATAGTTGTATTAATGAAATACATAGCGGAAACAAAAATTAAAATATGTTCTATAGAGTTAGGCACGACCCCGAGTCTGGGTAGGCACAGCCCTGTGCTGCACTGGTTTCTTTTTGACCAGTTTTGAAATGAAGTTGACCACGGGGGCGTGGTTCGTAAACCACGACCCGTGATTTTGATCTGGTTAACTGAAATTAGTGAATCGAACTCATTGTCAACCCGGTTTGATAAAACTAACACCTCGGGTCCGGTTTGAAAGGTATTTCATTTCACACCGCCAAAATCATTAATTTAACATTGGAAGACTTGATTATGTTACTTTGGGCGATGAATGGCAGTGTCTAGCCAAATATATTCAAACATGAATATTTAAGTTCGCCTGATGAATCTGCAGCGCGATAACTTCGCCTGCAAGATTAAGTTCGCCTGATGAACTTCGCCTTCAAGCGTAACTTCGCCTTCAAGCGTAACTTCGCCTAAGGATGACTTCGCCTACGGCCAAGTTCGCATAAGGATAACTTCGCCTGAAGCCAAGTTCGCCTAAGGTTTAACTTCGCCTGAAGCCAAGTTCGCCTAAGGATAACTTCGCCTGAAGCCAAGTTCGCCTAAGGTTTAACTTCGCCTGAAGCCAAGTTCGCCTAAGGTTTAACTTCGCCTGAAGCCAAGTTCGCCTAAGGTTTAACTTTGCCTGAAGCCAAGTTCGCCTAAGGTTTAACTTCGCCTGAAGTGAAGTTCGTTTAGAAAATAAATTAAAAACCTAATGGAAAATGTGTTAAGGCAGCTTAACCCCAGCCAGGGGCTCTGCCCCTAGAACCCCGCTGCCAGGGGCGCTGCCCCCGGACCCCCGTTCGTTGTGGGTCATATATATAGATAGAAATACAAAACGAGTAATAGTAGTTAATTGATATGTGTAAATATTATACAGTTAGCCGAGCCCAGTTAAAGAAAGGAATTACGATCAACGGCGAGCGTAACAGGATCCAGGTGAGTTTCTAGCCCCATTCCTTGTTATGTTTTCGGGGCTGTGTGCATACTTGATGTGTTGTTAATACATTTATCCTATGTGATAAGTGTATGCCATATGTGATATATGTGATATGTATGAATGATTGCTTGATGGTACGTGAACGATCTTCGGATATTGCACGTACTGTCAGGTTGTAACGTTATAAATATGGTAAGTATGATATGTATGTTTATGTGTATGAACGTAATAAAGTTAATAAAAGAAGGAAATGACGGTTGTATGGTTGTATGGTTACGAAAAGGGTACCGAGCCCTAATAATACTCGAGGTATGATGTATGGTTGTATGGTAACGAAGAGGGAATCGAACCCTACTAATATTCGAAAACCAAGGGACCAGACCCTTATAATATCTGTGATGTTAGGGACCAGACCCTTATAATATCTGTGATGTTAGGGACCAGACCCTTATAATATCTGTGATGTTAGGGACCAGACCCTTATAATATCTGTGATGTTAGGGACCAGACCCTTATAATATCTGTGATGTTAGGGACCAGACCCTTACAATATCTGTGATGTTAGGGACCAGACCCTTACAATATCTGTGATGTTAGGGACCAGACCCTTACAATATCTGTGAGGATAGGGACCAGACCCTCATAATATATGTGATGTTAGGGACCGGACCCTTATAATATCTGTGATGTTAGGGACCAGACCCTTACAATATCTGTGAGGATAGGGACCAGACCCTCATAATATCTGTGATGTTAGGGACCAGACCCTTATAATATCTGTGATGTTAGGGACCAGACCCTTATAATATCTGTGAGGTTATAGGGCGAAAGGCTCTTTAAAACGTAGGATTATGAATGTAAAGAAAGTATGTAAGTAAGAATGAAGGTATGAGTACTTATGTGTGTATGAAAGAAAGTTATGAGGTTAAGTACATATGTATGTAATAAGGTATTGTTTGGTATTGTATGATTAACTAGAACTCACTCAGCGTAGCTGACTTTTAGTATGCACGCAGGTGAGTAGGATGAGACAGCTGGCTTGAGTGGAGGACACATGGCAGAAGACTAAAGCCTGGCATCTGAAGATCTGATATGTTTTATAAGTTATGTTTTGATTTTGAAAGACAAGAGGAATGTTTTAAGACATGATTATGAATTGATATGTAATGTTTTATGAAAGTTTTATATTCCGCGTAAAGTTTTTAATAAACTCTGATTTGAAGAACTGTGTTTATGAGTAAATCCGACACGAAAGTAGGGCCACCGGGTTCGGGGCCTTACACTTTGATGAAATAGAGGTCTGAGGGGAATAGAATTTCTGGGCTTCTGAGGACCCAAGTTAAATTTATTAACATAAACAGCCTCTACCATTTCAGTAGGAAGACCACCAAGTTCATCAACATTGCAGCCTGCCTTATGCAGCTCATTCAACATTTTGGCCATGCCAGGGGTGTTTGCTGATCTAGCAGGTACAAACCTGCCATCTGCATAGTATCTTGGATTTTCACCCTCCCTTAAGGCCTTCTCCCATTCTACCTTCTGGATATAGAATAAAGTTTTCAAATCAACTTTCTCCAAGGCATTGAAATTAGCTTCAGTCATGCCTCTTTGATTTATCATTATGTTCCTGAGAATGTTTATCATTTCTTCATTCTCCCAAGGTAAAAATGTTCTTCATCAGATTCTTGTTCAGGCTGTTCTGGCTGGGGGATAGGAGTTTCATCAGTTTTCTCTTGTTCTTTCTCCTTCTCCCTTACAGTCCTGATTCTTCTTCTCTTCTTTGGTGGCTCATTAGATGTTTCAGTCTGAATTGAGCTCTCAGCTTGGACCCTTTTAGATTTTTCTTTTCTTTTCCTTCTGTTATACTGATCCACAACTGACCGTTTGTCCAAATTCTTAACAATTTCAGGCTTCATGCCTTTTTCCAGTAAGTATCCACACATTCCATTAAATTTTCTTTTCAATTCTTCTAGCTCAAGTTCCTCATTTTCTTTAACACACCTCTCTACAACTTTCTCTCTTTCACTATTGTACAAATCTTGCAATTTATCAACAGAGAAATGTGCCAAATCTTTCTCAGAGTAACCATGTCTTCTCAGATAATCTTTGTATTTCTTGGCATCTCTACTCTTTTGTTCCATCAGCCTTTTGGCTTCCAACATACTCAGCTTAATGTTTGCCCTGTGTACATCAGTCATTTCAACTTGTGGGGACATAACATTAGTGCTTGTACCAACTCTCCCTTCATCGTTATCAGGATTATCATCATCTTCATCATCAGACTCCTCAGATCCATCCTTCTCCTCAGATAGATCATTCATGGCATCTATTCTTGGTTCATCAGAGGCAGGATGATCTGGTTCATCCCTAGTTGGCACATCAGGGACACCTTGCCTATATTCATCAGGTCTTAGACTTTGCAAAGGTGTTGCCCTTATGGGACTTGCTTCATTATCAGGGGTCTCAACAAAATACTTATTTTTCTCATCCCACTTTCCCTTCTTAGCAGTCTTTTCTTGCTCAGTTTGTTCAGTTGCCCTTTTTCTTCTCTGATATATCTTGGCAAATCTTGGATCTTGAGTTTCAGGTATTTTTATCCTTTCTGACCAGTTGTCAGTAGGGTTCTTCCTCATATCCTCTTTCACCTGTTCAGCCCATTTCTTGGCAGCCATTGAGGCAATTGACTCACCAATTTCCTCTTCATTAATCATACCAGTATTCAAAACGGCTGGTTCAGCAGCAGTTTCAGATGTATGACTTTTAGGTTGAAACATGCTGACTACCAATGCCAAAGAGTTGTCTACTTCCTCAACTCTGCTCATCTTAATTAGTTCTTCTATAACCTCTTGATCAGCCACATCTTCAAGTATTTCTTTTGCTACATTGGCTTCATTGATTAAGATCTCCTGCTCTGCCAATTCTTCATGAGTTAAGGATTGGGCAATTTTCTCCCTTTCCATTGACTCTTTGATAATTCTTTCTTGTTCTTCTAAGGCAGCAGCAGCAACATCATCTCTGAATAAAACATCCTTTTCAGGATATGCCTTAAGAGGCTCTTCTTCTGTTAATATATCCTTTCCCTTATCCATCCTCTTCTTTAATTCTTCTTCAGTTTCAGGAGGACTTATTGGAGGGAAATTATCAATTTCATCATTTAGTGCTTCCAGTTCTGAGTCATGCTCTACCCTCTTGGAACTAACTTCTTGATCATCTTCAGGCTCAGTGTTTATCAGTTCCTCAGTAGCAGCATTCATATCAGCATTCTCAACACTCATTTCCTCATCTACAATCTCAGTTAATTCTTCTGTAAGCACAACCTCTTCATCATTTGACTTTTCATTTTCAGCATTATTGGTTTCTTCTCCACTCACTTCCCCTTCATTCTTATCACTATCATCAAAATTATTCATGATCATCTTCAAAGCATCAACATTATCAATACTTACAACAACAGTCATGCCCACATCGGTATCATTCATATTCTCCTCCTGTTTTGGGGCAGCTGAGGTCTTCTCAACCTCCTGCACCAGGGTTTGAATCTTTATTTCAGCCTCTGTTAATCTTTTCAATAACATCACATTTTCATTTGTTACCTCCTCATTCCTTCTTCTCAACACAACATTCTCATCCATAACCTCCTTAACCTTTCTTCTCAACTCATCATTTTCCAACATCAACTCAAGATTTCTTTGGAATGTATCAACATGTGGACTAGTAGGTTCAGATGTAGGAAATGGTTCAAATTCAGGTTGGTTTGTGGTAGGTGTTTGAGGTGGGCTAGAAATGATTGGTTCTGATTGGTTTAGGCTATGAGTTGGTGGTGTCTGTGGTGGTGGTGATTGATGTGTGGAAGTTTCAGGTTGGTCTAGGGTAAGGGTTTGAGGTGGTGTTTGATGTGGTGGGGTTGGTGGTGGTGAGTGTGGTGGTGTTGTAATTGATTGTTCAAGTTCTTCTCTGTGATCCCCCTGTTCAGGTGCTATTATCTCCATTTCTAAACCATCTCCACCTTCATCTCCATCAACATCATCATCATCAGACTCACCTTCATCACTCTCATCATCACCCCCTGCTTCCTCCTCTGAGCTCAGCTCAGGCACAGGCATTACAGCCAAATCATGATTCAATAACCAAGGTAAAATTTCAAAAGGAACATTTGAATTAAAGGTATTGGAGACACCATATTTCTTGATTCTTTTGTAAGCATCAGAGTCTTGCAACTGATGTGTGTCTCCAACTGTTGGTAAATCTTGTAGTTCTCTATTGAATATGATCTTCATGAATCTTGGATATTGCAAAAAATCTCTTTCTTTCTGGTTTCTTTAGATTCCCTACTAATACCTCAAAAATCATCTTGGAAAAGTTAAAGGGCAGATCAAAGATTATCCCAACTGTGGCATTTGCTAGATCATGACTCATCAGAGTCCATGATCCCTTCCTTGGTGCAAATCCATGAATAATATGATGTATTAAAAACCTATACAGCATTGGAAACATACCCTACTGAAATTGTCCATCATGGACATTACCTTGATACCCCATTGTTTCTTCAAAAATTTTCAATAAGTGTGCTGTATTGAAGTTTATGTGATTGTGATCATCATCATTCAGTCTTAAACACCTTCTGATCATTCCTTCTGTGATCTGAATCTCCTGTCTGGCTACTGTTGCCTCTATTCTTTTTCCATTCACATCTTCAACATACTCTGCAGATCCCAGAAATCCAAGGAGTGATTTCTGTAAATTATGGGACTTTCAGTGAGTGAAAAGTTGATGTTTGACTGTGCCATCCACAATATCATTCGAGTCACTGGTTCATTTTCTGGTGTCACTTGTAATAATGCGCACATATTGTGCTTTGGCTCAAACACATACTTCGGTTGTTCTTGCTCTGCCATATCTGTTCTTCGACAAATTTATAACCGAGTCAGAATTAGGAGCTGATAAAAATTAGGGTTAGGATCGACTTAGAATTTAGGAAGTCGGATAGGTTTCTTTGAGTGTAAGTCTTTTGCAGTGGAAGGAGAGAGAGAGAGGGAATAATGTTGAAAAATTTGCCTAACTCCCTCTTATATACCATTTTGAAAGTGAGTTTTAAATGCTTTTTGTCATTTTGTGAATTATTAGCTTTCAACCAGTAACATTATCCACTTGATATATTAAAAACATTTAATTTCATTTATGTTTATAAGACCTTACTCGAAAGATTAGTATATCCAAATTCTACTCGGTATACTTCCACATACAAACCTTACCCAGTCAAACTTTGCTTGGAAGATTTTCATTTTTGAATATACAAAGTTTGCCCGAATTTGTCTATATATCAACCTTGCTCGATCAAGTAAATTAATTTAAAGTTAAGACAATAATGAAGAAAGCTTACCCGAAATACTCGATTTCTTGAGAAATTAATCACAAGGCATATAATCAAGTATAATCATCAAATAAACATCCTTACTAAGAGTCAATTAAGATCTCCACATAGATTTCTCAATTTCAAATTAAGACTTATCTAGCATGAACCCTCATAATAATCATAATCAATTTTATCATATTAACTAACATATTCAATCAAGTAACACATTCATTCAAGTATGCTTGAAAACATAGTGTGCTCGAGCAATCTTTCTGGAGAATAGTGTGCCCGAACAACAATCGTATGCAAAGTATACCCGAATAACCTTCATATAGTACAAAGTGTGCCCGGAAAGGAATTCTAGCAGACAGTGTATTCGGAAAGTTAAATTTTGAAATTACCAAGTATATTGAAGGAACACAAGTGTGCCCGAAATATAAAGTGTGCTCGGAAAATAAGGTTTGCCCGAAAACACTTGTAATTTCAAAGAAATCATACACATATCACAGAGCATGCTCGGAATGAAATTAAACACATAAACATTTAAGTGTGCTATAGTCTAAAGTTTCATAGAGCTTGCCCGAAAATCCTATGTTAGCACTAAACTTGCTAGGATAAACACATTCAATCATCAGGTATGCCGAACATCAATCTTATTCAAAGTATACCCAAAAAAAAATGACAGACTTAAACAGTAACATCTAAGCGTGCCCGGAAAGATAAACAAACCTTTCCTAATAACATATTCACACAAATTACAAAGCTTACTTGGTGTACTAACTTAAGTTCACAAAGTTTGCTTGGAATCACAATCAGCAAATAACATGCATAGCTTGCCCGAAACAAGAATTACTTGTTAAAAGCTAATTATAACAACACCTAATCATCTCAAGACTTCAAGCCTGCTCGGGAGATTAGTACAACAGTGTACTCTACCCGGAAAGTGTAAACACTTCAAAGCATGCCTGAAAATCATAAAGTTAGTCAAAAATGACTAAGCTTACTCGGAAAGGTTGAAAACTATCAAACCTTACCCGAAATAACGTATTCACACATAAACAAGTCAAAAATGACTAAGCTTACTCGAAAAGGTTGAAAATTATCAAACCTTACTCGAAACAACATATTCACACATAATCAACTGTTTTGTATTCGGAAAGGTTGTAAATCATTAAACCTTACCCGAAAATACATATTCAAACAGTTTGTGCTCAGGAAGGTTATAAAGCATTAAACCTTACCCGAACTTACATATTCAACCTTTTTTAGGCAAAATGCAACACTTTTTGACTTAAACAACTTGTCAAAAATATATTTTTCATTAAAGATCATAGTTTAAGAGCAAATGGTGCATTTAGAGATCAAATTTCAGTTATATATCTCTTCAAAACATTTTCTTCCATTTTCTGAAAAGATCTCAAAAATGGGATTATATTGACTAAGTAGCTATCTCAATACTTCACTCTCAGCATTATTATGACAACTTAGATAGGTTAACAGCAGGTATAAACTTAGCATGAATTTCATCTCTTTGGTGATATGATTTAGGTTCATTTAAAGCATAATGCATTAATGGTCAACACTGCGCAATGATGCCTCATATCTCTTCTCAAAGTTTATTTGGCTTTCCCCATATCACCCCAATTTGACTCCAACCTCCTGTATTTGGTCAAAAATATTTTTGTATGACAGAACTTATTGTATTTTTGTATTTTTTAGATTCAAACATATCTAGAGGTTGAACATTGGACTTACAATTAGAAACATGCCTTTCATTCAAGACGAGACAGTTTTTTCCAACATCTTTGTAGTTGTAGTTGTAACCCTCTTGTTTGATAAAATATTTAAAACACTTATCAACTTTTGGTTGATTTATTCATTCTTCCCCTTGTTTTTGATATTTTCTCAAATTTTCTTAAAGTATGTTCCTTGTCATATTTAAAGATGTTTTATTTTTGGTTGACCAAATAACAACAGGCTCGTGTATGACTGGGTAATCACTTTTCTGCCTATCATTCGGAGAGATTTATCTTGAGACATGCAAAACAACTATGCATCTCCACATAAAGATTAGCATGTTCATTATGTTTATATCACCTTAGATTTTACATCATCATGGGAAAGCAACCATACATGTTAAGTACTATACTAAGGTCTTTTTAGCCTATTAATGTTGGGTTTTATACAAGATTATCAAAGTTCAAGTTAACCATATTTAACTAGAAAACGCAACGGAAGCTTAGATTTTAAAACTTGTTAATGAACATACCATTATGTTAAAACTAAAACCCGAAGCCAAGGATCAAAATTACAAGAACAAGATGCTCACAAAATGTAAATTGTACCTTCTTCTACCTTTAGAAGAACAAGTGGGTTGTTGAAGGGATGGTGGATGAATGACAAGCCTCCAAAGAAGAAGACCTCAAGAGTATGATACCCCAAGCTATTTGTGACAACACCAAGTTGTTTTGCTAGGATTTATGAACACAAAACAAGCTCACCAAGCTCTCTTTTTTTCTGCTGCTGCTGCCGTGAGTTTATTAGAGAGGAAGAGAGAGATATTGAAGCTTGAATACACTTGAAAGGATTCAAAAACAAGACACAAATGCATGTGTTGTGAATGGAGGTTTATCAAGTGGTCAACTTAAGAAGACAAGGCTTTTGATTGGACCAAAAACCTCCACCCACATGGGGTGGACGGTTATTATTATTATTATTATTATTTTTTTTTTTGTTTTGTTTTAACCATTAAAACATCTCCATTCATTTTATAAAACTCATTTTTATAAAATGTACATACATTTATATAATTATTTAACCAATTAAATAATTAATTTATATAAACAAATTATCCAGATAATTTATTTAAATCCTCAAGTGTGTTTGTTTAGAAAACCAATTTTCTAAACACGTAGTGTTCGGTATTCATTTAAATGATCAAATCATTAAAAGAATACATTTGGTGTCGTCTAGCTTGTTATTGGGTATGACCCGACTTGGATCAAACACAGTTAGCCACATTAATATAAGTATGTGTCTCGGGCATACGTAATTCCAACAATCTCCCACTTGCACGAGATACATAGAAAATTAATGCAAGTGGTGAATACCGCCTAACAACAGTTCACCACCCCTAATGTGTTTGACGAAGTGCCATTCAATAACATCATCCCTTCAAGTCCCTTACTTGATATGGTTTAGGTGAATCTATCATTATATCCCTTTGTTACTAGATGTCATGTTGGATCTAAGAGACATAGGCGATCATTCTCTTTACAATTCAACTTTATCAGGCCTTAGACATCTAAACTCTCAACACATAAGAGGAACAAATTCCATCTTGACTGTATACGCCTCTCACTATCACTTTATACTCCACCTGAGCTCATCCTTATGTACCATCTTTTACGAATAGCGAAGGGCAGAGTCAAAGTGTAATACTTGGTGAAAATCAAGACCCAGTATACATCTCAGGTCTAAGGATAATATGAAATTCTCCTTTACTCAAAATTACTAATGATCAGGTCCATTGACTCCATGTAGTAATATTGAGAGCGGGTCAGTCCAATATTCGTATCCCACAAATATCTATGAACCTTGGCAGCAAACCTATGCTCCATATTCATTCCTTATGAATATCCACCAATCCTAGTTCATAATAGTCTTGCTTCATATTTGTTCCCACAAATGTGATCGACTACGGACTTTTAGAATAAGATAACTTATTCATGGATTAAACATGCAAAATTAGAATTTAACTCAAGATTCCATAATCATATAAAAGAGTTAAATTACAAAAGTCTTTTAAACGTAAATACAAAATAGATCAAATCCAATTACTAGAATATCGGAGTCCTAAGCCACTCGCATGACGCTCATGTTTCGGTCTTTCTAGGAGCTTCGTGAATGGATCCGCAAGATTTTGATCAGTTCCAACTTTGCGAATACATATCTTTCCTTTTTCAACTTCATCCCTTATGTAGTTGAATCTCCGCTCTATGTGCCTTGTCTTTTGGTGCGAACGAGGTTCCTTGATTTGTGCAATCGCACCCTCGTTGTCACAAAAGATTTCTAGGGGGTCTTGAATGGTAGAGACCACCCCTAGATCAGTAATGAATTTCTTCAACCATGCAGCTTCCTGAGCTGCCAATGAAGCGGCGATGTATTCTGATTCTGTAGTGGACAATGCTACCACTTCCTGTTTTGAGCTCTTCCAAGAGACAGCTCCTCCATTAAGAGTGAACACATACCCAGATTGTGATCGAGAATCATCTCGATCAGTTTGGAAGCTCGCATCCGTGTAACCTTTTATAGCGAGTTCCTCCTCACCAGATCCATATATCAGAAACATATCCTTAGTTCTCCTAAGGTATTTCAATATGTTCTTAACAGCCATCCAATGACTGTTTCCTGGATTCTGTTGGTATCTGCTTGTCATGCTCAAAGCGCATGACACATCCGGTCTAGTACATATCATCGCATACATGATGGATCCTATAGCAGAAGCATATGGGATTTGTTTCATCATCTCTTGCTCACCCTTTGAGCTTGGACATTGAGCTGAACTCAATATGGTCCCTCTTTGAATAGGTACAAAACCTTTCTTGGAGTTTTCCATCTTGAACCTTTTCAAGATCTTATCAATGTATGTACTTTGGTTCAAACCTATCAAGCGCCTTGACCTATCCCTATAGATCTTTATTCCCAAAATATAGGCAGCTTCACCAAGATCCTTGATGGAAAATCTACTTCCAAGCCAAGCCTTAACGCTTTCCATGGTTGGAATGTCATTTCCAAATAGTAGAATGTCATCGACATACAATACTAAGAAGGTAATTATACTCCCACTAGCTTTCTTATACACACAAGCCTCATCAGCATTCTTGATGAATCCAAAATTTTTGATTTCTTCATCAAAACGATGATTCCAAGTTCTAGATGCTTGTTTCAATCCATAGATTGATTTCTTTAACTTGCATACTTTATTAGGATGTTTCGGATCGACAAAACCTTCAGGCTGAACCATATAGACATCTTCCTCAAGATATCCATTTAGGAAAGCGGTCTTGACATCCATTTGCCAAATTTCATAATCATAATGTGCAGCTATGGCAAATAATATCCTAATAGACTTTAGCATTGCGACAGGCGAAAAAGTTTCATCATAATCAACCCATTGAGTTTGAGTGAAACCTTTAGCTACAAGTCTTGCTTTATAAGTATCCAAGTTTCCATGCATATCAGTTTTTCTTTTGAAAACCCACTTACTTCCAACAGCTTTGGAGTTGAGTGGTGGTTCAACCAATTCCCAAACTTGGTTGTCATACATGGATTGCATCTCAACGTTCATGGCTTCAAGCCATTTGTCACAATCATTCTTGGACATTGCATCACGGTATGTGGTTGGTTCATCCGAATCTACCACGTAGCATCCTTCTACAAAAAATCCATATCTTTCGGGTGGATTGCTAACTCTACCAGATCTGCGAACGTTTTGTGTGTTTTGATCAACCACTTGATCTCTTTCAACAACCTCTTGTTGAGTGCTAGTATCAACCAATTGTGTATCATCTTGTGATTCTTGATCCTCATCAAATTTCACTGTTCTACTATTAGTTCCTTCCTTAAGGAACTTAGTTTCCAAGAACTTACCCTTTCGAGCAATAATAACATTTTGCTCACTAGGATCATAAAAGTAATATCCTAAATCATCTTTAGGATAACCTATAAAGATACACTTAGTGGATCGGACTTCTAATTTGTTTGGGGTGTATTGCTTTACATAAGCTTCACAACCCCAAACTCTTAAGAATGATAGCGATGGAGCCTTTCCATGCCATACTTCAAAAGGTGTCTTCTCCACTTTCTTGGTTGGAGCCATATTCAATATGCGAACAGCGGAAAGTAAAGCATAGCCCCAAAATGATAGAGGTAAAGTGCTTCTAGCCATCATCGATCGAACCATATCTAATAGGGTACGATTTCTCCTTTCAGACACACCATTATGTTGTGGTGTTCCAGGTGGAGTAAGTTGTGAAATAATTCCACAATTCTTAAGATGATCTTGAAAAACACCACTTAGGTATTCACCTCCTCTATCACTACGAAGTACTTTGATTGTGGTCTTGAGTTGTCTTTCTACTTCAGTTTTGAAGTCTTTGAACATTTCAAAAGCTTCATCTTTGTGTTTCAATAAGTACACATAACCATATCGACTATAATCATCAATAAAGGTAATGAAGTATCTTTCACCATTCCTAGTCATTGGTCTAAAAGGACCACATACATCCGAATGTATGATACCCAATAATTCTTTTGACCTTTCAAAAGTTTTATTAAAGGGTTGCTTTGTCATTTTGCCTTGTAAACAAGATTCACATACATCAAATGAATCATACTCATTTGTTTCTAGAATACCATTCTTGCGAAGAGTTTGCATGCGATTCTTGCTTATATGTCCAAGGCGACAATGCCAAAGATAGGAATCACCCAAGTCCTTCTTGAGTTTCTTGGTGTTGACATTGTACATTGAACTACTATGTGACGCACCAATTTGATCTATTTCATATATACCATTTATGGGTATAGCTTTAAAATAAAATATGCCATTCATCAAAACATGAATATCATAATCAATAAACTTAAGATCAAAGCCACATTGTTTTAAAAGAGACACGGAAATAATGTTTCTCCTTAACTTAGGAGCATACAAAACATTCTTCAAAATTACTTCCAAACCACTTGGAAGCTTTAACAAGTAGTCTCCTTGGGCTTGGACTTCAACTCTTGCTCCATTGCCCATAAAGAGACTAATGTCCCCTTTGTTGAGTTGTTTACTTCTTTTGAACCCCTGCAACAAATTGCAAATGTGAGTTCCACATCCGGTATCAAGTACCCATGTATTTGAAGAAATAACATTTAGTTCAATATGTATAGTAAAGATAATACCTGAGGTATGCCCCGCATCCCTCTTATCTTTTAACGCATTGAGATAGGTCGGACAATTCCTTTTCCAATGACCTATCTCTCCACACTCAAAGCATGGATCTTGCGCCGCAACCTTTTGCTTCTTTTCCTTCGGTTTGATGGGCGTGATGGCTTTCCTCTTTCCCTTTCCTTGGACGTGGCCCTTGCCCTTAGCAACACTTGCTTTGGGGTTGGAGTTATGTCCCCTTTTTCCTTCATTGATTGTTAGAACGGGTAAAACCCTTTTACCCATTCCCGCTTCGGCCGTTCTTAGCATTGCGTGAAGCTCACCAATGCTTTTGTCCCACCCATTCATGTTATAATTCATGACAAAGGTTTCAAACCTTTTGGTCAAAGAGTTGAGGATCAAATCCGTAGCCAACTCATTAGACACGGGACAATTCAACCTACGAAGCTTTTCGATGTAGCTTTTCATCTTTAGGACATAAGATGAGACGCTTTGGGTTTCCTCCATACAACATGCATGAAACGCTCGAACCGTTTCGAAACGTTCCGCTCTAGCTTGTTGAAGGAACATTTCCTTCAGTTGAGTTATCATGTCGTATGCCCCATGATGCTCGAAATCCTTTTGGATTTCGGGAATCATAGTCCCCAACATGAGGCAAGAGGCTTGCACCGAATCTTTGGTGTACTTGACCCAATTGTTATAAGCCTCCTCATCTTCCACGTCAGGCTCGTCGGGAATGGGATCGTCTAAGACATATGATATCTCTTCTTGCTTGAGAACTATTCTCAAGTTGCGATACCAATCCATAAAGTTATTATGGTTTAAACGATCCTTTTCAAGGATGGTTCTTAAGGATAGGTTACGGGTGTTATGGGTAGAGGTGTTTGCATTGTTAGCGGCCATCTACAAAATTTAACAAAGTTTTATTTTAGTATTATGAACAATTTAATTATTAATACCCTTTTATTCCAGATTTTAAAATAATAATTAAATTCTAGAATCCAACGATAAATCAAATTTCGGTTAGGTGACCTTTATCCCGTTATTTGATTTAACAAGGTAGTCAACCTTGACAATTGCAACCCTTTGCAACTTCTAGAGGTATGGGACCATTCGAAATCCTTATTTCGTGTTGGCATGTTTATCCCATCAACACCATTGGATCCCATGCTTAGGTGACCTTTATCACATGGTTTCTAATTCAAGTCGTCCTACTTGTATAAACATGTAAGATTAACATACAAGTGGTTAGGTGACCTTTATCCCACAAATATGTTAATATTACCCTAAGTATATTAGTTTGCTCAAAATGGTTAGGTGACCTTTATCCCATTAAAAGTTTCCTAATACGTTAAGTGTCATACAAAAGGATGGTGTTAGACTTGTTTCTTTGGTAATTATGAAAAAAGGGATTTTAAATTTTTCAAATATTCTAGTTGAAAAACATTATGCCATATCCTAACATGCATTTAGAAATATGGCGATTTTGAAAACCAATTTTCAAGGTTCTAGTTATAATAAAACCAATTTTATTATAGGTGAGTGATCGCTTAGTTTTAATAAACCCATTTAATTAAACTAATTGACGCGATATTACCAAATATATATTAGAACCCGTTTTATGCTTGTTGTCGTTCCTATGTGACGGTTTGGATATCCTAATATCTATCAACCACACATTACATAAGTAAAACAAACAACCAAGCATACACATGCAAAATATAGTCATAACCGAAAACCACTAAATTTGACCATACTTGTTAGCCGAAACAAGTGTAGGTCATAAGTCACACCTAAGGGACAAAACATGACACAAGGATGGAATGTTGACTCCCACTTGACCTTGCATCCAAATGCTTCAAGTATCCTCTCCAAGTTGTTGTGTTCTTATGGGCTTGTTAATGGGCTCCAAACTTCCAAAAGTCTTCTTGGACCCAAGAGTGAAATTTATGGGCCTAATGGGCTTGAATCCCATGATGGGCCGGTGAGGCCCAACAAGCCCAAAATTTCGGTCCAAGGCCCAAATCCACCAATTCTTGCATCTTCAATTTTTACAAAATGTATCCTAATACATATTTTTCTAAAAAAAAGGAAAATGCAACTAATCTATTTATTACATACCAATTTATGAATAAATAAATTACACAAGCCTAAGATTATGAATTATTACAACCATATTGAATAATAAACATAATCAACATACACAAACAACAATCAACACATCCAAGGTCTAGGTTTCGGTTATGACACAATCAAACATACCAAATGTTCTAAGCATGCAACCTAAGCAACCAATGCCCAAAATATCACAAAGACAAAAGGTGCCCCCCCCCCCCCCAAGAGGCTACGGCCACCCCCCCCCCCCCAAATTTTACAATTTTGATATTTCAACATCCAAATGTTAAATGGTTTCCTAAGATCTTTCCATGCATGTCAAGATCTTACAAAACCATGAGGGGTAAAATCCACCAAATTTTCGGACCCCTTTTTCACCCATGAAAAAACCCGAAATTTAGGAACATGTAAGGAGCATAAGTCCTTGTAACCGGCTCTTGATGCCATTGTTGGGTTTTATACAAGATTATCAAAGTTCAAGTTAACCATATTTAACTAGAAAACGCAACGGAAGCTTAGATTTTAAAACTTGTTAATGAACATACCATTATGTTAAAACTAAAACCCGAAGCCAAGGATCAAAATTACAAGAACAAGATGCTCACAAAATGTAAATTGTACCTTCTTCTACCTTTAGAAGAACAAGTGGGTTGTTGAAGGGATGGTGGATGAATGACAAGCCTCCAAAGAAGAAGACCTCAAGAGTATGATACCCCAAGCTATTTGTGACAACACCAAGTTGTTTTGCTAGGATTTATGAACACAAAACAAGCTCACCAAGCTCTCTTTTTTTCTGCTGCTGCTGCCGTGAGTTTATTAGAGAGGAAGAGAGAGATATTGAAGCTTGAATACACTTGAAAGGATTCAAAAACAAGACACAAATGCATGTGTTGTGAATGGAGGTTTATCAAGTGGTCAACTTAAGAAGACAAGGCTTTTGATTGGACCAAAAACCTCCACCCACATGGGGTGGACGGTTATTATTATTATTATTATTTTTTTTTTTTTGTTTTGTTTTAACCATTAAAACATCTCCATTCATTTTATAAAACTCATTTTTATAAAATGTACATACATTTATATAATTATTTAACCAATTAAATAATTAATTTATATAAACAAATTATCCAGATAATTTATTTAAATCCTCAAGTGTGTTTGTTTAGAAAACCAATTTTCTAAACACGTAGTGTTCGGTATTCATTTAAATGATCAAATCATTAAAAGAATACATTTGGTGTCGTCTAGCTTGTTATTGGGTATGACCCGACTTGGATCAAACACAGTTAGCCACATTAATATAAGTATGTGTCTCGGGCATACGTAATTCCAACAATTAATTCCATATGATCAGCTAAGTAGTCAATGTACTATCATTTCCCAAAATACAGTTTAATATTCAATCACCCCAATATCTCTTCATTGTCAGGTTAATGGCTATCCTGTTTGACCAAAGGTGGTCAACAGGACCAAACATACATGTGAATATATGTCCTTTCAAAGTCAGAGCTATTGACATAGTTTTAAGTGAAGGTATAAGAAACAAGTCAAAATTGCCCCAAATGCATTTAGTTTTCAGGTCAATGGCTATCCTTTGAATCTGAGAGATTTAAGGACCAAACATACACAAGTGCATGTCCTTCCAACTAGGCAAATGACATAGTTTTCAGCAAGAACAACTATTTGAGACTTTTCTAAAAAAAATCCTTCTTTTAAGCTTCTTAAAAGCTTGAACTGAATAATTTTATCATATCTCTACACCATTAATCAACTTGCTCATGTTTTGACCAAAATAGAGTATTTGTGCAAAATTCAATATAAAATTCATTTAATCACTTAATTTTGACATAAAACACATTTTGACATAAACAGTTGCATCACATAATCACATCTTAATCATTTTTAACATCATCAAGAAAAACAGACTATACTTCCATTCAAAGTCTAACTTATCTTAATAATATCAGAAGATTAGATAAATAACATACTCTAGTAACCATAAACATGTGATTACTTATGACATCAGACAAGTATTTAATTTCACCCAAACAGATCAAACTACTTATCATAACATCAGATCAGTTAACATGATAGTCAAGAATTATCATCAATTTCAAACAAATTGCACAGATATTTACTTAAGCACCTATCAGTTAACTTCAAAACAGTGACATATTCAAGACATATTCAATCAACATTCAGTTGAAACATATTCAATATGTGTAATCTCTAATGAAATAAACAGTTATCTCAGAGAGACACACATACATACAGTTAAGGCACACACATTTAACATACTCAGTAACATACTCAGCAACATACTTTAACAAAACATTCAAAATGTGTGACCTCTTCTAAACTCTTCAGTTAGCACATAGAGGTACACAACCAAGCAAACATCCTTAATCAGATTTCATCAGAGTTGATCATCCCCAGGGCTTTCAAAAGAAAGTTGAACCTGGTTCTGTCAAGTGGTTTGGTGAATAGGTCAGCCAAGTTATCACTTGTATCAACTCTTTGCATTTCAATCAGACCTTTTTCACTGCAATCTCTGATGAAGTGATGTCTGATTTCAATGTGCTTAGTCTTAGAATGTTGCACAGGATTCTTAACAGTAAAATATGCAGCAGTATTATCAATCAGAATAGGGGTGTTTAGAAAATTCAAACCATAATCCAGCATCTGATTTTGAATCCAGAGAACTTGTGCACAGCAGGCAGATACAGCAACATATTCAGCTTCTGCAGTGGAGATTGATACTGTAGTCTGTTTCTTGCATTGCCATGGCACTAGCCTTTCACCCAATAACTGGCATCCCCTTGATGTTGACTTTCTGCTCATGTTACACCCATCATAATCACTGTCTGTATAAGCAAGCAGATCAAAGGCATGATTCTTAGGATACCAAATTCCTAAGTCTGGTCTTCCCTTCAAATATCTGAATATTCTTTTCACAGCATTCATGTGAGAGACTTTTGGATTTGACTGGAACCTTGCACATACACACACAACAAACATGATATCTGGTCTTGTTGCAGTCAGATACATCAAAGATCCAATCTTGGCTCTGTATTCGTGTTCATCTATTGACTCCCCCTTTTCATCAGCAAACATCTTTTCTTTGGTGTCCATTGGAGTTGAAGCAGACTTGTAATCATGACAGTTGAACTTGTTCAAAATGTCCTGCACATATTTAGTTTGGTGAATGAAGATCCCTTCAGCCTTTTGTAGAACTTGCAGTCCCAGAAAGAAGTTCATTTCACCCATGGAACTCATGCTATACTTGGATTTCATCACCCCTTCAAACTCCAAACACATAATTTCATTTGTAGATCCAAAGATGATATCATCAACATAGACTTGTAAAAGCAACAAATCTGATCCCTTTCTTTTGTAGAAGAGTGTCTTGTCAATGGCTCCCCGTGTGAAACCATTTTCAAGTAGATGAGTTGATAGCTCATCATACAATGCTCTAGGAGCCTGATGCAATCCATAAAGGGCTTTGTTTAACTTATACACCCTGTTTGGATACATTGGATCCTCAAAACCTGGTGGTTGAGCAACATACACCTCTTCATCAATCTTTCCATTTAGAAATGCAGACTTAACATCAAGCTGGAACATTTTAATGTTCTTTGAGGCAGCATATGCAAGAAAAATCCTGATAGCTTCAAGTCTTGCAACTGGTGCAAAGACTTCCTCAAAGTCTATTCCTTCTTCTTGAAGACATCCCAGTGCTACAAGTCTAGCTTTGTTTTTAATCACTAAACCCCTTTCATCCCTTTTGTTTCTGAAAACCCACTTGGTTCCAATTGCATATCTGTCATATGGCTTGTCTACAAGATCCCACACATGTAGATCTCTAAACTGTGCCAATTCCTCTTGCATTGCCTCTACCCAACTATTTTCTTTTAAAGCTTGAGCAATGTTCTTTGGTTCTATTTGAGATAGAAAGCAATAGTACAGACAAATGTTTGCTATCTCAGAATGACTCCTTGTAACTCTTTCGTGCAAGTCACCAATGATATTTTCAGCAGGATGATTCTTTTCAATAGTAGGAGTTTGTATTATCATATTTGTAGACAAATTTGTGTCAAGGTTTGTTTCATTGAGTTCAGGTTCTTCAATGATCAAATCAGCTTCTGCATCATGAAACTATGGTGCTTCCTCATTGTTTTCTCCTGAAGTAGATGCACCATTGTTTCCCAGATTCAAATTTTGGAATAAGTCTTGAAATCTTTCTGTGGTGACAGCTTCTTCATTTGATTGGTTGCTTATGTCACTCTCATTCTGAACTTGATCATTCTGTACATTTGGACTGTCTTGATTGTTCATAGCCTGATCCTGTTCAATGACCTTGCTTGAGGAGTTGTTCACAAAAGTGTATTCCTTTTCTTTTCTAGCAACCTTTTTCCACAATTCTTCTAAGTCCAATTCTTTCTTCTTATTCTCTGCAAGTACACTGGTCTTGTAGAATGAATCATCAAAGTCTTCAGAATAAATCTTGAATGACTTTATTAACTTCTCATGATCAAACAGCCATTCTGTACCACTGACTGTGTTGAACTGATTCTTATTAAAAATTATGTCAGAAGACTCTATCACACTCATGTGATCTTTCACATATACTCTGTATGCCTTTGAGTGAGTAGAATATCCAACAAAGAAACAATCTAGTGACTTAGTTTGAAACTTGTTCAAATAATCTCTAGTGTTCAAAAGAAAACATTTGCAACCAAAGGGCTTGAAAAACTTGATGTAAGGCTTTCTATTATTGAAAATTTCATATGGAGTCTTGTTATGCCTTTTGTTTACAAGCACCCTGTTTTGAACATAACATGCTGTATTGACTGCTTCAGCCCAAAAAGTGACAGGCAAATTTGCATCTGCCAACATGGTTCTGGCAACTTCTATCAAAGTTCTGTTTCTTCAATCTGCCACTCCATTTTGTTCAGGAGTTCTAGGAGATGAAAATTGTTGAAATATCCCTTTCTGTGTGCAAAATTCTTCCATAACTCCATTCTTGAACTCTGTACCATTGTCACTTCTCATCATCTTGACTTTCTTATTCAGCTTGTTCTCAATCATTGTGACACAACCTTTAATCAACTCAGCAGTTTCATCTTTGGTACTTAGGAAATAAACCCAAGTATATCTTGAATAGTCATCAATGATCACCAGACAGTATCTCTTCTTTCCAATACTTGGCACACTCACAGGACCAAAGAGATCCATGTGAAGTAACATAAGTGGTTGATTAATTGAATTGATGAGCTTTGTCTTATGAGTAGACTTGTGTTGTTTTCCCTTTTGACATGAGTCACAATGATCATCTAACTTGAATTCTCTTGTAGGTAATCCAGTTACATGCTCACCTTTGACCAGTCTATTCATGTTCTTCAAGTTTATATGACACAGTTTCCTATGCCACAATTTAGATTCATTTTCAGTGGCTTTGGAAACAAAACATGCACCTCCTCTTGAAATGGCTTCTTTCATATTCAACTCATACAAGTTTGCATTTCTTGGTGCCATCATCATAATCATTTCAGGTGGAATTACAAACTCAGGTTTTAAAATGAAACAGTGTGAATCATCAAAACTGACTTTGTAACCTTTATCACACATTTGTGATATTCTCAGCAGATTGTACTGAAGACCTTCAACATGAAATACATTATCAAATGAGACTTTCCCATTTGTTAAGATTCCTTTTCCAACAATCTTTCCACCATTCTCATCACTCCTAAAAGCTACTGGACCTTCATACTTCTCTTCATAGTTGACAAGAGATCTCTTGTCACAAGTCATGTGCCTAGAACAACCACTATCCATATACCATATGTCATTAAGAGGAGTGGACTGTTCCTGAGATGATGATCCCTTTTCTTTCTCAATTATGGCCATGAATGCCTCATTTGCTTTCCTGATGTCATCTGCAATGTCCTCTTCATGATTGCTCCAATCAAAATTTCCTTCATGTTGTGTAGTCACTGCCACATTTCCTTGATTTCTGATTTGATTTTGATTTGCTGGAACAATGGTGTTTGGTACATTTTGAGTTGCTTGAAGGTTTTGATTGTTATTCATTTGAAAACCTTGATTCTGTTGCATACTTTGTTGTTGACTATTCATGTGAGGCTGAAAGTTGTTGAAGTTTGGGTTGTAGTTGTTGTTATTGAAGTTGTTCATTTGATTGTTGTTGTTGTTGAATCTTGGCTGATTTTGTTGGTAATTCTGCTGACCTCTTGGTTGATTTTGTTGATATTGATGCTGACCTCCTGGTTGATTCTGGAATTGATTCATTTGAAAGTTTCTTGGTTGATTGCATTCTCTTGCAAAATGACCAGGTTGTTGACAATTGTAGCATATTGCTTTTGACTTGTCAAAACCAATCCTGTCATTAGGACCAGAAACCAGAGACCTACTAGTTCTGTTATACAGCCTTCTACTTCTCAAACCCAACATGGCGGCTTGCCATTTCAAATCCATGTCTTCCAAATCATCTGCATCAATTTGTTCCAAATCATCTTGTACCACACTTGTGTGAATTAGGTTCTTTGCAACAAATGCATTATATGACTTAGTAAACATAGACAACAAGGCTTGTGTTTCATTGCTTTGACTATGTCCTATTCCAGTGTTAGGAACATTTCCACTTGACATAGAGGCAGAATCAGAATCATCAATCAGTTGAACATTGAACCTCTGCTGATTTCCTTGATTACTTGTGCTACCCCCAATGAAAGATTTTGGAGTGACAGCATTATGTTCAGCTGGTTCTTCAATAATGGGAATTTGTTGTTGGTTCTTGGTGGACAGATTTCCCATTGGTGCAATCAATGCATTTGAAACATTGAAACATGGTCTATCTTCCTTGATCATCTCATTCTCAATCATTTCAAGTTCAGCAGCCTGAAGAAAGCATACTACATCATCCAATTTCAATTCATTGAAATTTTGTTTCTGAAGGATGAATTTGCAAGCAGTATACCATTCTTTTGGCATTGAGTTGAGTAACTTTGTATTCAAATCAAAGTCAGTCATTACATAATCAGTTGTTCTCAACTCATTCACAATACTTAGAAATCGTTCTAGTATTGATTTCAACCTTTCTCCATCTCTATACTTGAACCTTTCCAACTGTTGCTTCAATCTTTGCTTCTTTATGTTCTTTAGTTCAGTATTCCCTTCATACATTTCAAGAATGGCATCATACATTTGCTTGGCTGTTGTGTGATGAGCCACCTTGGTCAGAATCTCCCAAGACAAACCTATCTTAATCATAGCTAAGGCTTTGTCATCCACCTTTCTCATTTTTTCCCTTACAGCAGCAGTTGCAGTAGCATTTGCACCTTCTTCAACAGCAGTTTGTGGACCATTCTTGATGGAGTTCCACATGTCAATATCATTGTAGCATACGACTGCTTCAAAAAGTAGCTTCCATTTGATAAAGTTTTCCTGTCCATACAACCTAGGTATCTTGTTAGTAGACACCTCTTGTTCCTCATATCCAGACATTTTGAGAAATCAAAAATCAGTTTCTTTAAAAAGAGTTTCAAAATAATCAGATCCAAAAACAGAATGCTTAGATCTGATGTGTCTGATGTGATTAGAGCAAGATTTAGATATAAAGATTAGAACTTTAATTGAAATAAGGAAGAGAAAACACCGGTAAATTGTAGATCTGGAAGAAAAAATGAAAAACAGAGTTGCTGACGTCACAAATCAATCGAACAGTGGTCTGCTTACGTCATTCTTCTTCAAATCTTCAATCAGCAACAATCATTCTAAAATAGCAGTAAACAAGCTCTGATACCACTTGTCGGTCCCTTGGATCTCAGCTGGATCTTAATCAATCAAGTCATAACTCACACAGATTAATCGTGTTGACAAGAGAGTTAATGACGGGTTGCTATATTTAGAAAGATATCCGTTTGTTAAATGCGGAATCAATAACAAACATACGGTTGCAATAAATAATCACAGGTAGAAGGCACACTCAAGATTCACTCAAAAGATTTCCATTTATATAATGTTAATCATACAAAAGGATAATCGATTTAGGATTTTCTAGGAATCCTAAGACAGCCGTCACACAATATTCTCTCAATAAATGAGTCAGTCTTATCCGTATTATGTGTTCTGCCTCCCTCCTCTGGCGGCGTGCCCTAAACATTCTATTTATAGGCCTGCCAACCTAGGACAGCTGTCATTCCTTCTAGAAACCTTATCCGATAATACATATTCAAATTACATATTCAAACTAAACTAAGTGTAAAACAAGTCTTCCGGGTAGGCTTTGCATCAATCTTGTCTTTCCGAGTATGCTCGGCCATCCTTCATAACTTGGTAACATAGAAGTGTGCTCGGGATCAGTTTCCGGGTAGACTTTACTTAAAGAATATTTTACCAAGTAAAATATTCACCGAGTAGACTTCAGTCTTCTTGACTTTGCCAGACTTTGCCCGACAATTCCTTACGAGCAATCTTGTTCTTCGATGATCCAATTCAACTTTTTGCCATAAATAACTTATTAGCAAAGCGTACTCGGGAGTACAGTTCCTTGCTTGAGTTGAACCTTGCCTGATGTTACGTAGAGATATATTCCATTTATACATCAAGCTTGCTCGGACCTTAATTATTAAAGAATACCTTGCCCGGTCTTCCAATCACTTGGCTTTATGGACTTGGTTGACCAAACCTTACTCGGAAGAGTAAAATACTTAGTCTTGAAGAACAAACCTGCTTGACAAAGTGAACCTTGCTCGAAGATACCAAATCAGTGATCCTTACTCGGGAATGCACTAAATTAGTATACCTTGCTCGGATATCCACTTAAGAAGACTAATTGAAGTAAACCTTGCCTGGGAGGCAAAATCTCATACCCGGCTAAGTAAAAGCTTGCTCGGATCCCAAGGTGTGCTCGGATTCAATACTTAGCAGTTTCTGAGGAGGTTGAGAAGATTCCAATCTTCCATAATCTTCATTTAGGTCAAATCTCCTCATTTGGGTCAAACTCTTGACCCAACATAAAAAACTTACGTAAATAGTTTCGTTCGACTTTTTAGGAAGGAGCATTAGATATTATTCTTTCGTTATTTTCTATGAAAGATTCAATAAAACATTTATGTAAAATCCTCCTCGTCTTTTCCACGAGGTTTTATATAAAATCAACCCCTTTATTTTATTATTTCTTTGTCCTAGTAGGCCCGAAGTCAAATTACGTTTTAATTTCGAAAGCGTAAAATATAACAATTTTAATCCAAAGTCTTACAAATTATATTTTCACACTAAAATTACCATCGTATAAGTAAGAAGGGAATTCATAACTTTTGTTTAAAACTAACATTTTATTTATTTGAGCAAACCGTATTAGTAATAAACTAGCTAAGAATATGACACGTGTATGACTATTAAATCAATAACCCCCAACATGCCATACAGAAAGTATTCGTCACAACTTTACCCAAAGTGACGGGGCATCACCCCATTAAATCTGCTAATACTTCTATGTCATACTTTGAGTTTAACTGTTATAATAACTAGGTAATTTATACCGGAAAAATCATGCCAGTCTAACTTAAATCATCTCATTTAATGCGTTTGTAAAAATAAAGGCAATTCATGAAACACATTCTTTCCCCAAAAACATTTATAAACATTAAAAACATTGAAAACATTTAAAAAGTGGTGATTGTGAGAAACTCACCTTTGCCTCATCACAAATAACACATACGAGGTGACACACGACGAGTTGATGTCATGATCTTAATAACAGTCATCCAATGATAACTGTGTTCTCATGTTTACTACAAAGTATATTAATACATAAACATGATCGTATCCTAGCTTAACTCGTTTATCCAAACGCATCTAATTTTTCATAATTATAGTAATTAATTTATGAACTTCTATTGTTTTAGAAAATCGTAACAAAATCTAATGTTTCATAATATCCTATAATCATTGAAAAACTTGATTTCAAATATTCGTTAAAATTAAAATAAGTTTCCGTAACTAAACTTGGACGTTATTTAATAAAAAGTATTGTTTTATAACAAATATAATATTCTTTTGTTAATAAAGTATACGAATATAAATAATTTACTTCAAACATCGTATATATTTTTAGAAACTAAATACAAATGAAATCATCCAAGTCTTGGTTATATCGTGTTTAACATGCGTGATAATGAATTTATATTAGTCATTCACTTTTATAATATTGTTTTAAATTCTCGTTCGTAAATTGGCTATAGTTAAAATAATCATTAACGATATTTAATAGTCCTAACTAATATCAATAACTCTATTTCTACCAATCTATCACAATATAACTTTATCAAACTCAAGGGATAAAAAGTTATACCCACTCGCGTGCTGTTCACATCTAGAGATTTGTTCAAAACCCGCATGCAATGCAATCCGGATATCCAACAAGTTAGTTATGGGTCACGAACATTTCTCTTGTCTCGGATCATCCATACGGCACCTCAAACCTACATGCAACTCATTTTTTGAAACTGTTTTCGTTCTAGAATCTGACCAGTAACTTACGAAGCTTATAGCTCACCATCCAAACATCTGTCTGTCGATTCCTTTGGTGGAATCAAAAACTTATATGTTAGGAAGGTTCATCAAATATTTCACCACGATCTAACGGCCAGATTTCTAGGAATCTGCGTTTCTTTAGAGTTGCGTTTTGCAATTCCGACCGAAAGGCAATCATGAAAACGAGTCTAAACACCATACTTTGACAGTTCAAATCATCTCCACATTCATAATATTCATCTATGAGTCATTAACTCTATGTACAAATATCAAGGTAATCGGACATTTAGATTTCTCGAACTAACACGATCTTTGAAAGCATGCAAATCTTGAAAAACCTGTCCAGATTTTAAAACATGATTTTAACGAACTTAAGCTTCAAATTGAGATGATCAAGGCTTAACATCGAGTTTGGGACATCTAGAAGTGGTTCCGGGTATAGTATGGTCTTCGGCTGCCTTTGGCCGCCACATGACCACTGCCAGAATTCTCGGTCTCTCTCTACATTTCTTAGTTATGAAGAAATATGTGACTAGTCGGGTTCTTGGTGTCTCAAAACTGGCCACCCGGCGTTTCTATATATAGCATGTTCCAGGTGACTCAACAACACGTGGCTCGAGACTCACCAAAAGTTGACACTTGTTCGATGACTCACCCACACTAACAATACTTGTCATGCATAGAGGTAGGCATGCTCATAGTGGAGAGATTTCCCCGCGGTCTCCGTTTGCGTGTTGGTCTCTTTCTCTAGCGAACCCACCACATTAAGTGATGTTATATCTTCCATATAGTAATCATCAAGTTATTTGTATCAGATTTTTCGTATTTGTAATCATAATCATTTGTGTTTAACCCGATTTGGGACTTTATTCGGATCTTTGGTAATCACTAAAATATGAATTTAGTTAGTAATTATTGGTGGTAAATTCATTTTATATTAATATGTCCTCTAAACATGTCAAACAACTTTTAAAATCGCTTAAAACGGCTAAGATTCGCGTTTATGGAAGCACATGGACAAATTTTGCCAAATATTTCCTATTTCCCACTAAAATAACAAAATTAAGGTCCAAGATATATAATCTACTATTGTAACATGTATATGTTCATTTCTTGTGGAGGAATTCGGAATCCTTAGGTTTATTGACTTGATTTTGTCATCAATAGTTTATTCGGTTTCCTAATGGAACCATTTTCCTAATAAATGTATATGAGACATTGTACTTCATCAAAACGTATTCTAAACCCTAAATATCAGGAAACTTAGCCCCCATCTCTAAAAAAATCGTTCATAATGTTTCATGGTGTATTCTTCAAGAACTTTCATCTTCTAGTTTGATATTCAACCTTCAAGACCCTTTGACCTCGTTTATCTCTTTGTTCCACTCATCTTTCGAATAAGTTGTCTTCATGAAAAATGTGTGTTTTTTTCTAAATAACAATATCCCTCAATCAATTTTACTGATTGATGGGGTTTTGTTGGTTAATTACTCTCCAGCCCATTTTAAGGCATAATAGTAAAAAAATTTGACTATCCGATTACTATATCTTAACTAGCTTTCAGACCAGAAGACTTTCTTGTTCATGATTGTATTTTGAGTCTACTGGTCAGAACCCTACGCTTGAATCAAAGTTAGGATTTTGAACTGTACCATCTCGCTTAAATCGTTAAAATATCAAAACTTGAGTTTTATACCACCGTTTGATATGATTCCAACGGCTATGTTCTAGTCTTTAATTATAGTTTACTGTCTCAAAGTTCCCGGTCAATTCATGTCAGATCATTCAGCTTGTAAGGCCCTGGTCCCGGTTCCCTACTTTGGTGTTAGATTTACTCATAAACACAGTTTTAAATATCGTAGTGAATTAAAGCTTTTCGCGGAATTTAATAAGTCAACTATATATTATATAACATTCTAAATATTGTCTAAACATCATTCAAATTTGTCTATAAAAATAAAAAAAACTTAATCAATTATAACATCATAACATTCTTCTCAAGATGCCAGTATCTTCAGTTCAATGTCATGTTTCTTCACTCAAGTGAGTTGCCTTACCTATTCACATGCATGCATACTAAAAGTCAACTACGCTGAGTGATATCTAGTTAATCAGGCAACATACAATACGTTCATATACTTCATACTTAACCTGCTTTACTTTCTTTCTTACATACATAAGTATATACAATCATTCTTACTTTCATACTTTCATTCTTTCATAGTTTCATATTTTATCTTACTTTACATATATACTTATACGTTTTAAAAAGCCTTTCGCCATATAACCTCACAGATATTATTAGGGTCTCCCCCCTCCTTCACAAATATTATTAGAGTCTGTCACCCTCCTTCATAGATATTATTAGGGTTTGCCACAAACCATACGCAGATATTATTAGGGTCTACCACCATTCTTCAAAGATAGTATTAGGGTCTACTACCCCCCTTCACAGATATTATTAGGGTATGCCACCCTACTTCACATATGTTATTAGGGTCTGCCACCCTCTTACCATACAACCATATATACCTTTCTTTATATTTATATACTTTCATACACACTCTTAACCTTTTCTATATCAGTCATATAACATTCATACATCATTCATAAAACATTCACATAACATACACTTACCACTTAAGGTAAGTGTATTAACTAAAAACATCGAGTATTCACACAGCCCCAAAAACATAACAAGGAAATGGGGCTAGAAACTTACCTGTGTCTTGTGCTTCTCAGAGTTGATTGTAATACCCCTCCTTAGCTATGCACGGCTAACTGTGTTATAATTAGAAGTAATTTAATTACCACTAACTCTATCATACTTATAGATTTGTATAACCCCTATCTAACGGGGGTCCGGGGGCAACGCCCCTAGCAGCGGTGTCTAGGGGCAGCTGCCCCTAGCAGGGTTCATAGGGCAGAGCCTCTGGTCGGGGTCAATCTGCCAGGTCAACTTGAAAAAAAAATTATTTTCATTAACAGTCATTTACTAAAATTTCATTAGAAAATAAAAGTTTGAACTAATCGTATGAAAATTTTAATCGAATGGAAATTCTAATCTAATGACCGATTCTAATCTAATGGCAGATTCTAATCGAATCGAATTCGATTGTCCATTCGATTCGATTACTTTGTCCAATTGATCTGGTTACTTTGTCCATTTCATACGATTACTTTGCCCACTTGATTCGATTACTTTGACCACTCGATTCGATTACTTTATCCATTCGATTCGATTACTTTTCATTTGAATTTGATTTTAATCTCTTCACTTATAACCTTTCTTTTTGACTTATTTTGCAGCCTAGGACTTTAACCATATTGTTTCTTTGCACTAACCCGGTCCAAACGTAACCCGTTTGTCTCGTTTCATTCAAAACAACTCATTTATATTCACGTTTACATTTTTCTTACATAACGAGGCCTGATTTGCCTTAATATCAAATCCTAGGGCAAACCAACCTAATAAGACGTAAGCTTTAATCTAAAAGGTACCTTTTAGGTTTGGTTATGATTCGGCTCGGATTCAACTCGTGAATCTGGACGTGTTTCTCTTGTTTTTTAATAATGTTGAACACGGAACCCAACCTTTCTTCAGCTCGGATCTAGGTCCGAAATGATGAGAGTGTTTGTGTGTGTGTTTGAGTGTGTTATGGTGGCTAGAAGATTGAAATGACGGTTTTAGAGTTTTAGAAAGGTTTAAGGGGGTTTATAAACCCTTAAGCCCATGGACCTAAGGCCCATCACCTTTCCTTATTCCATATTTTATTGTCCAAGCTCACCCTCTATTATTTTTATTTAACTTAGCTAAATAATAACACACTATCAAGCAAACAAAATTCTTTTATTTATTATTATCAAAAGTAGGATGTTACATAGCTCGCTTAAGACTTGGGACTTGTTTATTATTCATATTTTATTTTTTAAATCCCCACTCATTAAGGTGAGTAATCACTCTCCTATTTTACATATTTATACCTTTTGAGGACCTTATGTGTACCTTACAATAATTTTATGTATCTTAATACATAACTTCCAAATCTCAAATATTGTGTTGTTGATCAATTGAATGTTTATATGCTAGTTGCTTACTTGCTCATTTGTTTCTATATTGCATTCAGAGAGGTCCATCATAATCAAATTAAAGTATGATCATACACCGTCTCAGTAGCCAAAGCCTGATTCGCTAGGCAATGGTCAACCGACACCCTTAATTGTATTTATTTTGTCTTAGTAGCCAAAGCCCGATTCGCTTGGAAACGGTCAAACGCCACCAATTATTCGCTTATTAGTTAATTGTTGATACTCATGATATTCATTTGCATATTTCTTATATAATATATTTATTAATAAAATTTGTTGATTACTTACTCAAGATGTGTTGTTGACAAATCTATTTTTACGAGTATTGTAGGATGTTTATCTTGAATGTTTGAAGTTATTGAATAACCTAGTTTATTTGGTTGTTAGGTTATTATAATAAACAACAGTATTTGATTTATTTGGTTATTTGTAATTTCTTTTGAATTATGTGTATTTGATTTGAATTTAATAAAATAATTAGATATTGTCACTAATGTTGTATGCTAGTGCCTTGTGAGCTGTGAACCAACAATTCGCGCCCCGGAATTCCGCTGGGTGTGACAATGCAAATCTTGAACAATATGTCCAAATTTTAAAACGTGATTTTAACGAACTTAAGCTTAAAATTGGGATGATCAGGGCTTACCATCATGTTCGAGATGTCGAGAAATGGTTCCAGGTAGAATATGGGCTTCGGCTACCACCGGACCACCGCCAGAATTCTCTCCAGCTCCCCTCTCTCTCTCTCTCTACATTTCTTAGTTATGAAGAAATGTGTGACTGGTCGGGTTCTCGGTGTCTCAAAACTGGTCACCCGACATTACTATATATAGTATGTTTCAGGTAAATCAGAAAGAGACGTGTCACCTCCAGATTCACTAACACGACACTTGGCGTGACACTCACTAAAAATTTACACTTGTTCAATGACTCACCCACATTAACGACACTTGCTATGCCTAGAGGTAGGCATGCTTATAGTGGTGAGATTTTCCCCTCGATCCCCATTCGTGTGTTGGTCTGTTGCTCCAACGAACCCACTTCTTCGAATGATGTAATATCTTCCATATATTATTCATCAAGTTATCTGTATCGGTTCCGACATATCTTGTCTTGTTAATTATTTTTTCAAAATAAACTATTGTCGGTCGTTTAGGTGGTGGTTGTTCCACATTAACCCAAAATACTTATAAATATTAATAAATATAGAGATGTTATTTTTCTAAATAAATAATCTATCCATGATTATTATCTCGATTTGATCAATTTTTCTCCAAAAAATAATTCTCAATTATGGTAACACTATTTATTTTTACAAACTAGTCGGTACGTGTACTTTTAAAGACCGTGTTAGAAAATACTAATTTGTATTTTCCCGCTCGTAATAACTCAGAATTGAGTCACGTTTTTGCCTACGTTCTCGGTTATGATTTCTCTGCAATATTCAAATGGATGTTTTCATGAATATTTTCTCGAATATTGGGTTGGATCTTCCCATGTTAAACCGAAAATATTCGTTTCTTCATAACTTATCACCAAAAATTCTTTAATTCGATCTGACTTCGTACGTGTTTTCTATTATATATCTTTATTCTCAGATTTTTTACTATGGGTTTTAATCTCACATAATCTGGTTTAAACTTATCTTAATCTCGATTAGGGAATTTTATAATACTTTTTATTTTGCAGGTTGTCATATTCACCCCCTTTATTCTAATCTCGTCCACGAGATTTGATTGAACCTAGAGGGTGTATCAGTAATGTTTTGATTTAACTTGCTAGCTTGTCGGTAACTTACCGTCTTATGCGTTTTCAGATTCTTTATCATCACCAGGTGTGCGTTTTTATCTGAATAATTTATTGAGTCGGTATTAACAATAATATCTTACCTTGATTGCAAGGTAATCTTCCTTTAGATAAAGTGTTAGTTACTTCTTTATATACTTATTAGGATATAAGCTTTTCTATCTAGATCCTTGATTAACTCCAGATCATAAGTCAAGTATTTATCTTTATGAGTGTAACTGTGTTGTGCATATACGATACTCTCATGCATTGTGTAAGCACACATCCAAACTTTGGTAAGACTACCAAAGTAAACTACTATACTTTGCCTCTAATTTAAACATTGGTTCTTCGTTTTTAATCATGTCTCTAACATGAGGAAGACTTTATATCGTCCATGCATGCATCCATATTTACCATCCTACTATACAAGTCTTTCTTTGAAACGATCTTAGTTGGTTTTTATATGGACTACTACTATTCTGTGTGTTTCACATCTTGAAGTGATTTTTGTGCAAACGCCTTATCTATATTGATTATTTCTATGACGAGTCCTAAAAATATTATTCTAAGATTAGATCTTAGAGTCTAATGGATCTATTACAATATAAGCACAAACATTCGTTTAATATGACATATATACTAAATGTCGTCACACAGAAGGACCAGAACGCTTAATATATCTTTGCCATAAAAGCGGGGGTAAATAATGTACGCTGGAATCAAACAGATTATGACAACAATGAAGTCACAATAGGGTCAAAGAATTAGTGGACGTAGCTACAACAATACTTAAGGGTCTTTGATATTGTGGTTGTAAACAATAAACAGTATTCGGAGAACAATGGGGTTGTTAAATATACGATGGTGGTATCTTAACACTATCTTTGATTGACAGGAAGATGTTAACTCATAAAAATTTGGTGGAAATATAATACGAATCGGTTAAGCTGGAACGTGAGTCTTACAAACAGTTCAACATCACTATATGTAGTTGGGCGCGACTATATATAGTTTGGCATGATTGTGTTTAAGAAGATGGAACGTACATATGGTTTAACAGTGAATTGTACACATGATATTCAGACTACACGGAGTTGTGTCTGAGCTACTATCACCCTTTGACATGACAAGAGTACTAGATGTAACTTGATATATTTCAGAATGCATGTAGTTCCATCATTGCTTTAACCATCACGAGGTTTGGATCCGACATTACACTTAACCATTACGACGAGCAATTAATACAAAATACTTTGATTTCTAATTCTTCAACCACGTAACATCCTAAAAAGCAGAAGTCAATTAATTTCACTTTGAACACTATACCAATTACACATTCGTGCTGGATTAATTAACGTTTCTATAACTAAGAAATAGGTCGACCTAGCATAGAACGTTAAGAAGAATCAAATTTATTTTTGTGTTCGAGTGTAAGTCTTGTAGGATTATACTTGTGTTTAATTGCAAGGAAGCATAGATAAAAGGAGACATTAATCCATCATTATCAACTACAACAATCGTTATTTGTTGAAGTGTCAACAATATGATGTCATATGAGGGTATGACAAAATTTGTATGTATACGCAATACAACTGAAAGAGTAGATTCAATAGAGTCTAGTGGTAACAAGGATGGTGGCCATTTGCATTAGACTAGTTTATTCATTGAAATATAGAATATTGAAGAGTGTTCCATTCTTCAAACATCACAAAATTAGTCTATCATACGAATAAGATAGAGCATTAGTATGGATATGCATGACGCGTGTCATGTGACTAATGATAAAAACTAAAGTTAGAATATAATCGAGATAATATGTGTAAGGTTAAACTATTCAGTCCTATTGAGGAACTCGAGTGAAGCAAGCACCAACGAGATTCGGGTCAAATTAACGAAAATGTTAATAAATACCATATGTTACAACCAAACTACTCTAGAATAAACCACCGCTGAACAAATCTTCTTCATTGAATGGACCCGATGGAGGAAACTTTGTTGAGCAGAGAACTTGAAAATAGATTTTCTTGTTAATTTTCCTTAACTCCATCTTTACATTCTCCACCGATTTGGTTAGTTGAAAGAGACGTTTCTCGGAAAGTAGGTTCATATCCATGAGTTCATGGACTAGTTATTGAAGTTTGAGTAGAATTTCGGTTTTGGGTTGGAGGTAAAGTTTCGATTCTTGATTGACGTCAAACGGGAGTTTCGTTGTTGTCATGGGAAGGAATTTTGAGCAGATTATGACTAAGTTTAGTTTGGTGCAAGAAATTCAATTGCAAGGGTGCAATTTATAGCCAAACAGGAAGCTTAGACATGGCTCCATGTTAGGCTTTTGATGTAATTAGTCAATCTAAACTCCGATATGTGTAGCAACGATCACGGCCCGCAAATCACAGCCATGGCATCGTGCTTGGTGAAGTAAGGCCCCGTTTTACTTAGCCCTAAAAAAATTAATATTTATTTTTTTGTAAATATATGAAATGCCTAGTTTAAGGAAGGTTCTGGCAAACCCTTTTATCCTGCTTGTTCAGTTTTCAAAGTGGATGATGGTTGCTTGCAAAACGTCTTCGAGTGGTCCCTTACTGTATGGTTTAAGCCGATGACCATTGACTTTAAACATGTGTCCATTGGGGCTTGAGATTTCAACAAGTCCATTGTCAAAAACGTTTTCTACTAGGTATGGACCTGTCCAACGAGACTTTAATTTTCCTAGGGAAAGACGTAATGTGTGTTATATAACAGTACACGATCGCCGATTTGGAATTATTTATTTCCTTTTAAATGGGCGTCATGCAAATATTTAGTCTTTTCTTCATAAGACAAGGAGTTCTCATAAGCCAAGCTTCTTAATTCCTCCAGCTCATGAATTTAATCAATTCGATTTTTGCAGGTAGCAATAAAATCTAGATTCACAGCTCAGAAAGGCCAATAAGCTTTGTGTTCTAATTCAAATGGTAGATGACATGCTTTCCCATAGACAAGTTTAAATGTTTTTGTCCCTATGCGGGTCTTATACGCAGTGAGAAAGGCTCATAAAGAATCATGTAACTTTTCTGCCCAATTTTTACGATTTAACCCAATAGTCCTTTCGAGGATTCTCTTGATCCATTGGTTTGAGACTTCTACCTGCCCACTGGTTTGTGGGTGATATAGTGTTACCAATCGGTGGTGAACTCCATATCGTGATAGAATTTTGTCCATATGGGCATTGAAATATTTAGTTCCTCTATCACCGATTAAGGCTTTTAGAGTCCCGAATCGCGAAAACAGCTTTTTCAGAAATTTAATAACAACCAGAGCATCATTAGTGGGGATGGCCTGTTCCTCCACCCACTTAGAAACAAAGTCTACTACTACTAGGATGTACCTATTTCCGAATGAGTTGGGAAATAGTACCATGATATCTATTCCCTATACATCAAAGACTTCACAAATTTGAATGCCTTTTTGATCCATTACATCTTTGGAAGAGATGTTTCTGGCTCTTTGACAAGCATCGCATGCTTGGATCAAAGCTTGTGCGTCTTTGTATAGGTGCGCCAAAAGAATCCTGCATCAAACAATTTTCCTAACTGTGGTGGATATGCTGTGGTGTCCACCTGTTGGTCCTTTAAGGCAATGTTTGAGAATATCTGCAGCTTCCTTTCTAGACACACACCTAAGAATGACTTGATCAGTTCCTATCTTAAATAGGTAAGAATCCTCCCATAACTAATGCTTAAGATTATAGAAGAATTTCTTCCGCTGCAGATGAGTTAGCCCTTTCCTCATGATTCCGCATGCTAGGTAGTTCGCAAAATTAGCAAACCAAGGACATTCAACATCTTCTTTCATAATTTATTGAATATGCATAAGAACTTCATGGAGAAGTTTTCATTTATGACACCCTTATATAATCCTTTTGAAGCTGGGCATTCTAAGCGGGAAAGATGAGTTGCAACAACATTTCTGCTCCTCACTTATCCTGGACTTCAATGTCAAATTCTTGGAGTAGTAAAATTCATTGGATTAATCTGGGCTTTGCATCTTGTTTGTTGAAGATATTAAATGGCGGCATGGCCACTATAATCAATGGTTTTGGAAAGGACAATTTAGGACCTAAATTTCTAAAAATCAAAAACTACGGCTATTAACTCTTTTTCTGTCGTGGTATAATTTTCTAGTGCATCATTAAGAGTTTTACTAGAGTAGTAGATTGGGTGAAAGTGTGTGTCATTTGTTTAGCCGAGTACGGATCCAACTGCAAAATCGCTTGCATTGCACATTATTTCGAATGGCCTGGTCTAATCAGGAGCAATCATGATTGGAACGTTGACAAGTTTGTATTTTAAGATGTTGAATGCTTCAACACATTCTTTTGACAAAGTGAACTGTGCATCTTTCTTTAGAAGCATAGTCACAGGTTGAGCGATTTTTGAAAAGTCTTTTATGAAGCGATGATAAAAACATATGTGACCAAGAAAGCTTCTAATGGCTATGACATAAGTTGGTGTAGCAAGTTTGGAAATGGTCTCTATTTTTACCCTATCAACTTAGAGTCCTGCGTGAGATATTTTGTGACCGAGAACAATGCCTTCTTTAGCCATAAAGTGGCAACTTTTTCAGTTGAGAATTAAGTTAACCTCTCGCACCTGGTCAACATTTTATCTAGGTTTTTGAGGCAATGATCGAACGAGTCTCTGAAAACGGAAAAGTAATCCATGAACACTTCCAAGGATTTTTCGATCATTTCATTAAAGATGGCCACCATACATCGCTGGAATGTGACTGGAGCATTACGTAGTCCCAAAGGCATTCTTCGATAAGCAAAGGTGACATGAGGACATGTAAAGGTGGTTTTCTCCTAATCTTCCGGGGAAATAGGAATTTGGAAATATCTGGAAAATCCATAAAGATTCATTAAAACATTTTTCGAGACAATCATTCAAGCATCTAATCAATGAAAATAAGCAGAAAATGATTTGTTCTTGTGGGATCATTAAGCTTCCGGCAACAATGCATACACGCCAACCTGTGATGGTTCTTTTTGAAATTAGTTTGTCTTTCACGTTAACTACCACCGTCATTCCTCCCTTTTTGGGTACAACTTGGGCTGGGCTAACCCAAGGGGAATCAGAGATCGAATAAATTAGCCCGACATCAATGAGTTTGATAACTTCTTCTTCACCACATCTTGCATGTTATTAAGACGCCTTTGATGTTAGACCACGAGTTTGTACTCTTCCTCCATGAGGATTTTATGAGTACAAAAGGAAGGACTGATTCCCTTGTTGTACATGATTTTCTAGGTGATGGACTTCTTATGGTGTCTTAAGACATTAAGAAGTTTGTCTTTTTCGTCTTTCGCAAGGTGGGCTAAAATGATTGCCAGAAGTTGGGAGTCTTTTTCAAGATATTCATATTCTAGATGATCTGGGAGTTCTTTCAACTCTAAGCCCGATAGTATGTATGTCATTTCCATATTCAATCTTTTAGATCATAAAGCGCTTCTGGCACTTCTTGCCTGATGTTGTTTGACAACCAAGCTTTTTAAGACTAATACTATGCTAACGTAATCCAGGTTTATCATGTAATATAATATGATGGAAAAAAATAATAATATTTTAGTCCAAAAAATCCAAAAATATGAGTATTATATTTTATTGTGTTCAAAAAGTTATGTGTTGGCGCATATCGAAGACGGCTCAAAACCGACACCGACAGCGACCCAGGTAAGGTAAAACTCCCAAATAAATTCCTAAAGGATGGGAATGACCTAAAATAAAATAAATTCAGTAAAAAAATTAATATTAGATCATAAACATAATTTTAGAATGTTCAGTTCGCCAATACTAGAAAATATGTGAGTAGAAGCCGGTACCGGACACCGTAAGGACCGAAACCAACCAAATCTTAAAATTTACATCTTTATATGATTTCGAAGCTAATTTTAGGAGGAATTCAAATATGCGATAAGTTTTACATAAAACTAATCGTAACTAGTTGTATTTTATAAAATAAGACAAAAGGGGTAAAAGATATTACATGTTTTAACAAACAATAAAATAATTACCCACCCCCACCCCCACGTTCCTTAACCTTAACCGTCCATCATCCTCATCATCAACCCTATCCCCTAAAATCTTGTTTATGTATACACTCTATATGCATGCATGATAAACACATTACACGTTCACCCATACAACACACTTGTCCCAACACACTCCATTTTAAAAACAAATTATCATTCCCACTTCCCAAATCACCACCCCACTCTTTCTTCTTCCTCTTTCCTACCTCACGGCGACCACCACCTCTCTGCCCAACTCTCTCTTCCATTTCATATTACATCATCCATATTATAATCCAAAACCCTAAAATTAATTAAAAAAATGGAGTTAGAAGCAAGATAAAGAGATTCAAGCCTTGAGCACACCTTTAGAGACCATCAAACCCACTCTGTTTCATCTCTATCTCAAACCCTAAGGTAAAATCTGAAACCCTATATTGTATTCTTTAAGTTTTGGTGCAAAACACTTGTTCTTACATCTAAAAAGTGTTCGCACAAGCAACAAAACCTCTAAACTCATGTGAAAATGGAAGATTTCAAAGTGGATATGTATGCATATATTACCAATGAGCATGTATGTGTGTGTATGTGGGAACCGAACCGATATATCATAAATACACACATGTATGTCATTTCCATTCTCATATTAAGTTTGGTTGGTGATTTTAAGATCTAAAAGATAAAAATGAGTTTAAAAGTGTGAATATGGATATATATATATATAGAGAGAGAGACATGAGTTAGAGAGATAGTATGAATGTGTACGTTTTCAAGTCTTTAATGTTATATGCATGTGTGTATCTTGATGATTTATGTTTGAATATTGATATGCAAGCTTAAAGTTTCATAATGCATACATGATTCTTGTTAGAATTAAGATTAATATGATGATAACACAAGTTTGATAATATTATTAGCTTAGATTTATGTTCTTGTTAATAGAAACACATAAATCTTACATGCATGTCACATACTTAAGTTGTTTGTTTAAACTAGAAATTATTGTTGTAAGTCTTGTTAATATTATTTGAAATGGTTGACAAAAACTAGTAAATAATATTAAGAAATTGGGAACAAGTTAGTAACAGAACACAAAAAGTTGTTATAAAAAGCTAGGATAAATCTTAGAAAATTATTATTTTAACTTGTATAATAAAAACAATAGTTATGACATATTAAAGATGGAATAAAATATGATTTAATAAGTATAATAAATGTTACAAATTATTGGAAAATGATATCATAAGTGTAGTTATTAATGTGTGACATAATGAACTTGTGATAAGAAATAAATGCATGGTTTTAGTTAATAAAATATGATTTTATAATGTAATATTATATCTGTAAATTTGTATATGTTTACATGTTTATAATAATTAGATTTTGTGTGATATATGTTGTGCATGTTTTATTTGATCTAAAATGAGTGTTGGTTACTTAATTAGTTGAAAATCGGCTTTTTAAAGCAAACCGACAAGATTTTATGAGCCGATTTGAAACAGCCCCTAACAATTAAAAACTCATATACTAATCACTATATAATATGTGTAATGAGCTAGATGATAAAACTTGACAATAAACGAGTCGTGTCACGAAAGACGACGAAAACGTTAAAAATAACCAATTTTTTTAAGATTTTAACTAAACCGACCACAAATATATTTTTACAAACTAACTTATAAAATATACATATTTCAGTTATAAAAACTATATTTAAAAATATTAGATTATAATAAGCACATCACTCGGTTTGCCGTTGAACGCGAAACCGAAAAAACAGGTAAAATATCACTAACTAATATAAAGAATTGAAAATTCTTGAAAGACTTAAATAATTCAACAATTAAATAGGTTTTTTGCTAGATTTATATTAAAATATTTAAGTAATAATTAATAACAAGTTTTAAGAAATTATTTAATTGTCTTATTTGCATAACAGATGATAATGTGTATATAAATATATGTGTTTGTAATATAAGAAGTAGATATATAAATACGTGAATATAAATGTATACTTATAATATTTGTGATGTGTGCTTGAGTGAATATATACAATGGACTTAACCAAACCAAAGCCCTTCAATGGGCCGTTTGAACACTAAAATTGATAAACAAGTTCAACGTTTTGAAATACTAAAATACTGAAGTGAACGCTTTAAGTTGAAAGAACAACTTAAGGTTATTATGGGAATAAATTATTAAAAATATTTACTAAATGAATAGGACATGAGACGTGAACAAAAGGCGACAGTTAACAGTTAAGGTGAATTTCTCATAAATCCCCACTTTTTAAATGTTTTTAAATGATCTACAAATGTTTTGAGGGAAAACACGTTTAGGTCATAAATGCATTTTATTTGGCAACTGTGGTATTGTAATAACTTTAAATCTGACCAACGTTAACTAATGTGGTCGGACTGCCGAGAGAAATTATCGGGAGAAATACCGCAGCATTTATAATCATTAACTGTTGAACATGCATAGGAATATTTGAAGATCTATCGGGTGATGCCCTATAATCACCCGTCGCGCCGGTGGGGTAAATGATAAATATTTCGAATTATTATACACTTTGATTATAGGTTTAAAGGAGTCATACATTCGTTATATTCCTAGCTGGTTTATAACTATCACATTTGTTATAAAATAAAATGATGAATTTATGACACTTTTGTTAGTATAACGAAAGGATGGGTCAAATGGGTCTATCGTAGTAAGTGAAGACCGTGGCATAATTATAAAATATTTTGTGTGCATAAAACGGATGTAAACCTTGGTCTAGTAAAGACAAGGTATTGTGTTCACCTTTGTCTAATGTGGAAAAAGAAGTGTGAATTAAACAAAGTAAGAAACTTTGTAAAAATTTCTTTTAAATTACTGAGAACTCATAAACCAATGTGTTAACGTATATTTTAAACGTCTTTTTCAGGTAAAAAGTAAAACAAGGCGCTTCATGAGGAGAAATTGGGAAAATGGGGAATTTTAAATCCCAATAGTTGGACATAATGTTTTAAAATAATATTTACTCTGATGATGTGGATCTTGTGTTTTTAATAATAAATGTTTAACTTGCACATTAATTGTGTGTGTTTAAATACTGTGTGGCTAATCGACGTATGTGACCACCAGAAACGTCTTGTTTAAGACTCCTGCTGCTGTGTTAAACTTTTTGGGTGTGACATGTTGTTTGTGGTGTGATTTTATTATTTTGGAATGGATTCAGAAATAGGTTCAGCTATGATTTGTGTTTCGACTGCGTATGTGATAGCGGAATCTCTCACATACCAACTCGCGATGAAATCAATAATATTAATATAGTATAATGTGTCATCATGATGTTGTGGGTGTTGCATAGATTTACATATGTCAAAAGTGACTGTCTCATCATTTACTCGAAGTTTGAGTTTGCCCATGCAAACATCAATGAGGGCCTTTGCGATGGCTAAAAAGTGTCTTCATAATATCAGAGATACACTTTTGTCCTTATCTGTATCGAGAATTTAAAAATCTATTGGGAAAACAAATTCGTCAATTTTGAAAAGCATGTTTTTAATAATGCCTCGAGGATATTTAATGGATCGGTCGACTAACTGAATGCTCATGGGGGTGGGCTTTGGTTTTCCTATCCATAGTTTTTGAAAAACTGCATAAGGCATTAAATTAATACTCGCGGTTGATTGAGATTTATGCGCATTGCACTTCCTTAGGGTCGCAAGCCTTGGTGTCAAGGGTTCGTGAACAAGTGTGACCCTCTTACATTTTACTACATATCTGTCACCCAAATCATCCTCAAGGACGGGGGAGTAAAAAGGTGGGATTTCTTAATGAATATCCCGATTAAAAAATCGTCCTAGAGTTTTAAAAATAATTTTTATAGTGAGGCATAGCCTCGGAATAAGTGTGCGCTTTTGTGTACAAGAATAATATTAAATCGTTAAATAATATTTAAGCTACTGCAATCAATAAAATAATTCAGGGTGCGAACACGTAAAGGCAAATCACGTATAAGGACCCTAAGCATGCTACTAGGTCGTTAAATCTAACCACCTATCTTATAGCCTTAGGCTCTGATACCAATCTGTCACACCCTGACCGAAGGAGGCGGAACATGTCGGGACGTAACGTATTGATTGGACAGTAGCTCAAAAGACACTAATTAAAGCGATAGTAAATATTTAATTTCATTAACATTAAACACGTACACAAATTCAATAATTATAACAATTACATCATATTTTCGTATGTTGAATAATATCCTAAGGTAAAACTAATTTCTTCAATCTTGAATAATATCAACTACTTGTACCTGTAACATGTATAAAAATAATATTTATCAACACAAATGTTGGTGAGAAACATAAGTTTTAGTTATATATATATATATATATAGATAAATCACAATTTATATGTAAATGATGAGTATTACAATTCTTATGAAAATGTAAACAACTAAATAGATGTGACCCTGTTCTTATTGATACGAAATCAAAGTACTTGGGTAAATGTATGATTATACTAGATGAGGATAGATGAGGTTGAGATACCAACCACCAAATATAAAATAAACAATTAAGCACATAGAGCATTATCATAGAGCATGCAATAATCATACATAAACATATATTGAATTGTGTTATTAATAGATAAATAAAAAAATGAGTAATTTAAATAAGGTATACATGCTACCCCCAAAATTTAAAAGATGAAAAGGGGGGATATGTAAACTCACCTTAACGAGTGAAAACAAATGATGAGACGGCGGTAAGAAGTTAAGATAGAGTTCTCGTGATACGTCGCCGAAATTTCCTAATTGTTAACGATAATCTTAATTAATTACTAGCATAAGTGCCCGCGCGTTGCCGCGGGTTCGCATAAATTATACCCTCGTATTGATTTATAGTGTTTGATGTGGTGTGTAATGGGTTATCAGTGTGAGCGGCACTTGGTATAGAAAAACTTATGTTTTATGTTAATTACGATACAAAAAAGTATAATATTCGTATGATAACATTATCATAAAAAAAAAATTAAACCAACATTACATATTTTAAGTTAACGAACATGGTTGAACATGATCTCTTAGAAGCCCCGCCTTTATCAGAATTAGGCACCACGTTTTGAAAAATGATCGCTTTACATAAAAAAGAGAAAAATGTTACCGTAATGTTTGTCCACCAAATGAACATTTAATTGTTTAAATCAAAGCACAACATAAACATGACTATTTGTAATGAGTGAATATAGTTTTCTTTCTTTTCTTTTCTTTCTTTCTTTCTTTCTATTTTTTAACAAAATTTATATAAAGAGAATGAAGCAAAATAGTCACAGTTCATCTAATTTTTAAAATTAGTCACATTTTCAAGCATGGTCTTGTAGAAAGCCAATGGAACTTGGTTGACCATCCTTGTCTACATTCTCAAAATACTATATCACAATTAATCATGACTATAAATCCAAATCAAAGACATAAATATAAATATACCTCATCTCTAAATATGCATATGAACCGGTGATATACATCTATTTATACATCTCGTATCCCGTGTAAAGTTGTGTTTCTTTAATGTTTTAAGTTCGTTTTAGTTCGAGTTTCGTTTATCTTTCTTTTATTTAAGGTTTCGAGTCAAGTTTTATCCATTTATTATGTTTTATATCTTTTGGTGTCTCGAGTGTTAAGCTTTAATTCTTTCTATCATATCATGTAAAGGTTAAGTTTGTGTTTTGTTTGATTTGCTTGTCGATGATTACGTGATTGCTTCACTAATGTTTTGTTATGTTTTCATATATATGATGGCGTGGAGAAGCAAAGGAAGGAAGATCTAGAAGGTTCTAAGTATTACTTGGAGTTCAAGAAAGAATAATATCAAGATTTGGCAAAAAATAACAAGAATTAATAACAAAAATCCGTAGCCAATCCATGGACCACACCGCGCCACGCGAAGGCATTCCCAGGGTGGGGCTGCGCGGAGCCTAGGCCTTCTGGTCAGCCGATTTTGCAAGCCCAAGCCCGGTTATCGCTTATATAAACATCACTTGCAAAACCCAGCCGATCTAAGAATTATTGCAGCCGATTTTCCAAGGGTTTGTGAAGGTTTTGAGACTAGTAATCAAGGAGGATCATCAAGCTTTCATACATGTGTTCAAGGGTCGATTAAGACGGGTTCTATCGTTCTTTATCTTTGTTCTTATTCATTATCTTTCATGATGTTTCTCCTTGTTCTATGGTTTAGTTATTTATCTTTGTTTATGACTATGTTAGGCTAGACTTCATGTCTACCTAGGTTTGATGAACATATTTGATGCATGATTCTTGCTTTGGATAATTTACTATTATGGTTTCGTTATTTTAATAGTAAAAGACTTGATTTTGCTTTCATGATGCATATGAATGTTTGTTATCTTGATTGATTGTTAAGCATAGCTTCACATAGATCTTATATCTCTTGATTGTGTTCTTTAGATTTAGGGTTTATGTTTAATCATTACTTGGTGTTTTGATTATTGTGATTGAATGGGCCCATAGATCATAGAAGCTAGTTGATAGTTGGTTAGGGTATTGAATGTTCTGCTAAATTTCAATAGCTGTAAGGTGATGAGTTGTTCATGTGTCTTGGTCAATCGCATGCTAGGATAGATAGTGACATTATTCTTGCTTAGTGTGTTGATCCTTGTTCATGATGTCGTGATAAGATTATCAAGTTATCTAGGGTTTAGTGTTTCGTAAGATTGCTTGCCTTAGATACTATTAATTAACTCTAATTGATAACCGTGAGGAAATCAATAATACTGATTGCTTAATAATCTAATAATTGTTCTTTGGGATTTCGTTTGATTCAGTCAAGGGTCCTTAGGGTTTGTTAGATGAATATGTTTAGAAATCAGTTTCCATAATCATGTTATTTGTCCATTGCTTGATGATTGTTGATGCATGGGATTCTTACCTAGGTTGATTCCTTCTTTGATTGGTTTCAAATGATAGGCAGAAAAGTGATTATCCATTCATACACAAGCCAGTTGGTCTTTGGTTACCAAAATGAAACATCTTTTAAAGAATGACAAGAACAGCTGTGAACTACTTTAATTTCAAATATTTTGTCAACCAAAAGTTGATACATGTTCAAAATTTTTTATTGGAAAATTATAAACATGAGGGTTAATTCCAGAACTACAAGGGTGGAAACAATAATATAAGTCCTTTAAACATCCTGAATGAAAGGCCTGTAAGTCCGATTTGCGTGGCATATAAGTCCAACGTTCAACCTCACATATATTTGTAGATTTGAAAAGAAATATCTTATAAATTTTCAAAAATATGTTCTGTCATTAAAAGTTTTGAACCAAAACCAGGGGGTCAAAGTCAAATTAGGGTGATCTGGAGAAAGCCAAATAAGCCTTGAGGATAGATAAGGAGCATCAGAACACAACATGTGTTATCGATTAAATTTTCTGCAACATTAATTGAAAATTAATCATATCACCAAAGAAATGAAAATCATGTTGAGTCTAGACCTGCTGTTGACCTGTCTTTGTAGTCATAATAATGCTGAGAATGAAGTATTGAGAAAACTACTTAGTCAATATGATCCCATTCCTGAGATCTTTTCAGTTTATAAAAGAAATTGTTTTGAAAAGAAACATAACTGAAATTTGATCTCTAAATGCACCATTTGCTTTTAAACTATGATCTGAAATGATACATAACTTAGAAATGTCTTTGACAAGTGGTTTAAGTCAAACAACGTTGCATTTTGCCTTTAATAGGTTGAATATGTATGTTCGGGTCAGGTTTGATGTTCTCTAACCTCACCGGGCACAAAACAATTGAATATGCTTGAATATGTATTTTCGGGTAAGGTTTAGTGTTTTATAACCTTTCCGGGTACACTTAGACGTTTTTATCTAATTTTACTATTTTCGGGCATGCTTTGAAGCATTTGATACTTTTCGGGTAGAGTTACTATTTTAGTCACTTTCCGGGCAAGCCTGATTGTTTATGATTGAATACATTTTTCGGGTAAGGTTTTATGCTTTTTAACCTTTCCGAGCACACTTAGTTGGTTTTATCTAAGTTTGTCTTTTTCAGGTATGATTTGATGATTTGAATTTTCTCAGGTAGACTAAACTGTTTAATTTAGTTCCCAGGCATACCTGATGTTTGAATATGATTGTCCTAGCAAGCTTAGTGCTAACATAGGACTGTTGGGCAAGCTCTTTGAAATTTTTAGACTATAGTACACTTAGGTGTTTTATGTTTAATCTATTTTCGAGCATGCTATGTGTTATTTGTGATTACGATTTATTTGAAATTACAAGTGTTTTCGGGCAGACTTTGTCTTCCGGGCACACTTTATATTCCTGGTACACTATTGTTCCCTCAATATACTTGGTAATTTCAAAATTTGACTTTCCGAGTACACTGTCTGCTAGATATCTTTTCGGGCACACTTTATACTCTAGGAAGGTTATTCGGGTATACTTTGTTAAGAAAGTTGTTCGGGTACACTATATTAGGAAGGTTGCTCGGGCACACTATGCATCAAAGTATACTTGATTGAATGAGTTTCTGATTTTGATAGGGTTTATGCTAGATTGAGTTACTTGATTTTTATTTGAGAAATTTATTTGGTATCTTAATTGATTCCTAGCAAGGATGCTTATTTGATATTTTATACTTGATTATTTATTTTGTGATTAGGTTCTCAAGAAATCTGGTATTTCGGGTAAGCTTTCTTCATATTTACTTAAATTTAAATTAGTTAACTTGACCGAGCAAGGATTGTATGTAGAAGATGCTGGGTAAACTTTGTCAATTAAGAATGAAAATTTTCTAGGCAAAGTTTAACCATTCAATTTTATCGAGTAAGGTTTTAAATTGGATAAGATTATTATGTTTGACAGCTAATAATTCACTACACGACAAAATGCATTTAAAACCCACTTTCAAAAGGTATATAAGGGGGAGTTAGGAATATTTTCAACATTATTTTCTCTCTCTCTCTCTCTCTCTCTCTCTCTCTCCTTCCACTGCAACTGCTTCCTCTCAAAGAAACCCAAACCGACTTATCATATTCGTCTCTAATACAAACCCTAATTTTAATCAGCCCTCTAATTCCGACTCGGTAAGCAATAATAATGTGTTTTCCGACCACGATTAGAATACATTGGGCTTCGATTACGTATTTGATTACTAATATTTTTTTTTTGTGTTTAGGTTATAAACTTGTTGAAGAACAGGTTCTTGATGATTTTTCTTTCCTTCTTCTTCATTTTTATAACTTGAAATTACTTAAAGTACTGAACTTTATGACTAATTTCACTTTGAATATGTCTGATTGTATTTTTCAGATATGGCTGAAGAAGAAGAACAACCCAAATAGTTCTTTGAAAAGAAACACAACATGTGTGCACTGTTACAAGTCACACCTGATAACGAACCGGTGGCAAGAATGATTACATGGATGGCTAGATCGAATGTCAGTTTTGCTTTCACAGAATGCCCAGTTATTTATAGAAATCATTCACTGGATTTCTGGAGATCTGCAAGACTTGTTGATAACATCAATGGGAAAAGAATCGAAGCAACTGTTGCAAGCCATGAAATACATGTGACAGAAAGGATGATAAGAAGGTGCTTGCAGTTAAATGATGATGATCATAATCCAATAAACTTCAATACAGCTCACCTAATGAAGATTTTTGAAGAAACAATGGGTTATCAGGGAACAGTCCATGATGGACAATTTCAAAAGGGAATGTTCCCTATGCTATATAGGTTCTTAATTCACCATGTGATACAGGGGTTTGCTCCAAGAAACGGATCATGGACTCTGATGAGTCGTGATTTAGCAAATGCCACTGTTGGTATTATATATGATCTGCCTTTCAACTTTTCTAAGATGATATATGATGGCTTGGTTGGAAATTTGAAGAAGGATGAAGTTGACAGATTCCTGCAATACCCTAGTTTCCTACAGATAATCTTTAACAGGGAATTACAAGGTCTGCCCACTATTGGCACTACACACCTACTACAGAATCCTGACACATACAGAAGAATCAGAAACCCAGGTGTTGCCAATAGATTCAATCCAAACATTCCATTTGAAATTTTACCCTGGTTGCTAAACCATGATTTGGAGATTATGCCTGTGCCTGAGTTTAGCTCAGAGGAGGGAGAATGGGAAGATGATGGTGAGAGTGATGATGACAGTTCTGATGATGGAAATGATAATGATGATGATGGAGATAAAGGAGAGGCTGGAGGAGCCATGATTGTTGGTGCATATGATCAGGGGGAGCAGCCTGAGGAACAAGAACAACTCATTCCAACACCACCACAATCACCATTACCCATTGACCAACCCATTATACCATCACTATCACATACTCCACCACATCAAATCACTCAATCACCACCCCAAACCCTAACCATAAGCCAACCTGAAACATTAACCCACATATCCCCAACATCACAAACATCACCAGCATCTAGCCCAATTCATTCTGATCCATTCATTCCAAGCCAACCTCATACACAATCACCACCCAGAAATCTACTTACTAGTTCAGACCTCTTTCAAAGAAATTTGGATTTAATGTTGGAAAATGCTGAGTTGAAAAAGAGGAATGAGGAGGTCACTATGGAGAATGTCATGTTATTAGATCATTTGGTAAGGGAAAAAGTGAGAATTCAAACCCTGGGGCAGGAGGTTGAGAAGACCTCAGCTGCCCCAAAACAGGGGGAGAATGAAATTGTGCCAACTGACTCTGGTGTAAATGTTGTAATTGAAACCGTAACAGTTGCAGAGACTGCAGACAGTTTGAAATTGATTATGAATGTTTATAATGATGGAGAGGAGAGGAGAGTAGTGAGGAAAGGAGAATTGAGAATGATGAGTATGAAGGTGATAGATCAGATGTTGGAGAAAAGGACTATGATTATAATGATGAAATAGTGAATGTGGATAGGGATGAAGAGTATGTTGAGACAGAGGATGGAATCAACAAGACAAATGCTGAAGAAAATGTAGCTACCACTAATGTGGCTACTGATATTATGACTGATGCAGCAACTGATGTCTTAACTGACATACATACTGATGAAGAAACTGAAGTAATGAATGAGGAAGATACTGCTACTGAGGAGCTGATACTCACTGAATCAGAAGCTGAACAGCATGAATGCTCCAAGAATGTATAGTATGATGAGGAAATGGATGAGCTTGATAGAGACTTTGATAATTTCCCTCAAGAAAGTGAAGAAGAGTTGAAGAAAATACTGGACAAGGGAAAAGCAAAGGTAACTGAAGAAGAGCCTGTTAAGGCCTATCCAGAAAAAGATGTTTTGTTTAAAGATGATGCTGAAGCTGCTGCTGCTACTGCTCTAAGAGAACATGAAAATATTATGGGGGAAACAAGGGACAGAGAAATACTGACCCAAACCATGGACCCTGTAGAGTTGGCAGAGTAGGAAACCTTGATCAATCAAGTCAATCTTGCTAAAGAAATTATTGAAGAAGTGGCTGATCAAGAGGTGATTGAAGCCTTGATTGAGTTAAAGAAGCAAGAGGAAGCTGACAATTCTTTAGCTATGGTGGTTAGCATGTTTCAATCTCAAAGTCAACCAGAAAGTAAGTCAACAGAAACTGCTGAAATGATGATTGAAGAAGAGATTAGTGAGTCAATTACTTCAATGGCTGCCAAGAAATGGGCTGAGCAAATTAAAGATGACATTAGACAGAACCCAGATGAATGGGAGTATGTGGATGATCCCAAGTATGGAAAGAAATACTCAAGAAAAAGGGATAGATCAGAAACATTTATGCCAGCTGAAGGTACTGAGTCTGCAAAGAAAGAAAGATGGGATGATCAAAATAAATACTTTGTAGAGACTCCTGATGATGAGGCAAGCCCAATCAGGGCAATTCCACTGCAAACCTTGCAACCAGGTGATAGAGTTCAAGGTGTTCCTGATGTGCAGACTCAGTTGAACCAAATCCAGATCATCCACCCTCTGATGAACCTAAGATTGATGCTGTAAATGATTCAACTGAAAAGGAGGATGATTCTGATGAATTAGATGATAATCCTGATGACAATCAAGGTGAAAGTGTTAAAGCTACAAATGTTGAGACTCCACAAGTTGTAATGACTGATGAGCAGAGAGCAAACATTGAGCTGAGTATGATGGAAGCTAAAAAGAAACATCCTTTAGTTGTGAAATTGAGAAAATATGGAATAAGTTTTGAAACTTTGGCTGATCTTGATGATAATCAGTTGAAAAAAGACTTGACAAGGAGAGGGATGGTTTCAAGAAAAGGATGGAACAAAAGAACAGAGACAACCAGAAATATAGAGAATATCTCAGAAGGCAAAATTATTCAGAGAAGGATCTGTCTCACTTCACATTTGACCAACTCCAAGACCTTTACAACAGTGAAAGAGAAAAGGTGATTGAGAAATGTGTAAAGGAGAATGAGAAGATTGAAAAGTTGGAAACTTTGAAAGAGAAGTTTGGAGGTATGTGTGGATACCTACTGGAGAAAGGATTGAAACCCGAAATAGTTGAGAACCTATCTAGAGAACCAGTGTTGGACCAATACAATAAACTTAAAAGAAAAGAAAATTTGAAGAGGGTCCAAACTGAGAGCTCTACTAAACAATCTGAAACATCTGTTGAGCCTCCAATAAAGAAAAGAAAGATAATGACTCTGAGGGAGAAACAGAAGATTCAGGGTGAAAAGGAAATGTCAAAGGAAGTACCTGTTGTTGAAACCCCTACTTCACAAGAAGTCAAACCTAAACCTGAAGATGAACTAATTATTCCTTGGGAGAATGAAGAAATGATAAATATTCTAAGTGGGATAATGATAAATCAAAGGGTAATGGATGAAGCCTCTTTTGATGCCTTGGAAAAGAAAGACTTAAAAGAACTTTTCTATATCCAAAAGGCTGATTGGGAGAAAGCTCTAAGGGAAGGAGAAAACCCTAGAAGCTTTGTGGATGAAAAATTTGTACCTGCTGGATTGTCAAACAGACCTGGTATGGAAAAAATGTTGCTCACTCTTAAAGAACAAGCTGGAATATATATAGTTAAACTAGCTAACCTTCCACCTGAGATGGTAGAGGCAATTTACATCAAAACTTTCAATCTGGGGCCGAGAAAACCCATGAAGTCTATTCCATTCAGGCCTCCAATCTCAAGAAGACATCCACAAGGTGGAAGAGGTGAATCAAGTAGATCTGTACCACAAAGAACAACAAGACCACAATCAGATGTGGATCTTCCAAGAGAAATTTACTATGATTCTGTGTGTGAATGCTTAAGAGTGATTATGGAAAGCAGACAACTGAAGGAGATAGTTGTTAGGAGTGATTTCTATGAATATACTCAAGAACAATTGGAAAGAATGACAACACTCCCTCTGTATGACTATCGGAACAGAAACAGAATGGCTGGAAGCCAGATGAATGAACTCTCTAAGTTCTTAAGAGATGAAGCTGACAAAGGCTTCAGATGTTGGAGAACAGGATTCCTAAAAGAAAGAAGAAACTGTAAAACTGTCCAATTTCACATATCAAAAAGAACTGCCAAATTGAAGAGAATGGACATTCCTGAAAGGAATTTCAAGATGAATGTCAGAGATAGGAATCCTTTGTCAAACATGAACACATGCATAAGTCTTGAAAGAAGAATGACACGCCCCAACTACACAGTTCAAAGAAATGGCATCATAACTGAAGTGGAATACAAAGAAGATGTTGACAATTACTTGCTGAGAAACTCTGATGGAAAAATAGTGGGGATTAAGAAGGATGAAGACTTGAATTGCTTGCATGATGAAGATCTAATGGATATAAGGGACTTGGTCATACCGGAAGGTCATACTCATTACCGAGCCCTTGATATCTTTAAAATGAGAGCTGCATCAGTGATAGCAAACAGAAGGCAAGCCGCACACAAAGCAAGGAAGAGACAAGATTCCTAGATTAGGCTTTAATATGTAATGTCTTCAGACAGATTTTGAATATGTAATTGATTATGACATGAATATGTAATTTGATTTTATTCTAATGTGTATTTTGACTGAGTGTAAATAACCATAGAAATGTTTTGGGTCAGTTGAGGTGTTCCAATCTAGGGGGAGATTGTTGAGTCAAGAAACTGACCTAAGGGAGATTGTTAAGTCAAAGACTTGTTCTATGTGACATATGAAAGATTGGAATCTTCTCAACATCCTCAGAATTCGCTAAGTATGGATCCGGGCACACCTTAGACTTCCGAGCAAGCTTTTACTTAGCCGGGTACGAGATTTTGTCTATCAGGCAAGGTTATCTTCATAAAGTCTTCTTTAGTGAATATCCGAGCAAGGTTTGCAAAATAGTGTATTGCCGGGCATGGTTCACTAGTTTTTACTTATCCGGGCAAGGATCACATTATCAAGCAGGTCTGTTCTTCATAGCCAAGTAATGTTCACTTCCAAGTAAGCTTTTGGCTAACCAAGCTCATGAAGCCAAGTAATTGGAAGACCGGGCAAGGTATTGATTAATAAGTTGCTCCAAGTATGCTTGATGTTTTAATGAAATATATCTAAGTATCATCGGGCAAGGTTCAACTCAAGCAAGGAACAGTGCTACCGAGCACACTTTGCTAATAAGTTATTTTCTAACAAAGAGTTGAAGGGACCATTGAAGAACAAGGTTGCTCGTAAGGATTTGTCGGGCAAAGTCTGGCAAAGTCAAGAAGATTGAAGTCTACCAGGTGAGTATTTTACTTGGTAAAATACTCTTCAAGTAAAGTCTACCCAGAAACTGATTCCAAGAACACTTCTATGTTACCAAGTTATGAAGGATGGCAGAGCATACTCGGAAAGACAAAATTGATGCAAAGCCTACCCGGAAGACTTGTTTTACACTTAGGATTATTTCTGAATATGTAATTTGAGTATGTCTTATCATTTAGGGTTTCTAGAAGGAATGAAAACTGTTAAGGAAGTGTCAGGCCTATAAAAGGAATAAATTAGGGCACGCCTCCAAAAGGGCAGACAGACACATTAATTCAGAGAGAATATTTTTGTGTGTAACGGCTGTCTTAGTATAGTACGGATAAAACTTTCCTTCAAGAAACCCTAAATCGATTACCCTTTGTATGATGAACATTATATAAATGGAAATCTTTTGAGTGAATCTTGTTTGTGTTAGTTACCTTTGATTATTGATTGAAACTACCCTGTTTATTATTGATTCCGCCTTTAATAAACAGTAATCTTTCTAAATATAGCAACCTGTCATTAACTCCCTTGTCGACACATCTATTTGTGTGAGTTATGACATGATTTGAGCAAGCTCCAGCTGAAATCGGGGACCTGACAAAGAATCAACAATCTTCTATTCTCGATATTCAAAGGACTGTTGGTGATATTGCTCGTCGTTTAGAAGAAAGGCCCCCAGGTCAGTTTTCGGGTATCCCTCAAACTAATCCAGCTGTTCAATTGAACGCCATCTCCACTCGTAGTGGTAGGGTTTTTGGTCCGGAGGAAGTTAGTAGAGAAATTAGGAAAGATAGGGACGATGAGTTGATAGATGAGGAGATAGAGTTAGAGGCTCCAAGTAAGTCACATAATACAACACCAATCATTGAGCCGCAAGTTAAGAAAAACGCCGATAAGAAGCCGGTTGGAGCCCGGCCACCACCACACACCATTGACCTAGCCTATGTCTTGTATTTCGCTCGTCTAAAGAATCCAAAGTATACAAAAGATTACGGACATTTTCTTAATATATTTAGCCAATTGAATGTTAACCTCTCGTTCGTCGAAGTTCTTCAGCATATGCCTAGGTACACCAAATTTTTGAAAGACCTTCTTAAAAGAAAGGATAAGTTGGAGGAGTTGTTGACTGTGCCCCTAAATGGAGAATGTTCCGCGGTAGTGCTCAATAAAGTTCCAGAGAAATTACCCGACCACAGTGTTTTTACCATTCCATGCCTTTTCGGAAGTGATACGACATGTCAAGCATTAGCCGATCTAGGAGCTAGTATAAACCTTATGCCATATTCTTTATATGAAAAGTTAGACCTAGGAGAGCTCACCCCTACTCGTATGACGTTGTCTTTAGCCGATCGTTCCGTTAAGTATCCAAGGGGTGTCGTAGAGAATTTGCTCGTTAAGGTAGATAATTTGGTTTCCCCCGTAGATTTCGTTGTTTTAGATATGGAGGCCGACGAGAGAGTTCCTATTATTTTAGGTCGTCCATTGTTACTTACTGCTAGGGCGATTATTGATGTGTTTGAAGGAAAGATCACACTTAGAGCCGGTGATGATAGTGCCACCTATTTAGCTAAGTCCATGAGACATCCGAGTGGTAAAGATGGTCTCATTGATCCATGTCACCCAGTTTACTCGATAGAATCATGTAGCTCGTGCATGGGCCCTAGTATTGATTGTTCCCGTTCTGTAAGTTTAAGTGTGGGGAAGGAGCGAGCAGTTTCTAGTTCTCGGGAAATGGTAAAGCATGTTGGAGTAAAAGGTGGTGGTAAGCGAAAGATTGAGAAGGTTCGTGGTGTTAGAAAAAAGAAAACCAAGATTAGCCATTTTTGTTCATTTCACATTTTGTTAGTAGGTCAATTAGCCATTTTTATCACTCAAGTTCCTGATAGTAACCAAAAAAATGACATGTACCCTTTATAGTTCCTGCTTGCTACAAACTACACCATCTTGCATTAAGTTTCCAAACTGTAATGAATAAAGCTTTGAACTTCCTAAACTACATTCCCCATTTTGAATTACTTCCTATGATTAGTGATCCAAAGACTTATCACCATGTTATTGGCAAAAATAGGACATGTTAATTTATATTTCCACAAGTAATAAACAAATAAATTATGTTAAAGATATGGGTCACTCGGGTCAAGTGTTAATCTTTAATTGTTTAAATATTATTTCTCTTAATCAAATGGCTTTTGAAGTTTAAGAGAGAATTTTCGGGCAAGACACAAACCTAAAATGAAACTTGTGGGTTTAGAATTAGTCTAAATAGGTTCGTGTCTATTTAGCGTTTAGCCCTTGAACATGTTCAGCTAAATGGGTAGTGCTCGAGTAAACCCGATACGTTCGCAGGTTGGCTCACTTAACTTGTTGTTCCTACATGTGATGTAATGGGTCATGTTCGTGTCAACCCACGAATAAATTTGTCATTTTCATAAGCGTCACACAATTTTCAGGTTCCTATCGTGGTTGGCTTCACTTAAAACTCTCGGTTTCAACCTACCAACTCACGAATGTTATCCATTTACCAGTCCTAGTTTAAAAAACCCTCTTTTCATTTGAAATATGTCCTTTTTAAAATAACCTTTTTTTTCTCATTTAACTGGTTGTGATCCATTAATAAACAAATGGTTCACGCAACCATTAAATTATTTTAACTAAAAATCTTAACATAAATCTCAATTAAACAGATGTTAACTAACCTGAATCTATTTTCGATTACAATACTCAGATCATCAAAATTCTTGAATAATATTCTCACTTAACAGCATAAAATTTGAAGCAATATCGTAGCTGACCTACCAAGAAGTTACTGTGAAGCTGTCTCAAAAATAAAATAAAATTAATTACATATTTAACAAGATAACCAGTGAACACGACCCGTTTAGCACCAGTAATTATGATGATTTCTCTAATCCGTTTAATCAGTTTAACCTGTCAACCCATTCAAATTTATAACAAAAGAAGTCATAAAAATATATTTTATAAGTTAAAGCACCCAACCCGAAGTGAAAACATGTCTCATTTGCTCATATATCATAAACATTTACTTACCTTCGTTCATTTAAGTTATGCATATTTTTGTAGTCAAAATCACAAAATTCAACTCAAATTATTGTCAAGGCCAAACTATTATTAAAACTTGATCAGTCAAAATTGAAATAATTCAACTTAAACTAACCCAATCTCTAATTAAATTTAACAATAACAAGTGTGCAGACAACCTCTCCTAAAGCCACCAATCCACCATAGATAGAGCAGGCGGGTCAACAAATATATTTCCTTTAGCCTCCAATGCATCTGACAATTTCGGAATTTCGGACTCCTAACCTTAACCCAACTAAACAGCATCAACTTGTATTACCTAAGCAATCTGAAATCAAATTATTAAATGTTAACAGTTAATAAGTTGGTACCTAAACAAAAAAGTGTTTTATCAATAAAAATAAAACCTACTTAGCAGTATAATGAATTGCACATTAGTGTATTTGTTATTTTTTGTACCATCAGGTACTTCAACCAACTGATCAACAATCTTATATGATTTGCATTTATCATCATATCTTATGGAGTAGCCATGGATATCAACAAGATTGTTTTTTCTGAACCAAACGTTTTGTAACTCCATGTTATCAAACTTCTTATAACCTTTGCTTAGCTCGGCTTGGCTCATTATTCAGCTTGAAACTAAATAACCTAAAAACTGAATTGGACCGAAGCTAATAAAAAACGAATTTAATTCTTATTCAATTTGTTTTAAGACTGTATCCAAATGACCAATTTAGGGCGGTGACACAGCTTGTTGTCCGCCTGCATGCCTCTCTATTGTAATTGGATCCTTTTATTATAAACATGAAGATATTCGTTTGATTTACAAAAATAAAAAAAATTTAAATCCGTTAATAACCGAATAACCCGTGTTAACCGGTTAACCCAAACACATATACTAATTTGTAATTACATAGTAAATGTAATGTATATTTATGTAAGTAAAAAGGTCTTGATAGAGATGCAGCTAACCTTTCGAAGAGTGATCTATTCAGTAGTGAAAATAAAGTAAAAAAATAGTGTTTTCATAAGGTGGTGGTATATTTCAGTTTCAGCACTACTCTCTCTTCAAAACACTTTGCTTCTATTTCATCAAGTTCGCCCTGCAAATGATATAATAGCATAAGCAAATAGCATTAAGCAAAACATAAATAAAAAGGTATTAAGAGTGACAAAAGTATACGTTTGTGCGCATGAATTGTAACTTGTAATGTAATATAAAAAAAAGCAACCATACGTATTTATGCATTTTCATAATGAATTTCGCATGACTCTATGATTATGCATATTATTCTCAGTTACCTGGTTGGTCTCTTGAAACTTCAACTCTCCACCTAACCATTGGAGTCAAATTATCGATAACAACAAAGTGTTGACCAGTCAGACTTTGCAGTTTATTATGTAAAATAAAAAAAGTCCAAATTCTTATTTGACCTCAAGAGTCCTAAATTCTACATAAACGATAATAATAAATACATACCTAAAACAACAGCAATCAGGGAAGATCCGGTCGACAATCTGGGTTGCATCAACCTAAAATAAACAGAACACTCTTCTGAATCACCTTAAAGACATTGAATCATCTAAAACTGAATGGTCCCGCAATTCATATAAAAGATTAAACAGATATAAAAACTGAAGAGTGAAACATTTGATGTTAAAATATAATTAAAGGACACAATAACGTCGACATATAAGGTGAAATGTGTCCATCTCTATAGTAATAATAATAATAATAATGTAATATAGATTATAATTGTATTACTAAATTGATTGCCCTAATTAAGGGAGAGTTGCAAGCATTTAGTTGAGGGAACATAGCCGACTTTTTTTTTTTGCCTAATTATGAAATGTTTTATTATATCCTTGACATGTAATTGTGAAATTACATTCATTGCCCATCACTCGTGATTAATAATAATATAATAAAAAGAAGAAATAAAAAGCTTCTTAAAAATACAAAATAAAAAGCTTCTTAAAAATACAAAAATCTACAACCAAAGAAACTACTCTTTTAAATAAGCATTAAAGATGTGGTAAGTGTAGTGTAATGAATAAATATAAAACCTTTCACATATCAACATTTTCCATAAAACTATAATGATGGTTATGATAATTTTGGCATTTATTTTTTTACATAATAAAACATAAAATCATACTAAAAATAGTTACAAGGTGTATACAACTATCAGAAACCCTAGGCAAAGTCTCAGGTTAGGTGGCTATAAGTAGGGTTGTTCACGAACCGTGCCGAACCGAACGTATGCTTGCTCATACTTGGTTTGGTTTGAAAGTGAGCCAAGAGCGGATTGAATTTAAAGAAACAAGCGATATTTTGATGCTTGAACTTTGTTTGGTTTGAAACCGAGCGGCTTGGCTCGGCTTAGTTTTGTTTGATTTCATACAAAGTTTTCAGTTATAGATTTATAAAACTTTAAAATATCATTAATTCAAGACTTTTAACTCTAAAATGTATAAACTTCCAACTTTAAAATTTCTAAAACTCAAAGCTAACAACAAAACGTATATAAAACGAGCGTCTAGGTTTTAAATATAAACTTTGAAGTCAACACAAAAGAGAGAAATTTAAAAAACTTAAAAAAATAATATAATTTTTATGTATACATAAAATTTATATATATGACACTAATAAATGAAAAACAATTTGAGCAAAATGAAACGAACCTAACCGAGCAAGGCTTTGCTCGTGCTTGTCTTGGTTTTAAATCAAACCGAGCTGAATGGCTCACTTCCAAACCAAGTCGAAATTGAACGAGAATTTTTAGAGAGAGCGACGAACGAGCGGCGAGCAGTTTGGACAGCCCTAGTCATAAGTACTGAACCCACACCGCCTGCAACATTGTCATAATTCTACTTAATAATTAAGCCTCTTTGTTCTTGTGATATATGGTTCGCTCTATTAACCTGATGATCTTCAAAATCATTGAGCTTGGAGCGAGCGAGAAGCGGAGTGTAGTTTAAAAGTGAACCTTCCGTTCTTCAAGACGACCTGCACGCATTGCATAGCACGGGCTTATTAGGATGCCTGTTCTTTGTTATAAGGGTGTGTCTGTAAACATTCACGCTACCTAATTAAATGCCTTTAAAAATAGACGTATCATAAATGTAACCATACAAACATGACCTCAGATGAACAACAAATTCATATTTTATATTAGCAAAGGCATAAACAAAACTAAGCAAACTGATCAGACCAGAAGGCACTAACAAAGAGGTTGCTCTATGTTTGACCAAGCTTAAAAGTTAAACATCCAACTTTGAGTACATTAAAGAAAAATTATTCATGTCAAATATCCTTATCTGGACAATCAAGTTTGTATTTCAACAATTTATTGTATTCTACATTAAAAATTCCAATACGAAGCTTTGAAAGACTACCAAAACACTATATATTTTAAAGTATACGATTAAAAAATTCCCAAAAACAATAAATAAGCAACATATCAATCATGTAGTGTGACAATAATTGTTCCCAAATCAGTTTCTACAACTTTAGACCAAGCCACCATATTTGTTTTGTAAACCCTGATCTAAACAAATTTGAACATAAAAAAAAATCACAGGCAGCCCGTTTGTGGCAACAAAAAAAAGTTTTTCAAGCGTACATATACAACCCCATTTTTGTATGCATGCAAACGACTGATTGATATTTTCTTTTTTTTTTGGTGCAATAAAAATTCCAATAGAATAAAGCCTTAATATGCCAAAAAAAACATTGATACATCTTTCCGCATTGCAGCGCGAAAAGAGAACACAAAACTTAACTTGTAATTTGATTATTGAAAATGTATAAAATCAATCATGATTTCTGCAACACAATTTGAGAATTTGCAAACAAAAAAACTTTCATATAGATTCTAATACGAAGATACAAAACCAGTTTTAACCAATCATGATTTGTGCAACACAATTTCAGAATAACCATTTCTTTCGTTAAACACTTCATCTTTCATAAGGTAATTATAAAATTCCAAATTTTAGCTATTTTTCATGACATATTGACAATAACAAAAAAAAAAAACAAGAAAATTGAATATGATGGGCTCATGAAGTTAAGAGGTGAAAATATTCCTAACGTAGTTATTATGTAGTTTTATCTACAAAAGATATTAGCTCAGTCAACAATTTACAGGATGCAAAAAAAAAACTTTAATTAATCATGATTAGAATCAAATTAATAATGAAACTGGAATAATATACATATAAGTGGCGACCGCATGAGGGGTTAAGAAGGAGGAGTAATCGTTGAGCCTACAAAAAGAAAATTAAACCGCTTGGCAAGCCACCATAAATGATGAACCTAAATAACTAAATTCAAACACTGCCAATGACAATCAATCAAAACCCTAATTCAATGAGAAAATTTCAAGTCAGAAAAGTTACGCCTTTAATGGAAGTGTGATGGAGCTTCCTTGGATTGTTGATGCGTGTTGTGATTCCTCAATCGATGAAAACAAACCACCAGAATTTTCAATTCCACGTACTCTTCTCGAAAGGGCTACTTATGATCGATTGATTAAAATCTAACTCGAAGAGTGGAGGAGATTTGAGGCGTCTTATATGATTGTGTAATGTAATAGCGAAAATTCAAAGGAATTGCGATTGACATCAATTTAAAGGAATTGATTAGGATTGCAACATACTATTGATGGTTGTCGATTATTAAGTTGTAATGTTGCCTAAGATGGAATCTTTATGTGACGATCGGTGGGAAGATGGTCGGTTTTGATCGAGAAATCAATAGAAAATCAATACATTGGTTTCAATAAAAACCCTAAACCCTTACTCTATGTTCCTAAGTCTCATTAATGGAGAGAACGGAAAAGAAATGAAAGGAAAGGAAAGAGGAAAGAAAAGAAAAGGGTTTGTGTGTTCCATTGTTCTTTTAAGGAGAGATAGGAAAAATAGAAAGAAAATAAATGGAGAAAGGAAAGGAAAGAAAACTTTTCTCTTGGTTAACATACTCACACCCTTGCATTTGGATGTTGTACTATTACTCTATTTTATTTTAGTTGCAATTTTCAATTTTGCCGTCACACCCTTGCAATTAGATGTCGTACTATATGCATGAAGACATGTAAAAATCTTAAAAAAAGTTCTTAACTTGCCCATACTATATGTTTTATAATATAATATAGATATATAGTAACTATAGATATAGATAATATAGATTACATAGATATATTTGAGTATTTTTACCATCTATATTAATAATTATTATCATTAAAATAACATTATTATATGAACTTAATGTGATAAGTAATTAATAATTAATTGTGCATTATTATATGTACTTGATGTAGTTATTAAATTATAATTAGTGTTAGCTAAAAGATCATAACCCTTTTGTATCTTCTAAGGATGGAAGAGTAATTTTACAAAATGTAAAGCTTATTCAACTTGTACCGAACGCTTTAAAAACGAATCGAGAGATTGCCAAATTACTTTGCATAACCAATTATGAATTGTCATTTTTTTCCTTGTCATGGAATTATGAAATTACTTCATTGTCCATCACTCTTCCTTTATATATAATATAGATATAGATAAACAAAATTATAATAAGGCGTATGTCAGATTTGGGATTCGACCGGGTTTTATGGGAAAAAAATTGAAATTAAAGTATCATTAGATTAACCATTATTATGGTTATTATGATTATTATTATTATAATATTAAATAACTTTTACGTTTGGTTTACAAAAATGAAAAATAAATAATAATAATAATAATAATAACATATAAGATACGATATATAATAACGTTGTGGTTATATGAACATTTAGTTTCTTTTTCTTTATAAAATACATATATCTATGTATATATAATTTCTTAAGGAAAATAGTTAACAGTTTAATAACGAACATCGGTCAAGTGTCTAAGCGTGATACCTCCCGGTATGATTTTGAAAGGTAAAGATAACGTAGAAGATTAGAGATAGGTTTTATATAATTGTTTATAATCATAAAAAAATTAATTTATTTGTCTATTATTAGAGTATGTAAATAAAGGTAATGAAAATAATATTTTTTTTTGTCTATTATTAGAGTATGTAAATAAAGATATAAAAATAATATTTTTTTTGTCTATTATTAGAGTATGTAAATAAAGATAATAAAAATAATAAAGTAAGGGTGGCGAGAGTCGAACTCGGGTCTACGACCGGTTCGGATCCGCACCATACAAGCAGTACCCAGTTGGGCTACCACCAGGTTTGTTGGTTATTATTTAGAAACATAATATTTTAAACACCCATTCACAAATCCCCAATTTCCTTATGAACCCTAATTTGTTCAAACCCAAATTGATCGTTGATTGTCATCTGGAAATCAAATATGACAGAGGGTTTTGAGTGTACATGAGATTTCGATCAAAATGCATGAAACAATTGCCTGAAAATATGTCTAATTGTAAGAACAACAAGAACTATGGTACAACTTTCATAACGAATAAAGGATTGAGCTGTTTGGTGTTTCTGGGCAAGAATTGGATTACAGAGTTTGTTCGTGATGTGATAACGTAGTTGTGTAGTCATTCAGTTAAAGATTTAACATGTATTTTTGTAACACCCTAAAATTTCAAATAATAATATTCTATATTTATTGTATGACGGAAAGTTTACTTGAGTTAATGAATAAATGGTAGAATAGTAAAGATGGTAAGATAAGTAGGTAAATTAGATAGAGGTAATTATGGACCAAAAAGGAAAGATGGGCCTTAGGTCCATGGGCTTAAGGGAGTTAAATACCCCTTAAACCCTAATCCTTCCCATTTCCATCCATAATATCCATCTTATTCTCCCTGCACACTCAAAACACACAAACCCTTCCTATTTACGGCCGAGAGAGAAAGAGAGAACCAAGACCAAATCCAAGCCGAATACCAATAGATATTGATTACACAAGCTAGATACAAGATAAAGGTTGATAAACAAGTCAAGCCGTGGCCTATTAGCCGTATAAAGGTATGTTCTTGACCTTAAAGATTACGTTTTTATGGACGGTTAGCCATGAAACTTAACCCTAGAGTAGATCGGGCATAGATGTTTCATAAAAATGCAAACTTGATGATTAAAATGAACCTTATAGACTTATGGTAGTATACGGCTCATAGATAAACCCTAGATCTAGCCTATAACGTTTTAACTCTATAAAGGTCTAAGCTTTATGCCTAAAACGGGATAGATCTTGAAGCCGTGATAGTAATGGGTGCAATTGGGTATGAATGATGATGATAAAGGATTAAAGATCCATGATTTGAACCTTAGTACAAGTAAACTGGGCAAAATATAAACATAATAAAGAAAATTAGCTGAGCTGGGTGTTTTCGGCCAAATTTGGGAATCCTTGGTCAAACCATAGGGTTCTCGGTCAAACATGCAGTCGCCATGTGTTCTCGGTCAGGGTTCTCGGCCGAAAACACGAGTTCTCGGCCAAGTATGAGATCTCGGTCAACATACGAGTTCTCGGTCAAACCATAAGGGTTCTCGGTCAACATTGTGTTCTCGGCCACGAGTTCTCTGCCAAGGAGTTCTCGGCAAGTTCACTGATTGGGTTCTGGGCTGAATCTAGTTGGGCCATAATGGACAGTTGGGCTTGAACCAGCTAAGTCCACATGAAGTTAAGCCCATAACTAATATAAAGCAAACTGGCCCATTAACTTAGGCCTTGCAAATAAGCCTAGCTTAGAAAATAATTTAAAATGTTAATGGAAAATGTGATAAGACAGTTAATGAATATAACCCCAGCCAGGGGCTCTGCCCCTTGGACCCCGCTAGGGGCTGCCGACCCTAGAATCCCGCTGCCAGGTGCGCTGCCCGCGGACCCCCGTTCGTTGTGGGTTATATAAAGATAGAAATACGATATGAGTAGCAATAGTTAATTGATACATGTACATATTATACAGTTAGCCGTGCACAGCTCAAGAAGGGAATCACTATTAACGGTGAACGTAACCGCATTCAGGTGAGTTTCTAGCCCATTTCCTTGCTATGTTTTCGAGGCTGTGTGCATACTCGATGTGATTAGTTAATACACTTACCTTAAGTGGTAAGTATATGCCTTATATGATTTATGTATAAACGAATGCTTGACGATGCATGAACGATCTTCGGATATTGCATGCGCCGTCAATGGATAGTATAAAGATATAATTGACATATATATGATGTATAGATGATGTTTGGACATATGAATGTTTTAATTATGAATGTATATAAAGGTACAAAATGTATAGATAGAACGAGGGAACTGACCCTAATAATGTCGGAGAATGTAGGGAACCGACCCTAATAATGTCGGCGAATGTAGGGAACCGACCCTAAAAATGTCGGCGAATGTAGGGTACCGACCCTAATAATTTCGGCGAATGTAGGGAACCGACCCAAATAATATCGGCGAAGGTTATAGGGCGGAAGGCTCATTAAAATGTACGTGTATGAATAAAAGTATGAATATTAATATGAAAGAAAGAATGAAAGTACGTAAGTATGTCAGTATGTAATATAATAGGAAGGTATGTACCTTCGGGTGCATATGTAGATATGAGAATGAATCATACGTTGCCTGATTAATTAAAACTCACTCAGCGTAGCTGACTTTTAGTATGCACGCAGGCTAATCGACTGAGGCAGCTGGCTTGAGGGAGACACATGGCAATACCGAAGAGGCTGGCATCTAAAGATTGGTCATGATGTTTTGACACTATGTTTTATGTTATGTTATAAAAAAACAACTTATAGATGATTGTATCGAATGGTTGACTGTTTTATTATTCCGCGAATGTTTTTAATTAACTCTGATTTTAGAACTGCGTTTATGAGTAAATCCAACACCAAAGTAGGGCTACCGGTAACGGGGCCTTACAATTCTTAGTGGTGAGTTAATGATAAACGATCCAAGTTAGTAAGGTTTGCTGGCAATTGATAGCGTGTTTCCAAAACAAATGATCACGTGTCGAGTAAGGAACAAGAAATTATGTCAAATCCTTGATTATCTGGCTGATTTGGGGGGTGTTGACTAGGTCAAAATCATGAAGGGGGTGGGGGCGTTGCAGGTACGTGACAATGAAGGAAGAGTAGAGGGGGAGTTTGGGTAATTGACAGAATCGGCCCCTTAAGTTTTGGAATTGGTTTAAATCTAGATAAACTTAATAAAAGTAACATATATTTATAATAAAACAAATATCTTTTAAAATTTAAATAGATTCAAAGAAAAACTAAACGGGTCGGGTTCCGGGTTTGAAAAATAACGAATGTTACAGTGATGGATCCTGATGGAAGATATTCTATCCAATCTATGGCATGTCCTCTGAGAGAGGACATGAAGAGTTTGAGTTTAGTACTTTGGCCTGTTCTTCTGAACAATATTAAATTTTAAAGGTTATGCAGATTCTTAGGAAACGAGAAATATGAGAGATAAGGTCTTCATTGAGAAACCCATGAAATTGAATATAATTTTCCACCATATGAATGGTGTTGGATTTGATTTCATTGTTTCGGTGATTTCGGGAGGTGCTATAACAACTTGGATTTTCCAATTTATATTACCTGACCCGCTTTTGTGTTCAGAAAATTTTCCGGTAAAGTATCACGTCTATCGAATATTTAATATTCTACTAATAATTTTTTATTTTATTTATTTGTTAAATATAAATATACTTTGAAAAATGTACATTTTTAGCCTTAATCTAAGCTTTAACCCATTTTTGTTCCCAACTTTATATATGAAAGACCAAAAAGCAAAATCTGCATTTTATAATTTAAATAACCCATTAACCCTCAACCCAAACCCGTTTGCCCGACCCACTTCGCAACCCGTGACCCATTTCGTTGCTTGAAGCTTAATTATCGATGTAAACTTGGAAATTGAATTGTGCAAATCGTTCTTCTTACCATAACAATCACACCCACGTTTGTAATTAGGAAACACAATCAAATAATAATACATTGACTGTTATATCTAAGCCGTCATATACATGTATCGTAATTCGTTATATATCGTAATAATCCAATTAAACAGAGGAAAACCATCTAGGCAGCCCTGCGACCAAAAACCCTAAGTTGAATTAGACCCTAAATTGCTGCATATATCCAAACCAGATCGCTTTCTATCGGCAGTTGTGGTTCTTCGCTCTTCCTCAATTCATAATGGATATAGGTAAATCCTATGTGTAATGTTATTGTTTTAATTCAATTAACATTAGCCTTATCATGAATTAAGCAAACGAAACCGGATTAAACGATTAAGAGTTTTAGGGTTCATAAGATGATTTGGGGATTTTATCCACTATTGTATTTAAAGTTTTGTTTCAATGATTTAACCTATTGATTTGCTAGCTCGGTTGCTTCTTTGGTGGGTGCGTGTTTCCTTGTGCCGGCAACTGGCGCAGGTTCGACTCCTGGCCAGGCCCTATTTTTAGAAACATTTTTTTTACTTATATATTAATTATATTTAAACATCAATTTTTATTGTAAATGAATAAAAAATCGTAATTAATTTGTATTTTATTAAAACCGACACTTAACTAGTCATTTTCCGAATCTTAGTTAAAATTTTATATATATATATATATATCACTACGTGAATATTGACCTTCAGCCACGCGAAAAAAGTGTGGCCGTAGGCCTTTAGCCACACACATTTGGTTCAGGTCATATGTGGCCAAAGGTCGCGACACCGAGGGTATGATATGGCCACACACAGTTTTTATTGGCCTTATGTGGTAATAAGTGTGGCTAAAGGGTACATGCATTAGTTGCTGGCCATCAAGAAGCCTCTCCAATAAGTGTGGCTAAACGGCAGAAAATGACCACATCACTATTTCCTATGAGTGACCATTGCACATATAGAGCCACATGAATTAATGTTTCAGCCACATGAATTTTATAATAATGTGGCCAATAGAATTGTGTTAAGAGTGCATTGTGACCTATACCGTCTGGATATAGCAAAGCAACGGCCATTTAAATTTAATAATAGTGTGGCTAATTATATTATATAGACACTGGATATTAAATTAAAAGTGGCTAAACATGTTTACTTGCCACTCAAAAACTCCTTTGTGTAGTGTGGCCATTGTCTTACCGTTTGTCACACAAAATGTTTTTCCTAATATGAAGTGTGGTTATTGTAAAACTTTTCGTCACACATAATGAAGTACTGTGTGGCTAATCATAACTTATAGACACTGGAGGTTATTGTAAATGTGGCTAAAAATGTGAACTTGCTAGTCAAAAAATCTTTTGTAGTTTGTGGTGTGGCCATTGTCTTACCGTTTGTCACACATAATGCTTTTCCTAATTTAAAGTGTGGCTATTGTCAAACTTTTCGTCACCCATAGTGAGGTAGTGTGTGGCTAATAATATCATATAGACACTGAAGGTTGTTGTCAATGTGGCTAAAAATGTGAAGTTTCCACTCAAACACTCTTTTTTGGTGTGGCCATTATCTTACCGTTTGTCACTATGTCACACATAATGCTTTTCCTAATTTAAAGTGTGGCTATTGTCAAACTTTTCGTCACACATACTGAGGTACTGTGTGGCTAATAATATCATATAGACACTAAAGGTTGTTGTCAAATGTGGCTAAAAATGTGAAGTTGCCACTCAAACACTCTTTTGTGGTGTGGCCATTGTGTTACCGTTTGTCACACATAATGCTTTTCCTAATATAAAGAATAACTATTATCAAACTTTTCGTCACACGTAGTGAGGTACAGTGTGGCTGATAATATCATATAGACACTGGAGGTTGTTGTCAATGTGGCTAAAAATGTGAAGTGGCCACTCAAACACTCTTTTGTGGTGTGGCCATTGTATTTACCGTTTGTCACACATAATGCTTTTCCAATTTAAAGTGTGGCTATTGTCAAACTTTTCGTCACACATAGTGAGGATCTGTGTGGCTAATAATATCATATAGACACTGGAGGTTGTTGTCTATGTGGCTAAAAATTTGAAGTTGTCACTCAAACACTCTTTTGTTGTTTGTGGTGTGGCCATTGTCTTTACCGTTTGTCACACAAAAATGTTTATGTGTGGCTAATGGTCATTTATAGACTCTAATTTTTGTAATTTCAGGTGTGGCTATTGTCTTACTTTTGGCCACACCTATTTAATGTGTTCTGTGTGGCCAAATTGTGTGTAATTAGGCAATATATAATTATTTTTATTTTTTGTGCAGTAATATAAAACAGCTATAAGCAAGCATGACAAAACAAAATTAGAAACAAATTATATTAACAATAATATTCACTTAAGCAAATGTATATGCAAAATATCTAACAAAATACAAAAATAACGACTACCTATATACTAGCTAAGGCGTCGGTTTTCTTGGCACTGCTCCTTGTCTTCTGTTTGGTCACCCGGTCTATCATTGTGTACTTTGCCTTTGCCTTCTTGCCAGCTCTGTCTGGTTCTTTTGAGGACGGGAGTGGTGGTAGCTGGAACAACAGAATATGAAAAACAAATATGTATAATTAATGTCGTATTTTGTAATTGAATAGAAAAAAATAGTATGCATACATACATACCGAACGTTCGTTTAACTGTTCGTGAACTTTCGGCGGGAAGTTCGTTTATCTTTGTTCAATTACGTTTGTTTAGATTATAAACAAACGAACATAAACGAACACAAGGGTTCATTTTTTAAACTAAATGAAAAAGAACATAGATATTTGTTCGGTTAAGTTAAAAGGGAACAAACCTCCTGGTCACATAAGATTAGGTGTTCTGGCCAAGCAACAAAAGTACGAATGCGTTGCCAACAGTCACAATTTCACCTGCCTCACAAGGAATAATTGCTTGTTCCTTTATGACTTCATCAATACTAACTTTATAGCAACCCTCCGGGATTGCTTTTACATGCAACTGTTGTGGAAACGGTGACCAATAAACTTTACCATTTGCCACCTTGTTACGCTTGTCATTCACACACAAACGACTCTCATACACCTATAAACCAGCATGTGAAATTAAGATGGCTTAGTTGAAGTCAATATATAAGTACATACCCATGTTGGTGGGAAATTAACAATGATTCGCGCAGTACATACCTTTATTTCAGCAGGTGGGGGAGCTTCATCCGTAGATACATCAACTTTTCTTTTACGGCTTCTCCGTTTTACCTAAAAACCATTCAATGAATCAATCAACAATTAAAGAAAAAACTGAAATTGCCAAATACTTACTGATGGTTTTTTCAAGCCGTTACTATCCGGAGTGTGGTGTAGTTGTGTTGATGCTTAGTCAACATTGTTCTCTATAGGCTTCATTGGTAATATAACAGAAATTGGAATTGTTAGGACTTATTAGGTTATAAAATATAAAAACTGAAACTGCCAAATACTTACTGATGTCGCGCTATGGGGATCGACTACCATTTGGTCAACACTTTTTTACCACAGACTTATCCTGCAATTCGGTAAATAGAAAATGAGCACACTCACATTGGAAACGAATTATAAAAAGTACTGAAATTGTCAAATACTTACTGATGTCGCGATATGGGGAGCGGGTACCATTTGGTCAACACTTTTTTCCACAGACTTGGCCTGCAATTCGGTAATAGAAAATGAGCACACTCACATTGGAAACGAATTATAAAAAGTACTGAAATTGTCAAATACTTACTGATGTCGCGATATGGGGAGCGGCTACCGTTTGGTTAACACTTTTTTCCACAGACTTGGCCTGCAATTCGGTAATAGAAAATGAGCACACTCACATTGGAAACGAATTATAAAAAGTACTGAAATTGTCAAATACTTATTGATGTCGCGATATGGGGAGCGGCTACCGTTTCGACAACTATTTTATCAGCAGACTTGGGCTACAATTAACTTATGCAAAATCAGCACACTCTCATGGAAAGTTAATTATTAAAACAAATCAATCAAACTGTCAAATGGTTACCTGAGAAGCGGATTCTTGTTGCACAGCCTCACCTGAGGTTAAGATGTTTCCCACAGAACTGGCCTACAAATCAAATTATTAGGTTATGAAAAATGAAAAGTCACATGGAAAGTTGTAAAAAACAAAGAAACTGTCAGATACTTACTGGTCCTGGCATTTTATTTTGCGCCACAGCACTAGTACTTTGGTTAGAACCAACCTGGTTGGGAACATGATTTACCTACAAATTGTGACAAAAACAGTGCCAATTATGTATGTCGAATGCATTAATTAATATGCAGCATACGTCACTTACTTGACATGCCGACATTTCCGGCAACAATCCTTCGAGATGTCTGAACCTGGCCTCAAATGCTAACCGTTCCTTTTCACGGCTTGCTAGCATAGCAGTCGTGGATTCAAGTAGAGATGTCAACCTGTTCACCACTACATCTCTCTGCACCGCCTCATACTCAAGTTGGGCAATCCGTTGCTTAAACGAGCCTTTTACCCGACTCACACCCCAATATTTACCTGTTGTCAATCCGTACCCAATCCCTTTTAAAAACCCACCTTTCTCTTAGCCAAGCACTAAGGTGACGGCATCTGTGCACGGTTCAAGTGCCAGGGCTCCGGAGGCGATCTGCTCCTCATGCTGAACCTGCAACAAAACAAATATTCTAATACACTTGTAACACGCTTTTGTATCCAAATCAAGTGTTGAGACAAGTTATATAGACTCAAGTTTTTTTGACACCAATATAAGGCAATGAATTGACTTTAACATGATTTAAAAAGTTTAATACTAAAACATACTAATTTGGTTGCCACGTCTTTGACAACAGCATTCTTGTATGCACCATCTTTGTCCTCCCTTCCTTTCATCCACATTAATGCACGACCGGGGATCTCATCCGGTTCAATTTCCTTCTTTTTGACCTTGTAAAATATTCAAGAGAAAGCAGCTGACGGTCATGCGTAAGACAAATCATTGAACTAGAGAGAAAGCAGCTGACGGTGATTACCAGTTTCTCTCGAAGGTAGGTATAACCCCCTCGTCCCATGTGATGATCAAAAACATTCTTTGCTCGAGCTTCCTTTGATGAAGCCGATTTTTTCTTCAACCACACATTATAATCATTTCATTATATTTAAACAAAAAACATAAACCATATATAGTCGATCAATCTACGTTTGCAGAGTAGAGGACTTATACCTGAAACTTCTCTGATTCGGTGTACTCAACGAAGCGATTCCAGTCTTCTTGCCTGATCATCGTCCTGTGTCCCTTGGGTATCGCCTTCAGCTTCAGAGGTTTACCGATGTTCGGCATAATGTATTTGGCATACATTTTTCTTCTGAAATCCCGAAGAAGGTGTCCTAGCCGATTCATCACAGAAGGACTGCGACAAGCCTCAATCTCAAAATATTTCTGCATAATATAATACAGTAAAGGTAAATTACATCTCAAAATATAAAATGCACAAATAGAAATAAAGAATAACCGTTATTTGTTCCCACAGTTTATCTCTAAGCTCCTTTGTGACCTCCCTCCAACTTAAATGTCTCAAGCCAACTATTTCCCTTACAACATCCCCTAAAAAACTTGCAAACTTTGATCTGTTTTGGCCAGTGAACCTACCCAGATTATCAAACTCCACTGCCAGTTTGACACCACTAGAGTTTGCATATTGGGTACGCAGCTTAGGTAACCTCGTCAACCCCCTTGTAGGTTTTTTCGTAGTAGCAAAACTGTTGAGGGGTTGGATAGCCTCCAAACTGTTGAGGGGTTCGATAACTATCGTCCCTATAACATCCTCTGGTTGACCGTCATCGTCGTCGTTGGCTTCCTCGCTGGAGTAGCCTTCAGTGTCGTCTGATTGAGCGTCGTCGTCGTAGTTGGCTTCCTCATCGGAGTAGCGTTCTTCTTCGATTCTTTCATCTATAAGCTTCATCTTCGATTGTTTTTTAATAATTTGGAGTGTAATTTGGAGTATAAATCACTGTCGTCCGATTTGGGGAGTGGAAAATTTTTAATAATTTGGAGTGTAATTTGATTTTTGGAGTGTTAAATGTAATTTGGAGTTTTTGAATATTTGAAGCCAATATTTTGGAGCTTTTTGAGGTTTGCCTCCCTTTTAATTAAGAACCAATAGATTAATTATTGGCATAGTTTTACGGCAGAGAGCCTGTGGCTGAAAATAGGCACTTTGCCAGAAGATGGTTGGATAAGCGTGTATTGCGTATTAGGATATTTATATATGTTTATGTACATTAGCGCATGACAAGCGTAATAGTGTTTTTCAACAAAGTGTTTTTTGTTTTATTTTTAGATTTAACCATAATTACCATTCATTAAAAGTTTTCATACAAAAGATACTATTACAATACATTCCATGAAACAAAAATAAGAGTGAATAACAAAATAGATGATACAAGAAACTATAAAATTAAAGCATTTAAAATCTAATTAACCAACCAACATTCAACACAATAAACAAAAAAGTGTATCAATACAACAACCATACATATACAAATAACCAACCAAATCACAAATGTTCCAAACATCACCAAACACGTCACCAAATATTTCCCAAATGTTCCAAACATTACCAAATCACTAATCAACTTTTGAAACTAACAAAGTAGCTTCATTGAAGTCATATTCAAATATGCACTTATCACCAATCTGTATTTCATTTTCCACCTTGAAATTTTTCCATTTTTGTAACCAATATCTGAATTTCAGGTCCGACAGTTCACCATGAAGTCTCATTTTTTTACGACCTTCGGGATTGACCAAAGTGATTGGCATTCCATCATAGGCATCAATGTTGGTAAAAATATGACCCGGAAGACGCTGTGAAAAGCAAATTTCATATACACATGTAAATAAAAAAAGAAATTTAAAAATTCAATTTACCAATTTCTTGGTGACGTTCATGTGGAAGACGATTTTAGAGTCTTCATCTTGCTCATCAAGATGAATTGGGTTTTGGGAGGAACTACCCTGATTGTTTGATTGATAGTTGAGAAACAGCTGATTTGGACCAGGAAGGATAAATTCTATGCCATCTTCATGAAAGACATTAATATGAAATGTCTTATCTGATATGATTTCAAACACAACAACGAGCCACCTTTCAAGTTGGTTTGTTTAAAAACCTCATTCCATCTATCCTCTAGCCTACAACCCATTCCATCCCTAAGACATGAAACTTTAAACATATATCTATCTGGAGCAGTAATCTCGAAAAGCGAATTCATGTAATTGTCACCAAATTCTTGAATCACCTACCACTCAGGGAAATCCTATTAAACATGTTAATTAAAGGACATTTGAATTTGTAAACAATCATTAAAAACAGAAATTAAAACTTACCAAGTAATGGACGTGTCGGTTTCTGACTGGAATACATATCATAGTATCGGATTGATTATTTACGTTTCTTTTGAAAGTAAACATATTCAAGATACATCTTGGTTTAATCTCAAAAACAACATATGTTCCAGCTTCTATATAGCATTCTCTGATTAATTCAGTCCAACCGGTTCCAAAATAAAAGTCATCAAGTACTTTGATTATAACAACAGAAAACGTTCTACCACATTGATCGTAAATCAAACAACAGCCGGTATTCGATTTCATGTCAGCAAACATTGGTTGAACAACTTTAGGAATAAGCTATAAGTAACACAAAAAATGTTCTTAGAATGTATATGTTGCAAAACTGTAAAATATTTCATAAAAAAAAATTAACCAGATAACAATATTAACATACCATCCTACTCATGGAATTGCTGTCGATATCTACCAGGAACTTAACTCCATTATTGAGACGTGGCATTTTTATGTTCTTACCTCGATAAGCGATGTCTACGAATTACAGTAAAGCGAAGTAGAAGTCGATTTAGGTTTTTGAAGTTAAAAGGGTTTTGAATTTTGGTTTTATTTATTTCTACACATTTAATTATTTATATATTTTGGTTTTTTGTTTTATAACTTTTTAAAATTAGTATAAAAACATTTACTTTTAGTTTTTTTTACTAACATTTCCGGTATTAAATTTCATTAAAAGAGGAGTTCGTTTAATAAATTGTATTTTTTTAAATAAATTTAAAATTTTATCCATTATTGAAGTATTATCTTAACCGTTAGTAAGATTTTCTGGATAAGATTTACAACTTCGTAATAGAAAGGCTCATAACATTCTAGTGTTATCATTTCAAATATGTAGTTTTGTATCATTATCATCTTCTAGGTTATCATCATCACCATATGTGTTATGATGATGATCAACATCATAAAGTTATCATCGTTATCATGTATTATAGTGGTTATCATCATCATAATCATCGATCACCATCACCATGAAACGACATCATCATCAGACGTGCGGGTAATCAACGTGGTCATTGTATAGGCTATCGTAGTCGGCGTTGATCAGAAGGGATCAAACATATATCTCGCTATCAGTGTCGTCATCATCGTCACACATCTCCATCAGCATCATCAGCATCATCATCATCATCATCATCCTATTGCCATGTACGGGATGTAGTCAGCATCGTATGGGTTATCATAAACAAAACGCCCAATATTAGCGGTCACTGTCGGCACCATCTTATGAATTGCCGTCATCATCAAACGACATCATCAGTCGTACATGCTACCATCAGTATGACCATCGTATACGTTATCATGGTCGTCTTAAAAATTCATACGGGTTACATGTCATTAAACATTGGTGTCACCATTATCATCAACATATATGTGTGTGTGTGCGCGAGCGCCTGTGTGGCGTATTGTCATATAGGTACATATAATTGGTCCTCATCATATATATGTGTGATCATCATCATAGACGTCATGCTCGTCGTACGAGCTACAGTCGCCATCGTATGGGTTGGCGTAAGCAAACCGTATATATAGGTTAGAAGCATCAATATGATAACCACCACCAACCCATGTAGTTATATTAGCATCGTCTCGTCATAATTGGGCCAATCATCATGGTCATCATACGGGATAGCACCGTCATTGTCTCATGTATTACATATCAGCAATCATACTACACACCACCGCCCACATTTGCCACAACGACCCCCAGCACCAACCACTAACCACACTCCACCACCACCCACCACAACCACCCACCACACCACCACCACCCACTAATATTATATATAAATATATATACATTTATTTATACCCATCCACCACCACCACCCACTACCCACCACCACCAACCACCACCACCACCACCACCACGACCACCACCGACATCCGCCACCACCACCCACTACCCACCACCACCACCAGCACCACCACACATCCGCCACCACGAACCACCGCACCTCCGCCACCGTCCACCACCATCATGACCACCTTGCACAAGCCTTCTTTTAAAAGGGTCAAATAACTACCGTACGATTAAAATTTAAAAGCACACGCCTTCTTTTAAAAAAAGTCAAATAACTACCCTCGTAATTCAAAATTCCTAAAAACCGTCGACGATTCGTTTCTACAGTGAAGCACAAGCACAAGTACAAGCACGATAGGTCTCAAAACCCTAACTCATCTACTTCTGGAACGAAACCAAAATGAAGAACCCTAACTCATCTACTTCTGGAATGGAACCAAGGACGAAGCAAAAGCACGATAGGTCTCAAAATGAAGATGGAATAGGTGTTACTTTATGATTTTTTTAGCGTTTTAGGTTTACTTAATCTTAAAATGTAAGCATTTGTTTGAATCTTCTTATGTATTAATACGTTTGATAAGCGTGTTGTTGTTTTTGTAATACATATCCTTGTTTTTTTAAATCTATGTATAATATTAAAGCATGTTATATGCGTATGATTAGTGTGTTATGGTTTTGGTATGAGAATTTATCACTGTGATGTTTTATAAGAGTTTTCTGTTTCCTTGTGATTCGTGTTGTTATCCCCTACTCCCGTGTTTTATTGTATGTATGTGATTCAGTTGTTGAAAAAACCAAGACTGATAAAAGGAAGACTAAAAAGTTGTTCCGGTGGGGAAAACAAAACATGATGTGGAAGCAGACTCTGATTCAGACCTTGACACAAAAATCGACAGGTTGTTGTCAAAGCGAAACAGGTGGAACACAGTACCTCTGGCCCGGACTTTCAGCGTCCAAAAAAGAGAGCCGTTAAAGAGAAAAACAAGATTGGTAAAAGGAAGACTACAAAAGTTGCTCCGGTGGGGAAAACACAACATGTTGTGGAAGCAGATTCTGATTCAGACCTTGACACAAAAATCGACAGGTTGTTGTCAAAGCGGAAATAGGTGGAACCCAGCACCTTTGGCCCGGACTTTCAGCGTCCGAAAAAGACAGCCGTTAAAGAAAAGAAGCCAGCCGAGAGGGGACAACCTTTTGTTGAATTTGTAAACAAAAAATTGATGAATAGGTGTGCACCTATTAATATTGTTGATGCAGTGACGGCAATGACCATTGCCCAAAAAACTTGTGTAGAAGAAATGGGTTTCTGGTCAATGTTAAGACTTCAAGTAACCCAAACTCCAACAACTTTGGGATATTGGTTGCTCATGAACTATAATAATCGTTTAAATGAATTGAACATTAGGAGCGGTGTTATTAAGATAACACCACAAAAAGTACATGAAGTGTTGGGGATACCAATGGGTAAGATTCCTGTTTAGGCAAGAATAGACCAAGATTGGGGGAAGATGTTACTACAGATTTGTTCAAATCTCAATTCCCGACAAGTGCAAGAATAAGTATAAAGCATGTGAAAGACAAACTGGCCGCAGATCAAGGAGTTGGTGAACTGTTTAAGATTAATTTCCTTGTGTTGGTCAACACCTGTATAGGATTTGTGACAAAATCAACAACAGTCAATCAACAATTCATCGCCGCAATTGATAAAACCTCCGATATTCCAAATATGGACTGGTGCAGCTATGTTATTGAAAACTTGAAAACGACAAAGGAAGAATGGAGAGGTATCAACGAACAATACAATGGTCCGATGACCTTCCTTGTGATGCTTTACACGCATGAATACCAGAAAAAATATGGTCCATTTAGGACTCCCGTCACAACGCCTGCAGTCAACTACATAACAACAACTACTCTTAATAAGATGGAAAAATACTTGGAGAATTATGGTCCTCTCTTAGAAGAAGATGCTACTGAGGTTGCTGTTGCTGCTGCTGTGACGTTTAGTGTTGACGGGAAAGGGATTGATGCGGTTGTTGCTACTCCTGCTGTTGTGACCGTTAGTGCTGCCGGGAAGGGACTTGATGAGACTGCTGATGCTGCTGTTGCTGATACTGCTGCTGTAACAGTTAGTGCTGCCGAGAAGAGACTTGATGAGACTGCTGTTGCGGCTGATGCTGCTAATGCTGTTGTGACGGTTAGTGCTGCCGGTAAGCCTGGAGTTGAAGAAAACACTGCAGCTGAGGAGAAACAAGAACATGGTATTAAACTTGTTATTTTCTTGTAAAAAACTCACATATCTCTTATCTCTACATGCATTTTATGTAATACAATATTATATGTAATTAAAAAATAGATGGTCAAAGTGCATCTGACATAGATAATGCCGATCAAACAGCTGAACAAGATTTGGATGATTATGTAAGCGATTATTCACCTTTAAGTTTGCAAATGCCTATCGTGCTTGTTGACTATTATTTAACTCTATTACAACTATCTGGGATAAATTGAAAATGTTTTTGAATTAACCCAAACTATATTTTCTTTTTACAGTCTTGGAATAAGGCAATGGATAACAAGTTGAAGAAATTTGATAAAATTTGCTCCGAGATCAACGAGTTGGTCCGTAAAGGAAAGGATAGACATCCATCAAATGAGAATATCGTTGCTAGATGTTGTGAATGGGAAAACAGATTCACTAATAATGCGGTCCCTAAAACACAAGATTCAAATGTTGGTGTTGGTGTTGGTGTTGGTGTTGGTGGTCCAGTGGCTGCTCTAAAAGGTATTTGGGTTAAATTAATTATTATTATAATTAAAACACTCTTAAAACACTTATGCTGTTCTTTTAAACTTATTACATCTGTGTGATGCAGTTGATTCAGATGTTGGTGTTGGTGGTCCAGTGGCTGCTCAGAAAGGTATATCATATATGTACCAGCTTCATTATATACCAACTTAATTATAATCACAGTTGAACATATTACATCTTTGGTTGTCGTAAAAAAATGATGCAGGTGATGCAGGTCAAGAAAACAATGTCTCGTGCGCAGTTATTGATGAAGTTGTTAATACAGTGGCTGCGTGGGCAAAAGAGGGTATGTAATTATAAATAAAAACCAAAAGGGCAAATAAGGTGTTTACTTATAGTTACAATTATTTTCAGTCAAATTTAATGTGAGTTGTTTTATGTTTAACAGTTGCCACCGGATTGTCAACAAGTGATAGCCTGAACTCTCCATATCTTCTGAGAGAGGTTGACGCATCCGCTAGTATCACAGAAGATGAAGAAATACTTTCAGAGTACATATTTTTTTGTCTTGGAGACATTTGGGATGAGGTCTACAAGACCACTCACACATAAAACTTCAAGGTGGTTTTTGAAAGCTTCTCTCCTGGCATTTATATCCGAGCCAATGCAATGGATGCATTCAGTGAAGTAATGAACTATGAAGAAAAGAAAAAATCTGCAGTATCACCATTCAGATTCTTTGCTTCAAGCAATTTGCTGGTAAAAATTAATCTATTTTGTTTGTACTATTAGAAAACGCTGAATTAACGCTTTAATCATCTGCATTTTAATTATTATACAAACAAGTGACCATTATTCTGAGTCAATGGGTTTCGCAGACAAAGAAAGATTGGATGTGTTTTCAGACAACTTCGAAAGAGAAATGGCAAGGGCTGGAATTCTATCACTCAAGGAGGTTGCTATAGTGCTCGTGCCAATTCTACAACACGAGCATTTCGTTGTGGCTGCCTTAAATCTTCAAACAGGAGTGATAGACTTACTTGACAACAGTGCAAACCAAGAAATACCAGCTGATGCAAAGTTTAAAAGCTTAGAAGACAAATCAAAAGCAATTAGAGAGAAATTTGAAGAAATATACGGAAAGACTCTTGATATATTGGTAAACATATATACCTTTAACCCAAAAAACATACATACCTGTTATAAAAATTGTCAAAATACTTAAATTTCTTTCTATTTTGTTTAGAGAAACATCTTTTGCATGTATCTTAAAACAATCAAACACCCCATTACTCAGCAAATCCAAGTAGCAACAATCAATAAATTGAAGATGTCGAAACCGAGCCCCGGTGCGGAAGCGTGAATAATAGTCAATACTAATCAACGGTGTGGAGCTCGGATCTAGGGTTAGGATCGAATCTAACTCGTATTCACTCTTGAATGATGTTAGTTGGACGGATGAGGTGTATTGGGAGAGAGCCTGATTTGATTAACAATCAACAATAAAGTAGGATGAATCAATTGTAATCAAAACACAAACAAGATAGAAACGGTAGTATGAAATATTAGCCGAATGATTCTCATTAAGATGAAACACTCATACATAGATTCATACATACAATCAATTAAGAAATATCTCAGCCGCCACCAGGAGAGCTCATCCTGGAGGCAGAGACTCTCTCAAAGGGATAAAACCCTAAATCTCACACATACACAATACAGTCACTCATACTAGACAAATGAATAAAAACATCTATTTATACTAGTTTAGCATGACTTGGTCTTCAAGCCATCCACCCTTGGTTGAGACCAAAATAATATATTTTTCACCCAAAGATTAATTCGATGCGTCGGTCTAAAATATAAGTCCCAACAATCTCCCCCTTAGACCGATGCCATCGAATTTCTTCCATGATAACCTCGTAACTCGTTGTCTTTCGTTGAAATTCTCCCCCTCACGTTAAGCTTCTCCCATTGTTCGTTTCGAATCATCACTCTTATACCACTTTTGGATATAGTTGTATGGACATATGAACGAGGTGTTGAACTTCAAAGATCAACTTCAACTAACAAGGTTATCACAAAAAGAAATAAACTCATTGTGATCATCAAATAATCTTCAATTCTTCAAAACCGTTTCTTCCCATGTAAATCATCTTCAAACCATTCCCTGAATTAAGATAGCATTCAAGTCAACCATAACCCGTTCTTGACTGTTCAAGTGACTATTTCATAGGAGGTTAGACTCTACTGATCATCCTTTCAACATTGTTTCTAGTGATGACTCCATCTTCTCATCCGTACTAGGAAATCTGAAAACTTACAATGATGAAACGTCTTTGAAAAACCTTGGATTATTGATCTTGATCAACTTTTCCTTAACTTGAGTCCTTTACTTGATTTGAAGCTAGTCATTTGCAATGAAATTCAAAGATTTTTACTCCCCCAATTTCGTTGCAATTGTCTTTAATAAATGTGTCTTCAAATCAAGTGTGGGTGAAACAATCTTGATCATCCTCATCAAGATTGTAAAAATCTCAGATAAACATATTCAAAAGTTGGTTGACACAAGTGATTAAATCCTTAAGCTTGGTCAACACTTGTTCTTGTAAAGCTTTTGATGAAGTCGTGAAATTGGATGAGTTTTGAATTCCATAAGCTTGTTGATGATTGGAGAAAAATTACCAAAATACCCCTGGTATATATCTTTATTAGAGAACAGCTTGGTCAAACGGTCAACGGCACCAAAAATCTCAAAAGTTTCTTCAAAACTTTGAAATGTTTCACAAACTCTATTTCCTAGCACACAATGTGCTTGGGAGCACTTTCCTAGCATAAAGTATGCTTGGTTTCATTTCCAAGCACAAACTGCACTCGGAAGCAAAGTGTACTCGGAAAACAAAGTGTGCTCGGAAGAAAAGGGTACTCGGAAAACAAAGTGTGCTCGGAAGCAAATTGTACTCGGAAAGCAAAGTGTGCTCGGAAGCAAAGTGTACTCGGAAAGCAATACACTTGTGATTTTTTTTCAATTTTTCACTGAGCACAGAGTGTGCTCGGGATAAAAAGTGTGCTCGGAAGTACTTACTATCACTAAGTGTGCTCGGGAATACTTGTGATTTTTCATTTTCTTCACTTAACACCAAGCATGCTCGGGAGCAAAAGTGTGCTCGGGAGCAAGGGTGTGCTCAACACAAACTTGAGTTTTCTCTTCACAAGCATAATTGTTCAAGACAAAACAAAGTATGCTCGAAAAAAAAGAGTCTGCTCGGATAAATAACAAAGTGTGCTCGAGACTTAAAGAAGATAGTTTTCTTGAGAAGGCATAGGATATGCTCTGGGTTTCACAAAGTGTGCTCGAATTTGATGTGCTCGAAATAACCTGTGCTTGAGCCAAACAAAGATGTGCTTGGGCAAAACACCTCCTGTGCTCGAAGCAGCACTTAGTCATTTTTCATACTCGAGTCCAATCTTATTTTTTTCATAGTGTGCTCGAGACATCAAAATTTCATTTCTGCGTCATCAGTCACTGATTTGCCCTTGCAGAACCTGCTCAAATATTCACTTTGCATCGGCTGCAACAAACAATGATGAAATTGCCTTTAGTACCTGTTCATTCTTGACTTGTACATTCTCCTTATCAGTTTGTACCATCGGCAATATTTTCAACAAACATCTACTGTTTGTGCAGCACGAGCACACAAAAACCTAATTTTTCAAATCCAGAAACAAGTTTCGTAATCTGAAATTAATCACTATAGCCCTATCCAAGTCATCTCGAAAACAAAGAAACCTATATTCATATCATAATCAACCTTTTCAGAACTAGAAATAATCAGATGAACAGTGTTGCCCCAAAACGAGCCAAATAACACTGTTACATCAGATCTGGACCGTTTTGAACAAATAAACATGAAATTGATGTTGGATCTCCAAACGAGTCATCAACCCAAACATCAATTCATATACTTTTCTCCGAATCATCAAATAATTTCAAAACCCCCAAAAATAATTTCAACGAACTTCATCGTTTAACGTCCATGGTGGATTCAAGAGCGAAATAAATTTGTTCAGCGGTTAGCCTGAACGATTCGGTAACCCAGGCTCTGATACCAATTGTCGAAACCGAGCCCAGGTGCGGAAGCTTGAATAATAGTCAATGCTAATCAACGGTGTGGAGCTCGGATCTAGGGTTAGGATCGAATCTAACTCGTATTCACTCTTGTATGATGTTAGTTGGACGGATGAGGTGTATTGGGAGAGAGCCTGATTTGATTAACAATCAACAATAAAGTAGGATGAATCAATTGTAATCAAAACACAAACAAGATAGAAACGGTAGTATGAAATATTAGCCGAATGATTCTCATTAAGATGAAACACTCATACATAGATTCATACATACAATCAATTAAGAAATATCTCAGCCGCCACCAGGAGAGCTCATCTTGGAGGCAGAGACTCTCTCAAAGGGATAAAACCCTAAATCTCACACATACACAATACAGTCACTCATAATAGACAAATGAATAAAAACATCTATTTATACTAGTTTAGCATGACTTGGTCTTCAAGCCATCCACCCTTGGTTGAGACCAAAATAATATATTTTTCACCCAAAGATTAATTCGATGCGTCGGTCTAAAATATAAGTCCCAACAATCTCCCCCTTAGACCGATGCCATCGAATTTCTTCCATGATAACCTCGTAACTCGTTGTCTTTCGTTGAAATTCTCCCCCTCACGTTAAGCTTCTCCCATTGTTCGTTTCGAATCATCACTCTTATACCACTTTTGGATATAGTTGTATGGACATATGAACGAGGTGTTGAACTTCAAAGATCAACTTCAACTAACAAGGTTATCACAAAAAGAAATAAACTCATTGTGATCATCAAATAATCTTCAATTCTTCAAAACCGTTTCTTCCCATGTAAATCATCTTCAAACCATTCCCTGAATTAAGATAGCATTCAAGTCAACCATAACCCGTTCTTGACTGTTCAAGTGACTATTTCATAGGAGGTTAGACTCTACTGATCATCCTTTCAACATTGTTTCTAGTGATGACTCCATCTTCTCATCCGTACTAGGAAATCTGAAAACTTACAATGATGAAACGTCTTTGAAAAACCTTGGATTATTGATCTTGATCAACTTTTCCTTAACTTGAGTCCTTTACTTGATTTGAAGCTAGTCATTTGCAATGAAATTCAAAGATTTTTACTCCCCCAATTTCGTTGCAATTGTCTTTAATAAATGTGTCTTCAAATCAAGTGTGGGTGAAACAATCTTGATCATCCTCATCAAGATTGTAAAAATCTCAGATAAACATATTCAAAAGTTGGTTGACACTAAAAGTGATTAAATCCTTAAGCTTGGTCAACACTTGTTCTTGTAAAGCTTTTGATGAAGTCGTGAAATTGGATGAGTTTTGAATTCCATAAGCTTGTTGATGATTGGAGAAAAATTACCAAAATACCCCTGGTATATATCTTTCGTAGAGAACAGCTTGGTCAAACGGTCAACGGCACCAAAAATCTCAAAAGTTTCTTCAAAACTTTGAAATGTTTCACAAACTCTATTTACTAGCACACAATGTGCTTGGGAGCACTTTCCTAGCATAAAGTATGCTTGGTTTCATTTCCAAGCACAAACTGTACTCGGAAGCAAAGTGTACTCGGAAAACAAAGTGTGCTCGGAAGAAAAGGGTACTCGGAAAACAAAGTGTGCTCGGAAGCAAATTGTACTCGGAAAGCAAAGTGTGCTCGGAAGCAAAGTGTACTCGGAAAGTAATACACTTGTGATTTTTTTTCAATTTTTCACTGAGCACAGAGTGTGCTCGGGATAAAAAGTGTGCTCGGAAGTACTTACTATCACTAAGTGTGCTCGGGAATACTTGTGATTTTTCATTTTCTTCACTTAACACCAAGCATGCTCGGGAGCAAAAGTGTGCTCGGGAGCAAGGGTGTGCTCAACACAAACTTGAGTTTTCTCTTCACAAGCATAATTGTTCAAGACAAAACAAAGTATGCTCGAAAAAAAAGAGTCTGCTCGGATAAATAACAAAGTGTGCTCGAGACTTAAAGAAGATAGTTTTCTTGAGAAGGCATAGGATATGCTCTGGGTTTCACAAAGTGTGCTCGAATTTGATGTGCTCGAAATAACCTGTGCTTGAGCCAAACAAAGATGTGCTTGGGCAAAACACCTCCTGTGCTCGAAGCAGCACTTAGTCATTTTTCATACTCGAGTCCAATCTTATTTTTTTCATAGTGTGCTCGAGACATCAAAATTTCATTTCTGCGTCATCAGTCACTGATTTGCCCTTGCAGAACCTGCTCGAATATTCACTTTGCATCGGCTGCAACAAACAATGATGAAATTGCCTTTAGTACCTGTTCATTCTTGACTTGTACATTCTCCTTATCAGTTTGTACCATCGGCAATATTTTTCAACAAACATCTACTGTTTGTGCAGCACGAGCACACGAAAACCTAATTTTTTAAATCCAGAAACAAGTTTCGTAATCTGAAATTAATCACTATAGCCCTATCCAAGTCATCTCGAAAACAAAGAAACCTATATTCATATCATAATCAACCTTTTCAGAACTAGAAATAATCAGATGAACAGTGTTGCCCCAAAACGAGCCAAATAACACTGTTACATCAGATCTGGACCGTTTTGAACAAATAAACATGAAATTGATGTTGGATCTCCAAACGAGTCATCAACCCAAACATCAATTCATATACTTTTCTCCGAATCATCAAATAATTTCAAAACCCCCAAAAATAATTTCAACGAACTTCATCGTTTAACGTCCATGGTGGATTCAAGAGCGAAATAAATTTGTTCAGCGGTTAGCCTGAACGATTCGGTAACCCAGGCTCTGATACCAATTGTCGAAACCGAGCCCAGGTGCGGAAGCTTGAATAATAGTCAATACTAATCAACGGTGTGGAGCTCGGATCTAGGGTTAGGATCGAATCTAACTCGTATTCACTCTTGAATGATGTTAGTTGGACGGATGAGGTGTATTGGGAGAGAGCCTGATTTGATTAACAATCAACAATAAAGTAGGATGAATCAATTGTAATCAAAACACAAACAAGATAGAAACGGTAGTATGAAATATTAGCCGAATGATTCTCATTAAGATGAAACACTCATACATACATTCATACATACAATCAATTAAGAAATATCTCAGCCGCCACCAGGAGAGCTCATCTTGGAGGCAGAGACTCTCTCAAAGGGATAAAACCCTAAATCTCACACATACACAATACAGTCACTCATAATAGACAAATGAATAAAAACATCTATTTATACTAGTTTAGCATGACTTGGTCTTCAAGCCATCCACCCTTGGTTGAGACCAAAATAATATATTTTTCACCCAAAGATTAATTCGATGCGTCGGTCTAAAATATAAGTCCCAACAGAAGATGAGATGGAGAACAAAAAGTAATGGAATAGATTGTGGTATGTTTGCTATGTGACAGATGGAGAAATATGATGGGAAGAGACCATGGCGGTGTAATCTCCAAACGGAAGACCCTGAACAACAAAAACAGCTAAAAGGGTTGAGGTTAAAGTATTTGTGCAAAATCCTCCTCTCGGATACAAACCAACACAAAAATACTCTTATCAAAAAAGCACTGCTATTCCATGAAAATGACGACACTCGTTTAACCGAAGAAAGTTGATTGATGAACTTAAGAAACGACAACAACAAATTTGAATGGTTTCAAAAGTTACTGCCATGTACTTTAAGATACTTGTTATGTTATGCTATGTACATTACCACTTTAAGATAATAGTTACATGTTGAATCAATGTTTTAACATATAACCAACAAATTTTATTATTACCAAAACACACATACAAACACGCCATCAAAAACATACAAATTTTATTACTACTAATCTCTGAGTGACACACATAAAAACACACCATGAAACACCATCACATACTAATCTATGAGTGATATAAGAAACTTCAACTTCAATTCCATTGAGAAATTCAGTTCAAGAATTGCCTTGCCCAAAAGTTTTAACTCGTCAAGCTCACTCTGTCCTACATCAACCATAAACAAAACAGCAAGATCTCGTATACAACTAGCGGGCATCCGAGTAAGAACTTTTGTAATGAGATCCCTGGCATCCAAGCTGTTGCTAGTCTTTACAAATTCTTTAGTAAGAGTTTTCCGGCAAGCTTTATCTACCTCGATTTGAGCCTCAATTCGCCTTCTGAGGGCAGCCTTGTAGGATCTGGATGATGATGATGATGATGACGAGCAATCCATTATTAACTAAAAAAATAATTTAAAATTATGTAGGTATATGAGTTTCACAAATGTGGTGTAGGTATATATAACCAAAAGGCTCACAGACAAAAAAGGGGTGTCCCACGCATGCCAAACGCACACGGAAGAATAGTAACTTTTTAATAAAAAAAAGGGTGTCCCAAGATTGGGAAATGCACCGGACAAATAGTAACTGTATTAATCTAGAGATTACTTGCATTTATATCACCTACCAGAATTAATTGATCAAAATTATACGTCAACTGTCAAAAATGGCGGGAAAAATATTATGGTAATGATAGCCTACATTAAAGTTAAGCTATATCTTACTATAAATCAAACTTAACTACATTAAGTTTGGTTATTCAATCAAACTAACAGTTTCAGAAAGATAATAAAAATGAATTCTTCTGAGGAAACCGTGAAGGCTATCGTGGAAAAAATGATGGATTTTCAGAGAGAGAGAGACGACTCTTTGTTGGCCAAAGTCGAAGCGATTAGGGCTACACTTGCAGCCGAAAAAACAAACACCTTCCTCTCCTGTAAACTCATGTTGTGGGAAGACGACATTGAGTTTAGAGCAATGGTTGCTGATTATCAGCAACAACAGTCTGAATGCTACGACTCAGTGTGTGAGACCCTGGTTGACACCATAACTACGGTTTCAACCAACATGGGTTGTAAGGAGATGGGGGCGGAGTCTGTGGACAAGGCGGAGTGATGGTGATGTTAGCTTTGGCGGTCTTGGTTTTTTTGTGATGTATTGTAATTAATGGTACTTTTTGTATGGCATCTTTTGATGAATGGTAAATATATATTATCTTAAAATGCTTTCTTAACATGTTTTATGTATTGTAATTAAGGGTACTTTTTGTGATGCATCTTTTGATGAATGATAAATATGGATTAATGGTTGTCATCTTTCTTTGTTAAAAATGCGTGTAATCAATTAGGTTAAAATATGTAATATAATTGTTCAAAAGAGTCTGTTACACTTGCAACCCGCTACTGTACAAAGACATAAAAAAATATCCTAAAACGGTAATAAAAAGCATGTGTACAACAACTCCTTTCTAATCCCTCCTATATATCTAGTTTTGTTTTCAATAAAAACTCCTTTTTCACCATGGAAGAAATCTCATCGAGGAGCACCACATCCAGTAACAGAAGCAATCGATCTCAGGTTTATTGCTTTTGTGGAGTTGAAGCCATTCAAAGAACATCAAGCACCACCAAAAATCATGGTTGGAGGTTCTACAATTGTGCATCTTAGGTTAGTGAAATTGCAAATAAAGTTGGAATTCATCTACAATTGTTGACCATAAACCCTATATTTTTTTCAACTTTTAGGGAAAAAAATGTGATTTCTTTATATGGTCTGATTGTGCTTCGTCCACAAGATCTGATGTGTGCACAAGATGTACAGACATAATTCCTATCTTGATAAGGGCAAATAAGTCATTAGAGGATCAACTTGCAAGGAGTGTAGCTTCAAGGATTAAATCAGAAAAAAAAGTGAAGATATTGTATTTTATTTGCTTCTTGTTGTTTTTAGGGTTTTTAATTAGTTTTGTAATTAAAAGCTAAGAAACTTTGTTATGATTTTAGACCAGATATTATGATGTATTTTTATGTTTTCTGAACGCAATTAAAGGCTTAATGAGTAGTTTAGTTTGAGTGTTTCCGTAGTTTAGTTTGAGTGTTTCCAAAACCACAGTGTATTTACTTCATTAAAAAGAGGTTATTATAATATTTCATTAAAAAGAGGTTATTATCAAAAATCAATAAAAATATGTCACTCCTGAGTTTCGAACGCGCGATATTTGCAATATATGTTTAATCACAAGCGCCTCAACCGTTTGATCTACACCCTGAGAACGTAATAGAACCTCTTCTAATATTTATATAACGAAATTTAGAAGTTTAAAAATTCATTTTTACCCGCCAATTAATCGAGTTATCTTCTGAAAGACTCACAAATCAATTAGTATTGACCAAATAAAATCTCACAATCTCACCAAACCCTAATAAATGATCTGCTAGTGTATTTAATGAACTCTCATCAATCTCAATCCTACCAAACAGCTTCATTAATCTCAGGTGAGTACCAAATATTTTTGCTTTTAGTCAGTTGCATTTATTGGCGTTAATTAGTATATATATATATATATATATATATATATATATATATATATATCGTTGATGACACAGTTAATAAAAAAATTCTTGGAAGATGGATAAATTTTGGATGTCAGTAGGCGACAGGTGCCGTAAAGCATATAGAGATGGTGTTAAGGAATTTCTACATATTGCAGTTCGTAATTGCAAGGAGACATCACCACCAATTTCTGTTTCATGTCCATGTGTTAAGTGTTTGAACCACGTATCTCTTAGTGCAGACGAGGTAGAACATCACTTGTACAGGTTTGGAATTGATAAGAATTATACTACTTGGATAAAACATGGAGAAGCCGACACCAACATTCCAACTAATTATGTTGATAATACTGGGTTTGCCTGCACCTGCATTCCAACTAATTAAGATAATAATAATAATGGGTTTGTTGACACCAACATTCCAACAGATGCATGTGAAACTGTAGAAATGGTAAATGCTACATAAGACAATTTCAAATGCGACAAGAAGTATCAACAGTTTCTACAACTACTTGCTGACGCTGAGAAGCCCCTATATAAAGGATGTATTGACTTCACCAAGTTGTCTGCATTAGTACAACTACTCAACTTGAAGAGCAATCACGGGGTATCTCATAAGTTCGTTGATGAACTTCTGAAATTGTTGAAAAAGATGCTTCCTGCAGATAACGAAATGGTAAATAATATGTATGAGGGCAAAAGGATGATGAAGGCAATGGGCTCAGGATACGAAAAGATACATGTGTGTATCAATGACTGCATTATTTACTATAAGGATTACAAGGATTTGGAAGCATGTCCAATTTGTAACAAGTCAAGGTGGAAGGTGGATGAGACGACTAACAAAACTTACATCAACATGCCCGCCAAGGTACTGTGGTACTTTCCCATTATTCCACGATTCAAGCACCTTTTTCAATCAAAGACCACAACAGAGAATTTAACATGGCATGCCACGAGTACCAATAAACATGGTGTTTTACGCCACCCATCAGATTCACCGTATGGAAAGCCATAGATGACAGGTACTCCGATACCATCGGAAGCGATCCAAGAAATCTTCGTCTAGGGATTTGCACTGATGGGGTCGACGTACATAGAGGCAATAGAAACCACAGTGTATGGCCTGTTTTAGCAGTTATTTACAACCTTCCACCTTGGATGTATATGAAAAGAAAATTCATCATGCTTTCCTTATTAATATCCGGAGTGCCAGGAAACAATATTGATGTGTTTTTACAGCCTTTAATTGATGATCTAGCATCTTTATTTGAGGTCGGGGAGCTAACATATGATGCATATACACAAGAAATGTTTACACTACGTGCAGTTATGTTATGGATGATTAATGATTACCCTGGTCTTGGTACACTATGCGATTGCCCTTACAGTGGATTCAAAGGTTGTGTGGTGTGTCGAGGCGACACTCAGTGTGTTCGACTTTATCACACAAAGAAGCAGAGTTATGCTGCCAACAGAAGGTATTTATCACATGACCACCCTTTCAGAAAACAAACAAAGACGTTCAACGGAAAAGAGGAGATGAGAACCGCTAAAGAGCCTATGACAGGGGAAGAGATATACGACGAGGTCAAAAACATTAACAACGAATGGGGAAAGGGATCTGAATCCCTAAGTGGGAGTAAGAGGAAAAGGGATAACACAACGCCGCACCAATATTGGAAGAAGTTCAACATATGGTACCAACGGCTCAGCTATTGGAAGTATTTACCTGTCCAACATTGTATTGATTTGATGCATGTTGAAAAGAATGTGGCAGAAAGTATTGTCGGGACGTTGCTGAACATTCCCGGTAGGACAAAAGACGGATTGGCAGCTAGAAAGGATTTGGAGTTTTTAGGGATTAAAAAGGAGTTGCAACCGAAAGCAAAAGGCAACAATACATAACTGCCTGCAGCATGCTTCACATTATCAGCGCAAGAAAAAGACATGTTTCTTGAAACACTGTATAAACTGAAGGCTCCACTAGGGTATTGTTCTAACTTCTCTAGTTTGGTGAATCTTAAAGAAAGGAAGCTACAAGGCCTTAAATCACATGATTATCACATGCTTATGCAACAGTTTCTGCCCCTTGCAATACGGTCCATCATGCCAGAAGCAATGAGAAATGCTATAATCAGGCTTTGTTTTTTTTCAAGTCAATTTGTAGCAAAGAAATCATTGTAGAAGAGCTTGATAAGATGCAAGAAGAGTAAATAGTTACACTGTTCCTGCTGGAGAAGTACTTTCCGCCATCATTTTTTGATGTCATGGTTCACTTAACCGTGCACCTTGTTAGAGAGATAAAATTATGTGGGCCACCATGCTTTCGTTGGATGTATCCCTTTGAAAGGTGTATGAAGGTTATCAATGGGAATGTGCGAAACAAAACTTATCCAGAAGGGTGCATTGCTGAGGAGAACATTACGGAAGAAACAATCGAGTTTCTGAGCGAATACCAAAAAAACATCAAGAGTACTGTTGGTATTCCACATGATAAGCATGATGATAATGGGGAGACAATTCCTGTCATAGGCGTTAAATCAGTTGAAGTTTCTCCTAATCTTTTCAAAAGACCACATTTCTATGTGCTGCAGAATACGCCTGAAATAGAGCCGTATATCGAGTAAGTATTACTAACATATATACTCTAAATTATATATATATATATATATATATAGGGTGCAGTTACTGTATATAGAAAAATTAAACGCTCAGCAAACGCACCCATATATTAAATCAGAATATACCGTACGTTAAGGCATTAGCGTACAGTAACTGCACCTATATATATATATATATATATATATATATTAATTCATAATATATTATACTCCTACTTGCAGACAACACAAGACCTCTTTGAAAAACCAAATGCCTGGTAAACGACAAGCATTGCTGGAGAAGGAGCATACTTTAAAGTTTGGTGACTGGTTACGCAACAAGGTAGATCAATTTATAAAGTCTTCTATAATTTTTAAAATTCTTTTATAGTTTCTGCAATGTAGGTGAAGAATCTAATCCTTGTAATGAAATTCAGGTTGAAAGAGAGCTAGCGGGCTCCCCAGGTTCTGTATCGAAAACCGTAAAGTGGAATGCACACGGAGCACACCGCAACGTTTACATATACGACTCGTACGACATCAACGGTTTTGAATTTCGTACAAAATCTCATGATGGTAGAGTTTACCAGAACAGCGGGGTTGGTGTAGAGGCGGATGACATACACATCAAAAAAGACGTAATGACGTATGGACAAAACTTTTATTTTGGGGTTTTGCAAGAGATATGGGTCCTAGATTATCATACTAAAAGAATTCCGGTCTTCATGTGCCAATGGGTTACCGTAAACATGTCAAACATGATATTCTTGGTTACACGTCGGTCGACCTAAACAAATTTGGCCACAAGGATGATCCGTTCATATTGGCCTCGCAAGCACGCCAGGTGTTTTATATTCAAGATCAGCTGGATAGAAAAAAGCATGTTGTCCTCATGACTCCACCCAAGAATTATAGGCATTTGTATGACGAGGTCCATGAGGAATTTATTACGGTAACTTTCCCTCATGAGGGTAATACATTGCCACTTGTACAACCAAATCAACTGCTTCGTAATGAGTCCCCGGATGATTACTGGAAGCCCGGGAAAAAGCCTACAACTATTCGTAATGGAGATTGACACCTATGTCGGGGTTGTCGACCCAGCAGTTGTGTTCGTTCGGCTAGTTAGATGTAAATAATGTTTAAATATAGTTGTGATACATGATATCACCATTCTTTACTTTGTACTTATTAATTCAAACTAAAGAAATATTGGTTGTTTTTAATACTATTACTACTTATACGTACAGGCCGGTTTGTTGAATTCATTTCATCTTCTGGCTATTTTGGTCAATTGGTGTCAAGTTCAAACATACATCATGTTACATCGATAAAAGTCACAATTGACTTGTAGTGTACCATAGTAAGATCAATAAAGTCATTACACTCATAACTGACTCGTGCGATTTCAAAGTTACATTAATACAAAGAAAGCCCAAAAATGCATCATGTTGTCTAGGGTGTTCGGTGACAGTCATCATTTCTCGTCTGATGGTTTTGTTTCTTGCAAAACCTCTATTTGGTTATGTTTCAACATAATTTTCAACAGTAGGTTTCCTGCAAAACATTATCAACTCATTTTATAAAAAAAGACCATTATGCCCTTCTTTTCACTAACCTGCATACCAAAATTGTACCCTCCAGACTTTGAAGAAGCCTTCGAACAAATAAAATTCAGTTTTGAAAAACCGCTTCCAAACTCAATGCCATCACCAGTAACCTTAGATTTAAGATTTGGTGATGGCATTGAGTTTTGGAAAGGATTTTATCAAAATCTAAGATCTTTGGGAAGTTTAAGATCTGTGGAAACCTTAGATTTTTTCTGCTTGGCCAAGTTTGGAATTCAGATAACATATATAGAAGTGTAATAAATTTCAGTCACCAGTTTTATTGCAGTCATTAAAGTCTCTGTTGTTATATAGTTGGTTTTTGAGTGTATAACACACTATAACTGCATACTATCTGTCAAAATGGTTTCCACACGCTTTGGAAATGCACAGAAGCTAATTATTTTTGGAAATTAATTACATTTATACCTACTACCTGTCCAAAATCTTGGAAATATATTTATGTAATGATAGCCAACATTCAAATTAGTTAAAATAAAAAAAAACTAGTAAATCACACGCTTTGTACGCTTTTAATACCTGTCAAAAATCTTTGAAATATATTTATGTAATAATAGCCTACATTCAAGTTAATTAAAATAAAAAATCTAGTATATCTTACTAGATACGCTACAAATCAACTGAACTACAATAAATTACTGTCTCAACTACCAAAAATTAAATTTTAGGTCTATTTTGTTATTCAATCACACTAACATCTATTTTAAAGTTAATTAAAAAAACCTACATCCAATACGCTATACATACGCATAAACCAAAATATAATAATAACATTTACAGTTAATAATAATAACATTTACAATAATAACTCCTAGTTAATAATATCACGCTTTGGAAACGCTCAACGCTCTAAAGTTAATAATAACATTTACAATAATAACATTCAAATAATACAAGTGATTAGGTATTAAAAAAAACCAGTCATTAAATTTCAGCCACCAGTTATATATATCACGCTTTGGAAACGCTCCACGCTTTACAGTTAATAATAACATTTACAATAATAACATTCACAAAATATAAGTGATTATGTATTAAGAAAACAAGATCAAATACATTTTATTGTTAACATGAAAACAGTGAAAACCAACTTGCTGTTATCATTAGGTTTAGTTTTATAGTTGGTTACTGTTATTCTTTGATCGTATTTGCTACTTTTCGATTATGAGACGCTATAACTATTTGTTGATTTATATATTGTTGTTATTATTTGATTTTTTTCTTTTGCTGTTATAAGTATTGTTGGTATTTGCTGGTATTGTTTCTTACGTTCTCGGTTTTTTATAAATTAGTATTATTTCCTACGTTCTCATGCTAAAATTAAAATGTACATATTAAAAAAATTAATATGATTAATCAATTCACATAGCATAAACATATTAATACCAAAATATAAAAATTACAACAATAACATTTAATTACATTAATATAGAAAACCAAAAATTACATAAAACTATAACTAGCTCCTAGCATCCGACTCCGTCTCAGAATCGACATCCATCGTAGACCGCCCTGTAGATTCCGAATCCGAATCCGAATCCTTTGGAGTATGAGAGGGCATGATCCTCTCGTACATGCCATCGGAGGTGTAGGTGGAGTCCCTAAGCCTACGGAGGCGAAGGTTCACCTGAGAATGGAACGCCCCATAAACGGACACCGCCCTGAAGTCCTCCAAGTCTTCCAACTCGATGTACGCCACCTCGATCCCCGGCACTACTATTTCAGTGCTGAAATAATCAACAGTCATGTACCCAAGCCACCTAACCATTCGGTTAAGTTGTTGGTACGAGAAGGTTTGAGGGTTGACATAGTCAATATACCTCACCCTTTAATTCCTCCGGAAGGCGCCGGAAAAAAAGTGGAATCGTATCGTGATGAATGTGGGGTTGTCGTAGATGCGGGCTTGAGCACCCGGTGCACGTTCGAGCCAATTAGCTGCAGCCATTATCGGAAATTATAATCAGAAGAAAGGTGGATTGTGATTGTGATAGTGGATTCTGATTATAGATTGTGATTATGACTGGTATTTAAACACCATCTGAAACCGCCGTTACATCTCCCTGACAATTTGAATTTGGCGGCACAAGAAACTGTAAAGGCAATGATGACGTCGCCACTCGTCAAATCAACGTGTTGCCATTTATGATGATTGGAAACGCTTAAAAATATTATACTGTGACCATTTATAACTTATAGCCACACATATTAAGTGTATCCGTGACAATAACAAATTAGAAAAAATAAAACTAAGATATTCTTTGGTCACACAACCTCATATAAGTGGCCATTAATTACATTTGGACACACTAAAAAGTATTTAAGTGTGACAATTTATAACTTATAGCCACACATAATAAGTGTATCCGTGACAATAAAAAACTTATAAAAAGCAAAACTAAGATACTCTTTGGTCACACAACCTCGTGTAAGTGGCCATGAATTACATTTGGACACACTAAACATCCTTTAAGTTTAACAATTTATAACTTATAGCCACACATAATAAGTGTATCCGTGACAAGAAAAAACTTATAAAAAGAAAAACTAAGATACTATTTGGTCACACAACCTCGTATAAGTGGCCATGAATTACATTTGGACACACTTAATAATATTTTATTGTGACCATTTATTACTTATAGCCACACATAATATGTGTTTCCATGACAATAAAAAACTTATGAAAAATAAAGTAAACTACTCTTTGGTCACACAACCTCGTGTAAGTGGCCATATATTTTAAGCGTTTAAGCCACATAACTAATAAATACAATGGTTGTTCGTCATATTTCGCTACTTTATTTAAAATGTGGCTAGAAAATGTGACATTAGGTCACACAACGTAATATAAGTGGCTATATCTTTTACCTTTTAGACACATCTTTTATAAATACAGCAGCCGTTTGTCAAATTTGGCCACACAATTTAAACATGTGGCTAGTTAAATGTCACAGTTTGTGGCTAATGCATGTGTTTTTGGTCACATGTATCAAAGATGAAACAAACTATGAGTGTAGGTTACATTTCGACACTCGTTTTTATAATATGGCTAGTTTTTGTCATAGTTTTTTTAAAAGTGTGGCGAAAAGTACCTGAGTAGGTATAAAATGGTCACGTGAAGAATAATCAAGTGTGGCCAAAACATTCTGGAAGGTTTTCAAACATGGTCAAAGACCTTTTAGCACACATTTAAGCCGAAGTGTGGCAAATCGCTCAGACCACATGTGTGGCCGAAGGTCGATATTCACGTAGTGTGTGTGTGTATATATATATATAATCATGTTAGTTAACATATTACGATAAGTTCGAGTATTTTTATACAAGATCATATTTTATATGAATATTAGTATTTATTATTTATTATTTACAATATTAATTTAATAAGAATTCTTATTTAATAATAAATGTATATACTAAAGGTATTTTTGTTTAAAATAGTTAGTTTTTAAAACAAATCTCTTTATATAAGCTATAAAATCCTTAATATTTATTAAAGTATTTTATGTATTTCTATATAATTATTTATCATAAAACTTTGATAATAAAATTTATGTAACATCCTGTTTTCCGTTCGGATAATAAATAATAGTGTTAGATGTTATGAGATGGGCTTATGTTGGGTTAAGTAATATGGGTAATGGACTTGGGTTAATAAGGAAAGACCATGTGCTTAAGCCCATGACCCATCATATATAAACAATAATTACTCCATTATCCATTCATTTCAAATGTTCCACACACCATCAAAACACACGCTTAAACTCTCTCTCATCTCTCTCTCTTTCCCTTAGCCGAACCCAAGAGAAATGATGTGTGTTTAAAGGATGTTTCTTTCAATGAAACTCACACTAAGCTTTAAATTTATAAAATGGATTTTCTTAATAAAACTACACACAACCGGCAAGTGTACCGATTGTAAGTACAATAGAACTAAGAAAGTCCGAGTATCGAACACGAGGACACGTGAAAACGTCTATGATCACTAACCCTAGAAAAGACCTTCTTAAGAATAATTTTTTTGAATTGATTTTTAATTATTAAACAACTTAACCTAACTTACTTTAACTAAATTAAAAGACAAAATTTAAAAAGACTTAGCGAAACTTTGAGACTTAACTGCAATTGGAGAAAACGTCTACCTAGGTAAGAATCCTATTGAAGATTTAACAAACTAATGGAATGAATAATCTCACGACAATTGTATCTAAGGATGACACAACTAAGGTTCGCTCAAGAAAGCAAGATCACCTCTCGGTCTCACTAACAAACCCTAACTTACACTTAGTTGAATTTAAGAACAAACCGGGAAACGAATTGCTAAAGTGTTCTAATGTCGACTCACCTCTCGGTCTCACCGACACACGACCCTAATGGAAACGAATACTACGCAACCAAGGATAGAGGAACAATTTGGTTTAACTTAAACTAGATCAACTAATCGCTCACAAACCCAAACCCGACAAGAACCAAACCCGCTCTCCCGCGATCCTAATCCTAACAAGTAAAAGCTATGAGACGACCTTACTTCCTATCACCTCTGTCGGTCCCCTCGATTTCTTTTGGATCTTAATTAATCATGTCATAACTCACACAAATTGATGTGTCGACAAGAGAGTTAATGACAGGTTGCTATATTTAGAAAGATATCCGTTTGTTAAAGGCGGAATCAATAACAAACATACGGTTGCAATGAATAATAAAAGGTAGAAAGCACACTTAAGATTCACTCAAAAGATTTCCATTTATATAATATTAATCATACAAAAGGATAATCGATTTAGGGTTTTCTAGGAATCCTAAGACAGCCGTCACATAATATTCTCTCAATTAATGTGTCTGTCTTATCTGTATTGTGCCCCCTTTCCATTTATTGGCGGCGTGCCCTAAACATTCTATTTATAGGCCTGCCAACCTAGGACAGCTGTCATTCCTTCTAGAAACCCTAAATACAGTCATACATATTCAAATTACATATTCAAAATAAACTAAGTGTAAAAAAAGTCTTCCGGGTAGGCTTTGCATCAGTCTTGTCTTTCCGAGTATGCTCGGCCATCCTTCATTACTTGGTAACATAGAAGTGTGCTCAGGATCAGTTTCCGGGTAGACTTTACTTGAAGAGTATTTCACTAAGTAAAATACTCACCGAGTAGACTTCAGTCTTCTTGACTTTGCCAGACTTTTCCCGACAACTTCTTACGAGCAACCTTGTACTGTTCCTTGCTCGGGATCAGCTCTTTGCTATAAAATAACTTATTAGCAAAGTGTACTCGGGAGTACTGTTCCTTGCTTGAGCTGAACTTTGCCCGATATTACTTAGAGATATTCCTTTAGACTATCACGCATACTTGGATCATACTTATTAATGAATACCATGCCCGGTCTTCCAATCATTTGGCTTCTTGGACTTGGTTAACCAAACCTTACTCGGAAGAGTAAAATACTTGGTTCTGAAGAACAGACTTGCTTGATAAAGTGAACCTTGCCCGGATTTACATAAACTAGTGTACCTTACTCGGCAATGCACTAATTTGCAAACCCTGCTCGGATATCCACTTAAGAGGACTACTTGAAGTAAACCTTGCCCGGAAGGAAAAATATCATACCCGGCTAAGTAAAAGTTTGCTCGGATGTCTAAGGTGTGCTCGGATCCATTACTTAGCGAATTCAGAGGAGGTTGAGAAGATTCCAATCTTCCATATACTTCATTTAGGTCAAATCTTTGACTCAACAATCTCCCCTTAGGTCAATTTCTTGACCCAACAATCTCCCCCTAGATTGGAACACCTCAGCTGACCCAAAATATTTCTATGGTTACTTACACTCAGCAAAAATACACAAATCAAAAATCAAAAATTACATATTCAAATAACATAAACACAATTACATAATCAGAAAGTTGTCCGAAGACATTACAAAACAAAGCCTATTCTATTAATCTTATCTTCTTCTTGCATCATGAACGGCTTGTCTTCTGTTGATTAGCTCCGAAGCAGGTTTCATCTTGAAGATATTAAGGGCTTGGTAATGAATGTGACTTTCTGATAAGGTCAAGTCCCTTATATCCATGAGATCTTCACTGTGCAGATAAGTCAAATTTTCGTCTTCCTTGATAATCCCCAATATCTTTCCATCTGAGTTTCCCAGTAAGAAGTGATCGGCATTCTTTTTGTATTCAATCTCAACAATTATGCCATTCTTCTGTACTGTGTAGTTGGGGCGTCTCATCCTTCTTCTCATACTTATGCAAGCATTCATGTTGGATAATGGATTCTGATCTCGGACATTTATTTGATAGTCTCTCTCGGCTATGTCCATTCTTCTCAATTTTGAAATCCTTCTTGATCTGTGAGACTGAATCAATCTCCAACTCCTCTTTTCTTTTAAGAATTGGAATCCTTTATCAGCTTCTTTATGCAGGTACTTTGATAGATCATTCATTTGTGTACCAGCAGATCTGTTCCTGTTTCTGTAGTTATTCAAATGGAGTGTGGCCATCCTTCTCAACTGTTCTTCATTAAACTCACAGAAGTCACTTCTAACCACAATCTCTCTTAATAATCTGCTCTCTATAATCACCTTGAGGGTATCAGTGACAGAATCATAGTACAGTTCTCTTGGTAGATCCACATTTGATTGTGGTCTTGTTCTTTGTTGTGCTGAACTACTTGCTTCACCTCTTCCTCCTTGACCTCTTCCATCTCCATACACATTCTTAATCATCTTTAATGCATTCACATTCTCACCTTCTACACCTGAGACAGTTGCATAGAATCATTCTCCCCCTGATTTGGGGCAGCTGAGGTCTTCTCAACCTCCTGCTCCAGGGCTTGAATTTTCAAGTTTGCCTGCACCAACCTCTCTAACAGGATCACATTCTCATGTGTTACTTCCTCATTCCTTCTTCTCAACTCAGCATTTTCTTTCATTAGGGTCAGAAGGTCAGTTTCAGTGTGTGGTGATGTAGGTGGTGTTGTGAAGAATTGTTCATAATCAGGTTGTTCTGTGGTGTGAGTTTGGAAGGTAGATGGTTGTGGTGATTATATATGAGGTGGGCTAGAAATAATTGGTTCAATTTGAATTGGGCTATTTGTTGATGTCTTCTACAAGTTCTGCTGATCTCCAGAAATCAAGTGAGTGATTTCTGTAGATGACTGGTTTTTCAGTAAGGGCAAAGTTGACATTTAATCGAGCCATCCATCTGATCATTGGTGCCACAGGCTCATTGTCAGGTGTGACTTGCAGAAGTGCACACATATTATGTTTCTTTTCAAAGAAATACTTTGGCTGTTCTTCTTCTGCCATATCTGAAACACATAAACAAAAATATTCAAAGTGAAATTAGTCATAAAGTTCAGTACTTTAGATAATTTCAAGTTATAAAAATGAAGAAGAAAGAGAGAAATCTTCATGAACCTATTCTTCGACAAATTAATAACCTAAACACATAAACAGAGTATTAGTAATCAGATACATAATCAAAGCTCATTATAGTCTAATTGTCTTCGGAAAACACATTAATGTTGCTTATCGAGTCGGAATTATAAAAGGCTAATTCAAGTTAGGGTTAGGAATAATAGAATGTGATAAGTCGGTTTGGGTTTCTTTGAGAGTAAGCAGTTTGCAGTGGAAGGAGAGAGATGGAAAAATAATGTTGAAAATTTTGCCTAACTCTCTCTAATATACCTTTTGAAAGTGGTTTTTAAATGCTCTTTGTCTTTTTGTGAATTATTAGCTGTCATACAGTAACATTATCCACTTGATATATTAAACATTTAATTTCATTTAAGTTCATAAGACCTTACTCGAAAGATTAATATATCCAAAGTCTACTCGGTATACTTCCATTTACAAACCTTACCCGGTCAAACTTTGCTTGGAAAATTTTCAGTTTGAATATACAAAGTTTGCCCGAATTCTTCTATTTATAAACCTTGCTCGATCAAGCAAATTAATTTAAAGTTAAGACATAATGAAGAAAGCTTACCCGAAATACTAGATTTCTTGAGAAATTAATCACAAGACAAATAATCAAGTATAAACATCAAATAAACATCCTTACTAAGAATCAATTAAGATCCCCACATAGATTTCTCAATTTCAAATTAAAACTTATCTAGCATAAACCCTAATAAGAATCATAATCAATTTTATCATACTAACTAACATATTCAATCAAGTAACACATTCATTCAAGTATGCTTGAAAATATAGTGTGCCCGAGCAACCATTCATGAGAATAGTGTGCCCGAACACCTTCTAATGCAAAGTATACTCGAATAACCTTCATATAGTACAAAGTGTGCCCGGAAAGGATTTCTAGCAGACAGTGTACTCGGAATGTTAAGTTTTGAAATTACCAAGTATATTGAGGGAACAAAAGTGTACCCGAAATATAAAGTGTGTCCGGAAAACAAAGTTTGCCTGAAAACACTTGTAATTTCAAAGGAATCATAAACACACATCACAGAGCATGCTCGGAATGAAATTAAAAACACATAAACATTTAAAAATTTCATAGAGCTTGCCCGAAAATCCAATGTTAGCACTAAGCTTGCTAGGATAAACACATTCAATCATCAGGAATGCCCTTACCCGAGGAATTTCAACTTGTCAAACCATACCCGAAAAATGACAAACTTAAATAGTAATATCTAAGCATGCCCGGAAAGATTAACAAACCTTTCCTAACAACATATTCACACAAATCACAAAGCTTACTTGATGTAAGAATCACAATCAGCATATAACATGCATAGCTTGCCCGAAACAAGAATTTCGTGTTAAAAGCTAGCTATAACTAGACATAATCATCTCAAGACTTCAAGCTTGCTCGGGAATGAGTACAACAGTGTACTCTACCCGGAAAGTGTTTACACTTCAAAGCATGCCCGAAAATCATAAAGTAAGTCAAAAATGACTAAGCTTACTCGGAAAGGTTGAAAAATATCAAACCTTACCCGAAACAACATATTCACACATAATCAACTGTTTTGTACCCGGAAAGGTTGTAAATCATTAAACCTTACCCGAAAATACATATTCAAACAGTTTGTGCCCGGGAAGGTTATAAGGTATCAAACCTTACCCGAACTTACATATTCAACCTATTTTAGGCAAAATGCAACACTTTTTGACTTAAACCACTTTGTCAAAATATATTTTTCTTTTTAGATCATAGTTTAAGAGCAAATGGTGCATTTAGAGATCAAATTTCAGTTATATTTCTCTTCAAAACAGTTTCTTCCATTTAATGAGAAGATCTCAAGAATGGGATCATATTGACTAAGTAGCTATCTCAATACTTCATTCTCAGCATTATTATGACAACATAGATAGGTTAACAGCAGGTATAAACTTAGCATGAATTTCATCTCTTTGGTGATATGATTTAGGTTCATTTAAAGCATAATTCATTAATGGTCAACACTGTGCAATGATGCCTCATATCTCTTTTCAAAGCTTATTTGGTTTTCCCCAGATCACCCCAATTTGACTCCAACCTCCTGTATTTGGTCAAAAATAGTTTTTGTATGACAGAACTTATTGTATTTTTGTAATTTTAGATTCAAACATATATAGAGGTTGAACGTTGGACTTACAGTTAGCAACATGCCTTTCATTCAAGATGAGACAGAATTTGCCAACATCTTTGTAGTTCTTGTTGTAACCCACTTGTTTGATAAAATATTTAAATAGCTCTGATACCACTTGTCGGTCCCCTCGATTTCTTCTGGATCTTAATTAATCATGTCATAACTCACACAAATTGATGTGTCGACCAGAGAGTTAATGACGGGTTGCTATATTTAGAAAGATATCCGTTTGTTAAAGGCGGAATCAATAACAAACATACGGTTGCAATGAATAATCAAAGGTAGAAAGCACACTTAAGATTCACTCAAAAAGATTTCCATTTATATAATATTAATCATACAAAAGGATAATCGATTTAGGGTTTTCTAGGAATCCTAAGACAGCCGTCACATAATATTCTCTCAATTAATGTGTCTGTCTTATCTGTATTGTGCCCCCTTTCCATTTATTGGCGGCGTGCCCTAAACATTCTATTTATAGGCCTGCCAACCTAGGACAGCTTTCATTCCTTCTAGAAACCCTAAATACAGTCATACATATTCAAATTACATATTCAAAATAAACTAAGTGTAAAACAAGTCTTCCGGGTAGGCTTTGCATCAGTCTTGTCTTTCCGAGTATGCTCGGCCATCCTTCATAACTTGGTAACATAGAAGTGTGCTCGGGATCAGTTTCCGGGTAGACTTTGCTTGAAGAGTATTTCACTAAGTAAAATACTCACCAAGTAGACTTCAGTCTTCTTGACTTTGCCAGACTTTTCCCGACAACTTCTTACGAGCAACCTGGTTATTCAATGATCCATTTCAGCTCTTTGCTATAAAATAACTTATTAGCAAAGTGTACTCGGGAGTACTGTTCCTTGCTTGAGCTGAACCTTGCCCGATATTACCTAGAGATATTCCTTTAGATTATCAAGCATACTTGGATCATACTTATTAATGAATACCTTGCCCTGTCTTCCAATCACTTGGCTTCTTGGACTTGGTTAACCAAACCTTACTCGGAAGAGTAAAATACTTGGTTCTGAAGAACAGACTTGCTTGATAAAGTGAACCTTGCCCGGATTTACATAAACTAGTGTACCTTACTCGGCAATGCACTAATTTGTAAACCCTGCTCGGATATCCACTTAAGAGGACTACTTGAAGTAAACCTTGCCCGGTAGGCAAAATATCGTACCTGAATAAGTAAAAGCTTGCTCGGATGTCTAAGGTGTGATCGGATCCATTACTTAGTAAATTCAGAGGAGGTTGAGAAGATTCCAATCTTTTACTTCATTTAGGTCAAATCTTTGACTTAACAATCTCCCCTTAGGTCAATTTCTTGACCCAACAACCTCTCAGTCTCTAAGAAGGTGCCTATCTGCTGAATTCAACCAATTAACACACCCAACTAAACCCTACGGTTGATCATACCGCAAACAATCTCTAGACACAAAGTAAAGAGTCAAACAAGCAACAATCAATCAAAACTAATTCAATCAATCAAAGCAAGGGGTTTATGAGTATAATTAAATAAATCGCAGCCAATAAACACAAACAATCCAACAAAAACAATCAATATTAAACCAAACTTTCATTAACAAATCAAGTCATGATGATCAAACAATCCATTTTACTTACTAAAACCTAACAATATTCATCAAACCTAGGTAGAACTAACAAGTTTAGCCTAACATAACTTTTGGACAGCAGAAAAAGCTTAATGTAAACATCATAAAACTCAACCAAAACATAATTAAACTCATTCAATAAGCAATATGAATCAAACACAACTCAATCTTCAATTCAATAGCAAAACAATTCAAGTTAATGATCAAAATCAACAAGTTATAAATCTTGAACAAGAACACAAAGTTTATGGATGTATACTCAATGATTATGGCTGAGATTATTGATGAAGATGAACCCTAGATGTTGTACCAATTCTCCCATGATGATCTTTTTCCTCTCCTAGCCGCCACAAACTCCACAAAAAAGATTTTCCTTCCTTCTCTTGATGCTAGTTTTCGACCGGCAGAATGGGGCTGGTCTTGGGTTTTTTATATTTTTTAATTATCATATAATATGGTGTAAAATGATTGAATCTTGTGGGCTTGGGTCGGGCCTTGAGTTGTAGTCTTCAAAAATGATCAAAAAGGCCCCCAGAGTCTTCAAACTTGAAACTTTTCTCCCTTAAAACTCATAACCTACAATCAATTATCAATCTTTGTAAGATCATGCAAAAACAAGCCATAACTCTTATTTATTATACTATTAAGCACTTAAAACATGGTAAAAAGGTACGGAAAGTAAGTGTGTTTTACAACACATCAAGAAACCAAGCATCGACCCGAGGTAATGATAGTATGATATTGTATGGATCCAAATCCGCAAGATTTAGTCATGAAATGACGAGCCGACACCCTTAAACCATTAAAGTCACAAGATCCAGGTAGAATCGGGTATAAACCGATCAAAAGATGAGCTTAGGGGTCATCCTAGCTCAGATCTAGATCGAACGGGACGAAAAAAGATGAAAAACGATGGAAAATAACTGAGATCTCGCTTTTTCGGCGAGATCCCAGTCTTCCGGCGATGACGGTAGAAAAGTCAGGTACGAGGTAACGAATTTCAGAGAATGTTTCTGACATTCTCTGACCTAACCCTAGTTCGTTAGCGGAGACATAACGAATTAGCAAGCAATTCGTTATGCCCATTCGTTATAAAGGTCCATTCGTTATAAGATAACGAAGGAGTTGATTCGTTAAAGAACTGGATGACGAACTAAAGTTTGAAAGAATGACAGAAAGGTCCATGGAATTATCATAAAATTGATTAATTACAAAGAAGCCCTCGAACCTTTTGAGTTAGAAAATAAAATCTTAAATTAGAATTCAAATGAAAAATGTGTTAAAGACAGTTAATGGAAATAAAATTTTTCCAAGCTAACCTAACGGCTCGACCCCGGCCAGGGCCTCGGCCCCTTGGACCCTGCTATGGGCTGCCGTCCCTAGAACCCTGCTGCTTGAGGCGCTGCCCTCGGACCCCCGTTCGTTGAGAGTTGTGGTTAAACTAGAAACGCGATATGGGTAGGGATAGTTATTTGATACATGTGATTGTTATATAGTTAGTCGCGCACAGCTAAATAATGGAATAACATTAAACGGTGAACGTAGCCGCATTCAGGTGAGATTCTAGCCCCATTCCTTGTTATGTTTTCGAGGCTGTGTGCATACTCGATGTGATTAGTTAATACACCTACCTTTGGTGGTAAGCGTATGCCTTATATGATTTAAGGATGAATGAATGCTTGACGATGGATGAACGATCTTCAGATATTGCATGTACCGTCAAGGGATAGTTTAAAGATATGATTGATATGTATATATATATATATATGATATATAAATAATGTATGTACGGAAGTTATAATTTTGAATTTATAGAAAGGTATAGAAGGAATGGTTAGAAAAGGGAACCGACCCTAATAATATTGGAGAATGTAGGGAACCGACCCTAATAACATCGGCGAAAGTAGGAGACCGACCCTAATAATAGCGGCGAATGTAGGGGACCGACCCTAATTGTTACAAACCGACTTAGGTCCTAGGCGTGTGACCATAAGTTGGTACCTGTTTTGTAAATATATCAGAGTTTATGGTTTAATTTTAGCGGAAGACTTTAGGTTTGAATATAATATTAATATACATTGAAAATTTACTTGGGAGTTAAATACCCAAGTATTCGGTTTACAAAATATGTATTCATATTACAAGGATTTAGTTTATCAAAAACAGAGCCATCTCGTAACACACTTCTATCTTCATTAAGACTCCAATCCTTGCTATTGCTACTTATGCTTAATTACCTGCAATGGGTTGGAAAAATATGTCAGCTATATGCTGGTGAACACGTATGATTCTATAAAACATTTGAATAACATTACAATACAAATATAGTTTTCTCGACAAGCTCAGCAGAAGTATTTCTACTTCCGGTATATGTACCACTACCCTACACACACAATTATTCCCGAGCCACGTAGCCCATAATGGGAAACTAGTTATGTCCGTTAGCCCGCAGCCACGTAGCCTTTGACTGATTAAGCTGAACAGTTATGTATGGATCCAGACACATGTGTATTCGGTCTGAGTTGATTTTATTCTCTACTTTGTATTATAATGTTTTAGAGATCACGTAATCTCATGTAAACGTTGACTAACTCTTTAAGACAAACACCTGTTCATCCTATCGAGTATAAATATGTTTTGACTGATTGAAAAGGTTAACGTATTCACATGTACCGTCGGTGTTGGAAAACCTTGACTGTAAATGATTGAGAATGATATTTAACCTATACATAAATAGGTTCATATATATACCTGAATGGTGTTTTGATTAAGCTATAACTCTTAAGCTTAACCATGAAATTGTTTGTCTTTGATTGTGAATGGAAACACTTTGTTTTTATGTGATGTTTGATGTAGCATGTTTTGGCTTAATAGGTTATAACACGTTGGTAAGTTTCTCCAGGTAAGTAAACAGGTCCCTCGGTTTATTGAATAACTTAAACGTAACTCCTACCTTAGTATGGATACTTAGAATGATAATAAGAAAAAGGCAGGATCTTGATCTACTCGTTTGTGTGATTGCTACTTGATTATGACTTCAAAACTTGCATGAACTTCGAGAAAATGGCACGTCGACTTGTTATAGCAATAGGGCACGTACTCCTATTCTAAGTGTGTGAAAATTAAGGTGAGAGTGGGATGAAAATGGCTTCAAACCCATCACCCCTTTTATAGGGGATTTCTGCCACCCATCGCGATACGCGATGGGTTTTCTCAACCTCGTCGCGAATCACGACGCCGCAATTTGACACCGCCTTACCAGCCCTCAGCATAGTCATCGCGATATGCAATGACCGTTGTGATTGGGCCGTAGCGTCTCACTACGCCTACCTTTTCTAGGTCAAGTGCAAGTCCGTCGCGCTACAAGATGGGCTTATTTCCTATCCCATCGCGTATAGCGATGGATGTATTTTTCAGAATTTACAATTTTAGTCCTTTTTTACTTAACGAGTTAGTTTATTTGGCTAAAATCTTATAGGGTTATAGAAGCGATGTTACATCCTCCCCACCTTTTGAATGATCTTGTCCTCGAGATTTATTGGAATAGATAGGTATAATTTTTCTTCATTTCTGATTCGAGCTCCCACGTATACTCGGGTCCTCGTCTTGAATCCCATTTGACTTTCACGAGCTTAAGTGGTTTGTGCTTGAGAAACTTGATCATGCTATCTTCTATTTGAATTGGTTGTTCTACAAACTTAAGCTTCTCATTGATTATAACATCTTTCAATGGCATAGCAAGAGTTTCCTCAGCTATACATTTGCGTAGGTTAGATATGTGAAACATGTCGTGAATGCCTTTCATTTCATCGGGGAACTCTAGACGGTAAGCAACTGGTCAGATTCTATCAAGTATCTTGAATGGTCCAACGAATCATGGACTCAGTTTTCCTTTCTTCCCAAATCTTACAACACTTTTCCAAGGCGATACTTTCAACAAAACCCTATCTCCCTCTTTGAACTCCAATGGCTTGCGACAAACGTCCGCATAGCTCTTTTGTCTATCTCTTGCCGCCTTCAATCGTTCATAGATTTGTATAACTTTATCAGTGGTCCTTTGAACAATTTCGGGTCCGGATAACTGACTATCACTTGTTTCATACCAAAATACAAGTGTTCTACATTTCCTTCTATATAATGCTTCAAATGGTGCCATTTGTATACTCGTATGATAACTATTGTTATATGAGAATTCAAGTAAAGCAAGATGAGTGTCCCAACTTCCTCATAAGTAGATGATACATGCACACAACATATCTTCTAAGTTTTGAATTGTGCGTTCACTTTGGCCATCATTTTGGGGATGGCATGCGGTACTTAAGTTTAGTCGAGTCCGCATTGCTTTTTGAAAGCTTGACCAAAAATTTGAAGTGAAACGGCTATCTCTCTCGGAAATGATGGAAAATGGCACACCATGCAAAGATACTATGTTTTCGACGTATAATTGTTGCTAACTTATCCATGCTAAACGTTTCTTGCATCGGAATAACATGGGCAGACTTGGTAAGTCTATCTAAAATAACCCAGATTGCATCATTCTGTCGAGATGTCTTTGGTAACTTCATGATGAAATCCATGGTTATCATATCCCACTTCCATATCGGTATTTCGGGTTGTTGTAATAACCCTAATGGCTTTTGATGTTCGGATTTTACTTTAGAACACGTCAGCATTTGTCTACATATAAAGCAATATCCCTCTTCATACCAATCCACCAATAATCATCTTTTAGATTGTGATACATCTTGTCACTTCTCGGATGCATCATTTACATCGACTTATGAGCTTATTCTAGAATCTTGTCTCATAAATTCCCGACCATTGGTACCCAAATCCTTGTACTAAGTCTTAGTATCTCGTCACTACCTTTAATCAATTGATCGATGGTACCGTTTTCTTTCTCAGCTTTAATGTTCCTTCTTCCAGTGCTAACTTCTGAGCTTTTTTTATTTGACTAGCTAAATCTACGTTAACTTCCAATCTAAGAGCTCGGACTCTCTTTGGCTTTTCATGATCTTTTCTACTTAAAGTTTCAGCCACAACATTCGCTTTTCATTCAAGATATATGATCTCACAGTCATAGTCATTAAGCGTTTCCATCCAACACCTTTGCCTCATGTTCAATTTTTTTTGGTCGAATATATGTTTCAAACTTTTGTGGTCAGTGTATACTATGCATTTTACACCATACAGATAGTGTCACCATAACTTTAATGCGAAGATTATAGCGCCTAATTCAAGGTCGTGTGTGGTGTAATTCTTTTCATGAACATTTAATTGTCTTGAAGCATAAGCAATTACATTCTATCCTTGTATCAAAACACATCCCTTTCTCGTGTGCGAAGCATCACAGTAAATGGTAAAGTCGTCTAGTCCTTCTGGCAAGGCCGGGATAGAAGCATTGGTTAACTTTTGTTTGAGGGTTTCAAATGTTAATTTCTTGCTTTGGTCCCCATTCAAACTTAATTGTTTTTCTTGTGAGTGAAGTTAATGGAACGACTATTCAGGAGAAGTCTTGAATAAATCTTCGATAATATCCGGCTAAGCCTAGAAAGCTTCAGATTTGAGTCGGCGTTTTCGGTTTCTCCCATTTGGTTATAGCTTCTATCTTTGTTTGGTCTACTTGAATACCCTTCTCATTTATAACATGACCAAGAAATTGAACTTCGGATAACCAAAATTCACATTTGGAGAATTTGGCGTACAATTTCTCGTTCCTTAGGGTTTCAAGTATGATTTTGAGATGAACTTGATGATCGTATTTGGATTTTTAGTAAACAAGAATGTCATCAATAAAGACTATAACAAATTTGTCAATATATGGTTTACAAATTTGATTCATCATGTCCATGAAAGCTGCCGGAGCATGAGTAAGTCCAAAAGGCATAACGGCGAACTCGTAATGTCCGTATCGGGTTCTAAATGTTGTTTTAGGTATATCTTCCTCTTGTACTTTTAACTGATGGTAACCCGATCTAAGGTCAATCTTTGAAAAACAGCTTGCTCCTTGGAGCTGATCAAACAAATCGTCGATTCTTGGTAGTGGATACTTGTTCTTGATCGTAACCTTATTGAGCTCTCTATAATCTATACACATTCTCATCAATCCGTCCTTCTTCTTTACAAACAAAATTGGAGCTCCCCACAGTGAAGAACTTTGTCGTATGAATCCTTTTTCTAATAGCTCATCTAATTGTTTCTTCAGTTCCTTCATCTTTGTGGGTGCTAGTCTATATGGAGACTTAGCTATCGGTGAAGTTCCTGGCACAAGATCAATTCTAAACTCTACTTCTCTATCTGGCAGGGCTCCTGGTAACTCGTCAGGAAATACATCTTGGAATTCAGACACGATTGGCACCTCTTCCATCTTCTTGGGTTCTGGTTTTTTAGTTACATAGGCCACTAATGCAAGGCATCCCTTACCTAAGCAACTACTTGCTTTTATTTTAGAAATGATTCCTACTTTTCCTGCTTCTTTGTCTCCGGTGATACGAATGATTTTATTATTAAACGTTCTAATGTCAATGGCTCTATCATTACATAGATACGGGCTTGATTAGAAGATAACCAATCCATACCTAGAACTACATCAAAACCTGCCAATGTCATATGTAACAATCGTACAGGTATGACGTGATCGGCTAACGAAATAGTCGCGTTATTTAATGATTCAGTTATTCTATTTACATTTCCATCAGCAGTTTCGACTTCATAATGTTTGTCTAGTTTAACTAAGGGTTCATTTAATAGACTACATAATTTATAATCTATAAAACTTTGGTTCGCACCTGAGTCAAATAAAACCCTAGCATAAACATTATTATTAGAAAACGTACCGGTGATCACATCCGCTATATCAGCTGCCTTCTGCGTATCCAACATGAAGACTCTTGCGTTTCCTTTCTTGGTATCGGTCTTCATACCGCTACCACTTGCACCAGCCGTCCCAATCGTCAGCTTCTTCTTTGGGCATTCGTTGCTAAAATGCCCCTTCTCACCACAGTCAAAACATACCACTACTTTCCTCTTGCAGTCGGCTTCATCATGTCCCGGTATCTTGCAGAAATTACATGTAATGGTATTAGAAGGCCGAAGACATCTACCGAAATGTCTCCTTCCGCATGATTTGCACACAGGGCGACCATACACAAACGCCCCTTCCCACTTCTTCTCAACTTTCTTTATTTTTCCCCCAACTGGTGTCTTACAATCATCTCTTTTTGTCATCCCGATTTCTAATCATCCCATCCATCAAATACCCGGCCAACTCCATAGCAGATTCCGTCGTGGACGGAATATGTGAACGAACTAAGTCACGGATTTGGATTGGTAATTGATGTGGTCTAAATTATATATAAATATTATACTTATTCCCTACACTTTTTATTACTTTTGAGCTAGTTTTTATATAATATTACATCTAGTTTGCTCATATTTGGATTTCAAAAGTTTCATGTATAAACATGCTAAAATAGAGTATATTTAATTTGGACTAATAATGAACTTCAAACAAAGATTAAAACTCTATTTATGTTCTAGATTTACATATTATGAAAAAAAAAGTTTAAAAGGGCTAGATATTATTGTTACACACATGTGTATATGAAGCAAAGAATCCGTCAAGTTCTTTTTTTTTTAAATTAATTACTATACTTACAATTTTAATATCACTAGTTTTATCAATTATTTTTTACGTATATTAACTCAATATAATTTGATAGCAGAATGCATGTTTATAATTAGTATGGCCTGCAAATTGGATTCTTAAATTGGGCCGTGAGAAGAGATTATTTGACGCAAGTTGGAAGTTTTTTAACCTACTAGAGGGGCGGCTATGAAGGGGGTGCATGTTATCTTTCTGATATTGTGAAAGACTTTTGGGAGACATCAACAATTATTATTCATCGGCTGTCAATTGTTGGAGAAAAAGGCAGAACACTACTGTGAACAACGATTAGAAAAGAACTTTGGTTCGTTAATCTTTCAGTTTTTGTTGGGAACATTGTTTTGTTTATTTTCAAATATTGCTAAGATGAGTTTTGCTACTATTTATTTTGATTTATTAATTATTATGAGTAGCTAAACCTCTAGAACTACCTAGGTTTTGATGAATATTGATTTGTGTGACGGTTTATTTGGTTTTGATTGATCACATGACGTATTATTATTGAAAGACTTTATTTAATTTGATCTTTGATGTGTTAAAATATTTTTTTTATATAATTATTGTCTGAGATTCCGCGTTTGACTTTGATTGATTGGTTGTGTGTCGTTCGGTTAGGGTTCTACGTTTAGGTCTTAGTCTTAGTGTTTTTTTATCTGTTTTTGGCTAGCGCGACTGAGAGGCAATTAATTATTAAATGTCAATAGTTTCACCTTCCTTGCGACCGAGAGGTAATAGGGAGTCGGTTTGTCTCGCATCTTTATTCGGTTAGGTTAGAATTGCGCGAGAGCGAGTTTTGGTCTTATCCGATTTAGTTTTGCGTGCAAATATGTTTCTTAGATCATGTTAAATATTGTTACCCCTTTATCCCTATAATTGCTAGTACCAATTTTAAGCGGTTTTGTGTCGTTGAGTCCGAGAGGATATGCGTCATTAGGGTACCTTAGTAATCTTTTTCCTGGTGCGTTTATTCAATCTTCTTAGATTTGTGAGGGTTAGTTGGCGAGACCGAGAGGTGATCTAGCGAACTTTAATGAACCTTAGTTGATTATTTTAAGATCGCGGTGTCGTGTGATTAGTTAATTCCATTAGCCGTTGAACCGTCAATAGGATTCTTACCTAGGTAGTCGTTTCTCCATATTCGTTAAAACCTCATTAATTTTTGCTAAGTGTTAGTTCCGTTAAGTTAACTAAGTTAGTTTTAAATTAATTAAAATAAAATAAAATCAATTAAATATTTTTAGGTAGGACTTGGATTAGGGTTTATAATCTGAGACGTTCTCACGTGTCTTCGAGTTCGATATCCGGAATTTCCTTATCTTTGCTATACGCGACCGGTACACTTGCCGTTTGTGTGAACTAGGATAGGTTGTTTGGTTTTTAAAGCTTAGTTGCGATTTCGTGTTTTATTTATATATATTTTCGTATATCAAGTTTTTGGCGCCGTTGTCGAGGACACGGTTTGAGGCGATTAGAGAACGACCCGAGTTTGGGGACTTACTGGTTTTCTGTTTACTTGCCTATCAGTTTTTATTCGTTTTTAGTTTAATTTTAGCATAGTTAATTTTAGTTTTTCTTTATAGTCGTATGCGTCATACCTGCTCACAAGGACCGCTGAAGCTTGAAACGTCTGACGACACCGAGAAAGTCCAGCCCGAGAGAGAGCGTTCTGTTTCACCGACAGGTTCTGATTCTTCTTCTACTTCTATTTCTTCCGCATCTTCAAGGGATAGGAAAATGGGTGACCAACCTCCTTGGAGAGTAGTGGCTGACTATGGTAGAACGACAATGAATCCTCATTCAAGCATCACTTTACCAAACGGTGCCTCCGCTGGCAACTGATCCATTCCTGCCCACGTCATGCAACTCATCAAAACCGCACTCCAATTCGAAGGGCTAGAGAGCGAAGATCCTTCAAACCACATCAACATGTTTGTTCAAATCTGCGAAATTTTCAATATCGGAAACATGAATGATGAAGCCATCTATCTCCGTCTTTCCCCTTCTCACTTACTGGCAAAGCCTACAAATGGCTTAAGTCACTACCTGCAGGATCCATCACCACTTGGGCTGGCCATCAAGAGAAATTCATGACCAAATGCTTTCCGCCATCTAAATCCACTCGACTCCGTGAGGAGATTTGTTCCTTCCGCATGAGGTCCGACGAGTCTTTCGGGGAAGTTTGGGAAAGATTCAAGGACCTCCTTCTTAGTTGTCCTCATAATGGTTTAGATAAATGGATGCTCATCGAGAAATTCTACAATGGAGCCACTCAGCACGTGAGAGAGATGTTGAACTAAACTGCTAATGGGAACCCCCTTAAGAACAAAGATCCGATGAGTGTGTCATCCTTTTTGATGATCTAGCAGCGAGCTACGAGGGACACGGGGGCAGAAATTCTTCCACATCATCGAGAGGAGTACTTCAGGTCGATTCGAATACTAGCATGCAAGCGCAAATTGATGCTTCGAACAAACTCGTTAGAGATCTTATCGTTAAGAGTGTCGCGAAGTGTGAGGTTTGCAGAGGGGGTAACGACACCATTGACTGTCATGTTAAGCTGGGTAGCAATCAGGAGGAGGTTGACTTCATCAACAACCCCTTGAGATATCAAAACCCTGCCTTCGGCGGGAACACTGGCTGGACAAATCAGAATAACTATCGAGGGGTACAAGCCAGTGGCTACCAAGCCCAATACCAAAACCTTGGCCGGTGGAGACTCCAACTGAATCTCCTCGTCTACCTGCTCCTCTACATCTACCGCAGGCTCGTTAACGACTCCTCTCGTCGCCTCTTGAATCACGGGCTCGCTACGTGCCACAGCACCGCTCCTTGTCGTCACAGCCTTCGCGAACACCTTCGGATTTTGTTCAGTGTTACTTGGAAGTGTACCTGGCGACCTCTCATTTAGACGACTTGCTATCTCTCCTATCTGACGCTCAAGATTTTGAATTGACGCTCCTTGATTTCTCATGAATGACTCGTGCTCCCAGAATTTCTCTTGAGTTTCTTTATGACGGGAGTCCTCTCGAGTCATGAGTTGCGAAAGCATCTGTGTCTGTTGTGCCATCATCTCCTCTAACGTGGGCTTCTTCTCCCCACTACTCGTTCCCTCACCGGAATCCTGGAATAGGCTCTGACGTTGCTGGAAGCCGGACTGATTTCCGTTCCTCCAGTTGGAATTTTGGTTACCTCTCCACCCCGAATTATAAGAATTGAAAGAATGTTGATTTCGGTTTGGATTATTAACGAAGTCGACTGCCTCCTCGTGGAAACCTACGGGGCACTGAAAAGTATCATGTCCCCCTCTACAGATCTCGCATAACTTTCTTTTCACCTGCAAGTCCTTCTCGATCTTTGCTAACGCTTCAACTTGTGCCGTAAGTGCGGTGCTCGTGTCGACCGAATGCATGCCGCGTGATAGGGAATCGACGGTTTTGGTACTCTTAACTGGTGGTCGCTGGTATCCACTCATGGCTAAACCGTTAAACAAGGAAACGAACTCATCCGTATCCTTCGTTGTCAATAGGTTACCTCCTGCAGCTGTGTCGAGCATACTCTGAGTTGCGTACGTCACTCCGTTGTAGAACTTCTCAACAACCGCCCAGTCTTGTAGGCCGTGGTTTGGACATAACGCAAGTAGATTTTTGAACCTTTCCCACGCCTCGTAGAAGCTCTCGGTGTCCTCCATCTAGAAAGAATGAATTTGGTTATGCAAACGAGCGGCCTTAGCCGGAGGATCGTATTTTTCAAGAAATTGGGTCTGCATGGCAGCCCAAGTAGCATTGGATCCCTGTGGGAGGGACTCAAGCCACAGACTCTCATGGAGTAACCCGTGAAATTGAGCAGAATGAGCAATCGTGTTCAGAACATTAGATGGAATCTGCCAAGTCGTTTGAACTCCTATAGCTGGTGGAGCAAAGCTGGATCTCGCGCCAGCATCGACCAGACGGGCCCGGTCTGCAACTGTCCTCCTCGGTGGTGGATTCGCGTCGCCCATAATCCTATCCCTAATGACGCGTTCAGAAAAAGTAGGAGAAGAGAACGTATTACCGACGGATGTAGATGAACTGGAAGACGGTTTTGTACGACGTCTCTCAAAAAGCTCTCTCTCTGGTTCGGGAAATCCTTCAATTTCTGGTGGTCCTAGAGATCGAGTACGTCGCATACAACTATTAAAATAAATAAAAGAAACTATAATTAGCTAAACTATTTTAAACTAACAAACAAAACAAATAAGAAAGACAAGTAGTAAACAAGGCAAGTCCTAACTCGAGTCGTTCTTAATACGCCTCAAACCGTGTCCCCGACAACGGCTCCAAAAACTTGATGTGCGAAAATATATATATATATATATATATATATATATATATATATGTATGTATATAAAACACAAGTAGCAACTAAGCTTTAAAAACCAAACAATCTATCCTAGTTCACACAAACGGCAAGTGTACCGGTCGCGTATAGCACAGATGAGGAAAGTCCGGATATCGAACTCGAAGACACGTGAAAACGTTTATAATCACTAAACTCTAACCAAGACTCACCAAAATATTTAATTGATTTTTTTTTAGATTTGATTTAACTATTAACTTAACTAAATGAAAACTTTTGACCAAACTTCGGAAACTTTGACTGCAGTGATAAAAACGTCTACCTAGGTAAGAATCATATAGAAGGGGATGACAAGACAATGGATTGAAAACTCTCACGACACCGGTTCTAAAGGATGACACAACTAAGGTTCGCTCAAGAAGGTCGAATCACCTCTCGGTCTCGCTAACAAACTCTAACTTATCTTAGTTGATTTAAAGAACAAACCGGGAAAACAAATTATTAACGTGTTCTAATGCCGACTCACCTCTCGGTCTCACCGACACACTAGCCTAATGGAAACGAATACTATGCAACCAATGATAGAGGAACAATTCAACTTAACTTAAACTAGACCAACTAATCGCTCAAACACCCAAACCCGACAAGAACAAAACCCGCTCTCGCGCGATCTTAATTCTAACAAGTAAAAGTAATGAGACGAGTTTACTTTTTATCACCTCTCGGTGTCTAAGAAGGTGTTTCACAACTGATTTTATCTAATTAATTTACCCACTTATCCCTACGATTGTACTTCACGCAAATAAACCCTAAACACAAAGTAAAGAGCCTTAAACATGCAACAACTAATCAAAACCGATTCAATTAATTAAAGCACGAGGTTATTAGGTATAATCCAACAAAAACACAGCCACTAAACACAATATAAATTACTGTTAAATCAAACTTTACATTAACAATTTAAGCCATGATCATTAACAATCCATATTACTAGTCAAAACCTAACAATATTCATCAAACCTAGGTAGAACAAACAAGATTAGCTACTCATTAAGTTTGGACAGCCATTAACATTCAAGTAAATCATCATAAACATCAACATAAACATAATCAAACTCATTCAAAATCCAAGAATAACTAAATCAAAGTCAAACAATCAATTACTTGCAAAACAATCCAAAGAAAAAGATCAATTCAACTAGTTAGGATTCTTGAACAAAAAGTAAAGTTTATGAGAGTTTTACTTTAGAGTATATGGCTGATATAAATGATGAAAAACGAGTATAGCTGCTGTCCCAAGTCACCCAAACCTTCTTTTCTCCTTCCCTAGCCGCCACCTAGCCACCACAAAATTTTCTTTCTTTTTCCTCTTGCTGCCGATCGGACTAGGTAGTAGGAGTTAGGGTACTTTGATTTCGGTTTTGTGGCTGGATTCTTTTTGAAAATTAAGTTAATTAACTTAATATAATATCATATAAGGCTTCTAACTTGTGGGCTTGGGTCGGGCCTTGAGGTGTAGTTTTGAAACTTGACCAAAAAAGGCCCCTAGAGTCTTCCAACTTAACTCTTTTTTCACCATCTTTCATAAACCTACAATTAACATTTAAACTTTGTAAATTATTGCACTTAACCCCCAGTACTTTCATAAAATAAACAATTAAGCATAAAAACCATGATAAAATCATAAGGAAAGTAAGTGTGTTTTACCACACATCAATGACTGTCGTCACCAATAAAAGGAACGGGCTTATTCCCACTAGGACCGTGACCGGTTGGAGAGTCTGCATCGACTACCGCAGACTGAACGATGCCATTAGGAAAGATCACTTTCCTCTACCCTTCATTGATCAGATGCTTGAGCGTTTGGAGGGAGGGTCAGCAGTACTACTGTTTTCTGGATAGTTTTTCCGGGTATTTCCATATCCCGATCTCTCCCGATGATCAGGAAAAAACCACATTCACCTGCCCCTACGGTACGTTTGCCTATAAACGCATGCCCTTTGGGCTCTGTAATGGTAAAGCTAATTTCCAGCGATGTATGGTGGCGATCTTTCATGACATGATCTAGGATTCCATGGAGGTCTTAATGGATTCTGTCTTGGAGAATTCTTTCGATCATTGTCTCTCCAACCTTGATAGGATGATGGCTTGTTGCGTCGACACCAACCTAGTCCTCAATAAGGTGAAGTGTCACTTCATGGTACGCGAGGGCATTGTTCTAGGACATAGGATCTCGAGTGCGGGGATCGAGGTCGATCGAGCTAAAATTGAAACCATTTCTAATCTTTCCCCGCCCACTTCTGTGAGATCCATCCGTAGCTTCTTAGGTCATGCATGTTTCTATCGCCGATTCATTAAGGATTTCTCAAAAATTGCGAGACCGATGACCAAGCTACTAGAGAAAGACGCTCCATTTCTCTTCTCTGAACAGTGTATCGAGGCGTTTGATCTTCTAAAAAACAAACTCATTAATGCCCCGATCATGATTGCTCCTGACTGGTCTTTGCCATTCGAATTGATGTTCGACGCCAGCGACTATGCCGTTGGAGTCGTGCTTAGACAGCGAAAGGAGAAGCACTTCCACCCAATCTACTATGCGAGTCGAACCCTAAATAGTTCTCAGGAGAATTACACCACCACCGAGAAAGATTTGTTAGATGTGGTGTTTGCATTTGATAAGTTTAGGTCCTATCTTGTTCTGTCAAAAACAGTCGTCTACACGAATCATGCTGCCATTCGTTATCTTTTCAACAAGCTGCACGCTAAGCCTCGTCTTATCCGATGGATCCTGTTGCTTCAAGAGTTTGATATAGAAATCCATGATAAAAAGGGGTCCGAGAATGTAGCGGCCGATTACTTGTCACGTCTTGAGAGAGCCGAGATCGGAGATGTTGGGGTCATCATCAATGACCATTTCCCGATAGAGAATCTCATGTTTATCAGAGCACAGGATGACGGCTACCCGTGGTTCGCCAATATAGCAAATTTCCTTGTCGATGGTTCCCTCCCTAGGAGGATGTCTCACCAGCAAAAGAAGAAATTCTTTGCTGACGTAAAGTTCTACACCTGGGACGACCCTTTTCTTTTTCGTATATGTGCTGATCAGCTAGTTAGGAGATGCGTAGATGTTGAAGAGGGGTGGCGGATTTGGAGCCATTGTCATGAGGGACCGACAGGAGGTCACCATGGTGTTGTTCTTACTGCTAAGAAGGTCTTCGATTCAGGATTCTATTGGCCTTAGATTTTCAAAGATGCTCATGCGCTCGTTAAAAGCTGTGACCGATGCCAGCGTGTCGGTAACATCTCATCCGAAATGAGATACCCCAGAATGCTATTCAGGTTTGCGAGGTTTTTGAAATTTGCGGTATTGATTTTATGGGCCCGTTCTCGTCTTCTAGAGGGAACAAGTACATACTCGTGGCAGTTGATTACGTTTCCAAGTGGGTCGAGGCTAAATCCTTGCACACTAACGACGCCCGAGTTGTAGTGAGATTTCTGAAAAATCTTTTTTCTCGTTTTAGTGTACCTAAATCCTTGATCAGCGATCGAGGTACTCACTTCTGCAACGCGCATATGGAGAAGGCTTTGCAACGCTATGGGGTCACCCATCGACTTGCGACTGCCTACCACCCACAGACTAGTGCACAGGTAGAGGTGAGTAATCGGGGCATTAAACGCATTCTTGAGAAGACGGTTGGGCTAAACCGAAAGGATTGGTCTGACAACTTAGATGATGCTTTGTGGGCTTTCCGTACAGCGTACAAAACTCCGACCGGTTCGACACCGTTTCGAATGATTTATGGGAAAGCCTGTCATCTACCTATTGAGTTAGAGCATCGTGCTTCATGGGCACTTCAAACAATTGACCTCGATCTTTCATCCGCGGGCGAGAATCGTTTCCATCAGTTACATAAGTTAGAGGAACTTCGCTATCATGCATATGCACACTCGTACAATTATAATCTGAAGAATAAAAAGCTGCATGATAGAAAGTTGAGAGGTGATAAACAGTTCAAGTGTGGGGATCGGGTTTTGCTATATAATTCCCGATTACGGTTATTTCCGGGAAAGCTGAATTCCCGATGGTCAGGCTCATTCACCTTTACTGAGGTATTCCCGTATGGCACAATTGAGATTGAAGACGAAAGTGGGAAGTTTTAGGTGAACGATCAGAGGTTGAAGCACTACATAGGGGAGCCAGTTGCAGATCAGACAGTCGAGGTGTTCTACCTTGACTCATTAACCGAGGCATGGACGTGTTGTATGCATCACTCGGAGACAGCCCGAGTTGTATAGTGTGTACTATGATTTACTTTATTATCTGTTTTATTTATTTTATTTTTGTTAGTTAAAAAAAATCAAATTGAAAAAAAATTCAAAAAAATCAAAAAATCAAAAACACAAAAATATGTTTATTTCATATGTTTTTGCTTTATGTTTTGTACGCCACTACATGCGAGCGAGTTTGAGTTATTGCAGGTATCATTATGCGCATGGTAGCTCTGATGGCATTATGGAACTGGTTATCCCGAGGTTGCGGCCGCGAATGAAATGCTATACGGTCACTTGATTGATACACAACTAATGAAGAATCTGCATATAACCCAGGGGAGTAACCCGTTCTCTGTTTTACTTTTTGCTATTTTAAGTTTTAATATTATTTTATTTCTTTTCCTTGTTCTCATCGAGGACGATTTCGTTCTAAATGTGAGGATGGAAATTTATTTTACTTAGTTGTAGAAAAAAAATTTAAAAAAAATTTAATAAAAAAAAATGGTTTTGTTCTTTCGCTGAAAATTATGCCGGCTACTTATGTTCGAGGGACATATACTTGTATATGTTTGGTCCTGTTATCTACCTGTAGACATATGGGATAGCCATCGACCTGAAAACTGAAAGTGGCTGGGGCGACTGAATGTGGAAAAAAATGTGTTCCTTGAAATTCGTTTTTCTTCTATGTTAAACAAGAAATGATATTATTACCGTTGTGTTAACAAGCTCCTAGAACTTTTGAAAAATATAATGATAATAATAATAAAAGAAGAGATGGTTTGCATATCTGATTTGGGATGTGTCGGTAGGCCCAACTAGCTTTGATAGTCCTCTTTAACATGTTTTTATATATATAATAATTTAAAAACGGTGAAACCGAATTTCAATGCTTAGGGAGGATTATCATAATCTGAAAACTCTGAAATGGTAAGAATTAAATGCACTCAAACCAGCACACACCACATATCCATCTTTTTACGAGCTTAGAAATAGTTATTTATATTTTAGGGTGATATAAAAGATTAAAAAAAAGAGAGAAAAAAAAGTATGTTTTTAAAGTTTGTTATGTATTGTATTTTCCAAAGTTATTCAAGAAAAGAAAAATGCTTGTGAAGAAAGTTATGTATTGTAAAATGCCAAAGAAGCATTCTTTAAAGTTAGTAAAAGAGTGTTAGTGCACGGTTTTGCGTTTCGAGTCTTTGTATTTATCGTTAAAGTATTTGTCGTTTGATTTATGTAATAAACAATTATTTTTTTACTTGTAGTAAGAAGGTAATGCTTAAGTTTCAATTTTGAAACTTTAACTTGTTGAAAGGAGACACAATTGAGGAGATAACTACTAGGTTTAATCACTTGATTGTTGAGATGAACAAAATGAAATTGGAAATTTCGAGGTTGACAAGATTGACACTATCAAGAGTGCACTACCAAGTTCTTATTCTACGTTCTTAATGGTTTTGAAAGAGAATAACTATTTCTTGAATGAAGACTTGACGGCAACAGAATTCTTGCAAAAGATTGAAGCAAGAGAATACGATCTAAAATGTTAGAAGTTCAACTATTTCTCCAATCACTGCATTTCTTACACAACATGCAAGTGAAAATGAAACAATCATCTATAATGATCCAAGAGCATGTTTTTACACTGCTGGTAATTCTGGATCACTTGGTGTTTCTGTTGGGTCCGGAAATTCATCTACTACAAATCCATTTGCTCCACCACCTAGTGTAAATATGAAGGAAGCTGAACAAAATTTTTCTTTTCTGACAGCATTCATGTCTTCATATGAGAACTTGGTGAGTAGTAAGATAGCCACAAGTGATCTAACTGATGAAGATTATGATCAAATTGATCCAGATGATTTAGAGATCATGGACTTGAAGTGGATTATGGCTATGATTGTTCGTAAGGTTAAGAGATTCACGCAAAGGACTGGTAAAAGATCTTCCTGCCTTGAACAAGAAATTGGGCTTTAACAAGTTAAAAGTGAAGTGCTACAATTGTCAAGAGTTCGGGCATTTTGCAAAAGAATGTGACAAACTGAAAAAGGAGTACACTAGTCCTCGTGGTCAAAATCAAAATTCTTCTACATCACGAGGTAATGATGCTGAAAAGAAACCGTCTACTTCTGGGTCACAAGCGTTGTTAGCTGATGGAAATGATTGGTCACAACGATTGCTATGTAATGAGAATAAAGCAAATTTGGCTATGTTAGGGCTAACTAAATACTTTCAAGATGCAAGTGGAAGTGAGCTGTCCTCTGACAATGATTCTGAGTCTGATTCTGATGACTCTTGTGACCAGCATCCAACTATTTTTGCTTGTATGGCCAAGATCAATGAGGTTAGTCATTCTATCTCTGCTACTTCATCTGTTAAAGTAACATGTGTTGAATGTGAAAGGAACAAACCTAAGTTAGAATCTTTAAAGAATCATAATGATAATTTAGTGAGAGAAATTGCTTCGCAAAAGGATACTTATCGACAATCTCTTGAATCTCAAATGAGATCTCGTGAGAAGATTGAAGCATTGTCGACAAGTAACCACGACCTCAAGGTTGAGTTATATGTGAAAATGACAATTAATGATCAAAAGTTTCAAGAAATTTTGAAACATCGTTCAAAGATAACCGAGCTTGAGAATGAGGTTCTTGAGTTAAAGAACAAGTTGGGTAAATTTCGGAATTCTTCCTTTTAGTTAAACGAAATAATCGAAGTGTCTGGAAAGCAAAAAGATTCAAAGAAAGGTACAGGTTTTGTTGAAATTCCACCACCTTTTCACAATGTTTATAAAGTAAATCCTTTTTCTAAAAGAGAAGAAGAGGTGATTGTGAAAGAACCTGTGATTTCAGAAAATGCTAAACCTGTTAAAACTGAAACTGTTAAAACTCAACTTGCACCTCAAATACCTCACGTGGAAAGCAACAAAGTCTTTGTTGAAAAATGTTGACAAAGTAATTATTGAGGATGTGTTTGAACCAAAGGTAATATACAAAAACAAGAACATTCCAAGTTCTAATCATATTCTCTGTGAGCCTCATGAATTTGAGGAAGCTGTGTATGGTTCAAACAAGCCTCATGTGAAAAAGGAAGAACAAATGAAGGTCAAACCTGTGAAGGCAAAGAAGTCAGAAAAACCGAAAATTTCTGATGAGGACTTGATGCGTTTCATTAATCCTCAAATTTCTAAGCCATCATCTGCTAGAGTTTTTAAGTTAAAAGGGATGAATACAATGTTCACTGAAAAAGATATCCCGATTAGTATCATTAAACCTGAACTAATTGAGAGTGTCTTTTACAATGAAACTGACAAGTTGAAAGAGTTGGAACGTTAATATGTTTGTGCCAAAACATCAAACTCATCAGATCCGGTAGCTAAAGCAAGACAATTATTAAAACAGGCTAAAAAGGTTCAGTTTCTAAAATCTACTGGAACAGATACATTGAAAAGTTTTTCCAGTTGTTCTAACCTTGACTTTTATATGAAAAAGAAGTCTGTAACGTCTGATGATTTGGCCAAACGTTTCACTGAAAATGTAAGTTATCAACCTTCTGTTGCATATGTTTCTGCCAAACCTCCACATGGTCATGTTGACATGCGAAGTTGCTTTTTATGTGGTCAACAAGGTCATGTAGTGAGAAATTGTGGTCAACAGAAGTCTCAGAATCTCCATCCTTTTGTCAAGGAACATACAAAACCGGTTCCTGTGATAAAGGAGATACAAAACGACCTGTGTCGTGTGAGGATGATACACACATTATGTTTTCAAACGTGAATCCTCGAAAGGTAATTCATGTGAATGAAACCCATGGTCAAGTGAAATCAAAATACATTCCAACTGCGCCCATATGTAAGAACACAAATTCAAAAATTGTTCAAGCTGCTTATTTAAGACGAAAGTCTAAGAAGCCAATAACTAATACTCAAGTGGCTGAACAACAGTTGAAATCTGTTCAAGTTAATGATCAAAGAGAAACTCAAAAGGTGCCCAAGACTGAGGCCTGGGCTGCCTTTTTGAACTAATCACTTTTATTTTGTGTGTAGGGTACATCTAAGACCATTTCTGGTGAGAACAGGATAATGGATAATGGATGTTCTCGTCATATCACTGGAAATCTCAACCTCTTAACAAATGTGAGAAATATTCAAGGGGGTTATGTAGCATATGCTGGGAATTCTGGGGGCATGATCACACAGGAAGGTGAAGTTTCAAACGGTCACATAACTTTTGAACAGGTCAATTACTGTGACAAGGTGGACCATAATTTATTGAGTGTGTCGCAAATCTGCGATAAGAAGTACACCACGGAATTTACTGATAAAGAGTGTCTTATCTTGAAACCGGGATACGTGATTCCCGAGGACATGGTTCTCATGCGATCACCACGATCAAATGGTATTTATGTCTTAAATATGAATTCTAAAGTATCAACGTCTATCGAAACATGTTTTGTCTCCAAAGCACCCGAGAAGGATTCTATTATATGGCATCGTAGAATGGGTCACCTTCATGTTCATAAGATGAATTACTTAATGGCTAATGACTTAGTGAAGGTGTTTCATTGAAGAGCATTAAGTTATCTGATCACTGCGTTGCATGCAAGAAGGGCAAGCAGAAGAAGAGGTCTCATCCTTCTAAGTTATTGAATACCATTAATACTCCTCTTGAATGACTTCATATGGAATTGTTTGGTTCGGTGAATCGTGCGAGTATTTCTGGGGATTGGTATTGTCTTGTTATCACTGATGATTATTCAAGATACTCATGGGTGTTATTTATGAGTTTGAAAGATCAAACACCCGTTTTGGTACAAAACCTTATCACTAAGATCGAATCACTATACAAAATCAAGGTGAGGAGAATTCGAAGTGATAATGGTAATGAATTCAATAACACTGTGTTGGATTTCTTTTGCATTCAAAAAGGAATTCACTATACAAAATTAAGTGCACCTTATGTACCACAACAAAACGTTGTTGTTGAACGAAAGAATAGAACCTTGATTGAAGCTGCAAGAACTATGCTTGCTGATTCTAAGCTTCCCGTCCAATTCTGGAATGAGGCGGTGAATACAGCTTGCTATACGCTTAATCAGGTTTTAACTGTTAAACGACTCAAGAAAACAAGTTATGAGCTTTTAAACAATCGAAAGCCAAACTTAAATTACCTGGAACCTTTTGGGTGTCCTTGTACAATGTTGAAGAAGGATACGAGTAAATTTGAAGAAAAAACCATTGAAGGATATTTCTTGGGATATGCGTCACCAAAGAAACGAGTATTTAATTTCACTTCTGGTTGTGTTGAGGAACGGTATCATGTGGACTGTCAAAAGTACACCACTCCTCCTCAAGGGAAAGGTCCCGACTGGATGTTTGACTATGATAGCTTATTTATTCATTTACTCCTTCAACTAAGCACATCGATGAAGATCTGGTTCGAGCATATTATGAAGATCATTTAGCCATTCCAATTTTCAAGTCCTAATGATGTTGAAGCTCCAATTTCAGCTCCAACTGAAGATCCATGTGATGCTACTCACGTTGATAATGTATCTACTTCTTCATCATATGACAATCAAGTTGATGATACAGTTATTGAACTTGATAGCGATAATGTTTCATCTCCTAAACTTGGTGAACATTACACTAACTTATTTGATAATGTTGTTGTTCCTGAGAATCCCACTCTTCGGATTCATGGATATCATCCACAAAAAAACATCATTGGAGAACTTGATGTGGGCGTACAAACACGTCATCAAGTTGCTTCGTCAAGTGAGAATAACGTATTGTGTGCATATGCTGATTTACATTAATCAGGAATTGTAAATCTCGTCAAATTCACTTGCTTTCTATCTCAAGTAGAACCGACAACAGCTCGTAAGGCACTAGAAGATCCTTCTTGGGCAGAAGCTATGCAAGAAGAATTACAGCAATTTGCACGTTTGGGTGTTTGGGATTTAATCGACAAACCTGCTAGAGTCAAGAAAGCTATTCCGACTAAGTGGGTATTTAAGTGTAAGAAAGACGATCAAGGAGTTATCGTGAGAAACAAGGCACGCTTAGTTGTGCAAGGTTTTCATCAACAAGAGGGTATTGATTATACGGAAGTTTATGCACCAGTTGCAAGATTAGAGTCGATTCGAATCTTCCTGACATATGCTGCTTATAAGAATATTAAGGTCTATCAAATGGATGTTAAAAGTGCTTTTCTCAATGGTGAATTACACGAGGAAGTGTTTGTTTTACAGCCTCCTGGTTTTGAAGATCCTGATTATCCGGACCAAGTTTACCACTTAAACAAGGCCCTGTATGGTCTACATCAAGCCCCGAGATGTTGGTATGGCACGCTCGCCGACCATCTTACTGATAATGGCTTCAAATGAGGGACTATCGACTACACTATATTTCATAAGACTGTTGGTGATGATCTTCTTCTAGTCCAGATTTATGTCGACGACATTATCTTTAGGTCTACAAACGACACGTTGTGTAAGGAGTTCGAGAAATCCATGCAAACGAAGTTCGAGACGAGCTCGATGGGAGAGATGAATTTCTTTTTAGGGTTGCAAGTTCACCAGTCTGCAAACGGAATCTTTATTCATCAGACCAAGTATGTGAACGATGTTTTGAGCCGATTCAAGATATCTGCCAGAAAAATCCCTTCAACTCCTATCCCCGTGGGTTACAATTTATCACCGGATGAATTAGAGGATACCGTTGATCCTACCCTCTATGGTGCAATGATCAGATCTTTAATGTATCTAACGGCTTCTCTCCCCGATATTATATTTGTTGTTTGTCTTTGTGCTAGGTTTCAATCAAGTCCCCGAGTGACTCACCTAGTTGCGGTGAAGCGAATTTTTCAGTATCTGAGGGGAAATCCAGACATCGGGTTGTGGTACCCCAAGGACGATAACTTTGAGCTTACTGCCTTTTCAGACTCGGACTATAGAGGTTGCAAGAGCAACTTCAAATCAACGACGGCAGGGTGTCAATTTTTAGGAAACCGGCTTGTTTCCTGGCAGTGTAAGAAGCAAACAACGGTCTCCACTTCAACCGCCGAAGCTGAGTATGTTGCTGTTCCCAAGTTTTGTGGATACAACAACATCTTCGCAACTACGGTTTGAAGTTTCTTACTACTCCTATTTTGATTGATAATTCTGCTGCAATTTCTATCACAAAGAATCCTGTACAATATTCAAAAACAAAACATATCGAAATTCGATATCATTTTATACGGGATTGCTTTGAGAAGAAATTAATTGACCTTGAGAAAGTACATACTGACTTTCAGATAGCCGATCTATTTACCAAAGCCTTTAATGAAAACGCGTTTTCAATTTTTGCTTGGTTTAAATGGATTGAAGACCCTCGCTGATATCCTGAAATAGGGATGACTATCTTTCTTTTCTGTTAATTTTATTTTAAATTTTTTTATGGTTTTGGGTTTTAGGGGGGAGGGAAATTTGAAAATACAAAAATATTGTGCTTTTCGTTGGTATAGATAAAACCCAAAAACATTAAAAATTTTAAAATCCAAAAACATTAGAAAATCCGGAAAAATCAAAAATATTGTGATTTCTTGTCTTTACTTTTTATCTTAAAATATTTTCAAAATCCAAAAACATTTGAAAATTTTGAAAAGTTAAAAAGATTGTGTTTTCAATTTGTACAGAAAAATCCGAAAATCCAAAAAGATTGTAAAATTTATTTTATTTATAAGAAAATTGAAAAAGATTATAAGATTGTGATTTAAAGAATGTATAGAGAAAAACCAAAAAGATTTTTGCATATGTTCGCTGAAAAGTATGTCAATTACCCAAATTTGAAGGACATGTACTTGTATATGTTTGGTCCTGACAATTACTTATAAATAATTGGGTTAGCCATTCACCTAATAATGGAAAGTAGTTGGGCGTTCTTTATGCTTTTTAGATTATTTTCTCGCTGAAATTATGTCCTATTATTCACTTGTTAAATTGATAGAACAGCCATTTATTTATAGACTTAAGTTAACCGGTGAGATTAAATTTATCTTTATTTTGTTTTCTGCTCCTCAAAATTTTGAGTTTTTTGAGGCAAAAAGAGAAAATGATAGTACATTGACTATCTTGACCCCATATCCAGCAAGAAATAAGCTTAAAAGTCTGTGTGCTTAATTGCATTGGTGCATTGGTAGGTCTTAAAACAAACAAGTAGAGTAAAGTATGTGATATAAACTTAAAGAAAAGCCAAATTGAAAGAGTTGTGAGTCTCTAGCAAAAGTCTTGGTGAGGTTGGCAGAAATGTAATAACCTGTCATACTCAATCCTTATATTTGTTTGATCACCCAAAAATAAAATAAATCAAATAACAAGCTTTGAGGTCTTGGACACTGTGAGTCTTTATGTGGCTTAATCATCTGGGTATTCATATGTATGAATATTTCACTCGCTTTTAGAGCAAACCCAAAGTCATTAAACTTGATCATTGTTGTACTTCGTACAAATCCAAATTACTGACTTGATCAAAATCCGCTGTTAGTCATACTTTATTCCTCCCTTGCGCGCGTCTCAATACCATTAAGAAACGGACCCTAAGGGATACAATGTATGTAAGCCGACAGATGGACTCATGCATATTCACTCATAGTAACAGAAACTTAATGCATTGCTCATAAATCTTTATAAAATTCAAATTTTGATCAGCAATATAATGGTTTAAGTCAAGTTGGAGTGATATGGCAAAAATCAAATTAAGCTTGAACCGAGATTAGAGGCTGATAGTTTCTGATATTCTGTGCTTTAATTGAACTATTAATCATATCACAAAAACACTTGAAAGTTTGTTATTAGATTTAAGTGGACAACAATACCAATGACCGACTTAACACCAGTCACAATATCGCTGAAATATAAAGCTGTGACGGAAGGGCAATTTGGTCAATATGATTCTCTGCTCAAACTCGACAAAAATCCAAAAATATGTACTACTTTTGAAAAGTCATACAAAAATACACAAATAGTTTTCTTGTTTTAAATTGTCGGATAATTTTCTGGTAAATATTTAATTTTATGTCGAAAATTTCAAAATACAAAAAGAGTTTACATTTTATATATTATTTAAATATTTATTTATTATTTAAATCGATGTACCGGGAGCAGCTCCTACTCTGCTACTATTGATGATTATTTAATTTATTTTTAGTTATCGGTTTCCAAAACGTGAATCGGATTTAAGGTATTCAATTATCGAGGTATGGGATCTCGGTAATTTCATTAAGTTAAATGAGTTATTTAATAAATTCATTTATTTATTAATTATTATTTATTAATTAATTAATATTAATTCATTTATTTATTTAATTAAAATGAAATAATGGTATAATTCGTTAATTATGGATAACGAATTAAGGTGTTTCTTAACGAACTATATCCTAGTTCGTTCCCCTAATTCGCTTCCGCACTCTGTAACGAAACATACCCAATTTGTTATGCATATTTAACGAACTAACCACGAATTAAACTTACTTCGTTATGACACGTATGCTTTGAACTTAACGAATCAAGTGATTCGCTAGTTCAAAATTCAAACGAATCGTCTGATTCGTTACCTTGGAAAGCGTGTTATGTCAGACTATATAGTGAAATGTGAAGGTGGTTCGTCACACTATTCACCTTCTTCTTTCTTACTTGCAAAGTTACTCTGGCCATTTTTTCTCAGAAAATTCGATCTTCACTATATCAATTTCTGATCATATCTTTGGGTTTCTAAAGTATACCTGATTATAACACAATCATTTTCGTCAAATTTTATAAGGATTTGATGGGTTGATTCTGAGGTTTTGTTATCGGGTGTTTTTAGGTTCCTTTGAACTTTAACTTATAAGCAGTATTGGACCATGAATCTGTTACCATTATCATCGGTATTGGTTTCCGAGATCAATGGTGTTATTTAATCATGTGTTGATTACTGATTGTTGGGTTGATTGTTTATGGTTTTATCGGGTTTTTATACTTTGTATAAACCCTAACTTAATAATCGTATTCCATGTCCTGAATCCTTAAATCGTTACCATTTTAATCGCAAAGAGTTTCCGAGACCTTTATGGTCATTTGTTCGGACATCCTTCAATGATTATGGGTAATCAATTTCAAATTTGATCGTTTAACTTCTGGTGTTCTTGGTTAATTTTGACCTTGACCCTAAAAGTCAAAGATTAACCTGTGATGGCCATTCGCTATACTTAGCGAATTGGAACTAATTCGTGTCCAATTCGTTAAATAACTTTTACGAACTAGAATAGCGAATCAATTTATTAACGAATCAGATGTGTATTCGTTAAATTTTAACGAATTAGTTGTTAAATAATAACAAACAAGTTCTTAATTCGTCATCTTTCAATAGTAATTCGCTATTTCTAATTCGTTAAATAATTTACTTGATAGCGAATTAGCTGATTCGTTATAACTGTTGTAACGAATCAGGATTAATTCCTTAACGAATGACATATTAAATTTTAAAATTTTTATATTAAATTTAATTTTCTTATTAATAGTTAAATTATAAATTTATAATTTTAACTTTTATAATTATTAAATATTACTGATTCTCGATGTTATTTATTTTAGACTTATGGCTGAGAACATGGAACAAGATCCACCAGTTGCTGATCAACAACAACAGCAACAACAACAGAATCTGCCTCTACTTCTTTATGATACTCGGCATAACGTTTGTGCCTTTGTTGGTACAAACTTTGCATATGAAAATCTTTTTGGACGATTATTGGATTTTCTCCGTCGTTCTCGCATTCACTACTCTATCACTGCTAATCCTGAATTCTGTCTAAGTATCATTCGTCAATTTTGGAACACAGCGAGATACATTGAAGTTGAGAACCACATTACAGCAACAATCAACTAAACGCCTATCACCGTTGATAGTGATGTGATTCGACGAGTACTTCGATTTGGAGATAACATTGACAATCCTTGTGAATTTAACAAGGATTTGATCAAGGGCTTATTTGGTCGTGTACTCTACGGACGTGATCTTGGTGATTCTATGTACAACAAGAATGGGTTGTGTCCTACATACAAGTATCTTCTGCATGTATTGATCCATTGCTTGGGAGGTCGTAGAGGAGGCTTTGATGAATGTCGTGTCATTGCAGTCAGCTTTTGTGGCACTTGTTCTCAACAAGGAGTTTAACTCTTCAGAGATGACTTTCTATCATCTTAAAGAACAGTGTCTGTAAACGGTCCAGAAGAAGAACTTCCTGATGTATCCAAGGTTGCTTCAGCAGATTATTCAAGACCTGATTCCAAATTTGGTTATCGATCAATCATTGGTAGACGATGTGTTGGAATTAGATCACATGTCGGCAGATACTATTCGAAGAATGAAGCTCTATCGAAAGGAGACACCTAGGACCAAGCGTTTGATTGGTCATTTGGTGAATCCAGAATGTGTATGTCCTGAAAATGATCGTTGGATACATGATGATTCGGATTCTGAGCGTGAGGAGGGACCAGGTGGGAACGAAGGTAATGATGGTGATGTTTATGTAGGTGGCAATGATGGTGGTAATGGTGGTGTTGGTAATGTTATGGGTGATGTTCTTGCTTTACTACCTGCTGAGGTTGAAACGGCTTTAGCAGGTGCTATAGCTACTCATCATAAAAGGAAAGGAAAGGGATTGGTGAAAGAAGGTTCATCAAAGCGTCGAGTATCGGCTGGGGCTGGCATCTCGTTTGGAGTTCAACCTCCAAGGTCGTCCACACCTCAAAGCCCAGCGGTGCCGCTCACTACTAACACCCCGGAGCTTACCTTGACGACTACGCTTACGTCGGATCCACAGTGTGTTATGATTCCTCACTCTGTCTTATCTCCTATACCAAGGCCGACGACTGCTACTTCGGTGATTCCTCCTACACCAACGATGATGCCTCCACCAGATATTTCATTTTTGAGGCTCAGTCGACCTATGGGTCCAATTCAGCCAGTTCCTCCTTCTTTTGCTGCATCACCTCATGATCAGTAGATGAGAATGGTATTGAGTCTCCTACATTTGTATGAAAATCAAATGTATGCTAATCATATCAATCAAGAACGTATGATGGAGAATCAGAAGAAGCTGCTCCGTTATGTTTCTTACTGTCAAAAAGAAACAAAGGCCCTTCGTGAGATTGTTGAGTCTCAGGGGGTGAAAATCAAAGAACAAGAGGAGCTTATTTTGCAACTTACATGCAAAGATGACGCGCTGAAAAAGCTCAAGAATGATGATGAGGATCCGGATGAGTCTGGTGCTGGTGGTGAGACTAAACAAACTCAAGACCCAGCCTCTGGTGCAGGTACGAGTTATGTTGATTATTCAAGCAAGCAGGTCATTATTTATCATGATTATTCGGCCTCCAAACCAATTGAGATGATCGAGGCCTATACAGTTATTTTCGTTGATGAAAAGGGGATGGTTAGGAGTATTGTGAATGCTGATGAGATAGCCGTGGGGCAGTTTGTTGAGAAATCGTTGACACGAGAGTAGATTGCTATCTTGCTTGGTCTGAATGAAGACGAATTGACCGTGTTAGAGGGCAAGGAGGACGTTGAGGTAATTAATGATGATGAGATCTTATATGATCCTAATGTTGAAATATGTACGGGTTTTATTTATGAGAATGAGGAGGTTGAGGTTGAGAATGTGACTGCTGAGGAATACCCTGATCTGTTTCAACACACCAATGTTGATCAGGGTGCTCCTGTATTTAATGAAGAACGGTCAAAGAAGCAGAAGATCATCTTGAGAAGACGTCCAAAGGAAAGAAGGTCGTTGATACAATATTTGACTCGCTTGAGAATCCAACTGATGATGAGATTCTTAGATGGTTCAGTCATAAGAAAGTTGGTAAGATTATTGATGCATTTCGGCACGTGGATCAGGAACAGAATGAAGAAGCTGCTGCACGTGCCAAAGCCAACCAGAAGACTACATTTAAGGCCGTGTAGAAAGTACAAGGTGATATTGTTTTTTGCTTTTTGATTCTAATCTGAAAGTGTGTATTATCAAATGGGAGAAGGGCGTCCAGTACTACGAAAGGATGTCTGATGTTCTCTCATTACCAAGATGGGACGTACGTACTCTGGTGTATCGTCCATTTATTAATTGTGGCAGGAATCATCATGCAAGTTGGTTTCAACAACATTTATTGTTTGAAGCAAACCATGGTTTTAAATTTTTTAAGCCACAAATTCCAATCCGTAAGCGTCTCGATGAGATCGACCCAAAGACAGGTTGGAAAAAGCTGGTCCTTAAAGTAAAGCCGCCGAAGACGATGAAGCTTGTGCCAGTGAAGCCGATGAATCAACACGTTTATTTATCTTTCAACAGCTGGTATTACGGAAATCGTACTGGCGAGGCCGTCATTGTCCTTGGTAAAGGTTTAAAGACTGAGCTAATCAAGATCATTGATCCGATGTGGTTAGTTAATTTAATTGAGACCAACAACGACGTGCTACACAAGAATAAGATATTGATCGAGCGCAATGAAGACTATGATCTGGCTATGCAGTTCCAACACGTGGTGCGTGTATGTTATGAGAACGGGATTCATAGTTGCAGAAACTGGCGGTCCAAGCGCTTCAATTAAAGTAAAGACAAAGAGCTTAAGACGAGGGGGTGTCTGTTAGTGCCCGGTTTTGCGTCTCGAGTCTTTATATTTATCGTTAACGTATTAATCATTTGATTTATGTAATAAACAATTATTTTTATCCTTGTAGTTCGTTAAAGTATTATCTAGTTCGCTAAGGATGTTTAGCGAACTAGATCTAAGTTAATTTCTCTCCTGATTCGTTAAGGATGTTTAATGAATCACGGGGTGATTCGTTAAGTTATTTCCTTTTAATGTATGTCACGAAGTGGACTCTAGTTCATTATGGAATATTAACGAACTACGTCCATCTTCTATATATAGTGACCTCTATCACTGTTAATTTAAGTTTTGGAGTTAAATTAACGAATTGCAGTCCAATTCTCTCTCAAGCTTCATCTTCATACTAATATTATTAATCACCTACATACATACAACTAATATATATATATGTATTACATACAATCAAGTGTAACAATGAACTAGATCCGTATGAGTTAATTATTATACATAGATCAGATCTGTGTTAGGATTGATTCTGAGTTCAAACAAAAAGGCCAAAGATGCACATACTAGACGGGACTTAGAGTTTACGTGTTACCTTGCGGATGGTGACTCTGAGGATACACTATTTGGGCTCGAAGGTTCTTAGTCAATAAATATCAAATTAGGAATTTATAGGACAAAGTCCAATAATATTTAGGAATAGCTCGTACGACCTCCACATGACCATTCATCCATTAAAATTTCACCGAGTGCTTATAATTAGTACCATCAACAAGTCCTTGGCTTATGGTGATTTGTCGAACCAGTTTGCTTCGGCTCTAGTTCTTCTAGCTCTCTTTGTCTGAGATGGGGTAGGTGTAGCATTGATTTTTGGACATAAAACGGTTAATGCAATTGGGGGCTTGATTGGTTAGTGGCTGGGTTTAAGTGGACAACAATATCGGCAATCGCGGTCAATATGTCGAGCTGTTTCTTGTGCTTTAGTAATATTAAATAATATGGGGGTTTGTTGTTTTTCACTTTGTTATGATCCTATGTAGATTTCTTTTTCAGGGACGAAAAATGTTTAAGTGTGAGGATATTTGATGTGGTCTAAATTATATATAAATATTATATTTATTCCCTACACTTTTTATTACTTTTGAGCTAGTTTTTATATAATATTACATCTAGTTTGCTCATATTTGGATTTCAAAAGTTTCATGTATAAACATGCTAAAATAGAGTATATTTAATTTGGACTAATAATGAACTTCAAACAAAGATTAAAACTCTATTTATGTTCTAGATTTACATATTATGAAAAAAAAAGTTTAAAAGGGCTGATATTATTGTTACACACATGTGTATATGAAGCAAAGAATCCGTCAAGTTCTTTTTTTTTAAATTAATTACTATACTTACAATTTTAATATCACTAGTTTTATCAATTATTTTTACGTATATTAATTCAATATAATTTAATAGCAGAATGCATGTTTATAATTAGTATGGGCTGCAAATTGGATTCTTAAATGGGGCCGTGAGAAGAAATTATTTGACGCAAGTTGGAAGTTTTTAACCTACTAGAGGGGGAATTGAGAAAACGATAATATATATGTTGGCAGAGGAGGGGCGGCTATGAAGGGGGTGCATGTTATCTTTCTGATATTGTGAAAGACTTTTGGGAGACGTCAACAATTAATTATTCATCGGCTGTCAATTGTTGGAGAAAAAGGCAGAACACTACTGTGAACAACGATTAGAAAAGCACTTTGGTTCGTTAATCTTTCAATTTTTGTTGGAAACGTTGTTTTGTTTATTTTCAAATATTGCTAAGATGAGTTTTGCTACTATTTATTTTGATTTATTAATTATTATGAGTAGCTAAACCTCTAGAACTACCTAGGTTTTGATGAATATTGATTTTGTGTGATGGTTTATTTGGTTTTAATTGATCACATGACGTATTATTATTGAAAGACTTTATTTACTTTGTTTTTTGATGTGTTAAAATATTTTTTGTATATAATTATTGTCCGCGTTTGACTTTGATTGATTGGTTGTGTGTCGTTCGGTTCGGGTTCTACGTTTAGGTCTTAGACTTAGTGTTTTTGATATGTTTTTGGTTAGCACGACCATAGGAATCTTGAGTGCAATTAATTATTAAATTTCAATAGTTTCACCTTCCTTGCGACCGAGAGGTAATAGGGAGTCGGTTTGTCTCGCGTCTTTATTCGGTTAGGTTAGAATTGCGCAAGAGCGAGTTTTGGTCTTATCCGGTTTAGTTTTGCATGCAAATATGTATCTTAGATCAAGTTAAATATTGTTACCCCTTTATCCCTATAATTTCTAGTACAAATTTTAAGCGGTTTTTGTGTCGTTGAGTCCAAGAGGAGATGTGTCATTAGGATACCTTAGTAATCTTTATCACGGTGCTTTTATTCAATCTTCTTAGATTTGTGAGGGTTAGTTAGTGAGACCGAGAGGTGATCTAGCGAACTTTAATGAAACTTAGTTTATTATTTTACGATCCCGGTGTCGTGTGATTAGTTAATTCCATTAGCCGTTGAACCGTCAATAGGATTCTTGCATAGGTAGTCGTTTCTCCATATTCGTTAAAACTTCATCAATTTTTGCTAAGTTTTCTTGTTAGTTCTGTTAAGTTAAGTAAGTTAGTTTTAAATTAATTAAAATAAAATAAAATCAATTAAATATTTTTAGGTAGGACTTAGATTAGGGTTAATAATCTGAGCCCTTCTCACGTGTCTTCGAGTTCGATATCCGGACTTTCCTTATCTTTGCTATACGCGAACGGTACACTTGCCGTTTGTGTGAACTAGGATAGGTTGTTTGGTTTTTAAAGCTTAGTTGCGATTTCGTGTTTTATTTATATATATTTTTTCGCACATCAGTAATCCGTAAATATATCGTGTCACTTTGTTAATTTCAGGAGTAACCAAGTGAGGTACAATTCTGCAGCATTCAAGAAATTTGGTGTTATATTCCTTGAGGTTTGTTCCCACAACCTTATGGTTCCATAGCTTTGTTTGAATTTGGTCCATTTCATTAATCGGGTAAAACTTCTTTAATATCATTGCTTTAAACGTTTCCCAGTCCAAATTGTATAAGTTCTCTCTACCCTTGATTCCAATCAGGGTGTTCTACCATTCTAGGTCTCCCCCCTTGAACATCCTGGAGGTATATTGAACCTTCTCCCTTTTCCATACACTTACTGATCATCACTATCGATTCCATTTCCTCCAACCATCGGAGGGTAACTATTGCTCCCTTGTCTCCATGGAACTATTTGGGATTATAAACTTTAAAGATCTTGAAATCACAACCTTCGTGTATTTTAAGTTTCTTTGTTTTATCACGGAGGTCATTCTCGGCGGTCGAACTTTCATCACTCGCTTCTTTCTCTTCTCGCTTTCTTTTTCCTTTTTCTTACTTTCTTTCTTATCGGTTTCTCTTTTAGATTCTCTCTTCGAATTAGCAGTTGCACTTTTGCTTTGACTAGCCCTTTTATTGGATTGTGAGGCGGTTCGACTTGGGTCATTTTTAATTAAATCATAGAGTGGTGTTACAGCTTCTTTTATTAAATCGCGAATACCGAGCACGCAATCCTTCGGTATCGCTTGAATATTCTCTTCAACAGTCTTTTCTTTATTGTTGTTTACTTGTACATCTAGGTTATTGTTTACTTTATCTTGTCCTGACATGCTGTTAGATGAATAAGACAAGATTCAGAGAAACTTTCTTTTATAATACATTATTTATTTACATGAAAAAGTACATAACAGTCAACAACAGTGCATAACAACGATTCCTAATCCTTAATCCACTTTTTAACAAGATTTTTCATCTTGTCACATTTCTTAACTATTTTCTTTCCTATTCTTTTCTTGACCACTTTATCGTTCCTCAGCTTGTCCATCACCGAGTTAGGCGGGTTAGGATATCCCGTTTGTGCGGATGCGGCTGGAAAAAGATAAGTATACTCTCGTGGATAGAGGTGCGGATTTGCAACGTAAACATTCATTTCCTCATCAGGTATATTGGTGGTATAAAATTCCTCGATCAGGTTTTCCTCATGACGGGTTTCATTAGCTTGCTGGGAAATTGATGGTCTCGGTCCCACATATGGCGGAAAATAAGGATTCTTGTTTTCCTCGTCTTGTTCCTCGGGATCCTTTTAATCTTCAGGATCCTCCTCTGATTCATAAGGATTTCTGATTGGTGACTGAACTAATCTCTTTTTCTAAGGCAAGATAACCCTCATCCTTGGTTTATGGCTTCTTTCAGCAACTGTTTGTGAATTTGATATGGGTAATCCGGTGGTGGCGATCCAAAGTGCCATTTGCTTTGGTCAGAATAGCAATCCACCCATCTTGACGAATCAGTTTCTTGTTTGATCTTACTCTGCATTTCATGCTCCTCGAAAGGATGGTAAGTTGGAATTTAGATGGATAGTACTGGGGAATGCTGTCGACAGTGTTTTCAGAGATTTCGATTGGGCATTGTTAACTTCCTGGGAAATACATGGGTTGGCTCCCAGAGGGTAATGTTGGAATGGTGGGTTGATTGTGATTGAAAAAGCTAGTATAATAACTTTTGCTACTCTCCATATCGGATGGTTTGTAGTTGAATGTCGGTTTTGATCAAATGGCTACTCGGCGTCAATGACCAAGATAGTTAACGTAAGATATCTGCACTTAGTTTGATTCACGAATAGGAAGTTTACCAATCCTATCTTATCCCTATGAATAATAATAATAATAATAATAATAATAATAATAACTTTAAGGTTAAAGCTTAGGTACTAATGTTTAAATAACTAATTCACTGAAATCGATGGCTCTGATACCAACCTGTCACACCCCGACTTAGGGCCTAGGCGTGTGACCATAAGTTGGTACCTGTTTTGTAAATATATAAGAGTTTATGGTTTAATTTTAGCTGAAGACTTTAGGTTTCAATATAATATTAATTTACATTGAAAATTTACTTGAGAGTTAAATACCCAAGTATTCGGTTTACAAAATATGTATTCATATTACAAGGATTTAGTTTATAAAAAACAGAGCCATCTTGTAACGCACTTCTATCTTCATTAAGACTCCAATCCTTGCTATTGCTACTTATGCTTAATTACCTGCAATGGGTTGGAAAAATGCGTCAGTTATATGCTGGTGAACACATATGACTCTATAAACAATTTGAATGACATTACAATACAAATATAGTTTTCTCGACAAGCTCAGCGGAAGTATTTCTACTTCCGGTATATGAACCACTGCCCTACACACACAATTATTTTCGAGCCACGTAGCCCTTAATGGGAAACTAGTTATGACTGTTAGCCCGCGGCCACATAGCCTTTGACTGATTAGGCTGAATAGTTATGTATAGATCCTGACACTTGTGTATTCGGTCTGAGTTGATTTTATTCTCTACTTTGTATTATAATGTTTTAGAGAACAAGTAATCTCATGTAAACGTTGACTGACTCTTTAAGACAAACACCCATTCATCCTATCGAGTATAAATATGTTTTGACTGATTGAAAAGGTTAACATATTCACCTGTACCGTCGGTGTTGGAAAACCTTGACTGTAAATGATTGAGAATGATATTTAACCTATACATAAATAGGTTCGTATAAATACTTGAATGGTGTTTTGATTAAGCTATAACTCTTAAGCTTAACCTTGAAATTGTTTGTCTTTGATTGTGAAGGGAAACACTTTGTTTTTATGCGACGTTTGATGTAGCATGTTTTGGCTTAATAGGTTATAACACATTGGTAAGTTTCTCCAGGTAAGTAAATGGGTCCCTCGGTTGATTGGGATTTGTACGAATTACTTTTCCTTAGGCAAGAAACATACTACTAGTGATACCACCCATAAAGTTACTACATGCCCATCAAAATATATCTTTCTTTAACATTACTTTTTTATGAAGTAACATTTATGAAAACTCGTTTATGAATGTGAATGTTTACAAAATACGTTCAAGGTTAGAGACCATAGCCTCGATTGGTTGTCTAAGCTATAAATTGAATAACTTAAACGTAACTCCTACCTTAGTATGGATACCTAGAATGATAATAAGAAAAAGGTCGGATCTTGATCTACTCGTTTATGTGATTGCTACTTGATTATGACTTCAAAACTTGCACGAACTTCGATAAAATGACACGTCGACTTGTTACGGCAATAGGGCACGTACTCCTATGCTAAGAGTATGAAAATTAAGGTGAGAGTGGGATGAAAATGGCTTCAAACCCGTCACCCCTTTTATAGGCGATTTCTGCCACCCATCGTGATACGAGAAGGGTTTTCTCAACCCCATCGCGTTTCGCGCCTCCGCAATTTGGCACCGCCTTACCAGCTGGTGAAACGTGGCTTGTCATATAGTGCCACGTGTTGGCACGTGGTTGGACACGTGTCCAGTGACTTAGCATAGTCATCACGATACGCGATGACCGTTGTGATTGGGCCGTAGCGTATCGCTACGCCGCCCTTTTCTGGGTCAATGTACAAGTCCATCGCGTTACGTGTGGGCTTATTGCCTATCGGATCGCGTATCGCGATGGATATATTTTTCAGAATTTACAATGTTAGTCCTTTTACTTTACGATTTAGTTACACTAATAATATCATCGAATGTAGGGGACCGACCCTAATAATATTGGCGTAGGTTATAGGGAGAAATGCTCTTTAAAACGTATATGTATGAATGAAAGTATGTATGTAAGTATGAAAGAAAGAATGAAAGTGCGTATGTATGTAAGTATGTAAGTAAATAAGAAGGTATGTACCTTCGGGTGCATATGTACGTATGTGAATATATTGTATGTCGTCTGATTAACTAGGACTCACTCAGCGTAGCTGACTTTTAGTATGCACGCAGAGTAATCGACTTAGACAGTTGGCATGATGGAGACACATGGCAGGATCCGAAGGGGCTGACATCTGAAGATTTGTCGTGATGTTTTGAATACTATGTTTTATGTTATGTTTCTAAAAGACAAGTTATGGGTGTTTGATGAATAGTTGACTATTATTATTATTTCGTGAAAGTTTTAATTAACTATGATATTGAGAACTTTGTTTATGAATAAATCCAACGTCCAAAGTAGGGTATTGGTGACGGGACCTTACAAGTTGGTATCAGAGCAAATTTCGAAAGAATTAAGCGTCCTACATGCTTAGACTCAACAGAGAATGGGATTAAAGTAAGAACAAAAAGAAGATACCAGTTCAAGATAGCCATGTGTTACTCAAGCAAGCTCAGTAAAGGTGAAGGTATGATTAAATAATGTATGTTAATGTTAGCTTAGTTGCTAAAGAAAGGATATGTGAATGTTAGGGATATGATTAATTGATTATCTGACTGATTAACTGTTTAAAAGTAGCACTTAGCACAAATAAACTCATAAAGGGAAGTGTATTGGACATGGAAAGTAACGTGATCAGCTAATCACAACTGGCCACTATTATTACTTGTTAGCTAAACTATCCTTGTACCAAATAGTTCCTTGAGTGATGACGTTTGTGTTTTCCCTTTTACTATACGATGGATGGAGCTAGAGAAGTTGCGAGAGCAGGAGGTCGCAATGGACGTCATGGAAGGCCTCGTCTTTCCCGAAAACCTTTGGTGGAAACAGCTTCCAACATAAGAGACGAAGGAAGCGCAGCTGGATGAAACTCAAGCAACAACGAAGAGTATCAGCTTGACCCTGCTGTTCAAGTTGTAGCCGCTGCGGTGAAGAACTTGACTCCTGAAGGGTCTGCTTGAAGCCATGGAAGAGCTGAGAAGTCTGGGGAGAAGATTAAGAAGGATGATGAGAGGGAGATGGAGGAATCAAGTGTGGTTAAGTCGGTGAAAGTTGATGATAGGAAAAGAGGCCGAGGTGGGTGCAACTATAAGTCTTTCAAAGGTTGTCACCCGCCGAAGCTAACAGGTTTGGGAGACGCAATAGCTACTCTCCAATGGATATCCGCGATGGACAAGGTTATCCAAATCAGCGAATGTCGTCCCAACCAAGTTGTGGGTTATGCTACCCAATCTTTTGGTAATGAAGCCATGTACTGGTGGGAAAAGGTGGAGCAGGGGAATAGTCGGGAAGAGATTAAGGCATTGAAATGGGATGACCTGAAGGAGATGGTTATGAAACATTTTTGTGTTGATGCTGAGGTGGTGAGGGCTGAGATGAAGTTTCTAAACATGAAGGCGTGCAAGATGACACACCGCAAGTACACTACTGAATTCAACCGCATGACTAGGTTGGTGCCTGACATGGTGAATACCGAAGCCAAGAACGTCCGCACCTTAGTTAGGGCAAGTAAACCAGGTACCTTCGACTCTGCTGTAGAACTCGAAGAGAAGGTTTACGATGACCTGGCTGTGGATGATGTGTTGTTTGAAGAGAATATAAAGAAGAAATGGGTTGTTCCTGCAAAGCGACTTGATACTCAAACATGGAACCCTATAAACAAGCGACAGAAAGTGTGGGAGAAGAGGTCATGTAGGACGTGCGGGAAGATGCACGCTGGAAAGTGCAAGTGGGGCACTAGGTCTGATGTGTGCCATAAGTGTAGAAAGTCCCATGGTGGGGAATTTCGATCAGGGTCAAATGCTTGTAACAAACGTGGTAAGATGGGGCACTTTGCTCAAGATTGCCATGCAAAGCTGTTAGTCCCGGTGCTGATCGATACGAGATCCGCACGAGGTCTAGGAGTGCGGAATCCTCCTAGACTCGTATATGGTGTATAGACGAAGAACACAAACACGTACACGATCAAATACACAAACAAATACAAGAATGGATAATCAAATCTGCAGATTCATATAATAATAAAACACGTTACATACCGTAACATAAACAGAAACACGACTGACCCGAGGTGAGCTCTACCTCGGGTCGTCTCACACGACTCTCACTCTCTTGCTCTCTCTTGACACTCAAACTGTAACACACACTCTCTGAATTACTGGATTCACTCTTCTTAACCTAACACGACACATGTATATATAGACAATCTTCACGGGCTTGGGCTTCAGTAGGCGAAGTTGTTCATAACTTCGCCTAGGGCGAAGTTGTGATAACTTCGCCTAAGGCAGAAGTTGTTACAACTTCGCCGTTGGCGAAGTTGTTATAACTTCGCCTAGGCGAAGTTGTGCTAACTTCGCCTGTGACGATCCGCTGGTCAGAATTGCATAGCGACGGTCACAGAATGCACCAACAGTCTCCCCTTTGACCGTTGCTCTCAATTCTAACAAACACGAAAGATCATCTGTTACAAAACATGCACTAACAAAAGCCCACGTGTTATAAGTGCGGACAGACAGGTCACTTGGCGATGACTTGTACGAGTGGTGAACCTGCAGGAAGTGAGAAGAAAGATGCTGAACAAGGGAGGCCAAGGACTAGGGCCTATATGCTGACTCAAGAACAGGCCAGACAGATTCCTTACCGACTAGCGCCGTCTGAGATGATATAATTGATGTCCCAGCTACAAGAACTCCCCGACAAAGGATATATAAGACCAAGTGTTTCCCCTTGGGGCGCAAAAGTGCTATTTGTTTAGAAGAAGGATGGAAGTATGAGAATGTGCATTGATTATCGTGAGTTGAACAAGCGTACGGTGAAGAATAGATATCCATTGCCACGGACTGATGATTTGTTTGACCAATTTCAAGGTTCAAGTTGGTTCTTCTGAATAGATCTCAGATCAGGCTATCATCAGCTAAAGGTGAAAGAGGCAGACATCCCTAAGACAGCGTTTAGGACGCGTTATGGACACTACGAGTTTATCGTAATGTCAGTCTGTCTAACAAATGCTCCCACAACATTTATAGACATGATGAATAGGGTGTGTCGGCCGATGTTGGACAACTCAGTTATCGTTTTCATTGACGATATATTGATCGATTCAAAGAGAGAGTCGGATCATGTTGAGCATTTAAGAGAAGTTTTGAAGGTTCTGAAGAAAGAAAAGTTGCATGCTAAGTTTTCAAAGTGCACATTGTGGTTACAAGAAGTGCAGTTCCTAGGTCACGTGATTAATCCTGAAGGGTTTACCGTGGACCCGGCTAATATTGAGGCGATAACGAATTGGAATACTCCACAAAACCCGGCGGATATACGAAGCTTCTTAGGGTTAGCTGGCTACTATAGGAGATTCAACGAAGGTTTCTCCAAGATAGCCGCACCATTGACCGGTACGACCCGAAAGTCGGTAGTATTCAGTTGGGGTAAGTTTCAAAAAGAATCTTTTAAGGAAATAAAGAAAAGACTCTCGCAAACTCCAATCCTTGCTCTACCCGATGGTGACGAGGATTTGGTTGTTTGTACTCATTCTTCGCATCGTGGGTTAGGTTGCGTGTTGATGCAATGAGGAAAAGTGATAGATTATGCGTCCCGACAGTTGAAAGTTCATGAGAGTACTTATCCGATACATGACTTAGAACTAGCGGCAGTAGTGCATGCTCTCAATATATGGAAACATTACCTGTATGGTACTAAGTGTACCATTTACATGGATCATAAAAGTTAAAGTACTTCTTCGAACAGAAAGAATTGAAAATGAGGCAAAGAAGGTGGTTAGAATTGATAAAGGATTACGATTGCGATATTAAGTACTATCCTGGTAAAGCTAATGTGGCCGCCGACGCGCTAAGACGTAAGAATGAGGAAGTCATTGCGACAGTGAAGTCATACCAGTTGATTATGAATTCAAGTCTTTTTGAAGAAATCATCAAAGTGCAATCAGAGGTGCTGGTAGATGAAGGGCTAGTAAAGAAGGAAAGGATTTTCGGTCAGCAAGACGAGTTGATGGAAAACACGCATGGTGTTAAAACTTGGTTTTACCGTATGTGGATTCCACACCATGGAAATCTTAGAGGTTGAATCTTGGATGAAGCTCACAAGTCAAGATATTCAATCCACCCGCGATCTACTAAGATGTATCAGGTTTTGAAAAGAGACTACTAGCGACCCGGAATGAAAAATGATGTAGTAGATTATGTCAATAAGTTCTTAACTTGTTTACAAGTCAAAGTTGAGCATCAGAAGCCTTTTGGGAAGATGCAGCCTCTGGAGATACCAGAATGGAAATAGGAACACATCACCATGAATTTCATAACTAAGCTACCTCGTACAGCTAAGCATCATGATACCATTTGGGTGATCGTGGACCGTTTGACCAAAAGTGCTCACTTTCTACCTATACGAGAAGCTATCTCGTCAGAAACATTAGCAATTTTGTTCATTAAAGAGGTTGTGACTAAGCATGGAGTACCATTATCGATCATGTCTGATAGAGATACTCGGTTTACTTCGAGATTCTGGAAGAAGTTCCATGAAGCTATGGGAACGAGATTGAACATCAGTACGACGTATCATCCTCAAACAGATGGACAGATTGAAAGGACGATCCAAACCCTTGAGGATATTTTACGTTATTTTGTTTTAGACTTTGGAGGAAGTTGGGATAATCATCTTCATCTGGCAAAGTTCTCCTATAACAACAGCTACCATTCAAGTATTGGTATGCCACCGTTTGAGATGATTTACGGTAGACGATGTAGAACCCCGGTATGTTGGGGATAGATTGGTCAGAAAGAGATGGCAAGTTTAGAAGTTCTTAAAGAAACCTTGACAAGGTTCAATCAGATCAAGGCAAGAATGAAAGCTGCTCAAGACCGACAGAATTCGTATGCTGATAAGCGGCGATGACCAATTGAGTTTAACGTTGGTGACAATGTGATGCTCAAGGTCTCACCTTGGAAATGAATTAGCCATTTTAGGAAAAGAGGGAAGTTGAGTCCGAGGTACATTAGACCATTTAAGATTATGGATCGTGTGGGTGAAGTGGCTTACAAGCTAGATATACCCGATGAGTTAGAAGGAATTCATTCAACCTTTCATGTTTTTCATCTGAGGAAATGTCTAGCAGATGACACATCGCATGTACCATTAGTAGACATTGAGGTTGATGAACAATTAAACTATATCGAACAGCTTGTAGAGATCATTGACCGCAAGGAGGAGCAGCTTCGTCATAAAATCATTCCTTTGGTAAAAGTGATATGGAAGCATCGTAAGGGATCGGATGCCACTTGGGAAGTTGAAGAAGAGATGCGCAAGTTTTATCCAGAATTTTTTCATTTATAGTTAGGTTTCGGGGATGAAACCTCTTTAAGGAGGGAAGACTTGTAACATCATGTTTTCTGTTCGAATAATAAATAATAATGTTAGATGTTATGAGATGGGCTTGTATTGGGTTAAGTAATATAGGTAATGGACTTTGGTTAATAAGAAAAGGGAAAGACCATGGGCTTAAGCCCATGACCCGTCATATATAAACAATAATTACTCCATAATCCATTCATCTCACATATTCCATACACCATCAAAACACACACTTAAGATCTCTCTCATCTCTCTCTCTTTCCTTAAGCCGAACCTAAGAGAAACCAAGCATCGACCCGAGGTAATGATAGTATGATATTGTATGGATCCAAATCCGCAAGATTTAGTCGTGAAATGACGAGCCGAAACCCTTAAACCGTTAAAGTCACAAGATCTGGGTAGAATCGGGTATAAACCGATCAAAAGATGAGCTTAAGGGTCACCCTAGCTCAGATCTAGATCGAACTGGACGAAAAACGATGAAAAAGGGTGGAAAATAACTGAGATCTCGCTTTTCCAGCGAGATCCCGGTTTTCCGACGATGACGGTGCCGGAAAAGTCAGGTACGAGGTAACGAATGTCAGAGAATGTTTCTGACATTCTCTGACATAACCCTAGTTCGTTAGCGGAGACATAACGAATTAGCAAGCAATTCGTTATGCCCATTCGTTCAGAAGAGATAACGAATTAGAAGTAGTTAGTTAAGCCATTCGTTAAGTAATTCGTTAACGGAGAAATTACAAATGAACCCCCAATTCGTTATAGAAGCCAGTTTGTTATAGAAGCCAATTCGTTATAAAGATCCAGTTCGTTACAAAAGCCAGTTCGTTATAAAGGTCCATTCGTTATGAGATAACGAAGGAGTTAATTCGCTAAAGAAATGGATGACGAACTAAAGTTTGAAAGAATGACGGGAAAAAGGAACCGACCCTAATAATATCGGCGAATGTAGGGAACCGACCCTAATAATATCGGCGAATGTAGGGAACTGACCCTAATAAAATCGGCGAAAGTAGGGGACCGACCCTAATAATATCGGCGAATGTAGGGGACTTACCCTAATAATATCGGCGAATGTAGAGGACAGACGCTAATAATATCGGCGAAGGTTATAGGGCGGAATGCTCTTTAAAACGTATATGTATGAATGAAAGTATGTATGTAAGTATGAATGAAATAATGAAAGTACGTATGTATGTAAGTAAATATGAATGTATGTACCTTCGGGTGCATACGTAAGTACGTGAATGTATTGTATGTCTTATGATTAACTAGAACTCACTCAGCGTAGCTGACTTTTAGTATACACGCAGGTTAATCAACTGAGACAGCTGGCTTGAGGGAGACACATGGCAGGATCTGAATGGGGTTGCAATTGAAGATTTTTCGTGATGTTTTGAATACGATGTTTTATGTTATGTTTCTAAAAGACAAGTTATGGGTGTTTGTAATGAATGGTTGACTATTATTATTCCGCCAAAGTTTTAATTAACTCTGATAATGAAAACTGTGTTTATAAATAAATCTAACGTCCAATGTAGGGTACCGGTAACGGTGCGTTACAATTTATAATAAATTTATGAGATGAAGAGCTTTTGTAAGATTTCTCTCGATCATCAAATCCCGAACCTTTGTCTAATCTTAGTTCCGTTATTCAAATTATATTTACTTCCGCAATTATTCTTTATTAGGATATCTCGTCGGTAATCCCGAAGAGCTTGACTTACTGCTTTCTTACCCGATCATTTTCTCTTGCTTAATAGCTAAGGTGAGTACCACATTCCCATCTTTTTACTCGTTTTCCACGTTTTAGGGATATATGCGTAAATATACTTTTCATATATACATATACACAAAAATGCAACTATTGTCTTATGTGCTAACGAATTTTATACCATACTTGTTATGTGCTTATTTGCTTTACGTGAACCGCATTCGGAGAGGTCCAACATAATCTCATAATAGTATGATCATACGCCAGTTATTATAGCCTTTGTGCTTCTCGACATCTCAGTTATACTTGCTCATTTGGTTAATTTGTTATTCTCATATGACTTGTTGCATTACTTATTTTATATATACTATATGTACATTTAAACTGGTGTGTTGCTCACTCAACCTTGTGTTGAAAAAACAATTTTATTTTCAACGCATATACAGGTCATCGTATGATGTGAAGTAATTGAAGTTAGAAGATCACTTAAGGATTTATGCTAGAAGAAATTAAATGAGACAACATTAATTATGATTTTATGTTTGTTTGATGTTTTATATGTCTTTGGGACATTGTAATGAATATTTGTTTTATTTGAAATTATTAAATAGATATTGAAACTTATAATGTTGCATGATACTAACCTTGAGAGCTGTGACAATCAGTTCATGCCCTGGCATTTCCGCCGTAGGTTGGTGTGTGACAGATTGGTATCAAATCCGAAGGTTTAAGATAGGTCGTTAGTGGTGCCATAATAACATTCTAAGGAGCCCCAAACGTGCTTATCGGTTTGACTTATGTGTCCAAAATTAATTGTTTACAGCTTTCTTAGATAATTATCTACTTATTATTTATTATTGTATTATTATGCACACACACACAAATCCGAGGCTATGCCTCAACCTTCAAATAATTTTTCTTGTAAATATGTTAAATTAAAGTATATTGCCTTTTTGTTATTGAGAAATTCTTTAAGAATTCCCTACTTTTGTTTTTACCTTCATCTTAAGGCTAGGTAGCATGACAAGTTCATTTCTGCCAAAGAGGAACACAACTGTCATACGATCGACACCTTAGGTTGATTTTAAACCTAATTCACGGTGGTTCGTGGCTAAACTCGGTTCTCCCGATTATTGCGTTTAGTTATTTAAATGGTTAGTTGGGTGAAAAATCCATGGAACCCATGAGCACTCCTACTATCCATTTCTCAGTTTGTTTTATCTTTTTGTTGGAGTTCATCATATGTGGTGGTTCATGGGATGTTCCGACTACTCATATTTCTCTCGTTTGTTCGTAATTTAGTTTGGTTGGTTAAAATGCCATGTAACGCTCATGGGATGTCCAACTCAATTGCTTTTATTCGTTAGTTTTGTTGGGCCATTCAAATTGCCATAGAAAGCTCATGGGAGGCCAACATCCACAAATATATTCCGTTGGTTTATTTTAAAGTTAACTTAATAAAAAAAATCTAAATTTTAAACTGACTTATCTCCTCGTGTAGTCATCACACATTAATCATATTGACTACATCAACTAATAACTATTTACGCAATGTACCCCCCCCCCCATCTTATAATCTTTTACTTTTATTTCTTATGACGCAAATCCCCTTACTTCTTTAGGCAACGTTATTATAAGTTATCTACATACTTAAACATTTTATTATTCTAATGTCTTCCTCAACTTATCCTTACCTTATAGATCTTTATTTTTTATCCTCGTAGATTGTGTTCCCTAAGAAACCGTCGTCATCCTCAACAACAATCATTTGGTTCTCATGACCACTGTATGGCGGCGTGTATAGCCAAGGAGTTAACTGCTGCAACCTCTAAAATATAAACTCAAATTCAAAACAATAATACAACCAATTCAAACTTGTTCATTAACTTCCTTGATTGAAATTTTAATTCATTTACCCCTATTCATCCTTGTAACAACAACAAGCGCAAGTCTAATAATAAAAAAACTATGTTGTTAATCAAATTAAACATCAACGTCGACAAAATAAAAGTATCCCGAGCAAGAAACTCTCCTTCGGTATTAACTTGTTATGCCCCAATTGTAAGTTTTATCATTCGACTCAATCCCCATTTAGTTTTTTTTGTGCCCAATGTAATCGTTTCGATCATCCTCGCATATACTTGCCCAACACCGCCTAATGTGCAAGCTGTCCTGCAACAGCCTACCCTTCATGCTCAACCTGATACCCTACTACCAGTATTTGCTACCATACAGAAGACTCTAACTCTCTCAACGATATGTGCCTTAGATTTTCCATTCCAATCAAGCTCAAACTATAGTTACACCTTACTACATTACCAATCATGTCCAAACCTATTGATCCCTCGTCCTTTAAGCTCCTCCTATCAATCAAGACCAACCTTACCTAACCCAACTTATCAGATTCCAAACCCGCAAGCTCAACTTATCATAGCATGTCTCTCTGTAGCATCCTAAATTTTATAATAATAAATAAAGGAAATTTATGTTTGTGAAACGTGTGTTAATATTTAATTAAGATTAAATATAATAAGAAGTACGGACTTGGGTGGGGAAAGATAGAATAAGGGATGGGATGGGCCTTAGGTCCATGGTCTTAAGAGAGTATAAATAATCCCTTAAACCTCCCTCAAACCCTAAAACCCTCATTTCTCTCCATCTTATTCTGTACACACTCAAAACACACACATACACAAACATCCTCACGGCCGCGAGAAAGGAAGGAGGGATTCGAGACCAAACGAGCTTAGATTCTTATAAATCTTGGATAAATGAACAAGATACAAGATTACTATTTCATATCAAGCTAACCGTAACCTAACGAACACGTATAGGTATGTTCTTTGTCTTAAAGGTTACGTTTTTTATAAAAAAATGACCATGAGACTTAACCTAGAGTAGATCGGGTATGAATGAGACCTAAAGTTGCAAAATTGACGTTTAAGTTAACTAGATGAAGACGGTTAAGGTTACGGCTCATAAGGAACCCTAGATCTAGCCTTCAACGTTTTGAAACATAAAGGTCCAAGCTTTATGGTCACACTGGTCAAGTCTTAGCCGGAAATGGTCATGGGAACATTTACGGGGTTATATATTATCATAATAAGGGTTAAAAGTTATAAACATAAAAACGATAGTGGAATCGAGAACCAACCCGTAGCCACAGTTCATCCAAAAACATGGAAACATGCAGCTCACACGATTACACTATTAGGTTCGATTACAATTATTATACTCGAATACAAAGGCTAAATTTGATTACATGGGACCAGTTGAATACAATACATGAGTCGCATACAATGTGACAGTCGATTACAAGTTAGCTTCGAGTACAAGTATGCCATCGATTACAATGCCTTGTTCGATTACAAGGATCCAACTCGATTACATACATTAATTCAAATACATATTACGGTTTGAATACATGTAACAAGATCGCATACTTTGAAAAATTCGAATATAAGGCCTTTATTCGAATACAACGTAAGGTCGATTACACTGACCTTATTCAATTACATTGTTAAATTCGATTACAAGGTTACATTCGCATACAATGTTCAAGTTCTATTACATTGAGAAACTCGTATACATGTATCCATTCGATTACAACGATGCCATTCCAATACAATGTTATGGTTCGAATACAATGTCTAATCGTTTACAAAACTATGCTCGCATACAATAGGGAATTTTGATTACAATGAGACTAGCTTACAATGTGACCCGAATACCCTATAAACATTCGAATACATGTGAACCTTCGTATACTTATATACACTCGCTTACAATAGACAATTTGAATACACTAAGGCGCTCAATTACACTGACCTTATTCAATTACATTGTTAAATTCGATTACAAGGTTACATTCGCATACAATGTTCAAGTTCGATTACATTGAGCAACTCGCATACACATATCCATTCAATAACAACGATGCCATTCGAATGCAACGTTATGGTTCGAATACAATGCCTAATCAATTACAAAACTATACTCGCATACAATAGGGAATTCTATTACAATGACACTCGCTTACATTGTGACCTGAATACCCTATATACATTCGAATACATGTTACCTTCGTATACTTATATTTACAATAGACAATCAGAATACACTTAGGGACTCGATTACATTGAGTAATATGAATACAACATAGAGGTTCGGTTACATGCATGCCATTCGAGTACATGGATTCGCATACAATCCCCTTATACATCAGAATGTTCTATTCAAATACACTAAATTGGAATACAGGATTGTAATCTAATAGACCCGTAAAGAAAGAATGAATGAAAGGAAAACATTGTATTCAAATACCTAAGTTTTTTGATAAATTAATGTTGAGGGGAATTATATTCTAAGTAAAGTGTATTATAAAGAGAGGCCATTAGAAAAAGACCAGACTTAGCCATTTTGGCTGAAATATGAATAATATGCATAGGACATATATTGATACTTATAATTAATGTACGGTCACCGAGATTAGTTAAAGGGAGTAACAATAAACATAGAACGTAACAGGATCCAGGTGAGTTTCTGGCCACATTCCTTGTTATGTTTTCAGGGCTGTGTGGATACTCGATGTGATTAGTTAATACAGTAACCTTAAGTGGTAAGTGGATGTCTTATATGATTTATATATGAATGGATGCTTGACGATGCATGAACGATCTTCGGATATTGCATGTACTGTCAAGGGATAGTTTAAAGATATGATATATATATATATATACGATATATAAATGATATATGTACGTATGGAAGTTATAATTATGAATGTATAGAAAGATAATGGAAGATATGGTTAGAAAGAGAACGGACCCTAATAATATCCGCGAATGTAGGGAACGGACCCTAATAATATCCGCTAATCTAGGGAACGGACCCTAATAATATCCGCGAATGTAAGGAACAGACCCTAATAATATCCGCGAATGTAGGGAACAGACCCTAATAATATCCGCAAATGTAGGGAACGGACCCTAATAATATCCGCGAATGTAGGGACAGGCCTTAATAATATCCGCGAATTTAGGGAACGGACCCTAATAATATCCACGAATGTAGGGAACGGACCCTAATAATGTCCGCGAATGTGAGGAACAGACCCTAATAATATCCGCGAAGGTTATAGGACGAGTTATATGTATATATGTATGTATAAAGGAAAGAATGAAAGTATGATTGTAAGAATGTATGAAGAAAGGTAAAGAACTATTTATGTATATGTACCTTCAGGTGCGTATATAGGTAAGTGTATGAATGTATTGTATGTTGTATGATTAACTGGAACTCGCTCGGCGTAGCTGACTTTTAGTATGCACGCAGGTGAGTAGAGTGAGACAACTAGCTTGAGCGGGACACATGGCGGAAGAATAAGAGGCTGGCATCTGAAGACTCAAGATGTTTTTATGATTAATGTTTTATAATTGAAAGACAAGGATGTTTGATTAAGACAATTTATAAAATGTTATGAATGTTTAATGAAAGTTTCAATAATCCGTGAAAGTTTAATTAACTCTGATATTCAGAACTGTGTTTATGGGTAAATCCAACATCCAATGTAGGGCACCGATAACGGGGCCTTACAAGTTGTTATCAGAGTAAAGTTCGAGAGAATTAAGCATCCTACATGTTTAGACTCGTACAGAGAATGAGATTCAAGTAAGAAAAGAAAGAAGATGTCAGTTCATGATAGCCATGTGTCACTCAAGCAAGCTCAAAGAAGGTAAAGGTATGATTAAGTAATGTATGGTAATGTTAGCTTAACTACTTAAGAAAGGATATGTGAATGTTAGAGATAGGATTAATTGATTATCTGAATAATTAACTGTTTAAAAAAGTAAAACTTAGCACAAATAGACTCATAAGGGGAAGGCATAGGACACGGAAAGTAACGTGATCAGCTAATCACAGCTGACCACTGTTATTACCTGTTAAATTTACTATCCTTGTACTAAATAGTTACTTCAGTGATGATGTTTGTGTTTTCCTTATAGAATACAAATGGCTGGAGCTAGAAAATTTGCTGGAAAGGGAGGTCGTACGGGACGTCGTGGTAGGCCACGCATTGTTCGAGGACCTTATGTAGAACTAGTTGTTAACTCTGCTGAAGGACATAGTGAGACCTTGCGAGGGCCAAGCCAGAACGAAGGGTATCAACTTGACCCTGTTGTTCAAGCCGCCATTTCTCAAGCTGTGTCAGCTACTGTGAAGAACTTAAATCCTGAAAAGTATGTTGGAAGTCAAGTAAGAACTGATGAGAAGTCTAGGAAAAAGAGTAAGAAGGATGATGAAGGATACAAGGGTGACTCGAGCGAAGTTAGATCGGTGAAAGTTGATGACAGAAAGAGAGGCCAAGGTGGGTGTAATTACATGTCATTCAAAGGTTGCGACCCACCGAAGCTTACTGGTTTAGGAGACGCAATCGTTACTCAACAATGGATAACCGCGATGGACAAGGTTATCCGAATTAGCGAGTGCCGTCCCGACCAAGCAGTGGGTTATGCCACTCAATCATTTGGTGATGAAGCTATGTATTGGTGGGAGAGTGTGGAACAGAGGAAGACTAGGGATGTGATTAACATGATGAGGTGGGATGACTTGAAGGAGTTGGTGATGAAGAGGTTTTGTGTTGATGCCGAAGTTGAAAGGGCTTAAATGAAGTTTCTGAACTTAAAAGCGGGCAAGATGGCACACCTCGAGTACACCACTAAATTCAACCACATGTCTAGGTTGGTGCCTGATATGGTTAACAATGAAGCTAAGAAGATCAAGTGCTATGTAAGAGGACTACCGCAAAACGTTCGCAATCTGGTCAAGGCAAATAAACCTGCTACATTTGACTCAGCAATGGAACTCGCTGAGATGGTTTATGATGACTTGGTTGTGGATGATGTTGTGGTGGAAGAAAAGAAGGATAAGAAGTGGGTCAGTCATGCTAAGCGACCCAGTACCCAGTTGTGGAACCCTAAGAATAAGCAGCCGATAGTTTGGGAAAAGAAGTCGTGTAAGACTTGCGGTAAAACACACGGTGGCGAGTGCAAGTGGGGCACTGGTTCTGATGTGTGCCATAAGAGTGGAAAATCCCATGGTGGGGAATGCAGGTTAGGGTCAAATGCATGTTACAAATATGGGAAAGTGGGAAATTTTGCTCAGGATTGCCATGCAAAGCCCGCATGTTACAAGTGCGGTAAGACGGGTCATTTTGCTAAGGAATGCACCGAAGGAGGAGCCGGAGGAAGTTGAAAGAAAAAATGCTGAGCAAGCAAGGCCAAAGACAATCCTACATGCTGACTCAAGAACAAGCCAAGCAGATTCGAGATTTTGTCATAGGTACGTTTCTAGTAAACGGTGTTTCCACTTCAGGTGCGTATAAGAGTTTTGCAGCTACAACATTTAGTAAATTAGCTGAAATGAAATGTTGCCGAGTGTCTGAAACCTTTATAGTAGAAACTGCTAGTGACACTTCAGTTAAAATAAGGAAAATGGTTAAGAACCGTAAGATAGAGTTAGAGGGACATGAGTTCCCTACTACTTTGTATGTTATGACCTTAGGAGGGTTCGATGTGGTTTTGGGAATGGATTGGTTATCTGAGTTTGAAGCACATATAGTGTGTAAGAGTGGGATAATAAGGTTAAAGTCCTTGGATGGTAGTATGGTGACGGTTTATGGTGATAAAGAAAGTTCAGGGCTTAATGTCATCTCAATGATAAAATCCGAAGGTTTGTTACGACGAGGGTGCGGTGCCGACCTGGCGTATGTTGTCAATGCTACGACCGAGACGAAAGAAATGAAAGATGTTCCTATCGTGTGCGACTACCCAGAAGTATTTCCTGAGGATCTTCCGAGGTTGCCACCGGAGTGAGATAGAATTCCAGATACATTTAATACCAGGATCCCAACCCGTCGCGAAAGAACCTTACCGTATAGCGCCGTCCGAGATGAAATAATTGATGTCCCAGCTACAAGAACTCCTCGAAAAAGGATTTATAAGACCAAGTGTTTCCCCTTGGGGCGCAACAGTGTTATTTGTTAAGAAGAAGGATGGAATAATGAGAATGTCCATTGATTATCGTGAGTTAAACAAGCGTACAGTGAAGAATAGATATCCGTTGCCACGGATTGATGATTTTTTTTGACCAACTGCAAGGTTCAAGTTGGTTCCGCCGAATAGATCTCAGATCAGGCTATCATCAGCTAAAGGTGAAAGAGACAGATATCCCTAAGACAGCGTTTCGGACGCTGTATGGACACTACAAGTTTCTCGTAATGTCATTCGGTCTAACAAATGCTCCCACAACATTTATAGACATGATGAATAGGGTGTGTCGGCCGATGTTGGACAAGTCAGTTATCGTTTTCATTGATGATATATTGATCGATTCAAAGAGAGAGTCGGATCATGTTGAGCATCTGAGAGAAATTTTGAAGGTTCTGAAGAAAGAAAAGTTGCATGCTAAGTTTTCAAAGTGCACATTCTGGTTGCAAGAAGTGCAGTTCCTAGGTCACGTGATTAATCCTGAAACCGTAGACCCGGCTAATATTGAGGCGATAACGAATTAGAAGACTCCACAAAACCGGACGGAAATACGAAGCTTCTTAGGGTTGGCTGGATACTATAGAAGATTCATCAAAGTCTTCTCCAAAATAGCTGCACCGTTGACCGGTATGACCTGAAAGTCGGTAGTATTCAGTTGGGGTAAGTTTCAAGAAGAAGTTTTTGCGGAATTAAAGGAAAGACTCACGCAAGCCCCAATCCTTACTTTACATGATGGTGACGAGGATTTGGTTGTTTGTACTGATGCTTCGCATTGTGGGTTAGGTTGCGTGTTGATGCAACGAGGGAAGGTTATAGATTATGATTCCATACGGTTAAAGGTTCATGAAAGTACCTATCTGACGCATGATTTAGAGCTCGCAGCAGTAGTGCATGCCTTAAATATATGGAGACATTATCTGTATGTTACTAATTATTCCATCTACACAGATCACAAAAGTATAAGTATTTCTTCGAGCAGAAAGAATTGAATATGAGGCAAAGGAGATAGTTAGAATTGATAAAAGATTTAGACTGCGATATCAAGTACCATTCTGGAATGGCTATTGTGGTCACTGACGCATTAAGCCGTAAGAATGAGGAATTCATTGCAACAGTGAAGTCATATAAGTTGATTGTTAGCTCATATCTCTTTGAGGAAATTATCAAGGTACAGTCTGAGGTACTTGCAAATGATAGGCTGATGAAGAAGGAAATAATTGTTGGGCAACAAGACAAACTGATGTAAAACATTCATGCTGTTAAGGATAGGTTTGACCATATGTCGATTCCACGCCATGGGGATCTCAGAGGTCGAATCTTATATGAAGCTCACAAGTCAAGATACTCGATTCATCCAGGATCCACCAAAATGTATCAGGATTTGAAAAGAGACTACTGTTGGCCAGGAATGAAGAACGATGTAGTAGATTATGTTAGTAAGTGATTAACTTGTTTACAAGTCAAAGTTGAGCATCAGAAGCCTTTTGGGAAGATGCAGCCTCTGGAAATACCAGAATGGAAATGGGAACACATTACATTGAATTTCATAACTAAGCTACTTCGTACAACTAAGAATCATGATACCATCTGAGTGATAGTGAACCGTTTGACCAAGAGTGCTCACTTTCTGCCTATACAAGAGACTATCTCGTCAGAAACGTTAGCAACTTTGTTCATAAAAGAGGTTGTAACTAAGCATGGAGTACCGTTATCGATCGTGTCTGATAGAGATACTCGGTTTACTTGGAGATTTTGGAAGAAGTTCCATGAAGCTATGGGAACGAGGCAAAACATTAGTACGGTGTATCACCCTCAAACAGATAGACAGTCTGAAAGGACGATCCAAACCCTTGAGGATATGCTATATGCTTGTATTCTAGACTTTGGAGGAAGTTGGGATAATCATCTGCATCTGGCAGAGTTCTCCTATAACAATAGCTATCGTTCAAGTATTGGTATGCCACCGTTTGAGATGCTTTACGGTAGACGATGTAGAACCCTGGTATGTTGGAGATAGATTGGTCAGAAAGAGATGGCAAGTATAGAAGTTGTTCAAGAAACCTTGACAAGGTTCAATCAGATCAAGGCAAGGATGAAAGCTGCTCAAGACCGTCAGAAGTCGTATGCTGATAAGCTGCGACGACCGATTGAGTTTAACGTTGGTGATAATGTGATGCTCAAGGTCTCGCCTTGGATAGGAATTATCCATTTTAGGAAGAGGGGAAAGATGAGTCCGAGGTACATTGGACCGTTTAAGATTATGGATCGTGTGGGTGAGGTGGCTTACAAGTTAGATTTACCCGAGGAGTTAGATGGAATTCATTCAACCTTCCATGTTTCTCATCTGATAAAATGTCTAGCTGATGACACGTCTCACGTGCCATTAGTAGATATTAAGATTGATGAACGATTGAACTACATTGAGCAACCTGCAGAGATTGTTGATCGCAAGGAAAAACAACTATTTCACAAGGTTATACCCCTACTGAAAGTGATACGGAAGTATCGAAAAGGATCAGACGCTACATGGGAAGTAGAGGATGAGATGCGCAAGTTTTACCTGAATTTTTTTAAGTAATAGTTAGATTTCGGGGACGGAACTTCTTTAAGGTGTGAAGACTTGTAACATCCTAAATTTTATAATAATAAATAAAGGAAATTTATATTTGTGAAACATGTGTTAATATTTAATTAAGATTAAATATAATAAGGAGTATGGACTTGGTTAGGGAAAGATAGAATAAGGGATGGGATGGGCCTTAGGTCCATGGGCTTAAGAGAGTATAAATACTCCCTTAAACCTCCCAAAAACCCTAAACCCTCATTTCTCTCAATCTTATTCTCTACACACTCAAAACACACACATACAAAAACACCCTCAGGGCCGCGAGCAAGAAAGGAAGGATCCGAGACCAAACAAGCTTAGATTCTTATTAATCTTGGATAAACGAACAAGATACAAGATTAGTATTTCATATCAAGGTAACCGTGACCTAACGAACACGTAAAGGTATGTTCTTTGTCTTAAAGGTTACGTTTTTATGAACAAATGACCATGAGACTTAACCCAAGAGTAGATCCGGTATGAATGTAACACCCCGGCTAAAGCGGAATTCACCCGAGTGTGACGTACAAATTGCCCAAAACACATGTGACACTAATGAGTGACAATATTATCATTAATTAATTTAAACATCAAGTACACAAGTTTGTAACAAGAAATACAAGGAAAATACAAGAACAATTAACAACTTGTCCATTTATTAATATAACCTAAGTTCTAGTGTCTTCATAAATTCATCATCCTCTAACGAAAGTACTTGTAGAATATATATAAAATAAAGTCAACTAATTGAATAGCTGGTGAGTTCACAAAAATTTTTGATATACGTACATAAAAATCATACAATTCCATCAACAAGAGTAAATGAGCAAGTACGGTCCTTTCCAACTGGGATTGTGCACCAGCGTACTCAGATAAGCGAAAGTAAGGTCCTTTCCAGTTGGGATTGTGCACCAACGTAATCGGATAATGAGGCCCTTTTCCACTCATAACAACAAATGTATTGAGCTCAAAGGGGGGCGTATGATCAAACTATCTTGAAGTAATCTATAAGCAAGTAATTTGTAGCATGTAACAAGTAAACACACAAGTCCAAGTAACGAATTGTAGTTTGTAAATAATGAAAAAACGAAATTGTAATTTGGATAGGATATATATTCTACCCCCAAAATAGTTAAAAAGAGTAAAAAAAGGGGGGTGTGAGAAACTCACCTTGAAGTTGAAGACAAACTTGAAATAAAACCGTAAGTGCGTAAATGAAGCAATTGAACGTCACGAACTAGAATTAAAAGTACAAAATTAAAATTAACTAACGATTTATAAAAAGTAGATAACTCGGGTTGTCGGGATTTTGAAGTGTTTTTGTATATTTTATTACAGAGTTGTATATTATAATATTATTTTGTCCCTTAACGAATTTTAACGAACTATTAACAAATTATTAATTTAATATTAGTTTAAATTAGAAGATTAATATCAAGTTCGAATATTTTAAGGGTTACGAAATATTGGTGTTAATGATATATTTTATTTTGAAAACCGAATATGTTAACGAATTTTAAGGTTTAACAAACGAAAATATCTATATAAACATATATCTATATATATGAGTTAAACTAGTTTTTAAACGAACCTGGCGGTTTGAGATTTACAATGTTTAATGAGTTATGGGTTTTTAACGGAATTTTAGTTTGAGAATAATTAGGTTAGCGTGTTATAAAATTTAACGAAATAATAGTTATTTATATAATATTAATCGGGTTTCTAACGAAAGCTTAACGGAAACGAAAGTCGGTTTTAGTTGGAAAATGATAAAATTAATTTTATCTAACTTAATATAATTTTATTGGATTTATATAATTTTTATAAATTTTATTTGGTTAATTAATATTAAAAGAAAGAATTTAAAAAAAGAAAAAGAAAACAAACCAACAAAAACTACTATGTCCTCTGATTGACATGTTAATGGACTAACCAGTTGGACCAGATGGTTTGTTTGTTATAAAATGGAAACTATAATTTATAAACTTATTGACCACTTCATCTTCTTCACTATAAACCCTAGGATTTCAATTCCCTTAAACTGTTCCATGTTTGATCAATAAAGTTTAGGGGTTTTATTAGACGGCCAAAAACAATGAAAAATCATGTATTAATTACCTGGAAATGTTATTGATTGAAGGTGAACCACGGGTTAGCTGGAATCGGACTTGGAGGGGTAAAACGCGATTACAGAGGGTAAGTTAGGTTAGTTTGATGTTAGGGACGAGTTTAGGCGAAGATTAGAAGCCTATTTATAAGAGCAATTGGAGCATATAATGTTAAATGCGTGTTATGAAAATTTTAAGTATAATCCGATGAGTCGGGCGATTAATACGAGTTATGTGGGTTGTTAATGACAAAATAAATCGTATATTAATGCTTAAAAATACTGAGACATCATTTAGATTTGGTTAATGAATCGATTAGATGTTAAATATGATGTTCGCGATTCGCCGGCGCCGATTTCCGGCAGCCGGTACCCTTGATCGGAAAAACGAACGGGAAGGGAGGGAGGCTGCTGGGTTTGTTAATTATTATTATTATTATAAGCAAAATACACTTTTGGCCCCTAGATTTTTGAAACATATATAAAACTGATTTTAAACTTAATTTACTTTTAACCCTTGATCTTAATAAATATACTAAACTTTGATAAAACTTTTTATACTTTAATATTTTTGATTGGTTTATGATTTAAAATCGTATATGCTGGAACTTGATTATTTTATAAACTTTTAAGGTTCGGAGATTCGTTAATTGAATAATACGAATAGAAAGTGAACATAAACGAACTTTAAATCATTGAACATGATATAAATTGATAACTTTCAAAAAGAGATACATCGAAAAAAAATGGGTCGGGTTTTCGGGTTTGAAAAGTAACGAATGTTACAATGAATGAGACTTAGAGTTGCAAACTTGACGTTTAAAATGTACCAGATAAAGACGGTTAAGGTTACGGCTCATAAGAAACCCTAGATCTAGCCTTGAATGTTTTGAACCATAAAGGTCCAAGCTTTATGGTCACACGGGTCAATTCTTAGCCGGAAACGGTCATGGGAACATTTACGGGGTTATATATTATCATAATAAGGGTTAAAAGTTAAAAACATAAAAACGATAGTGGAATCGAGAACCAACCCGTAGCCACAGTTCATCCGAAAACAAGGAAACATGCAGCTCACTTGATTACACTATTAGGTTCGATTACAATTATTATACTCGAATACAAAGGCTAAATTCGATTAAAGGGGACCAGTTGAATACAACACATGAGTCGCATACAATGTTACAGTCGACTACAAGTTAGCTTCGAAAACAAGTATGCCATCGATTACAATGCCTTGTTCGATTACAAGGATCCAACTCGATTACATACGTAAATTCGAATACATATTACAGTTCGAATACATGTAACAAGATCGCATACTTTGACGAATTCGAATATAAGGCCTTTATTCGAATACAATGTAAGGTCGATTACTGATATAATGCTAAATATTTATGTTTCCCGTGTATATATTTTTTAATATTTTAATAGTTTTTGTATGTTTTTAGTCGATATTTGTGTACTACTAACACTTTGAGGTTTCGTAGGTTCTGGGGATTAAATCCGGAGGTCCGACCAGACTACGGCTACGGCTCCGAGTGAGGAGGGGGCTATCTAGCTTCAATCGAGATCACATTTCAATAGGCAATCCAGTTGCCACTTCACTAGCAGCCGCGAAGGGCGAAGGAAAGTCAGTGATAAGCAAGAAGAGAAGAGAAAGAATAAAAGGTAAGTCCCGAGAAGTACTTCACTTAGCCTTTCTCTAGTAGTGAGGAAGTGAGTTGGAAGTCCTTATTGTTAAGCGTGTAAGGCAGGAATTTATAGTTATTATCCCCTTTGAAAGCAATGCAGGATAAAGCTAGGAATTAGGTCAAAAGGAGAATTGAAAGGAGGGTCTTCCTATTCCCGCTTATGACGACATATGCCGTATATATGGCCATCACTTATATTTATCGGGTGGGTGGGCGAAGGTATCTTCTCTCTATCGTGATCAAAAAGGACGAAAAACGAGCTAAAAAAGCCAAAACGGAGATCCGTAACGCGTCAGGATGGGTCAGAACAGAGAACCGGACAGACCAGACGGGTCTGACCGGCCCCCTTATAAAGACACGCCACGCCGCGTAGCCAGGCTCCCATCCCTTGTCGCGCTGCGGCTAGGGATGCTGCTGGTGGATTTTATTTCGTTTTTGCTTCAAGTTGGGCCTTGTTTTGGGTATTTAAACATCTTTAACTTAAACCTGAACATAACCTGAAGCCACCAGCCGAATTTTAGAGTTCTTGGAGCATATTTTCGCGTTTCTTGGTGATTTTGAAGGCAAGAGGACAGCCAGTGAAGACTTATATGTTCACGTTTGGAGATTACGGGTTTTATCGCCTTTAATCTTTCGTTTACTAGATTTTCACCATGTTTTCAGTATTACTTGTTTTGTTTGATTTAGACTTTATGATGCTAGGCTAAATTCCATAAACTACCTAGGTCATGATGAACCTTAGTTCGGTTTGATTTTGTTTGGATTTCATTTTCTTATGGATTTTATGTTCTAAGTAAATTGTTGAGTTTGATTTAATTAATGCGTATGATCGCTTGGTTTTATTCACTTGGATTATTGTTTCACATTGCCCTTGTTGATTATTTCATAGGATAGGGTTTTGTTAGGTCATTTACTGTGTGTTCTTGACTAGTTTGTGATTGATATCGATTAAAATCATAGAAACAATAAAATCAATTAAACAAATAAAAGTGAGTTGCTAGTCTAAAAAGTTGTAAGGTGATAGGCTATTGATAGATCTTTGCTTGTCAGGATTACTAGATTTAGTTCTTCGTAAGGAGTCCGCCTAGATTTGATTGTCAGCTTAGTCTATTAAGTTAATTGAGTCTGCTTTGCTATCTTTGAATTCCGCGCTGTAAGTTAGGTTTTTGTCATAAAAGATACTTAGACATAAGTTATTAAATAACCGTAAGGAAGTTTAATTAATAAACTAGTAAGTCTTAAAACTTGTTAGAAATCCATAGGCATCTTCTTGAAGTTCAAGGGTCTTGTTCGGGTTTTCTGTCAAGGGTCTATTTTATGATCCCAGTTCCATAACTTGAGTTTTCCATTTAATTAATAACCGTAACTTTGGGGATTCTAGTCTAGGTAGTTATATTTATCATCTGAATTAATCTAAGTTTGCTTAATTGTTTATTAATTTAAAAGTAATTAGGGTTAAGGTTTATTAATTAATTAATTAGTTTAAGGTTATGATTATGTTTTATAATTATTATATTAATTAGGTTTAGGGTTAAGTATTTAATAATTAGTTTAATAATTAAGTAACCATTAGTTAATCATTATTAGGTTTTAATTATTAGTTAATAATTTAATTAGAGTTTTAATTAATTAGTATTAAACTCCCCCTCAAATATTATTAATAAATAGTCGTGTCTTGTAGTTGAGTTTTGTTTGTTAGTTTCGTGATTTATAGAGTTTCGTGGGTTAAATATCGGGACTTACTTAGTTGTACTAGAGTCGACTGGTTCACTTGCCGGTTAGTAGTTTAAGTTAAGTTTAAGGCTCTTGAATATTACTTAGTGTCTAGATTAGTATAATTTTAGTTAATAAATATTTGACTACTTTTAGCACATCAATTACACTGACCATATTCAATTACATTGTTAAATTCGATTACAAGGTTACATTCGCATAAAATGTTCAAGTTCGATTACATTGAGCAACTCGCATACATGTATCCATTCGATAACAACGATGCCATTCAAATGCAACTTTATGGTTCGAATACAATGTCTAATCGATTACAAAACTATACTCGCATGCAATAGGGAATTCTATTACAATGAAACTCGCTTACATTGTGACCTAAATACCCTATAAACATTCGAATACATGTTAACCTTCGTATACTTATATTTACAATAGACAAACTGAATACACTTAGGGACTCGATTACATTGAGTAATATGAATACAACATAGAGGTTCGATTACATGCATGCCATTTGAATACATGGATTCGCATACAATCCCCTTATGCATCAGAATGTTCTATTCAAATACACTAAATTGGAATACAGGATTGTAATCTAATAGACCCGTAAAGAAAGAAAGAATGAAAGGAAAACATTGTATTCAAATACCTAAGTATTTGGATACATTAACGTTGAGGGTAAATTATATTCTAAGTAAAATGTTTTCTAAAGCGAGGCCATTGGAATAGACCAGACTTAGCCATTTTGGCTGAAATATGAATAATGTGCATGGAACATATATTGATACGTATAATTAATGTACAGTTAGCCGAGCTCAGTTAAGGAATGGAGTAACAATAAACGGAGAACGTAACAGGATCTAGGTGAGTTTCTAGCCCCATTCCTTGTGATATTTTCAAGGCTGTGTGCATACTCGATGTGATTAGTAAATAAACTTACCTTAAGTGGTAAGTGGATGTCTTATATGATTTATGTATGAATGAATGCTTGACGATGCATGAACGATCTTCGGATATTGCGCGTACCGTCAAGGGATAGTTTAAAGATATTATATATATATATATATATGATGTATATACGTATGGAAGTTATAATTATGAATGTATAGAAAGATAATGGAAGGTATGGTTATAAAGGGAACGAACCCTAATAATATCCGTGAATGTAGGGAACGGACCCTAATAATATTCGCGAATGTAGGGAACGGACCTGTCACACCCCGACCAAAGGCGGCGGAACATGACGAGTTGTAACGATTGCCCATAAGCACATTACACTATTTAAAGCGACAATATTTAATAACAAGTCATAACAAAATATAACAAAATATAGCAAATAAAATATTTTTCATTTATGCTAATATCCTAAAGGTATTTGTGACGTTTTTCTTCAATCATCCATAATCAACCAAGATGTAAACCTGTAATATTTCATAAAATAAAGTTTATCAACACAAAGGTTGGTGAGCAATTCATAAGTTTGAGCATATAGATATAGTAAGTAGGACCCACAAAACTAGTATACGACACAATATATAAAAGAAATAATTTCGATAAAATCGCTAATAGACTTACGTTAGCGACACCTAACTATAAGGGGATGCCAAATAGTCTAGGATTTAATAGTTATCATTAATTGCAATACGTTAACGACACCTTGCTACAAGGTTATACCAAGTAGTTTAGGATTTATAGACTTCCACCAACCAAATGCGATAAACACGTAAAAATTTAATCATAGAACACCAAATCAAGCAATTATTTAAGTAAAGTATACAATAAGTATGAAACATTTAGTTGAATAAGTATGAAATGTCACCCCCAATATAAAATATAGAAAACGGGGTATGAAAGTACTCACGTTCAAGTAATAAACTTGAAAGTTGATAATTTGGAGATTTTCCGGAACGACGGGTTTAATGAACAAAGCCTCAAAGGAAAGAAGTCTTGGATTTAGAAAGATAGTCTGGAAAGTCTTTAAATAAAATAAATGTTGAGAAATGTAAACAATAAAAGTTTCAAGGTTTAAAATGTAACTATTTTCAATTTATAATAATAACCCTTTAAAAATGTAAGTTTACTTGAAACCGGGTTAAAGTATCTAACCTTATTATTTACTTAACCTATGTTAAGTAATAAGGTGGGTAAAATGCAAAAATTCAAGTTACTTTGGGACAAAGATACTAAAACGGGTCTTTAACGAGTGTTCGGGTGGTTGGTTCGGGTCTTGACAAATGGTCAAACCCAAAGTCAACTTTTCAAATATTAAATGTTATGATATAACTCACAAAAATTAAGTAAGACTTAACCAAGTATGTAGATCTATTGTTTTAGAGCTAACAATGTACGTTAAGCGAGTGTTCGGTTTTGCCGGTCCAAACTTTGTTATGAGATCAAGTTGGATCTAACATTTACATGTACTTAAGAAAATAATTAAAAAATCAGTTCGTAAACTATTTTTAAAGAAATATAAAAGTCGGATCGGTTTGGTTTCCATCTCACAATAAGTTCATAGATGGTCTCCGCATACCCGAGACTTGTATATGTGACTAACAAACTAAAATGTGCAGAAGTTAAGCATGGTTAGTAAGCAATGATAAAGTTAGATAAGAATATATATATATATATATATATATATATATATCAAGAACATGAAGTTCTCCATGAAGCCTTGCCTTACGAGGTCCGAAACCTCACCAACCGGAGCCGGAGAAGTAGCTACCAAAGGTAACAAGGGGTATTATATTATATATATGTTGTGCCACCATAAACAAGTATTATTAAGGTTAGATAAACAAGTTAGAATGAAAGATTAAATTCAGTTTGACTTTTAGAAGTCAAACCTTCAAGAACAACTAATAAACAACCTTTGAATCTTTGATGTTTTGAGAGAGAAATGAGAGATGTAGCAGGGAATTATGGATGAGAATAGTGGTGTATATATAGGGGAAGGAGTTGGGTCAAATATGGGTGTTTATATCAAGAGTTTGCATGAGAAAAGGGTAAAAAAACGAACACAAAACAACAAAAATACGCAGCTACTGCACTGAGCAGGTCTCGATACGCGATGAGAGACACCTCCCCCATCGCGTAGCGCGATGGGGTGTAGGTCAGATATTTTCAATTATCAAAAATGGCAATTTTGATCCCTTCAATTCGTTTTAAGTGATTTTTACGCGTTTTAAAGACTGAAATGAATGTTTTCAAGACCCAACAAGTGTGAAACAATATTGTATCATAAAATCCATCATTTTGATTATTTCCAAAGTTTCGGTTTATAAAACGGGCCGGTTTACGAGATAAACAATCACATAACGTATACTATTCGAGACCCGAAATTGACAAATGTCACAGTAGCTACTACTTTATAAAATTCCGTCCCAAAATTAAGACGAAGACGATGATGGAAACAAGTGTGGATACTTCTCTTTCATAGTGTCTTCTCGTTCCTAAGTAAATTTCACGCCACGCCGTGATTCCCATTGAACTTTAACTAACCGAATACGACTACGCTTGGTTTTCTTCTCGTTGCGATCTATGATCTCAACGGGTCGTTCAACCATGATCATCGACTCATCGACATGCACTTCGTCGAGAGGTATATGGAGATTACCCTCGGCTAAACACTTTTTAAGATTTGAAACATGGAATGTCGGATAAACACCGGCAAGTTCTTGCGGTAGTTCGTGTCGATATGCCACCTTCCCAATACGTTCAAGTATTTTGAAAGGACCAACGAAATGAGGAGCTAGCTTACCCTTCTTTCCGAAACGGACTGCCCCTTCCAAGGAGATACTTTTAGAAGGACAAGATCGTCAACATTAAATTCGATTGGTTTTCGTCGTTTGTCGGCGTAACTCTTTTGACGACTTCTAGCGGCTAGGAGATTTTCACGGATTTGATCAATCACATCAGTAGGTTCTTGGACCATTTCAGGTCCCATGATTTGAGCTTCACCGATTTTGTTCCAACTAATCGGAGATCGACATTTACGACCGTAAAGAGCTTGAAAAGGAGCCATATCAATGCTAGAATGATAGCTATTTTTATAGGAAAACTCGATGAACGGAATGTGAGAATCCCAATTCCCACCAAAATCAAGAACACGCGCTCGTAGCATATCCTCGAGTGTTTGTATCGTATGTTCGGATTGACCGTCCGTTTGAGGATGATAAGCGGTGCTAAAATCGAGACGAGTTCCCAAGGCTTGTAGAAGAGATCGCCAAAAATGAAAGGTAAAACGAGCATCGCGATCAGAAATGATTGTCAATGGTAAACTGTGTCGGCACCAATTTCCCGAACATAGATTTGAGCAAGCTGCTCGACGGAATACTTTTCGCAGATCGGGATGAAATGAGCATATTTGGTCAAACGATCGATGATCACCCAAATGTTATCGTTGCCTTTTTGGGTGTTGGGTAGTTTAGTGATAAAGTCCATAGCAATGTCTTCTCATTTCCAAACGAGAATCGGTGGTTGCTCGAGTAGACCAAAAGGTCTTTGATGTTCGGCTTTGACTTTTGAGCAAGTAAAACATTTAGATACAAACAACGCTACGTCCTTTTTCATACCCGGCCACCAAAGGATAGCACGAAGATCGAAATACATATTATCCGCACCGGGATGAATGGAATACCCCGAATTGTGAGCTTCGTCGAGTATACAAGTATGAAGGTCATCGCGATTGGGAACCCACAAACGACTAAGAAAGTACAAAAGACCATCAGGTTTGGTTTCGAGTTGAAGTACGGAACCACATGACATTTCGTCGTACATGTTACCTTCTTCAACGGAGGTACGTTGAGCTTCGAAGATACAAATTTGAAGATCGGTTTGAACAACAACGCTTAAGAGTAGAACGGATTTAACATTAACCTTTCGACTTAAGGCGTCGGCGACAACATTTGCTTTACCGGGATGGTAGCGAATCTCGCAATCGTAATCACTAAGTAATTCAACCCATCTTCGTTGTCTCATGTTGAGATCTTTTTGGTCAAAAATATGTTGAAGGCTTTTATGATCGGTAAAAACCACACATTTCGTACCATACAGGAAATGTCTCCAGATTTTGAGAGCGAAAACGACGGCACCAAGTTCGAGTCATGAATCGTGTAGTTCTTCTAACCTTAAGTTTCCTTGATGCATAAGCGATGACTTGACCTCGTTGCATGATAACACAACCAAGTCCTTGATGAGATGCATCGCAAAATACAACAAAATCGTCGTTTCCATCAGGAAGGGTTAGGATAGGAGCATTGCAAAGAATATCCTTAAGAGTACAAAAAACTTCCTCTTGCTTCGAACCCCATTCGAATGGTTTCCCTTTATGAGTGAGGGAGATAAGAGGCAAGGAAATCTTAGAAAAGTTTCGATTGAAACGCCGATAATATCCGGCCAAACCGAGGAAGGATCAAATTTCCGTGGGAGTCGTTGGAGTTTTCCAATCCTTAACGGCCTCAATTTTAGTTGGATCAACATGAATACCTTTGTCGTTTACGATGTGTCTTAAAAATTGGACTTCCTCGAGCCAAAATTCACATTTGGAGAATTTGGCATAAAGTCGTTCGTTTCTAAGGAGCTCGAGAATGGAATGCAAATGATGTTCATGTTCGGCTTTGGATTTAGAGAAGATAAGGATGTCATAAATAAAGACAAAGACGAATTTATCAAAGAATGGTTTGCAAACGCGGTTCATGAGGTCCATAAATACTGCGGGTGCATTTGTTAACCCGAAGGGCATAACCAAAAATTCGAAACATCTGTATCGAGTACGGAAAGTGGTTTTAGGAATGTCTTCTTCGCGAACACGCAATTGATGATAAGCCGATCGAAGATTGATTTTAGAGAAACAAGTTGCGCCTTAGATTCGGTTGAATAGGTTGTCGATACGTGGCAAGGGATATCGATTTTTTATGGTGAGTTTGTTAAGTTCTCGGTAATCGATGCACATTCGAAACGAACCATCCTTCTTTTTTACGAAGAGAATGGGAGCGCCCCAAGGAGAAGAGCTAGGACGAATGAAACCTTTATCGGAAAGTTCTTCGAGTTGGTTTGATAGTTATTTCATTTCCGATGGGGCAAGATGATAAGGAGCCTTGGCCACGGGCATCGTGCCGGGAACAAGATCGATTCAGAATTCAAACGAACGAACGGGTGGAAGACCGGTGACATCATCGGGAAAGACATCGGGGAAATCACGAACAATGGAAATGTCTTGGATTTTCCTTTCCTTTTTGTCTTTTGTCACCGAGAGAGCTAGAAACGGAACGTACTTTTGGCGAAAGTACTTTTGCAATTGGGAGCACGACATGAGATTAAGTCTTCTAGAAGTGACGTTTCCAAAGACTTTAAGAATCTTACCGTTGACTAGCGGAATACGAATGAATTTATCGAAGCAAACAACTTCGGCACGGTGAAAAGATAACCAATCCACGCCTACTATGACATCGAAACTTCCCATTTGCATCGGGATGAGATCGATGGAGAATTTACGATTAGCAAGGATAAGAGTACAATCGCGGACGACGGAGTTGATGGTAATAGAATTGCCATTGGCGACTTCAACTGAGAACGGTCGGGAAAGCTTAGTTCGAGGCATAGCAAGTTTCGACTCAAATTTCAAAGAAATAAAACTTCTATCGGCACCAGTATCAAATAAAATAGAAGCCAAATGATGTGTTAGTGCACGGTTTTGCGCCTTGAGTCTTTGTAATTATCGTTAACGTTTTTGTTTAATATTTAATGTAATAATTTGTTTAATTATTATATAGTTCGTTATGTATATAGTCTAGTTCGCTAGGGGATGTTAGCGAACTAAGACTTATCCTTATTCCCTCATGATTCGCTAGGGGATGTTAAAAACAGGGGGTGTTTCGTCCTATTTAATGTTTGTACGAAGTAGGTTCTGGTTCGCTAGGGGATGTTAGCGAACCAGACCTGTCTTCTATTTATAGTGAACCCTGTTCACTCATAAGTTAAGTTTTAGAGAGTTAATATTGCTGTCCAAATACTCTCTCAATCTTCAATCTTAATATTATACCAACTACTATTATAAACATACTGATTATATACATACATACACATATAACACTGAATCAAAGTTAATTATGAGCTAGATCTATTAATTAAGGTATTAATCGTATTAACTCAGATCCGAGATCTGTTATAGTTATAGATTAATTCTCGAGTTCCAACAAGTGGTATCAGAGCTGTTGGTTGCTCAATTACTCTTGATTTAGTGTTCAATTAGTTTTTGATATTGTTAGTTTTCTGTTTGAGTGAATTTATATCAATTTTTAGTTGATTGGATTGAATTATGGACGAATTGGATTGAATCTGTGTTAGTTAAGGTATTGGTACGGGTTTGTGAGTTGGAATTGAAGTTCGGATTGATTTTGAGTGAATTGGTATTGGCTTTGGTTTAAGTCCGAAACAGAGTTCGTGTTGTGGTAAAATTGGATTGGTAATCGGAGTTGTTTGGTATCGAGGGTTTACGTATTGGTTTCGCGATTGTGTTACGAGTATTTTGGTTGGTGACTTGTGTGTTTTGGTTTAGTATCAAATTGGTATTAAAAATTTCATGTTTCTGGGTTTCTATGTTGATGTTCATCATTCCCAGTTTTTTCTGGAAATTTTAGTTGAAGATTTGAAGATTCAAGGATGAAGATGATTCGCTATGTTGATTCGTTATCAATTTCACTTTGATTCGTTCATTAAACCTGTCAATTCGTTACTTATTTCTCAAAATTCGCTAGCTAGTTCGCTGCATTAGCTGATTCGTGTTATCTAATTCGCTGACTTGGTTAACTGATTCGCGAGACACGTGTCCACCTTGGGATTTGTGTCATAACAACCTTTTCCACGTGGCATTCAGTGTCAGAGTTTGTTACAGACGGTTGTAACAACCTGATTCGTTATAGTTGTTTCGCTATCAACTGTAACTGGTTCGTTATCTCATTTCGCTAAGTTTTCATTGTTGATTCGTTACTAATTATCTTCTAATTCGCTAAGCTGATTCTTTGTGATTCGCTTAGTCTTTCGTTGATTGATTCGTTAAACTCAACTCTGATTCGTTGTCCGCTCAATCTTAACTTCGTTAAGATTTGATTCGTTATTTTACTATTCACAGTTCGCTACAACTGTTAACAATTCGCTACAACTGTTCACAGTTCGTTAAACCTTATTTGTTGTTTGATTCGTTACACCTTTGAATTTTAAAATTTGTCAAAAAAGGCCGGTATGTATGCATTGGCGTCTCAAAACATATTGATGCAACAAATATTACAACTTGATACCGAGATAGGTTCACATTCTAAATGTCCAAGATTGATGAAGTTTAGTGACTTTGCCAAGTGGGAACCTCGGTTTCGTGCACATTTGGGGTCTGTTCACCCTGATTGCTCATATTGTCTCGATGAAGTTTATAAGGAACCCTTAATTGGTGATGATACCATTGGTTTTGTTCCTAAAGTTGTTTCTCAATATTCTCAAGAAGAGAAGAAAGCTTTGGAGATTGAAACAAAAGCTTATTCCACTCTCACTATGGCATTGCCAGAAAATATATTTCATCAAGTGGGTAATATTAAAAGATGTGCTTCCCTATTCCAACATCTCCGTATGAGAAGTATGGGGAACACAGCTGAGAGTAATAAAGTGATGCTCAAATTTCAGTTTTGAAACTTTAATCTGTTGAAGGGAGAAACGGTTGAAGAGATGATTACAAGGTTTATTCACTTAATTGCTGAAATGGACAAGATGAAATAGGAAATTTCTGGAACAGATAAAATTGACACTATTAAGAGTGTGCTTCCAAGTTCTTATTCAACATTTCTCATGGTCTTAAAAGAGAATGACTACTTCTTAAACGAAGACTTGACTGCACTTGAATTTTTACAAAAGATCGAAGCTAGAGAATATGATCTTAAGTGTCAAAAATCTTCCAAGGAAAATCAAGATCCAGCTTTCTATGGTGGAAGTATGCCTCTTAGTTCAACGATCTCTCCAATCAATGCTTTTCTTACTCAAGTGGCAAGTGAAAAAGATTCAACTATGTTCAATGATCCAAAAGTTTGTTTCTATTCTGCTGGTAATTTTAGATTGTCTGGTGGCTCGGGAAGTTCAACTACTACTAATCCATTTGCTTCACCACCAAGTGTTAATATGAAGGAAGCTGAGCAAAACTTTGCTTTTCTGACAGCTTTCATGTCTTCATATGAAAACATGGTAAGTAGCAAGATTGCCACAAGTTATTTAACTGATGAGGACTATGATCAAATAGATCCTGATGATTTGGAAATCATGGATTTAAAATGGAACATGGCTATGATCGTCCGTAAAGTTAAAAGATTCATGCAGAGAACTGGAAAAGATCTTCCAGCTTTAAACAAGAAGTTGGGTTTTGACAAGTTGAAAGTAAAATGCTATAATTGTCAAGAATTTGGACATTTCGCAAAGGAATGTGACAAACCAAAGAAAGAATACACTGGTCCTCGTAGTCAACATCAAAATTCTTCTACACCACGAGGTAGTGATGCCGAAAAGAAACCATCCTCTTCTACAACACAAGCAATGTTAGCAGATGGTAATGACTGGTCACAACGGTTACTATGTAATGATGCTCAAGAAAATTTGGCTATGTTTGAGTTACACAAAGATTGTCAAGATACAAGTGGGAGTGAGATGTCTTCTGATAATGATTCTGAATCTGATTCTGACGACTCCTGCGAAAATCCTCCAACTGTATTTTCTTGCATGGCCAAAATCAATGAGGTTACTCACTCTATCTCTGCTATTTCATCTGTTAAAGTATTATGTGTTGATTGTGAATCTAACAAACCTAAGTTAGATGCTATGAAAAATCAAAATGATAATATTATAAGAGAAATTGCTTCTCTGAAGGATACTTATCGACAATCTCTTGAATCTCAAATGAAATCTCGAGAAAAGATTGAAGCATTGTCGACAAGTAACCACGATCTCAAAGCTGAGTTATCTGTGAAAATGACAATTAATGACCAAAAGTTTCAAGAAATTCTGAAACATCGTTCAAAGATAACCGAGCTTGAAAATGAGGTTCTTGAGTTGAAGAACAAACTGGGAAAGTTTAGAAATTCTCTTTTCTGTTAACTGAAATTATTGAAATATCTGGTAAACAAAAGGATTCTAAGAAAGGTATTGGTTTTGTTGAAATTCCACCTCCATTTCACAATGATTACAAAATTAATCCTTTTGCTAGAAAAGAAGAGGATTTGATTGAGAAAGAAACTGGGATTTCTGAAAAACCTAAACCAGTTAAACCAGAAAAATCAGTTAAAACAAAAACTGTTAAGACCCAGGTTGCTCCTCAAAAACCTCATGTTCAAAGTAAAAAGGTCTTCATTGAGAATGATGACAAAGTGATTATCGATGACATGTTTGAACCTGAGATTATACACAAGAATAAGAACATCCCAAGTTCAAATCATATTCTTTGCGAACCTCAAGAATTTGAGGAAGCTGTGTATGGTTCATTCAAGTCTCACATGAAAAATGAAGAACCGGTAAAAACTTAATCAGTAAAGGCAAAGAAGTCAGATAAACCAAATATTTCTAATGAGGACTTAATGCGATTTGTAAATCCTCCTAGTTCTAAGCCTTCTCCAGTTAGAGTTTTTAAATTAAAAGGGATGTACACGATGTTCACAGAAAAAGATATTCCAATAAGCATCATTAAACCTGAACTTATTGAGAGTGTCTTTATCAATGAAGCGTCACAGATTCAAGATCTTGAACGTCGATATGCTCAAGCGAAAACATCAGTTCCATCTGACCCATTGACTAAGGCAAAGCAAGTTTTAAAACAAGCTAAGAAAATCAACTTTGTGAAGTCAACTGGGACAGATACATTGAAAAAGAAATCTGAATTATCTGAAGAGTTTGCTAAAAGCATGACCAAGAATGTGAGCCATCATCAATCTTCTGTGTCATTCATTCCAAATACCTCACAACAACATCGTGTAGACATGCGAAGATGTTTTCTTTGCGGTCAACTTGGTCATGTTGTGAGGATTATAATCAGAAGTGCTATCAGAATCTTCATCCCTTTTATCAAGGACCACTCTAAGCCGGTTCCTTTGGTTAAAGTGATTCTAAAACGACCTATGACGTATGCTGATGATACTCATATTTTGTTCTCTAATGTGAATCCACGGAAGGTTATTCATGTTAATGAGACACATGGTCAGGTTAAACCAAAGTTTGTCCCGCATGAGCCAATTTGTAGGAACACGAATTCAAACATTGTTCAAGCAGCTTACTTAAGACGAAAGTCTAGGATGCCAGTAACTTATTCACAAGTGGCTGAACAACATTTGAACTCTTTTAAAGTTAATGATCAAAGAGAAAACCAAAACGTGCCCAAGACTGAGGCCTGGGCTGCCTTTTTGAACTAATCATCATTATTTTGTGTGTAGGGTACATCCAGGACTGTGTCTGGTGAAAACTGGATAATGGATAGTGGATGTTCTCGTCATATCACTGGGAATCACGACCTATTAACCAACATGAGGAATATTCAAGGGGGTTATGTGGCATTTGCTGGGAATTCTGGGGGCATGATCACACAAGAGGGTGAAGTTTCAAATGGTCACATCACGTTTGAGAAAGTAAATTATTGTGATAAAGCGGATCATAACATATTAAGTGTATCGCAGATTTGTGATAAAAAGTACACAACGATATTCACTGACAAAGAATGTCTTATCTTGAAATCGGGTTATGTTATTCCCGAGGATATGGTTGTCATGCGATCACCACGATCGAATGATATTTATGTCTTGAACATGAGCTCTAAGATATCCACATCGATCGAAACATGTTTTGTCTCGAAAGCAACCGAGAAAGACTCGATTCTATGGCATCGTAGAATGGGTTATATAAATGTTAGAAAGATGAATTATTTGATGGCTAATGATTTAGTGGAAGGTGTCTCGTAGGAAAATTTTAAATTATCCGATCACTGCGTTGCATGTAAAAAGGGCAAGCAGAAGAAGAAAACACATCCTTCTAAATTATTGGATTCCATTAATACTCCTCTTGAACGACTTCATATGGATTTATTTGGTCCTGTGAATCGTGCGAGTATTTCTGGGGATTGGTATTGTCATGTGGTGACTGATGATTATTCGATATACTCATGGATGTTATTTATGAGTTCGAAAGATCAAACACCGGTTTTGGTACAAAATCTTATCACCAAGATCGAATCACTGTACAAACAAAAGGTGAGGAGAATCCGAAGTGATAATGGTACAGAATTCAAAAACACTGTATTGGATTTCTTTTGTACTCACAAAGGAATTCATCGAGAATACAGTGCACCTTATGTACCTCAACAAAATGGTGTTGCTGAACGAAAGAATCGAACCTTGATTGAAACTGCACATACAATGCTCGCTGATTCTAAGCTTCCCGTCCAATTCTGGAATGAGGCAGTGAATACAGCTTGCTATACTCTTAATCGGGTTCTAACAGTTAAAAGACTCAAAAAGACAAGCTATGAGTTGTTGAATAATCGAAAACCTAATTTAAAGTATCTGGAACCTTTTGGGTTTCCTTGTACTATGTTGAAGAAGGATGCGGGTAAATTTGAAGAAAAAGCTATCAAAGGGTATTTTTTGGGATATGCATCTCCAAAGAAAAGGGTATTCAATTTTACATCAGGTTGTGTTGAAGAATGGTACCATGTGGATTGTCAAAAATACACAACTCCTCCTCAAGGAAAAGGTCCCGATTGGATGTTTGACTATGATAGTTTATTTAATTCATTTACTCCATCAACTGAACACATTGACGATCATTTGGCAATTCCACGATTTTCAAGTTCTAATGATGTTGCAGCTCAACCTGATGCTCCAACTGAGGAACCTCAAGTTGTTTCTCCAGTGGCTATCGATAATGTTTCCACTTCTTCTGATGATGATCAAGCTGACGATCAAGTTATTAACCTTGACAGTGATAATGTTTCATCTCCTGAACTTGGTGAACATTACACTAATTTATTTTAAAATGTTGTTGTTCCTGAGAATCCTACTCTTCGGATTCATGGATATCATCCACAGGAAAACATCATTGAAGAACTTGATGTGGGCATTCGTACACGTCATCAAGTTGCTTCGTCAAGTGATAATAACATATTGTGTGCTTACACTGATTTACATTCATCGGGAATTGTAAATCTTGCTAAATTCACTTGCTTTCTATCCCAAGTTGAGCCAACGACGGCTCGAAAGGCTCTTGATGATCCTTCCTGGGTAGAAGCTATGCAGGAAGAATTACAGCAATTTGCACGATTGTGTGTTTGGGATTTAATAGACAAGCCTACTAGAGTCAAGAAAGAGATTCCGTCTAAGTGGGTATTTAAGTGTAAGAAAGACGATCAGGGTGTGATTGTCAGAAACAAGGAACGTCTAGTGGTGCAAGGGTTTCATCAGCAAGAGGGTATTGATTACACAGAGGTATATGCTCGAGTTGCAAGATTAGAGTCGATTCGAATCTTCCTAGCATATGCAGCTTACAAGAATATCAAGGTCTACCAAATAGATGTTAAGAGTGCTTTTCTCAATGGTGAACTACAAGAAGAGGTGTTTGTCCAACAACCACCTGGTTTTGAAGATCCTGAGTATTCGGACCACGTTTACCGATTAAACAAGGCCCTGTATGGTCTACATCAAGCCCCGAGAGCTTGGTATGTCACGCTTGCCGACCATCCGACTGATACTGGTTTCAAAAGAGGGACTGTCGACTGCACTCTATTTCATAAAATTGTTGGTGATGATCTTCCCCTAGTCCAGATTTATGTTGATGATATTATTTTTGGGTCTTCAAACGACACATTGTGTAAGGAGTTCGAGAAGTCCATGCAAACAAAGTTCGAAATGAGTTCGATGGGAGAGATGAATTTCTTTTTAGGGCTGCAGATTCATCAGTCTGCTAACGAAATCTTCATTCATCAGACTAAGTATGGGAACGACGTCTTGAGCCGATTCAAGATTTCTGCCGGAAAAACCCCTTCTACTCCTCTCCCCGTGGGTCACAATTTATCACCGGATGAATTGGAGGATACCGTTGATCCAACCCTCTATCGTGCCATGATCGGATCTTTAATGTATCTAACGGCTTCTCGCCCTGATATTATGTTTGCTGTTTGTCTTTGTGCTAGGTATCAAGGAAGTCCACGAGTGACTCACTTAGATGCAGTCAAGAGAATTCTTCGGTATTTGAGAGGAAATCCAGACATTGGGTTGTGGAACCCCAAGGTGATACTTTTGATCTTACTGCTTATTCAGACTCAGACTATGGAGGTTGCAAGATTAACTTCAAATCAACGACTGCAGGATGTCAATTTTTAGGAAACCGGCTTGTTTCCTGGCAGTGTAAGAAGCAGACAACGGTCTCCACTTCAACCGCCGAAGCTGAGTATGTTGCACCCTCGAGTTGCTGTTCCCATGTTTTGTGGATACAACAACATCTTCGCGACTATGGTTTGAAGTTTCTTACTACTCCTTTTCTGATCGATAATTCTGTTGCAATTTCTATCACAAAGAATCCCGTACAACATTCGAAAACAAAACATATCGAAATTCGATATCACTTTATACGGGATTGCTTTGAGAAGAAGTTGATTGACCTTGAGAAAGTACATACTGACTTTCAGAAAACCGAATTGTTTACCAAAGCTTTTGACAAAACGCGTTTTAAATTTTTGCTTGGTTTAAACAGATTGAAGACCCTCGCTGATATCCTTAAATAAGGATGACTATCTTTATTTTATGTCATTTTTCCTTTTAAAATTTATTTTGGTTTTAGGGGTGAAAATCTAGAAAATACAAAAAGATTGTGTTTTTCGTTTGTATAGATAAAACCCAAAAACATTCAAAAATCTTAATCCAAAAACATTAGAAAATTCAGAAAAATCAAAAATATTGTGATTTCTTTTCTTTAATGTTTTCCTTTTAAATATTTCTTGAAAAACCAAAAACATTTTAAAATTTGAAAATCCAAAAAGAATGTACTTTTCAGTTGTACAGAAAAATCCGAAAATCCAAAAAGAATGTGAAGTTTATTTTGTTTATAAGAATATTGAAAAAGACAAAATTATTGTGTTTTTATTGTGTGTATAGAGAAAAACCAAAAACATTTTTGCATGCGTTTGCTGAAAATTATGTCAATTATCTACATTTGACGGACATGTACGTGTATATGTTTGGTCCTGATATTTACTTGTAAATGTTCAGGTTAGCCATTTACCTGATAATGGAAAATAGTGGGGCGTTCGTTATGCGGTTTTAGATTATTTTTTCGCTGAAAATTATGTCGGTTATTTAAGTTTGTGAAGCATGCTTGCATGTCTTGGTCCTATTTTTCACTTGTTGAATTGATAGAACAGCCATTTATTTATAGACTTAAGTTAACTGGGGCGATTAAATTTATCTTTATTTTGTTTTATGCTCCTCAAAATTTTGAGTTTTTGAAGCAAAAAGAGAAAATGATAGTACATTGATTATCTTGACTCCAAATCCAGCAAGAAGTAAGCTTAAAAGACTGTGTGCTTAATTGCATTGATGCATTGGTAGGTCTTAAAACAACCAACTAGAGTAAAGTATGTGATATAAACTTAAAAAAACGCCAAATTGAAAGGGGTGTTAGTCTCTAGCAAAAATCTCGGTAAGGATGGCTTAAATGTAATAACCAGTCATACTCAAGCCTTATAGTTGTTGATCTCCAAAAATATAATAAAGCAAATAACAAGCGTTAGGATTATGGACACTGTGAGTCTTTATGCGGCTTAATCATCTGGATATTCATAAGCATGAATATTTCACTCGCTTTCTAGGGCAAACCCAAAGTCATTAAATTTGATCACTGCTGTACTTAGTACAAACTTCCAAATTACAGACTTGATCAAAAACCGCTGTTAGTCATACATTTGTTCCTCCCTTGCGCGCGTCTTAATACCATTAAGAAACGGACCCCAGGGGATACAATGTATGTAAGCCGACAGATGGACTCGTGCATATTCATTCATAGTAAAAGAAACTTGATGCATTGCTCAAAATTTTTTCAATTGGTATAAAAAATTTTGATCAACACTATAATGGTTTAAGTCAAGTTGGGGTGATCTGGAAAAACTCAAATTAAGCTTAAACCGAGATTAGAGGTTGATAGTTTCTGATATTCTGTGCTATAATTGAACCAATTAATCATATCACAAAAACACTTGAAAATTTGTTGTTAGATTTAAGTTGACAACAATACCAATGACCGACTTAACGCCAGTCATAATATCGTTGATTTATAAAACTGAGATGGAAGGGCAATCTGGTCAATATGATTCTCTGCTCAAACTCAACAAAAACAAAAAAATATGTATTGCTTTTGTTAAAATCATAAAAAAAATGTTCAATTTTTAAACTGTTCGGATATTTCTTTGTACATACATTCTTTAAAATTGTTTACAAAAATACCAAAAATATTTTACTCTTTCTTAACATATTATTTAAATAATTTAAGTTATGTTTCGTAAAAGTGGAACGTTTTTAAGGTATCAAAATTTTCGGGATAAACAGTTCTCGTTAATTCTTTTAAAGTTAAAAAAAATTCTTTAATGTTTTATTTAATTCATTAACTTATTTAATTTAAAATTAAATAAAATGTTTAATTCGTTAACTTTCTGCTTCGTTAATTGTGGATAACGAACTAGGTGATTCTTTAGCGAACTGGTTTCTAGTTCGCTCACCTAATTCGCTTCCGCACTCTGTAACGAATCATTCCAACTTCGTTATACATATTTAACGAATCAAAGACACTTATTATGGCTTGTTCGCTACCATATGGTAACGAATTAGAATAGCGAATTAGCTAATTCGTTATTTGAAATTCAAACAAATTACATAATTCGTACAAAGTGTACCTCAGATAACGTATTAGCCTATATAAGACAGAAAAGACGAACAGTCCTTAAATGTTCATCTTTTCCTTCACACTAAAGATACCCTATTCAAAATTTTCTCTGAAATCTCGACTTCAAGATTTTGATATTTCAAGGATATCTTTGTGTTTCTCAGGTATAGATGGTCACGGCGATATGATTTTCGTCAAAAATGGCTGAGCTTTAATAGACCATTTCTGAACTTTTATGGTTTAAGGGTTTTCCGAGTTATAAACCGATTTATTTATGATTGAATCATGTTAAATTTGCTTATTTATGATTCAATGTGATCGGAATGCAATTCTGATACCCTGGGTAGACGATAATCAACGATTGATTGTTGTTTGTCGGGTCAATTGGATGCTTAAGTGTTTTAGGCTCTGTTTAATGTATTGTTTGTTCTGAGTTAGGATACGGTGTTAAGCCTCAATCTGAACATCGTGAGCTTCGTTTAGTGTTTCCGAGTCACATAGACCTGCTACTGTGTTTGTTTGATTGGTTTGTGTTATTGACAATTTGTGTTCATCGTAATTTTGACTTTGACTATGAGGAGTCAAAGATTAAGTCTAATAAATTGACCATTCGTTATCCTTAACGACTTGGAACTGATTAGTGTCCAATTCGTTAAGGACATACACGAACAAGCTCAGTGAAGAATATAGTTCACGAATCAGATGTTGATTTATTAAAAGTATAACGAACCAGATCTTTAGTTCGTTATCTTGCAAGTAATTCGCTAAGGCTACTTCATTGGTTTATTAACCTGATAGCGAATCGCACAATTCGTTATTTAATAGTAACGAATCAGTGGGATATTTAACGAATGACATTCAATTTTAATTATGTAATTAACTTTAAAATTCATTTTTAAATTATATAAAGTATTTCAATCGTCTAAACGCGTAAATAACTTCATTACATATATTAATTAACAATGAATACACCACTTATAAATACGTTAACATATTGTAATATTGAATATAATTATGCGTCTTCTCATATTCGTTTTTACTTATACAGTAAACATGTATGATCAAGTAAATCAAGATCCACCAATGGCCGATCAAGGACAACCTCCACAAGATTAACCACCTCAAGGACAACCACCATAGGAGAAACCTCCTCAGGAACAGCATGCTGATGTTATTTTATTACCATCTGATAAAAAACACAACATCTGTGCTTATGTTGCCTCAGACGTTGCTATATAGTTACATTTGGAGATATATTGGCCTTTCTAAGACGATCAGTGATACATTACGCCATCACTGCTCGACCTACGGTGTATCTAAGTATTGTCAGGCAGTTTTGGGATACTGCTGCGTATGTGGAGGAAGAGAAGCATATTCGAGCCATGATCAATGACACTCCAATTACAATTGATGTTGGAGTAATTCTTCGTGTGCTTCGATTTACTGATACTGATGATAACCTGAGTGAAATCGATAGGCAATTGGTCAGGGGTTTGTTTACCCGTGTACGTTATGGTGGAGACGTTAATAAATCTATGCTGAACAAGAATGGATTATGCCCACCATACAAATATCTTCTTCATGTTCTTATTCACTGTATGAGTGGTCGTCGTGGTGGCTTTGATGAATGTCGACTCAGTTTGCAATCAGCCTTTGTGGCTTTAATCCTCAACAAGCCATTCAACTACTCTGAACTTGTATTCGATCATTTGGCATAACAAGTTCAACAGACGGACCAGAAGAAGAAATTTTTAATGTATCCTCGGTTTTTTGCAGCAGATCATTCAAGACTTGATACCTAATTTAGCAATTGATCAAACCTTGGTGAATGATAAGCTTTATATGGAACACATGACGGCCGACACAGTACGTAGAATGGCTATCTATCGAAAGGAAAGGCCAGCGGATAAACGAATGATTGGTCATATCGTTGATCCTAATTATGTATGTCCTTCCGAGGATCGTTGAATTCATGATGATTCAGATTCCGAGCGTGAGGAATGTGAAAGTGGGAACGATGATGATAATGGAAATGATGGTGGTGATGGGAATGATGGTGAAGGGGGTAATGCAGGTGGAAATGGTAGTACTGGTGATGCCGCTCTTAAAGAACAACAAGATGCAGTTGATGTTGCATTAGCTGCCACCATTGCTGCTCAATTGGAAAGAAAAAAAAGGGAAGGCAGTGGCAACTGGTGAGCCATCAAAGAAGAGACGTGTGTCTGCTGTGGCTGGTGTAATTATTGGTGTGCCTACACCTCGTCAAACAACGACTCAAAGCCCAGTAGTGCCAATTACAACTAGCACTCCGGCAATGACCTTAACGACGATGATGGTATCGCATGAGCAGTTGGGCATGATACCTCAGTCAGCATTAACTAAAATACCATTGCCAACTGATACTGTGGCTACAACTCCTCCAACCATACCTATGAGGCCTCCTCCTCCTAGTGATCTCTCATTTATGAGAATTACAAGGCCTCAAGGTCCAATCCAACCAATTCATCCATCCTTGTATGCTATGCCACCACATCGTCAGACAGAAATGCTTTTAAATCTTCTCCATTTGTATGAGAACCAGATGAATCCTGATCGGTTACATCAAGAACGTCTCATGGAGAATCAGAAGAAACTAGTCATCTATATTTCTTTCTGTCAAAAGGAAACAAAGGCCCTACGTGAGATTGTTGAGTCTCAGGGGGTGAAGATTAAAGAGCAAGAGGATCTGATTCTTCAATTGACTTGCAAAGATGATGCCTTGAAAAAGATCAAGAATAATGAGGAAGATTCTGATGATGATGAGACTGGTGCTGGTGGTGAGACTAAACAAGCTCAAGACCCTGTGTCTGGTGCGGGTACGAGTTCTGTTGACGATTCAGAGAAACAAATTATTGTGTATCGTGATTATTCGGCTGCTAAACCAATAAAGATGATTGAAGCCGACACGGTGATATTTATGGATGGATCGGGGGTGATTAGAAGCATGGTGAACAAGGATGAGATAGAGGAGGGTGAGTTTGTCGACAGGTCTCTGACATGAGAGAAGATTTCCATACTGCTTGGGTTGAATGACGAACAGTTGACCGTGTTAGAAACAGAACCTGATGTCGAAGTTGTGAATGAGGAAGGTATTGAGGATGATCTGTCTAGTCAAATGAACACAGATTTTATTTACGAAGATGAGGAAGTTGAGATGGAAGACGTCATTGCTGAGGAGTATCCTGACTTGTATCAACAAACGAATGTTGATCAAGGTGCTCCGGTATTTAATGAACAGATTTTTAAAGCAGCTGAGGATGATTAGGAGAAGATGTCTAAGGGAAAGAAAGTTGTGGATACTCGTTTTGACTCAATTATGAACCCAACTGATGCTGATATTGCTAAATGGTTCAGTCATAAAGCTGCGGGTAAGATTATCAAGGCGTATTGATTTGTTGATCAAGAACGGAAAGACACAGCAGCTGCATGGGTCAAAGAGAATCAAGTAACTACATTCAAGACTGTACCCAAGGTTCATGGTGACATCATCTCATGGCTATACGACTCCAAGCTTAAGGTATTTATAGTTAAGTGGGATAAGGGAGTTCAGTACTACGAGAGGATAATGGATGTTCTTACACTACCGCGTTGGGATGTTCGTACCCTCGCGAGGCGTCCATTTATCAATCGTGGTGGCATCCGGACAGCTGAGTGGTTTCATCAACACTTGCTGTTCGAGGTTAATCATGGGTTCAAGTTCTTCAAGCCCCAGGTCCCGAGACGTAAACGCATTGATGAGATTGATCCAAAGACTGGGTGGAAGAAACTTGTGCTTAAAGTTAAACCGCCAAAGACGATGAAGAGAGTTCCGGTGAAGACGATACCCCAACAAATGCATCTCTCTTTCAACCGATGGTACTATGACAATAGTACGGGAGAGGCCGTCATTGTTCTTGGTCGAGGACTGGAGACTGAACTGATCAAGATAATCGACCCAATGTGGTTGGTTAATTTATCTGAAACAGACAATGACGTGCTATACAGGAAGCATATTTTGATTGAGCGCCCTAAAGATTACGACCTGAATATGCAATTCCAATGCGTTGTGTGTGTCTGTCATGAAAACGGAATTCATAGTTGCAGAGACAGGCGGTCCAAGCGCTTCAAGTAACTTAAAATACAAAGAGCTCAAGACGAGGGGGTGTCTGTTAGTGCACGGTTTTGCGTCTTGAGTCTTTGTAATTATCGTTAACGTTTTCGTTTAATATTTAATGTAATAATTTGTTTAATTATTATCTAGTTCGTTATGTATATAGTCTAGTTTGCTAGGGGATGTTAGCGAACTAATACTTAACCTTATTCCCTCATGATTCGCTAGGGGATGTTAACAAATCAGGGGGTGTTTCGACCTATTTAACGTTTGTAATGAAGTAGGTTCTGGTTAGCTAGGGGATGTTAGCGAACCAGACCTGTCTTCTATTTATAGTGAACCCTATTCACTCATAAGTTAAGTTTTAGAGAGTTAATTATCGAATTGCTGTCCAAATACTCTCTCGATCTTCAATCTTAATATTATACCAACTACTATTATAAACATACTGATTATATACATACATACACATATAACACTGAATCAAAGTTAATTATGAGCTAGATCTATTGATTAAGGTATTAATCGTATTAACTCAGATCTGAGATCTGTTATAGTTATAGATTGATTCCCGAGTTCCAAGGAACTCGGACAGGTTGGCACTAGTAAATTGCTTGTACAATTAAGATGCGGGTTTGGGTTCACGGGTGTAACAACGGGTGCGGGTTGGGTAGCTTGGATTTGGGTTATAAGTTCGGGAATCACCGCGGTCATTTACTTGACGACGAAAGCAGCCTTACATCGGGTGGAGTTCTTGCGTGGATGACGGCTAACCGGAGGCATGCTAAAAGATTATAAAGAAAATGGGATAAGTTTTTGGTATAAAGAAATGAATACTAGAGTGTATAAAATAAAATAATATTTCAAATTTTTTGTGATTTTGAATCCTAGAGTTAGTATGGAGAAAATGTTAGTGTTAGATAAAATATATATAAAACTTTGTTTATAAATAACAAAACCGAAAACAAACGTAAAAGATTTTGAGATAGTTAAAGCTTGAAAATTTGAGATTTTGAGATTTATAGAGTCGTAAATCGTGCATGAACCACCATGACTTGATATTCCAACACTAAAAAGTTTTATAAAACAACATATTGGAGTCTAAACATGTGTACGAACCACAGCAAGTTTTTCATGTTTTCGACTCAAATAACGATAATAACACAATAAATAGAGATACATCATGTGAAAACACAGGTCCACGAACCACCGTAGTTCTATTGTTTTGACACCGAAAATAAGGATGGTGACCGGAACGCTCGCATTAGACTACTTAAAGAATTGACATATATATCGCGATTTGTGTCCTAGAAAACGAGCATTATAACTCAACCATCCCAGGTAAGTAAATCACCTTCGATTCTTGGAATCTTTTTGTCATGTGGTCGTTTTATAATGTCTCGCTTCCTATGATGGCTACAAACCCGATATAAACGCAACCTTTAAGGTAATTGAAACAACGGGATCCAAGTTAATCTTGTAATCCATAAAACGCATTGAAAACTACTTTTTGCGTTTTAAGGTAAGGATACCTTGGAAATTCTATGAAAGTGTGTGTATGTGAACATTTAGGATATTGGTGAATTTTAAACAAGTTTATAAATGACATGCAATATGAATAATCAATTATAGAGTAAACACGTATAAGCACACGTATAGGACCCAAAGAATAAAAATTCTAGGTCGTTACGTCTAACCACCTATATTATTATCATGGCTTTGATACCAATCTGTCACACCCCGACCAAAGGCGGCGGAACATGCCGAGGTGTAACGATTTCCTATAAGCACATGACACTATTTAAATCGACAATATTTAATAAACTCATTTCATTTCACAACATCGAAAACGTCATATAACAATATTCATAACAAGTCATAACAAAATATAACAAAATATAGCAAATAAAATATTGTTCATTTTTCTAATATCCTAAAGGTATTTGTGACGATTTTCATCAAGCATCCATAATCAACCAAGATGTAAACCTGTAACATTTCATAAAATAAAGTTTATCAACACAAAGGATGGTGAGCAATTCATAAGTTTGAGCATATAGATATAGTAAGAAAGACCCACAAAACTAGTATACGAAAATAAAAGCAAGAATTTGGATAAAATCGTAATAGACTTACGTTAGCGACACCTAACTATAAGGGGATGCCAAATAGTCTAGGATTTAATAGTTATCGTTAATTGCATTACGTTAACGATACCTTGCTACAAGGAGATGCCAAGTAGTCTAGGATTTATAGACTTCCACCAACCAAAAGTGATAAACACGTAAGCATATAATCATAGAACACCAAATCGAGCAAGTATTTAAGTAAAGTATACAATAACGTTTGTGGTTTAAGATTCAAGTATAAAACATTTAGTTGAATAAGTATGAAATGTCACCCCCAAAATAAAAGATAGAAAACAAGGTATGAAAGTACTCACCTTCAAGTAATAAACTTGAAAGTTGATAATTTGGAGATTTGTCGGAACGACGGGTTTAACGAACAAACCCGAAAAGGAAAGAATTATTGGATTTAGAAAGATTGTCTTGAAAGTCTTTAAATAAAATAAATGTTGAGAAATGTAAACAATTAAAGTTTCATAGTTTAAAATGTAAATATTTGCAATTTATAATAATAACCCTTCAAAAATGTAAGTTTACTCGAAACCGGGTTAAAGTATCTAACCTTATTATTTACTTAACCTATGTTAAGTAATATGGTGGGTAAAATGCAATAATGCAAGTTACTTTGGGACAAAGATACTAAAACAGGTCTTTAACGAGTGTTCGGGTGGTTGGTTCGGGTCTTGACAAATGGTCAAACCCAAAGTCAACTTACCAAATATTAAATGTTATAAGATAACTCACAAAAATTAAGTTAGACTTAACCAAGTATGTAGGTTTATTGTTTTAGAGCTACCAATGTACGTTAAGCGAGTGTTAGGTTTTGTCGGTCCAAACTTTGTTATGAGATAAAGTTGGATCTAACATTTCCAAGTGCTTAAGAAAATAATTAAAATCATTTTGTAAACTATTTTTAAAGAAATATAGAAGTTTTGATAGCTAAAAACACGCTTGTGTGTCTTAACCGAGTAAAAATCGGATCAATTCGGTTTCCATCTCACAATGAGTTCATAGATGGTCTCCACATACCCAAGACTTGTATATGTGACTAACAAACTAAAATGTGCAGAAGTTAAGCATGGTTAGTAAGCAATAACAAAGTTAGATAAGTATATATATATATATATATATATATATATATATATATATATATATATATATCAAGAACACGAAGCTCCATGAAGCCTTGCCTTAAGTGATCCGAAACCTCATCGACCGGAGCCGGAGAAGTAACTACCAAAGGTAACAAGGGTAGTATATTATATATATGTTTTGACACCATAAACAAGTATTATTAAGGTTAGATAACAAGTTACAATGAAAGATTAAACTCAGTTTGACTTTTAGAAGTCAAACCTTCAAGAACAACTAATAAACAACCTTTGAATCTTTTGATGTTTTGAGAGGGAAATGAGAGATGTAGCAGGGAATTATGGATGAGAATAGTGGTGTATATATAGGGGAAGGAGTTGGGTCAAATATGGGTGTTTATATCAAGAGTTTGCATGAGAAAAGGGTCAAAAACGAACACAAAACAACAAAAATACGTAGCTGCTACACTGAGCAGGTCGCGATACGCGACGAGAGTCACCTCCCCCGTAGAGTAGCGCGATGGGGTGCAGGTCAGATATTTTCAATTTTCAAAAATGGCAATTTTGGTCCCTGCAGTTCGTTTTAAGTGATTTTTACGCGTTTTAAAGACCGAAATAAATGTTTTCAAGACCCAACAAGTGTGAAACAATATTGTAACATAAAATCCATCATTTGATTATTTCCAAAGTTTAGGTTTACAAAACGGGTCGGTTTACAAGATAAACAATCACAAAACGAATACTATTCGAGACCCGAAATTGACAAATCTCACAGGACCCTAATAATATCCGCGAATGTAGGGAACGGACCCTAATATGTAAGACCCTAACTCGTTAAACAAGGTATTTAAGCATAAAAATACACTTAATAGGACCCAAAAACCATAGGTAATTAAAACTTTATATTTAACGAACATTACACACTAAAACTAAATTCAGTTATCAATTTATTTTGCGGAAGCTTGCTCGGTTCGGTTGTGTTCGGCTCTTCGGCAGCTTGATCTTCAATCTGCGACCCTTAATTAATTAAAAACCTATCATGGAAAAAACCATAACAATTAGTCACAACAATCAATGCATCATGCCTAATGCAAGTATATGCAATCTTATGTATTTTCTCGATTACTATAATCTTTATTAATGTGCAGCGATTTCCTATATCGCTGCTGTAATAAGTCATTTTGGCTCATTTAACATCCGAACTAGTTCAAATATGGATTGTAGGGGATTCAAATACCTTTTTAAGAATATAAAGAACACCCTCTAACTATTTTTCTATTATTTTATATGATTTTTACAAAATCAGGTCAGAAGCATAAATATTCCCAGTCAGCATGTTTTATATCCCGACTAATCACTTTGGTCCACTGTTTTGGACAACTTTTGATCCTATTTAGACTTTTATGATCAAATATGAATTGAAATAGACGCACAGACCTTTCCAACGGTATAAGGCCCATCCTCAAACTCTTAATGACGAGTGAGATACGCGCTATGCAAATTTACTATTTAATTCTGTCAACTATTCTTAAGGGTTATAACCCATCTCAATTGCACATAAATACCCAAACTGCCCTTTTTGATATTATCTTAACCTTTTGTTCCTTTTATTAGCCAACTAAGCAATTCTATAGTTTACTATAACAACTTGGGTGCTCGAACATATCGAATCACTAATTCTTGGTCAGTTTGACCTTCCAAGTCAAACCAATTACACCAATTCACCACAATATTAGTTTAGAGTCAGTTTGACTTTCTAAGTCAAACTGTTTATACCAAATCATTTAATACTAGCTTTAAGTAGGTTTGACCTTCAATGGTCAAACCTTTCATTGTGTGCACGTTTATTCGTTTGCTTTGACCCGCTTGGTCCTTTTATCATTTCTTAAAAGATATGACTTAGTTCAAAATATTATAAAATATTAACTTTGTAACCATATAGTTACGTACCTTAATCGCCGACCTTTGCGTGACTCCTTACCAGTTCTGCTTCCCGACAATTCATGTGATCTGGCTAAACACAATTCACATGATTATTAGCATATGCAAGCATTCAAGGGCCATGTTTCATACTAATCTATCAACCATTAGTATATCCCTTTTTAGTAGGATTTTCGCTGTTTAACAAACCCTGTTCGCTTAAAAAATCCTTTTAGTTATCAGTAACCATTTCTTGCATATCTTATCGTTACTTGTTGAACTCGTCGTTACCAACCGTTTTGGTTCGATCGAGTTTCGTAACACACGATTTAATTAGTCTAGCAATAATCTTAACATTTAAAGCTAAACTAACCACGATTCATATGAGGATTGGACATGAGTTCTTCACTCATGTCTCCACCCACACCCCTCATATGTGTTTTATCTCTAAACTTCAATTTCACTTTATTCATGTTCTATATAGTGATTATAATACATAACCATGTTCAATTTCATGTTACATTCTTAACCCATCACCCATCATCCAACCCTAACTTTAAACATTAGGATTTGACACTAACCTTGTGTTTAGATGGCGTTAGGAGCTAGGGATCGTCAATCCCGTAGCCGAGACACCTTGATTATTCGCCCAATTCGAAGGATTTCGGGTTTTGGGAGGGTTTCCCCTTTCCCTTTTCACTGCCATCGACATGCACACATATGTGTGTGTGTTTGATTTATTTTCTTTTTATTATTTTAACTTTGGGTTTGCCCGGGTTTAGCCCTTATTGTTTCGTTACTTGACACTTGGCTCCAAACTTCTATACACAAGTATGTGTTTGTAGATAATAATGGTTAACTAACCAAGTTAAACCTTAGCCTAGATACTTATTTCAGGCTTAATATCCCAAAACCGAAATATTACATTTTAATATTTTTGGGGTGTTACATAATAATATCCGCGAATGTAGGAACCGGGCCCAAATAATATCCGTGAATGTAGGGAACGGACCCTAATAATATCCGCAAATGTAGAGAACGGATCCTAATAATATCCGCGAATGTAAGGAACAGACCCAAATAATATCCGCGAAGGTTATAGGACGAGGTATATGTATGTATAAAGGAAAGATGAAAGTATGATTGTAAGAATGTATGAATAAAGGTAAAGAACTATTTATGTATATATACCTTTGGGTGCGTATATAGGTAAGTGTATGAATGTATTGTATGTTGTATAATTAACTAGAACTCACTCGGCGTAACTGACGTTTAGTATGCACGCAGGTGAGTATAATGAGACAGCTAGCTTGAGTGGGACATATGGCGGAAGAATAAGAGGCTGGCATCTGAAGACTCAAGATGTTTTTATGATTAATGTTTTATAATAGAAAGACAAGGATGTTTGATTAAGACAAGTTATGAAATGTTATAAATGTTTAATGAAAGTTTTAATATTCCGCGAAAGTTTAATTAACTCTGATATTCAGAACTATGTTTAAGAGTAAATCCAACGCCCAATGTAGGGTACCGGTAACGGGGCCTTACACTCTCATCTTTTCAAAGTCTAATACAAGGAAACGTGTTTTGGATAAAATATCAAGATTTTCTTGTTACTATTCCTAGCCTCCAAGAACATGAATGATTATAAAGATTGGTTTCAAACATATTAATCACCAATATTGATATAATGGATTAAGGTGACAAAAAAAATATAATGAATTGATAATTGCAAAGTAAGCGTTACTTCACAAAAACTAAATAACATATTCAATATAATCATCAAACAGAGTTAAGTTTCATCATAGATTTAGATGTTAAATAGAGTTTAACTCATGATTAGCATGAACATTAAAGAAGATGAAGATGACAAATACATGATTAAACTACAACAATCTAACCAATTTGTTATTAAATCTTCCTTCAATGATGATGATAGATGTTCCAAGCCTTCAAACTCTTCAATTGATCTTCAACTTGAGTGTAAAGTGAATGTTTTTAAGTGATAAACCTGTTAAAAACCTCTCCAAGCAAACCCAATGTACTAAGACATGCAATCTATTTATAGGTTGTCTAGGCAACCAGGCACGACCTTGCGTCGTATGGGGCACGGTCACATGCTTAGCTATCCTTGTATAATAAATGTTTGTCAGGTCGTACGTATGTTGACTCATCACAGGAGCGTGGTACATGGGGCCTTGCCCCGTGCTTTGGTTGTCAGTTTCTTATAATTGTATCTTATTTTGGCAAGGTGACCACGGGGGCGTGGTAAGAGAGGCACAGCTCCGTGTTTTGATCTCTGAATTTTTTCTTTTCTTGGAAAAGTGACCACGGAGGCATGGTCCATGAAGCACGGCCTCATGTTTGATCTACCAGATTTTGTCTTATCTTGATAAGGTGACTAGGGGGTGTGGTAAGTGAAGCATGGGGGCGTGTTAGGATGAATGATACACAATTTCTTTAATTTTCTTCGTTTTTCTTCGTGTATTCACTCGTTTCTTCGTTTGATGCGGGAATAAACCTAAAAGTAGAAAATAACATAATAAGTATCTATTTGAACTAAATAATATAATAAAAGGTATATTTTTGGAGATTATTTGATTCTTAAATCATAAAAGATGTATATACATCAAGAACCTGTATATTTATGCAATAATAGTATCAATTGTAACGAAGAAATTGATTAATATAATACAAACCTACAGAAGTAAAGGGATGATCGATTGGAATGGAAGCATAAAGATATCGTGGAATAACAAAGAGAAAAAATTAATCAAGTAACAACAACATATTATTGAATGTTGAATTGGATTTATATTTTTAGATGAAAGCTACATGTCTATGTTTTTAAGTCTAGGGGTTGAATTCTAGTTTGTTAAAAGCAACAATGGGTCCTTCAGCTTCAATGTCTGTTTCATGGTTTATAACCGACATAAGACTGATTTGTGGTGTTTTCAATTTCTGTCACGGACTTATTAACATGACATGGCACAGGTTTTTAACATGTTTATGTTTGACTTTAAAAGGTTTCATGTCTTAAACAAGTTGACCTATTTAATACCTATTTAAATTCCTCTCCTATCATGTTAAAGAACTTTTAGTAACATGTTTAGATTTAAAATTAAAAAAAAATAATATACACTACTAAAGTCCTAAACCTAAAGTCATATTTGCATTAACGTTTCACTCGTGCTCATTGTAACATTTAGGTTTTTCCATTTCTTTTATTTGTATTGTATACCTGACCCGCGTTTGTTTATCTGATATATCCTATCGATAAAATCATGTATTATTGAGTATATATGGCGTGTATTGATGCATGAGTGCTAGTGGTATAAAATATGAAAGGTTGGATGATTTGCTTTTGCACAAGATCGTGTTTTAAATTTATAAAAGTGATTTCTACAAAGACTAAACACACACAAAATAGGCAAGTGTAACTATCATATATGTAGAATATTAATGGTAAGAACCAAGTATCGATCCGTGGACACAAGGGTTTATAATAATAAATCGTTGTTTTACTTCAATCGGAGGTTTTAATCATTTTGGGGTTGATTTTTAAACTTTTTATAAAATATAAATACTTATATATATAATATATAGGTGACCGAGACAAGAGATTCTAAACGAGTTATTCAATTACGCGAAGGTTACCATCTAAGATCAAGAATCCACTCCATTTTAGCATTGATAATTAATATGTAGACATGTGATAAATTTGTCGTAGCAATATATGATAGATAGCTCCTTAAGCCTTGAGTGAGCATCTTCGGCACTAAGGAGATGGTATGCGCATTTTAAAGTCCACCCTTTCCTATTGTCATACCATCTCAATGATGTCGATTTGAGTTGACAAGTAGTTTCGTAAAGTAGAAAGATTAAGATTGACTTCGATTTCTCAAATACCAATTCTAACAACTTCGGGTGGTTGTAGTTCATCACACAACCTCCCCTTGGTTGATTTATGTAGGTTATAATTACACATTCCGTTAACATATGGTTTCTTTAACTAATTTGATATCCTAAGCAAAGCCATTTTCGGATTACCAAGGTTTAGAAAAACACACCATAACTTATATCTCATCATTTCTAAGTACAATATAAGGATCCATGTTTCGACAATGTATCAAAGTATTTCTATCTTCAAGAACATGAATCGATCATGAACGATTGCCAAAGATATTGACAACCACCAACTTTGATTTAGTGATTTAAGATGGTGAAACATTTCTCATCAAAAGATAATTGTAATATAACCATGTACTTTACTAGACTACATCACATGTCTTGGTTAATTATCAAGTAAAATAAAGCTTCTTCATAGATTTTAGATGGTAAAAGGAGTTTAGCTTATAATGAGCATAGTTATAAACATTAAGATGATTGATAATAACAAATATATGATTAAACTTGGAACAATCTAACCAAATGTAGATGAATCCTTCTTCTTAATGATGGTAATGATGGTTGATGATGATGATTAGTGGTGATGACCTCCAAACCTTCAAACTCTTCACTAGATCTTCAAAGTGAGTGTTAGTGTGTGTTTTTATAAGTGAAAACCGGAGAGAATTCTTTTCAAGGCACACTCTTCAAGTGGCACAAGAGCCACTATTTATAGGCAATATGGAGTGTGAAGCACGGCCCCATGCATTTTTATGTCATGTGCCAGATTTGTTTTGTCTTTTGTGTGAGCTGGCAACGGCCCCGTGGTTGGAAGGCACGCCCCCGTGATTTTTAGTGACATGTGCTCAATTCTTCTTTGCCTTTTCTGTGTTCCCGTCCACGGCCCCGTGCATGATGAGCACGGCCCCATGCTTTTGCTTCCTGATTTTGTCTTTTTTTTATTTCAGAAGCATGGGGGCGTGTTTCTTGAGGCATGGGGGTGTGTTCCTTTGTTTTCTTGTGTTTTCTTCTGTTTTTCTTCGTCTTTTTGCTTGTTTCTTCTTTTGAGGCTTGGTTTCACCTGAAATTATGTTTTATTATGATAAGTAGTCTTTTATGCTATGTTATTGGATGGAAATTGCAGTTTTTAGAGATTATTTGATGCCGAAAAGATGTATATTTATATGTACATCATGTATCTCATTTTGTTTTAGTATGTCGTGATTTTTTGGCTATCAAACCTTGAACTTGCTTATGTTGGCCCAAGTGGATTTTAGTTGAAGTTAGGGCTAAACTGCAAAATATTCAAAAATCTGGTTTCTCCCTCATGCGCTGCGCTACGCGTCACATGGAGAATACCCCTTCGCATAGCACGGCGGAGGAAAATGTTGGTTAAACACTATGCGCGAGCGGGGGACTCGTGCTTGATCACCCAACGCGCGACGGACCACGCTGTCACCTGCATAATTTTGGCATCCAGTCTTTGATTCCAATTTGATCTTAACCGTCTAAATCGCTTTAAGTAACCTCCTAGTGATGTATTGGGACGTTTATGCAACGTAAATCCGTTAACTTATTGCAAAAGTTAAACTTAATTTATTAATTTGCGTTCAATTATTGCCTAAGTCAAGTGATACACCAAATTTCGTTAATTCAACGAGTTTACCTGAATCCTCTATATAAACTAACACCCCTCAAGTCTAATTTGTTGTTTTTCATCGAATTGTCTCACTCAAATCAGTTACTAAATTATATATTTTTGCTACTTTTACTTTAAATGATAACCGTTACTGTTCTTTCTCATCCTTCGAGTTTTCGGGTAAGTGTTATACATGAAAGTTGTTCCTCTTTATCATCTAAACGAAAGCCCTGATTCAATTTCAGTTAATGAAGGGGTTTTGGTGGACAGTTTTATTAAGACCCGTTTAGGGTTTATGAAATAACTAAATTAGGGTTTTTCAATTACATCATGAATTGACCTGATTTGGCCACTGGAATTTTTATGTTTTACTCTTATCATGTTATTTTGGACATGTTAGAACCGAGTTCGGTCTCATACCGATATTTGGATCAAACACAATCCGACACTTGCTAAACTAATGTCTTCTTTAATTTCAGAGTTACAAATCATGATTTTATGTAATTTTGGTTCATTTTAGTTTAGTTTGATTTATATTATTATCTATTAAATTTCTAGGTTTTTATTAATTGAAGTTGACCGGCTCCCTTGTCTCTCCCACACATTCTTTCTTTCTCATTAACCTAGCCTAATTCCAAATGTGAGTAATCACTTATTTTTTTATATATTTTGTTTTGGTGGCATTATGCATACAAACTCATATACTATATTACCAAACACCTCAACTACAATACTATATATTGTGTTATGTGTACTGCTAATATTAACTGTGTGTCAAGTTATTCTACAAAAGGTAACAAAATAATAAGTGTGAGAAGCCATAAATAATTGACGTGTGTTAAGTGGGGATCAAAAGAAAAGGGGTATATAGGTAACTGTATACATTTTCTATCTCCAAATGCAAGGCACATGTTAATACCCTCATCATTATAGAACGTTTATAACTTTTTCGTATGATATTTTTATAAAAAAAAATTCTTCATAATAACAAGTGTTTTTTTATCTTTAATATGAGTATGATTTTTGTTATATAAAATTTAAAAAAAATCACGTCATTGTGTCTTTTCGCACACCATTGTGTCTTTTCGCTTATCATTGTGTATTTTTTCATCATTGTGTCTTTTCGCACACCATTGTGTCTTTTCGCACATTATTGTGTCTTTTCGCTTATCATTGTGTCTTTTTTCGTCATTGTGTCTTTTCGCACACTGTCAGGTCCTCGATTTCAGCTGGATCTTACTCAAATCATGTCATAACTCACACAACTAAATGTGTCGACAAAGGAGTTAATGACGGGTTGCTATATTTAGAAATATTACTGTTTATTAAAGGCGGAATCAATAATAAACAGTGTATTTGCTATCAATAATCAAAGGTAACTAACACACACAAGATTCACTCAAAAGATTTCCATTCATACAAAGTTGATCATACAAAAGGATAATCGATTTAGGGTTTCTTGATAGGAAAGTTGTGTCCGTACGATTCTAAGACAGCCGTCACACTTAGTAATGTTCTCTCTGAATTAATGAGACTCTGCCTTCCGTCTTTTTTCAGGTGTGCCCTAATTATTCTTTTTATAGGCCTAACACCCTTGGACAGCTGTTATTCCTTCTAGAAACCCTAGTGCTACAATCACAGTCAATTGCCATAGATTGAATTTTCTGAAGTCAATTTGGAGAAGATCTTCACAATCTTTCCATTTTCCATCTTAACATTCAGATGTTCAGTCCTTGAGTCATAGAATACTCCACTTGGCATAACATTGTGGTTGACTGAAGGGTTTTTAGCTTTTACTACTGCCTTGACAAAAGGTTTATCCATCTTTAAGTGCATCTACTTAGGTTTTTCTTGAGTAGTTACGGACATCTTCCTTTTATTTGTACTCTTCTGTTTTGAGACCAAGGATGTTGTCTTTTTGCAGAATTCCTTTACTTTGGATTTCCCTTTTAATGTCATTTTAGAAAGATCAATCATATTTCTGGATAATCCCTTGTTCTTTGCCTCTAGAGACTGAGCAGCTTCTTTCTTCTTGTTTAACTGTAGTCCTTTCATTTTCTTGAATTTGCTCAAAATCTCTTTTCTTGTTATGACCTTTACTGAGTCAAAGGGAATTCCATTTTTTAGCAAAAATTTTGGTTTACCATCATACATACTCAACATTTTCTGGACATTCATTTCTTGTTCCAAATCATCTTTCAATTTCAAATCTTTCAATTCATTGTCTTGAGCAATCTTTCTTCATTCAAAGCTTTTGAAATTATGTTAATGACAGTATCTAGTTTCTCCTTTACCTCTGTCTCTGGTTCTTCTTGCTTAATCAACTTGAGGAGAGATACCAGCACTTCATTTGGAATTTCTTTGTCATTTAAGCACTTATCAATTACTTCTTGTGGGGCTTCCTTCAGATTTTCATTATTTACTTCATCCCTTGTCTTTTTCTCATCTTCAAACAGTTTCAACAAGCTTACTTGTTCTTCAAATCTTTATCAGTCAGTGTTTGGCTTAGAAATTGTCTGTCTTGAATTTCTGTCATTCTTTGCACATAGACCCTTTTGGCTTCTACTTCAGATTCATCAATTTCTAAGATTGTTGACTTTTCTTTTGGGGAATTGACAATCTGAATTTCATCACCTTCTATAACAATTTCCTTCCCTTTTAGCTTCTTTCTTTCTTCAAGATGTTTCCTTTCATCTTCTGGAACTTTGTTAGTTTCAGCATCTGAACTACCTTCTTCATAGATTGAGAGTAGCTTCAATGAATTCTCCCCCTGATTCAGTGATTTCTCCCCCTGTTTTGGGGCAGCTGAGGTCTTCTTAACCTCATTCATTAGGGTTTGAACTCTTTGTAACGCCCTCTTTATTTCTTCAGAAAGATGATGCTTGTAGGAATTGAGATTTCCTAGAGTGGGATTCATGTCTGATTTTTTGTTAACAGATGAGCATACAATTGACAGTTAGATTTAAAAAATGTATATATATTTATGAGAAGAATAAAGATTAAGGGAAAAAGAATGTTTCAATTCAAACCGTTGTCTTGAAAGATATTGAAACCTACACACAAAGCAAATGTAAGTAATAGGAAGTTTCGAAACTGAAATATATAAAGACAATCTCTTTAATGGAAGATAAGACAAACTTTAAGTACATATCTGCAATTAAAAAAAATGTGGATAAAGTTCTGTAAAGTTTGCTTTTCTTTTGTATGTCAGATAAGGAGAGAATCTTGAAAAGTGTTTTGTCTTTTAGCTCATAAATTCCTTATGTATTTAAGGAATGGTTTCTTTATCTAATTAAAGGTGTGTCCAAAAATGGTAAAGTATGTAAAGATAAAGTTACTTAAAAATAAATTTAAGTAAAATGAAGACAGCTTATTTGAAATACCCGATTTCTTGAGAACTTAATCACAAGACAAATAATCAAGCATACAATATCAAATAAGCATCCTTGCTAGGAATCAATTAAGATACCCAAATAAATTTCTCAAATAAGCATCCTTGCTAGGAATCAATTAAGAAAACACTTGTAATTTCAAAGCAATCATAATCACAAATAATACATAGCATGCTCGGAAATAGATTAAACATAAAACACCTAAGTTTGCTACAGTCTAAAATTTCAAAGCTTGCTAGGATAATCTTATTCAAACATCATGTATGCCCGGGAACTAAACTAAACAGTTTAGTGTACTCGAAAAACTTCAAAAAACATCAAATCATACCCGAAAATGACAAACTTAGATAAAAGTACCTAAGTGTGCCCGGAAAGGTTGCAAAGCATCAAACGTTACCCGAAAAACGTATTCAATCATAAAAAATCAGGCTTGCCCGGAAAGTGACTAAAATAGTGACTCTACCCGAAAAGTATCAAATACTTCAAAGCATGCCCGAAAATTGTAAACTTAGATAAAAACATCTAAGTGTACTCGGAAAGGTTATAAAACATAAAACCTTACCCGAAAATACGTACTTAATCATAAGCAATTAGGCTTGCCCGGAAAGTAACTAAAATAGTAACTCTACGCGAAAAGTATTAAATACTTCAAAGCATGCCCGAAAATAGTAAACTTAGATAAAAACATCTAAGTGTACTCGGAAAGGTTATAAAACATTAAACCTTACCCGAAAATACATATTCAAGCATATTCAACTGTTTTGTGCCCGGAAAGGTTAGATAACATCAAACCTTACCCGAACTTACATATTCAACCTATTAAAGGCAAAATGCAACATTGTTTGACTTAAACCACTTGCCAAAGGCATTTCTAAGTTATGTATCATTTCATACCATAGTTTAAGAGCAAATGGTGGATTTAGAGATCAAATTTCAGTTATGTTTCAATTCAAAGCAATTTCTTTTGTAAACTGAAAAGATCTCAGGAATGGGATCATATTAACTAAGTAGCTATCTCAATACTTCATTCTCAGCATTATTATGACTACATAGACAGGTCAACAGCAGGTCTAGACTTAACATGATTTTCATCTCTTTGGTGATATTATTACGTTTCAATTAAGTTTGCAGAAAATTTAATGGATAACACATATTGTTTTCTGATGCTCCTTATCTATCCTCAAGGCTTATTTGGCTTTCTCCAGATCACCCCAATTTGACTTTGACCCCCTGGTTTTGGTTAAAACTTATAATGACAGAACATATTTTTGAAAATTTATAAGATATTTCTTTTCAAATATACAAACATATGTGAGGTTGAACGTTGGACTTATATGCCACGCAATTTCGGACTTACAGGCCTTTCATTTAGGATGTTTAAAGGACTTATATTACTCCACCCTTGTAGTTCTAATATTAACCCTCATGTTTGTATTTTTCCAATAAAAATATGTGAACAAGTATCAACTTTTGGTTGAATAAACATTTGAAATTAAAGTAGTTTACAACTGTTCTTTGTCATTCTTTTAAAAGATGTTTCATTTTGGATAACCAAAGACCAACAGGCTTGTGTATGACTGGATAATCACTTTTCTGCCTATCATTTGAAAAGATTTATCTAGGAACATGCATAGACAACAATGTAACTCCACATAAATCTTAGCATTTTCTTTATGTTTATATCACCTTAGATTTTACATATCATGAGAAAGCAACCATACATGTCAATGACTGTACTAAGAGTCCTTTTAGCCTAATAAATCCATATGATTGGCTAAGTAGTCAATGTACTATCATTTCCCAATAATATTCTGTTTAATATTCAATCACCCCAATGTCTCTTAATTGGCTGGTAAATGGTTATTCTGTGTGACTACAAGTAGTCAACAGGACCAAACATACATTGTGAATATATGTCCTTTCAAAGTCAGAGCTATTAACATAATTTTAAGTGAAGGAATAGACAACAAGTTATAATTTCTCCAAATGCTTTCAGTTTTCTGGTTAATGGCTGTCCTTTTAATCTTTGCAGATTGCAGGACCAAACATACACAAGTGTATGTCCTTCCAACTGAGCAAATGACATAATTTTCAGCAAAGATAACTACCTGAGACTTTTCATTGAAAACTCCTTTTAAGCTTCATTAAAGCTTGAACTGAATAGTATTATCATGTCTCGACACCATTAACAACTTGCTCATGTTTTTTATCAAAATTTTGTGATTATGCAAAAATTCATTTGATAATTCATTTGAAGCCATTAAATTTGACATAAAGACATATTTTGACACAAACAGTTGTAACATATACAAATCTTAATCATTCTTAACATCATCAAAACAAGTAGACATTCTTAACATTCATAGTCTCGACTGTCCTAATAACATCAAGATGATCAGATAACATACATATTCAAGCAATCATAATCAAGTGATTACTCATGACATCAGATAAGCATTTAATCAGTTTAATCAATCCAAACTACTTATCATAATATCAAACCAGTTAACTGATAATCAATCATCAGCATCAATGACACATAAAGAGCACAGATAATCAGTTAAGCACAAAACAGTTAACAGCAAACAAGTAACATATTCATAACATTTTCATTCAACATTCAAAGTATGTGACCTCAAGCAAGAATACTCAATTAGCACATAGAGACACACACTAAGCACACATCCTCAATCAGACCTCATCTGAGTTGATCATACCCAGAGCTTTCAAAAGAAAGTTGAATCTGGTTCTGTCAAGTGGCTTGGTGAATAGGTCAGCCAAGTTGTCACTTGTGTCAACTCTCTGCATTTTAATTAACCTTTTTTCATTACAATCTCTAATGAAGTGATGTCTGATTTCAATATGCTTAGTCTTTGAATGTTGGAATGGATTCTTGACAGTAAAGTATGCAGCAGTATTATCAATGAAAATAGGAGTGTTCAGAAAATTCAAACCATAATCCAGCATTTGGTTCTGAATCCAGAGAACTTTGGCACAGCAAGCAGATACAGCAACATATTCAGCTTCTGATGTTGAGATTGAGACAGTTGTTTGCTTCTTGCATTGCCATGACACTAGCCTTTCTCCCAAAAATTGAAATCCACCTGAGGTTGACTTCCTACTCATGTTACTGCCATCATAATCACTGTCTGTGTAGGCAATAAGGTCAAAATATTGGTTCTTTGGATACCAAATCTCTAAGTCTGGTCTACCCTTCAAATATCTAAAAATTCTCTTAACAGCATTCATGTGGGAGACTTTTGGACTTGCTGGGAATCTTGCACAGACACATACAGCAAACATGATATCTGGTCTTGAAGCAGTAAGATACATCAGAGATCCAATCTTTGCTCTGTATTCATGTTCTTCCAAGAGTTGGACATTAAACCTTTGCTGATTTTGTGAGTTGTTTGAACTACCACCAACAAAAGCCTTAGGTGTATCAACACCATGCTCATTTGGTTCTTCAATGATGGGAATCTGTTGTTGGTTTTTGGTTGACAAGTTTCCCATAGGTGCAATAAGAGCATTAGTTACTTGAAAACATGGCTTCTCTTCTTTGATCATTTCATTCTCAGTCATTTCTATTTCTGCAACTTGAAGGAAGCATACTACATCATCCACCTTCAACTCATTGAAATTGGGCTTTTGAAGGATGAATTTGCAGGCAGTGTGCCATTCTTTGGGCATTGAATTGAGTAACTTGGTATTCAGATCAAAATCAGTCATGACATAATCAGTTGTTCTCAACTCATTCACAATAGCTAGAAAATGTTCTAGTTTTGATTTCAATCTTTCTCCCTCCTTATACTTGAACCTTTCCAACTGTTGCTTCAATCTTTGCTTCTTTATGTTCTTCAGCTAAGTATTCCCCTCATACATCTCAAGAATGGCATCATACATTGCCTTGGCAGTTGTATGATGTGCCACCTTGGTTAAAATTTCCCAAGACAGTCCTTGCTTAACCATAGCTAAGGCCCTGTCATCTATCTTTCTCAATCTTTCTCTTAAACATGCGGTTGCATTTGCATTTGCACCTTCATTATTGTCCCGTGGTCCATTCTTGATTGAATTCCACATATCAACATCATTGTAGCAAACGGCTGCTTCAAAGAGTACTTTCCACTTGGTAAAGTTTTCCTGTCCATACAATCTTGAAATCTTGTTAGTAGACAATTCTTGTTCCTCATATCCAGACATTTTCGAAAGAATCAAAATTTGTTTCTTTGTAAAAACAGAGTTTCAAAATAATCAGATATGAAAACAGGTTATTCAGATCTGATGTGTCTGATATGATTAGAGCAAGATTTATAAATAAAGATTAAAGCTTTAATTGAAATAAGGAAGAGAAAACACCAATAGATTGTAGATCTTGAAGAAAAATGAAAAACAGAGCTGCTGACGTCACTTTTCAATAGAACAGTTGTCTGCTTACGTCGTCTTTCTTCAAATCTTCAATCAGCAACAAGAATCTTACTAAAATAGCAGCAACAAGCTCTTATACCACTTGTCAGATCCCCGATTTCAGCTGGATCTTACTCAAATCATGTCATAACTCACACAAATAAATGTGTCGACAAGGGAGTTAATGACGGGTTGCTATATTTAGAAAAACTAATGTTTATTAAAGGCGGAATCAATAATAAAAAGGGTAGTTGCTATCAATAATCAAAGGTAACTAACACACACAAGATTCACTCAAAAGATTTCCATTCATACAAAGTTGATCATACAAAAGGATAATCGATTTTGGGTTTCTTGATAGGAAAGTTATATCCGTACGATTCTAAGACAGCCGTCACACTTAATAATATTCTCTCTGAGTTAATGAGACTCTGCCTTCCGTCTTTTTTCAGGTGTGCCCTAATTATTTCTTTTATAGGCCTAACACCCTTGGACAGCTGTTATTCCTTCTAGAAACCCTAAATGCTAATACATATTCAAATTACATATTCAGTAATAATCCTAAGTGTAAAACAAGTCTTCCGGGTAGGCTTTGCATCAATTTTGTCTTTCCGAGTATGCTCTGCCATCCTTCATAACTTGGTAACATAAAAGTGTGCTCGGGATTAGTTTCCGGGTAGACTTTGCTTGAAGAGTATTTTTACCAAGTAAAACACTCACCGTGTAGACTTCAATCTTCTTGACTTTGCCAGACTTTGCCTGACAAACCCTTACGAGTAACCTTGTTCTTCAATGGTCCCTTCAACCCTTTGCTAGTGAATAACTTATTTGCAAAGTGTGCTTGGTAGCACTATTCCTTGCTTGAGATGAACCTTGCCCGATGATTCTTAAGATATTCCATCAAGACATCAAGCATACTTTGACCATACTTATTAATGAATACCTTGCCCATCTTCCAATTACTTGGCTTCATAAGCTTGGTTAGCCTAAAGCTTACTCGGGAGTGAGCTTCACTTGGCTATGAAGAACAGACTTGCTTGATAAAGTGATCCTTGCCCGGATAAGCATAAACTAGTGAAACATGCCCGGTAATACACTAATTTGCACACCCTGCCCGGATATCCACTAAAGAAGACTTCAAGAAGATAACCGGGCCCGATAGACAGAATATCGTGCTCGGCTAAGTAAAAGCTTGCTCGGAAGTCTAAGGTGTGCCCGGATCCATACTTAGCGAATTCTGAGGAGGTTGAGAAGATTCTAATCTTCCATCTAGTCAGTTTTGGGTCAAATCTTGACTCAACACACACCATTATGTCTTTTCACTTATCATTGTGTCTTTTTTCGTCATTGTGTCTTTTTTAGTCATTGTGTCTTTTCGCACACCATTGTGTCTTTTCACTTATCATTGTGTCTTTTTCGTCATTGCTTCTTTTACCATTGTGTCTTTTCGCTTATCATTGTGTCTTTTTTCGTCATTGTGTCTTTTCGCAGACCATTGTGTCTTTTCGCTTATCATTGTGTCTTTTTTCGTCATTGTGTTTTTTCGTCATTGTGTATTTCAACTCATCATTATGTTTTTTAAATACTAATAACACCGTTATGTAATAATAAGATGTGTGCTGCGTGTGCGATTAAATAAGAAAGGATGAAATGATTTTCTTTTGCACAAGATCGTATTTTAAATTTATAAAAGTGATTTCTACAAAAACTAAACACACACAAAATAGGCAAGTGTACCTATCGTATATGTAGAATAGTATTGGTAACAACCAAGTATCGATCCGTGGACACAAATGTTTCTAATAATAAATCGTTGTTTTACTTTAATCGGAGGTTTTAATCATTTTGGGGTTAATTTTCTTCAAACTTCTTATAAAATATAAATACTTATATATAATATATAGGTGACCAAGATAAGAGATTCTAAACGAGTTTTTCAATTATGCGAAGGTTACCATCTAAGATCAAGAATCCACTCCATTTTAACAATGATAATTAATATTTTGACATGTGATAAACTTGTCATAGCAATATATGATAGATGGCTCCTTAAACCTTAAGTGAGCATCTTTGGCACTAAGGAGATAGCATGCGCATTTTAAAGTCCACCCTTTCCTAATGTCAAACCATCTCAATGATGTCAATTTAAGTTGGCAAGTAGTTTCGTAAAGTAAAAAGATTAGGATTGACTTCGATTTCTCAAATACCAATTCTAACAACTTCGGGTGATTGCAGTTTATCACACAGCCTCCCCTTGGTTGATTTATGTAGGTTATAATTACACCTTCCGTTAACATATGATTTCTTTAACTAATTTGATATCCTAAGCAAAGCCATTTTCGGATTACCAAGATTTAGAAAAATACATCATAACTTATATCTCATCATTTCTAAGTACAATATAAGGATTCATGTTTCTATAATGTATCAAAGTATTTCTATCTTTCAAGAACATGAATCGATCATGAACGATTGCCAATGGAATTGACAACCACCAACTTTGAATTAGTGATTTAAGATGGTGAAACATTTCTCATCAAAAGATAATTGTAATATAACCATGTACTTTACTAGACTACATCACATGTCTTGTTTAATTATCACGTAAAACAAAGCTTCTTCATAGATTTTAGATGGTAAAAGGAGTTTAGCTCATAATGAGTATGATGATAAACATTAAGATGATTAATAGTAACAAATACATGATTAAACTAAGAACAATCTAACCAAATGTAGATGAATCCTTCTTCTTAATTACGGTAATGATTAATTATCACGTAAAACAAAGCTTCTTCATAGATTTTAGATGGTAAAAGGAGTTTAGCTCATAATGAGTATGATGATAAACATTAAGATGATTGATAATAACAAATACATGATTAAACTTAGAACAATCTAACCAAATGTAGATGAATCCTTCTTCTTAATGATGGTAATGATTGTTGATGATGATGATTGATGGTGATGATCTCCAAGCCTTCAAACTCTTCACTAAATCTCCAAAGTGAGTGTTAGTGTGTGTTTTTATAAGAGAGAATCGGATAGAAATCTTTTCAAGGCACACTAAATGAGTGCAACATGAGCCACTATTTATAGGCAATCTGGATAGTGAGGCACGGCCCCGTGCTTGATGAGAACGCCCCCCGTGCATTTTTATGGCATGTGCCAGATTTGTTTGTCTTTTCTGTGAGGTGGTAACGACCCCATAGTTGGTAGGCACGGCCCCGTGCTTTTTAACGACATGTGCTCATTTCTTCTTTGTCTTTTCTGTATTCTCGTCCACGGCCCCGTGCATGATGAGCACGGCCCCGTGCTTTTGCTTCCAGATTTTGTCTTTTCTTGTGTTTGAAGCATGGGGGCGTGTTTCTTGAGGCATGGAGGCGTGTTTCTTTGTTTTCTTCTGTTTTTCTTCGTATTTTTGCTTGTTTCTTCGTTTGGGGCTTGGTTTCACCTGAAATTATGTTTTATTATAATAAGTAGTCTTTTATGCTATGTTATTTGACAGAAATTGCAGTTTTTAGAGATTATTTGATGCCGAAAAGATGTATATTTTTATATTCATCAAACATCCCCACACTTGAACATTAATCTTCTTATAAATATCCTCTAAAAACAGCAAGTTAGATTATAACCATCCTTTAAATGAGCTTCCAAAAAGATGAAACAAAATAACCAAATTTTTGGTGATAATTAAGAATGAACTTTTGTTTTTATGAGCTTCCGTTTATGCAAAACGTCACATTCTCACAATGTTCACTCACACTCGGTTTTATATCTGATCATACCTGTGATGTATGTATGTAAACACTCTTAGTTGAAATGCAACATGTGATAAATAAGCTTGTAACAAATTCAAATATCCACCTTTTAAAGGGTTGCATAGATCATTAGGTAAAAGGGTTTTGGTTTAGTGTGAGTAGGAATTGGTATTTTGTGGCGGTTCAAGGGTTAATGAGGATGGTAAATACAACTTCCTACTAATTGTCGGGAGTCTTAAGATGTCTTCAATGGTTAGCTCCTTTTCTCCGAGTTTTTTTTTTATTATATACCTAATGACTCTTTTAAGGTCAGATCGTCAAGACCAATTTTATCGAGGATGTTGATTAGTTCTTCCTCAACCCTGTTCTGAATATAACTTCCAACTCTAATGGATCGTTCGGCTTTGAGCCTAATAGCCCCCATCCTCATTAGTTCGGTATATTCATGCTGAGACTGAGTTTGAATTTTTCTACATCTTCCTTCGTGGGACCAGTTTCCGCAACCTAAGCATCGTTCATATCTTTTTGCTCTTCTCTTCATTGCGTTTTTGGAAATTCAACAGAATGGTGGCCGTTGTTCGTATTGGCGCCACTTTTTCCTCACCTCATTGCTAAAGAGAAAGATTCTCTCCCTAAGTTCTGGAGGCAACCTAGGTTTTGTGAAGTGTATGCAGCAAAGGAAATTGAAATCGAAAGAATGCATTTCCAGTTCTTTAGGGTCTGCCGGTAAAAGACCAGTGTTGTATTTTACTGGTGAAAATGGATAAAGTGATCGGGTTTTTGGGTTTTGTAATTTGGTAATGGGTTTGATGGAATTGTGTAAATTTTACCTTCTTCCTTATATAACTCTTCGTGCGGTCTTGAAATGAGTAATTGCGACAAGTTCTAAATCACACGAAATATATGACTCACTCAAAGCTTCCGAAAAAATATTTATATGGCATGAGGTTTATCTCACAGTAACGGAGGAATTAGGTATTAACGCCATATTTTGCATAAATTTATTCTCAATATTACAAAACTTTTTTCTAATTTTTCACTTTATGATTGGTTATTTGCAAAAAATTTTCTTGGTTTTCATTTTTGGTTTAGAATAATCTTTGTTTGCTGCAAAAATATTTGTTGTTTTAGAGAATTTTTATAATTAGTTGGACAAACAATTGGTCAAGTAATTCCCCTCCCCACACTTGAATCTCACATTGTCCTCAATGTGACAAGATTCATGGAAATATAAAAATTCTAATTGAGTATTATGGGTAGAAATGGAGAGTTACTTCCCTATGTATTAACGAAATTTTGACAGAGCGTCCCCTGTTTTTCATCCGTTTTCCTGTTTTTGTACCTGTATAATATAAAACTGCAAACATCCACAAACAACCAAGCATAAACTGCTGAAAATTGGGTATGGAATCAACCATCCCTTGCCCTATCGGGCTAAATTAGTACCTAACATGATGTCTTTGGCACCCACGGCCATAAAGATATCCAAACCAACATAAAAATAAACAAACAAGTACGACAGAAAGTAAATTGCTTAAAAATACACATCATAAGTTCATGAAATACTACCAAACCATGCCCGTGTCCGACCTACCAGTGCCTCCAGTCATCAGTTACCCGTGTCCGGGTCAAATGGTCCCCACTGCAAGTCCATGCGATAGCCCAAACGATCAATCTCTCGCCTCGTCTCTGCATATTCGGCTGCTCGCTGTGCATCTGAGGCAGCCATCTACTCTGTAATCCTGTCAAATGAGGCGGTAGTGTTAGCTGAGAATTGATCAATAAGTCCATATATACCCTCGAGAGAGTATCGGCTATCGTGTGACGAACTGGGACCGGGCCCTGATGAAGATAGGCCTCCACTCTGATGGTAAGTTCGGCGGCGGTGCTGTTTGGGTGGTGATTGTCGTCTCTTATGCATATCCTGTATCATCATCTCTGCCGGGTCTTCTGGGTCCCAAACTTGGTTGTTCTTATCACAAAATCTCCACACACCAGGGCTGTCATCTGCATGCTTTCACAGTAATCAAGGTTGAGAGCTATCGGGTCTGGGCTTGGAGTTCCTTCTGTGTCTACACCATAAGCCCTGTAGAGGTTATGGATCCAGGGACCACCGAAGATCGGGGTATTTCCTCGGGCGGTAGCATTTGTCATGAAAAGTTTGCAAAATAGCATAGTGATATTGCATGGTAGTTCGTTTTTCATGCAGTATAATGCCCAAAGATCCCTCAGGTTGACAACCCATTCACTCTGTCCTCGAGCTGTGACGGTGTGACTCGGTAAACGGTGGATGTACCTCATGAGCAGGTCACGCAGTGCTGTGCTTTTTGAAATGCTCGGTCTATACTTTGCTGTTCCATAACTCAACTGCTCTCAAGCTTCTTCCCTTATGGCGCCTGCTTCAGCTTCATCTTCATCACCTTCATCTGTAAATGTTGTTTTAGCCTCGTACCAGATGTCTGAGTCGGTTTCCTCGGTCGTGTAAATTCCCAAATCAACTCCTAGTTGTGTGACAGAAGTTTTATGCCATACGCCCCCACATCGGAATTCGATTGCCACATTATCCTACATGTCAAACTTTTTCTTCTTTATATTAAACGAATCCAGGAATTCCTTTGTAAGTTTCGTCACTGATTCCCCCGTTTGGACCAAAACCCGTCTCCAAGGTCCCTTCACAATGTTCTGATAATGGTCTCGTTGGTTGACGTGTCTCAGAGTCTCTTCACACGCATGGAAATTGGCTTCGGGGTACCTGTTGTTTAGATAAGTTAATCTCGTGTTTGCTTGTCTGTCCTTTGTCTTGCGGTTTTCAAAGACTAGATATGCATGAACTTCGTCCCCATACTCGGCCATCTGCAATTTACACTCAAATTAGCCAAAATTCGTGAAAAATTTGCAATTTTGCTGAAACAGCGAGCAAAGCACGGCGGCGTGCTTTCAGAAGCACGGCCCCGTGCTGGTGCCTCTGGTCCAGTTTCCCTTGATGTTTAACTTTTGGTTAACCACGACTCGAGTTGTTTTGGGCACGGCTCGTGTTTCTAATATTGATTACTAACTTTCACATACTCGAACCCTCGTTTCCAACCGGTTATATATAAATTAGGTTTAATGGTGTGTTGGGTATTTATGCTAACACCCAAAACTCGAATTTGTTTCTTTCAATTAAACCCTAACCATCAAACATTCAACAATCTATTCATCATATGCAAGCAAAATAACCCATATCCTCTTCGGGTTTTTGACCCGATTTGGTCGATTTGAGCGATTTTAAGGTTAATCTAAACCTAAAATGACGAATTTGAACAATGCAATTGTTAAATTAACATACCTTAGGTTTAGAATCGAAGATTTGATGAAGAAATTAGCAAAATGTTGGATAGTCGGTGGTTTTCCGGTTCAGAACGCAGTGGTTATTAGGGTTGGTGGTTGGAGAAAATTATTTTATTAAATTAAAACTCGTAAATGCCCTGTGACCAAAAACACGGCCCCGTGCTATTAAAAGCATGGTACCGTGCTGCATAGTGCAAACAGTGTTGTTTTAAATTCTGTTTATTTGTCGAACTGGTTAGCTGGTTTTTATTTTCTGGTTATTTTAACATGGTAATTAAAAATCCTAAATTTCATTAAAACATAAATTAAAGACATAATTAAAGATAGACATAATTAAAGATAGACGAAATGAAAAGTTCAACAACGACTCAAGGATCCTAACACATAGTACTAGCGAAAACAACTTCAACACGAAACAAAGTTAGAACTTCAACGGACACCACTTCCGAACAAGTCCTGGATGTGTGGTGGTGCTCGTTTGTCTTCCAAAAGTTCGTCAAGCTTTTTGTTGAGCGTGACGATTTCTCGGTTGAGAAAGTTAAGTTTGGAAGTCACATCATTGTGGTGGCCATCCACAACATGGAAGTTCTCGAACCTAAGCAGGTATAATTTGTTTATTAACTCGATTACTCGAGCCTCGGTTTGCATATTGCTCTCAACTTGATCCCTTACGATGCATTGGAGTCTCATGATTTGCTCCTCAAGGAAGGAGGATTCATGTTGTTTCCCCTTTTTCAATGGCTTCCATTCAACCAGTTTTCCTTCCATTTAGGTAATTTTTGTTTGGTGTGAATGGAATAGTGAATTTATGCATGCATTATATAGAGACTGGAAAGTTGAACACGGCCCCGTGTCTTTAAAACCACGGCCCTATGCTGCTAGAAGAATAAATGTTTCTGAGTCAGAGAATTGTACGGAGTCAGCGCGTATCATGCTGAAGATTCTGGGGTGACCACGACCTCGTGCTTAGGAAAACACGGCCCGTGCTTTTTGTCTCAGTGAATTTCCTTTTAATTTTCAATACGAATCAAGATCCGGAATTTTTAGAATGACGTTTATTGTGATAATTTGGAAGTTTGGTCATCTAAAAATTAATTTTCATTAAAATAAAAGTCCTAGAAAAGTTAGGGGATAAGCCCGGGTTTCCTAAGACAAGAGAAATAATCGGGTTAAGCCCCAAGTCCTAACACAATGTGCTAAATGCACTTGTTTATACATAAAAATAGAAAATTAAGTTTCCTAGAGTTCCCCAAAAGGCTCTCCTCCTCCGAATGGTCCTGGTGGTGAAAAATACGTGAAACCGAGAACTTGAAACCGGAGTTGTTCATTGATGTCTCGGAGTTCCATTTTCATGTTTTCCACTGATTCGGTGAGTTGCACAAGAAGCATCTCAGCAAGGAGGTTCATATCGGTGAGTTCTTTCACGGGTTCTTGGAGTTTCAAGAGAAGCTCGGTTTTTGAAACATGGCGGGCGTCGTTTCTAGGATGTCGGGAAACGGAGATTGCTTCACTCATCTCAGTTGGCATTTTAAATTCTCAGAGGTTTTTGTTTTTGGTTTGTGCAAGAGATGCAATGACACAAGGTGCCTTTTATAACCAAACAGAAAACCGAGCGCGGCACCGTGTTGTTAGAAGCACGCCCCCGTGTTTTTACTCTGACAATTCTGTTACAAACCAGTCTGACTGAGATTTTTGCAGCGTAGATGCCGGCCCGCATTTTTAGGCACGGGACGGTGCTTTTGAAGGCACGCCCCCGTGGTTGTCAAAAATTATTATTATTATTATTTACAAGGCCTAGTGAAGGTCTAGGCTAGACCTTGTTTCCTTAATTTCTTATTTAAAAAGTTTGGAGGGTTAATACCTACAAAACTTCTTTTAGTGGACCGTCGATGTATGGTTTTAATCGATGTCCATTTACTTTGAACTTCTGGCTGTTTGAATTTGAAATTTCGATTGTTCCATAGTCAAAAACTGATTCAGCTATGTATGGACCGGTCCATCGGGATTTTAGTTTTCCTGGGAAAAGGCGTAAACGAGTGTTATATAACAGTACACGGTCGCCAGTTTGAAATTTTTTGTTTCCTTTTAAATGAGCGTCGTGTATGCGTTTAGACTTTTCTTTGTAGGACCATATATTTTCATAGGCCAGTGTTCTTAGTTCCTCGAGCTCACGAATTTGATCTTCCCTGTTTGCTCCGGCAGACGTTAGATCAAAATTCACTTCTCTAAGGGCCCAGTAGGCTTTGTGTTTTAACTCTATTGGTAGATGACATGCCTTCCCGTAAACGAGCTTGAAGGGTGTCGTTCCTATGGGAGTTTTGTAGGCCGTCCTATGGGCCCACAATGCGTCATCTAACTTTTCTGCCCAATTTTTGCGATTCATCCCCACACTTCTTTCCAAAATTCTCTTAATTCCTAGATTCGAGACTTCTTCCTGCCCACTGGTCTGAGGGTGATATGGTGTTGCCAGTCAGTGATGGACCCCATACCGTGATAAGACCTTGTCCATCAGAGTGTTACAGAAGTGGGTACCTCTGTCGCTGATTAAGGTGTTCGGAGTACCGAATCTTGAAAATATTTTTTTTAGAAATCGTATAACTACTCGAGCATCGTTAGTGGGAAGAGCTTGTGCCTCCACCCATTTAGACACGTAGTCAACTGCTACAAGGATGTATTTATTTCCGAATGAGTTGGGAAATGGGCCCATAAAATCTATTCCCCATACATCAAAGATTTCACAAATTTGAATGCCTTTTTGAGCCATCTCATTTTTTAATAAGATGTTCCCGGCTTTTTGACAAGCATCGCATGCTTGGATCAAAGTATGTGTATCTTTGTGTATAGTGGGCCAAAAAAATCCTGCATCAAACACTTTCCTGACCGTGGTGGCGGTACCATGGTGTCCGCCTGTTGGTCCTTCATGACAGTGTTTGAGAATGTCTAAGGCCTCCTTGCCTGCTACGCACCTCCGAATGACTTGATCCGCACCTATCCTAAATACGTATGGATCTTCCAAAAAGTAAAACTTAAGATCGAAGAAGAATTTCTTCCGCTGTTGGTGGGTAAGTCCATTTCTAAGGATCCTACAGGCTAATTAATTTGTGAAGTCGGCATACCAAGGACTTTCGTCTTTCTCTTCTATGACTGCTTGAATGCGCATGAGAATTTCATGTGGGAAATTATCGTTGATAATTTCTTTGTGAAATTTGTCAGGAGTTGGACATTCTATGTCACACCCTCAAAATCCACTAACGGAGTTTTACCGTCAGAGGGTGTGAACTAACAGGATCGGAATCATCAGTTATAATCAAACCATAAAATAATGTTTCAAAACCATGAAAACGTTTACGAGTAATTAAATGCGGAAGCGTAAAAACCTTTAACCAAAAGTTGCGTCACGCAGGACGACTTAAAACCAATGATAACCGTTAAAAATAAGTTTGCATAACAAAAGCGTTTTCAAGCAATGCATGTTCCTAAACCGCGCGCCCGCCTCGGCTACCTGAGAATAACATACTAAAAGTGTCAACACAAGGTTGGTGAGTTCACAAGTTATATAAAAATAAATGTTTAGTGTTTGCGTTCAGCGTTTTGCGTTACAACGTTTTGCGTTACAGCGTTTTGCGTTACAGATAGTGTTATGTCAATTATATATCTATAGGTAGCTAGCCTATAAAGCAAGTATTACTAAGTGTTCGACACCGAAGCTGACTGTTTATCAATTTGCCTTGCCACCAGGTCATCCAGACCATGGTATGTGTTAGCCAAGATTACACCCGCTCGACCTCTAGTCGAGTTTAGCGTTGGGTGGGGTTTGTCAAACCCAGTAGTACTACTCAACAATGACTCGCTATTCCAAATATTAACCGGTTCGATGTTATGAAGGACTTTTGTTATTGCGTTTGCCACTTAGTCTTTACAAGTGATATATAATCTATATTAACAAAATCTCAAATGCGTTTCGGAGTATGTTATCTCCCCCAGGTGAAAAGCGTTTAAAACAGTTTAAAAGGGGAAAGTGAAACTCACTGTTTGCGAAGAAATTCCCAAATTAAATCACCAAGATGCGCGTCACAGAAAAACTCTCTATAGCGTTCTAAAACAACAAAGAGATTCTTCTAAGTGTCGGAATATTATCGAGTCTCTAGACCCGGCACATATTACCTATGCACATAACATGTTTCGTGTTTCGTTTGTGAATCGTGTGTGACTTTAACAAATGTATTTGTGATACATTACATGTGTAAGCAATCATATACGTGTCATGTATTCATAAAGCACATCACTAGCAATTACTCCCCGTAAGGGCATTTTGGTCAAATTATGACAATCAATTAGCAATTATTCCCCGCAAGGGTAATTTGGTCAAAACATAACAATTATATAGCAAGTATCATGTTTAATGCATTTTCACAAAACTCAGCAGCTAGTTTCACCGAGACAGAAATTCTATTTGAAAGATTGTACTATTCCACCTATCATAGCATCTTAATTAATTTACCAAAAATTATCACAGAAGCATATATGTCTTAGGTTTCCAGAACATATTTTATTATATTTTTATTCCACATAGTTTTCTCACAATCATCAAATCATTACAGCAAACTCATAACATTCAAATTCATACGCAACAGAATGTTATTTGCAATTCCCGTTAAAAAAAATCCAATAAATGCAAGACCACTTGGGTTAGGTTCCTAACTCAATGAGTCAACTTCCAGAAGTGGAACCAACCCAATTGGTCTCGTAGTTCATGAGATATAACATCTACAAAACAACCTAACAGCAGGTCTAACAGCTCAGCTTTGCACAACGTTTTTGTAAAATCATAAAAGTTAACCTTTACTTGTCCAAAAATTACAAATTTATACTCTATAGAAACTAGACTCAACCTAGTTTACTGTAGTACCAATAATCTCAACCAATTTTCACGTTTACACTTCGTTACAGTCACTTAAACATCAAATACACATTCTGTCCAGAAACTGTTTGCATCCAAACTCAACATATTAACTATCTATGAACTATCATGCATTCATATAACACTATAGACTCCATAAACACCATCCATGCACATCAATTACACATTACATACATGATTAGGGTTTTTGTTTGAACTCAAATCAAAGACACAACGATTAACGTGTAACAATATCAATACTAGTTATCAAATCATTACCCAATCAACAACAATCATATTAACTATACACACACACAAAATCGGCTCATTAGGGTTTTCAATTAACCCATTAAACATCAAAATCAAGTAATAAGGATGTATAGGATAATCGATTATACCTTCCTAGCACCTAATTCTTCAATCAAGGGCTTGATTTGATGGTGTATATGTGTGTATAAGTCGACGGCAGCCAAGGGGAGGGGGCTTGGGTTCCGATCGGGGTTAGGGAGAAAAGAAATAAGTTAGGGTTTAGTTGTTAATGATATATTTATAATAATAATAAGTTACACTCAAGTCCCACTATCAATTGTTGTTTTTCTAACTTAAATAACTAGTTTACATCTTGAGTTAACGTTTATAACCATGTTATCACACAACACATAAGTCTAACACATAATTATCACATAATTACTGTTTTGACATTTTTCGTTTATTCATCAATCGTTTGCGTCAACTCGTTTGCGTTTCGGTGCAATTCCCGAAAGACTACACATGTAGTAAGTGTTAAGCGTCATTTAAACCCTCGTTTAAATGTAATGAAGTGTGTGTTATAGATTCAATGATCTTAAGTTTGAATTGACGGAGTTGAGTTAACGGAGTTAACCTGAAATTGACGATTGTCACATCATTCCCATGTTAAAGAATTTTCGTCCCGAAAATTTGAGTCAAGTCGTGATGAGTGTCTGAAAGAGTAAGAAAAAATTTCAGTATGTCATATCATCCCCTAGTAGAAAGAAATTTCGTCCCGAAATTTAATTCATACCTCCAGTGATTTCTGACGGTTTGCCGGGTTTCGCGGTTTTCTGTGTTTGGTCAGCCCTTCAAAAAGGTGAGGATACTTTTTCATCATTTGATCCTCGCGTTCCCACGTTAACTCCGGTCCACGTCTCGAGTTCCAACGAACCTTAACGATTGGAATTTTGCTGTGCTTGAGCGTTTTGGTTTCCCAATCTAAAACTTCGACGGGTTCTTCAATGAAGCGTAGCTGTTCATCAACTTGCAGTTCCTCCAAAGGGACTACTTGGGTTTCATAGGACAGGCATTTCTTTAAATTCGATACGTGGAATACATTGTGTACGCCACTGAGTTCCGTTGGTAGGTCCAGTCGGTACGCCACCGGACCAATGCGCTCAGTTATTCGATACGGACCAACATACCGTGGGTTGAGTTTGTTTCGCTTGCCAAAGCGAACCACACCTTTCCAAGGTGAGACTTTGAGTAACACTTGATCGTTCACTTGAAATTCGAGAGGTTTTCGGCGCTTGTCGGCGTAACTCTTTTGGCGATCTTGTGCTGCTGCCATGCGATTTCGGATTTGAACAATCTTTTCCGAAGTTTCGAGTACCAGTTCCGTACCAGTGATTTGGCTGTCACCCACCTCTGCCCAGCAGAGTGGTGATCGACACTTCCGTCCGTACAGCGCTTCAAACGGCGCTGCTTTAATACTTGCGTGGTAGCTGTTATTATACGAAAACTCTACCAAAGGTAAGTGAGGTTCCCAACTTTTTCCGAAATCCAACACGCATGCATGCAACATATCCTCCAGGGTCTGAATAGTTCGTTCACTTTGCCCATCCGTCTGAGGATGGTATGCTGTGCTCATATCAAGACGGGTGCCTAGTGCGCTTTGCAGCGACTTCCAAAAGTGCGAAGTGAAATGAGAATCTCGATCAGAAATGATTGAGACAGGCACTCCGTGTCTAGACACTACTTCCTTCATGTAAACAGGAGTCAGTCTTTCCATTTTGTCTGATTCCTTAATCGCTAAGAAGTGTGCAGACTTAGTCAACCGGTCAACGATCACCCAGATGGTATCGCATCCCGTCGGTGTCTTAGGTAAACCCGAGATAAAATCCATTGAGATGTGTTCCCATTTCCACATTGGGAGTTCCGGTTGTTGCAGTAGGCCAGATGGTTTCTGGTATTCTATCTTGACTCTGGCACAAGTCAAGCATTTGCTCACGTAGGTGGCAATGTCGGCTTTCATGTTCGGCCACCAGTAAAGTGCCTTTAAATCATGTTACATTTTATCTGAGCCAGGGTGGATAGAATATCGGGACTTGTGAGCTACGTCCATCACCAGAGTTCTCAACTCTCCGTACCGTGAAACCCAAATCCGGTTCTCAAAATATCAGACCCCGTCCGATCTGGTTTCAAGTTGCTTGTTCATGCCCCGCATGAGTTCCGATGGGAGATTATCATCTTTCAAAGCTTCGAGTTGGGCATCGCGAATCTGATCGGGTAAGTTTGCATGAATCGTGAGTTGCAACGCTCGCACTCGTCTGGGTTTATCTGTTTCTTTTCTGCTGAGAGCGTCGGCCACTACATTGGCCTTGCCAGGGTGGTACTTGATGGCACAATCATAATCCTTGAGCAGCTCGACCCAACGACGCTGTCGCATGTTCAGCTCCTTCTGATCGTAGATATGCTGGAGACTCTTGTGGTCGGTGTAAATGGTAAACTTGGTACCGTACAAGTAATGCCTCCATATCTTAAGAGCAAACACCACAGCTCCGAGTTCCAAATCATGGGTCGTGTAGTTCTTCTCGTGAACCCGTAGTTGTCGAGAGGCGTAGGCTATAACCTTCTCGAGTTGCATCAGCACACAACCGAGACCTTGTATAGATGCGTCACAGTGTACCTCAAAATTTTCCGTTCCCTCGGGGAGGGCTAGAATAGGGGCGCTGCAGAGTTTGGTTTTCAACAGTTGAAAAGCGGATTCTTGCGCGTCACCCCAATTGTACTTAGTGCCTTTGTGAGTCAAAGCGGTGAGGGGTTGAGCAATCTTTGAAAATCCCTCGATGAAACGCCGGTAGTAGCCGGCCAGTCCTAGGAATTGCCGCACCTCAGTCGGAGTCTTAGGTGCTTCCTAGTTTTTGATGGCCTCTACCTTACCGGGATCGACATGGATACCATTCTCGTTGATCACATGTCATAAAAAGTGAACCTCGCGAAGCCAAAATTCACATTTCGAGAGTTTAGCATACGGTTGTTCCTTCTTCAGCAATTCCAGAATTACCCTTAAGTGCTCTTCATGGTCAGCTTCGTTCTTGGAGTAGACAAGAATATCATCGATGAAAACAATCACAAACTTGTCGAGGTACGCCTTGCATACTCGATTCATGAGATCCATAAATACGGCTGGTGCGTTGGTTAGGCCAAAAGGCATAACCAAAAACTCGTAGTGACCATACCGTGTTCTGAAAGCCGTCTTTGAGATATCTTCTTCGCGCACTCTTAGTTGGTGGTAACCAGATCGCAGATCGATCTTCGAGTAGTAACTCGATCCTTGAAGCTGGTCGAACAAATCATCAATTCGGGGTAAAGGATAACGGTTCTTGACCGTCACCTTGTTCAACTCCCGGTAGTCGATACACATTCGGAAAGTCCCGTCCTTCTTTCGGACAAACAAGACAGGGGCTCCCCATGGCGATGAGCTAAGTCGGATAAAACCCTTATCCAACAAATCTTGCAACTGAGTGGACAGTTTCTGAAGCTCCGCCGGTGCGAGCCGATACGGGGCTCGTGCTATGGGTGCTGCACCGGGTGTCAACTCGATTTGGAATTCGACTTGTCGTATAGGAGGGAGTCCAGGCAAATCATCCGGGAAAACTTCCGGAAAATCGCGCACAATCGGTATGTCTTCAATTCGCTTCTCCTCCGCGGGTTTCTCAACAATCTGCGCCAAAATTGCCGGATGACCCTTTCGTAGGTACTTCTACGCCTTCATGAGGGTGATGACGCTAGTGGTCATGCCGCTTCTCTCACCTCGGACCGAAATGATTTCGCCGGAAGGGGTAGTAATGTGAACTATCTTATCGTGACATATAATCTCCGCTCGGTTCTCGGATAACCAGTCCATGCCGACAACGACATCGAAACTACTAAGCGTAAAAGGAATAAGGTCGATATCAAAGACATGACCTGACAGTTTTAACTTGCATCCCGCAAGTATATGAGTCGTTACTATAGTCTTACCGTCAGCTAATTCGACAGGAAACTTAGCATCTAACGGAATTGGAGTTAAGTCTAAGAGTTGGCTAAAGGCTTTCAACACAAAACTCCTATCAGCTCCAGTGTCAAACAATACAGAAGCAAAACAATCGTTTACAGGGAACTTACCAGTCACCACGTGCGGATCATTGCGGGCTTGACCCGACCCAATCACAAAAGCTCTTCCTTTGCCATTGCTTCCACCATTACTGCCACTTCCATTACCTCCTTTGTTGTCGTTCTGTTTCAGCTTGGGACAATCTTTCCTAAAATGACCTTCCTGCCCACACTCGAAACATCCCTTCGTCGTCATAGGTGGCTTAGGAGCACCCTTTGCCGCAAGGTCTACTCTACATTCCTTCGCCTGGTGACCCATCTTTCCGCATCTTTGCAACTTGACACGGTCACACGGGCCAGCATGATGATAGTTGCACCTATTGCACTTCGGATATTTCCCAGCATATCTGCTCGAACCCTGCCCGCTACCGTTGTTATTGTTGTTGTGACTCTGATTGTTGAAGCTTCGAGTGAATTCGGGCTTATGGTAGTATTGTTGCGGTGGGAGGTTCGAGGACGAGGATCTGGTGTTGTCAAATTTCCTCTTTCCGCTGCTCGGGTTGCTGTTGCTGTGGTTGTCATTACTCTGGTTGTCACGTGCTTTAGCGGTTGAACCCCTAGGTGGTAACGCACCTTGGGTCACAGCCTGATCCGTCAGTTTGTGAGCTAAACGGATCGCTTGTTGTATCGTGGCTGGTCTGGAAGACGTCACCATGCCCTGAATCTGCGGTGCTAACCCATCGATATACATCTCAATCCTCTTGCTCGGCGGATCCACCATCCGCGGACACATCACAGCCAACTCGTGAGAACGGGTAGTGTAGGCTTCGATTTCTGAGCCCACCATCTTCAGTGACCAAAATTCTGACTCTAACTTCGAAATCTCCTCTCTCGGACAGTACTCCTCTCGCATCATGTTTTTGAACTCCTCCCAGTTCATCGCGTCAGCCAGTTCCAATCCAAGGATCTGCACGTTCGAATTCCACCAAGTGAGGGCAGAATTCTCAAGTGTTCCAGCAGCGAATTTGACCCTACTGGCAGGGGGACAATTGCACATTTCAAATGCTGACTCGGCCTTCTCAGCCCAACGCAGGAAGCCTATAGCTCCCTCAGTGCCCTTAAATGAACTGGGCTTGCAGTCAAGGTAATTCTGGAAGGTACACGTTCCACTTGGACCTCCAGCTTGGTTCTGAACATGTGCGGCTAAAGCGGCCGCCGCATGGTCATTCAGCAGAGTTTGGAGTTCTGCTGCAGTCAAGTTGATGTTACCACGTCCGTGTCCAGCGTTTCTTCCAGCCATTTCCTAGAATCACAGTATAAAATGTTAAACATGAATTTTTCTTTCATATACAACACACCATACATGCAATAAAAAGATAGGAAAGAAAGACATAAGAAACAACATCACATCACAACCATACATTAATCTAATTAATAATTCATGATTAAAACCATTGTATTCGCTACAAAGTATTTCCAATCAATCCTTAAAATCATAGAAAATAATAGTTCGGATGGAGACAACCCCTCCATCTAAGTGTCATCATCACTAGATGTCATCATCTGAGGACACCTCTGAGTGTGCCTCATCCTCAGCCGGTTCTTCCTCCGGTTCTTCTTCGGGTTCCTCCTCGGGATCTTCCTCGGGATCTTCTTCAGGCTCCTCTTCGGGATCTTCTTCAGGTTCGGCCTCAGGCTCCGCCTCAGGCTCGGCTGCGTTCTGAGCAAGTTGCATTTGTAAGACATCGCAACGCTCTAAAGCTATCTCGGTTCGGGTCCTTGCTACTTGGAGTTGCTCTTGCAAGTCTATCATCTCGGCTTGCATCTTCCTCATAATCTTCATCTGTTGATCACTAGCCTCTTGCATTTCCTTCATTGCCGCTGCCATGCGGGCAATCTTCTCCTTAGTCTCGGTTCCGTCTTTTAACAGTCCGGAAACGTTCGCTCTCGTATAGCGCATGTAACCCACGTCACGCTCCAAACATGAAACAACAGCTGCGAGAACTCGCTCTACAGGTTCGGTTATGGGTGGTAGGGTGTTGGGATAAGCAGGGTGGTTCGGGTGGGGTAATGGGGGAACTTGTTGGCGATAGACCATACGTCTGATCATGTTAGGGTACCAATCCCAGCTAACGTCGTTTTCGTATATTCCTCCGGATAGGCGGTACCTCTTCGGTGCGGGAGCTTCGAGTTCCGGGACTACTCGGGGCGGCGATGCGGTAGGTAACTGCGGTTCCTTCCCGTGAGCATGAGTCATTGGATCAGATGAGAATGAGGGTGGCGGCGTCGACATTCCTACAGGTAAGCCGTGTATGCGCGCGCGTATGAGTGAAAGAGGTAAAGAGATAAGATTACAAGACTACACAAACCTATGCAGTGCGTATCATTATAACTAATGGGTCGTCGCGGTTATAGTCTAGTATGCATGCAGCTTCTAGTTCGCGATAACCAATTGCTCTGATACCAATCTGTCACACCCTCAAAATCCACTAACGGAGTTTTACCGTCAGAGGGTGTGAACTAACAGGATCGGAATCATCAGTTATAATCAAACCATAAAATAAAGTTTCAAAACCATGAAAACGTTTACGAGTAATTAAATGCGGAAGCGTAAAAATCTTTAACCAAAAGTTGCGTCACGCAGGACGACTTAAAACCAATGATAACCGTTAAAAATAAGTTTGCATAACAAAAGCGTTTTCAAGCAATGCATGTTCCTAAACCGCGCGCCCGCCTTGGCTACCTGAGAATAACATACTAAAAGTGTCAACACAAGGTTGGTGAGTTCACAAGTTATATAAAAATAAATGTTTAGCGTTTGCGTTCAGCGTTTTGCGTTACAACGTTTTGCGTTACAGCGTTTTGCGTTACAGATAGTGTTATGTCAATTATATATCTATAGGTAGCTAGCCTATAAAGCAAGTATTACTAAGTGTTCGACACCGAAGCTAACTGTTTATCAATTTGCCTTGCCACCAGGTCATCCAGACCATGGTATGTGTTAGCCAAGATTACACCCGCTCGACCTCCAGTCGAGTTTAGCGTTGGGTGGGGTTTATCAAACCCAGTAGTACTACTCAACAATGACTCGCTATTCCAAATATTAACCGGTTCGATGTTATGAAGGACTTTTGTTATTGCGTTTGCCACTTAGTCTTTACAAGTGATATATAATCTATATTAACAAAATCTCAAATGCGTTTCGGAGTATGTTATCTCCCCCAGGTGAAAAGCGTTTAAAACAGTTTAAAAGGAGAAAGTGAAACTCAATGTTTGCGAAGAAATTCCCAAATTAAATCACCAAGATGCGCGTCACAGAAAAAGTCTCTCTAGCGTTCTAAAACAACAAAGAGATTCTTCTAAGTGTCGGAATATTATCGAGTCTCTAGACCCGGCACATATTACCTATGCACATAACATGTTTCGTGTTTCGTTTGTGAATCGTGTGTGACTTTAACAAATGTATTTGTGATACATTACATGTGTAAGCAATCATATACGTGTCATGTATTCATAAAGCACATCACTAGCAATTACTCCCCGTAAAGGCATTTTGGTCAAATTATGACAATCAATTAGCAATTATTCCCCGCAAGGGTAATTTGGTCAAAACATAACAATTATATAGCAAGTATCATGTTTAATGCATTTTCACAAAACTCAGCAGCTAGTTTCACCGAGACAGAAATTCTATTTGAAAGATTGTACTATTCCACCTATCATAGCATCTTAATTAATTTACCAAAAATTATCACAGAAGCATATATGTCTTAGGTTTCCAGAACATATTTTATTATATTTTTATTCCACATAGTTTTCTCACAATCATCAAATCATTACAGCAAACTCATAACATTCAAATTCATGCGCAACAGAATTTTATTTGCAATTCCTGTTAAAGGAAAAATCCAATAAATGCAAGACCACTTGGGTTAGGTTCCTAACTCAATGGGTCAACTTCCAGAAGTGGAACCAACCCAATTGGTCTCGTAGTTCATGAGATATAACATCTACAAAACAACCTAACAGCAGGTCTAACAGCTCAGCTTTGCACAACATTTTTGTAAAATCATAAAAGTTAACCTTTACTTGTCCAAAAATTACAAATTTATACTCTATAGAAACTAGACTCAACCTAGTTTACTGTAGTACCAATAATCTCAACCAATTTTCACGTTTACACTTCGTTACAGTCACTTAAACATCAAATACACATTCTGTCCAGAAACTGTTTGCATCCAAACTCAACATATTAACTATCTTTGAACTATCATGCATTCATATAACACTATAGACTCCATAAACACCATCCATGCACATCAATTACACATTACATACATGATTAGGGTTTTTGTTTGAACTCAAATCAAAGACACAACGATTAACGTGTAACAATATCAATACTAGTTATCAAATCATTACCCAATCAACAACAATCATATTAACTATACACACACACAAAATCGGCTCATTAGGGTTTTCAATTAACCCATTAAACATCAAAATCAAGTAATAAGGATGTATAGGATAATCGATTATACATTCCTAGCACCTAATTCTTCAATCAAGGGCTTGATTTGATGGTGTATATGTGTGTATAAGTCGACGGCAACCAAGGGGAGGGGGCTTGGGTTCCGATCGGGGTTAGGGAGAAAAGAAATAAGTTAGGGTTTAGTTGTTAATGATATATTTATAATAATAATAAGTTACACTCAAGTCCCTCCACTATCAATTGTTGTTTTTCTAACTTAAATAACTAGTTTACATCTTGAGTTAACGTTTATAACCATGTTATCACACAACACATAAGTCTAACACATAATTATCACATAATTACTGTTTTGACGTTTTTCGTTTATTCATCAATCGTTTGCGTCAACTCGTTTGCGTTTCGGTGCAATTCCCGAAAGACTACACATGTAGTAAGTGTTAAGCGTCATTTAAACCCTAGTTTAAATGTAATGAAGTGTGCGTTATAGATTCAATGATCTTAAGTTTGAATTGATGGAGTTGAGTTAACGGAGTTAACCTGAAATTGACGATTGTCACATTCTAAGCGCGAAAGGTGGTCTGCGGCGACATTTTCTACTCCCTTTTTGTCCTTGACTTCGATGTCAAATTCTTGGAGTAGTAGAATCCATCTGATAAGTCTGGGTTTGGCATCCTGCTTGTTGAAGAGGTATCGTATGGCGGCATGGTCGGTGTAAACTATGGTTTTGGAAAGAACTAGGTATGATCTAAATTTTTCGAAGGCAAATACTACTGCTAGTAACTCTTTTTATATTGTGGTGTAGTTTTCTTGTGCATCATTAAGAGTTTTACTTGCATAGTAAATTGGGTGAAAATGTTTTTCTTTGCATTGGCCGAGCACGGCTCCAACTGCAAAGTCACTTGCATCGTACATGATTTCGAATGGAATGGTCCAATCGAGTGTGGTCATGATTGATGCATTGACGAGTTTGTTTTTTAATGTATTGAATGATTCAATACATTCCTCAGAGAAGACAAATGGTGCGTCTTTTTCCAGAAGTTTGGTCATAGGTCTTGAGATTTTTTAGAAGTCTTTTATGAAGCGGCGGTAGAAACCTGCGTGACCTAAAAAACTCCTAATGGCTTTGACTGAAATTGGCGGCGGAAGTTTGGATATGGTTTCTATTTTAGCCCTATCAACTTCTAGTCCGTTTTGAGAAATCTTGTGACCTAGAACAATGCCTTCTTTTACCATAAAGTGGCATTTTTTCCAGTTGAGCACAAGGTTTACTTCTTCACACCTAGCTAACATTTTCTCTAGGTTTTTCAGACAGTGATCGAAAGAGTTTCCAAAGACTGAGAAGTCGTCCATGAAAACTTCCATAGAGTTTTCGATCATTTCGTGAAAGATGGCCACCATGCAACGTTGGAAGGTGGCTGGAGCATTACATAGTCCAAATGGCATTCTTCGGTAAGCAAGGTTCCGTATGGACATGTAAAAGTAATTTTCTCCTGATCCTCAGGAGCAATGGGAATCTGAAAGTATCCTGAAAATCCATTAAGAAAACAGTAGAACATTTTTCCAGATAATCGCTCAAGTATTTGGTCTATGAAAGGAAGGGGAAAATTATCTTTTCTTGTGGCGTCATTAAGTTTCCGATAGTCAATGCAAACTCGCCATCCTGTGATGGTTCTCATTGGTATTAATTTGTCCTTCTTGTTCAACACGACCGTCATTCCTCCCTTCTTGGGTACTACTTGAACGGGACTAACCCAAGGTGAATCTGAGATTAGGTAGATTAATTCGGCATCAAGTAGTTTGATTACTTCCTTCTTCACCACATCTTACATGTTGGGATTGAGACGTCTTTGATGTTGGACCACGGGTTTGTATTCTTCTTCCATGAGGATTTTGTGAATACAAAAGGAGGGACTGATGCCCTTGATATCCATGATCTTCCATGCGATGGCCTTCTTATGGTTTTTAAGAACCTTAAGAAGTTCGTCTTTCTCTTCTTTAGAAAGGTGAGATGAAATAATTACTGGGAGTTGAGAATCTTTTTCTATGAATGCGTATTCAAGATGTTTTGGTAGTTCTTTTAATTTTAAGGCTGGTGGTTCTTCGATTGATGGTTTTGATTTTTCATTGTTTTCAATGATTTCGTATATTATTTCTGACTCTTCGTAGTTATTGTTGAGATTTTCGTTTTCTAAAATGGGTTTGTTGAGTGTTTTATATAAGACTTGTGTTTCTAAAGGAGTATTGATGGAGGAATCTCGCATTAGCAACTCATGATGGAGTCTATGATGTCAACACAATATAACGTGTCATCGTGCTGTTGCGGATATTGCATATATTTTCCTATGTCAAAAGTGATTGCCTCGTCATTGACCCTGAGAGTGAGTTTCCGGTGCAAACATCAATGATAGCCTTTGCGGTGGCTAAAAAGGGTCTTCCTAAAATTAAAGGTACACTTCTGTCTTCCTCCATGTCTAGAATCACAAAATCTACTGGGAAAACAAACTTGTCAATTTTGACTAGCATGTTTTCAACAATGCCCCGAGGGTATTTAACGGATCGGTCAGCTAACTGAATGCTCATATGGGTGGGCTTTGGTTCTCCTATCCCTAGTTTTGCAAAAACCGCATAAGGCATTAAATTAATACTAGCTCCTAGGTCAGCTAGGGCATTGCTAACAAATAAATTTCCTATGAGACAAGGGATAGTAAAACTCCCTGGATCGGTCATCTTTGTCGGTAGCTTGCTATGGAGGACAGCTGAACATTCTTCACTTAGGGTGACATGCGAAAGCTCCTCCAGCTTCCTTTTGTTTGTCAGCACTTCTTTGAGAAACTTAGCATATTTTGGCATTTTAGCAATAGCCTCGACGAAAGGGATGTTGATATGGAGTTGCTTAAATAGTTCTAGAAACTTTCCATACTGGGCTTCCAATCGTTCCTGCTTCAGTCTTCCAGGGTATGGAATAGGCGGAACATAGGTTCGGACTGGATCCTTAGGTTGTACTGTGCCTGTTGGAGTCAGCTTTTCCTGCATTTCATCAGGAGATTTTTTTTCCATAACTGATTCTGAAGCTGGTGAGATAACAGTGGTTGTACCGCTCCTGAGTGTAACGGCGTTAGCTGTTGCATTCGGGTTGGTGATGTGTTGCTTAGAAAAGTGCCAGGTGGTCTTTCGGATAATTGTCGGGCAATTTGTCCGATTTGGGTTTCTAGGTTCTGAAGTGATGCTTGTTGACTTTTGAGATCGGCTTCATGTTTTAATAATACTCCGCTGATATCAACGGCTCTTGAGTCGGCTTTCTTTTCTGCTTCATTTTTTTTTGTCATTAGTTGGATTAGCATTTCTTCGATCTTGGAGTAGCTCGGGTTTTGATGGCTATTAGAACTTTGATCTTGAAATTGAGATTTAGGCTGGAAGGGTTGATTCATTGCTCTTTTTTCGAATCCTGGTAATGGTTGAGTGTTACCTCCGTCTTTCCATCTGAAATTCGGGTGGTTTCTCCATCCCGGATTGTAGTTATTTCTGAAATCGTTATTCTGTCGAGTGATGAAATCGACTTCTTCCATGGCCATGATGACTTGCTTACAGTCAATCGTCTTATGGCTTCCTCCACAAGTGTCACAGGTGAGTCTGGTTTTTGATAGTTCGGCTTGAAGTTGTTCGAATTTTTTAGAGAGAGCTTCAAGCTGTGCTGTGACAAGAGTGTTGGAATCAACGTGGTGTATTCCTTTATGTGTAGGTGTAGATCTTGGTGGGTTATAAGCAAAACTCTTCTTTGCGGCCTTCTCCAGGACTTCAAATGCTTCGTTAGGTGATTTGGATCCCAGGTCTCCATCAGCGATCTGGTCGATGGCCTGTTTTGTTTTGACCGGATTGTGCGTCAAAGAAAGTTTGTACTTGTAACCATACACTCAGTCCATGATGTGAACATATTCTTAGAAGACTTTTGTATCTTTCCCATGTTGCGTGTAACGATTCGTCATCATCGGTCCGGAATCCGGTAATGCTGGCTCGGTATTTGGCAGTTTTATCCGACGGAAAATATTTGAGGAGAAACTGTTCAACCATCTGGTCCCAAGTGGTAATCGAACCAGAAGAAAGAGATTCTATCCATTTTAGGGCTTGGCCCCTTAGAGAGAAAGGAAAGAGTTCGATTTGATCTTCTGAACGGTTTTGGATTTTAAAGGTTCCGTAGATTCGTAGAAATCGAGATATGTGAAAAAGAGGGTCTTCGTCGAGGAGACCATGAAATTGAACTGAATTTTCCACCATATGAATGGTGCTAGATTTGATTTCGAAGTTTTCGGTAATTTTGGGTGGAGCCATTCCATTGCCATAGCCCTCGAGAGTTGGCTTGGCATACTGGCTCATGTTCGGCTCATTGTTCTGGGCTGCCATCATTTCTTCGGTTTGATTTTCTCCTTATGTGTTGGCGTCTACTGATTCGTCTTTGATTGCTTTTGCGGTTTCTGTAGTCCGTTTACGAGTTCGTCGACGAAAGAGTCGTTAAGGTTCAGAAATTGGAGAAACAAGCGCAGGCTCAAAAGTAGAGGACATACATGGGACTAAATCAAAATTAAACACTAAATTAAAAGTTAGTCTAAGTTAAACTATAAGTTAAGCTAAGCTATTCTAAACTATCTAAGGTTTAAGTTAATTAAGCTAAAGTAAGGTAAGGTGAATAAAGGTAAAAAGTAGGCTTGCCGTAAAATTATATATTTTAAAAAAAAATAAAAGTTAAAGATAAAATAAAATAGAAGTTAAAAATTTGTATGATTATTGAAAATGATTAAATTAAAACTTGGATTGTTCTTAGAAACATACCGTGTCCCCGGCAGCGGCGCCAAAAACTTGATATGTGTTGCGCGTGCGATTATTTAAGAAAATATGAAATGATTTGTTTTTGCACAAGATCGCGTTTTAAATTTATAAAAGTGATTTCTACAAAAACTAAACACACACAAAATAGGTAAGTGTACCTATCGTATATGTAGAATAGTATTGGTAAGAACCAAGTATCGATCCGTGGACACAAATGTTTCTAATAATAAATCGTTGTTTTAATTTAATCGGAGGTTTTAATCATTTTGGGGTTAATTTTCTTCAAACTTCTTATAAAATATAAATACTTATATATAATATATAGGTGACCCAGATAAGAAATTCTAAACGAGTTTTTCAATTATGTGAAGGTTACCATCTAAGATCAAGAATCCACTCCATTTTAACATTGATAATTAATATTTGGACATGTGATAAACTTGCCATAGAAATATATGATAGATGGCTCCTCAAACCTTAAGTGAGCATCTTTGGCACTAAGGAGATAGAATGGGCATTTTAAAGTCCACCCTTTCCTAATGTCATACCATCTCAATGATGTCAATTTAAGTTGGCAAGTAGTTTCGTAAAGTAGAAAAATTAGGATTGACTTCGATTTCTCAAATACCAATTCTAACAACTTCGGGTGATTGTAGTTCATCACACAGCCTTCCCTTGGTTGATTTATGTAGGTTATAATTACACATTCCATTAACATATGATTTCTTTAACTAATTTGATATCCTAAGCAAAGCCATTTTTGGATTACCAAGGTTTAGAAAAATACATCATAACTTATATCTCATCATTTCTAAGTACAATATAAGAATCCATGTTTCGATAACGTATCAAATTATTTCTATCTTTCAAGAACATGAATCGATCATGAACGATTGCTAATGGAATTGACAACCACCAACTTTGAATTAGTGATTTAAGACAGTGAAACATTTTTCATCAAAAGATAATTGTAATATAACCATGTACTTTACTAGACTACATCACATGTATTGATTAATTATCACGTAAAACAAAGCTTCTTCATAGATTTTAGATGGTAAGAGGAGTTTAGCTCATAATGAGTATGATGATAAACATTAAGATGATTGATAGTAACAAATACATGATTAAACTTAGAACAATCTAACCAAATGTAGATGAATCCTTCTTCTTAATGATGGTAATGATTGTTGATGATGATGATTGATGGTGATGATCTCCAAGCCTTGAAACTCTTCACTAAATCTCCAAAGTGAGTGTTAGTGTGTGTTTTTATAAGAGAGAATCGGATAGAAATATTTTCAAGGCACACCAAATGAGTACAACATGAGTCACTATTTATAGGCAATCTGGATAGTGAGGCACGGCCCGTGTTTGATGAGCACGCCCCCGTGCATTTTTGTTACATGTGCCAGATTTGTTTTTTGAGTTGGAAACGGCCCAATGGTTGGTAGGCACGGGCCCGTGCTTTTTAGCGACATGTGCTCAATTCTTATTTGTCTTTTCTGTATTCTCGTCCACGGCCCCGTGCATGATGAGCACGGCCCCGTGCTTTTGCTTCCAGATTTTGTCTTTTCTTATGTTAGAAGCATGGGGGCGTGTTTCTTTGTCTACTTGTGTTTTATTTTGTTTTTCTTCGTCTTTTTGCTTGTTTCTTCGTTTGGGGCTTGGTTTCACCTGAAATTATGTTTTATTATGATAAGTAATCTTTTATGCTATGTTATTTGACAGAAATTGCAGTTTTTAGAGATTATTTGATACCGAAAAGATGTATATTTTTATGTACATCATAATAATATGTAAAAATAATGATAAAATAACAACAAATTATCTAATACATAATACACAATGATTAATACATGTTACACAATAACTTGAAACGTAAAACACAATGATGAATACATATAACACAACGACCTAAAACGTAAGACACAATGGTGAATACGTATAACACAATGACATAAAACGTAAAGCACAATGTTAAATATATATAACACAATGACTTGAAACGTAAAACACAATAGAAACAACATATTACACAATAACTTGAACGTAATATACAATGAACGCAATATTGTTTTTCTCAAATTAAATGAATTTGTCATATGTCAATTCGAATAAAAGACAATGAACGTATTACACAATGACTAAAAGTTAATGACGAACAAAAAGACACAATGACGTAATCTTTGTTTTAATTTTGGTCTTTAATATGAGTACCAATTGAAAAATATAATGATCAAAATCTATAATACAATTCATATGAAAACTCAACTAAAAGATACAATGAACAACAAAAAAAAACACAATTAAAAAAACTCGTTAATTTTTTTTATTTTTATATAAAATATGATACTCGTATTAAAGATAAAAAAACGCTATTTATTATGGTGAATTTTTAAAAAAAAAAATAATGTCATATGAAAAAGTTATGGACATTTTAAAATGATGGGTGAATTGACATGTGTCTTGTATAGACGTGCACAACAAAACCGGTTCCGGAACCGAACCGGTGGAACCGACCCGGAACCGGTTCCAGTTCCTACCCGATTGACCTTATACCCGGTCTGGGTATTTTTATACCCGAAATCCATACCCGGTTCCACTAATTATATTTCCAAACGGTTCCTACCCGGGTCCTACCCGGTTCCAAATTGTACCTGGTTCGGTTCCTACCCGAAAAAACCGGTTCTGGCGGTTTTTTTAAGTCAACTGCTGGTCAAAGTAGCCGTTGGAACCGGTTCCAACGGTAATATAGCCGTTGGAACCGGTTTTTTGATGCCTGAAACCTATATATAACATTTTATTTATTTAAACAACTATTACAAACATTATTAAAACATAACGATACTAAACATAACAACTACAACTAAAAAACAACGTCCGTCGTTTTAATCTGGCGTTCTACAACGATTAAGCGTTGTTACCGGCGGTAGATATTTGGGCTGTAGAGTCGGACGACTCTCCCACTTCCGCTTTTTTGGCATCCAAACTTCTTTTCTCACGACAATACTTATTCGTATGTTTTCGTAATATCGAGTTGGACCCTGATTTAAGAAACTTCGAGCAATATTTGCAACGAGCCATCTCTTGTGCGTCGGTCATGACACACAAATCGTAATGAACCCAAACATCGGGGCATCGTGTTGTTTCGATCACCATAACAACGTCGTCATTAGTTGCCATTTCTTGTCGGTTTAACCTTAATTGTGATTTAGAGTGTGTTATATAGTTTTAAAAGTGGTTTAACTAACAACACAACACAACACATTTCTATTTATAGTATGTTTTTAAGTTATATATAGTAAAAAAAACCGGTTCCAACAGACAAAAACGGCTATATAGTCGTTGGAACCGGTTTGTAACGGCTATTTTATTTGAATTTCAAAAAAAAACGGCGGAACCGGTTTTTACGTAATACCCGGTCACGGTTCCTACCCTACCCGGTTCCTAAAAGTTGGCATTTCAGGGCATCGGTTCGGGTCAGGAACTGACCCGGTTCCTGACTGGAACCGGTCCTATTTTCTACCCGGTGTGAAAAAAACCGGTTCTGAACCGGTACGGGTTTTTAACAGGACCCGATTATGTGCATCTCTAGTCTTGCATGTAGAGAGAGAAAGTCAACAAATGTGGGTTATTACCTTCATGCTCTTTTCATCAATTTTTATTTATTAAAATAATCTCAGTCATTCAAATCTAAGATTAATAGATTGGGTTCCTTCTCACCCTTCTCATTTTTATTGTCCTTTCTATTCTAACTTTACCATATTAACTGTTGCATGCTAATTGTCAATATGCTTATTATTATGGGTTGTTTGGGAAAAGACTAATTTGTTTAGATTAATTGTTGTAAACCACATTGTCAATGGAATTGTATTTTTGTATAACTATATTATATTATATCAATAATATGTATTGTTGACAAATAGATATTTTTACGCATATTACATGTTGTTATTTGGGATGATTGAAAATTTGAAGAAAACTTACTTTTGAACCTTAGGCTATCTTAATAATAAAAGAAAATTGTTTATTTTCAATTGGTTGATGTAATACTGCTTGTTTTATTTCTTTGAATAAATACTTTGTTAATGGATGTTTTCAATTGGGGTGTGAGACTTATTAGAACCATATATTATATTGTTAACGGATGTTATCATTTGTTTCTATGGTTTTTTTTTCAAATATGTTTAGATTTGTAGAATATTTTTCAAATATGTTATGGATTATGAATTAATTAAGACTTTTATGCTTGTTTTTGAAACTTTTTTGTTTCATTACACATTTATTAGTCATTGTGTCTTTAAAAAAGTCCATTAACAGGATTTCACGTGTTGACCTATTAAACAGGTTCGTGTTCGTGCACGAAAAATGACACAATTAGTTATCATATCGTGTTCGTGTTTAGTACTACATGTCATATCTAACATGTTTAGACCGCACTACTAATTTGGCAAGAATATAAGAGCCGGACAAAATGAATAGAATATCGAGTTGGTCTTATAATCAATTACTAACACTAAATAATATTATGTCACCATATTCAACTCAATTCAACCTTGAAGGGAGGGAGCATTCCTAGTTGAACCCGCTGCCCTCAACCCATTGCCAGCAGCCATATTTTGCTCCTCCCTTCGTTCATAGTCAGATTCATGAACTCGCAAAACAACCTACTATGCAAACCCTCAAGGGTTGCGATGGTGTACCCCGCCCAACCTGCCTAAACCTGCATGCAAGCGGGTTAGACTCCCCAAAAATCACATCTAAGAACATTTGAGTCAAGGGATGTAAAAATGTAAGTAAGGCTATGTGTAGTGGAGGGGCTACAATTGGGGACGAATTGTGACACGTGGCGCCCAGTCAGCATGGAGTGCAAATTTGTTTTTGAGGTGTAATGGTGTAGGGGCTACAAGTTGGGCCCACAGTGTATTTTTTTTATTATTTTCTTTTTATAACTAAACTAATTAAATAAAAACCAATTTATTTAAATAATTAAATAAAAATCTATTAAAATTAAAAAATAAATACAAAAAAATATATAAACTAAAAAAATACACGAATAATAAAAATAAATTATAATAAAAAAAACACACCATAATAAAAATATACATAAAAAAACTAATCTATTCGTCTTCATCTTCGTCTTCGTCCCCGTCGTCATCATTGTCATCCTCCTCCTCCTCGTCTTCGTCCTCCTCCTCAACGGGACGATTATCTCACACGTGTTGAACCAAATCCGCCTTCAGTTGGTTATGTATATCACTTGATGTGAGCTGGTGAATGTTATACGTTCGTTGGTCTTGGGTTGGTTCAGGGAACTGTTCTGGAACGCTTCCTGGAATATAGTGTTGACATATTGATTTTCTCTCGTCTTCTAAAATCATATTATGCAATATGATACACGTATACATAGCATCGCTCATTTTTGCCAACGTCCATACACGACAAGGGTTTTTCACATAATGCCAACGTTTTTTTAGAACCCCGAAACACCTCTCGATATACTTTCTCGCGAACTCTTGCTTCTTCTTAAAATAATCTCTTTTTTCTTCGATAGGGTCTTGAAACGTCTTGACGATGATCGAGTACTCTGGATATATCCCATCTCCCAAATAGTATCCGTGACGATAGAAGGTATCGTTGGCATAAAACGGTAAGACCGGTATGCTACGGCTGATGTAATACTCTAACACGGGTGACGCGTTGAGAACGTTTATGTCGTTGTTGGACCCGACTGAGCCGAAGTAGGCTGACCAAATCCAGAAGTCGTATGAACAAATGGCTTGAACACTAACCGTTGGCACTCCGTGGTCACCACGAGTGTATTGACCTCGCCATGCGGTTGGACAGTTGGCCCACTCCCAATGCATGCAATCTATACTCCCAATCATGCCAGGAAAAGAATGTTTGCTTTCGTGTACATCATATATGCGAGTCAGGTCGTTTGAAGTAGGAATCCTCAGATAACGACGAGAGTATAATTGTATTATCCCTATACAAATAAATTATTAAACAATATTTATATTAAAAACAATAGTTAATACAAACAATTTAAATATTACCGATGCAAAAATTCTCCAACGCATCTCTCGTTGTTTTCTTAGCCATCTTTAAATACTCGTCATTGATATCGGTCGTGTTGCCGTATGCGAGGATGCATATAGCCGAAGTACACTTTTGGATGGCGGAGAATCCTAAATATCCTCTTGCATCGGGTTTCTGTTGAAAATACTCATACTCCCGCTCCATATCTCCAACGATGCGCAAAAATAAACGCTTGGACATCCGAAAACGACGTCGAAACATAGCGTCGTTAAATGTAGGTGTGTCGTCGAAGTGGTCCTTCATCAAACGAGCGTTCGCTTGCGTATGATCCCGAAGGATATATGACCGTCTACGTGGTGTCGTAGATGGAGCAGAGCCGGACACCATGTTATTGACGACGGCCCGAACCACGTTCGTGACCTTTAAATGCTCTTCCGCCACTTGTCAGTGAATCTGATGAATTCTTCGACTCTCGTTTATTAATTGATCCAAAATCTCGGCAGAGTTCGTGGAATCCGGGGAACTCATTGAGTTTGAAGAAGTATGAAAATAATAAAAATGATTGGTATTTTTATGTTTGTGTTTGTGTATGATAAGGTGAAAATGGTTAGATAAAGTTTGATATATATATTAAGTTTTTTAATTAATTTTTTATATATATATAGCCGTTACCCAACGACATTATTATTATTATATTATTTTCTTTCCATCTTTGCGGGTGACAAATATACCCCGCCCTCGCCCTTTTTCACCCAATTATTGCGGGGGGCGGTGTTCCACCAAAAAATCGCCCATTTTCGCCCCATATTACCGCCCATTACACACGGCCTAATGTGCATAGATATGACTTAGTTTTTGTGTCAAAATAGTCTAGTGGCTAGTATTAATTGTGTTTCTTTTCATTAAAAGAATTTTAATTTTTTAACACTTTATATGATAAGTAATTAATATATAATTATATTGAAAGAAAGAAAATTATATTTGTAAAGGTTAAAGTTAAATAGTTTTCTTTTCTATCTTTGTTCTTTAACAGCATATAAAACTAAGGGAAAACTTAGAATGCAAAGAAAAATAAAAATGAGAATTCTGAGAATGATTTTTGACAAAAATTAAAAAAAAACACTTTAAAAGAAATTAAAAAAATAAATAAATTATAACTCAAAATATAAATAAAAAATAAAAAAATTCAAAAAACCAAAATGTTTACCTTGTTCATGTCAAAAAAAGACAAAAAAGACACAATGTCCAGAAAAAAGACACAATGACGAAAATTAACAAAAAAACAATGATAAACAAAAAATGATAGAATAGATCGCAAAATATAACACAATACTGAGTAATATAACACAATCAAGAAAAAAGACAAATGGTATGTTTGGTAGGGAGATTGAAGCTTTTATGTTAGAAGAAAAAAAGCTTCATATTGGAACGCTCCTACTAGTAGCGTTTAAAAAAAACCTACAAGCTTTTAGTATTTAATATTATTTAAATAACCTTCAATGATATATATAACAATCTCCAAAATTATTATTAAAATTGTGGATACTAGGGTTTCTAATAATATTGCAGGTAATTTCTAATCATCATCGACTTCATCGACTAATAGCATGTAATTTCTAATCATGCTTGCTTTGTCTCCTCCCTTATGCTTTTATCTTTCGTGCACTAATATTTTCCCTATAAATAAAAATCTGTTTCTATATTAGCATGGTTAAAATTAGGGCACATGAAAATTAATGTATACGTGATTTTGTATGTGCTTCCGTTTGGTCTAAATGTTTCAATTGTGTTCTTTAATTGTTACATGTTTCTAGTTGGTGGTTTATTTAAATTATTACTCCGTATGTTAGAGGTCGGGTGGAAAACGGATGTATATTATTGGTATCTGTGTGATTACTTTTTGGGATTTGTGTGTGATTAATGTTATATGTGTGATTAACGTTGTGGATTTATGTGTGATTAATGTGAATCATGAGTGACACTTCAACTTATAGATACACCTCATATTATAGCTTTGTTACCCCATATAAGTCTTCAAATCTAGATGAAGAAACCTTCACCTATAGAATATGATACTCCGCCGAGACCGGTTCCTTAGATCCTTCCATGAAACTTTAAGTGGTTTTGCCAGTATATAAGATTTCACCCTTTCCTACATCCAGCATCATTATTTCCTTCTTGTCTACTATCTTGTTTGATTGTGAAGTTTTCATACCTGAATCATCTTACCAACATGTATTTATATTACAAAAACAAGGTGAACAAAGTAACCCACCCGGTAAAAGAAAGAGCAAACGCCACACGAAAGGCACACGAATAGCAACACTACATTACAGACAACATATGTTTCTAGTTGATGTTAATTAGTTTTTTTTTATATTTGTGAATGCGTAATTAAGAAATTATATTATGCGAATTTGGTCATCCTTTTGTCAATGGACAGATAGCTACTAGTCTAGCTACTTAACTAATTTTGCAATTGTGGGTATATGTATGCATGGTTGTTAAATGGATTCTAAAAAAAGAGAAAGGGAAAAGAGAAAATTGGCCAAAATAAATGGCATTAGAGTTACGTAGGTACTTAAACAAATATATCAACTTGAACTTAACTTCCCCATTCAAATGGGGTTCTCTTCAGCCAGAGTTTGAAAACGTTATAAATCATATATTCGTCAGTAACAAAGCTATGAAGAACAAGTATGATGGTATGAGAAAAGAGTAAAGCCTTTGGAAGTGATTTAAGAATGGAGAGAATGGTCTAGGTTGGAATGAAAGTACCAAGCACTTAATTGTAGTGATGAATGGTGGAAAAGAAATTTTCAAGTGACATGATATAGCTCATTTAAAATTTAAATACCGTATAATATTCCAGTCATAAAGATAACTAAATATTCACCATTATATTGTGTAGGAAAATTCAAAAGTTCTTGCAATTCAAAATAATCGACCATCTATACAACTACAAGAAGAGTAGGATCAGTTATTTGGAGATGCAACTTCTAGTGGGGGAAATTATGTGACACCCTCTATGTATCCAACTACATTCAACGAGGTACATCTTGAGAACCTTGAGGATGACAATGTTGAGGGAGGTGATAATGTAGATGCTTAGCAAGTATACAATGATACACCTTCTAATATAGAAAACTTGAAACTCAAGAAAATAATTTCTTCAGTGAATGGTTGAATGAAGTACGTTAACATGATGCATCAACATCAAGACCAAGTGAGGTTGCAAAAAAAATTTGAGAAGCCTAGTAAAGTAAACACTAAGCCTAAACCAATTAAGATGAAACGTAAAGGGAGAGACTCATGAGGAAGCTTCAATGTTTAAAGACCATTTAGCTAAAAAGTAATATGAATCAACAACGTGCTCTAGAAATATTAGAATCAGATTCTTCCAAACTCAGTCAAAGTACTAAGTTTATTATTGAAGCTGCTATAGGTATGCTTCACCAGACTATAGATAGGTGTGCTTAATCGGACTGTAAATGCATGATTAATGAGAGAAGATGAGGATTTGTGGTTCTTTTCAATGGATTTATTTTAGATCCCGTGAAAAGAAAAATGTTTATAAATGTGCGACATGGTCATGGTAGGTTAGCATGGTTGCAACGAAAGCAAAGGCTCACCGACTAAGCAATTTATGCGTTTACATTTTAGCTATTTATGTGTTTATATGTTAACTTAATATTGAATTTAATACTAGGGTTATTAGGAATAAAAAGGAAGAAGAACTACAAATTGCATTGTTATATTTTTTTGTTGGATTCAACTTATACAAGTGATCTAGTTGTTGCATACTATTATAAACATATGTACCACGAACCATGCATGGCATCACCTCAAACAGGGTAGGCTTGGACGATGGAGATTTTAAATGGCAATCCAGTATGCATCCAACGTGTTTACGAAATTATGTAGAGAGCGTGAATCAAACTATGGATTGCAGTCAAGTAATCAAATGTCAACTTTTGTGAAGGTGGGGATAATTCTGTATACATTCTCATTGGGTTCATCTAACAGGGATGTTGGGGAGCATTTTCAACGTTCTTTGGAGACTATTTGTAGAGCACTTCATGAATTTCTAGAGGCAATGGCTGGTAGAGGTAAAGGTTTTCAAGGTCTAGCACGCGACATTATAAGACAAAAAGATGCAACTTTTCAATTTCTACCACCTCAAATATTGAATGACAAAATATACACGTTGTATTTCAAAGTATTCAATTGATTAATATCATTCCTACTTGTGTACTTTGTTAATTAACTAATGTTCAAATTATATTTAGGATTGTATTGGAGACGTTACACACAAAGGAGCCTGCATCTCAGAGAGTCATCAGCTTATTATATTGGTAGAAAATGGGTACCAACTTTCAACGTAATGGCAACATGTGATTTCGATATGTGTGCCACATCCCTATCTTAGGCCTAGGAGTGCGACCCAACAGTTGGTACCATAATCGTAAATAAATCAGAGTTACGTTATATTAGCGGAAGACTTGTAAAACTTGTGGATTAAAGTTGTAAAGATTACAAAAGACGGGATTATAAAATACCCGTTTTAAGTTATAAAAGTATTACTTGTTTTACATTACAAAACCACCATTTATATAATTAAGTTTATACAAAACAAATCCGAGCAATCGGATATAATAGTAGCACTTCGACACTCCAAGCACTATGTTTGGTCACCTGCAAAATGTAAATAAAATACGTCAGCAACGTATGCTGTTGAACACGCTGATGACGCTAAAATATTTTCTTTTACTTTATTACCCCTCGAAACTACGCCTGCCTCGGCCCAACGTGGCTTAGGAATAACAAAGTTAAAACAACACAGTTATAAATTCGAGTCTCTACTCTAGGTCACCTCAGCAAACACCGCAGCCTTCGACTTAGTTAAGTACCCGTATGTATACACAATGGTCGTGCTTCCGCTGGAAAGCGTCCTACAACCAAGCGTGGTGCGGTGTGCCCACCGCGTACTACCACATATGTAAGGATCCAGACAAACGTATACTACAGCCTGAGGGCTAGGCTTATACTCTTATTCATAACGGTTTTAGGAACACGTAGTTCCTTGTAAACAATTTTCATATAACATGTTGACTCGTTTGAAAACAAGTTTGTAAAAGTTGGGGCGTATTCAGCTTATCGCTTTGGGATCGGCTTCAACACCATCCGAGGGTCTTTCCCTTGCTATCTCGCACCTATAGTACGAGTATAACCATTTGTTAGTCGGATATACAATCCGGCTTAAGACCTTTAGTCTTATTTTATAACTCTATCTCGATGAACCTTTAGTTCATATCTCTTTACTTGAAAACCTTTAGTTTAAAAATAATTATAAACCTTTAGTTTATATATAAAACCCGACGTTTCTTCTTCTCTAAGAAACGTATTCTTTTTCTTTATTATTTAAGAATACTCATTATTACTTAAATAATAATTTCATAACATAGAATATATATATACTTGCACACACACACACACATATATATATATGTATATATATATATATATCACAACATATATTTTATTCTTTCTTTGTTATGTTTTCTTTTCTTTTATCGAGGTATCGAGTATAACCTCGACTTAAGGTTTAAGCCTTTATAATAATACTTTATTATATTCATTGGCGTTAAGCCTTACCTTAAAGGCTTATGAAAACCCTAATGATTTGAGCAGCACTCCAACTCCGCTTGATTTCTTTTACCTTCTCGATCAATAGTTCTTTTCTCTTCGCCAAACAATAACACCAATCCTCAACACTCGTTGGCACGCTTTTCAAGATCCATCGCCATCTTTATAACAAACGCCTTAGAGGGTGGCACGAACTTCGAGGAAACGTCGGCACTGAAGTCAAGGATCGGGGCACGCTTATCAAGGTGGATCGAGGGTACGAATTTCAAGGTGTAGAGAGATGTTAGAGAGAGAATTGATGGTTGGATTTTGGTGTGTCAAATGGAGATCCCGGACTTGCTATTTATAGGCAAAATCTGGAGTCCCATCGCGGTACGCGATGGCCTCCTGGGCATCCGTCGCGTACCGCGACATAGCCCTGGTCAGTCACAACGTAAGTCTGCCACGTGTACCTACGTGGCAGACGGTGTGCCACGTGTTGACACGTGGCGGACGACGTGCCATGTGTGGCTACGTGTCCGGACACATGGCAGACGGTGTGCAACGTGTGGGCACGTGGTAGCTATTGTGCTAGAGGTGTCAGGCCACGTCATCGTGATACGCGATGACGTTGGATCAGCAGCGATCGCGTATCGTTATTGACTCCATCTAGAACCTTTGTCCTTTGTCTCGTCGCATATCGCGATAGGACAAGAAAACAGAATTTTCGTTTTAAACCCTAAGGTTTGGAAATTTGGCAAATTTGGTCCCTTAACTTTGGAAAGTTTATAATTTGAACTCGAAATTTTCTCGATATGTTGTTACATCCTCGCCACCTTGAAATAAATCTCGTCCTCGAGATTGCTTTATAAGAACAAGTGGGTATTTCTTTCTCATTTCCGATTCGAGTTCCCATGTATATTTGGGCCCTCTCCACGAGTCCCATTTAACTTTCACAATTTTCAATGTTCTTCTTTTCAATTTCTTTGTTTTCGAATCTTCTATTTGAATTGGACGTTCTACAAATTTTAAGTTTTCGTTTATTTCGACGTCTTTTAGTGGCATTGCTAAAGATTCATTAGTTAGACATTTACGCAGATTCGAAACATGGAATACATCGTGAATCCCTTGCATTTCCTCGGGCAGTCGCAAACGATATGCAACAGTGCCGATTCGTTCAAGTACCTCGAATGGTCCAACGAATTAAGGACTTAGATTTCCTTTCTTACCGAAGCGAACAACGCCTCTCCAAGGCAAGACTTTTAAAAGAACTTTGTCACCAACTTTGAATTCCAACGGCTTACGACGGACATCAGCGTAACTCTTTTGTCGATCACGTGCCGTTTTAAGTTGTTTTCGAATTTGAAGAATCTTGTCGGTAGTTTCTTGGACTATCTCGGGTCCAGACAATTGATTGTCTCCGGTTTCAGACCAACACACGGGCGTTCTACACTTACGACCATATAATGACTCGAATGGTGCGGCTTGAATACTTGTATGATAGCTATTATTATACGAGAATTCCATTAGGGGTAAGTGGTCATCCCAAATTCCACCTAAGTCAATCAGACAAGCCCGAAGTATGTCTTCCAGTGTTTGAATTGTCCTTTTGCTTTGCCCATCGGTTTGCGGATGATAGGCAGTGCTAAGGTTAAGCTTTGTACCTAACGCTTGTTGGAAGCTCTTCCAAAAGTAAGACGTAAAACGACTGTCTCGATTAAAGATTATAGATAGCGGTTGCAAGGCCCCGTTACCGGTAGCCCTACTTTCGTGTTGGATTTACTCATAAACACAGTTCTAAATATCAGAGTTAATTAAAACATTTACGCGGAATATAAAACTTTCATAAAACTTTACATAATTCATAACTTGTCTCAAAACATCCTTTGTCTTTCAACATTAAAGCATTAAATTAAAACATCATAAGTCTTCAGATGCCAGATTCTTGTTCAGTGCCATGTGTCTCCTCAAGCGAGCTGCCTCATCCTACTCACCTGCGTGCATACTAAAAGTCAGCTACGCTGAGTGAGTTCTAGTTAATCACATAATCATAAAATACATTCTTACGCTTCATACTTAATCTCTTAACTTTCTTTCATATACACCTAAGTGCTTTTACTTCCATTTTTACATTCATACTTTCTTTACATTCATAATCATACGTTCATTTTTACCTTCATGCTTTCCTTACATACATTATCATACTTTTTAAAGAGCCTTTCGCCCTATAACCTCACAGATATTATAAGGGTCTGGTCCCTAGTTTTCGAATATTAGAAGGGTTCGATTCCCTAACATCACAGATATTATAAGGGTCTGGTCCCTATCATCACAGATATTATAAGGGTCTGGTCCCTAGTTTTCGAATATTAGAAGGGTTCGATTCCCTAACATCACAGATATTATAAGGGTCTGGTCCCTATCATCACAGATATTATAAGGGTCTGGTCCCTAGTTTTCGAATATTAGAAGGGTTCGATTCCCTAACATCACAGATATTATAAGGGTCTGGTCCCTATCATCACAGATATTATAAGGGTCTGGTCCCTAGTTTTCGAATATTAGAAGGGTTCGATTCCCTAACATCACAGATATTATAAGGGTCTGGTCCCTATCATCACAGATATTATAAGGGTCTGGTCCCTAGTTTTCGAATATTAGAAGGGTTCGATTCCCTCTTCGTTACCATACAACCATACATCATACCTCGAGTATTAGTAGGGCTCGGTACCCTTTTCGTAACCATACATTATCATTTCTTTCTTCTATTATCTCTATCATGTTCATACACATAAACATACATAACATACTTACCTTATACATAGCGTTACAACCTGACAGTACGTGCAATATCCGAAGATCGTTCACGTACTATCAAGCAATCATTCATACATTTCACATTATCCACATAAGGCATACACTTATCTCTTAGGATAAGTGTATTAACAAACATATTGAGTATGCACACAGCCCCGAAAACGTAACACATAAATGGGGCTAGAAACTCACCTGAACACGGTTACGTTCTCCGTTGATCGTAATCCCTTTCTTCAGTTGTGCACGGCTGACTGTATAACAAGTATACATATCAATTAACTATCACTACTTATAACATCTTTCTAGTCTTAATTACTACCCACAACGAACGGGGGTCCGGGGGCAGCGCCCCTGGCAGCGGGGTCTAGGGGCGGCAGCCCCTAGCAGGGTCCAAGGGGCAGAGCCCCTAGCTGGGGTCGAGCTGCCAGGTCAGCTTGGAAAAATTTTATTTCCATTAACTGTCTTAACACATTTTTAATTTATTTTCTAATCGAACTTGACTTTAGGCGAAGTTAACCTTAGGCGAACTTAGCTTTAGGTGAAGTTACCAGCTAGGCGAACTTAGCTTTACAGCGAAGTTGCCATCAGGCGAACTTGGCTTCAGGCGAAGTTGTCATCAGGCGAACTTGGCCTCAGGCGAAGTTACCAGTTAGGCGAACTTAACTTTACAGCGAAGTTGCCATCGGGCGAACTTGGCTTCAGGCGAAGTTGTCATCAGGCGAACTTGGCCTCAGGCGAAGTTACCAGTTAGGCGAACTTAACTTTACAGCGAAGTTGCCATCAGGCGAACTTAGCTTGCAGGCGAAGTTCATCAAGCGAACTTAGCTTGCAGGCGAAGTTCGTCACTTTGAAGGCGAAGTTGCCCAGATGAAGGCGAAGTTGCCCAGATGAAGGCGAAGTTGCCCAGGCAGCCGCTGTTTTAGTTTCTGATCGGTATTTCGAGCGATTTTAACACCCTTGCTATGGTTCAATATCACCCACTACGCTACCCGACCATTTTTGGTCGTTTATACACTAAAAAGCTTGGATCTTTAAACTTCAAAGATCAAGAATCATACCTTTTTGGGCTTGTTTGGATCTTGTTTACTTGCTTATCACCACTAATCGCTCTCTCTCTCTCACTCGGGTCTGCCGGATCTGCCCGGATCTGCCTTCGGTCCGGCGGCGAAGTTAGTGTGGTATGTGTGTGTTTTTTGGAGTGTTTTTAGGAAAATGATGGAAATGAAGGTATTTTGGGGTTTTGGGGGTATTTATATCCCTGAAATCCCATTCTCATTTAACCCATCTCAATTAATCCAAGTCCAAGACCCGCTCCTTACCCGATATTAATTTAATTACGCGAAATCACTAAACATAACTTCCTTTATTCATCATTAAAATTTTAGGATGTTACAGCGGTACTCCATGCAAAGCAACAATGTTGTTCACATAAATACGCGCAATTATATCCATAGAATATGACTCATTGATGGGTATGAAGTGTTCGGATTTCGTCAATCGATCCACAATAACCCAAATTGAATTATGTTGACGAGTCGTTTTAGGGAGTTTGGTAATGAAATCCATAGTGATTAACTCCCACTTCCATACGGGACGTTCGGGTTACTGAAGTAATCCCGAAGGCTTTTGGTGTTCAGCTTTGACTTTCCAATATGTTAAACATTTCGCCACATGCGAAGCGACATCCCTTTTCATCCCGTTCCACCAATGGTTAGATTTGAGATTATGATACATTTTTTCGCTCCTGGGATGCATCATATATTTGGATTTGTGAGCCTCGTTCAAAATTTTCTCACGCAATTCCCCAACGATTGGTACCAAAATTCTATTGCCGAGTCTAAGGATACCATCGTCACCCTTGACTAGCGAGTCAATGGTGCCATTACGTTTTTCGTCAGAGATTTGGTTTTCAGCGATCGCTTGAGTTTGGGCAGATTTTATTTTCTCGAGAAGGTCGACTTAGAGTTCTAGCCTCAACGCTCGGACTCTTTTCGGCTTTTCATGTTCCTTTCGACTTAAGGCATCAGCCACCACGTTGGCTTTACCTTCATGATAGACTATCTCGCAGTCGTAGTAGTTGAGAGTCTCCATCCAGCGTCGTTGGCACATGTTGAGCTCTTTTTGATCAAAGATATACGTTAAGCTTTTATGATCACTGTATACGATAAATCTTACTCCATAGAGATAGTGCCTCCATATCTTAAGTGCAAAGATTATGGCGCCTAACTCTAGATCGTGAGTCGTATAGTTCTTTTCGTGTACTTTGAGTTGACGAGAGGCGTATGCAATTACTTTCTTTCTTTGCATTAGTACACATCCCAAACCGGAATGAGATGCGTCACTAAATACAACAAAATCCTCAGTACCTTCTGGTAAGGCCAGTATAGGTGCTTGGGTGAGCTTTTGTTTAAGTATATCAAACGCTCTTGTTGCTTCGTTCCCCATTCATACTTGATGTTCTTGCGAGTTAAAGAAGTTAGGGGAACGGCGATACGAGAGAAATTTTCAATGAACCTACGGTAATAGCCGGCCAAACCTAAGAAACTTCTGATCTCGGTTGGCGATTTCGGGATTTCCCACTTAGATATAGCTTCAATCTTAGCGGGATCGACTTGAATACCGTTGACGTTAATGGTATGTCCAAGAAATTGTACCTCAGGCAACTAGAATTCACATTTCGAGAATTTAGCATACAACTTCTCGGTTCTAAGAATTTCAAGCAGAGTCCGAAGATGGATTTCATGATTAGCTTTAGACTTAGAATAAATAAGTATGTCTTCGATGAATACGATCACAAATTTATCCAAGTAAGGCTTGCAAATACGATTCATCATGTCCATGAACGCGGCTAGAGCATTAGTAAGTCCAAACGGCATGACCGTGAACTCATAATGTCCATACCTTATTCGAAAAGCAGTTTTCGGGATATCCTCTTATTGGACTTTAAGTTGGTGATAGCCGGAACGAAGATCGATTTTAGAAAAGAAGCTAGCACCTTGAAGTTGGTCAAAAAGATCATCGATGAGAGGGAGTGGATAACGATTCTTGATTGTGACATTGTTCAATGCACGATAATCTATACACATACGAATAGAATTGGCGCTTCCCAAGGTGACGAACTCGGTCGAATGAAACCTTTCTCTAGTAGCTCATCGAGTTGTTTCTTTAACTCCTTCATCTCAGTTGGTGCTAAGCGATACGAAGCTTTGGCGATTGGAATAAGGTATGGACATTATGAGATCGATCCTAAACTCTATTTCACGATCGGGAGGGATTCCGGGAAGTTCATCAGGAAGAACATCGGAAAAGTCGGAGACTTTAGGTACGTCCTTTATCTCCTTTGGCTTTGACTCTTCAGTGACGTAGGCCATGAATGCTAAGCATCCTTGATTCAAACATTTGTTAGCCCTAATCATGGAAATTATGCTAACTTGGCCGGCGTCTTTATCCCCTTCAATTCAAATCGTTCGTTTATCGGGGGCTTGAAGTTCAACGATTTGCTATTGCAGATGATACGGGCATGGTTATCGGATAACCAATCCATACCAAGTACAATACCAAAACCAACAAGTGCCATAGGTAAGAGTTGGATAGGCAAAATATAACCAGCTAAATGAATTTTTCTGTTTTCAAAGGCTTCGGAGATTTTAACGATTTCGCCACTAGCAATCTCGACGCTTAGATTTTTATCTAACTTTGTTAAAGGTTCGTTTAATAGACTACAAAAGCTATAATCTATAAAACTTAAATTGGCACCGAATGCTGGTGAACACGCTGACGCTAAAATATTTTCTTATACTTTATTACCCCACGAGACTACGCCTGCCTCGGCCCAACGTGGCTTAGGAATAACAAAGTTAAAACAACACAGCTATAAATTCGAGTCTCTACTCTAGGTCACCTCAGCAAACACAGCAGCGTTCGACTTAGTTAAGTACCTGTATGTATACACAATGGTCGTGCTTCCACGGGAAAGCGTCCTACGACCAAGCGTGGTGAGGTGTGCCCACCGCGTACTACCACTTATGTAAGGATCCAGACAAATGTATACTACAGCCTGAGGGCTAGACTTATAAGCTTATTCATAAAGGTTTTAGGAACACGTAGTTCCTTGTAAACAATTTTCATATAACATGTTGACTCGTTTGAAAACAAGTTTGTAAAAGTTTGGGCGTATTCACCTTATCGCTTTGGGATCGGCTTCAACACTGTCCGAGGGTCTTTCCCTTGCTATCTCGCACCTATAGTACGAGTATAACCATTTGTTAGTCGGATATACAATCCGGCTTAAGATCTTTACTCTTATTTTATAACTCTACCTCGATGAACCTTTAGTTCATATCTCTTTACTTGAAAACCTTTAGTTTAAAAGTAATTATAAACCTTTAGTTTATATATAAAACCCGACGTTTTTTCTTCTCTAAGAAACGTATTCTTTTTCTTTACTATTTAAGAATACTTATTATTACTTAAATAATAATTTCATAATAAAGAATATATATATACTTGCACACACATATATATATATTTATCTATCACAACATATCTTTTATTCTTTCTTTGTTATGTTTTCTTTTCTTTTATCGAGGTATCGAGTATAACCTCGACTTAATTTTTAAGCCTTTATAATAATATTTTATTATATTCATTGGCGTTAAGCCTTACCTTAAAGGCTTATGAAAACCCTAATGATTTGAGCAGCACTCCAACGCCGCTTGATTTCTTTTACCTTCTCGATCAATACTTCTTTTCTCGTCGCCAAACAATAACTCCAATCCTCAACACTCGTTGGCATGCTTTTCAAGATCCATCGCCATCTTTATAACAAACGCCTTAGAGGGTGGCACGAACTTCGAGGAAACGTCGGCACGGAAGTCAAGGATCGGGGCACGCTTATCGAGGTGGATCGAGGGTACGAATTTCAAGGTGTAGAGAGATGTTAGAGAGAGAATTGATGGTTGGATTTTGGTGTGTCAAATGGAGATCCCGGACTTGCTATTTATAGGCAAAATCTGGAGTCCCATCGCGGTACGCGATGGCCTCCTGGGCATCCGTCGGGTACCGCGACATAGCCCTGGCCAGTCACAACGTAAGTCTGCCACGTGCAGCTACGTGGCAGACGGTGTGCCACGTGTTGACACATGGCGGACGACGTGCCACGTGTGGCCACGTGTCCGGACACGTGGCAGACGGTGTGCCACGTGGCAGCTCTTGTGCCAGAGGTGTCAGGCCACGTCATCGCGATACGCGATTACGTAGGCTCAACAGCGGTCGCATATTGTTGTTGACTCCATCTAGAACCTTTGACCAAGCCTTATCGCGATACGCGATGGGCTTGTCCTTTGTCCCGTCGCGTATCGCGATAGGACAAGAAAACAGAATTTTTGTTTTAAACCCTAAGGTTTGGAAATTTGGCAAATTTGGTCCCTTAACTTTGAAAAGTTTATAATTTGTACTAGAAATTTTCTCGATATTACAATGTGTTTCACATTCGTATTGATCGTATGAGAGAGATTAGCACATGACCCGTGTGTTTTATTAACGCGACCTAATATAGTAAATTCAATTTCCCACAACCACCTGAAGGTAATATTTGAAATTGTTTACACATATACTTGGAGTTGTTTCATCTTACTTTTAATTAATTCCATTGCTTTAGTTTTTCTACTCCTTTATCAGGTAGATATTATTTGGTTGATAAAGGATATCCAGACAGAAAAGGGTACCTTGTTCCATATTCCAAGACAATATACTATCAATATCAATTTCAAAGAGAGCCCCCTAATAATATGCAAGAAGCTTTCAACCGTTCACATTCATCTTTACGAAGTTGTAAGATACTTGGTATAATGCCCCAAGTATAGCGTGCAAACACAAATTGATGTAATCTTAGCTACATTTGCATCGCATAACTACATATGTAATTCTCAAGAAGATATCACGTTTACTTCAATGGAGTAACATCCAAATTACATACCACGAGATGAACTGCATGATGTCCGTAACCATGACACATTCACCAACGGTCTATTTAAAGGAATAACGAATGAGATGAAACATGTTCGCAACAATATTGCTACTTTGATATGGAATGCACAACATTAACGATTTAATAGTTTTATATTATCTAATTGACTGATTATCAATGACTATGTCATTTAATTGAGAATTGTCATATTTATTTATTTGAGAAAGAACTTTTGTGTGTGTGTGTGTGAGAGAGAGAGAGAGAGATTACGTTTACTATTATGTTTTTTTTTAGAGAGAGAGAGAGAGATTACGTTTACTATTATGTTTTTTTTAGTTATGCTCATTCTGATCATTTTATATATTTTATTAAAAACTACATTTGCTCTACCAAACACCTAGATATATCTAAAAAAAACTACAGCTATCGGCTTCCAGCCACTAACTAGTTTTGCCAAACATACTCACAATGTCAATAAAAATGGACACAATTAATAACGAAAATAAAGCAAAAAAAACATAATGATAAATAAAAAGAAACAATGATTTTTTTTTCTCAACATTGTGCTTTTTTTTATAGAATGAAGAAAACAGAAGAAATGTTTTTCTTCTCGCTTTTTCTTTTTTTCTTTTCAAAATTTTAAGTTGTATTTTTTTAATATTTTTTAATTATTTTTGGAAGGGTTTTTTTTGCCACAAATCCTTCTCATTTTTGTCCCTCTTTGTAAAAAAAAAAAAAGATGACCCTTTAAAACTATCCCAATACCTGAGCGCCTTTCTGAGACAAAATGTTAACCGTCCTAACTAATTTTGACATTCGAGTCTTGACTTATCCAAGAAAATCATAAATGAGGAAATCCACCACCGTGGAAAGACCCTCTTGAGTCGGATTTCGAACTTGAGACCTTAAAATCCCAAGTTTTAGAGCATTCTCATCATATCCCTCAAACTTATGTGAGGAGGGTTGCAACTTATATGCTCAGGTTTTGAGTGGTTGTGATATAAAATTTTAGTATTGAGAGAGAGAGGTAGTGAATTTTTGTAAATTTGGGACAAAATTTATTTTTTAATATTTGTTGAATTGGTTGTGATTAGAGGAGAAAAAAAACTGTAATGATAAAAATATTAAAAATATTATTTAATTGAACATGATAGATAAACATATAGTGTTTTTTAGTGTAATTATAGAGTTGAGAATCTGGGATAAGTTGAGATTATGTTTTTATTTCTTTAATTTTACTTGAAACCCCCTGCTTGCTTGAAAATAGTTATGTATTTGATTTGACATTTTGAGTATATATAGCAAAACATGTTTTGGCGGACTGTTTCTTATATAAAAAAAAAAGAATGAACCTTGGAGGAAAATAAAGAAAAATATACAAAACAAAACCTTTAACTTCATAGGTGATTAAAACTGGATGGACTTGATCATCGATGTTTAGTCATTATCATATGATTATACCATTTCATTGATTGTCCTTGAAATTTGGATTAATTAGTTGAAAGGTGGATCAAGACATGTATTACTTTTCTTATTTTTGGACGAAGAGATTATAATATCTTTATGTTTGAAAAGTTGATTAGAGTGGTCAAATCAAACAAGCGACAAGCTCAACTAATCCCTTGTTAATACAAGTGGGTCAATTTTATCTACCTTGCTAATTTATTATTTATATAATAACAATTTTAGGGGTCGGCAAGCTTCAATAGACGTACAGCACGCTTCTGTTTTTGTACCTTCCCTTTCCTTCCTCTTCTAACTTAAACAGATCTCAGACCACACCTATTGGACCATAATTTCCACTTAGTCTTTCTCTTCCCTCTTAGGGGAGGAGGGGTTGGTTCATTGTGATAGTGGTTCCATCACTTTACCACCCAATGATGATGTGTCACATTACCTCACCCAAATATATCACTAGTGATTGAATTTAGTGGGTTGGTGGTGTGATGGTGTAATGTGATGGTTTTTTAAAAATTATATAAAAAATAAACAAGGTTAAATAAATATTGCATTTAAATAAAATATATATTACAAAGATAAATAAATTAAAAAAAAAACGACAAAAAAAATAAAAAACTATGACGTTGCCCAACTCCACTTTTCGCATATCATGCGTTTGCGTTGAAGTAGGATTGATCTAAAGGGTTCGTCAAGATTTTAGTGCGGTTGAAGGAGGAAGGTAAAATCAGTGTTTTTTTGGTTTTGTTTAGATGGTTGATATACGTCTCCTCACGTTTCATTTTTAAAGCATGAGCTTCTTTCTTTCGCTCCTTCGCCTCGGCCATATCCGCCAACTTAGCCGACTTCTATCCGTTGAAGTCATCGGCTACCACTTCCTTTACTAATTTTGACGATTCCCCATTTTTCTTGCGATTCAGCCGTGTGGGTGTGGGTATGTCTTCGTTGGGATCATATACGGGTTGCTCATTCAAGTTCATGTGCGGCATGTTGTTTGGCAAGCTGTCGGTAGACGTTGTGTAGTTCCCGGACTTGAAAGTTTTTGATCTTTTTGAAGATCCTTCATTCCTTGGAGACGTCAGTCCGTCCATGTCGACCACGGGAATCGGTTCCCACTTCGGGCGATATCTCGCAATCTCCCACGCGTACAAGTGGGAAAAAGATTTATGTCGGGAAATCTTGATATAATTGCCCAAGCGTTCTTTATGATACTCGCCTCGTTCGCTCCGCTTTGTGGAGTTCGGGCCTACAAAACATTTAGAAAAATATATATATCAAAATTGTAAAAATAAAGTAACAAATTATAAAAAAAACTAAACTAATAAATTTAAAAAATAATTACCAATTGGATGTAGCAAGAATAAATTCGACATTTTTCGATTCAAGTCTCCCCACTTGGAAGTCATTTGATCCTTGTTTCGTACGGTTGAACCAGGAAGTTTGCCGAAATGTGCAATAACACGTTTCCAAACCAAGTCTTGTCGTTGTTGGTTTGCATATTATTTTGTTTCGGAGGCGTGTAAATAAGCCTTTGTCAATGCGACCTCCTCCTCGGGCAGCCAAAGTCTACGACCCGAACTGGCTCCCGTATCGCCATCGTCATCGTCATCATCTTCTTGAACCGGTTCATCGTCATCATCATCATCATCTTCATCACGAAATGCACGTTCAAATTGATGTATAACATTTTTATCATCTAGGTGATCGACGGACGTTTGTGGAGGTTGAATTTGAGACGTTTGAAAAGGATTGTTTTGAAAAATTTGGCTAAAAAGGGTGGAATAAAAGGTTGGTTTTGATACGGTGTCGATGGAAACAGTGGATTAAATGGTGTGATTGAAAATGTTGGTTTTGGAACGGTTGGTGTTGGAATGGTTGGGTTGTTGTTGAAAAGGTTGGTGTTGGAATGGTAGGGTTGTGTTGGGTTCATCTTGTAACCAGAATCTTGCCGGCTCGCCAAGATTTGCTCAAACCTTTGGTCGGTATTGGGTTTTCTGAACCCGAACCACGTGTTCTTGGACCCTCCATTTGTGTGATGTTAGAATTTTGTTTATAGTAGAGGATTGAGAGTATTTGAAGTTGGATTTGAGTTGGAATTGAATTTGAGTTGGATTGAAATCGTAGGTTAATTATATTGTTTTAAAAAATTTAATTTTTTTTTCTTTTAACATTCCAACGGTCATAACCCAGCCCCCACCCTACCCAACGGTAACTTTTCCAGCGTGATCACCACCACGGTTTTTCCCCCATCACGCCCTGCGGCGGTGTTCCACGCTATACAACGTGTGGTGGGAGCCCCATAACGCACCACCCCCCACCCCCTTATGCATCACCCCTCATTCACCGATGTCATCACTCATGTCTCAAGCCTCAACTGTGTAACGGAACCACCATCGTTGCTTACAAACCCTAGGTGACGGTCGTATTGATTTCGATTGTACCGATTGTTTAAAGTGGTGTCGGAGGTGAGACGTTGATGTGGTGCTTTGTCTGTGGCTCCGATTAACACTGTTGTTGGTATACGTATGATCGTTATCTAGATTTGATAGGTCATTGATGTTGGGTTTGGTTTATCTCTTTTCGGCTGTCCACGGCGGCAACGGACATCTATGGTCTGTTACAAGTATAAAGGTTCTCATACGATTGAGCCATTTGAGGCATGTAATCTAAAACATTAATTATTTATGATTGTTTATGTAGGATGTTGCCTTGATTTTAAATCAGCTTGCTGAAGCTTGATAGTGTGTGTATGTGTGTGTAGGGTCGAGATTTTGTATAATAATGCCTTAACGTACAATAGGTACGCGAGACGCTCAAAGGCAAAAAAAACAAAAACGCTCAAAAACGCTCAACCAAAAACTAAAACGCTCAGCCAAAAACCTAAAACGTTCAATAAACGCTCAAAAACGGTTTGGTGAAAAAAAGTATAAAATTGATCGATTAACGATCCAAAACTGTTTTTTCGGTGAACCAAATATTAATTGGATATGTATTGACGATTTCGAGATGTATGGATGTGATTTCATGGATCGGTTCGTGAAAAAAAAGGAATTTGCGTACCTATTATATGTTAAGGTATTATTGTATTGAATCTTTTGCCTATATATATAGCAATTGTAGTAGTGTGTACCTTTGATTTTTGAATCAAATGTGGGTACTTGACTTGTAGTTGAAACTGGGATATATCATTTCTTGAAATTTGCAATTGAGCTTGAAATCATCTTGATTAACTTCTAAAATGACATAATTCTCATGCATTATTGAAATTGTTAATGTTTGTACATAGATAACTTTAGTTATAGCTTAAGGGTTTTATTACACCTGTCTTGCAGTTTAGAAATGGCAAACCGATGACTATTGTTGAATGCATTGACTTAAGCACGTTTGGTTTGTCGTCAGGTTTGCTATCAAGAGGCACTGATGAGTTAAGTAAACACCATTTCTGTGCGTGGAAAAATTAGAGGACGGAAAGTGAGAGAAGATCTGTTGTTAACCTTCATAAACCAAAAACTTACACCCAACCCTGTGTCATTCGTCAATTTCGGGTTTTATTTGTATTCGTTTGTGTATTCGTTTATCATGTAAACCGACCTGATTTATATCCTGAACATTCCAAATATATAAGATAGTGGATTTTATGTTACATTATTGTTTTATACTTGTTGAATCTCAAAACACCCTTTCCAGTCCCTAAAATGGCCTTAAAACGCTTAAAAACAACTCCGAGGGACAAAACTACCAATTTTGAAAGTTCAGAAGTTCTACCAGGTGACTTTAGCGCCGCGCTAAGGTCAAGGGCAGAGACCTTAGCGCCGCGCTAAAGGCAGTCTGAACCAGCTTGTTTTTTGTTAGTTTTTAAGCAAACATGTGACTTAAACCATCCCATTTTCATGCAAAACCCTTTATATTTGACCATTTCAACTTACCCTATATATACACCACCATTTCTCTTCATTTTCCCCTGCTACAACTCCAAAATCTCTCCCAAATACAAAGATCTTAATGTTATTTTCTTAGTGTTCTTGAAGGTTTGACTTCCAAAAGTCAAACTGAGTTTAATCCTTCATTCTAATTAACATATGTAGTCTTATTAACACTTGTTTATGGTTGTACAACATATATATAATATACACCCCTTGTTACCTTTGGTAGTTACTTCTCCGGTTCCGATCGGTGAGGTTTCGGACCTTGCAAGGCAAGGCTTCATGGAGGACTTACATGGTCCTTGTTATATATTTTCCGCATCTAACAATCTAACTTTATTATTGCTTACTAACCATGCCTAACTTCTAATCATTTTAGTTTATTTAAAAGTTCCATGGTTATGGGTTGAGGGTCTATGCTTCGGTTTAACCGTAAATAGCTCAAACCCGTAAACCGAACTTTTGCTTACTAGTTTTGTTAAAATAGTTGTTTAAGCATGTTTAATGTTAGATTTGAGTTTCTAAAATCATTTATACAAGTTCTTTGATATTGGGTATATGGAAACCATCTATGAACTTATTGGGAGATGGAAACCGAACCAAAACCGAACTCTCGTTAAAAGACTTTATTGTTAACTTTTGGGTTGTAAAACGTAAGTTTCATCATTTATAAATTATTATACAAGTTCTTTGATATTGGGGCATGTGGAAACCATCTATGAACTTATTGTGAGATGGAAACCGAACCAAACTGAACTAAACCGATTTTCACTCGCTTAAGACACACAAGTGTGTTATTAGCTATCAAGACTTGTATATTTCTTTAAAAATAGTGTACAAACTGATTTTAATTATTTTCTTAAGTACTTGGAAATGTTGGATCCAACTTGATCTCATAACAAAGTTTGGTCTGACAAAACCGAACACTTACTTAACGTGCGTTGTTAGTTCTAAAACAATAGAACTACATACTTGGTTAAGTCTTATGAAGTTTTATTGAGTTATCTCATAACATTCATTATATTGGAAAGTTGAATTTGGGTTTGACTAATTATCAAGACCCGAACCAACAACCAGAAACACTCGTTAATACCCGTTTTAGTATCTTTATTCCAAAGGGACTTGCATTCATGCATTTTTACCCACCTTATTACTTTGCATAGGTTGAGTAAATATTAAGGTTAGATACTTTAACCCGATTTCGAGCAAACTTACATTTTTAAAGGGTTATTATTACAACTTCGTAAATATTTACATTTTAAACCTTAAACTTTATATTATTGCATTTCTTATCATTTATTTCATTTAAAGACTTCCTAGACAACCTTTCATATACAAGACTTCCTTTCACCTAAACTTCACCCTTTAAACCTCATCCTTCCGGTTACCCCTTATTTTACCGATCAAGTTTATAACTTGAATGTGAGTACTTTCATACCTCGTTTTACATCTTTTGTTTTGGGGGTGATATTTCATACTTATTCAAACTAAATGTTTATACTTGAGTCTTAAACCACAAACGTTATTGTATACTTTACTTAAATAATTGTTCGATTTGGTGTTCTATGATTATATGCTTATGTGTTTATCGCTTTTGGTTTGTGGAACTATAAAATCCTAGACTACTTGGCATCCCCTTGTAGCAAGGTGTCGTTAACGTAATGCAATTAACGATAACTATAAAATCCTAGACTATTTGGCATCCCCTTATAGCTAGGTGTCGTTAACGTAATGCAATTAACGATAACTATAAAATCCTAGACTATTTGGCATCCCCTTATAGCTAGGTGTCGCTAACGTAATTCTATTAGCGATATCTATTTACCCAAGTTATTGCTTTTATTTATCGTTTTGTATACAAGTTTTGTGGCATTTCCTTACTATATACTATATGATCAAACTGATGAATTGCTCACCAACCTTTGTGTTGATAAACTTTATTTTATGAAATGTTACAGGTTTGACTTCGGTTGACTCGAGAACTTGACAAAAAACGTTATCATGACCATTAGGATATTAGTAAAACGAACTATATATATGTTTACTTGTATTCAATTTGTTTGTATGAACAAGATGTGTTGTTTATTGATTTATGAAATAAATGAGTTGATTAAATATTGTCACTTTAATAGTGTCTTGTGTTTTGGGCAATCCGTTGCATCCCGGCATGTTCCGCCTTTGGTCGGGGTGTGACAAACCCCACCGCAACGCGGCGGTGAACCAACTAGTTAGAATTATAATCTTGCGCATAAACATTAAACATCAAAGTTGGTTTATTATCATGCAAGGCATGGTAGTGTTTCAAAATGATGGTGCAAGTCCGTATAGAGATGATAATCACACGCAAACCTGAAATCCGAAACATTTGAGACGGTTAATTGGACGGGTTTGTCAGTATGAGTCTAGGTTTGAAATTAGTTATAAAAAAATGTCGATGGTTTTCGCTCAAGAATGAGATTATGTAATACCTGACCCGATTACCATAAAAAACATTTGCATGTTTACCCGAACAAAATACCTTATCATCTTTTATTTTAAGTTTTACTTTTAAGCAGCTGAAGTATAGTATTAGTTCAAATTTCTTTTTTTTTTTTGAACGACGGTAATAGTTCTAATTGATAGTTTGATTACATGAAAATGATTTTTTATTCTTTAAGTTCTTTTAGAAGTTTTATCTGATAATAATATTATAAAACATTAACTTATCGTGTTTGATTTATATCATAATGAGTTTTATAATATTTTAGACTTGTTAAGACTTTAGTGATAACAAGATGTTTATGATTATCCTAACATAATAACGGGTACTTTAAGCAAACTAACGAGTAGAGCCGTCTATGAAAATTGTTAAAAAAATAGCCAAATGTGAGAAAATAATTGGGCCTTTAGAAATTTTTTTATTAGGCTTAAACAATTAAATATTTAAATAGATTTATAATTTAGGATGTGAACTTTTTTATATAAAATAGGCTTAAATGAATTGAGTAATTAGTTTTAAACATTAAGAATATTTATATATATTAAAACAAATTCATATATTTTTTTAAAAAAAAATATCGGGCTTAACGGGGTGATTGGCCTATGATTTCGATTGTAAAATTTTGTTTATAGAAATAGGCTTAAACGAATTGAATAATACGGTTTAAATATTAAGAATACGTATTTTTTTAAACAAATATAAATTAAAAAAATCAGGTTTACCAGGTGATTGGCCGAGCCAGTCGACCTCCACCCCACCCCCCTCCTCAAAGACGGCTTTGCTAACGGGTGTTACCTGATACTCACGTGTATGTACTATACTTGAGAGGTAATTGTTTGAAATATACGAAATGAGTATTAAATCAGATATAATTGGTATGAGACTGAAATTACTAATACCCGATTAGTCTTGTTATCATCTGTGGGTCCCGTAAGTGTGCGGGTGTTTTTTTTTTAACGGCCAACTAAGTAACGCCGGGTACCCCGTACGCGGCCCCCATTGGCTAAAGGTAGCCCGAGCCGGCCACTAATCCGGACGGACGGAGCCCCTAGCGGTCCACCTGTTGAGGATTCACCGGATAAAACCCGACCTCCACGCCCGCCAAACGGCACGACAGCGAGGAGCCGGTAAAACTGGGTGAGATCAGGACTCGAACCCTGGCAAGCCAGGGTCATCCCTTATATCTCCTATATTAGTTGGTGGTAGTGAGGTTTGTTCCCCTACCTCTCACTAGTAAAGTGAGTGCTCTACCATTGAGCCACGACTAACATATTTAAGTTTGCGGGTGTTGCATGCCAGATGGTAATATTTAATTATATATCGGATTTGGTATCTAATAAATTGGTGGGACAGGGGATCACATTTCTGACGTGTGCGGTAGCCTTATAAAGCGACAGATATACGGGTCACTCCAAGACAAACTTATTTTCACATTACTTTCTTTGAATTATATCCATATTTTATTCTTTTATCAAATATAACTTATTCACGTGGTCACCCAAAGAAAAGTAAAGCATATAAATCTTGGTTTGGAAAAGGAAAATAAAGCACCCATGAGCTTTAGGTATGATACCTTTTTTTCTCGATTGTCCTGTAAGAAGATTAGAGTAGAGCGTATATGTATATGATACCTTAATTAGTGAAAGCAGGTATTGAGTAGAACAAATCCGAGTTTTAGACATCAACCTTGACTAGATAGATAAATGTAAACAAATCTATTATTTATATAAATATAATGTAACTTTAAAAAAAAATTGTATAAGGTCTCATCGATCATTTATATATATTCCATCTAATTTCACAAATAAATTTCGAACCAAACTTCATTTGTGAAGTAGGTCATGAGTGTATTCCGCCTATATTTTTAGAATTATGTAAGCTATAATTTGTTTTTGTATTATATGAAACCATTCAACATCACTATTTTAAGTTTTAGATTCGTATATAACTATACCACACAAATATGCTAAATTTTCCTATATAACATATTATAGAAAGGAAAGAATAACTTATGATCAACAATACTAATTTACAAATAATATATAATGCATATTACGTACACCACATGCAATAGATATAGGTCCCAATGCCGGGACCATCTAATATTATTAGACATGCACTTAAACCTGGCACGTTGCCACCAACGTTATAGGGGGGAAACGCGGGGGTACGCCCCCCCTCCCCCCACCCCCCGCGTTATGCTTTTTTTGCAAACGTTATATCCAAAACGCGATACATGGCACGCAAATCCAAAAAAAGAGCCGTTGGGTCTTGGAGCCGTTGGGCTTTTTTAAAAAAAATAATTTATATTAATTATATTTATACTATATAAACAAACCAAACTCATATTTTTTAACACATTCGTTCCACTTCTATACCAATTTATATCTTTTACACAAATATTTATACCATCATGTTTCCAAACAACAACCAAAATATTCTCGGTTTCGGTCAATATGTCCGTCAAGGCAACCAAAATCCACAACCGAACCAATCTACCACCCCGATGCCAACCGTACCCGTCCGGCATATGTATAACCCGCAAATGGCCGCATATATTGCATATCTACAAAACGCTATGCCAAATGTGCTGCCCGGTTTTCAAAACCCGACGGCAAACATTTTTGCCGTTTCGGGTTCCCAACCCGTCCCGGAGACCGAACCTGAGGTCGAGTTCGTGCCGGAGACACAACCCGTCCCGGAGACCGAAGGCGGTTCGAGCCAATGCGGACGTCCGAGAAAACACGGAAAGAAGGCCGCCGGCGAACCTCGGGTTAAAAAGACGGTGATCCAGTGGAGTATCGACGAGTGCGTACTATGTGCTCGTGCTTGGTGCGCGATATCGGAAGATGCCAAATGCGGTAGGTTTTTAAAATACATATATATTTTTTTAAATTTCTTATAACAAACCTTAAACTTGTAAAGTTTTTATTTTTTTAGCGAACTATCAAAAAATGGGGGTATTTTGGAACAAAATTAAAGAGTTGTTCCACGAGCTTGGCGGGGACTCACGGCGAGAAAAATATTCGTTAATGTCGAAATGGGGCGACATAAACACCAAATGTTTGGCTTTCCATACGGTTTTCTCACGGATGAATCGAACTAGGAGTAGCGGTGTCTCGGATGCGGATGTCATGGAAAACGCGTTGACAGAGTATCAACATAAGGTCGGGGGACCTTCAACTACTTTGGCATTTGGAAAGACCACTTGAGGTTTCACCCAAAATGGGGCATGGTGTTGGATGCCGAAGCCGAAGCCGAAGGTGGTCCGCGTAAAAAAAAGTCTAAAACATCGTCTTCGGTTGATCCAGACACGCCCCGTTCCGACGCTCGAAACTTCAACTTAAGCGATAACGATGTCGTGAATACTACCGAGATGCCTCGGCCAGGGGTAGAAGAACCAAGGGCAAAGGAAAGGGGAAAGGGGTCGCTTCGTCGTCGGCAACGGGTTCGAATCCCGAATTGGAAAGTCAATTCAAAGAAATAAACTCTCGACTCCAAGCTTTACACGAACTTGGAAACCAACGACTTCAAGTAAATTTGGACGCCGTCGACCTACTTAGAAGGAATGAAATGGACAAAGACATCGAGATTTTATCAAACGAGCTATCCGAAGACGACTCGATAGTCCAATCTCTAAAAGCCACTTGACGAGCGAAAATTTTAGAAAAATATAAATAAGTTTTAGTTTTATTAGTATTATTTATGTAACTTTTTTTAATTCGATGTATTTTTTTTAATTTAGTTTTTATTTGGAAGTTTAATGTATTTTTTAATTTTATGTTAATTTATTTAAATGATTTAGTATTTACAAAAAACAAATAAAATTAATGATTGGGCGCCACGTGGTGCATAATGCCTGGGGGTGGAGAGTTATGACTACAGCCTGTTTTTGTAAAAAACCATAACTTTGACTAGACGCCACGTGACGTATAATGCCTTGATGTGAAGAGTTATGACTACATATGGTGTTATTGTCCTCTTCTAGGCTCAATAGCTCCACCAAACATAAATATTCAAATGAATATATATAGATATGAGACACGTAAGGCCTATACACTTAAAAATTGTATCTAACTTGGATGGACGTGAACGTCCTAAAGGAGTCTAGTCCTAGATCATCTATGCGAAATTTCCAAGAAAACATAAGTCAAGTCCACTTGAAAATTAACGACTTTGAATCTAAGCCAAAGATCACTAATTAACAATCTTGATCGATCTTGAGCTTCATTCATGGAATTTAATGAGACATGCACGCGAGGCTAAATTAACCACTTATTATATTATATAGGAATCATGATTTTATAAGTACAATTATAATATATGGTTTTGTTATTTAATTATATACAATTGTAATTATATCTAAAGAAAAAAAACTAAATTAACAATTAAAAATACGATATACATAAAGGAATCGTGTTTGAGCTTTTGACATAGTCCTTAAAACAATCCGAGTTAGAACCCTTCTAAGTCAAATAAACTGAAATCTAGTTTAAATCATAAGTTAGAGACCTCTTAAAATTTAAGAGCTAGCAAAAGTTATTGCTTTATATACAACATATATATCAAAAATTTAGAAATTAGGGGTAATTAAATATTTAGTCACAAACAAATAGTACATAACATTCATTCTTTCAAATTATACTTATAATTTTGGTCGCTCAATTTCACTACATTTTTTGTAAAGTTTAATAATCGTTACACATATGCCCCCTAATTTAAAACCAACCACCCCATGACTTTTAACGGCCATAACTTTTTCACATGTTAATATTTTTTCAAAAAAGTTACATCATAAAAATGAGCATTTTGTTCTCATTGATTTGGGTATAATATTGCTATAGTTTTAATAATTTAGCATGTTACGCGCTTACCATTTAGAACCGGGTAATAGGTCGAGTCGGGCGAGTTCGGGTCATTTGTAAAAGTGCAATAGGGTCGGAATGAGTCGATACAAAAAATGGTTATGGTTCGGGTTCGAGTAGAAATGGGCTAGGTCGGAATGCTATCGAGTCGGAACGGGTTTAGGGCCAAAAAGGGTTGGTTTAAAAAATGATTTATTTCAATTAATGTATATTTCAAATTACTGTATATTGGTTAAGCATGTTTTAATGTCAGTAACGCGTCTTCCCGTCTGGTTACGTGTGTTCAATCTTCGATTACACGCAACTTGCTTTACACGAGTTACACGTCCAATTTTAGGCTACGTGCGCACTCTCATCAGGTGACATGTGCACCGACACAGATTATGCGTTAAATGTTAAGTTGCGTGCACGCCCCGCTATATTACACGGACACCCTGCTAGTATGATCTAAAACACGACTCAACTCGTTTAAACTTGTACACACTACTCTAAATTAACTAAATTAAATTTTGTTCTCTCCCACCTATGATTTAACTAAAAAAATCAAAATATCCTAAATTTATATCCCACCATTATAAACCCTCATATTTCATCCTTCGTATCTATCTTATATCCAGTTAAATAAAACTTATTATTATTCTTTTATTATATTTTTTTTTTCAGTCACACACTGAAGAAACACTAATCGACCCCAGACAGATTACGGATAATCTGGGGGTTAAATAGATGTTTCCCACGAGGGGTTAGATCCGGCAAAGATGGTTCTTCGGATATCCTGCAAAACAGACACCGTGAGCTCGTCACTGAGAAGGGGGGGTACCTCCTTGTGACCACCCTCCGGCGTGAGAATCAGACTAGATTGCTCTTGAATATAAGTGTATATTAAGAGAATGACTAGAGCAGATATCAGGTAATATATCAAGATATGAGATATGAGATAAGATGATACAATTCCAAGGTGTTGGAGTATTTATAGCCGAAGGTAGGTTTCCAAGCAGGTACAGCCGGCTGAATAGTGTTCCTGTTCTGCCAACTGTGGGCTACGCACATGCCATGCTGGTGGTTGGTGGATAGGCAGCGGCTGATAGTGACCAGGCCGGCTGTGTACTGTTCCTGTTCCACCAACTACAGGCCATGCCATGCACGTCCTCCGACAGGTTGGTGAGTAGGTAGCGGCTAATAGTGACATACAGTACAAGAGCGTGCTGCTCGTCATACTGTTGTCAGTGAGCTGTCGTATCATTGGTCAGATCTTTTGTCCATACCTCGTCAGGTACAGTACAAAAGATCCTCCAGTATCATACGGACTGGCTCATTTGGGCGGGAGTTCTCCCGGCTTTGCGCGGGAGTGTTCCCGGCTTGCTCATTCCTTCTTCAGGTGACTACTGAATTATTTAAGAGTTAAGTGCCTTGTGCGTGTAGCTTTGCTGCGCAGGTAGCCTTCCCTGATGGCTTGTATCCGCAGATGCGGGAACAGGCAGAGTACTTCACCATTGGGAGGCTTTTCCTGCGGGAACAGCTTGCGTACTGCGCGTAAGGACGTCACGTCTCTGAGCATGGTGGGTCCTGCGGACCCAGTTGGTTTCTGCGCAGACGTCCCTCTTAAAGGTGAGTCTTGCGGGTCCAACTGGGCTCTGCTGGAACCTACCTCTTCACACACACTATTAAAAATATATAATAAACAATTTAGGGTTTTAATGTAGCTTCCCACATAATTTTGGATATGAGAAATAAGGATAGGTTCCTAACGTAGAAAAAATAATACATGTTTCTCAATGAAATCCTTTAAATGTTGAGTATGCGGATAACAATGAATGCAGGGCTGCTAATTTAGACACGATATATGAATGCATGACACAAATCTATACGATTTTAACAGGTGTCAAGTATGGTTTTAACAAGTTTCGTATATTAAACAGGTAGACACAAATCGATTTGTTAATTTTCATGTCTAAACAAGTAAATTATATGTTTACCTGTTTGTACCTGATTAGATTTTTTATAAATAAAAATATAGAATAATAAAGTATGGTATATACTCTAAATAGTTAACCATAAATCTATATCAAACAATTGAACATAGTGCATATCATTCTAATCCAACATCGTGCAGACAACGAACAAACCCCCTTCTCCGATCTTCCCTCTCTGGATCTCGGGGTAGTCAAGTGGTTTCCCTCCACATCTCCGGTAGTCGCAGGCATTCGATTCTCCGGTTTACCTCTCCACATCTCCGATTCTCCGACAGTTCGGCCTCCTAACAGTTGCAGCATTGCCATCGATATTAACATGTTCGTGTCTTATCGTATATACATGGTATTAACAGGTTCGTGTCTGGGTTTAAGATACAGGTACACAATAAGTTTTCGTGTCGTGTACATGTATATATACATATTTCATGCGTCCGTGTCTTATCATGTAGTCGTGTACGGATATACACGACATGACGACCAACATGAATGGATTCATGTTGTGAATGCTATAAGTTCAAAGAGATTTTATTTTGCATTTATTGAAAAATATCGGTGATTAAAGTAAATTAAATTCAATGAAGACGTTGGAAGTTTGTTTGAAGTTTACATCTATCATGCATCCATTCAAGAAACAGATGCTTTACGTCTCTTGTATTTGTTTTTCAGAATTCACGGCTTTACATTTCCTAGACCTTCATATCATACGTGGACCTACTGCCTACGTGTCCCTTTTATTCTCTGCACGTGTCGCTTTCTTCTTTACCTGTTGACAACTCGCCAGACAATATATTCTTTTGAATCTCTTCATTTGTTTTGGTGAAATATAATTAATTAATATCTGTATTACTATACGTTGTATTAGCCATTGGGGTGGTGGTCCAATAATAGAGACAAAGCCTCTAAAATACTTAGGATTAGGAAGGTTGTGGGTTCAAATCCCACTTCCAACAAGGATTAAAAAGAAATTTGCCTTCAAAAAAAAAACAGTTAGGCTAAAGATAGTGGGTTTGATCCACTCACAAGTGATTCAATATATTTATGATACGTAGACGTTAACGTGGCACATGGTTAAGCCCCAGGATCAAGCCCCAGGGGGTGTAGATCCGAGGCTTGATTGAACTTTTTTTTTGTTAAACACAAAAATACTAAATTAAAATATTTCCTAAACACCTCTTGTTTCCATCCCGTACCTCCTAAACACCATTGTTTCCATTCATTACAATTGAACTATTAAGTCGTGAGATCATCGGACCCACTCGGTCGCATTGGTTAGCATTTCGGTTATGTAGGTTGGTAAACAATCCTACAAATTTACGAATATCGGTCCACCGACCCGATATCATATTTTCGGTACGATTCCTACTCCCCACTTGCTTATAAAAACATTCCTGAACCTTGGTCCAAAAAACTCGACGTCTATGAAAGTCGGCTACAAAATAAATAACAAAAAATGTAATAATTGCATACAAAACTAAAAAGATATATTAAAAATAAAATTCGCAAAATAATTTACTCGCATTCCGATCTTGGGATATTTTAATCCAAGCACTTGCCAACGCGATTTTCTCTCCTTTAGACCACGGAGTAACCTTCCGCTTAACCGGTGTCGATGAACCATCCGCTTCTCCGGTTTTCTTCCCCTTACCTTTGTGGGATCGTTTTGCGGGTTTAGCCAGCTCCGGTTCCGGTTGTGTTTCCGGGATCGAATATTCGGATTGTGACATATCGGATAGATGAAAGCTTGAAACGATTCGTCGTCCAAGGAGTTCAATCATTCGGGAAATTGAGGGTCGTTGATGTTGATATTACCAAAACCCGAGCCCGACATGGTTATAAATTTGAGAAATTTAAAGCAGTTTTTTAAATTAATAGAGAGAAAATGAGTGAGATTTGTGTGTTAATTTTTATAAAATGAGGTTGTTATTTATAGTAAGGAGTGAGATTGGTGTGTTAATTTTTATAAAATAGGATTGTTATTTATAGTGGAAGTGGTAGGATTTGTAATTAAAAAAAAACCTTTTTTAAAAAAAAAGCTCCAACGGCTAGTTTTTGATCCATCCCATAGCTCTTTGAGCCCCGTGGTCCGGCTCGTCCCGGGCATTCGCGCCCCCGATCACGAGATGGTGGTGATGGTGTGCGCAGTTGCCACATCGCTTGCACCTTTGGGTCTGCGCCCCACTACCCTTATCCTTAAGAGTTATTATTTTCTTTGTATTTGTTTTGAGACATCAACCGTCAAAAACGGCAATCATGGATTTGAATTGTATTTTAAATATGATATATATTCCAATAAACTCAATTTAATATGACATAATTGAACTCACTAAATGGCAAGTGGCACTTAAATGAAAACATTGCATGTTAGCATACTCTAAATATTTTTATCGGCATGTTTTTAATTGACACTCAAACCATTGTGATTCTGGTTTACATAGAAGCATCTTTTTTAAATAAACAGTCTGAAGTTTGAATAAATTAGATGTTTACATCTGAATGGTTTCATTCAGATGTAAACAAACAGCCCCTTACTAAATAAAAATAGGTACTTAGTGAAGGATCAAGTTATTCTACAAAGAGGAACAAAAATGAAAAGAATGAAAAATATTTGTATTCACACAAATAAACCCCTAAAAAAATTAAATAAAAAGTTGAAAGTCAAAATATAATAAAAAACGAAAAAAAATTAAAATACAAAAAAGTTTCCACCGTCTTTCTCGTTCTTAAAAAAACACAATGGTTAGTGAAAAAAGTGTTGTGTCTTTTTGTTCATCATTGTGTTTTGTGTTTATTTCGTCATTGATTGTCTATTTGTCTTGATATTGTGTCTTTTTTTCTTTATATTGTGTTATACCATTCAACATTTTGTCTTTTTTCTTTATATTGTGTTATATAACTCAATATTGTGTCATATTGTGTTCGGCATTGTGTTATATTTGTGATCTATTGTGCATTTTTTTCGTTATAATTGTGTTTTTTTGTTCGTTTTCATCATTGTGTCTTTGATCACACAATTGTGTCTTTTCGTCATTTTTTTTATTTTTTTTGAACTTCAATGATGGCGGAAACCTTTTAATTTTTTTATATTTTTCGTTTTTTATTTATATTTTGAGTTATGAATTTTTTATTATTTTTTTCATTATATTTTTTTCGGTTTTTTTGTGTGGTCAAAAATATTTCTTACACTTCTCATTTTTGTCTGCCTTTGTATTTTAACTTCACCCTTAATGAAAACATTGTTTTTATAACTTGTACTAAATTTTGCTAGCGTCTTACTTTTTTATTTTGTAACAAAGAACATTGGTTTGACCGTTGAAAAACTCTCATGGTTGTTTGATCTCGTAAGGCCTAGTCCATCCAGTGGTGTTTCACCCGGGATTAAACTTGGAAACATGGGTCATAAATGGGATTCGAGCACATAGCATCCCTTACGATAAACCTTCACCACTTTTTAATTTGTGAACAACGAACATTAGCTAAACCGTTGAAACACTCTTATATATGGTTGTTTGATCTCGTAAGGCAAGTCCATCCAGTGATCCTTCACCCGGGATTAAACTTTAAAACATGGGGCTTGAACACTCGTCAAACATAACAAACGCTTGGGTAAACCTACACCAAAGTGGTGATGGCCGCTAAAGTCTTACTAATTTCTTATGTATATGTTTTTGTTGTACCACTTTATTATTGAACTCTCTTGGTAATTATGAGGGTGTTTGATATTCCTTATTTTACCTCCTTATAACTTTTTATTAAGTTAATAAGTATAACATTGTAACCTATGGAACTTTTCCTCTCACATCAAAAGCAATCCCAGATAACTTTTTCCTTCTCAAAAAGTTATAAAGTTATAAGTTGGTGAAAATAAGCAATCCCAACACCCCCTATAACTCCATTATAGCCAAGATTACAAAAATAACAAAAGTAATGATTTATAATATAAACTGCATAAATTTGGTTATGAATCTAATTTTCCAATAAAGAAATCAAGAACCTAGCTAGGTTTAAAAATAAAAAAATAATGTCATCAAGACAAATGAACATTAACACTAATGTTCTTTGCTGATTTACAAATAGGGCAAATATCAACATTAGAAACGCATACCGTACAAAGGCACAAATGCCTGCACGGCAGCAGCAACACACTTGACTCCAATTCACCACAGCATTTGCACAACCTCTTCATTCTATCCTGCTCAGCTAACACGCGCTCGTTACCATTATTATCACTTTGGCAACACGACTGTGCATCCTCAGCCACGGCTGCGTCTTCACCGTCAGCTGTGCTATGGTACTGCCCGTAACCTCTGTCAACAACCTGCTCTAACACTTGCTTTAAATTCATTTGCAATGCATTTGCTGTTGCCTCGTTTGTTTCAGCCAGTTCGCGCCAGATCTGATTCTCGATGGACAGAGACTTCACTTCATCTTCTAAGGCGTGATTTAACTTCGTCATGTTAGCAATTTCTTCATCTTTTGATTTTAATCTCTGTGTTACGCCTTCCTCTAACGCCGATAATAGTCTCATCGAATTTCTCCTTCTTTTGTCTTCGATTTCTCTTCTTACTTTCTCCGTCTGAATAAGTCAATTCAACAACACAATCAGAGGCATTTCGATAATTTAAATACCTCGACCGGATCAAAATATAAAGACCCATAGGCCTAACGAGTAATGAAATATATAAGCTAACAATTTTAAACGAACGCTTTAAAAAAGTTTGTTGCCTTATATATTTAAGATAAAATTCATACCTATTTTATATTTTATAAAAAAGTTAAAACGTAAATATCAAAAATATTTAATATAAAAACATTAGGCTTCAAAAAATTGCATGCCTTAGCCAACCGCCTAGCTCCTCCTACTCTAGAGCCGGCCTTGAACACACAATCGGTGGCAGCCTTAAAAAATCATGTGCCTTGGCCATGACGAAAATTTTTACCCCTTACGTGTTAACAAACTAGATAACTTTTTTAAAACTACTATTAATGTTATAATAATAAACATAACAATTAGCACAGTCACGATACTCCAAGTGGGTCTAAAAACATATATATATATATATATATATATATAATATCTAAAACTTTTAAAAATAAAAAATTTGTAACGAGATGAGATAATTACATGACGAGTAACAAAGTGATCAATCTCAAGCTGCTGCCGTTGGATCTGAGACGCCACGTCATCGCCAAGAAACGTGGAGCTCACGCAAGCGTCAATCGGATTCCAGTTAACGCCGGAAAACGTAGACGTGGCGTCAAAATCTCTATACCGTTTCTTGGAAACCGGTAAACTGTACGTTAGGTCACTCTCCGTCGTCAACGGATCTAGATTATTAAGACCTGATGAATAATAATAATAATACATCGGAATCATATGGTTTTGAGCTTTGCAGTGAAACACATATATATAAATACAGGGAGGGAGAGAGAGAGAGAGGTGATATATATTGGAGACAGAGGGTTTTGTTTGGTAGCATATAAATAAGATTCAGTTACCAAAAATGCCCCTGATTTTTGAACATGCATACATCATCTTTCATTTATTTTGGGGAAAAAGTAATTTCACTTTTCTATTAGTTTATTATTGTCAAAAATGGTTGGTTTTGTATTTATGTTTAGGGAAAAGGTGGAAAGGAACGAAACGATTCAAGTGGTTTAGTCTTTGTTGATGACGATGTGATTGATCATCTATTCACGGATAGATAATAAGATAACTTATTAGCTGGTGTTTCTATTTTATATCATTTCATTAAATGGAAGAAGAGGGACCTTATCTTTTAATATTTTAATAATACAAAACTTATTTATGTTGGGATACATCCTTGTTAAAGAAACATTGTGGTTGGAAGAATTGTTTACAATAATTCCATTACAAGTGCAGGTGTGTATTGATTTAATTAAATAAAAGGTGAACAAGTGTTATGTTGGTATGGGAGGTTTTACTAACATTTTCATGAAAATCATGTAAAGGCTTAATTAACAAATAACAACAAAACTATTATTATATTGTACTATGATAAATATTGTGGTGGGTGACTTTGATTGGTTGAATATAATTGTAATTGTAATTTCACACCCTTGAGCCACTTGCCCGTTAATGTAGTCGCACCAAAAGAAGCAAAATGCCCTTTGATGCTCTCTTCTTTAACAAGTAACATGGTTTGGCTAGAGGGCGCCACCCCACAACAGGTGGTGTAAGGGTCAGATAGGGTTTGGGTCAACTGGATTTGGATCAAAGCATGTTCGGCATGTTCTTAACAAAATAAAACTGAATTGAAAGTATTCGATTTAGAAAATAGAAGTATTAAAATAGTATACTTGCTTTAACTTTTTATATTTGTCGCTAGCGCTAATGGGTAGAGGTGGTGACGATGGCAGAGGCAACCAGGAGTGGGGGAGGAGGAAATGACGGTGGCTGATACGAAGACAATGGCGGTAGTAACACTAGTGGGACCATGGTAAGGGTTGATAGTGGCGTTAGTGGTGTCAAAGATGGTAGCATGCAATGATGGTGGTGGTTACGAAAAAAATGGTGGTTTTTGGTGGGGAGATGACACAGTAGTGTCTCTGATGGGTGATGGTGGTGTTGACGGTAGAGGGTGGCGATGGTAGCGAGGGCGGTGGTGACGACGATGGTTAGATAGTAGAATTGTCAATTGTGGGTGATGTAAATTCTTATAAACCTATTTTGAGTTAATAAGTTTTATAAATTTAAACTATTCTTAAGTAATGTTATTCAATCTAAGTATAAATCCTGAATGAATCATTTTCTAATTTGAGCTAACCAATTAAACCCAAATGTCACTTATATTGCTCCAATCAATCCATCCACTATAAATGGATCACGATTGCCAAATTTTTTATAGAATTATTTACGGTTGCTGAATTGGTATTTCTCAATTTTGTATAGTGATAAGATGTAATATATAAGGCAACGCAGTTGACACCTTCTCTTATAGGGGGAAAATGGTCGGGCTAGATTGGGAAAAATGATGTAAATTCTTTTTTTGAGTTTGTCCTAGGTGCTTTCCTTGTTTTGGTGTTTGTTTTGTTTGGTGTTTGTATTTTGGGGTTAGCTTCTTGCTACTCTACGGGTTTATTCTTTTAATGATAGATGGTTGTTCAACAAAAAAAAAGTTGACACCTTCTCTTTATCTCTACTTTACGCACATATTTTCATGTTGTACGTTACTAGAAACAACAATTTTCTTGATAATGTTGTCAACCATTAATGAAAAACTCATGTGACCTATCAATACCCTCATTAACCAGCTAGATTATGTAAAATATATCTTTTGGTTAGATATATGGCCTTAAAAGTTATGGAAATAACTCAACATAAGCAAAATTTAGTGTTAAAAAATTTAGATGGTTACTTTGTATTATCGCGTAAACCTATAATCTTTTATTGTAAAACATCTTTAAAAATAACCGAAAGTTGTAAAGTAACATACGATTTACGTAGTTTAGGTATCTTGGTGTCATCAATCTATGTTCATGGATAAGATCTCTTAAAATTTTAATGTCCATGTTAAAGTGTACATTTAGAACTTGGAGTAGAGTGTCATTTTCGTTCTTGTGGTTTGGTAAATAATGCGAATTTAGTCCAAAGAGTTTATTTTTTGCATATGGACCCTCAATGTTTCCCAGTTCTTGCCAATTACATCCAAATCGCTAACCCCGTTAAATTTAATCGTTAAGTCAGGGGTAGACATGTCTTTTCATCATTTCTTTATTATTATTCTTATTTTAGTGAACTACGGTTTTCATCCCTCTAGTTTGTCCAAATATGCAGTTTTAGTCCGGTAGTTTCAAATTTGCAATTTCCATGGTTTCATTTCACTGGCAATTAAACCTGAATTCCTTAATATCATTAAGTATGATCGTTAAACCCCATTAGTGTGCCCTTCAAGTGAGGGGCATTTTTTTCACTGTTTTTCCCCTTTTCTCTAAATACACTACAGTGAGGACGTGAGGGGGCTTGTGAATTAGGACTGAAGTTTATTTGGGGAGAGAAACGACAAAACTGGTCGTCACGTGAGAGGCACGAAAATAGGTTGACGACAAAAATTAACGAGGTTAATAAATTCGTGTTTAATTGCAAGTGAAATGAAACTACAAGTAAGGATATTGCAAACTTGTAAGTATTGGACTAAAACCGCGTATCTGGACAAACTACAAGGACGAAAACCGCAGTTCACTAAAATAAGTATTATAATAAAGAAATGGTGAAAAGACATGTCTACCCCTGACTTAACGATTAAATTTAACGGGGTTAATGATTTGGATGTAATTGGCAAGAACTGAGAAATGTGGAGGGTCTATAAGCAAAAAATAAACCTTTTGAACTAAATTCGCATTATATGGCAAACCATAAGAACGAAAATGACACTTTCCTCTAAAACTTGGCTACAAATTTCTACTTGTTTTAATGTAATAGTCTAACAGGGACTTAGATGCATCTAAGAAAACTTTTATGTTCAATGATATTTTTATGGGCCAGGCCTAATAGACCTTTGCCCTCTCAAACACGTTTTCCTTTATAAAACTTATATTATATTTTGGGTCATGCTCATGATCAAGATCGTTTTCCCATCGATCTTGTCAAGATCATGTTCGAAGACACCATCACTCCACCAATTTCAATTTCTTCTCAAATTAAACCCTAATAACGAGCGTTGAAAACGAAATCAAGGATATAATAATATAAAACAAAAGTAAACGTAACAAGATTAATCAAACTCTTAGATTGCCAATTAATCGAAAGAAAAACCTTTCGTATGATTTACAAAAGATAATAATAAAGCACTGATCATTAGGTGGTTTTAGAATCGTGTCGAATGAGAGTTAATTAGAGGATAGGATTAGGATTAGGATTAGGATTAGGATTAGGAAGGGGTTAAAATGTTAGGTGGTTCATCTATATCTTGTCTCATCTCACCTAACAGTCATGGTTAACGAGACATATGAAATTTACTAATCTTTAGAATACCCAACTTCCAACCAAACCCACCATTAGACATTAGTGATCATCACTATCCGAAACTTAATGGGACAATTTTGAAATTTGCAATAAATGATGAAATGCCAATAAGTAAGTAGATGACAACAAACAATTAATCAAGGGAGACTAAAGGAACACTACTATCATCACTAATCAACCTTGTTGAATTGATTGATTTTTAAGGCTGAATGCATATATACTAATATAGAAATAACCTCCATGAGTTATACGTCCATGTACATGGAATCACCATGGGATATACGCACTCGATAACCCTTTCTATTGGAATACGTGTAGCACTGATTTTAAATAAGAGATGCATTAAACATAACCCTTATTTATTTTTTTTGACAGATGTACTTTCATTCCTACTAAATTACTCATATCGTCTCTCTAATTTACTTGATAGATATACTTTTAATATATATAATACATATTACCAATTCGTTAATTAATTTTTTTTTGAATGACGGAGATTTAATAAGAAACCACACTAGCAGAGCTAGAAACAAAGGAAAAAAACAACAAAGAGAAGGAAATAGAATAGGTATAAGAAAAGTTGAAATTACACCAATTGCTTCACTCTAAATCCTGAACCTTTGCCATATTTTTCACTCTATCCAATAGACTTTTATCTCTTCAATTACTGTAAAGACTAGTTTTTCTTGTTTGTGAAGACCCTTGGCTTTCATTCCCCGTCTTCCAAATAACTCAACATGATAATATGACCACGGGATGAATCGTTTTTTTCAGTAAAATTGTTTTACCCGAACATGTGTATGCATAACCAAAAGATCTTTAAACAAGAATGCAAAGATGGGTGGGTGTTGACTTACACCAACTGCTCACCATGTGCTATATATGCGTTGCTGCAATGATGCAAGGAGTGAAAATATGATCTACTGTCTTCTCTGCATCCCCACCAAGGGGGGGATGTTAAAGTTCCTAAATTGATATTCCTTTTTTACAATCACACCAACTCCTTTTAATTAATTATCAGTCCCAACTATACCAGAGATACTAATCATTTAATTAACTAATTATAAGACAACCTCTGATGTTTCCTAGTGCTGATCTCGTGATCACCAGACAAATAATATAATCAATGCTCACCCATTTCATCACCTTTGCAGTAAATTTATTTCTTTTATGGTACTTGTAAGATTCTATTTTGCATAGTTCAATTATATAGACTTCCTTCACATAAACTATAAAAAACTTGACACGTTATTAAAAGATAAAATCATAAAATTGTATTAAAGTTTTAATATCAAGTTAGCTAAATACAGCATGATTCTATTAGGAAGGTCTAGGTAATGCGAAAAAATATAAATGGAAAAAATTACAGAATTTTATTATATTAGAGCATTCTCAACCCGGTTTCCATTCCTATCTCTAAAATTACACTAAAAAACACTACATTTCTCATGTTCAATTAAATAATATTTTTTATACCTTTATCTTTACAGTTTTCTCTCTCCTCTACTCACAACCAATCCAACAAATATTAAAAAATAAATAGGGGAAACAATATTTCCCCAAATTTACAAAAAAATAACTACATTTCTCTCTCCACCCTATAATTTACACTCACAATCCTGTAATTTGCAAACCTCTCTCACATAAATATAGGGAATGAGATGAGAATGCTCTTAGAAGGATTCTGTTTGAACACTCTTCATCTGATTTTTTTTCACAGTTCCATTAGACCATGAGTAGTCATAAAGCCCCACTACCAGACGTTATGGGTCACGTGACGCTCAGTCAAAGTTATGGTTTTTTTACAAAAACTGGGTGTAGTCATAATGGCCCACCCCCAGGCGTTATGCGCCACGTAACACCCAGTCACATTCACTTTTTGCACCCACCACCGGATCCAATTATTCCGGCCACCACGAAACCCACCGGATCCAATTATTCCGGCCAACATGAAAACCCACCACCGAATCCAATCATCCGAATAATTAGAAAACTCTGAATCATTACCATCATCTTCTCTCACAATCGAATCAGTATTATCTTCATCCTCATCACTCTCAATGTAAAACACTTGCTCTGACTCCGAATTCCTCATATTATCTCAAAACCTTCTTTTCAAACACAAAAAGATGATGATAAATGTCACAATTAAACCTACACGAGTTTTAAATCAAATTAATTATTGTGTGTAATTACGTAAATTAAGCCGTACACAAACACAATCAAACACATGAAACCCACCACCGGATCCATTCATTTCGGCCACAATGAAACCCATAGGATCCAATTATTCCGGCCACCATGAAACCCACTGGATCCATTATTCCGACCACCATGAAAACCCACCACTGGATTCCATCATTCCGACCACCTTGAAATCCACTGGCCACCATGAAACCCACCATGAAAATCAACGGATCTTACTGGATTAACGAAGAAGAATTTGTTTTTCTTAATTCTCGTGCCTTCACCCGCGTTATATATAAAACGCCGGAAAAAAAAAGGAAACCCAACACGCCGGGGGGGGGGGGGGGGCGGTGTGCCCCTGACGTTATTGCTCAAAACGCCGTAAAAATGGGCCGACTACGGATGGTCTTAGTAGAGATTAATTTATTGGAAAAGTATTTAGGGTTTTAGTGTCGAGTCCACTCGTCCAGCTTATCCCTATACATTGTAACTTTCTCAAATGGAATAAAATCAATTCGGTCTTTACCATAAAGGAATAAAAATAATTCAACAAGATTCAGTTTACCCTATAAAGAATTAACTTTCCGGATTAAACAAGGATTACTCTATAGTTCTAAGAGAATGTATCGTGAACATAGTTGAATTGTTGCCCAAATCATTGTCTTCACATAAAAAAATAGAATAAAAAGAGAGATGGTTGTATGGCATCTATGAAAGCATTGACTACATTTCTCCTTCGATATCGCGAAGGCAAAACACTCTATTGGCGTAGGTTTATCCGGTACTCCTGTTCTACATGGGAAGAAGTTTGATTGACTCTTAATTATTTGGTATATGAAATGCGGAGAAAGTAGAACTCATTCATGAACTTACATTATATAAAAATCTTAATTAAGAACTCAACCTATAACTATAGCAACCCCCCCCCCCATTGAGAATTGTTGCATTTATTCGAGCGACCCACAAACGATGAAAACACTAAGAGAACCGAAAAAGCAAAGAAACCATAGAAAGAGATCCATGGTCAGAGGAGAATCCAAATATCACCACAATGGCTAAACTCCTGAATCTCTAGATCACACCAATTATCAATATAAAAGAACCTTGAAACAATAAAATCAATCCAAAGAAAGTTCAAGAAGCTGTAATCTTTGAAGAGAAATAGGAGATCTTTATAGAAGATGGAAGCTTCACAAAGTTGCTAGACTAAACCACTTGATGTCAAGATTAAAAGAACTATAAGAACTACTTCTATAGTGTAATGTATGATGTATTTGTTGATATATAGGCAAGAAATGTCTTCAAGTATAACCAAAAGCTCTATTACCTAAAGCTTTGATAATACACAAGACTTTTGCACCTTTTCTCACTCTTAGAGAGCAATATTGTATCCCCCCTTCTATATCAATGCCTTTAGCGTGTCAAATCATGGTCTTGGATTGTCAACATGTCACTTAATCAACCAATGGGAGGGTTATATTTTATCAATCTTTGACTAAGTTGAATGTAGCTTTCCAAAGTGTTCACAACCACAATCTCATGGATGTCTCCGGAAACATAAACTTTGCCTTGCAAAATGCAAATGGATAAATTTCTTGGTTGTCTCCCTTGATACCATCCTTCAACAACCTCTTCAAAGTTCAAATGATCTTTCACCGAATCATAAGTAAGGCTTTTTTGTATCAACTGATTATTGATGGCCAAGAGTCTTATCTTCTTGTTTGGAACTTAATTGTTAATAACCTTTTATCTATTCTTGTCATGCCTCGCAATTGTCTACGTGGTTTTGGTTCCACTGCTTTCAATCATGTTCGATTTGTCAGTCACAAGTATTATGTCACTAACCCTAGAAATTAATGTTACAAATTTGAAGTTGTAACATAAAATGGTAATCAAGTTTCTTAGATATTGAAAACGGTATTATATCACTGAATTAATTGTTTCATTAAATAGTAATCAAGAGTTTTAAATATAATAAACATCATAATGAGAAATGACAAAGAAACTTATACTATTAGGTGACATACATGTCACAACTCACAATCACAACCAACGAGATCAAAAGACCTAACATTCAAATCCAATTTGTTTTCATCTTTGTTAAACATGAATGACACGATATCAAACTGAATAACTATGCCTTGTTTGTCTCCAACCACACATGCTTCCCTTATTAATAAAATTTCAGATTAATAAAACCTAAAAACAAAACAAGTAGAGAATAGAATTTATATCAAAATATTTAATCTTTTTAGATCACTGAATCGCTTACTCTCTTTGTCATCCCTTCTCATAGAGCTTCCCATCATCCTACTTGGACGAGTTACATAGATAAACCTCGATCCTAAATGATCTCCCTCTATTTCGAATTGTCGCCTCTCTATTACACCTCAACGCATTACCATTAGAGAGTTAATTTCTAAGAGCATTGAGACCTAAGTTCACAAACATGTTAGTATGTCACAAAACCAACGTGCTCACATATCTCTCACGAACCCACCTCTCCTATATCACGACACGGCCCGCTTCCTCCACGGATTCCCACACCCCTCTACCCTACACCTCATCCTACATGTGATCTTAACATATCTCCACGATATGTGCACATCCATCCAATAAAAAAACGTACAAATCATATAATATAATATAATATACCCACTCAACTAACAACTAACGTGCTCTCATTCCCCTAACTTTTTTCCTCATAGTAAAACACCATAAAAAAGAGAGACACACAAACACTCCGTGCGAGATACGTAATAAAGCCACAAAATACGCTCCTGTCTTGATTCATTAAAAGCCGTGACTATTGACCAAAAATAAATAAATAAACAATTAATTCTTCCTTTTTTTTTTAAGATATAATTACATTTGTTTTCTCCATAAGATATTAATTAATGAGCTGTCAAAAACTAAGTCATGTTAACCTGTACGCCGGCAGACTTTGTAGAGTTGCAGACTGGACAAGTGCTAATGGCGGACACACACAGCCTACACACGCATAGATGCCTGCACGGAAGCAACAACACGCTTGACTCCTCCTTCCCACATCTCCGGCAACACCTCTCTCCTCCGCAGTGTGACTCAGCGTCATCAGCCATATCCACACGCTGCTGCTGTTGAAGGTGAGCCTGTTCTAGCACTTGTTGCAGATTGTTACGTAACGCGTTGGCTGTTGCCTCATTAGTTTGAGCCAATTCTCGCCATATTTGATTCTCTATCGTCATTGATTTCACTTTTTCCTCTAGCGATTGGTTCACTAGTCTGACTTTCATGATCTCGTCTTCTTTTGTTTTTAATCTGTTCATTAATCCTTCGTATAATGATAATAATCTCATCGAGTTTTGCTTTCGTATCTCTTCCATCTCTGTTTTCACCTTCTCATTCTATAGTTTGTAAAAAAAACTTAATATACAGAACACATTTAAAATGGTATAGAAGAATGTTACTTACAAGATTAGTAATGAACCGATCGATCTCGAACTGCTGTTGATAAATCTGCGAACCGACAATGAAGAGGTATGTACCCGCCTTAACATCGAGCGGGGCGGGTCAACCCACAAGATATAGACAAGAGGCTTGAAATCAAGATATCATGAAGGCACAAAGCCAAAACCTATGCGCATGGCGCATATCACATATGCTCACGCATATCACATATGCTCACGCATCACATATGCTCACGCGTATCACATGCTCACGCACCATATATGCTCACGCATATCACATCTGCGCGTGGCGCATATCACATGCTCACGCATCATATATGCTCACGCATATCACATCTGCGCGTGGCGCATATTACATATGCTTGCGCATATCACATCTGCGCATGAAACATCTGCGCGTGAGAATAAAGAGAAGACCTCGCGCATCCTCAGGATAGGCGCATATCACACATGCACATAATCAACCTCGTCCTTATCCAAATCAGGATAAGGACAACCTTGATTGTGCTCGTCAGACAACCTTCCAGAAGTTATCCTTTAAGGAATAAGAATATGCTGATGTTGACAGCTGCCAATGAAAGGTGGACAACTCAGCAAAACCTATGTGCTACCACGTGATTGCACATGGGTCAGGTGAAATACCTGGGTCAGAGAATAATCAATGAAAAAGCACCAGGTGTCCTAAGGACACGTGGCACAAAGCAATAGGAGGAGGCCAAAAAGGCCCTAATGGGATCTGAGCCCAATCATTGGAAACCCTAACACTATAAATACCACACCACCTCCACAAGGGGAGGTAAGCAAGAAAATACATTCCAATTCCTTACTCACTCTCAGATTATTATTATTTTCTCCTACAATCTCTTATTCTCACACCGGAGGGTTACCCCAAAGAGGACCCCTCTGTCCCTTTCTGAGGGGTAAGTTCACGGTGCTGCTCGTTTTGTAGGTGGAAGAATTCATACTCCGGAGAACCATCGGTGAAATAGCATACTCATACCCGAGGAAAGTTGATCGTCTACCAGTGAGTCGATCCACGTTTCTTCATTGGCGCCATCACCTGTTACAACGGCAACAAAATCACCATCTCATCAGTTCTCTCTGAAAAACTTCACCATGGTTTCTGGTGTTCGAAACAGCGATCAAGTTCTGGAGGATATTGAGTTTGAGGATGTTAATGAGGGACAGCAGTTTCTGAGGGTGCCGCGTGATTCTGCGCGCACCACCAGTAACCATCCCTTCACAACTCCTCATAGCCAGACTGAAACTCCTCCAGACGATCTCACGTTCCAAAATCTGACTGGCGCGAAACAAAAAGGACCAATGGGTCCAGAAGTTGAAACCAATGACCCTAAAGAATGGCTCATAAACGAACAACGACGTTTAATGGACAAATACAATGAGCTGGTCAAACACAAAAAGTTAGCCGACTTAACACAAAGGCTCGCGTTTGATAAGCAAACCATTCAAGGAACAACAAAAAGGGCGCGCGCGCCGGAAGATAGTCACTCTGTTCACACTGAACACGCTGATTTTAGTGATGAAGAAGTGCACAGCATGAGGAAGACGCGAGATACTCATGCAGGAGGCTCACAGCTCCGCGCGCATATGAACATAGCGCCTGGAGCCAAAGCCGATATGGATCTGTACACACCGTACAACCCACCAGCGAGAGGGCAAGTGGACGTAACCACACCATACAGGCCAGCCATCTTGGTGAAGCATTCAAAATTCACTGAGCGCATCGCGAAGGCTCCCATTCAGCACAAAACCAAGATGCCAAGTGGTTTGGGCAAGTACGACGGCACAACAGATCTAGACGATTTCTTACAAGGTTTTTACAACACTGGAAACCTAGAAAGCTGGACGATGCCAACATGGTGTCACATGTTTGCTCGCTGCCTCACGGGCGCAGCGCGTGTCTGGTTCGAAAGCTTGCCGACTGGACAAATCGATGGGTTCGAAGAGCTATTGGAGAAGTTCCAGGCTCACTTCGTACAGCAGCGCAGACACACGCGCGACCCCGATGACATCATGCACTGCGTGCGCAGGAATGATGAAACCATTGAAGACTACATAACCCGTTTCAATCAGGAATCTCTTGCAATTGGAGGTATCACTGAGCAACTCTTGCGCGTGGCCTTTATACAAGGTGCGCGCAGTGATCAACTCCGCAGAGCTCTCGTGAGCAGAGATGGCATGCCAACCACTTGGGCCAAGCTAATGGAAGCATCGCGAGTCTTCGCGCGAAATGAAAAACAAATTGCCCAAGATAGAGCAAGAGATAGAGGGCATCAAACAGAAGCACCGCGCAACAATGAAAGGAGGGGCAAACAGAACTCCGTATGGTCCAGGTTGCAACAAACCAGTTTTTCTCCCGCAGAAAAGCAGGCGCAACCAAGCTCACCCCAGCCGCAAAAAGACATTCGTAATCGCGGAGAAAGTGACAAGAGGGAAGGCGGCAGAGAGCCTAACAGACCCCTACCAAGAATATGGACTCCCCTCACTAAAACGCCTTCACAAGTGTTAAGCACAGAGAATGTCCAGTTTAAAAGCCCCAAGCCATTACTCCACAAGGGACCATCAAACAGTGGCAAGTATTGTGAGTTTCATAAGTCCACAGGGCACAACACCGATGCATGCCACCATTTGAAGGATGCGATTGAAAGAGATGTGAAATCAGGCAAGTTGGCTCACCTGGTGAAAAACCCAAGACCAGAGAATGAACAACCAGATGGAGCCTCAGCCAGCAAAAAGTTCAAAAGAATCTGTGTAGCCGAGGGAGGAAGGCAAGGGCAAAGATCGAGAAAGAGAAGCGCGCAAGTCCAAGGAGATTGGCGCGAGCAACAAGTAATCTTCCCAAGAATCAGGGGAGGCCCGTCTATCAGCAGTCCTCTAGTCATCACTACACACATTGCTCATTATGAAGTGTCAAAAGTCCTGGCGGACACTGGCAGTGAATCAGACATCATGTATGAGCAATGTTTCAGGAAGTTGGATCCAGCAGACCAAGCAAGGCTCGAAATTGTGAATGCACCAATCTCGGGTGTTTCAAATGAAATCATTCACCCCCTAGGTCAGATACAATTTGAACTAACTATGGGGGATGAGAAACACAAGCGAGCCGAAATTGTCAACTTCTTGGTCTTGCCCACCACTTCATGCCACAATATGATCTTGGGTAGAGGAACGATTGCTCAATTCAACGCCATACCGTCACCAGCGCACAGCGCGCTGGGGTTCCCAACACCAACAGGTGTAACATTTGTATACCGAGATCATTTGTGCGCAGTGACAAGTATACCGAGGGAAGGGAGAATGAAACTTCCAATGGCAAACAACGCGCCAGAGGAATGGATTCTCAACCCAAAATTCCCAGAGCAAACAATCACAATTGGAGCTACGATATCAGACGACACAAGGTTGAGAATGAAAAGATTGCTCACAACGTATATGTCGGTCTTCGCGTGGCAACATTCTGATATGACTGGGGTTCCGCGAGACCTGGCGCAACATTCTCTCAACACCTTCAAGTCTGTAGAGCCAATTGCTCAAAAGAAGAGAGTCATAGGGGATGAGAAGGCAAAGGCCATGAATGAGCAAGTAGAAGATCTACTGCGCGCAAATATCATCTGCCCAATACGATACCAAACATGGGTAGCCAATCCTGTGATGGTAAAGAAGAGCAACGGGTCATGGAGGATGTGCATTGATTTCAAGGACCTCAACAAAGCATGTCCAAAAGATTGTTACCCCCTCCCAAACATTGACGCGAAGGTGGACTCTGTGGCGCCATTTAAGCTCAAATGTTTCCTGGACGCCTACAAGGGCTATCACCAAATTCAAATGGCACCACAAGACGAGGACAAGACTGCCTTCAGAACTGACAAGGGTGTTTTTTGTTACACAAAAATGCCCTTTAGTTTGAAGAATGCAGGAGCCACCTACCAAAGACTCATGGATGCGGTTTTCAACGAGCAAATTGGAAGAAACCTAGAAGTCTACGTGGATGATTTGGTGATTAAAAGCAGGGAGGAAAAACAAATGCTCAAAGACATCGAAGAAACCCTTTGGCGCCTAAAGGAAGTAAACATGAAGCTCAACCCGAGCAAATGCACATTCGGCGTAGAAGAAGGGAAATTTCTAGGTGTAATGGTCACCAAGGATGGTTTCAAGGTGAACCCAGAGAAGGTGGAGGCTATCCTTGACATGCCCTCACCATCCACCATGAAGGAAGTTCAAAAGTTGAATGGTAGATTGGTATCAATTAACAGGTTCCTAGCGAACCATGCAAGCAAATCTACCCCATTTGTTAACACATTGAGAAATTGCCTAAAGAAAAGCCAATTCAAGTGGACGCCTGAGGCCGAGCAAGCTTTCAGTGAGATAAAAGAATGTCTGATAAATCTCCCTGCGCTCACAGCTCCACTTCCTGGCGAAACTCTAACATTGTACCTGTCAGCAGGAAAGCGCGCCATCGGCGCAGTGTTGTTGGTGGATCGCAAGGGAATCCAAACACCAATCTATTATGTGAGTCGGGTGCTGACAGATCCTGAGACGCGCTACTCCATCATGGAAAAGTTAGTTTTGTCACTAACACACGCGTCGCGCAAGCTTCATAGATATTTCAATGGTCATCCTATTGAAGTTCTGACTGGTTACAACATCCAGCAAGTCTTGCGGCGTCCCGCGCTCTCAGGAAGGCTGACAAAATGGGCGCTGGAATTAGGAGAGCACACGATCGCCTATAAGCCCCGTCCAGCAATAAAGGGACAAGTCTTAGCTGATTTCATCGCAGAAATCCCTGAAGGAAAAATTGAAGAGGCTCAGCGCGAGGTAGACCCTCCGCAAGCCAATAATGAAAAAAATGTTTGGAGATTATTCACTGATGGAGCTTCAAACAATGAAGGGTCCGGCGCAGGCCTCAAGCTGGTGGATCCAGAAAGTCATGAGTATACTTACGCAATCAGGTTGGATTTCAAGAGCACCAACAATGAAGCTGAGTATGAAGCCCTGCTGGCTGGTCTGCGCATCGCGCACAAGTTCGGAGTTAAAAAGCTAGAGGCCCATGTTGATTCATACTTGGTAGCAGCACAGGTCAATGGCCTTTATGATGCCAAGGAGAACACCATGCCTCTGTATCTAGAGCAGGCGAGAAAACTCATCGAGCAATTTGACTTCTTCAGAATCATACATATTCCGCGCAGTGAAAACAAGTCTGCCGACGCGCTGAGTAAGATGGCATCAACCAGCTTCGATCACTTTGGCAAAGATGTCAGGGTGGAAGTAATGAGCAACCCGTCGGTGGGAGCGAAGTCTGTCCTTGTAATTCATACAACACCTTCATCATGGATAAATCCATTAATGGAATTCTTGAAAGAGGGAAAGATACCGGACGATCGCGCACAGGCGAGGAAGATAAGACACAAGTCGCAGAACTACGAACTGCTTGATGGTACGTTATATCGACGCTCTTATCTTGGACCGCTCATAAAATGCCTAGATGCTGAGGAAGCAAGCTATGTGATCAGAGAGATACACGAAGGAATCTGTGGAATACATGCTGGCCCGCGCATGGTGGTTGCCAAGGCAATGAGCGCAGGTTACTATTGGCCAGGCATGTACTTGGACGCGTTAAAAGAGATCCAAAAATGCAAAGCGTGTCAGAGCTATGCGCCAAACACCATGCGGCCAAAGAACAACTTGATTCCGGTGACCTCCGCATGGCCTTTCCACAAATGGGCAATCGATATTGTGGGTCCCCTACCGCAAGCGCAAGGGCGAGTAAAATTTTTGGTAGTGGCAGTAGACTATTTCACAAAATGGGTTGAAGCCAAGCCACTAGCAAAAATCACAGCCGAGGCGATGAAGCAATTTATTTGGAGCCACACCATATGCCGTTTTAGCCTGCCCATGGAAATTGTGAGCGACAATGGCAAACAATTCACCGACAGGAAGATATCCAGTTGGCTCAAGGAATTGCGCATCAACCAAATCTTCACTTCAGTATACCACCCTCAGGGGAATGGCCAAGTGGAGCGCGCGAACCAAAGCTTGCTGAATGGGCTGAAGAAAAGGTTGGAGGGATAATCCCATTCATGGGTCGAGGAGCTACCTAATGTCCTGTGGGCGCACAGGACATTAAGCAAAACCAGCAATGGCGAATCCCCGTTCAGCCTAACCTATGGAACGGAGGCTATGATTCCAGCAGAAATTGGATGCCCATCCCATAGAGTGCTCATGATGAGTAAGATTGATAACGAGCGCGAAAGGAGGTTGGATCTCAACTTACTTGAAGGGCGCAGAGAGGCGGCTATCATCAGTGAAGCCAAATACAAGAAAAAACTAGAAAAATATTACAATCAACGCGTGAAAGAATGCCACTTCAAGAAGAACGATTTTGTCCTTCGGAACAATGAAGCTAGCCGCGCAATACCTCCGGGAAAAATGTCCCCCAACTGGGAGGGACCTTTTCAAGTCTTGGAAGAATTGGGAAAAGGCGCATACACTTTAAAAGATTTGAATGGAAAGAAGATCCCGCGCGCATGGAACGCAGCACAGCTTAGAAAATGTTTCATGTAAAAATTGTCAAGTTTGTAATCAAGGCTTTTTAAGCCATTATGAATAATGATAAGCGCTATTTTCTCTTAATGTGTGTTCTATTACCTTTTGCATACATGTTTCACACTTCCCTTTATTAATTTTGAGCAATATGACAACATTGTATTGACATCAAAACAAAAAATAAAACGAAGTAAAACATACATGCGCGAGCTTCAAGCTCAAACGCGTTAACGAGTTTTAACTCTAAAACGTCAGGGCCTTAGCCCAATAATATGAGCCTTAGCTCAGGGCCTTAGCCCAATAATACGAGCCTTAGCTCAAATCGCTCACAAGATCCATCCTACATGCTGCGCAGCTAGACCATAAAAATACCTAAGCACAACTAAGGCAAAGCACATGCCAAAACATAGTTGTTAAGGTCTCAGGTCGAGGTCGCGCATGGAATTGTAATGGATATCAGAGTAACACATACTGACACGTAAAGGCTAAAAAACTCATAATTCCCTATAATAAATGCGCGATAACGTCGCGCAAAAGAGAAATAATGAAACGCCAAGGCACGTGTCAGCATAGTCAGGATATTGCAAAATCACTTAAAATATGACAAGGATTAAGTAAAATAATTTCCTTACAACCTTGTTCAAATTTCAACGTGCAAGCATATCTTATATTCAACAAGCAAACATGCAATATAAAGAGATGAATGGGGAATGCGCAAGATGCGAATAAGGGAAAAACAAAATTTCATTCCAAAACATAGAAGTTTACAAATTTACAAAATGATGAGATACAAACTGCAAATAAAAAAAAAAACATGAAGGGCTTCTCAAGTCTCTATATCAACGTCAGCCTCTTCATCGCCCTCATCATTACCTCCCTCAGCATCTGGCGCAGCCCGCTCCTCGTCATCTCCAAACTTGCCATAGTCAAGCTGTTCGTCTTGAATGGAGTCGTCTTCTATCACAATAGTGTTAGGAGCGGGTCCTTTGGTCACGCCAGAGCCGCTAGCAGAGGCAGCATTGCCCGCGCCATCATCGCCGCCACCAGCCCCTTCACACTCGTCAAGTAATTTCTTTAGAGCGCCGAGATCGGGCTGATCAGCAAGCGAGGCTATCTGCAAATCATAAGGAAAAGTATGAGTACAAAAAGACTAGGAAAATAAGTCAAGGTAAACTCATTAAGGTTAAAATACCTGCTCAAGGATGGGAATGGGAGTATTCAAATACTTCTCCCTCACCTCGGCCATGTCAGCGCAGACAACGTCGAGCTGATAAGGGTAGTCGGATGGGTTCTTCTTCAGCATGCTATATTCACAGCCATCCTTAAACCCTTCAGCTCGGCCCACCAAGCGCGAGGCAGCGTTGCAATCCATCACAAGGGTCTGAAACTCGTCTGAGTATTTCATCGCATAAGCGCAACGAGTCATACCCTGTGAGACTAGCCATTGGCGATCCTGCGCGAGGGAAGAAACAGACGTCTCAAGAGCAGGAATCTGAGAATTTAACAACTCAACAGTTTCCTTGGTCTGTTTTAGCTCTTCTCTGTCGGACGCTGCTGCCACCAAGGCCTCATTCCTTTCCGCTCGCGCAGCATCGAGCTCTTCTTGGCCAGACGCTGCCGTCGCCAGGGCTTCATCCTTCTCTGCCCGCGCGGCCTCAAGCTCTTTCTTCAGGCGTGCAACCTCACTCTCTAATAAAGATTTGTCAGTGATAGCCTGCACAAGAGTTTGATCACGCGCCTCTGCATCTAGCTCCAAATCGCGCACTCGCCGCGCGTACTTGGTTGCATCCGCCTCTGCTGCCTGCAGCTTCTCCCGCGCAGCCTGCAGCTCATGCCCGCGCTTCACGAAGGCAGCGTTGGCACTTGCTCGGTTCTCGCTGAGTTCTGCTTGGAGTTTCTCAGCTCTCTCTCGAGCGTCAGAAAGATTCCAAGCAGATACCTTAGCCTCTTGCTTGGCCTCCGCAAGAGCATCACGCACCTTCACATAATCATAGCGAAGCTCTTGGGAGGCAGCAAAGAACGCAGACCCAGCAAAAAGATGGTCATTGAGCAAGTCCACGCGAGCGCGGTCCTCCTGAAACCTCCTTTCAGCGGGAGGCACAGAGTGAGCCCAGAAGTCTTCACACACACCCATGGACTGAAATGAGCTATCCTCAGTAATATTCCATCTCGGGCGGTATATGTGATCGGCTTCCTGCAAACACAAAGCAACGTTCTAGTCATCTAAACACTAATATGGAAGTCCGCGCAGCGGAGCAAAACGAACTTATACCTGCGGAGAGCAAGCAGAAAAGTCAGCGCCAGCCCCACGAGAAGGCTGCGCCACGAAATCTCGTGGCGCTACAGGGCTTGCGCGGCCACCATCGGAGTCTTCAAAATTGACCTCCTCATCATCCTCTGTAACAGGTCTTTTCTCCTGCGACTTGGAAAAATCAAAACCAGTCTCGCGAGGGCTGCGCGCAGGAGAAGGTGAGGGAGGTCTCGACGCCGCTAGATCAGCGCGTAAAACAGTCTCCTGCTCCTTAGTAATCCCAATGAGAGGAGATTCAGTGCTTGCAGGAGCAGGAGCAGAACCAACGGCGCTGGCGCCGGCGCCAGCAGTGCCGCCAGCAGCTTGTGTGCCAGCTATAATTCCTATGAAAAAACCAACAAAGAGAAATGATTCATGACTTGATCTAAAAGAAAAAAGTCAGAAAATAAAAGCGCAATATATACCTTGGCGCACCGCCGTTTGCGAGTTAAACATCGCCATGAAGTCCATTTTCCCCCTTTTCGAGGGTAAAACAGGGGACTTCAAAGCAACCTTCGGCGCGGCCTCGGTACCTTGTTGCGCCTGAGGTTGATCCACCAAGGTCGCCGGCTCTACAAACATTTGAGTGAGCAAAGATTCATTAATAACTCTATCGGAATCACGCTCATAAAACCAAAAAGTATAAACAAAGTATACCTGTTGGAGAAGAGGAAACAGCAGGCGCAGCGCCGCTTCCCTTTTCCGCCGCGCGAAGGGAGGAGGTGGCGGCACCATACCTTGAGGCAAAGAAGACAAGGAAAACTTGGAGGTAAACCCCTTGGTTTTCTCAAGTCCCTTCGCTTGAGTAGGAGGATCCTGAGCAACAGGGGCATCATTTTTCTTCTGTTTTTTACTGGCCCCTGCGCCAGTTTTCCCTTTAGCTTTACGCTTGAGTTGTGGCACCTCAGCTTCCTCCTCCACCTCCTCTTCCGCAAGCTCTAGCTCATAATTCTCGAGCGCATCTACAATACGTGCAACAGAAATGTTAACCAAATTTGGTATTCTAAAGGCATAAGCATAAGTACAAAGGCCTACCAGGCGCATCGCTGTCAAAGCAAAATCCCAAATCAACAGGGATGAACATATCATCGAAGCGATCGGGGAAACCAACTTCCCCAGCGCCTAGCGCGACAGAGCCACCCTCCATATGCTCATCATAGGCGGCGTGGACGTACTCCTTGCTTACTGCATAAAACAAGACAAATGATATCAGCAAAACGAATTATATTCGCGCAGAAATAATGCAATGAGCTAATAACTCACATAAGCCATCAACTTGGATAACAGGCTCAGTCGCGCTGTCGGTCCACCTCCTGCTCATACCAACCCCCACCAGCGCCTCCTCGCAAATATTCTTGGCGGGGGATGGTTCAGCAGTCAACTTATTAACCCATGCGCCAGTTGGGTTCTTAAGAACATTCACATCCGCGGGCGCAGAAGTGATCGCGCGCATGGTCATGCGGATGGGAATCACACCAGCCTTAATATAAAAAAATTTCTCAGACCAGTCATGAAGGCTTTTGAAGGAACCAGTGCAGCACTTGACCTTCTGACTGCGAGGAACGAATGAGAACCAAGAATCTTGGATTTTTGGCTTATAAAAATATTAAAAGCGCCGAGGGGTGGGCTCCTCGCGCTGAGCTTTGCACATGAACTCAAAATGAGTCATGCGCACAAGTCCAAAAGGATGGACTTGGGATATGTGAATCCCATGAAATTGAAGCAGCGCACCCATAAACCTTGTCATCGGGAGACGAAGGTTGCAGTGAGTGAAAAAATGGCAGTATAAGGAGATATAGCCGGTGGGCGGATCTGCCGCCGTTTGCCCGGCCGCCGGGAGCAGACAGCCGTACTCAGGGAGAAAACCCTGAGAGGCGATGAGACTGTCGAAATCAGACTGTCTCAATTTGCAGGGAATCTCATCCCACCTCTTCACTGTCTTGCCCTTCCCCACCTCCTCCGACGAGGCCTCGGCAGCCCGTTTTCCCTTGCCGGTCTTCTTCAAAGTGGACATGACTAATGATTTTACACGGCGTTTGCTGGGGGAGATTGTGGTGTCTGGGTTATCAGACATACAACTGTGAATCAAACAGAGGTTACTTCAAGAATGGAAATCTGGAAGCGAAAGACAGGCCCTTAATCGGAATAAAAATGGAAGGAAAGAAAAAGCTCTGAAATAACAATGAAGATAAAGAATAATAACTCAAAAGGCTTGCTTTTATAGGCCCATGAGAGAGAGAAACAGGTACTGATCAGAGTTCACGCGCCCCCACTCGCAGGTGCAGGCCAACGCGAGCGCGACACGTGTTCCTGACACTGTGTGAGGGGACATGAAAGGGAACGAAACAGGTACTGATCAGAGTTCACGCGCCCCCACTCGCAGGTGCAGGCCAACACGAGCGCGACACGTGTTCCTGACACTGTGTGAGGGGACATGAAAGGCAACTGTAGCACCTCGAGCACACGAAAAGTTTGACACATGTCTCCATCTCTGACGCATGTCAGCACCAACCAACCACGTACATGGACGATTCATTTCAACCAAAATGATAGAATTTCGCGCAACGATGAGAAATAAAAAAGGAAAAGACAAACCCGATTAAAAGAGAAAACTATTAAGTATAATATCTATCTTACCTCGCTCGCGCGAGACAAGACACACATTAGACTGGGGGGGCTTGAAGAGGTATGTACCCGCCTTAACATCGAGCGGGGCGGGTCAACCCACAAGATATAGACAAGAGGCTTGAAATCAAGATATCATGAAGGCACAAAGCCAAAACCTATGCGCATGGCGCATATCACATATGCTCACGCATATCACATATGCTCACGCATCACATATGCTCACGCATATCACATATGCTCACGCATCACATATGCTCACGCGTATCACATGCTCACGCACCATATATGCTCACGCATATCACATCTGCGCGTGGCGCATCTGCGCGTGGCGCATATCACATGCTCACGCATCATATATGCTCACGCATATCACATCTGCGCGTGGCGCATATTACATATGCTTGCGCATATCACATCTGCGCATGAAACATCTGCGCGTGAGAATAAAGAGAAGACCTCGCGCATCCTCAGGATAGGCGCATATCACACATGCACATAATCAACCTCGTCCTTATCCAAATCAGGATAAGGACAACCTTGATTGTGCTCGTCAGACAACCTTCCAGAAGTTATCCTTTAAGGAATAAGAATATGCTGATGTTGACAGCTGCCAATGAAAGGTGGACAACTCAGCAAAACCCATGTGCTACCACGTGATTGCACATGGGTCAAGTGAAATACCTGGGTCAGAGAATAATCAATGAAAAAGCACCAGGTGTCCTAAGGACATGTGGCGCAAAGCAATAGGAGGAGGCCAAAAAGGCCCTAATGGGATCTGAGGCCAATCATTGGAAACCCTAACACTATAAATACCACACCACCTCCACAAGGGGAGGTAAGCAAGAAAATACATTCCAATTCCTTACTCACTCTCAGATTATTATTATTTTCTCCTACAATCTCTTATTCTCACACCGGAGGGTTACCCCAAAGAGGACCCCTCTGTCCCTTTCTGAGGGGTAAGTTCACGGTGCTGCTCGTTTTGTAGGTGGAAGAATTCATACTCCGGAGAACCATCGGTGAAATAGCATACTCATACCCGAGGAAAGTTGATCGTCTACCAGTGAGTCGATCCACGTTTCTTTAGACAATATCTTCGTTGAGAGACCCGAACGCTTTCGGATTCATAACCGGAGCGTTTGACGGATTAAACGAGAGCGAAGAATCACGTGATCGTTTTCTGGAATTGAAAGCATTCGCCGGAAACAAGTCCGTCATGGCGGATCCGTACAACGGAATATTTTCATCTGTTTTATTTCCGTACGCCGTTTGAAGTCTGATTTCATCGCCTTGATACATCATTTTTTTGCATAATCATTATTAATATTATTACGGTAGAAATGTAGAACGAATTGGGGATTAGATAATAGATGGTGAAAATGTACCTGTGAAGCTTCAATCGCCATTGAGAGTAAAATCATGCAAAATGGTGACTTATTTGTCTAGGTTTTGATACATGTAGGTGTAGGTAGTGTGTGTGAGGGTGGTTGGATAATGAAAAAGGACTCCCGAATCCGATTGTGTGACTTGATTTTATACCAATCTCACCACCGACCGAAACAATGGGGAAGTCCGTGATATTACCTAAATACTAGTATACGTGTTTATTATTTGGTATACCCAATAAACTGGGTGGGGTTGGGCATGGCCGCCTTTAAAAATCGTGAAAAAATTTTGAATTGAATGTGAAATATTTGGTAAAGAACTGGGTATTAATATTAAAAATACATATATATTTTTTTAAAAAATTATATATAATTTTTTTAAAAAAATAATAATTCGGGTCTGTCAAGGTGTCGGTCAACTGCCCAACCCTACCTCATAGCCGGCCTTGGAACAGGGTAACATGGCAAAATATTAATTCCAACTCCTCATAATACGGTGACTGTTAGACAAATGCTTGACTATGAACACGACTACACTGGAAACTTGGGAAAAAAATAAGATGATTACCGTTGCGGTTATGGTGACGATGAGGAATTTATGGAAAAAGATAAATAAAGCTATTTATTTATTTATTTATTTTTTTTTATGAGGAAATCTTTCTTTATATAATTTACTATAAAACGATTACAATAAAGTGGCAGGCAAACGGGCAACAAGCTGCGCCGCAACCCCCTTTTGAACAGCAAAGCCAATCCTGTTAAAAACGAAGCTTTGGGACCTAGAAGCTGAAGAGGTTCCGTGTACGACGCGCTGAACCCTACTCAAAAATTTCACAGCCTCTGGAGCCAGAAAACCAAATGTATCAACGGCAAATGGTAGAAAGACATGTTGATTATCTAAACAAGCTTTCTCGTGTTTAACAACTTTGCCCGATTCAGCCTTCAACGCAGCCTGACCCACAACAAACCCACGGTCCCTGAGCCCAACAAGAGGAGACACTCCTGTAAGATCCACACAGGCGTGTTTCCCCCCTGCCCACCCGAACACAAGAATATCAGCTGGTCGTAAAGTAGACCTCCCTTCAATAGGATCCGTGAGAAAGTTAACAGGGGCCTCCTTTTTAGCAGAAATCCCTGCCCGTTTAAGAACATCACACAGAACATCCCTAACCAGATCATGTCTGTATTTAAAGCCAGGCAATTCTTTGCAATGCACCGCATGGTCACCAAAAGAATCCAAACAGACCTTACGACAAATTGGGCAAGGTTCATCCGTCGGGAACATAGGGATCATTAACCGGTACTTAAGGATAGCCCGATACTCCAAACCCGACATACGTTGGCCTAATCCTTCAATGGGGATGGCCGTTAGAAAATCCTGAGCCCGAGGAGCCCGAAGGCATTCAAACACCGCCTTTTGGCTAGGGGATAGATCAAACTTCACTTCTAAACTCTTGACGATTCCACTAAATAAGGCACTCGCCACAACATGTTGGGCTTTAGGGGGGGCGGTGTCCTTATTAGAGAACCCGCTAAGATCAAAATCTGGAAGTGAAGTACGTAAACGATCCATCGCACACCCATAATCAGAGTCCAACCCATAAATATCACAACCCATTTATTTTTGATAACTTTAAAGTTAGTGAGCTAATTAAGGAGGACGTCTTATTTTGGTTACAACATAGAGCCAATTCTCTTAATTTATGTAAGTAAACTGAAAGGCTCAAAAATCGAAATGATAAATATATCCCTAAGGCTGAGGGGTGTGGGGCTTCAACGGGGGCGCTAGAGCCCCTCCGCTCGCGCCCCCAGGCGCTAACACCACACCACCGGGGCGCTAACCGGGGCGCTAACGGGGCGCTAGCGCGGAAAAACATGCAGGCGCAAGCTGGTTAGCGGGAGAAGAGAGAGAGAGGCTTGTTGAATTTTAGAAAAAGAGCCGTTGGGCTCTTATTAAATTAAAAAATAAAAATTTTCCTATATAATACCCCAATTTCATCCCATTTTTATACCACAACTTCAAACCTTCACCCAAAATCAATTCATCTTCTCAACTTTTTAAAAAAAAAATGTCGTGGTACTCGTCTGATTCCGACTCCTCCGAAGAGGATGATTTGCTTCTTCATGTAGGGGGAGTTTTGACCGCAACCGTGGTGGATCTCTTGCAAAATCAAGCCCATCAACCTCGAGTCCCGAGAGTTAGAGCACCACCTCGTGATCGTGATCGATCGGGTGCTAACGATACTTTGATTAGGCATTATTTTAGCCCTCAACCGGTATACGAGGAGTCGGATTTTCGAACTCGTTTCCGAATGAGCAGACAATTGTTCATGCGTATAGCAAGTGATTTAGAGGCACGGTATCCCTTTTTTCAACAAAGGGAGGATGCTAGGGGTCTCCCCGGTTTTACCCCTCTTCAAAAATGCATGGCTGCTATCCGTCAATTAGCGTACGGCATCTCGTCGGACGTTTTGGATGAGTATTTACAGATGTCGAAAAGGGTTGCACGTGAATCCCTTCATTTTTTCTCCCAAGGTAAAAAACATTAATTTTAGTTTTTATTAAATATTTAATACATTTTGTAATATATATTATATGTTTATAGATTATTTTATATACGTAGGATTCATATCGATTTACTCTCGGAGATATCTGCGTAAACCTACAATGTATGACATCCAATGCATATATGAGGTGCACGCAGAAAAACATGGTTTTCCTGGGATGCTAGGTAGCATCGATTGTACGCATGTTGGATGGGCTATGTGTCCAACGGCCTGGCGAGGTCAGTTCCACCGTGGTGATCATGAAGGGCCGACCCTTATACTTGAGGCGGCGGTGTCACAGGATCTTTGGTTTTGGCATGCTTTTTTTGGTGTTGCTGGGTCAAATAACGACCTTAATGTTATCGATCAGTCACATTTGATCAACGACCTTATCGACGGGGTTGAACCACCTCAATCTTTTGTTGCAAATGGAGAACTCTTCAAGTACGGGTACTATCTGGTCGATGGTATTTACAACGAATGGGCTTTGTTAGTTCAAGCTTTTACAGATCCAATCGTCGACAAACGGAAGTATTTTACGAAGAAGCAAGAGTCTGCTAGAAAAGATATTGAAAGAGCTTTTGGAGCTCTGAAAAAACAATATTATGTACTGGCGAACCCGATACGTTATTGGACTTGGGAGAGGATAACGGACGTCGTCTACACATGTCTGATCCTACACAACATGACGTTAGAAGACGAGGGCAAAGCTATCTGCCAAAACTACCAAGGTGACATTCCGCCACAACCGTCCATAATCAGTGATCAACAAAGACTTCATAACATAGCAAATATCAAGAGCCGTGAGATACAAGGGAATCTTCGACATGAGTTGGTTGAACATTTGTGGGCGAGGCGACCTGTAAGGCCCCGAACCCGGTGGCCCTACTTTCGCGTCGGATTTACTCATAAACACAGTTCTTCAAATCAGAGTTTATTAAAACTTTTCGCGGAATATAAAACATCAATCATTTGTTACAAAACATTAAATCTTTTCTTTGATACCATAACACAAAACTTTATATTTAAAACATCTTTACTTCTTTCTTCAGATGCCAGCCGTTCAATCCATGCCGTGTGTCATCCTCATGCTAACTCTATAATCAGCTCACCTGCGTGCATACTAAAAGTCAGCTACGCTGAGTGAGTTCTAGTTAATCGAACGCCATACAATACATACACATACATACATATCTGTAGATACATATCCATACTTCACTAGTTACCCTTCTGTTCTACATACATACTTGCTACCATACATACATACATATCTACAATCACTAACCTCAGTCTACCGAGAGTACGTTCATAGTTCACCGTCTATACCTGTACTCAAGGTCGTGAACACGTACAAGGTTCGCAGTCCTTACCTATGTTCACCATTTATGGTACGTACAAGGATCGCGGTCCTTCCCTATACCATAGTACATCCACAACACGTACAAGGTTCGCAGTCCTTCCCTATGTTGCAACCTAATTCATAGCACGTACGAGGTTCGCAGTCCTCACCTATGCTACAAAATCAGCACGTATAAGGTTCACAGTCCTTTCCTATGCTGAAATACATCCACAACACGTACAAGGTTCGCAGTCCTTCCCTATGTTGCAACCTAATTCATAGCACGTACGAGGTTCGCAGTCCTCCCCTATGCTACAAATACAGCACGTATAAGGTTCACAGTCCTTTCCTATGCTGAAATACATCCACAACACGTACAAGGTTCGCAGTCCTTCGCTATGTTGCAACCTAATTCATAGCACGTACGAGGTTCGCAGTCCTCCCCTATGCTACAAATACAGCACGTATAAGGTTCACAGTCCTTTCCTATGCTGACGCCTATCTACATTACGTATAAGGTTCGCAGTCCTTATCTACGTTTACATATATCATCTACTTCACGTATAAGGCTCGCAGTCCTTAACTACGCCATCACCAGCCGAGTCTATGTCCGACAGAAGCTAGAGGGATTTGCCATCCTAACTTACTATGTCGAACGTAGAACTCACATGCCATTCGTGTACCTATATACACATACTTACATTATAACATAAGAACACTCTAGGCATTCTTTACCTCATTCAGTTAACAACCATACCCCTTGTCGTTACGTGCAATATCCGAAGATCGTTCACGCCCCGACAAGTATTCATTTGAAATATTCATACATCTTTGATATATAATATTCGTACCTTTATTTTTAACCTGACAGTACGCGCAATATCCGAAGATCGTTCGCGTACCGACAAACAATCATTCATATCTATCACACATATCACATATGACATACACTTATCACTTAGGATAAATGTATTAACAACACATCGAGTATACACACAGCCCCGAAAACATAACAAGGAATGGGGCTAGAAACTCACCTGAACACGGTTACGTTCACCGTTAATCGTAATCCCTTTCTTCAGTTGTGCACGGCTGACTGTATAACAAGTACACGTATCAAACAACTATCACTACTCATATCATCTTTCCAGTATTAACTACTACCCACAACGAACGGGGGTCCGGGGGCAGCGCCCCTGGCAGCGGGGTCTAGGGGCGGCAGCCCCTAGCAGGGTCCAAGGGGCAGAGCCCCTGGCTGGGGTCGAGCTGCCAGGTCAGCTTGGAAAAATTTTATTTCCATTAACTGTCTTAACACATTTTTCTTTAGATTTTTAATCTATTTTCTAAACGAACTTGACTTTAGGCGAAGTTAACCCTCGGGCGAACTTAGCTCTAGGCGAAGTTAACCTTAGGCGAACTTAGCTTTAGGCGAAGTTACCAGCTAGGCGAACTTAGCTTTACAGCGAAGTTGCCATCAGGCGAACTTGGCCTCAGGCGAAGTTACCAGTTAGGCGAACTTAATTTTACAGCGAAGTTGCCATCAGGCGAACTTAGCTTGCAGGCGAAGTTCATCAGGCGAACTTAGCTTGCAGGCGAAGTTCATCGCTTTGAAGGCGAAGTTGCCCAGTTGCAGGCGAAGTTGTCCAGATCAGCCGCTGTTCGGTTTCTGTCCAGCATTTTGAGCGATTTTAACACCCTTGCTATGGTTCAATATCACCCACTACGCTTCCCGACCATTTTCGGTCGCTTATACACTAAAAAGCTTGGATCTTTAAACTTCAAAGATCAAGAATCATACCTTTTTGAGCTTGTTTGGATCTCGTTTAACTTGTTAACACACTAATCGCTCTCTCTCTCTCTCGGATCTGCCCGTTCCTCTCCTCGGCCCGGCGGCGGTGTAGATGGTGTGTATGTTTTTGGAGTGTGTGTGTAGAAAGTAAGGAAATGAAGATATTTTTGGGTTTAGGGGATATTTATATCCCTGAAATCCCATGGACCTAAGGCTCATTCTCATTTAACCCGTCTCTATTAATCCAACACTAGCCCGACTCATACCAACTCCTACTCTATTATTTATTTCCCGATAACCCGAGTAAACTTTCCCTCTATTATTAAGTAATATAATTAATATTATTTTGAAAATTTCGGGATGTTACACGACCCGATGATCTTGTATTAGATTAGTGTTATTATTAAGTATTATTGTTTGTTTAATTTTTAGTATGTTTTTTTGTAATTTGAATTTTAGATATTAATGTGTTTTTTTTATTAATGTGTGTTTTTTTAATAATTTATGAGTTTTTTTAATAATACGTTGTTTGAATATATTTATAAAAAAATAAAAAAAAAATTTTCGCTGGAGCCCCTCCACACCAGGGGCCAGGGCTCCAACAACCCCCTTATCCAGTTTCTCTCTCTGCCACACGTCATAATATTATTGGTTGGAGCCCCCACTAAAGCCCCCATTAGAGTCCCCCCACCCCTCAGCCTAAGTACGAGGCGTTTTGTTTGATGTTTTGAATTGACTCTATTTATAAGGAATCATGATGATTTATGACTAGTCCATCCACCACGTTGGAATCGCCAGGTGGGCCCCTTGTTTGTCATAAAGCAGGGATTGTTACTGGGCCAGACCCAAATGATACGGCCCATTAAACATGTGTCTCTCTACAGCCACTGTAACGAGCGTCATTAGTCGGAGTGAACGTAATGTCAAAATGACTGAGAAAGAAAGCGTGTGTCAAATTCACCCGAAATAGAGAAAGAGTTTCCATGCAAATCCCTCAGAAAGTTAAAAAAGAAGTGCAAACAATAATTCAGATGTATAATAAATAAAGTGCAGACGTGACGTATCCGCACAAACGAAAAAAGTTTCAGAAAATGCGTAACCGGGATAAAATTCAGGTTAAGTCGTTTATATAATAATAAAAAAAATACTTGTTTCGTTCGTTTTGTTAGGGTACATACTAGTAGAGAAATACATGTTTCATATATTTGAAAAGTTATAAACACTATCACACAAATACGTGTCATGAGAAAATTGTGAACAAAAGAAATTTTGATGTGGAAAAGTAAAAACTAGGAAAAGATAGTTATAGTTATTTAACTAAAGAAATGTAACTTTAATTTTAATGCATGATTATTTAATATTTAGTGTCTATGTGCGTCAGAGCATCATACAACAGGACGTTGAGTCCAAAGATGCTTAGCTAGAAGAGAAATAAATTAAGGAAATGGTCATAAAGATCATTTGTCATGCAGACATATACGATGGGTATGAGACTGATTAATAGATAAATGTGTTAAAAATTGACTAGGAATGGTTGGGTGGGTCACAACTCCATAACTTCATGGAAATTGGAATTGTGGTGTGCCTCGTTCCTTCCACCAATTTCATCTTTTCCTTTTATTTTTCCTATTAATGTTTTTTTAATAATAATAATAATTATTATTTATATAAACAATGCCAAACCGTGTTTTTAATAAATTATACCACGCGTTTCCATTGTGAATAAACTTTTCAACTCCGGTGGATTTTAGTAGTTGGATCAATTGTTTGTTTTCCATGTAGTTGTACAAACATTTGGTTAAGTAGACTGGCGAAAGTTGACGAAACCCTGGGCCACCTTACAAGATTCACCCTTGGTTAAATATATTTTGTATATGAAAGCTTCTTTTATAAACCTTTGAATGATCCACCAAGTCTTAAGGGTTGTTTAGCAATGTTTTACTAATTATTAAGAGGCAGCTCATTAATCATTCAACATGTCCTTAAACTTAATTATTAAGAGACTTTATAAACTATTAAAATATGTTTTTCCAATGAATCAAACACACTTTACTTTGAATGATTCGTAAGTAGCCTCGTAACCAAACAATCTCTTAGTCTAGGCATAGTTAGATATCTGTGATAAAAGTCAGGGGGCGTATCTATCTAAAACGGGTGGTTCACCGGAACCACCCGAGTTTCGAAATAATAGTGTATTGATATTAGGGTTGTCACTTTTACCCGAAACCCGAAACTAAACCTGAAATAACTGGTACCCGAACCCAAGAAAAGACTAAACCGAACCAAGTAATTCAGGTTGGTTTTGGGGTTTGATTTATAAGTTTATGGTCAACCCGAAAAACCCGAATAAACTTTTAGTTTTGAATTATTAAAATATTTTTAGGTATAATAGGGTTAGTCTTAGCCACTAAAGTTATCAGTTGCTAACCCTAATCGATTGTTATCATTTCAACTATTATGGATCAATTTTTTATTGTTAATTTATATTTTCCTTTTATTACTAATAGAAACCGTAATCGAACAACCAAATCACGTACGGCTGAAGAAGATTATGGTTCGCGTTACTTAGTTTTATTCTTCTTTTCAGTTGTTTTATCAAGTTATATTGGTTTATTATTTGATTATTTGCGTTACGAGCAAAGAAGAATATATTGTTTTTATTTTAGCTTTAAAGTTTTTTAATTTTTTTTTGTTTTCTAGAATACTCGAAACCCGATTAACCCAACCCGAACAAACCCGAACCCGAAAAACCCATGAGAGATTTGGGTTGGGTTTCGGGTTAATAAAACTTTGAAACCCGAAGAACTCAACCGGAAAACCCGAAATCCGAAAAACGAACCCGAAAAACACCCCTAATTGATATATAAAAAATATTTTAGTAAACTACCTTGTAAATTAGGAATGAACCATATAACTTTCAATACAAGCGGCTGGTCTGATGGATATGTTATTGTTTTGTTAAATTGAAGGTCACGAGTTTCATTTTGTGGAGCACTACTATTTTTAAAACTTTTTTTTTTCTAATACAACCTTTTTAGAGTTTTAGCAATTTAGGGTTTTATAAAACAATTATACAAACATAAACGTCGCTCTCTGCCTCTCTCTCTTCTCCACACTCCACAACGGCACACCACACTCAGCAGACCACCGTTGCTGATTTTCCGGACAACCACAGATCATCGTTGTCCTTCCTCCAGCCTTGCTACTCTTCCTAGAATCCTTCCACCTGACGGTAAGTTTAGATTCATTTGTTAATTATTCTTTATATTGTTAATTGTAAGTTATTTGTTAAATTTTAATTTATAGTAACAAATAAACCTATGGTAAAGCATTATTATGTGGAGGAACATATATAGCAATTCTATGCGTGCAAATAGTGGAAATCCCTTGTCTTGGTCTATTAAAGTTAGTATAATTCAACATATTAAGTTTAACTCGAAATCTGACATTCAATCATCTCAACTAATTACCTAAATAATTTTAAAATTTGTTAGTTCGTTAAACTGTTGAATCGACCAAAAATTTTTATATCCGACTCAGTGAAATTGAATCATCTAAAAGCAATGTATCACCTGAAAAAAAATTCTTGAATCCGCCGCCAATGAAAGTGACATAATATTGTAAATAAGTAGGTTAGAGCCCGTGTTCCACACGAGTGGAAAATATAATAAAAATAACAAATTATTATATGTAATACTTAAATTCAGTTATTTCGTATGAAAATTTTTATTTATGACTTTTTAATAAGTTTTTAATATAGTATGTACTATAATTTTAAGTTGAAAACCAAACGTTGATGTTTGATTTATTTAAAAAATAAAACATTCATACCGATATTGTTAACGCGTGTATAAAAATGATATTTATAATGAAATGTTGTTAAAGACTTAAAAATAAATTTACAAAGATTAAGGTTTAGTTGTAAAATAAAATAATATTATATTTTAAAATAAAACGTGAAATGATGAACAATTTTAGATGGTTATGTTAAAGAGAGTAGACGATATAATATTGTGAATTATGAAAATATTAAGAATTGAATATCATTTTGGTTTTATATTTTGGATAATTACATTTATACATGTTAAATAAAAAAATCTAAAACAACTACCACTTTAATAGAGTTGGTAAACACATGTTGTTTGAAACATGAGGTCTCCCGTATGGGTCAAGATATATAATATAATCGGAAATAGTTAGATACAATTCGATAACACAATAAATATGTAGAACTTGAGTAACTGTTAATTTGTAACTACAAATAAAATAAATAAAAGTTAGAATAAAAGAAGGAATATAGATATGAGTCCTTTCGAAAAGATTTCATCTTTAATAAGAGCATCTGATGGACCCCAATTCAGTAAACGACTACTAGCCGGAGGAGATGGGTCGGGTCTAACCCGGAGCTGGTCTTCAACACATGAAAATGGGTGATGGATCAAGTTTCACCCACGTTAGCTATTTATTTTACATGTGTTTCTTTGCATTTTAATTACCTAGATTAATCTACTTGTACTTTAAGCTTCTTAGGTAGTAAGCAGTTTTATTTTTCCTGTTATTTAGGATCATGGGCAGTTATCTATTTTCTAGTTTATTTATGTACTCAATTATCAATGAATGATGGGTGGTGGTTTATGTTTAATTTTCTTCTACTCGGTTCTTTCCTTCGTGAGTGACCAGTAAAGACCATTGAGCACAAGTTGGTTCCTTGTGTGGTGATCTTTGGACTCTACTCAGACCTAAGGTGGTGTTTCTGTATCCTTAGGGTTGACTAGATTTGCCCTATCGAATCCTCGTGTGGTGAATTTATGTATCACGAGTATCCGTTAGTAGTCGATTTTTTTGTCAGTATCAAATTATTCTCATTTACCGGACTGATTGCTATCAGTATCTGCTAGAATAAACTCGTGAGTTTGAAATTCCACCTGAAACTACTTGTATATTTCATGTTTTCAGTAAGCATTTTAAAAGAAATCTATTAAATCATTTAAGTATATGCTGACTGTGAAAATGTGAGGTTAACAAATAGTATTAAGTTTGAATTTTCCTTGAATCAAAATTCTATTTTCTATAGAAAGAATGGAACAAGAAAAGGACCTCACTAGCTAAAAAGTCTACATCGTAATCAAGTTATGATTTTTATTTTTCAAAAGGTAATAAATGGAATATTATTTACAAATTATATCCATTATAATGTCAACAAATATACACAGAACATATATTACGTCCAATGAGCTAGGGGCCCGGCCTATAGATACATATCTATCATAAGTTTGTCTTCTTTCTCTACGTAACTTCAATGAAAGATCATCCATATTTACCTTTCGATTTAATGATTATATGTTTGTAAGAGAAATGAATGTCTAAAACTGTAGTGATGGGGCATATGCTCCTGTTATGAATTAATCTATGTGTTAACATTTCTGTTGTAGCCCAAACCAGATTGTCGTACACGAAAACGAAAAGTTTAGTCATATTATGATTTTGATGATAAAACATTTTATAGTTGATATACATGGAAAAAGTTTGGCAGAATTGAAGCATCGTGTTCGTGTGCGTTTCAACTAGAATACCCAACAAACTTAGAAACTCCAAGAGGGGTTGTTCCAAAAGTTAAGTGTTTTGAGCCCCGTTTGAAAAAATCTCGTTTGAAGTTGGATGGGTTTAAAAACAACTAAGCCGAGCCCTAGCTAAGATAAGCTTTGCTCGTTGACTCACGTGTTTGATTCCTTTGAATTAAAACCCAAAACTATAGCATTTTACTACACCCCAATATTATTTTAGCAATATTGTTTATCATATTTATATAATCATTATACGTGAAAGAAGGGTACACAACTGAAAAAAACTAAACGACCTGGATAAATCTTTTTTACTAAATGAGCTAAAGCTCTTCATTTTAGCTCGTCAAAACAAACGAAAGGTGACAGCGGGTGGCGGCGGTAGGGTGATGACGGGGAGCGGTTTGAGATTCAGTTACTATCTACAAAGATGGTACAAATTATAAGAAAATAACTGCATTCATCTAACACGGCATATCAAGACGAACTCACCAGCTTTTGTTAAATTTCATACGCTCACGAGACCACTGTGGCCTCACATCTCTGGATTTGATACAAGTCCTTTTGTAAACATATTGTTTGATAAAAAGATATTTAATTACGCTTAAACTTAAGTACATCAACATCATTTCCTATAGTTATCTTTCCTAGTAGATCGACTAAATCTATAGCATGTCACGCGTGGTGAATGCTTATGCACAGCTGAAAAGTGTGAGACACGGGTAGAGCTGGTAATGTGAGTGGGTTGGGTTGGATTTGGGTGATGGGTCAGGATGGGTATGGAGTCAGGATGGATTTTTAAAATAAAGGGTTAGAATGGATATGGGTCAAGATGGGTAAAGCTAACCCATCTTGACCCAAGTTAAGGTTGACATACAAAGGGTTTTAAAAACCCCTCAAAAAAATATTCAAAAAAACTATTAAAAAAATAATAACTCAGAAATTAAATAAAAAACACAAAATGTAAAATAACTAAAATGTCCCCCCCCCCCGTCATCCTCGTTCATTAAAAAAAAAAACGTTTTGTACAGGTTCAGGTTCGAATTTTTCGGGTTTTTTTCGGTTCGGTTCGGTTTTGTTTTTTTTTTCATTTCGGTTGGTTTCGGTATTTGCTCGGTTTCAATGTTTTGTTCGGTTGCGTTTCAGTTTTTTTGTTTCGTTTTGGTAAACTTTTTTATTACATTTCGCTTTTCTTTGTTTCGTTTTAGTCAGTTTTTCGGTGTCATATCGGTTTTTTTTGTATCGTTTTGGCCGTTTTTCTATTTCGGTTGAGTTTCGTTTTAGTTTTTCTGTTTCGTTTTGGTCGGTTCGGTGTTTTTGATTCGTTTTGATCCGGTTTTTAAATTGCATTTAGTGTTTTTTATGTTTTCTTTTGGTCAGTTTTTCAGTTTCAGTTCAGTTCAGTTTTTTTGTTTCGTTTCGGTCGCTTTTCTATTTCAGTTCGGTTTCATTTCGGTCGTTTTTCTATTTCAGTTCAGTTTCGCTTCGGTTTTTTTGTTTCGTTTTGGACGGTTCAATGTTTTTGTTTTGTTTTGGTCAGCTTTTCAGTTGCATTTCGTTTTTTTTTGTTTTGTTTTGGTCGTTTTTCTATTTCGGTTCAGTTTCGTTTGGGTTTTTTTGTTTTGTTTTGGTCGTTTTTCTATTTCAGTTCAGTTTCGTTTCGGGTTTTTTGTTTCGTTTTGCTCGGTTCAGTGTTTTTGTTTTGTTTTGGTCAGCTTTTTATTTGCATTTTGCTTTTTTTTTTTGTTTCATTTTGGTCAAATTTTCGGTTTCATATCGTTTTTTTTGTTTCGTTTTTCTATTTCGATTCGGTTTTGTTTCGGTTTGGTCGATTTGGTGTTTTTGTGTAGTTTTGGTTAGCTTTTCGGTTGCATTTCGCTTTTTTGTTTCGTTTTGGTCAGTTTTTTGGTTTCATTCCGGTTTTTTGTGTTTCGTTTTGGTCGTTTTTCTAGTTGGTTTTTGGTTTTTGTTTCGTTTTAGTCGGTTCGGAGTTTTTGTTTCGTTTTGATCGTTTTTTGGGTTTCGGATGAGTTTTGTTTCGCACGTGATATTTTGGGTATTTTGAATTAGATAAATTTTTGGATAACTTGGATATTTTGTTTTGACCCATTTTAACTTATAAATGAAACTCACTTGTATATTTCCAACCCATCCTAACCCACTTGAATAATTTTTATGATCCATCCTAACCTTTTTAAAGTTTATCAATCTTGACCCAAAACAATCCATTTGGGTTGGGTTTGCCACCCTTAGACACGCGATAATTTATAGAACGAGTTGTGATAAAAAAACACTCTTTGTACGAGCGTTGCTTCCACATCTTTGGCTTCTATCCACACAAATAACCAATCATTTTGCCAAGTGTACGTATAACCACAAATTGTGGATGAGTAGTTCAACTTAGGCACCGTGTCGATCAAAATGTGGACAACAAACATGTTTTTGGAAACATTTAATAAACATCGACTTGCTTATGCGCGTTAGTAATGACTGCTTAAACAAACATTAATTTTTGGTACAATTAAGATGAACACGAATAGACACTTGTATACACATCAAATTGTTAAGTAAGATTAGCATACTACATAGTACATACTAAGCCCCCAACTTCAATTCACTCCACTCAAACACTTGGTGACAAAGGTTCAGACTTGCTTCTCTTGGGCTCAACGGAAGTCCAAACCCAAGATCCTCATCAGGTCACTCAGACACCGCCCTACACCGCTTCTCAGTTCTACTGAACAACGAATTCTCGTTGAAGCTTGGTATAAACTGATGCTTGAATTTGTGTTTTTATGATGTATAAAAAATTTGATAGTTTGCATTACTAACCTGGGTCATCACTGATTGTTTGTGCCCGAAGCATCACCTGCTAATTTCAGCAGAACCAAAAGGATGTTTTATTCCTTCAAAATGGAAAACCAAAAAGATAAGTACTTCAATTCCAGGTCATGATATACTTGTGAAGATAAATAGCGCAATATCAGTAATAACATCTCTTCCATTACTAGCCCTGGTCGTCTAAAGGATCTGCCATACGGATTGCATCACTACCATGAATGACGGCAGTCTCATCTATTTCTACGACAACTGATTCCGTCTCGTCAACTGGCATACAATTGTGTTTTGGTCTTATTCAACGCTGAGAATCAAAGTAAAATAGAAATGCATGTTTACTTGTGAAAGAAGAAAACAAAACATTTGTTTAATTATATTCTTATTTTCCCTGAAAATATTCCAAACACCACGCCTCAATAATGAGCAAAGAACAAAGCAGCCCCTATTCTTTTCTTGAGGTCAATGAAAAGTTAACGGATGGTTTCTATTATTACATAATAATAATCTAGTAACTGCTAAAATAAGGCCTTTCGTCTATCTGTATTGTTGGATATTCAATTTAAATAGAAAGATTCCCTCTTCTCTCTAGCTTATTTCTCAATTCGTTGGATCGAATCATATTTTAACCACCAGGTCATGCTAACTAGATTTGATATGTAGGTTTTAAACTTGATTTTCAGATGTTCATTGATGTGTAATAAATGAGTATTACTAGAATAAAGACTAGTCTGTTATTAGTCTATAGTTGAGGGTCAGTTGTTATTAGTTACGAGTTCAGGGGTCAGTTCGTTACTTGTTCCTTTTGTTTGTTATATTCCGTTTGAGTCTGTAATTTCGGGATTGTCCAATTGAATAGAAAGTTTCTCTTCTCGATCCCCTAGCTTCTTCTCTCTTTACTCGTTTGGATCTTATCAGTGGTATCAAAGCTATCGGTTCTCGGATCTTGATTTTGATTATGTCGACTCGGAATCAGGAAGTTGATTCCACACTGAAGGCTCATGACAAGGCAATCGTAGATCTGAAATCTATGATGGAAGCAATGATGAAGCAGCAAGTGGAATTGACTGCTGCGATTACAGCAATGGCCTCGCAACAGACTAATCCAAACAACGCCTCATCGAGCAGAGTTAATCAATCGTTTGACGCAGAACGAACGAATTTCAGATCTATGAGGCTCGGTAAGATCGATTTCCCTAGTTTCAATGGTACCGATGTTGAAGGATGGATCTATCGTTGCGAACACTTCTTCGCAATTGATGAAACACTTGCTGTAATCCATCTGGAAGGAGATGCGTTACAATGGCATCAGTCGCACTTGAGATCGACCGGTAGGACAGTGGTAGATTACCCGTGGCCGGAGTATGTAAGACTTGTAACCAGTAGGTTCTCAAACGCCATGTTTGAGGATGCTATTGAGAATTTAGCTTAACTTTTCCAGGATGATCAGTTGGAAGATTACCGTACAAAATTTGATAGATTGCTTAACAAGGTAACAATTCCTGAAGAGTATGCTATTAGTTTGTTCATTAAAGGTTTAAAGCCAGAAATTAAATGTTCGGTTAAGATGTTTAAGTCTAAGACCTTACACGAAGCATTCGGTTTAGCTAGAATTCAAAACATGAATATGATTGCTTTGTTTGATAAGCTTGGTAGTTTTGATGCTAAGAGCTGGTCAAATAAACCTAGCTATACTAATAGTAACAAGTGGAATGATTCTAAGGCATTAGGACCTAAGAATGCTAGCAAATTACCTCTGTTACCTGCTCCTATGCCATTGAAGGCTATAGGTCCTGTTACACCTATTTCTAGTAGCTCTAATAGTAACACTCGAAGGTAATCTAGTAAGGAGTTGGAACAGAAAAGAGAGAAGGGTGAATGTTTCTGGTGCACTGAAAAATTTGTGCTAGGACATAGATGTAAGAAGAAACAGTTGTTTATAGTCGAGGTGGATGAGGATGGTAGTTATGTAGATGAAGATGTTGGAAAGGAGAATCAAGAGCCTGTGATATCTTTGAATGCTATTATGGGCATTCCTTCATTTGCCACAATGAGAGTGCAAGGATCAATGGGAACAAGGCAGTTATGTTACACCCCAACCTACGACGGAAATGCTGGGGCGTAACTGATTGCTCACAGCTTTTCAAAGGTTACTATCATGCATTATTAAAATGAAAATATCTATCAATTAAATTAAGTTTTAAAATAAATCAAATACGAACAAATACATAATCCATAATCATACAACATTACAACTTATATCACAAATCCAAGATTTATTGTATAAAACAATTATTTAACATAACTTAATAAAATGTTATTTGTAGTTTTATAAATAAGATTACTTGATTTATATATATTTATTAAAACATTAGTTTTTAAATTATCATATCCTTTACACACACACACACCCACCCCTTTATGTATACGAAAACGTGAATTAAACGGGTATTACAAACCGGTTTTTATTAAAATAATATTTATTGGTTATTAATATTATTAATTCATTAAATCCGTTTAAAAGTGTATTATATTATTTTATTATAAAAATATTATTTAACTAAAATAAATCTTTAAAAATATTTATTAGTTTGTTAAAACATTTAATATTGTATAACCAAAACATTAGTATAAGCGGTATTATATATACATGTATATACATATATGTATATCCAAATATACGTAAACATACATACACGGACAAAAGACGTGAGAAACAAGTATTATAGGATCGGTTTTTAACGAAATAATTTTATTTAATCATTAGTATTATTATTATTATACTAGTAAAGGTTCTTAAAAAAATAAATATAAAAAATAATAGAAAATCGGGGTGGCAAACCCGCGACCTGCCCCCTGCACCCTTAAGAACTAACCAGTTGGGCTTCACCAGCTCATGCAACAAAACTCATAAACGCTATAATATAAATCATAGCGACAAAAATCAGAAAATAGATATAAACCCTAACATATCAATCCGATCAATCCGTTGAAATCAATCAAAGTGATGTTGGGGCTTTTGATAAGCATCTTAACGCGATCTCAAACATGTATAATAATTACCTGTTATCTCGTCGTGTGATGGTGTAATTGGCCGAGGCAATGACGGCTAAAGAGGGTGATGAACGGGCGGTTAAACAACAAAACTAATACCATTATTTATAGGGTTAATGTCGGCCGCATAATAAGGAACGAATTCATGCAATTAATTGAAATAATATCAATGATATTGTGTTCATCAAAGATTTGAGTTGTCGGCTAGGTTAAAGATAGAAACACGAATCAAAAGATGCGATTTACATATAATGGTTTTCGGTTAAGCCGAGTTTGATAAGGATAAACGATTCTCAGATCACAATATTGATTATAAAATGATTTACTAGCCTAATTTGATTGTTATTAGATTAGGGCACAAGAAAACCTGATAGACAATGATATGGGTAATGGATAATCCAAGTAAAGAAATGGGTTATATCATAAAATTATAATTCGGTCCTTGGAGTTTGAGGTTGGATGTATATGAGGTAAGAATATATATTTTGGGCTAAAAGTGTACAAACTTTAAAGATTTAATTACAAATAATTATATATTAGTAAAATAATCAATTTTGCTCGATAAATGCCAATTATATTTAAAAATAACCCGAACATTGAACGAGTCGGGTATTTATACAAATTCGAAAACCCGAGTTGTTACAAGCTATACATCCTCATTGATTCGGGCTCTACTCGTAACTTTATTGATATTGATTTGGGAAAGAAATTGTCAGATTCAAGAGGTTAAGTGTATGAAGGTTACTGTTGCTGATGGTAAATAGTTGAATTGCAACCAGAAATGCCCTGATTTTCAATGGAGCATGCAAGGTAAGTGGTATACAGCTGAGGTATTACTCATTCCCTTGAAAAACTATGACATGATTTTGGGAATTCAATGGTTGCTGTTGCTCAATGATATCATATGGGATTTTCATGAAATGACTATGAAGTTTAGTTTAGTGGTCAACTCTATGAGCTTAAGGGTTTGGAAAACAATAAGTTGTCATTTTGTACTGCTGAAGTTATGGGGAAAATATTGCATAGGCCTGCTTAGTTATCTCTGGCTCAACTATTCAGTATGCAGTTAATACATGACCCTAATGACCATTCTGCTCCTAGTTCTATGGTAATCCAAACAAATCAGTTACACTTGTTTGATTATCTTCTTAATGAATATGAGGATGTGTTTGCTATATCTGTTACCTTGCCACCTTCTAGGCCTTTTGATCACAAGATTCCCTTGAAAGAGGGTAGCCACAGATCCTTATGTCAAAGGCCTTATCGATACCCTGCTATACAAAAAGATAATATAGAGAAGATGACCTTGGAATTGAAAGAGGCAGGGGTGATTAGAGATAGTTGCAGTTTGCAGCCCCTGTAGTCTTAGTCAAGGATAAATTTCCAATACCTCTGATAGAGGAGTTGTTAGATGAATTGGGTGGTTCCTCTGTTTTCTCAAAGTTGGATTTGAGGTCCGGTTATCATCAAGTAAGAATGTGTGAGGATGATATGCATAAGACTGCATTTCGAACATACGAAGGGCACTAGGAATTCTTAGTAATGCCCATTGGTCTTAAAAACGCCCTAGCTACCTTCCAGTTCCTAATGAATCATATGTTTAAACCGTTTTTAAGGAAGTCTGTATTGGTTTTCTTTGACGACATCCTTGTTTATAGCAAGGATGTGGAGCAACACAAGAAGGATTTAGGCCAAGTTCTCTAGATATTAAGAGAAAATCAATTGTTTGCTAAGATTTCTAAGTGTACGTTTGGAGGGCAAGCATCGGAGTATTTAGGCCATATAATTTCTTGTGTAGGGGTGAGTACAGATCCTAAAAATATTGATGCAATTGTGAACTAGCCACCACCTCAGAATCTGAAACAACTCAGAGGGTTTTTGGGCCTTGCAGGATATTATAGGAGGTTCATAAAGGCTTTCGGAACCATAGCTAGGCCTGAAGTTTGCTCTATCGTCAGCACCTTTCCATGGTCTTCCAAATTTTGACAAAACTTTTGTCATTGAAACTGATGCTTGTGCTAAGGGAATTGGGGCTGTTCTAATGCAAGATTCACATCCTTTGGCTTATATCAGCAAATCACTTTCACCCAAGCAACAAACCTTATCAGTCTATGAATAAGGAGTTGTTAGCTATTCTGTTTGGTGTCAAACAATGGCATTATTACCTTATTGTTGGCCATTTCATTATTAAAACCGATCAACAAAGTTTGAAGTGTTTGATGGATCAGAAAGTCACCACTCCCTTACAACACATTTGGTTGGCCAAATTGATGTGTTATGATTATGAGATCATATAAAAACAAGGAAAAGAGAATTTGGTAGCTGATGCCTTATCTAGGGTCCAAGGATCAACCTTGTTTAACATTACTATTTCTGCATTTGAGCCCTTATTGTTGCAGAAGTTACAAAATAGTTTGCTAGCAGATGTGGATATGCAAGCTATTATTGATAAGCTTACAAAGGGTGAAAAGGTTAAAACTTTACTTGGGATGGTCATTTACTCAAAAGGAAGTCGAAACTAGTTGTGGGGAATCAAGAAGATTTGAGGGTGGAAATCGTCCAGTTGTATCATGCATCTTCTATGGGGGACATTCAGGTATGCATGCAACTTATCAAAGGGTTAAATAAATTTTTTATTGGAAAAGTCTAGCGAAAATTGTGAGAGCAGTGGTAAGGGATTGTGATGGTTGTAAACAGGCCAAACCTGAAAATGTGGCTTATCCGGTTCTGTTACAACCGTTGCCTATTCCTAACTGGGTATTTTCTGATATTTCTATGGACTTTATGGGAGGGTTACCAAAATCTCATGGTAAGGATACCATATTTGTGGTTGTGGATAGGCTGACTAAGTACTGTCATTTGGCTGCTTTGAGTCATCCCTATTTAGCTAAGGATGTCGCCCAGACCTTCTTAGATACCATTTATAAATTACATGGTTTTCCGGTGAGTATAGTTTCAGATAGAGATCCTATCTTTGTGAGTGGGTTTTGGAAAGAGTTTATGGCTTTGCAAGGAGTTGATGTTGTAATTTCTACTGCCTTCCACCCTCAAACAGATGGGCAAACGGAAGTTGTCAACCGATGTATTGAAGGGTATCTACAGTGTATGGTTATGGACAGACCTACTATTGGGCTAAATGGTTAGCGTTGGCGAAACGGTGGTATAATACCTCCTTCCATTCTTCACTAAAGATAACTCCATTCCAGGCTTTGTATGGGCATCCACCTCCCTTACATGTTCCCTATGTTCTAAAAGATTCATTAGTGGCTGCTGTTGATGATCTTATGATTGATCGAGAAGAAACTATTAAATTGTTAAAGACTACATTGTTTAAAGCTCAAAATTGCATGAAGCAGCAGGCTGATAAACACAGAAGTGAAAGAGAGTTATTGGTTGGTTCAGGGGCTTATTTGAAATTGCATATTTATATGCAGAACATAGGTCGTCTATGCAAGCAATCTAAACTAACTCCTAAGTATTTTGGTCCTTACTTAATTCTTGAAAAGATTGGGAAGGTTACTTACAAGTTGGATCTGCCTTTTGACGTGAAGATTCATCCTGTGTTACATGTTTCACTTCTCAAACCAACAGTTGGGCCTCCTACTACCGTGGTTCCGATTCCTGGAGATTCAAGGTTCCACTTGTTACCTGAAGCAATCATTGATCGTAGAATGGTGCAACGTGGTCATCGTGCTACTTTAAGTGTGTTGGTTAAATGGCAAGGTAAGGATTCGGAAGATGCCACTTGGATGTTCATGGATGATTTGCAGTTGAGGTTCCCAGATTTTACTCCTCGATGTCAAGTCGCTGCTTAAGGTGGGAGTATTGATGTGTAATAAATGAGTATTACTAGAATAAGGACTGTCATTAGTCTATAGTTGAGGGTCAGTTGCTATTAGTTAAGAGTTCAGGGGTCGGTTCGTTACTTGTTACTTTCGTGTGTTATATTCTGTTTGAGTCTGTAATTTAGGGATTATTCCTCTCCCCTAGCTTCTTCTCTCTCTACTCGTTTAGATCGTATCATTCATGGGTCGAAATCCCTCATTGTTCTTTTCACCACTGCGATAACCGAAGTATTTCATCATGGTGTTTGGAAAAATTTTCACGCTAAATAATAATACAATTAAACAGATATTTTGTTTTCTTCACTCAGAAGTAACATGCATTTCTTTTTTTTACTTGATTGTCAGGGTCGTTTGAATACGCCTAAACCCAAGTCTGTACCAGATGACGATATCCCAACCCGGCTTTCATCAAACTCGATGAGACTGGAGCCATCATTCATGGTGGTAGAAATGGGGTGCAAATTACACTTAAGAAGAATAGTTTTTGATGGAAAATCTGAGAATCAATTCAACAACTAAATTCTCGAAGTTACTCATTTCTTTGAGTATGCACATCGATTGCAAATAAATATTGGGATTAGTATCATACATAGTCATTGTAAGTTTCAATCTCTAGCGTATTAATACCGTTAGGCATATCTGGGTTTGATTTGATTGATTTATTACTAATAATAATAATAATTATTATTATCAAGAGCATTGTAAGTACCAATTTGTGATATTTATTTATGTTTAGATTTGCTGCCATAATAATAATAATAATAATAACATGAAAGATTAAGAAGAAGTGATGTTGAGATTGAGAATAAGTAGATATCTGGACTTAACTGGAAACGGCTTCGAGTCTGATGGATCCACAAGTTCTCTGCTGACTATGGATTAAGATTAAGAGAAGAAGATGTTTTGAGAAAGATAATGAATGAAATGAATGAGTGAAGATGAAACTGAAATGAAAATAAAATCATGAGTATTGGAGGTAAAGTATGGGGTTGGAACTAGTAGTCTAGTCTGCACAGTACCATTTCACTTTTTATAAGTAATTTTAGATTTTAAATATTTATTAAATTATTTATACGTTTTATTAACTGTTTGATTTTTAAATTCAACTGTTATTTCACTTATTTATTAATCTTTAGTTTTTCCAACAAGAATCTAGAATTTTTTTTCTTAACGACCGAAGTAAAGGAATATATTATCACAACAACATTACAAAGAGAAAAAACAAACTGTAACAAGCAAGATACTAGTTACAAAGTCAAACGAAACTAAAACAAGCCCCCTAAAAACAAGTACCTCAACCCGCTTACACCTTAAAACCACACCAATTATCCCACAATATAATCATTCCACCGAATCTATTCTTGACCCAAAGATAGCTAAGAACTTTAATGTCTCCCACTAAATTTACCATTGAGACCATCTTGCCGTTAAGACCATATCGTTTCTTGCTTTCCATAAGCACCAAAATGAAACGAGACATATAGCATGAAACATCTTTGTCTTCTTTCTCGGAAACTTTACGTATTTATAAATGGCCACAAGAACTCTAATAGAAAATGCGAAAATACTTGGGATCTTACACCATAGAGATATCGCTTGCCAAATAGATTGAGCTAACCCACATGTAACGAAACAATGTTCCATCGTTTCCTCCGAATCCCCACAAACCGGGCACAAAACGGAGTTCGAGCCAATATTTCTTTTAGCCAACTCAGTCATACGGGCAATCTTTCTTACTCAGATCTCCAAGCCAAAATACACACCTTATTTGGAACCCAATTATTCCAACCGAACTTGTAACTAGGAGGGAAATAAGTCAACTCGATTAACTTATTCTTAAGACTAGCAACTGAAAATTCCCCTAAAGCATCTAAAGTCCAGCAAGTTTTGTCAATTCCAACCTCCAAAAAAACATTTTGGCAGAATTGACGCAACAACGTGAAAATATCGGGTCAAAAGTGCCAAGTTTTCAAAGTCTAAGGACTAAAAATAAAATTCTGTTTCTCGGTCCGATCGCGATACGCGATCACTTTTGAGCCAACGTCATCGCGTATCGCGATGACGTGGTTTGACACGAGACACGTGTCCCGCCACGTTTCCACACGTGGCACTTCAAGCGCCACGTGTCACCACGTGTTACCGCGTCTGCCACGTGGCAAAGCTAAGGGTGACACAACAGAGCTACGTCGCGATACATGATGGCTTTGCTCTTGGACCATCGCGTATCGCGATGGGTCCTCGGATCAGTCTATAAATAGATGGCTCCAACCCTCTCACTCATCACCCAAACTTGTTATATCACTTTCTCTCTCTAGAAAACCTCCCTATCACTCTACTTAGTAAAGCGTGCCGACATTATCTCGTTTTTCTTGCCCTAAACCGACAATATATCGAAACAAGTGCAGTACACCGACGATAATATCTTGAAGAACTTTCCATCCCGAGACGACCCCGAAGCCCCGCCTCGAAGTGCGTGCCGACGAGTTTTAAAGATTGGTGTGCCTCGATTCGCGTGCCAAGAAAGGTGTTGATCAAGGGAAGATCGAGAAACGACAAGGCGTCGAAATGCTGCCCAAGTGTCTGGGGTTTGATAAGCCAACCAAGGTAGGGATAATGCCCGAATAAAATATTAATATAATAATAAAAGGCTTAAAACCCTAAGTTGAGGATATACTCGGTACCTCGAGAATAAAAGAAAATAAAACAAAGAAAATATAAAGATAAAAGATAAGAATATAATTCTTTGTTATAAATGAAGTATAATTATTATTTAAATAATTTAGATAATAATAAAGAAATAAAGTATAAGTTTCTTCAAGGAGAAGAAACGTAGTATATAAGAAAAGTAAACAATTAAACTAAATGTTTAACTTGTATAAGAAAGAAAAGTAATTTGAACTAAAGCTTCATAAAGAAAATATAATCGAGGTAAAGATTATACAAAAGAGACTAAAGATCTTAAGCCAGATCAAAGATCTGGTAATAACAAAATGTTATACTTGTACTGTAGGTCCGAGATAGCTAAAGAAAGACAAACTCGATCAGTGAAATGAAGCTGATATTTGAAAAGGTGAATACGCTAACTTAATTAATCGAGTCAAAATAAATTGGTTGCATGAGATTACGTATCTCTAAAACATTATAAAAAAAAGTAATCGCTGGCCCTTACGCTATCGTGTACGTTTGTTTGGATCCTTACATATGTGGTAAGTCGGTTGGGCACACCGCGCCACACCTAGTTATATGCCTCCGCCACGATGGCCTGGACCTATGTTACGTCCGAAAGAGGGTGATCATGTGTATACTGATGGTAGCTAAGTAATCTCGAACACTGCGGTGTTTGCGAGCGGTTTCGAGTAGAGCTTAAGTTTGTAATTGTGTTTTGTTTTTAACTTGATTATTCCTAAGCCACGATGGGCCGGACCTAAGTTATGTCTCGAGGGGTAGTTAAGTAAAGAAAATATTTTATGCGTCAGCTTATTCACCAGCATGTGTTGCTGACGTATTTTCAAATTGTTTTACAGGTAACGAAGGTTAACCTCTTGAAGAATCGAAGTGGATGGTAGATGATCAGATGGCTTGGATATTTTTGTTAAACTTTAAAATATGTAAATGGTGGTTTGATAAAAAAGTAATCATTTTGTAAACATTAAATAGTTTTTAATCCCGTGTTTTGATTATGTAAATATAATAGTTTAATCCACGCTAATATTTCCGCACAAACCCGTAACTTTGATTTATTAACAAAAACAGATACCAACATTTGGGTCACACACCTAGGACGTGGTTTGGGGTGTGACAAGTGTTGGCATCAGAGCCATCGATCTTAGCGAATTAGGTATTAATTAATACCTAAGCTTCGATCCAAGTGAATAAGAATTACTGTTATTACTTGTTTATTTTAATAGGGATAAGATAGGCTGGTAAACCTTTTCTATCCCTCCTTAATCTAAACCACCCTTAGATGTCTTTCAAGAAAATAATCGACGGCTTCATGTGAGACGCAAGGAGAGATGGAAACCTTGAACTAATTCCGAAAGACAACATGAGGGAAGATTACTATGAGGACTTCTTCAACCAGGACCACCCGATCGAACGACCCACACCAGTGTATTTCTCTGGAACACAACTACCAATCAACTCACCTGATGATCCACCAATGCAAGGGTATGATCCCCCAAGAATCTCAAGTTACTATCCAACCAACATTCCGGAGTACCATCCATCAAGCATTCCAAAGTATCACCCGTCTGACATTCCGATGTATCAACCACCCAATCCCCATCCGTCTTATGCATTTTTATCCAACAAACAAATCAAGGTGGAACCCGAGTCTGATTCTTCCGACTGGATGAAATGCCACTCCGATCAAAGACGATGGCACACTGGAACCTCCGCTTATAATTCTGTTGATTCTCACCCCAATAAACCTTCTCAAAAGCCAAAGACGAGAGTTATCCAACCGTATGAGAGTTATCACTTGCACCCGTTGGTGGCTGATACGGCAAAAGCCATGGAAGAAGAAGATCCAGAAGAGGAAGATCCGAAAGAAGAGGAAGACCCTGAGGAAGATTCAGATGAAGAAATCTCAAAGGCAGTAACAACTCCAAGGGAGGAACCATCAAACTATGACTGTCAACCAGATCAAGGATGTGTGCAATCATTCTTCCACAAGAAATTAAGCCATGGTTCAGTAGACCCTTATATGCAATACATTCAAGAAATCAAAAACAATTTGCCACCAAACTTCCCACCATATCAAGGAAAAATCCCGTCAATTGAAGAACAAGCAGATGAGATTCGTAAGCAAGAGGCAGCAGCTGAACCCTTTTACCACTACCCGTCTGATGTTACGTTGTCACCATATCCGAAGACTCACTATGACATTGTTATGATGGGATACCATGACCCTCCGCCCCAGTATGGTTATCCATTCCGCAATCTCAAGAGGAGCATCTAGACCAAGAACTACATGAAACAGACGAGTTAAGAAAAAAGGTGGCTGTAGAAGGAATCAAAAAGAAGAAGATAGGAGATAAGCTTTTGCACTAGTGCAACAAGATGACGAAGTTGGTCAAGAAGTATATGAAGAACTAAGAACTGATGATGAAGTAGAAAGTTGTTGTAATCTTGTAATCATGAATGTGTGTCTAAAATGTTTGAATAAAGATAGGAAGATATATATATATATATATATATATATATATATATATCAAGTAATGATATATATACTTATGTGTGTAATAATATATATATGTCTTATTGACACACATATATAATTAAATAAATAAAAATATGTGCTATTAAGAAAAGAATGTAAAATATTTTAGAATGTCGAATAAAGAACAAAGCAATGCGAAAGCTCCTAGAAAAGAGGAAGATAACCGCGTGCAAAATGAACAAGAACAAATACCCGAAAAATATATGAATCAAATTCAAGATATGATAAAGAATGCTATGAGAGCAGAATTTCACATTAGAACTCAAACTAGGCAAACTCACTCTGTTGAAAATTCTCGAAAATCTGTTAAATCCCGTCCTAACCCATCTCATCCTGAAGAGAGCGTTCGTGAATCTAATGCTGGTGGCGATTTCAATCGCAAATTTAAAAAGTTAAATCGAAAGATGTTCATTTAAGAACTTCAAGAACTCTGGTCCTAAGGAATTCTATGGCGATAAAGGCATTATTGTGACGTTAAGGTGGCAAGAGGAGATGGACTCTATCGTAATCATAAATAAGTGTGCCGAACAAGAAAAGATCCAATATACGGTGCACATGTTCAACGGTGAAGCTCTGGAGTGATGGAACACATTGATCATGAGCAAAGGAAGAGAAGTATTGTACAACTTGATGTGGGAATAATTTAAGGAGATGGTACTGGCAAAATTCTGCCCAATGCACCAAACCGATCAAATTCAATCGAAATTTCTTTGTCACAAAGTCATAGGAACCAATCTCCGTGAGTACAACACCAAGTTTCACGAGTATTGTCGACTCGTGCCCCAACTGGCAACACTTGAGTCCAGCAAAGTCACACGATACATAGGGGGACTTCCGTGGGAAGTACGCGACATGGTGAGGTCTCACTTACCTCAAACCGCTGATTCCGCCATGGAATTGGCTGGTTATCTAATGAATGGTCTGATCCGTAACAAAGAAGACGATAAGAAGGTGGCCCCGACAAATGACCACAAGAAGACTGGAGGTGCCCGATTCAAGGGCAAAGGTGTAGATCAACGCAAATCCAGAATCAATTCCAACTACACTTAATGCAAAATTTGCAAGAAGTACCACAAAGGCCAATGCCATTTCGCAACGTCTGCGACAACCGTGTGTGATTTATGTCACAAACCCAGTCATGGAATGGCCGACTGCTGAAAGAAAACGATGAAATGTTATAACTGTCAGGAGATGGGACATCTCAGTTTCGAGTGCCTAATTAACAAACCCTCTGTTGGAGGTGCGGGTGGTAGTGGTCAAAAGAAAAAGCTGAAGAAGGGGAAAGTTCGAGTTTTCATTCTAGATACCAAGAAAGAGGTCGACATGCCGGGAACCATCACCGGTGCGTTCTTAGTTAACGACACGTATGCTAGAGTTTTGTTCGATTCAGGAGCTAACTTAAGTTTTATAGATTATAGCTTTTGTAGTCTATTAAACGAACCTCTAAAAAATTAAATAAAACTATAAGCGTTGAGACCGCTAGTGGTGAAATCGTTAAAATCTCCGAAGCTTTAGAAAACGGAAAAAATTTATTAGCTGGTTATGTTCTACCTATCCAATTGTTACCTATGACTCTTGCTGGTTTTGATATCGTACTTGGTATGGACTAGTTATCCAATAATCATGCTCGTATCATTTGCAATAGCAAAACCGTTGAACTTCGAGCCCCTGATAAACGAACCATTCGAATTGAAGGGGACAAAGACGCTGGTCAAGTTAGCATAATCTCCATGATTAGGGCTAATAAATGTTTAAATCAGGGATGCTTAGCATTCATGCCCTACATCACCCAAGAATCCAAACCAAAGGAGATAAAGGACGTACTTATTGTCTCCGAATTCTCTGATGTCTTTCCCAATGAACTTCCTGGTATTCCTCCTGATCGGGAAGGTGAATTTAGAATAGATTTCATGCCCGGAACTGCACCGATCGCCAAGGCTCCATACCTATTAGCACCAACCGAGATGAAAGAGTTGAAGAAACAACTACATGAACTACCAAGAAAGGTTTCATCCGTCCAAGTTCTTCACTGTGGGGGAGCGCCAATTCTCTGCGTCAAAAAGAAGGATGGTTTAATGCGAATGTGTATCGACTACTGAGCTCTAAACAAAGTAACCATCAAGAATCGATACCCACTACCCCGAATCGACGATCTATTCGACCAACTGAAAGGAGCAAGCTATTTCTCAAAAATCGATATGCGTTCTGGTTATCACAAACTCAAAGTTCAATCCGAAGATATCCCGAAAACCGCGTTCCGAACAAGGTATGGACACTATGAGTTCACGGTTATGCCATTTGGTCTCACTAATTCCCCAGCCGCATTCATGGATATGATGAATCGTATTTGTAAACCTTACTTGGATAAATTTGTTATGTATTCATCGATGACATACTTATTTATTCTAAGATCATGAAGCGCATCTCTGAATCTTACTTGAATTACTAAGAACCGGAGAAGTTGTACACCAAGTTCTCAAAATGCGAATTTTGGCTTCACGAAGTACAATTTCTTGGTCACATCATTAACGTGAAAGGAATTCAAGTCGATCCCGCTAAGATTGAAGCTATCTCAAAGTGGGAGATTCCGAAGTCGCCAACCGAGATATGATGGTTGGTTAATTTGTATTTGTTTTAGTTCGTTTATATATTAGTTTTAATCGTTTATTGTAGGAACTTCGATACTTCATACATGTATTATTGTAGTTCAGGTCACAGGATTTAAAGTACTTAATTTGGACCTGCCGATGCATGTATTGAAGACCCGGGACGTCCAACACGCATAACGAGAAGACAAAAGACATTTGATGGTGACGTGTCCCATCGCGATACGCGATGAGCATGCTTAGAGACCCATCGCGTATCGCGATGGGTGTTTAATGATGAGTTGACCAAAGGGTCCATCGCGATACGCGATGGACCAATGAAGCCCCCATCGCGTATCGCGATGGGGTGTTCAGACGGGCAGCTAGGGTTTATATCAGTTTCCATCATTCACGACCCTGACTCGTTTTTTTTATCATCCAAGGCGATTTCCAGAGCTTCCAAGGGACGATTCCATCATTCCAGCTTGTATCAAGATCACCTACATGCTCCATATCATCCATATCGAAGATCTCACGATGTCGAGGCTCGGCTAATCTCCTAGAATATCACCCGGGAATTTATAGTTTGTAACACTTTCGGTTTTTCTCATGTGACTAAGAACACTTATGTATAATAGTTTATGATTGAGATATGATTATTGATGTTTGGTATTTCTGTGTGTTCAATCGGTTTAGGTTTACGTTGATCTAAATGATTCGTTACCAGTTGCTATAATAATCGATCATATGATTGTTTGATTAGATTGAACATGACAAAACATATGATTCCCTAAACTGAGTCACACTGGCAGGGACTGTTTGATAACCAGTGCCGTGTGTAAAGCGATTGTTAATTTTTAAGGTTTTGTCTGATTGATCAGTCTGTAGTTAATAATTAATCTGTTAGGTTGCATGAGATAACTGTAGATTGCTTACTTGAAGTCCTGGGTGTGATTTGCTTTTGTTAATTGATTGAAACTTGTTTACTTGTTCATTGCTTAATTCTAAACTCAACTTATTTGCTTGTTTGATCAGCACTACAATTTGTCACTTCATAATATTAGAAATCTGTTACACGATTACATTGACCACATACTCCTGGTGGATACGATACCTTATTTACCCTATCTAATTAGGTTATTTAGGATTTTGCATGACTTAAACGACGGTCATTAAGATCCGAAGTTTCTTAGGTTTGGCTGGCTCCTATCGTAGATTCATTGGAAACTTCTCTCGAATAGCTGTTCCTCTAAATTTGTTAACTCGTAAAAATATCAAGTATGAATGGGGAACCAAACAATAAGAGGCGTTCGATATACTCAAACAAAAACTCACCCAAGCACCTATACTGGCCTTGCCAAAAGGTACCGAGGACTTTGTTGTCTTGTGTGACACATCTCATTCCGGTTTGGGATGTGTACTAATGAAACGGAAGAAAGTAATCGCTTACGCCTCTTGACAAATCAAGGCGCACGAAAAGAATTATACAACTCATGATCTAGAGTTAGGCGCCATAATCTTTGCCTTAAAGATATGGAGGCACTATCTCTATGAAGTCAAGTTTATCGTGTATACCGTCCACAAAACATGCATCAACGAAGCTGGATGGAAACATTGAATGACTACGATTGTGAAATCGTCTATCACGAAGGTAAAGCCAACGTTGTGGCTGACGCCTTGAGTCGTAAGGAACATGAGAAACCAAAAAGAGTTCGAGCGCTACGATTAGAACTCCAAGTAGATCTGATCGAGCATATCAAATCAACCCAAATTCAAATGATCAATGAAAACAAGATCTCTAACGAAAAACATAATGGCACCATTGACTCGCTAGTCAAAGGTGACGATGGTATACTTAGACTTGAAACAGGATTTTGTTACCAATCGTTGGAGACTTGCGTGAAAATATAATGAGCGAAGCACACAAGTCCAGATACATGATGCACCCCGGTAGTGACAAAATTTATTAAAATCTTAAGCCGAATGTTTAACATGTCTGAAAGTCAAGGCTGAACATCAAAAGACCTCGGGATTGCTTCAGCAACCCGAACTCCCTGTTTGGAAATGAGAAATGATAACAATGGACTTCATCACGAAACTCCCGAAAACCACTCGTCAACACAATGCAATTTGGGTTATCGTCGATAGGTTAACAAAATACGAACACTTCATACCCATCAACGAGACATACTCAATGGATAGAATAGCGTGAATCTATGTTACAACATTGTTGCTTTGCATGGAGTGCTTTTGTCCATCATCTCTGATCGAGACAGTCGCTTTACGTCTCATTTCTGGAAAAGCTTCCAACAAGCGTTAGGAACCAAGTTAAACCTTAGCACTGCCTATCATCCCCAAACCGATGGACAAAGTGAATGGACAATTCAAACGCTTGAAGACATGCTCCGCGCTTTTGTGTTTGACTTAGGCGGAAGTTGGGACGACCATATTCCCCTAATGGAATTCTCGTACAATAATAGTTATCACACAAGTATTCAAGCTGCACCGTTCGAAGCGTTATACGGTTGAAAATGTAGAATGCTGGTATGCTGGTCTGAAACCGGAGATAATCAATTTTCTGGTCCTGAAATAGTCCAAGAACCCACTGACAAGGTGTTACAAATCCGTGAACGAATTAAGACGGCGTGAGACCGCCAAAAGAGTTATGACGATGTCCATCGTAAGCCGTTTGAATTCAATGTAAGTGATATAGTCTTATTGAAAGTTTCACCATGGAAGGGTGTTGTTTGCTTCGGTAAGAAAGGAAAATTAAGTCCACGCTTCGTTGGACCATTTGAAATACTCGACCGAATCGATACTGTCGCATACCGTTTGCGACTACCCGAGGAAATGAAAGGGATACACGCTGTATTCCAGTCTCTAATCTACGAAAATGTCTAGCTGATGAATCTTTGTCAATGCCTTTAAAAGATGTTGAAATAAATGAAAATCTTATATTCGTAGAACGACCAATACAAATCGAAGATTCTAAAACTAAGAAACTTAAGAGACGAACATTAAAATTGGTTAAAGTAAAGTGGGACTCACGAAGAGGCCCCGAGTATACTTGGGAACTAGAATCCGAAATGAAGAAAAAGTAACCCCACTTGTTCTAAGAAGCGAATCTCGCGGACGAGATTCATTCCAAGGTGGGGAGGATGTAACATCGTGAAAATATTGGGTCAAAAGTGCCAAGCTTTCAAAGTCTAAGGACTAAAAATAAAACTATGTTTCTCGGTACGATCCCGATACGCGATCACCCTTGAGCCAACGTCATTGCGTATCGCGATGACGTGGAATGACACCAGACAAGTGTCCCGCCACGTGTCCACACGTGGCACTGCAACCGCCACGTGTCACCACGTGGCACCGCGTACGTCACGTGGCAAAGCTAGAGGTGACACAGTAGAGCTACGCCGCGATACGTGATGGCTTTGCTCTTGGACCATCGCGTATCACGATGGGTCTTTGGATCAGTTTATAAATAGTAGGCTCCAGCCCTCTCATTGATCACCCAAACCTGTTATATCACTTTCAATCTCTAGAAAACCTCCCTATCACTCTACCTCGTAAAGCATGCCGACGTTACCTCGTTTTCCGTGCCCTAAACCGACGATATCTCGAAACAAGTGCAATACACCGACGATAATATCTTGAAGAACGTGCCATCCTGAGATGACCCCGACGCCCTGCCTCGAAGTGCGTGCTGACGTGTTGAAAAGATTGGTGTGTCTCGATTCGCATGCCAAGGAAAGTAAACAAGTAAAACTAAAGGTTTAACTTGTAAAAGAAAGAAAAGTATTTTGAACTAAAGGTTCATAAAGAAAATATAATCGAGGTAAAGATTATACAAAAGAGACTAAAGGTCTTAAGCCAGATTAAATGTGACATTTGTGACAAAACGATGTATACCTTATTATTTACGTAGCGAGTAAACGATAAATCGGTTAATTCGTAGCGACTAAACGAATAACCGATCGATACTGATTATGGCCTGTATATATACTAAGGGGTCATATACAAGTTGTATATATATATATATTATAGTGGCAAACATATTGAAATTTAGGCCCCAGTACGTTTAAAAACCATTTAAACAAAAAAGGTTTCGTTTATTGATACGCTATGAGTTTAAACGCAATCGTTAACATCAAAACGAGCATTGTAGCATCCATCAAGCCGAAAAAGATTTATAAAAAACTTATATGACATGTTCCAAGCAATCCGTGAAAATCTTTTGGGTTTTTACAACCTTTTAATATATTTTTATTATTTTGCAAAAAGGAGTAAAAAAATGAACGTTTTCGCGCTATTTCTCACACCCGATTTAATTTTCTTGCGAAAAACCGAACCCGAACTAAATTTTGGACCGAGATTAAACTTGGAATGAAAACCAAGAAAAATTGGAATAGAGAGGAGGCCCAAATGGGGCCCAAGACTTGCGTACGGCAAGTTGGAAAACCCCCCTTTGTTTCTAGCATCATGTATATAGTTAAATACTTAGATATTTGTTGGTGCATGATGCTAGTAGTTCATTTATCTTGTGTTTATTTGTTTATGTAATCGTCATACTGTTCTGATTGTGTTGAACTTGTTAGTTTGTATTTGTGTTTAAGCGAACTTGAGAAGGAAGCGAAGTTAGGACAACTTCGCCTAGTCTGTTAGGCGAAGTTGTCGTGCTATATATTATCTAACTTCGGCTCACTCCAAAAAACTTTGACGGCTGTGTTTTGGTGACTCTCTGTGTCACGTGTTTGGTCTTTGGTTATTACCTTTGCAATATAACAAGTATTCCTTTATACTCGTGTGTTTATGTGTGATTTACGTGTTCATCGTCATAGCACTTGTATCGTATATGTAGGGGATTCTGCACCCTCGTGTTACGAGACACTCCTGTGTAGATCCGACTGGGAACCTATAATTGGTATCAGAGCATTTGCTCGTGATTGTGTGATTCAGGATTATCACACGAGTGTTAAAATTGTTCCGTTAGACTATTCACGGAACTATTTTACGTTGAGATACCCCTCCTTTGTCAGTTTCTCAACAATACTCATCAATTGCACCTTCCCATCACCCTCGCAACCTTCAAAATCAGCCGTGTCAAACCTGCAAAAACCATCCGTTCATTTGGCGAAGTTGTCGACCTCCGAACTAGGGTTTTTAGCGAAGATATAGGTTTTTGGCGTACTTATAAGGCCTGCGAAGTTGGTGGATAAGCGAAGTTGGTGGCTAAGCGAAGTTGGTGGCTAAGCGAAGTTGTAATAACTTCACTGATTCACTGTTCATAGAATATTGTTTTTGATTTTTAAGTCTCGTTTCGTTCAAGTATGACTTCGGTAAACATCACAGAACTGGTAAAGATGGAAGTTGAAGCTGGTTCAGCAACTAAAGCTCCAAAACTTTTGAAAGGAACTGAGTTTGTTGCATGGAAAGATAGGTTTGAACAATATGTGAAGTATCAAGATGCAAAAATGTGGGTGTGCATTCAAGATGGGTACATCCCTCTAACAGCCATGTTTGAAGGTCGAGAGCAGCTTAAGAAGTATAATAAAATGGAAGTATGGCAGTTAGTTGAAAAACCAGAAGATGTGAATGCTATCGGTACTAAGTGGGTATTCAAGTGTAAAAGAGATGAGAAGGGAGTAATCATTCGCAACAAGGTAAGATTGGTAGTCAAAGGGTCTAATCAACAAAAAGGAATTGATTACAACGAAGTGTTTGCTCCTGTGGCAAGATTGGAGGCAATTCGACTGTTCCTGGCATTTGCTGCACACAAAGAGATGAAAGTGTTCCAGCTGGATGTTAAAAGTGTGTTTCTTAATGGAAAAGTCGATGAGGAGGTATATGTAGAACAACCTCCGGGTTTCCCTGACCCAGATTTTCCTGATCATGTGTACAAACTCAGCAAAGTGTTATATGGCCTACATCAGGCACCTCGAGCCTGGTATGCAACTCCGTCAGATTACTTGCTAGAGAATGGGTTTGAGAGAGAGAAGATCGACAGTACTTTGTTTGTAAAAAGAAAAGGGGGTGATTTTCTTCTCGTCCAGGTCTATGTGGACGACATTATCTTTGCTGCCTCACGAGTTTCTATGTGTCAGGAGTTTGAAGCAGTCATGAAGAAGAGGTTTGAGATGAGCGCCATGGGAGAATTAACTTTCTTTTTGGGACTGCAGGTTGATCAGAAGAAGTATGGCATGTTCATTCATCAAACTAAGTATGTTCACGATGTGCTTAAGCGCTTTAAGATGGACGATAGTACCCCGTTTGACACTCCATTCTGCGTCAACCACAAACTGGATGCTGATTCCGACAGTGATGAAGATGTGGATCCCACTCAGTATCGGGCAATTATAGGTTCTTTGATGTATCTAACTGCTTCTAGACCTGACATTATGTTAGCAGTTTGTCTTTGTGCTCGTTTTCAGGCCAACCCGAAGGAATCGCACATGAAGGGAGTGAAGAGGATCTTGCGATACCTTAAAGGAAAGCCTAAGTTGGGTCTCTGGTACTCTAAAGGAGGCGAACTGGATCTGGTAGCATACACCGACTCTGACTATGGAGGATGCAATCAGAACAGGAAGTTAACCACCGGTGGATGTCAGTTTCTTGGAGGAAGATTGGTGTCGTGGCAGTGAAAGAAGCAGACCTTAGTAGCCATATCCACCTGCGAAGCAGAATACATGGCAGCATCGAACTGCTGCTTCCAGGTTTTAGGGATACAACAAAAAATGCGTGATTATGGTATGAATTTCACTCAAACTCCTATTTGCATTGATAACACTGCTGCTATCTCAGTAACTAACAATCCCGTTAAACACAGTAAAACTAAACATATTGACATTCGTCATCATTTTATACGGGATTGTGCTGAGAAGAAATTAATTGTGCTTGAAAAGGTTGATTCACTGAATAATTTTGCTGATCTTTTTACAAAAGCGTTTGACCGATCCCGTCTTCAAAACCTTGTTGAGCTTAATGGGATGATCAATCCCGAGTAACCTTGTTTTTCGTTTGGTTTCTTAAAAAAAAAATCACTATCGCTGAAAACTATGTCGGTAGCTTAAGTTTGAAGGACATATTCCTAAATATGTTTGGTCCTTACATCTACTTGTAGACTATAAGGATAGCCATTAACCTAATAACTGAAAGTGACCGGGGCGGTTATGATGAGTTTTGTTCTTTCGCTAAAAATTAGTCGATCATACTTAGTCGGAGGGACACATATTTATATGTGGTTGGTCCTGCTGATCCACTGGATCTTCGGGATAGCCGTTTACCTGAAGACTTTGAATTGATTGGGGCGTCTGAATTTAAATTTTTTTGGGAAATGATATTTTTTTTTCAGTCTATAACTTCGTAAGAAGTTTCAATATTGGTGTTAAATGTGAAAATTGATCCAAACTTGGAAAATGATAGATAAACTGTTTTTATGTGCCTAACCGGTGAAGTTATTAGGCCTAAAAGACTCTAGAACAACCATTGTATGGTATGGTAGCTTTCAATGGTGCGTAAAAGTGGAAGTGATACAAACTAAAACTACTCGATTTACTGTGGAGAGTCATTTTGAAATGTGCATGTCTCCACATATATCTCTCCGAATGATAGGCAGAAAAGTGACTACCCAGTCATACACGAGCCCGTGAGTGTCCTGATCCCCGCGAAGATTATGTTAGTTTTCTGCAGTGATCCAGATTCGGGACTTGCAGGCATTCGTTATACTTAAAAAAAATCTCTTATTATCGTTAAGTCTTACAAAGATTATTTGTTTTCGCATATCAAAGACATAGCATCAACTGAGTCTTGTGACAACAATTTGAAAGTATTGAAGAGACGACTCGTGCATAATGATTGATCAGACACTACGGGTCGAAGTCAAATTGGGGTGATCTGGGGAAAGCCAAATACGCTTTGAGAATAGATAGGAGGCATCACAATTTCTCAAGTGATGTCCATCTAAATTTTGAGCTTAATTGAACTTAATCAGTATCACAGAAACAATGAAAACCATACTAAGTCATATACCTGCCTACAACCTGTTTCTCTATGTCATAATAACGCTGAACATGGATCTATGTGACAGCCTCTTAATCAGTATGATTCCTGTTCGGATCTTTTCTAAAAACATGCTGGGATTCTACAAGACTGAAATTTGATCCCGTTTATTTATTTAACTTTTGTTATGTATTTTTTCTTACGGGTTAACATCCTTAAACACTTGGTTACTTGTATTTTGTCTTATGTGCGAAGTTGACTAAACGGCGAAGTTGACTAAAGAGGCGAAGTTGACTAAAGGGGCGAAGTTGACTAAAGGGTGAAGTTGATCTAACTTCGCCTGTGGGGTTTTCCAAAACTATATAAGTGACAACGGTGGTCAATTCTGGTCAAACTTTTATACTCTAAACCCTCGGCGAACTTACCATCTGAATCAAACCCCTTGTTAATCCATTTTTGGTTTGCTATCGAGGTTCGTTGGCCTTTATTGAGTCATAATTCATATATTTTGTGTGTTAATCTGGTCCTAAATGTCTATGTTAATCCGGTTTGTTTTGAAAACCCTTGAAGCTTTGGTCATGATAGATTGGAATTTACGTTGATGTTAATTGGTTATTTAAACTCTTAATCGCACTATCATAAATAGATTATCAACCTCTGATTGTTCATCCTTCCACCTTTCTGGGTGTACTTGATGCGCCGTTTATGCGGCGAAGTTAGGCTTTTGGCGAAGTTACTGCAACTTCGCCAAATCAAGAACTTCGCCAACATTGGAACTTCGTTGCATAAACGTTGGATTACGTAAATTTTTTAATTATCAAGCAAACTTTTCTTTCCAAAAGATGTTGCCATCTTCGATTAATGTTTCAACTTCGCTTATGAACTATTAGCACTTTCGTCTAACTTAGCCTGTTTGTTTTGCAGATATGGCTGCTGTGGCAGGTGTTGGTGGCACTGGTGGTGATGAAGGCGGGGATGATAAGAGACAATTTTTCCCAGGTCACAACATGTATCTCACCCTGGATCCGGATGGTCGTGGAACTGATGACTTTCGTGAGATCATTTCGTTTCTCATTCGCTCACGCATCTTTCATGCTATTACAACTACTTTACTGATATCACTACCGAATATAGAAGACTTCTGGAGGACAGTTGAATATGATTGTTGGGTTGAACCTCCAGTGATGCGTGCTACTTTGAATAATCAAGTGATACAGTTCTCGGCGAATCAGATCAGGGAAGCGTTACTGTTTGGGGTTGAGACGACTGAGGACCCTACTGAGTTTTTGGCTACTTTTAGAAATGGTGCGTTTGTTCGTATGGGTTATTCAAGTTCGTAGGACGATTCTCAAAAGTGTAAGGGGTTTCTATTGGATCAGTGGAGGTTTTTGATGCCAGTGATGATTGTGTGCATGTCTGGTCGCAAGGCTGATACAGATGGTATGGGTGCGACGATGCAATCTGCAATGGCTGTACTGACATACAATAAGCCTTATAGTTTCAGTCAGATGGTATTTTACGAGATCGATCGTCAGCGACGAGCATTGGCACGGGAACGGTTCTTAATGTACCCAAGGTTCTTACAGATGATTCTCAATCATGTTGCACCTAATCTGCCACAACGTCGTCCTATTTCCTATGTTGAAAGTGTAAATAAGAGAATCTTTGCAAAGTGTAGGTCCTCTAATGCTCGTAGCAAGCCTGAACTTCGTCCAAGGCACACTGCGTTGTTTGGTTATTTGGTGAATCCTGCTTATGTTGCTCCGCCGGAGGATGAGTTTAATGATCCGGCTCTACAACAAGCTGTTGTTCCTCAACCTCCTCCTGTGATGCAACCACCACCCGTGGTACAACAAGCACCCGTGGTTGATCCAGTTGCAGCTCCTGCAGAACAGGTTGATCTTGAAGTTGCCTTTGGAGGGCAAGGTTTCTTTGATATGGGTACGGTAGATCCTGCTGAACTTCAAGCTTCTATTGCTGCAGTTTCTGGTGTGAATGTGGGTCCGTCTGTAGCCTCTGTGGGGGATTCTGAGGAGACTTTGTCTGATTCCTCCACTGATGACGTTGTTGAAGCACAATTGCCAGAAAAGAACGTATCCATGGCAAACGAAAGAAAGACTCAGATGATAGTGAATCAGATTTTGAGGAAGACTTGTATCGTTTGGTACGAAGATCAAAAAGGCAAACGTTGGTGAAAGTTCAAGGGTTGTTCATTTTTCTCCACCATCGTTATCTGGTATGTCTATGTTGTCTGCTTCTTCGGCAGTTCCATTGCCGGTGACCTCGAGTGTACCTTTGGTGCCCGTATCTTCATCATTTGGTATTGCTCCGTCTACTGTCCAGTTATCAACACCGGAGATTGTTTCTTTGCCACCTCCTACTCTTACTCCATCAGAGGTAGTTGCTAGATTTGTTGAGTCCACACTGGTAGCGACTGCTGGGTTATCTGTCTCTATGCCACCCCCAGTTACTACTCAATCTACATCTGCTATTCCTGTAAGCTTGGAAATTCCACCACCGTATGCTCAGGATACCTCTCACATGAACTTTGATTTTGATACAAATTTGTCTGATTCTGAGAGGATTGCGGCTCTTGAAAGGGTGGTTGCTGAACAGTCGAGGGTAAACGTTATTCAGACACAAGCTATTAATCGAATGGTGGCAGAGAATCAACTTCAGACTGCACTGCTTGTTGAGCATGGTAAACTGTTTGATCAGTTGAAACAGTTCTTTGCATCTCAGGGGGAGACTAGTTGCAAAGGTGATGAGCTGAGAACAAAGAAAAGACAAGACAGAGACGATGATCCCAATGCATCGAAAGATGCAGGTGGTGAGTTGCCAAGAACTGAACAAAATCTTGGGACTTCCACATCTCAGGGGGAGTCTGCTGGACCGTCAGGCAGTACAGGTGGTGAGACAATGGTTGTTGTAGATGAGGAGGATGAATTGGCTGATGATGTGTTGATGGTTAGTGAGATTGAGAGAATTGGTGAACAGATAGAGATTGAAAGTGAGTTAGAGGAAGGAGAGATAGTTGATGATTGTGTTGAGCACGACATTCCAGGTGTTGATCAAGAAAACGTGGTTCAAGATGAAAAAGAGTCGGGTGATACTGAATGGGAAGAGCAGCCAAGATGGAAAGAAGGTTGTGCTCAGTGGTTCTTCAAGACAAAGAAGCCAGTGGTACCCACAATGTTCAAGAAAAGCTACAATATCAAAGGTTATGATGAGTTGAAGAAAGGTATCATTTGTGAGTTATATGATGAACAGTTGAAGTTGTTTGTGATAAAGCGAGATGATTGGGTTCAGTATTTTAATAAGGCATTGAGATCGCTCAACACCTTGCCTGAGTGCGAGGTAAAAAATTTGGCTCGGTTGAGATTAATAAATAGAAGTGATGATAATTTTGCAAGATGGGTTGGAAAGATTGTGTGGAAGGAGATTGTTCAGGAGAAAAAGTTTGAGTTACTAATGCCTCAAAAGGGGAAGCTGATTGAAGATAAGGAACGTGGAATGCGAGCTGATGGCAAGCCCTGGATGATAATGAAGTACAAGCCAATTCGGTGTTTGAAAGAGGTTCCTATGAAGCTTATTCCCAAGGATGTATTGAAGGATCTCAAGTGGTGGTATGTTGATTACCAAACTGCTGAAGCAGTGATGGAAGATGAAGACGAGCAGGAGATTCTGAGAGTGTATGATCCAATGCACTTGGTTAATTTGTCTCAAGCTGACTTGCAGGTACTCAATGATAAGAAGATTTTCTATATTCCTGCGTGGAAAGATGAAGCAAAGAAGTACCAGAAGGTGGTCTCTGTCTGTGTGAGACAGGGAGTTCATGCTTGAAGACGGTGGGTACGTGATTTTTGGATTACAAGACACGAGAAAGATGTTAGAGATATGACGCTACTGCCAAGGGGGAGTCTGTTGGTGCATGATGCCAGTAGTTCATTTATCTTGTGTTTATTTGTGTCTATAATCGTCATACTGTTCTGATTGTGTTGAACTTGTTAGTTTGTATTTGTGTTTAAGCGAACTTGAGAAGGAAGCGAAGTTAGGACAACTTCGCCTAGTCTGTTAGGCGAAGTTGTCATGCTATATATTATCTAACTTCGGCTCACTCTAAATAACTTTTCCGGCTGTGTTTTGGTGACTCTCTGTGTCACGTGATTGGTCTTTGGTTATTACCTTTGCAATATAACAAGTATTCCTTTATACTCGTGTGTTTACGTGTTCATCGTCATAGCACTCGTATCGTATACGCAGGGGATTCCGCACCCTCGTGTTAAGAGATACTCCTGTGTAGATCCGGATGGGAACCTACAATATTTATTCATACCAACTCAAACAAGATCAAGATCAGCTGAATATCTTTCTCCAGCAACCAAAACCCTCAAGGTAAACATCTATTTTATGTGATTTCAAGCTTGATTAACATGGTTTAAACTTAGAAACTAAGGTCTTGATTACTTTTAAACATGTTTAACTATCCAAAAACAATAAAAATCAACTAGAATCATGTTTTTATGTTAAACATGTATAAAAAGCAGAAACATATAGATTTTTGACCAAAAACACGGATTGGAACATAAATACGACGTTTTTACGGTTCAAAAGTTCGGTTTGGAACCAAAACTGAAACCCTAAATAACAAGGCTATTCTATGGATGATTTATGTTTGGTTTGATGTTATATAATATTTAGATACACTGAGTTTGTGACCCAAGACCTGTAGAGTCGTTAAAACCTTCAAAATCTACCGAAAACCGACAAGGTATTACCGGTTAACTCCTTTAGGGGCTGTTTGTGCTTCAATTGTGACGTGCTTGTTTTTAGGTTATGAAAATTTTAAGGGACATTAGAGATCACATAAGTGAGTCCCTGTTCAAATTTGGTAATTTTCTGATAAATGGAGAATATTTGGCGAATTTATTACCGTTTAATGGCGTTTATTTGAGAAAAATAGTTAAAACTCTTGAAAACGTATGAAACTTGCCTTGGAAACCAAATGTTATGGTTGGTTCACTGGCAAAGTTTAGGATGATTTGGAGATGTCTAAGTATTTTTTGTGCAATTATGTTTAAATCGAGTTTTAACAGCCGAAAAACACACAAAGAGGCATTTTGGCCAAAGAGTTAGATTCTGGAGATTTTTCAGGACCTATTTCATGGTATTGTGACCACTTGAAAAAATTATCGGATTTTTCGGATGTCGTTTGGTGTAAACGGACCATTTATTACTTAATTATATAACATTAAACGAATTTTTATAAATACATATTTAATCATAAAAATTCTGAAATTATTTTCAAAAAAATATCCGTATTTTAATTTATTTTTACAAAAAGTTTCATAATTTATATAAGTGCATAATTAGTTATGATTAATCAAAAATTTAAATTATATTTGTTTTAAAGAAAGCGACAGTTTTGTGTTTAACGAACTGACTGGTATGTCAAAATATCAAAAGTGGTCAAATATCATAATTTTGGATGAATTTGATAATAACGTACCTTTTACGAGATTTCCGGACAATTCGGGTGTATTGTACGCGTTTTGTATAATCAAACCCGTATGAAAACGGAAATGAACCCTGCGATCAATCCAGATACCGAAACTTCAAAATTCTCTCATAAATCGAATCATTTTATCAATCAATATGTTTAATTAAGTTTGTGTGATCTTATCTAATCCCTAAACGCATAAACGATCAACTTAGCTAGGCTCGGAAAACGGTAAAACTGAGCCAAATCTGGTTTTGAACATTTCATAGTAGAAAACGTCACAATCTAAGACTATGGTCATGTTCTGGGCCTAACAACTATACCCAGACTAGTTATATAGCCCAATTTAGCTTAAACACTGTACTAGTATTAACAGTACGACACCGGTTATAGGATTCAAGCTATAATCGAGACACATTACTTACTGACACGTATTACCAGCTTGAACTACGCTAAGGTGAGTTTCACGACCCCACTTTCTAAACTATTTTACGAAATTTTGGAGTAGAAAGCATGTTTACATATACTTAAATACTTGAAAACGTGTGATGATGTGAATTATCTAAGTGCTAACACTTGAAAGGCCTCCCACACAAGTGATTAACTACGAGCCGAAGGCGTGTGAATAGTACTATTGGTTTGACAAACCCAATTGACAGGGCCGGAGGGGTATGCCGGAACATGTTTATTATCAATTGCACATGACCATGCGAACTTTTGTAACATGCTATATGGTGTTAGACATAGTACATACTTGAGGCAAATAGAGCTAATGTGGGCATAGGAAGTGCGTGGGTAGGAGAGGCCACGTAATGGGAACTGGTCGAATATTCACTCGTGGCTTAGTATAATTTCATCACATATTTACAAAACATGAATACTATGATTTCGTATACTGGTTTTCGTTCGTACTTGTGAAACTTGAAACTTACCAACTAGACGTAGTTGACCCGTATTAACATGCTTTTCAGGTGAACCCAAGTTGGAATGATTGCTACGTGCTCGGTGCTAAAATCTGAAGTTGAATCGCTGTAGATAGATACGAGTATAAATTAAAGAATAAGCATCCAAGAGAACTGGTTATGTGTTTTCGCCTAGTTTGTAAACTTAGTACTTACTTATGTAATATGATGTAAATTAGTTTGTTGAATTTCTTTATAAACAATGTGGTTGATACCAGTATTATCCGTTACATTCCCGTATTACGCTTCCACAACTACCTAGTCGGGGAGTGACAGAAGTTGGTATCAGATCCAGGTTATAAAGAATTAGATGTCCATTCGGATACCCTAATATAACCTTAGGCTCAATTAGCTCTGGGAATAAAATAATATTAAATAATATTTACCGATGATTCTCGAGATGAACTCGAATGGGCAAGTGGGTTATTATGGTCCGGAACGTAATAACGGACTTGCTTATACGTGGGAATTCGAGAAGGGATCGATAAACAATCCAATAGGTGAAAACAGCAACATATGTGTATAAAATATAATAATAAATAAATATATATGTATATAAATGATTATTTGTGCTTATGTGTATAATACATGCATGTATTTTATTATTATTATTAATTAAATATATTATTCTTATTACTAACCATTGTGTAGGAACATGTCGAGGTCTACCGATCGGTTATCTATTGCGGTACCAGCATTACGTGAAGAGGAGGGGGACCCAGAAGAAGAAACTGGGGAGGAACCGGAGGAGGAGATGAGTGAGATCTTAGGAGACGCTGTAGTGCCACACGAAGTGCCGACCGACCAACCTGATTTATCGGGCTATAGGTGCTATAGTTACCCTCCTAGGGAATCAGCTAGGCATGAGGTTGGAGCCACTAGTGCCTACAGGACCCCAGTGAGAGCCCCTACACCTCTAGTACCCCATTTTTCACCACCCACTCTTACACAACAGAACCCACCAGATCGCTCGTATTTCCGTACACCCACCTGAGCGCAACGTATACCCACCCCGTTCCACTTACCATAGGGGGAGACGTCGTGGGTACCTGGTCACCCAGATATATGTCCCTACCTGGGGTGTACCAATGTCAACCCAGGAACCACCTCTCATGACTGACCCTGAGTGGTTAAGGGTGTTAACTGACCAAGTATTGGAACAAGCAATATCAATAAATAACCTTAATCAATTTAAACAAGAAACCCAGGAAGATGTTTGGTACCTACACCAAAATATGATGGATGTGAGGAGAATGAACGCTGGCAACCGATGGCGAATGGAGCAGGTGGAATCTCAGTTATGGATTGATAAGACGATCATTGTAGCATTATTAGCGGTCGTTTCATGGTTGGTGTATCTAGTACGTATGGATAAGTAGAACATAGTAGAATAGTTGGTTGTATATAGTCTTTTGATATCCCATGCAGCATTTTGTAGCGGCATGCTGAGCTGACTTGGGAGTTGTTTGCGGTTTAGTACTATTACAAGCACTGGCCCTTATCGGGTTAAGTCTATATGTCACTTAGTGACAAATTTTGATATGCATATTCAAGCGCTGGCCTATACTAGGTTAAGCCTATTCGCTAAATTTTGAGATGCATATGTACAGTAATGATTATGGCTAATACAAATGTGTTCATATTTTGGCATAGTTGCGTGTTTGTGAATTATAATATCGTGATATTGTGCTTATTATGGTGAAACGGTATTAATTATTATATGTAATTGATTATTTTATAGAATGGCCTCGAAGAAAGAAAACCCTTTATCTGAGGCGGAAGTGGCCGCAATGATTGCTCGTCAACTACAAGTAGTGATACTGATGGTCGGGCAAAAGTCGTGTATATTATTATATTATTTGTTTAATTTTAATTTAAATAGTATGTGAACTTTGGTACTTCAAGCGTGTTTATGTTTTTCAGGATACTTGACGTTAAGGACGCTTATCGGGATGAATTACAGGCTTGGAACGAAGATATAGAAGACTCATGATGATTGGCACGCTTTCCTATGCAAAATAAATGAAGAAAATAAAGAAAATTCCGTCAGACGCCTTTAGCGCGGTGCTAAAGGGTCTTGATGGTAATGTCAGCGTATCTCCAAGATCATCAAAATTTTGAGTCTGTAGCGCGGCGCGAAAATCACACCCCTGGGATGTTAGCGACGCGCTAAGATCCTCCTGACGGGAAAAATAACCCTAACTTTATATAATCAATTTTTCAGCCCCCATTCGAGATATCCTTCATTGCTTCAACCAAGTACAAGCCCTAGGACGATTTTCCACCATCCCGAAGCCTCGGGTTCCTCCGTTTATCGCATGCTTTCATCCTCTCATTAGATAAGAGAATCCTTCGTGATGCCGATGTCAGGCTAAAACCATTGTATTCACTTTAGGCTAGGGTTTTGTGTAAACTAACTTTGACCGGATTCTATGTTTTGAATGAGTATGAACTTGATTGATTGTTTTTAATCTTGTTTTACATTATGAATTGATTGTTTAAACAGTTTATGATTTTGATTATCAAACTTTGCATCACTTATTTGGTTGTGCTCATCACATGTAGGGTTAGCTCTTATGTCATTGAACCATTAATCGTTAGTTATTGCTTAAAATTGGTTTTCATACATTTAACTGGTAATTGGGTAAACCGGAGTTCAGTTGTGTCAACAATTCGGTTAGAGTATCGTTTGTCCTCACAACCCAACTGTTAGGTTTAGTAATTACTGCGCAATTAATATTAAAGAATCTGTGATTAGTCGGTTATCACTTTACCTGAACCTGAAGTGAATCTTTCTCTCCTAATTGTTTACAGCTTTAAAAGTAATCGTGTGTTCTTATAATCATCTTTACAAACTGCTTGACATCGACTACCCGCTTTAGTTAATTAAATAATAATCATGAACTTTACTTGCACTTTCCACTGATTCCCTGTGGAGACGACCTTACTTACCCTTACTAGTTATAGGTATCTAAGTTTTATAAATACTTGTTTTTGATTAGAGCACGACATCTACATCAAAATGGCCTTTACAAGAGGTTGACACCACCTTGGTGTTAGCTGATTTCACTCGAAGGCGACCACGTGGTAAGCTGGTTGGTGTTGCGGTAAAGGGTGGTGATTTTTACTATCTAGAAGACTTTCTTGTTCTTGATTATGCACCAGCTGAGAAGGAAGAAGAACCACATGTGATATTGGGGAGACCGTTTTTGGCTACTTCAAATGCTCAGATTAACTGCCGAGATGGAACAATTTGCATGACCTTTGGTAACCGTAAGTTAATTTTAAGTATATTTTCAAATTCATATGATTATTCTTTTGAAAATAAATATTCTAGGTCATGTGCTACTAATGGGTGTTTTCCTCGTACATGTGAGGATGACACCAAAAAGGAAAGAAGTGTTGTTTTTGACAGGTCGAAGCGTGAACGAGAGAAGGAAGAGTTAAATGCAGTAGATGTAAAAAGTGGAGCAACAGTAAGTTCAACAAACAAAACTAAGACGGTGATGGAAGTGGTGGTAAATGAGGAGAAGGGTGGAACAAGAAAGAAGAAACCACCAAATAAGGAGAAGGTAAAGAAACCACCCGGATTCGAAAATGAACAAAGGAGGTTGGCGTGTTTTGGGCCTAGGTGGGAGGCATTAGAGCTACCATTGTGCTGGAGAAGTACACGAAGTGAGATGGAGGAAGGTAAGTACTCCATTCGACCACCATAACCGCCAAATCAGGTACTGGTCCGGCTGAAGACCTTAACAAAAACTTAGCGCTAACCGGGAGGCAACCCGGATTTTAGTTTTTGGTTTGTATTTTTTTTTTCTAGTTTTGTATATTTTTAATCTCTTGTCTCGAGTGTTTAGTGTATTGCAAAGATCGAGTGTGGGGAAGACGCAATGCACAGTGTTTCTCGGGTGTGTTGGTAAGAAAAACATTAAGTAAACAGAGTGCCAGGTAAGTAATTTAAGTTAAAAGGTTGAAAAATGGCTAAGGAATTCAAGAAAATGAAAAATTTTGAAAGATAGAAAATTTTGTCAACATAAAAAAAACGGCCAAACTTTCTGTTAAAAGTGTGTTTAGCGCGGTGCTAACATCACTGGGTGAAGCCCTTAGCGCCGCGCTAAGATCTTCTCATTTGTGTGCTTTTCGCGCGGCGCTAAAGTCTCTTAGGAGATGTTAGTGCCACGCTAAGGTCTACCTGAAAAAAAAAAATATTTTTAATTTTTTTTATTATAATGGGCTGCACGTGGGGCTTACCACTGAGTTTATTATCTCCTTTATCATCTTCTCCATTCATTCCACCCAAACACCATCCATCACAAACGCCGTACACCGCCACACCCCACCACCACATTACTCCCTACCGCTGTATTTTGTGTTGTATTTGAACTTTGTGGGTGTTGTTCACTACAAACCCTCACGAGACCTCACTCGTCAACCCGGTAGCCCGGGGGGTTTAAAGGGCTTGTTGCATACGCTAAATGCAATCGTGATTCCTATGAAAGTGAGTTAGGTCTTTTAACAATTTTACTAGTTTAACAAATTTAATTATGAAATTTATATAACTTGGCTTGGTAATTAAAATTAACGGTTTTGCAAACGGTTTAAAAGACCTATCCTAATGGTTGCGAGAAGCGTGCTTCTACACGTGTGAGAGTTTGCAGATACTGTTGAGTGAATTGAGGAGCTGGGTTTGTTGAGCGCAACCAAGAGTATATTTGAGTGGCTTATTTTTCTTATCAGGTGATTTTGTTTTCATAGTTCTTTTTGTTTTATTAGTTTTATTGTTAAATGTGTAATTGTATAGTTGTATAATTTTTAGGACCATCACATTAAGCCCGTTTTTAAATTTATAATCAGTCAATATTAACCCCATCCTCGTTAATGTTCTTTTAAATGCTAAATTTTAAACATTTAGGACAATGTCAACCTCAAGTGTGGGGATGGGGGAAAAATTAAAATTTTTGCCATAGAGTGCCTTGATTGTGCGCAAAAGCCGGAATTGTAAATAATTTATTGCTATTATTAATGCCAAGTAGAGGTCTTTGGTCATGGTCAGTTTTTAAGCTTCTCGAAAGTCTTCCCATGCAAATGCTTTTCAAAAAGAAAAATAAAATGGACCGTTTAGATGGGGATAACGAGTCATGGGACAGGTACACATGTTTATATCGGCAACCTTATTCCTCCGGTACGTGTGTGAGTTTACCACATATATATAATACACATATAATACATAGTATATACACATGTCATACGAGTGCCATTATAGAGAGTAACCAGTATGTCCATGATATCTAGAACTTGGTTGTCTCATGCATTTCGAGATCTTAATACCATCACCTGTATGGAGAAATAGGACTGTAGAAACCCACATATAATGACCTTTACATGAAAAAAAAATAAATAAATACTCCCAACCCTACATTATCCCTTAGGAGCCAAGTTTGTGCCTTTTCCCTTTCGTTTGTTTAACCACATTACAAGCGTGTTTGCCTTGGCCTTTATTATTTTTAACCCTATGGATGAAATTCGGTATGTCAAGAGTTGTATATTGTTTGTCGATCATAGTACAAAATGTACGTATGTCTCGATTCAGTGGTTTGTATATATTGATGTTAGTATTTGTCAAAAAATAAAAAAGTTGGAAAATCAAAGAAAAGCTCAAAAAGAGTCATGTTTGAGTTAATGTCGTTTGTAAATAATAGTGAGTGAGTTGTTTGTTTGTTTGAATAAATTGGGTCTCATCCACTATAAGTTACTAAATAAAATCCGCTTCCACACCCTAACCTAAGCCACAGCAAAACCCTTAGTTCTATTCTCTATGCAACCGGTGGGTAATGGGTGGAGATATGACTTGCTTCCAAGCTTATTACATTGTGTTCATACTTGGTATAGAGGGCAGAGAGATATTAGCACATTTTTTGCTGGTCCAGATATTAAACCGAGAGGAGAGATATTATATTATGAGGGGTATGACCATGTGTGCCTTAACCAGAAACAAAGTACACTTGTTTGGGCGGTTCCGTAGTTTTAAATTGTAACATTAAATTATTTGGTGGGTTATCAACCTTCACAGTGTCAGTTCTTGGGAATTGGGTATGACCTTATACCTCACTAGTATTAATCGTGGCAATTTATGAATCATCGATCGAGGTGTATGTGTTGCATGAGAGTTTGCTTGAGGGCAAGCAAAAGATAAGTGTGGGGATGTGATGGTCGGGCAAAAGTCGTGTATATTATTATATTATTTGTTTAATTTTAGTTTAAATATTATGTGAACTTTGGTACTTCAAGCGTGTTTATGTGTTTCAGGATACTTGACGTTAAGGACGCTTATCGGGATGAATTACGGGCTTGGAACGGAGATATAAAAGACTCATGATGATTGGCACGCTTTCCTATGCAAAATAAATGAAGAAAATAAAGAAAATTCTGTCAGACGCCTTTAGAGCGGTGCTAAAGGGTCCTGATGGTGATGTCAGCGTATCTCTAAGATCATCAGAATTTTGAGTCTTTAGTGCGGCGCGAAAATCACATCCCTGGGATGTTAGCGACGCGCTAAGATCCTCCTGATGGGAAAAATAACCCTAACTTTGATATGATCAGTTTTTCAGCCCCCATTCGAGATATCCTTCATTCCTTCAACCAAGTACAAGCCCTAGGACGATTTTCCACCATCCCGAAGCCTCGGGTTCCTCCGTTTATCGCATGCTTTCATCCTCTCATTAGATAAGAGAATCCTTCGTGATGCCGATGTCAGGCTAAAACCATTGTATTCACTTTAGGCTAGGGTTTTGTGTAAACTAACTTTGACCGGATTCTATGTTTTGAATGAGTATGAACTTGATTGATTGTTTTTAATCTTGTTTTACATTATGAATTGATTGTTTAAACAGTTTATGATTTTGATTATCAAACTTTGCATCACTTATTTGGTTGTGTTCATCACATGTAGGGTTAGCTCTTATGTCATTGAACCAGTAATCGTTAGTTATTGCTTAAAATTGGTTTTCATACATTAAACTGGTAATTGGGTAAACCGGAGTTCAGTTGTGTCAACAATTCGGTTAGGGTATCCTTTGTCCTCACAACCCAACTGTTAGGTTTAGTAATTACTGCGCAATTAATATTAAAGAATCTGTGATTAGTCGGTTATCACTTTACCTGAACCTGAAGTGAATCTTTCTCTCCTAATTGTTTACAGCTTTAAAAGTAATCGTGTGTTCTTATAATCATCTTTACAAACTGCTTGACATCGACTACCCGCTTTAGTTAATTAAATAATAATCATGAACTTTACTTGCACTTTCCACTGATTCCCTGTGGAGACGACCTTACTTACCCTTACTAGTTATAGGTATCTAAGTTTTATAAATACTTGTTTTTGATTAGAGCACGACATCTACATCAGATACCGACAATTGTAGCACAAATCATTGCAGGCATACGTGCCAACAATACTGTTAATGAACCTACGAGCACCACTACGGCCACTGCTAATAAACCTTCGCCAGATACTAATGTAGCCCCGGGTGTTACTACCCCGCTGACTACTGATAATACTATAAACACTAATAATACTCTCCCGACTGTTAATGTCATTGGGAACCCTGAACCCATTTTGAACACCGATAATGTCACAAATCCAAACTCCGTACCGGTTATCAACACAACTGCAAATGATAACAATCGACCAAATACCGGTAATAATCACAATAATCCCGAACCCCCACATCAGGATTATGCGTATAAACAATTCAAGTCGTGTAAGCCGACTGAATTCAAAGGTATTGAGTGACCTAACGGATTAGGCAAATGGATTGAAAAGACTGAGTCCGTAATTAATATTAGTGAATGTCCACCAGACCGTATAGTCAAATTCGTTACTAGTTTGTTTCTGGATCATGCTTTGATGTGGTGGAACACAGTGGTTCAAATAAGGGGAAAAGATGCTATAAACCGTATGTCATGGACCGAACTTAAAACCCTTTTGCTAGAGCATTTTTGCCCAAAAAGCGAAATTCAAAGGTTGGAACATGAATTGTGGAATTTGGAAATGAAGGGTGCTGACCATGTGGGATATACAAACCATTTTAATGAATTGTCTCGCTTAGTACCATGGTTAGTTACTCTGGAAGCTAAAAGTATTGAACGCTATATCTGGGAATTAACCCCTGCTGTGAGGAGCATAGTTAATTCAGTATCCCACTCAACATTGGAAAATGCTGTATCTCTAGTGGGTGTTGTTACTTTTGATCTTATGAGAAGTGTTGTGATAAGGATGCTGGGGGAAACATGAGTTTAAAACGATCTGATTATGGGACAAGGATGCAAGGGAACCCTCAAAATAAACGAGCCCATCCGAATACCTGAAATTATGCCATGACGAGTTCTAATGTGAAACAAGAGGCTTATAAAGGGACGTTACCGAAGTGGGGGAAATGTAATTTTCATCATGCGGGTGATTGTAAACCAGTAGTTTGTCACAAGTGTGGAAGAAGTGGACATTATGCCCCCAATTATAGAACCCCCACCAATAATGTAATCCGACCACAACAAACAACCCGACTACCTCGACCTCAACCAACCCGACCACAACTTAATCAACAAACCCCACCTACCATGAACCTACGTACCTGCTATGAATGTGGTAGTACGGAACACTATCGGAGATACTGCCCCAAGCTGAATCAGGGTGCAGTGAGAAGGCAGAACCAAGCACAAGCATCAACATCCAACACAACTAGGGGACACACTTTTGTAATAGGATCGGGTGAAGCACGTCATGATCCGAACGTGGTAACATGTACATTCTTAGTTTCCGGTCAGTATGCTTCAGTTTGTTTGATACGGGCGATGATAGAAGTTTCGTATCTGTTAACTTTTTACCCTTAGAAAATATGCTGGTTAGCGAGCTAACGAAACCATACACTATAGAACTCGCTAACGGTAAGTCGATACTTGTTAACCGAATAGTCCAAAACTGTTCCCTTGTACTGAATTACACCCATTTCTTATTGATTTACTACCAATGGAATTAGGAAGTTTTGATGTTATAGTCGGTATGGACTGGCTATCCAAGTATAAAGCGGAGATTATTTGTAAGAATAAGACTGTTAGGATACACCTTTCGAATGATGAGGCAAAGACTGTTCAAGGTGAGAAATCTGGTACTATACTGCCTCTTGTATCCCAACTTAAGTCATTAAAGTATTTGCGCCAAGGTTGTACGTTATACTTGGCGAGCGTAACAGTCAAGGATCCCAAAGAAAAGAGAATAGAAGACATCCCAGTGGTACACGAGTATTCAGATGTATTTCCTGATGAGTTTCCTGGTTTACCACCGACCTGACATGTTGAATTCCATAGACCAGATACCGGGAGCATCCCCCATTGCTAAGGCACCCTACCGACTTGCACCTTCTTAAATGAAAGAACTGTTCAACCAATTGCAAGAGTTACTAGACATGGGTTTTATCCGACCTAGTTATTCACCATGGGGAGCACCGGTGTTATTTGTGAAAAAGAAAGATGGAAGTTTTCGAATTTATATTGACTACCGGGAATTGAATAAAGTCACTATAAAGAATAGATACCCCTTACCTCGAATTGATGACTTGTTTGATCAGCTCCAGGGTGTGAAGTATTTTTCGAAAATTGATCTCAGATCGGTTTATCATCAAGTAAGAACTCAGGAAGAAGATATCCTAAAAACAGCCTTCCGAACTCGGTATGGTCACTATGAATTTTTAGTTATGCCGTTTGAGTTGACCAATGCGCCTGCAGTATTTATAGATCTCATGAAACAGGTTTGCAAACCTTACCTTGATAAATTCATGATAGTGTTTATCAAAGACATTTTGATATATCCGAAAAGTAAAGAGGAAAACGAACAACATCTGCGGGTAATCTTGGAACTATTGAGGCAAGAAAAGTTATACGCTAAGTTGTCCAAATGTGAATTCGGGTTACAAGAAGTACAATTTTTAGGACACATTGTGAATCAACAAGGAATCCAAGTAGAACCCGGTAAAATTGAGGCCATTAAGAACTGGCAAGTACCTAAATCACCAAAAGAAATTCGCTAAATTTTGGGACTAGCCGGGTATTACCGACGATTTATTGAAAAATTTTCAAGTATTGCCCAACCTTTAACCCTCCTAACCAAAAAAGATCGAATGTATGACTGGGGAGAAGAACAAGAAATGGCCTTTCAAACGTTAAAACAGAAGTTATGTGAAGCTCCAATATTAAGCCTTCCAGATGGAACTGAGGAATTGGTGATCTATTGGGTTTGGGATGCGTACTGATGCAACGAAAGAAAGTAATAGCGTATGCCTCCCGAAAATTAAAAGTACATGAGAAGAATTATACAACCCACGACTTGGAATTGGGAGCAGTTATAATTTGCAATGAAAATTTGGAGACACTACTTGTACGACACCAAATGTACCATCTATACTGATCACAAAAGCCTACAACACATATTTGATCAAAAGGAGATGAATATGAGACAAAGAAGATGGGTATAACTGTTAAATGAGTATGATTGTGAAATTAAATACCATCCGGGTAAGGCCAATATAGTAGCTGATGCTTTAAGCCGAAAGGACATAGTTAAACCGTTGAGGGTACGAGCACTCGGAATGATTGTCCAAAGTAGCCTAATCGAACAAGTTCGTGTTACACAAGACGAAGCCTTAAAAGCAGACCAGTTAGAAAAAGAAGAACTACACGGGAATGAAAAGAATTTTGAGAAGAAAATTGATGAAATATATTACTACAAAAACCGAGTCTGGATTCCAACACTTCATAAACTTCGCGAACTGATTCTTGATGAAGCACACAAATCCAAATATTCTATTCATCCAGGTATTGATAAAATGTATAAAGATGTTAAAGAATTCTACCCGTGGCCTGGCATGAAAAAGGTTATAGCATTGTATGTAAGCAACTGATGTGCTAAAAACAGTCAATAAATATTAACTAAATTAAATAAGTAATAAAAACAAGACCTAAGACTCAACTAAACAAAACACCGGCAAGTGAACCGGTCAATTGTACTAAGCTAAGTAAGTCCGGAATATCGAACCCACAAAACTCTATAAATTATGTTAATTAACTAATTAGACTTGACTTACGACACGACTATTTATTATTAATGTTTTAAGGGGGATTTTTAAACTAATAATAAACTAAGATTAAACTAAGAAAGCAAATAAACAAGTAAACGAGAAACAAGCAATTAATCACGAGATCGAAACCAATCAGAGAAGGAATCTACCTAGGTAAGAATCCCATGTATCAACAATCATCAAGCAATGGACAAATAACATGATTATGGAAACTGATTTCTAAAACATATTCATCTAACAAAACCCTAAGGACCCTTGATTGAATCAAGTGAAATCCCAAAGAACAACTATTAGATTATTAAGCAATCAGTTTTATTGATTTCCGCAAAGTCATCAATTAGGGTTAATTAATAGTATCTATAGCAAGCAATCTTACGAAACACTAAACCTTAGATAACTTGATACACTAACATGACATCATGAACATGGATCAACACAATAAGCTAGAATATTGTCACAATCTATCCTAGCATGCAATTGACCAAGACACATGAACAACTCCTCACCTTACAACTATCGGAATTTAGCAAAACATTTAAAACCCTAACCAACTATCAACAAGCTTCTATGATCTAATAGGCCTATTCAACCATAATAATCAAAACACCAAGTAAAGATTAAACATGAACCCTAAGATCTAAAGAACACAATCAATAGAAAACAAAATCCATGTGAAGCAATAGTTAATAATCAACCAAGATAATAAACACTTATACGCATCATGAAAACAAAATCAAATCTTTACTATTAAATAACGAAATCCATAATAAACAATAGTCCAAAGCAAGAATCAAGTCTCAAACATATTCATCAAACCTAGGTAGACATGATGTCTAGCCTAGAATCATTATTAAAAACAATCCTAAATAGGTCTTAAAAACAAAGAGGAAAGACATCAAGAATAATGAATAAGGAACGAAAGTTAGAGCGATAAAACCCTTTGCGATTGATCCTCGACCCCCGGATGAAAGCTCTCTCAATCCTCCTTGGTTCCTAGCTTCAAATCACCTTCAAACCCTTGGTTTTTGACTCAAAATCGGCTGCCAAAAGTTGTAGAATCGGATTGGTTATAAAGATGTATATATAGAACGCATAATGGGCTTGGACTTGCAAAAACGAGTGACCAGAAAGGCCTAGGCACCCGCGACGGCAAACTGCCTTTTGCCTAGGCGCGGCGCGGCGCCCCCTTGGGTGAATTTTCGTTTTTTGCACTTATTTCTTGTTTATTCATGTTAGGCCCCTTTCTTGAACTCCAAGTAACGATGAGAAACTTCTAGAACCTCTTTTCCTTGACTCCAAAGCCACCATCTACATGAAAACAAATCTAAACTCTAAGTGAACTAATCATGTAGTCATTGACGAGTAAAACGAACATAAACTTCGCATGAATGATAGAAAGAATTAAGTTTAACATGCAAGACATCGAAAGAGTTAAAACACGATAAATATATAAAACTTGACTCAAAACCTTAAATAATAAAAGATAAACGAAACTCGAACTAAAACGAACTCAAAACATTAAATAAACAAAACTTTACACGGGATTCAAGATGTATAAATAGTATATCAGCAACTGTGCAACTTGTGCAAGGGTTAAGGCTGAATACCAAAAACTTTCGGGAATGTTGCAACAACCCGAAATACCTCAATGGAAATAGGAACAAATCACCATGGACTTTGTAACCCGCCTTCCCAAAACTTCCCAAGGACACAATGCAATTTGGGTAATAGTATACCGATTGACCAAATTCGCGCATTTCATTCCAATCCATAACAACTACACTACCGAGAAACTCGCCCAAATTTACATTGATGAAATTGTATCTCAACACGGAGCACCTCTTTCAATTATTTCAGATCGAGATAGTCACTTTACTTCACATTTCTGGCAAGCAGTTCAAGAAGCTCTGGGAACCCGAATAGATCTGAGTACCGCTTACCATCCCCAAACTGATGGCCAATCTGAGCGAACTATTCAAACCTTAGAAGATCTACTTCGTGCTTGTGTATTGGATTTCAAAAGGAACTGGGATCAACACCTCCCGCTCATTGAGTTTTCTTACAATAACAGTTACCACAATAGTATACAAGTAGCTCCTTATAAAGCATTATACGGGCGAAAATGTAGATCGCCACTTTGTTGGACAGAAGTGGATGATACTCAAATTACTAGATCCGATTTAATTCAAGAAACCACTGATAAGATCCACAAGATTAAACGAAAATTGAAAGCTGCCCGTGACCGACAGAAAAATGTCGATGTTCGCAGAAAACCGTTATCTTTTGATATAGGCGACAAGGTGTTTTTAAAAGTATCACCATTGAAAGGTGTTATAAGGTTTGGAAAGACCGGTAAGTTAGCCCCATGATACATTGGACCTTTCGAGATTAGTGAAAAAATTGGTCCCGTAGCCTACCAATTGAAATTACCCTTAGAACTGAGCACCATTCACGGTGTGTTTCATGTATCGAATCTGAAAAAGTGTCTGACTGATGAAACGACAATAATACCACTTGAAGATGTTCAAATCAATGAAAAGCTCAACTTCTTAGAGGAACCGGTAGAAATTGTGGATGGAAAAACTAAACAGTTACGACACAATAAAATTTCATTGGTAAACGTTCGGTGGAATTCAAAACAAGGACCCGAATTTACTTGGGAACGAAAGAACGAATTCCGAAAGAAATACCCACACCTATTCCCTAAAAAGAAAACCGTTGACACATCAAATTTTGGGGACGAAATTTCTTAATGGGGGGAGAATGTAACATTCGTGACAAAACGAGGTATACCTTATTTATTACGTAGCGAGTAAACGATAAATCTGTTAATTCGTAACGACTAAACGAGTAACCGACCGATACTGATTATGGCCTGTACATATACTAAGGGGTCATATACGAGTTATATATACATATTAAAGTGGCTAACATATTGAAATTTAGGCCCCAGTACGTTTAAAACCATTTAAACAAAAAAAGTTTCGTTTATTGATACGCTATGAGTTTAAACGCAATCGTTAACATCAAAACGAGCATTGTAGCATCTGTCAAGCCAATAAAGATTTATAAAACACTTATATGACATGTTACAAGCAATTCATTAAAATCTTTTGGGTTTTTACAACCTCTCAATATGTTTTTATTATTTTGCAAAAAGGAGGGAAAAAAATGAACGTTTTCGCGCTATTTCTCGCACCCGATTTAATTTTCACGCGAAAAACCGAACCCACACTAAATTTTGGACCGAGATTTAAACATGGCACAAAAACCAAGACAAATTGGACTAGAGAGGAGGCCCAAATGGGTCCCAAGACTTGCGTACGACAAGTTGGAAAACCTCCCCTTTGTTTCTAGCATCATGTATATAGTTAAATACTTAGATATTTATTCATACCAACTCAAACAAGATCAAGATCAGCTGAATACCTTTCTCTAGCAACCAAAACACTCAAGGTAAACATCTATTTTTTGTGATTTCAAGCTTGATTAACATGGTTTAAAATTAGAAATTAAGGTCTTGATTTGTGTTAAACATGTTTAACCATCCAAAAACTATAAAAATCAACTAAAATCATGTTTTGATGATAAACATGTATAAAAAGCAGAAACATATAGATTTTTTGACCAAAAACACGGATTGGAACATGAATACGACGTTTTTACGTTCAAAAGTTCGATTTGAAACCAAAACCGAGACCCTAATTAACAAGGTTGTTCTATGGATTATTTATTCTTGGTGTGATGTTATATGATATGTAGATACACTGAGTTTGTGACCCAATACCTGGAGAGTCGTTAAAACCATCAAAATCTACCGAAAACCGACAAGGTATTAGCGGTTAACTCGTTTAGGGGCGGTTTGTGCTTCGATTGTGACATGCTTGTTTTTATGTTATGAAACTTTGCAGGGACATTAGAGATCACATAAATGAGTCCCTTTTCAATTTTGGCAATTTTATCAAAAACGAATAATATTTGGCGAATTTATTACCGTTTAATGGCGTTTATTTGGGAAAAATATTTAAATCTCTTGAAAAAGTATGAAACTTGTTTTGGAAACCATAAATTTTATGTTAGGATCACTGGAAAATTTTGGGATGATTTGGAGATTTCTAAGTTATTTTTGTGAAATTGTGTTTTAATCGAGTTTTAACAGCCGAAAAACACACAAAAAGACATTTTGGCCAAAGAGTTAGATTCTGGAGATTTTACAAGAGCTATTTCATGGTATTTTTACCACTTGTAAAAATTATCGGATTTTTCGGACGTCGTTTGGTATAAACGGGCTATTTATTACTTAATTATATGACATTAAATGAATTTTTATAAATAAATACTTAATCATAAAAATCATGAAAATACTTTTATTAAATTCTCCATGTTTTACTATATTTTTACAAAAATTTTCATATTTTATATGCAAGTGCATAATTAGTTATGATTAATAAAAAATTTAAATTATATTTGTTTTAACGAAACCGGCAGTTTTGTGTTTAACGAACTGACTGGTATGTCAAAATATCAAAAGTGGTCAAATATTATAATTTTTGGATGAATTTGATAATAACGTACTTTTTACGAGATTTCCGGACAATTCAGGTGTATTGTACGCGTTTCGTACAATCAAACCCGTATGAAAACGAAAATGAATCCTGCGATCAATCCAGATACTGAAACTTGAAAATTCTCTCATAAATCGAATCATTTTATCAATCAATATGTTTACTTAAGTTTGTGTGATCTTACCTAATCCCTAAACGCATAAACGATCAACTTAGCTAGGCTCGGAAAACGGTAAAACTGAGACAAATCTGGTTTTGAACATTTCATAGTATACAACGTAACAATCTAAGACTATGGTCATGTTCTGGGCCTAACAACTATACCCAGACTAGTTATACAGCCCAATTTAGCTTAAACATTGTACTAGTATTAACAGTACGATACCGGTTATAGGATTCAAGCTATAATCGAGACACATTACTTACTGACACGTATTACCAGCTTGAACTACGCTAAGGTGAGTTTCACGACCCCACTTTCTAAAATGTTTTACGAACTTTTGGGGTGGAATGCATGTTTAATATACTTATATACTTGAAAACGTGTGATGATGTGAATTATCTAAGTGCTAACACTTGAAAGGCCTCTCACACGAGTGATTAACTACTAGCCGAAGGCATGTGAATAGTAATATTGGTTTGACAAACCCAATTGACAGGACCAGAGGGGTATGCCGGAACATGTTTACTATCAATTGCACATGACCATGCGAACTTTTGTAACATGCTATGTGGTGTTAGACATAGTACATACTTGAGGCTAATAGAGCCAATGTGGGCGTAGGAAGTGCGTGGGCAGGAGAGGCCAAGTAATGGGAACTGGTCGAGTATTCACTCGTGGCTTAGTATAATTACATCACGTATTTACAAAACATGAATACTATGATTTCGTATACTGGTTTTCGTTCGTACTTGTGAAATTTGAAACTTACCAACTAGACGTAGTTGACCCGTTTTAACATGCTTTTCAGGTGAACCCAAGTTGGAATGATTGCTACTTGCTCGGTGCTAAAATCTGAAGTTGAATCGCTGTAGACATATAAGAGTATATATTAAAGAATAAGCATCCAAGAGAACTGGTTATGTGTTTTCGCCTAGTTTGTAAACTTAGTACCTACTAATGTAATATGATGTAAATTAGTTTGTTGAATTTCTTTATAAACAATGTGGTTGATACCAGTATTATCTGTTACATTCCCGTATTACGCTTCCGCAACTACCTAGTCGGGGTGTGACATTAAAGATCCGGTAATAACAAAAGGCTATACTCGTATAGGTCCGAGATAGCTAAAGAAAGACAAACTCGATCAGTGAAGTGAAGCTGATCTTTGAGAAGGTGAGTACGCCCAAATTTTATAACTTAATTAATAGAGTCAAAATAAATTGGTTACATGAGATTACGTATCTCTAAAACATTATAAACAATGTAATCGCTGGCCCTCAGGCAGTCGTATACGTTTGTTTGGATCCTTACATATGTGGTAAGTCGGTGGGCACACCGCGACACACCTGGTTATATGCCTCCGCCACGATGGGCCGGACCTAAGTTACGTCTGTGAGAGGGTAATCATGTGTATACTGATCGTAGCTAAGTAATCTCGAACGCTGCGGTTTTTGTTGAGCGGTTTCGAGTAGAGCTTAAGTTTGTAATTGTGTTTTGTTTTTAACTTTATTATTCCTAAGCCACGATGGGCTGGACCTAAGTTATGTCTCGAGGGGTAATTAAATACAAGAAAATATTTTATGCGTTAGCTTATTCACCAACATGTGTTGCTAACATATTTTCAAACTGTTTACAGGTAACGAATGTTAGCCGCTTGAAGAATCGAAGTGGATGGTAGATGATCTGATTGCTCAGATCTTTTTGTTAAACTTTAAAATATGTAAATGGTGGTTTGATAAACAAGTAATCATTTTGTAAACATTAACGGGTATTTTTAAATCCCGTGTCAATCCCGGTGATAACGGGTCACCTTGTCTCAACCCGCGTTGACACAAGAATTCCCTAGTTGGCGACCCATTAACCACCACAGAAGACCGCCCGACCGATAAGATTGCCGATACCCACATTCTCCAACGGGTCGGTAAACCCATCTGACCCGACATCGAATCTAAGAATTGCCAATTTACCGAATCATAAGCCTTGTCAATATCCACTTCAAACATCATACCTTTCTTTTTTACCTTTCGTAACCAAGATATAAGTTCGTTTAACATTAATGGGCCATCCAAAATACTTCTTTTAGATAAAAAAGCACTTTGCTCTTTCGATATTAATTTCCCAATCACACATTTCAGCCTACCTATCAACACTTTTGTAATTACTTTGTTTATACACCCGATCAGGATAGATGGGCATCAAAGTTTATATACGTTTTAATATTTACTAGGATTGCTGTTGGGGCGGCAAAAATGTGTACGGATTTGACTTGCTTTTGTTAGTTTGTCATTAATGTAGATACGCCCGCACATTGCAGCATAATGTATACGAAGACAAAATGTTGTTTTCTATTGCTAATTGTGACACCATGTTACTTATTTCTTTGCAATTTGACTAGGTACCAAGAAACATGTTAACTAAAATAAATACATATTAAACGAACAAAAATAAAGGCATTTGATTAGACTATTTCACCATCATATGATACTTTTCCTAAGTTTATGCAGCCTCCCCACGCCTCTTTCTCTTAAAAAAAAGCAAAACGAACTCATAACTCACAAACCCAATTAGAATAACATCAAACTCCAACATTTCTCTTGCACCGGTTCAAAGAAATTGTTCATGAGTCAAAAATATAGCATAGCTTTATAATCTAAAGTTTTAAAGGAGAAGAAGGCACATGTTACAAAGAAACACAAACCTAGGTCATCTTGTCTAAATAAACTATTTGTCACTTCATTTGTTTCAAAGGAAGCTAAATAACTCAGAAACAAAACCAAAAAGAAAAAAAAAAGAAAGCAATTGGCATTAATTTATTTGATTATCAGGCTAGACCCTTATGGCTATTTAAAAAAGCTTTCTGTGTATTTTCTGGAAGACAATTCATTAAAAAACGTCTGCGCACCCTCTTTTTCGTACATACATGGACTCACCTCTTCTAAACTCTTTCACTTATTCACATAAACATAACATCAGACATTTCCACACAACCCTAGCCTCCATATCTCCCGTCTTTTCCCGTCACTCCCTCTCCCAACCTCCGGCGCCGCCCTCCACCACCAATTTCGGCCACCGCATCCCAGCCTCACCCCCGGCCGCCGCACACTCTAGCCTCACCTCCGGTCGCCGCACTCCAGCAACAAGGTTCAATTTCTTTACATTAGTAATAATTATTATTTTCTATCTTTGGATTAATGTTGTGGTTGATAATTAATGTTAAGTTTTGTTTGATTTGTTAAGAATTTTAATATGATTGGTTACCATTAGTTTGTTAGGTTCGGTTTGTTTATGAATAATTTGTTTATATCTTTGGTTTTGTTAAGCATTTTTAGTAGGTTTGATTTGTTTATGTTTAGGTTTTGTTGTTAATTAATGTTAATTTAGGTTTTGGCTTGGTTGTTGATTAATGTTAATCGTAGTTTTGTTTGATTTGTTAAGAATTTTAATAGGTTTGGTTATTGTTGAGCCTAGATTAGTTGGTTGGTGCTTAGTTTGTTTGGTTTTGGGTTGCGAATGTAAACCCAGATCCTTATGGATCTCGGTGGGCTTTGGGCTATAGTTGGGCTTGCATGGTGGGTGCCATATATATAGAACTTATTGTATAGGGTTGTAGGTGGTTCAATTGATTTTTGTTTTTGCCGTCTAAGGTTGCTCTAGATGAAGTTGTAATCATAGTACTTAAGCACCCGACGTTATAAGAACGTGTGTTTTGAAGAAATCTCTTGTGTTCTACGTGTTTGTGTTCGTTGTTCTTGAATCATCTAGTGTTGGATTTCCGCACCAACACCTAGATTAGTTGATATCATAATTGAAAGATCCGTCTTGGATCTTACAATTGGTATCAAAGCCTTGGACCCTTTCAGGCTCGTTATTGTAATATCAAGTATTGAAGCTATTGATTTCTTGGTGGTTGTGTTACTCTTTCCGGCGATCTGTTCGTCGGAGAAGAGAAGGATCCGTTTTTTTTTTTTGTAAAAGATTGGTTTTGGTTTGGAAAAAAATCAAATCCCAATTTTCTCGGAAGTTAGTTACGAAATTAAATTGGATTTCGGCCTAAAACAAGTGTTTTCGGCCAACCTTTGATCGTTCTCGGCTAATTTGTTGAGTTCTCGGTCAGCTTTGGTATTCGGTCAACGATTTTGAGTTCTCAGCCAACTTTTGTAGTTCTCGGCATTTGTTCTCGGCTAACATTAGTTCTCGGTCAAAGAATCTGATTCTCGGTCAAACTCTTGGTTAATAATATCTGGTACTCGGCCCAGTGAACTGTAAACATTATTTTGGCCTGATTAATTTAATTTGGGCCTTATGCTTGGACTATAAAACTTTTTGGACTAAAATTACTCGTGGGCTAACTTAAAAAATGGATTAGTTAACCAATGGCAATGGTTCAACCAACGATTCATTCCATCAAGAGTTGGACTCAATAATGGGGACCACCACTCGTATACCCCGTCTCTTGTCTCATGAATGGAAGTTTCGTTTTGAGAAATACGTTAAGATGAATGATGCCAAGGTTTGGAGAAGTATTGTTAGGGGACCTTAGAGAATTACCTATCAACGTGATAAATTAACTGAAATTGTTGTGAAGCCCGTTTCCATGTATGATGATGATGAGGATGATGATGATTATTTTGCTAAAGTTGAGGAGGATGAAAAGGCACTTTTAACTTTAACCATGGCACTTTCACCTGAGATATCTCTTGGTTCTAAAAAACTGCAATCGGATAAGGAATTATGGGAGGCGTTAATTGAGGTGTATGAAGGAAATGAAGATATGAAAACAAGTCGCCAAGACTTGCTGCGACAAAAGTTCAATATGTTTAACCATGTTCTGGGGGAGTAATTGGAGACTCAACTCCAAAGGTTCATAGCCCTGGTGTCTGAAATGAGATCCGCAAGTATTTATCTAGCAACCTCTGAGAGAAACAACAAGCTGGTGAATTCTTTGCCAAAGAGTTGGGATATGAATGTTGCTGTTATCAAGAAGACTAAAGATCTCAACAGAATGTCTATCTCTGAGATGATGGCTACTATCAAGGCATGTGATATGGATGATAAGAAACGTGCAATAAATCATGCAAACTCCTACAGTGCAGCTGGGTACAACGTTGCTTCCAACAATGCCCTCATTTCTCAAGACAGTTTCTGTATGTTCAAGACCACTCAACAACATCCACCTCAAGGAAATTTTCAAATGTTCAAGTCCACTCAAGGCCAATCATCTTCTATTCCACCTCAACCAGCTCCAGTATTTTTCACTAAGTCTGCTCAATCTTCAACTGATTATGGAAAATCTTCATCACCTAGTGTTGCTTATGGTCAGAACTCCAGTCAGATTCCCTCTATTCCGAAAGAAACTTAGGAGAACATAGCTTTAATGCCGGGATTAATAAACTGTTATAATGCATTTCTAGCTGGAGATTAGGTCCAACTTGTAGTTGCTGCTAAGCTCGATCAGATTCATCCTGACAATGTTGAAGAAATGGATATTTCTTGGCAAATTGCCATGGCGGTATTTCGGGCTAAGAAATTCACTAAGAGGACAGGTAGAAACAACTGGATTATGCCTAATAATCAGAATGTGGGTTTTAACAAGGACATTCTGAGATGCTACAACTGTCAAGAGCCGGGTCATTTTGCTCGTGAATGTACTAACCCAACGAAGGAAGGAAACGCAGAAAGGGCGCTGGTTCCAATGGGTAATGCTACAGGAGAGGTTGGAGGTAGCTCGGGAAATGGTGAAAGGGGATTGGTTGCTCAACAGTTTTCTTGGTAGGATCAGATAGCTGCTCTCAACATTGGAAATCAGACCGCAAACTTCGAAAATGTTGAAGACACTGAAGAAAACGCTGCTGAGGAGCAAGTCTAGGAACTTCAATTTGCATATATGACTTTCACTTCTTCCAACTCATCTGAGGTAAGTTTTCAACCATGCTCTCTAGGTTGTGTTGATAAGATAGAATATAAGCTCCACAATGATAATTAAATTAGAGACATGGAAATAGTAAAATCTGAAAATTTTAAACTTAAGAAAAACGAAAAGGGCTTTCTAGATAAAATTGAAGCAACTCAAAAGGATTTAACTAAGCAAAAGTCTAAATTCAGTATAAAATGTTGTTACTACCTCGATGCCCAACAGGAAATTGTTGAATTAACTGCTAAACCGGAAGCCTCTAAGTTGGAAATTTTGAATCTAACTAGTAAATTTGAAAGGGCTGAACTAGATTTTAAAAAATTCGATGTTTCTAGTGACGTAGTTAACTCAATGATTGAAAATCAGTTATGGTGTAAAGAAAACGAAGGTGAGGGCGTATGATATAGTCGGGTTCCTCCACTCTACAACCAAAATTATGTTAGTACTCATGTCACCAAAGAACAAAAAGAAAAGCTAAAGGGCATGAAGTACAGCAAACAAGATAAATGTGATGGAGTTAGTCCTGTGAATGCAAGTGCGTCCACTTTAGGAGTGAACGATTCTAACGTTTTTGCTTCATGTGCAGAAAACGTAATTGTGAAGGAATGGACTGATGAGGACGACGACCCTTGTTTTGAATTTAATAATGACATTGTTTCTGATGATTCTTTAAAGCTACCTATTTTGAATTCTGTTATTCTGACTGTTTGTGTGGGCCATGTTTTAAAGAGCAAGGATTCTTGTGTGGTTGATTCTGTTAAAACTTTGAATTCTGATAATGTGGTTTCAAATAAGATTAAAAATTCAAAAAATTCCAACAAATATTCACCACCTAAGTTTGTTAAAGAGGGATGCTCTAATGACAAACAAGGTGATAATATCAATAATGTGAAAAATGGTCCTCGTAATTTTAAGCAAGCTGGTCCACACAACCAGTCCAGACGAGGAGTTGCCCAAAATGATTTTTACGTAAAGCGTTAAACCTGTTTTAATTGTGGCACTCCTGGTCATATCGCCAGAAATTGTCCACATCGTCCATACGTTCCCTATTATGGATTTTATCAGAGGAATATGCTCTATATGCCTCATAAATCGTACAGGAAAAGATTCAGGCATAATCAGGCTAATCCATTGGACGATGATTGGAACCGAAAAAAATATGGCAAGTTTAGTCCTCATCAGACCAAGCCTGACATGTTTCGCAATAGGGTTAGAAAAGGTGCTTCGGTTTCAAAAATAAACACGCATTCTAAACCAAAACAAATAGAGAAGACAAAACTGTGTCCTACTAACCCAAAAATACCAGAGATGAAGTCAACCATCCGTACTTATAATGCAAAATCTTACAATGGTATACATAAATGGTTGCCTAGATCTCAGGTAAAAGAGTCTGCAAACCAAACGTTTGATGATCAAAAGGACATGTCATGGCAACCCGTGACAACTTTGGATGCGTCAGGGTCACCCAATGTAACTATGGACTGGGTACCAAAGACTAATTAATCCCGCGTTTTGTGTAGGGACAACTATGGAGGAATATCATCAGACCTTGGTATTTTGATAGTGGTTGTTCCATGCACATGACAAGACCCATTTCCCAACTACACGACATTCAAACATTTAATGGTGGGTATGTGTCCTTTGCGGGAGGAGAAAAGGGGATGATCACTCAGAAGGGTACTGTAAGTAACGGTATTCTAAAATTCGAAAATGTTAATTTTGTTCCAGAATTGAAGCACAGTTTGTTAAGCGTGTCTCAAATCTGTGATAAAGATTTTTCAAATCATTTTACTAAGAAAGAGTGTTTATTTTTGAAACACGGTATCATCATACCAGAAGACTGGATTCTTGTTCGATCAAAAAGAAAGGATAATGCTTATGTGATCGACATGAACAAAAATGTTCCTGATGAGATAACTTTCTTGTTTTCAAAAGTGTCAGAACATAATGCCATGCTTTGGCATCGTCGTCTTGGTCATGTTAATACTAAAAATTTGAATCATCTTGCTAATAATGATTTGGTATGTGGCCTACCTATTAAATATTTTATGACCTTTGAAAAATATGTGGCATGTGCTTTGGGTAAACATCATCGAAAAACTCATAAGCCAAAATTGATTAACACCATTTCATCATTCTTTCAATTGCTACATATGGATCTTTTTGGTCCGGTTCATGTCTTGAGTCTTTCTCGCAGCTCTTATTGTCTAGTTATTACTGATGATTACTCACGTTTTACTTGGGTGTTTTTCTTGTCAAATAAGAGTGAAACTGCATATTTGATCAAGAAGTTTATAGTGCTTATGGAGAACCAACTGAACTTGAAGCTGAAAGGAATACGTTGGGATAATGGTACGTAATTCAAGAATGCATCATTGAATTATTTCTGTTCAGAAAGGGGGGGGGGTGCTTTGTCAAAATAGTTCATCATGGACACCACAACAGAATGGTGTGGCTGAAAGGAGAAACTAAACTCTTATCGAAGAGGCAAGGCCCATGTTGTGCGATTCTAAGCAACCATTATTCTTCTGGGCAGAAGCTATTAATACGGCCTGTTATGTTTAGAATCGGGTGATAATCAACAAATCACAAATGAAAACCCCATATGAAATTCTCTATGGTCACAAGTCTATTGTTGCACATTTCATAGCACTTGGGTGTCCGTGCACTCTACTGAATCTCGAGTCTACTCCGAAATTCATGGCCAAAGCTGATGATTGTTACATTGTTGGTTATGCTGGCCATACCGCCTACAGGGTCTACAATAAGTCAACCAAGAAAATTTTAGAGTCCTATGATGTTCGTTGGTTGGAAGAAAACGAGACTGATGCTCGTGTTGGTCCGTACTGGCTATTCGAATACAGTGAACTCTTTAAACCATTCAATGTGCTTCCGGTCATCAACACAGAACCTTCTGGTGGTGCTACAGTGGATACTGAGAAAGATGACCCACATGTAGTATCTCAGATCTCTCCACTTCTGGATGATGATGTCACATAACCACTTCATGACGACACACCCGCGTCCATCACTCAGCCTAAAGAAGTTCCAGAAACTGAATACTCAAAAAATTTGTCTGACGATGCTACAACAGTTGAGGGAGAGAGTCCCATTCGTCAGATTTTCGGGAGCACACTTTTTCCCGATGCCATCCAAATGAATATGTCGCCAGCACCTCGTACATACATAGTATAACGACTTCTGGATGGAAGAATCCGCTTGCTGATATAGACGTAAATCTGTTAAACTTGCACTCTACCGGTGATGTTTCCAATCAATTAGTTCCATCGGGGATTCAGAAAAATCATCCAATTGAGAATGTCATAGGTCCTTTTGAAACGGGTGTGTCCACCAGAAATCAGACAGGACACATAAACAGCTGTTTGTTTTCCTGTTTCATCTCTCAAATTGAGCCAAAGACCGTAGAAATGGCCCTTCAGGAACCATGTTGGGTAGACGCTATGCATGAAGAATTGAATATGTTTGATAAGTTGAAGGTTTGAAGATTGGTTGAGTTACCGGAAGTAAAGAAAGCACTTGATACGAGTTGGGTCTTCCGAAACAAGCAAGATGACTCAGGGGTTATTATTCGAAACAAGGCACGATTGGTAGTTCATGGCTTTCGTCAAGTTGAGGGGTTGGATTACACTGAAGTTTATGCTCCAGTGGCTAGACTTGAGGCCATTAGAATTTTTCTGGCCTACGTGTCATTCATGGGGTTCACAGTCTATCAGATGGATGTTAAGACCACATTTCTGCATTGCGAAGTCAAAGAAAAGATATACGTGGATCAACCACTGGGTTTTGTTGACTCCAAGAAACCAAATCACATCTACAAGTTGAACAAGGCATTGTATGGGCTTCATCAGGCTCCTCGGGCGTGGTTTGCTACATTGACCGCACATTTTCTAGATCATGGTTACAAGCGAGGGACCATTGATCAGACCTTGTTCCGTAAAACTGTCGGAAAAGATTTGATACTGGTACAGATCTATGTGGATGATATTATTTTTGGGTCTACCAATGCTGAGTTGTGTGCAGAATTTGAAGGAGTAATGAATAAAAGGTTTGAGATGAGTTCGTTGGGTGAAATGACTACGTTTTTGGGGTTACAGGTTCCCCAAAGCTCGGCGGGAATTTTATTGCATCAAGGGAAGTATGTGGAGGATATGCTCGCAAAATTTGAGTTTCAAGATTCCAAGAGTGCTAACACTCCCATGGCGGAAAGGCCTCTATTTTCATCTGATCCGGAAGGGAGTCCCGTTGATCAAACATACTATCGATCGATGATCGGGTCTCTGATGTATCTCACTGCCAGTCGCCCAGACATTATGTTTGCAGTCTGTCAATGTGCTCGTTTTCAGGCTAACCCTAATCTCTCTCATTCAACTGCTATTAAACGTATTTTTAGATATCTGAAGGGACAACCGAAGTTAGGTCTTTGGTATCCCAAACACTCAGAATTTGATCTTTATGCTTTTGCTGATAGCAATTATGGTGGAGATGATATTGACATGAAATCCACATCTGGCGGATGCCAGTTTTTAGGAGATCGTCTAATTTCATGGCAGTGTAAGAAACAACAAAAGGTGTCCACTTCGACTGCTGAGGCGGAGTATGTTGCTGCATCAGCTTGCTACTCACAGGTTATCTTGATGCAAAACCAACTGCTGGATTACGGTTTGGAATTTCTTGACACCCCTATCTTTTGTGATAATGATGCTGCTATTTCAATTGTTAAGAATCTGGTTCAACACTCTAAAACCAAGCACATCGACTTTAAAATTCATTTTATTCGTGACTTTTACGACCGAAAACTGATTCATCTTTAAAAAGTTCACACTGATAATAATGTGGCGGACTTATTTACAAAAATGGTCGGAACAACCAAATTTAATGTGCTTGTGAGTTTTGTTAAAATGCTCTGTTTCGAGGATTAAGTCCTTTTGAGGGTAAATTTGTACATATTCTATTTTTGCACAAATTTAGGGAGAGAAAATTACAAAAATCCAAAAAAAGTGTGTGTGTGTTTTTTTATTTTGATAAAAAATAAAAATAAAGTTTTGTTTACGTCTTTGAAAATTCACTCTCGCTTAAAATTATGTCGGTTGCTCAAGTTTGAAGAACATATACTTGTATATGTTTGGTCCGGTGATCTACTTGTAGATTCACAGGATAGCCATTTATCTAAAGACTGAAAGCATATGGGCCGAGTGTGATGTGTTTTGTTTTGTGTTTTGAATTCTTTCACTTAAAATCATGTCAGTAATTCCAAGTTGGAGGGACACGTATTTTCATATGTGTTTTGGTCCTGTTAACCACTAGTGGTCATACGGGATAGCCATTTACCTGAAAACTGAAGAGTGACCCGGGTGACTGAGCTCTTAACATGTGTGTCCTCTGTAACTCTCTGGGAAGTGATATAATTATTCAGTTAATAGCCTTTTAGAAGCTTCAAAATATTTTCAAATGAAAATTGATCCAACCTTTGGAAAATTATAGATAAATTGTTTATGTGTACCTAACGGGTGAAGTTATTAAGTTTAAAAGGTTCTAGAACAGTCATTGATTTGTATGGTAGCTTTCCATGATGCGTAAAGGTAGAAGTGATATAAACTAAATATGTTGAACTTACTGTGGAGAGTCATTTTGAAGACATGTGCATGTCTCCATATACATCTCTCCGAATGATAGGCCGAAAAGCAATTACACAGACATACATGAGCCTTTTAGTATCTTGACCACCAAAAATATTTTATTGTCTTACTGTAGTGATCCAGATTCGGGACTTACATGCATTTGTTACTGTTATTATTAAAAAAATGTTTAGTTAAGTTTGTATATAGTTTGTGCTGTTGTCTTTCAATAAGCTTAAAGCCCAAAGTTTAATTGCTTCCTTGAAATTTTTGATCAAGCATTAGGGGGTTGGAGTCAAATTGGGGTGATCTGGGAAAGCCAAATACGCTTTGAGAATAGATAAGAGGCATCACAGGTCCATGAGTGATGTCCATCTAAGCTTTATGCCGAACTGAACCTAATTCATATCACTGGCGCAATGAAAATCATGCTAAGTTCATTATACCTGCTACCAACCTGTCTCTTTATATCATAATAACGCTAAACATGAATCCTTGTGATAACACCTTAAACAGTATGACTCCATGTTTGGATCTTTTCATAAGAGGGGGTGTTTTTTTTATCAAAACTGAAATTTGATCCCAAAATTTTGCTAAATTCAAAAGGATTGGTATTTCGTGTTAATTTTCATTATTTTGTATTTTTTGTTTTTTTCTTTAATATTTTTGTTCCTTTTTATTTTATCTCGAAACCACTCTCCACGAAACGCGTGATCTAATTGGGCTGTTTTTAATATGTTTAAACTGATTTGGGCCTTTGAATGATCTGCAATTATGTCATAACATGTTTTTGGGCTGAATCTCTGATCTGGGCTTTTTTACGGGTTCTTGGCCCATATCAATTGGAGTATAAATAACCCTCTTAACCTCAATTATTACTTTCATTGCTTTCAAAATTCAAAACCTACTTCTCTCTCTCTCAAGCCATCAAGCCGAAAACTAAACTAACCACACTGATTATCTTTTGGTGTTCGTTTGATTGATTCACAAGTAATGAACATGGTCTTTAACTAATTGTTGTTATGAGGCCTAAGGACTTAGAGATGATTGTTTAGTGTTCTCATGGATTATTGGATGGTTTGATAGATGAATGTGGGATCATGAGTTGTTGAATTGTTGTTTGAGATTTCGATTGGAGAGTGTTAAGGTAAATTACCAGGGATTCAAGGGTTTTGTTGCAGGTTTAATGGGGTTGTCGGCATTCTCAGAGAAGACAACACATATTCCAAGAGGGAATACAAAGGGTTCTCTGTCCCCATCTGTTAACCAATCAAAGAGTTCTCGGTTGACTTTCGTTGACCGAGATCTCCTGGTTTTGACCGAGAACTCACGTTCTCGGTTGACTTTCGTTAACCGAAATCACTGACTTTGACCGAGAACTCACGTTCTCAGTTAATCTTGACAAAGATCATTAGCCATTGACCGGAAATCATTGTGTTTGACCGAAATCTCACCTTTTTGACAGAGAACTCATCGATGGACCAAAATATATTATTATTATTATTATTATTATTATTATTATTATTATTATTATTATTATTTTCTCTCTTATGGTCCACCTAATGTGATCTTGTCATCATTGGCCCCTTATGCTTTAAAATTTGTCTAACTTGCTTTAATATATAACTATAGTCAAGTTTGTATTTACTAATTTGACTTGTTTGATGCAGTAATGGTTGATCAGGCTCCCTTAAAGTTTGTGGACACATATAATATAACTGGACACCTATTTGATCCACCGCTGATTCACAAGGAGTTCAAATCCATGATTGTCGGTCTCAACACTTGCAGGATTTCTCACGCCTTACGAGAAAATCCAATCATTTGCAAGAAGATGATCACAAATTTTTGGAACAATGCCTCAATTAATCAACGAGGGTCAGGTGGAGTTGTGTCGATAGACTCCAAAGTACAAAAGAAGCCGGTCGTCATCACAGAGGCCATCATACGAGAATATTCAACAGCTGAAATCTCTGAGGTTCTTACACGAATGGGACATGAGGGCACCTATCCTCCAGCAATCAAAAAATTGTTTCACCCGTACTAGAGATTCTTGATACACACATTCTTCACATGTGAGTCAGGAAGAAAGGGAGGTTCTGATGAAATAAGCCACACGCAGATGTCGGCTGTAGTTGCTCTGATAATGGATTGGAATTTCAACTATTCCAAGTTCGTTTTTGATGAGATGATGAGCAACTTGAAAAGGAAGAAGAAGGAGATGTTTCTCATGTATCCTTGATTTTTATAGATGATTTTTTACTCACACTACACTGACCTTGTCAAATATGTTGAAACATTAGATATGAAGTCGATGGGACCCAACAATTTTGGGTTGATGAAGCAGTCCAAGAAAGGATCAAAGATCGTTTATCAGGGCCTTCATGCTCTGGTTAAATTTGACCGGTTTTCCGAAACAGAAGTTGTTCCTGTTATTGCTCAAGTGGTTGAAGAACATGCAGCGCCAACTCAAAGGCGTGTTGCTACACTTGAGATCTCTGACGATGAAAATGAAGAGACAGAACACCGTGACACCGTTAGTACTCCGACTGCTGAGCAACTAACGGATTTTGAGACTTTTAAAGCATGACTACAGTCAACTGCGTTGAAGCCTCCTCAAGCAGCTGCTGTAAATGAAGATGTCCCCGAGGAACCAGCCGCCGATCTCATTCCACGTAAACGAAGGAAGAAAGATCAGAGACCTGGCGTGCTGGTCATTGAAGATGAAACAACCACACCGTCAACAACAACAAGCCCACAACAAGAATCACATAAGGCTGAGTCAATTGCTCTTGAGACTCATGTTGATCCAAATCAATCCTCTGTCGAGCCTCATACTCAAGATCAAGTTTTTGATGACATTGCTAGTGAGTTTGATTTTGAGGCAAACATTCCACACACTGATGAGTCTTATATTCCATACTCTGATTCTCCTTCTGGATCATCTGACCCAATCAATCAGGGTCAGTCAAGCTCTGGTGCTTCTGATAAGATTGCTCAGATTCTTGCCATGCAAGAAATCTATTTACAAAACAAAGGTAAGGGAGTTATACTTGAGGATGCTCTGTTGATGTACATGCTCTTCAACGTCGAGTCTTTGAGCTCGAACAAGATTCTGTTGTCAAAGATGTACGGATCCAAGAACTGGAAGCTAGTAACTCCGACAAAGATACCAAAATTAAAGAGCTTCAGTCTAATATGGGAGAGCTACCTGCTGTTTATATAGACCTCCAACAAAAACTTGTCCATAAGTTTGGAGATGAATTCAAGAGTAGTGATGATGTAACCTCAAATATGCCCAACGTTGATCAAGGTGGTAGCTCTACTGTTCGTCCAGTTGAAAACATAGATGAATCTGAGACGCTGAAACAGTATATGTCTGCACCTCCAATTACCAAAGAAAAGTCATATAGAATTCAGAATAAGTTGTTGGTGATGAAAAACTCCAATCAGAATGTTGAGTCATCCGATCGCCCAGACAGGTTCGTTGTTACCTTTCCAGAAGGTTTTTCAGATAAATATGGGGATCGCTCTGGATTTGTGTCATGGGATTTTGATGCTGAATAGAATACGTGGTGGGTCAAACGGAAGTCCGGGGCCACCGAGTACTATAAGCAGATGAAAGATTTTGGATCTTGGACTAAGGTAGATCTCAGTGACCTGATAAACTCTCCATTTCACAACCCAACCAATGATAAACGAGGTATTGATATCTGAAACTTCCTGAAGAACCAAGTTGATCGAGGCTTTCCGAACATGACATGAACTGCTGAATCATTCTTGAAGAAAGCAAAGGGGGTCAAAGATCCAAGAACAGGAATTACCATGGTTAACGTTATGTGGCCTGCAACAAATAAGGCTACTCATATTCCTGTGCCTAAAGCTATTCCAGATGGTACTCTGGACAACATGAGGTTCTGGATGTATGACAGTGAGACTGCAACCGTTGTTGTCAAGTTACAGAAGGGAAAAGGGCAATTAAGATTTGTTGATCCAAGGGATTTGCTAAAATTTGGGGAGAAAGATATTCAGACCCTTAGTACATTTCAGATAATCGCTGACTCGATTTTTGAAGCGGCTAAAAAAGAATACACTAGCATGGCAGCTTCCATTATCAGGTGCAATTTTGGGCAGGTGATTTGAAAGACACTGACATTGATTATATGGAGCATGACTGAGAGCCAAGCTACAAACCAAGGGGGAGATTGTTGGGCCTGGATTAGTTGGTTTGTTCTTAGTTTCTTTGGTTTTGGGTTGCGAATGTAAACGGAGATCCTTATGGATCTCTGTTGGCTTTGGGCTATAGTTGGGCTTGCTTGGTGGGTACTCTATATATAGAACTTATGGTATAGGTTTGTAGGTGGTTCAATTGAGTTTTGTTTTTGCCGTCTAAGGTTGCTGTAGACGAAGTTGTAATCATAGTGCTTAAGTACCCGATGTTATAAGAACATGTGTTTTGAAGCTATCTATTGTGTTCTACGTGTTTGTGTTCGTTGTTCTTGAATCATCGAGTGTTGGATTTCCGCACGAACACCTAGATTTGTTGATATCATAATTGAAAGATCCGACTTGTACCATACAGTTACCATTAGTTTGTTGGGTTCAGTTTGTTTATGAATAATTTGTTTATTCATAAATATAAATCACCTCTCTCTCTCTCTCTCTTTCTCTCCGGCCATTCATCTATAACCACCTCTGGCAACCTCCACCTAACTTCAAAGCCCCCAAAATCTCATAAATTTGATTCTTTGTCAACACATCATTTAATTCTTCATTAACTTGATTCAAAATGCGGAAAACTGTTAGCTATCTGATCTGGTAGAGTTAATTTGAGTTGAGATATGTAGTGTTAATGTTGTTTAATTTAAGGAAGAACAGGTTGATTGATAATGGTGCTGGAACCAAATTGGCAATTAATGTAGAAACTAAGGTGCTGGATGGTGGTTGATGATGGAGGTTGTGAAGCAGCTGCTAGGGTTAGGGTTTTTGGGTGGGCAGACACCTTTTCGGCGGCTTGTACTAGTGTGTTGGAGGTAGATGAATGGCAGAAGAGAGATATGTGAATGTTGGCGGCGGTGGCCAATATCCATCGGAGTCGGAGAAGATGATCGGAGATGTAGGCGGTCGATGTTGGTCTCCCGGTGGAGTGGGTGGCTGGTGGTGGTCTTCTGGCGGGGTGGATGGCCGGTGGTTGTCCTCTGTCGGCGGTAATAAGCGTGTTCTTTCTTAGCTTTTTTTTGTGTGATTTTGAAAATTATATTGAATGTTATGTATATAATGTATATTAAGTTTTTAATTTGTTTTTGTTGTTTATTTATAATAGTTTTTAAATAAAAGGTAAAAAGACCTATTTGCCCTCATGTGCTTTGCACATGATCTAACTTAACGAGAGAAACTAGATGGGTTAGGGGCAAAGGACAAACGTTGTTGGATTTTAAAACGTAAAGGGTAAAACATGTTAATTCTAAAGATAAAGAACAATGAGTGAAATTTGATGCATACATAAAGAACAATTTCTGTAATTCTGTAAAAAAAGGTTAAAAAAGAACATAGTTCATTTATGCTCATGAACATTCATTAATATTTGTTCATTTACGTTTGTTTAAGTTTATTCTTTATGTTCGCTTATATATATTCCTTTAAAATTTTTGAACCGAATATTAGGGGTATTTAAGGTATTAATTATTTACAAGATTTTGAGTTTGTATAAACTTAATGAACTAGTTAACATTAGAACCACTGCAATTCATACTCCTTAATTCATTATCTTCTTCATGGTCGGTTGGTGGTTATAGAGCACTCAAACCATTCCTTTTCAGTTTCACCTCACTTCCATTTTTCAAATGTTAGTCAAAGTTTGACTCATTAATAGTCCGAACACTCAAATTCATAATATAGCTTCAATAATAAAAAATATAAATAACCTCTAACCCTTTTGATTGTTTCTTCTCATCTCCAAAATTAGTATCATACTCAATATAAACGAGCCGAGCAGACAGTTTGTAAACGAGACAAGCCAAAGCAAATTTAAGCTCAGTGTATTGGCTCCAAGCGTTATGTAAACGGCGCCCTCCCTTCACATATTTTTAAAAATAAGGAAAAAAACACCATGAAAGGGGCTCCAACTTTTATTCCTAGATATATAAAAAGGGCTTCCCGAGTCACAATATTATATTAATGTGTTATTAAGTTTATATCTATCCCCACAAAATTCGGTACACCTTTATTTAGTTTATACTCAGATTACATGTTAAGTCTCTATATAATATAATAATATTTTCGACCCGATTTGAAGTGGAATGAAGTAAATTAATATTTGGCAATAGAAAATCAACTGATTGTATTCACTTTTCATGGTTTACCTTTACAACACTTGTATTTTTTAAACTGTAACTTACAAGACACTTGCATAAACTTGTTACCTAATTATTTATAAATTAACTTCTTAATTATCGTAATTAAAAATTAAACACAAAATTAATAAATATAAATAAAATTAACAAAATTTGTGTCACGGGAAAATTTCCTAAATGACCAATTTGAGAAGAGAGAAAATTTAAATGACCCATTAATCTTTAATACTCTCAAAATGGACCAAGAGATTTGGACAGGGGCGACATGATTTAAAAAGATTTAAATCTCGTATGCTCCGTCCAAATTTAAAGTGAATCACGTCTTTCCCGTCCAAATTTTAGATAATTTCGTCTTTCATTTCAAAGTATGAGAATTTTTTTGTCCTTTTCTCAAATATTTTTTTTCTCCATCCTTCAACATCTCTTCTTCTTCTTCTTCTTCTTCTTCTTCTTCTTCTTCTTCTTCTTCTTCTTCTTCTTCTTCTTCATCATCATCATCATCATCATCATCATCATCATCTTTTTATTCACTATCTCTGGCGATTTCTAGTTTTCGACTTGCCCAGGGATAAAAATTTCGACGAAAACGGAGTGGCTTCATCGTCAATTTTGTCATCTTCATCATTGTTACAAAAATCATAGTAATAGTTATAGATCAACAACGAGAAATCTTGGAACTTGACCGTTTTCCGTTGATGGGTTGTCTTTTTATTGCCGGTGATAAATAAAAAGATGATGATGATGATGATGATGATGATGATGAGGAAGAAAGAAAAAAAGAAGAGAGATGTTGAGGAGAGAGAAAAAAGTGTTAGAGAATATGACAATTTTTTTTTCTCAAAATTTGGACTCGAAAGACGTAAATATTTAAAATTTGAACGGGAAAGAAAGGATTCACTTTAAATTTGGACGGAGCAAACGAGATTCAAATCTTTTGAATCTCGCCGCTTCAGTCCAAATTTATTGGTCCATTTTAAGAATATTGATGATTAATGGGTCATTTAAATTTTCTTTCTCTTCGAATGAGTCATTTAGAAAATTTTCCCCTTCTATCACAATCCAAGGCAGACGAAATGAGAAAGGACTATGAATAACAAGATTCTACTCTTTTAACCACATGCTAATTAACATTTAACAGCTCAGATGAAGCTTTTGTCTGTGTTCGAAGTTCGAACCATGAGATTGACGGAACACGGTAACCGTCCGTACACTCCCATGCATAAGATTCCAGCCTACTTTCAAAGTAACTAGATGATTACGTCAAAAGTTGTGTATCGATATAAACTAGTAAAATTCCTAAATGCCGCAAATGAAGAGAGAGGGAAAAAATCTCAAAAAGTCACAAGTTTTCTAAAATAACCCACCTAATATGTACTGAGGTGACGCATATGAATTATAACCGACGAGATTAAAGAACCAATTAAAACTTGACACTTGGCACGAGTCTGACAAACCCGACCAGATTTTTGAAATTCTTGGGGTTTTCATCCAAACCTCTTATTTAAATCCTTTTGTAAAAAGCAGTTTCTCCAGAATGTTTTTTTATGTTTCTTATCTGGTCCGTTCAAATTCTATTTTTCTTGAGAAAATAGCTTTTTGAATTTCATCTTCCAAGACGCATTTTATGAATTTGTTCCAAGGATATCATATTCTCATTTTTTCTATCTGGTAAGATCAAATACAATATTCTTATATCTACTTATGATTTATCTTCCCTTTATCTTCTATTCTAAATTATTCACAATCAAAATATCCGATCCACCATTATCATTTCATCTCAATGAAGTATAAGAGAGGAGATCGAGTCGAGGTTGCGGATTTAGGTCCTGGGTTTTTGGATTCATACTACAACGGTAACATAATCTCAACGTTTGGGAATAAATACATTGTTCAATTCCGTACTTTGCACGAAAATAACTCGTCCGGGCCTCTTCAGGAGTTCGTGAAGGCCGAAAAAATACGTCCGGAACCTGCATCTGTTGAGGTGAGTAGTTTTCATTTGGGTGAGATGGTGGATGTTTATGCTAATGATGGTTGGTGGACGGGAAAGATTATTAGCAAAATTGGTTAAAGTGAGTACCTTGTTCATTTTGATAGCACTAACCAAGACATCATGCACCGTTTTCCCTTCATCCGGGTTCATCAAGAGTGGGATGCAGCATATGATGTTTGGGTTTATACCCGTAACTGATGAAATCGTGTGGTGTTTCAAGTTTGTGTTAGTTGTTTAATATATTTTCTTAGTTGTTGAATGTTTTGATTTTTAGGGTTTATGTTATCATTATCAGATCTTTGATGAATTAAGTGTTGTTTGTTTAATGTTATATGTTTCAAGTTAGGTGTTTGATGTAGTTTCAAGTAGAAGAAAATTAAAAATAAATAATAGTAAATAATAATATACAAATATACAGAACACATAATAAGAAGAAGTGAAGGACACTAAAATGTTGTTAAAACTAAAATTACAACTAAGTAAATAATAACACTAAAATAGTTAATAATAATATTTCATTTAGAAAACTTGATACATTGCAACCCTAAAATTCCAACATGTCCTAAAGAAGAAACATTAACATCAAATTCCAACACAAATTAAAATTACATCAGTCGATTTTCATTTAGTCGACACTGTCACACCCCGACCAAAGGCGGCGGAACATGCCGGGATGCGACGGATTGCCCATAAGCGCATGCCACTATTTAAAGCGAAAATATTTAACAAACTCATTTCATTTCACAAAATCATAATCGTTACATAACATACTTATTCATACAATGATCATCACAAAATATAGTATATATATATTGTTCATTTTGCTAATAACATAGAGGTATTTGTGACGTTTTCTTCAAGCTCCCAATATCAACCTAAATGCGAACCTATAACATTTCATAAAATAAAGTTTATCAACACAAAGGTTGGTGAGCAATTCATAAGTTTGAGCGTATAAGTATATAGTAAGAAAAGCCACAATCTTGTATACGAAACAATAAATAAAGCAATAACTTGGATAAATAGTTATCGCTAAACACATTAGCGACACCTAGCTATAAGGGGATGCCAAATAGTCTAGGATTTTATAGTTATCGTTAATTGCATTACGTTAATGACACCTTGCTATAAGGGGTTGCCAAATAGACTAGGATTTTATAGTTCCACCAACCAAAGCGATAAACACATAGGCATATAATATAGAACACCAAACCGAGCAATTATTTAAGTAAAGTATACAATAACGTTTGTGGTTTAAGATTCAAGTAAAGAACATTTAGTTGAATAAGTATGAAATGTCACCCCCAAAACAAAAGATGGAAAACGGGGTATGAAAGTACTCACATTCAAGTATAAAACTTGGTCAGTAAAAGACCGAAAATCGGGAGGATGGAGTCTAACGAGCAAGGCCTAAATAAAAGTAAAAGACTTGAATTAGAATGGTTGTTTTGGGAAAGCTTTAAAATAAAAGACACGAAATGTAATCAATTTAAAGTTTAAGGTTTATAAAGTAACTATTTTAGAAATTATAGAAATAATCCTTTAAAAAGTAAGTTTGCTCGAAACCGGGTTAAAGTATCTAACCTTAATATTTTACTCAACCTATGTTAAGTAATAAGGTGGGTAGAAATGCAAGAATGCAAGTCCCTTTGGAATAAAGATACTAAAACGGGTTTTAACGAGTGTTCGGGTTGTTGGTTCGGGTCTTGATAATTGGTCAAACCCAAAGTCAACTTTCCAAAATATTAAATGTTATGAGATAACTTATAAAAATATATTAACACTTAACCAAGTATGTAGTTCTGTTAAGCGATTGTTCGGTTTTTGTCGGTCCAAACTTTGTTATAAGATCAAGTTGGATTCAACATTCCAAGTACTTTAATAAAATATTTAAATTCAGTTTGTAAAGTATTTTTAAATAAATATACAAGTCTTGATAGCTAAAAACACACTTGTGTGTCTTAAGCGAGTGAAAATCGGTTTAGTTCGGTTTGGTTCGATTTCCATCTCACAATAAGTTCATAGATGGTTTTCACATGCCCAAATATTAAAGAACTTGAATAATAACTTATAAATGATGAAACTTAAGTTTTACAACCAAAAAGTTAACAATAAAGTCTTTAAATGAAAGTTTGGTTTTCGGTTCGGATCTAGTTTTGGGTTAAGACCGAGTTTAGAATCTTCAAACCCATAACCATAGAACTTAAAAAAATGATTTTAGAAACTTAAATCCAACATAAAGCATGTTTAAACTATTATTTAACAAAACTAGTAAACAAAGTTCGGTTTACGGTTTGGAGCTATTTACGGTTAAACCGAGGCATAGACTCTTCAAACCCATAACCATGGAACTTGATAAATAAGCAAGATAACTATAAGTTAGCAAGGTCAGTAAGCAATAATAAAGTTAGATGGTTAGATGCAGAAAGTATATAACAATGGCCACGAAAGTCTTCCATGTAGCCTTGTCTTACGAGGCCTGAAACTTAACCAACCGGGGCCGGATAAGTAACTACCAATGGTAACAAGGGTTGTATTATATATGTTGTGCCATATGATTCAAATATTGATAAGTAACTAGCATAGTTTGACTTTGGAAGTCAAACTTGATATAAACTTGAAAATGACCTTGTATGATCTTGAATTTTGAGTGAGGGAAAGAGTTATGAGCAGGGATTTATGTTGGAAAGGGTTGGGTATTTATAGGACAAGCTTAAGTGGGTTAAACAAGAGGTTTAATGGGCAAAACTCGGATTCGTTGGACAATAAAACACACAAGGGAACACAAAAAGTAATCTGGTCTGGAGAGGCTCGCGCCACGCGACCATGGAGGGCTCCCCCGTCGCACAGCGCGGCGTGGTGGTGGCTGGTGATATATTTTAAGTTTCAAAAATGACAAAATGGCCCACGAAGTTCGTTTTAAGTGTTTTTAACGCGTTTTAAGGCCCGGAAAGGATGTTTTCAAGACCAAACAAATGTAAAACAATATTGTAACATAAAAACCATCATTTTGATTATATCATAAGTTTTGGTTTACAAAACGGGTCCATTTATATAATAAACGGATCATAAACGAATACAAACGAGTACAAACGGGACCCGGTTTTGACGAATATCACAGACCCTTTCTTCCTTTGAAGGTTTTTTTTTTCATTTTCTTGTGTGTTTTTTTTCCGCCTTATTCTCATTGATCTTCAAATCCTTAAAAGCTTGTTCCCAAAATGCATTTTCGTCAAAATCATCACCATCCCAAACAGCAAATGGATTGTCGGTTTGAGGTTTATCTACTAAGGGTGAAGCGTTTTCCTTATCGACGTTGATTTCATTGAAAACATCTAGGAAAGTTTCTATGTCGTCAAACTTATCAATATTAGGTATGCCTCTTTCCGGGTTGTTGAACTTTGATTTTGCCATGGTGAGTTATGACAATTGGGTTTGTGAATACCCTATCAAGAATCTGGAAATGCTTATTTAAAGGCCCACATTCGGTGGGCACGTTACTTTTTTGGCCCAAGTAGCTTGGGTAGTTCTAATATGACCCGATGTTGTTTGGGTCGTCCAAATAAGCCCTAATGTCGGCTGGCCCGTCCAAAAATATTTCCTCCCACCCATTTGTGTAAGGAACAACGATGACGTCCATTTAACTCCCTTTTGATGATTTACCTCGAGACCACCCCCACACTTCACCTTCCATCACTTTCAAACGAATATTCTCTCCCTTTTCAATTCACCGTTCAAAATCCCGAGTTTGGAACCTTCTTCGTGTTTTATGTTTCTTCCCTTCTTAAAAAACATGTTGGAGCCTTCAAAAGAGAATCCCATGGATCTCATTGTATCGAAGGTTGATCCTAATATGGAAGAGACAAACAAAGAGTTTGAGACCACTGTTAATATGGAGAACATGAATGTTCAGGATAAAAATGGGGATTCGGAGCAGAAAGAGGTATTAAATACTATATTTATGTACTATTAAACCCAAATTTGTTATTATTATCAAAAACCCCAAAATGTTGTATGAAACTATTTTAAGTCATGTTTTACATGCAGAAAAAAATCTGGTCAGACTAGAATTGGTTGGAATGATTTGAAGTTGATTAAAGAAGTCCTAACCCGTGAGTGTTCTGGTTCTATTACTCTTAGTGTGTCACACCCCGACCAAAGGCGGCGGAACATGCCGGGGTGCAACGGATTGCCCAAGAACACAAAACACTATTTAAGTGACAATATTTAAACAACTCATTCACTTCATTTAATAATCAAAAGTAACAAAGCATCATTCATACAAAATAACACCAATGCAAGAATTTAAATTGTTCATTCTTCTAATAACCTAAGTGGTCTCAAATAAAATAGCGTCTTCAAACTCCTATCAACCAATAATCAAACCTGTAACATTGCATAAAATATAATTTGTCAACACGAATGTTGGTGAGCAATTTCATAGTTTTGAGTATATATAATATGAAGCAAAATCCACAACTCATATATGAAACTACAAATAAATGCAATAATTGCGTTATATAAATCATAAATAAATGAGGATCCTTTCTAATCGGTAACAACCGATATACTTGGATAACGAGACCCTATTCTACTAGCACAATGCTAAGATAGTTAGGGGTGCGTATGATCATACTTATTGAGGCTCAACAACAACATCAAAATAAACACTCGTGCACGTAAAACATATGAAACTTATAACACAAAATAGAGCAAGTATTCTAAGTATCATACACCCCAGAGTTTGTTGTTTGAGGATCGAGTATTATAAATTATTCTTGTTTTGAAGAAGTATGCATGTTACCCCCAAAGTATAAAAAGGAAAACGAGGGATGAAATGTGCTCACATGAAAAAAGTAACTTGAAGGATTAGTTTGCGAATAAATGGAAAAGTAAGTTCAACGAGCAAGACCTAGATTAATCTAACATTCGTTATTTTTCAAACCCGAAAATCCGACCCATTTTAAATTTTCGGTTTTCTTTCATTTAAATATATATATTTATATATATCTCAAGTTTCGTTTAGGTTTTGATATTAATATTCATTAAACCGACCCGTGTTGTTGTTTCAATGCATTCTTGTTTGTCATTTATTATTTGTATAATATTCTGATATTTAATACCATTACTTGAAAGAGTCACAAACTAGCCGCGTATAAGATGAAAATAATCCAAACCATATTAACTTGTAATACAATTATTAAACAATTTATAGTTAAAGGTTCAATTGGTAAATACACTTTATAATATGATTTTTAAAGTAATATGAACCTTGGAGGGCCATATATGTAACATTTAAATTTAAAATATAACAAAATAAACATGCCTAGCCCCCTTCCCCTACCTCTGGTAGCTAGGTTTTCTGGCGACCCTCCAGCGGCCGGAACCTTCGCCGGAGAAAACCCAAATGATACTTTTAACCTCCGCTTGACTAGTAAATTCATCCCAAACGATTTCTCCATTAATCTTAAACGTCAATACACGCTTTGTTTCGTCATTTAACAACCCATTAACTCGTAATTAATCCTAAAACCTCTTGAAATATTTTAAAACTCATTAACTACAAATTAATGATAAAACGTATCGATTTACACTATAAATAATCTCTAATCCTTCTCCTACACTCGTCAACAACAACATTTACTCTAATATACACTCCAAATCTTATAAATTGGTTGTCAAATCTGATTCCAATCACCTCGTGTAACGTCCTAAATATGATAATATTAAATAAAGGATGATTGTGTTAAATTGTCGTGTGTTAAATAATATTAGCTAGTGGTTAATAAAGAAAAGATCATGGACTTAGATTAATTAAGATGGATTAAAGGGTAATAGGCCTTAGGTCAATGGGCTTTAAGGGATATAAATAACCCCTTAAACCATCCTAAAACCCTAACTCTCATTTCCATCTTCCATAATCTCTACACACTCAAAACACACCCCTACACCACCATACTCGGCCGCGAGCAAGAGGAGAGAAACGAGACCAAACGAACGCTAGTTGGTGATTAGATCTTTATTATACAAGATAAATACAAGAACTAGAGTTCATAATCAAGCCAAACAAGACCAAACGAACACATAAAGGTACATTTTGATCTTAAAGCTTACGTTTTTATAAGCGTTTAGTCTTGAAACGTGGATCAATAGTAGATCGGGTCTAAGTGAAACGCAAAGAAATGAACTTGATGTTAAAATGAACTTAATGGATTCATAAACATCTACGGTTCGTTTAAAGGATACCCTAAGATCTAGTTTTGAATATTTAAGGTTAAAGGTTCGAACTTTATGAGTTTCCGGGTCGCGTTTTATCCAAAAATGGCCATGGGGACGTTTACGGGAATTGTTAACATCATATTAAAGGATTTCGCGCTGAAACAGAGACGTTTATGGGGTTAAAACCAAACCCGCAGCTGCTACTGTATAACTTCGCTTGCAAGCAAGTTCGCTTGCAAGCATGTTCTCCAGCTGACCAAGTTCGCTTGATATAAGTTTGCCTGACGTATGTTCGCTTACCTATAAGTTCGCCTGACGGATGTTCGCTTACCTATATGTTCGCCTGACATAGGTTCGCTTACATGTAAGTTCAGAATCGGGTACATTGGGACCCTGATACATGGTGACCCATACATGTATACGTGTATACATTCGAGGGTATACATTGTAAAGTCTTAGAAAGATAAAATACAAGAACGTTAAAAGAAACGAAAACCTAGTAAGTTAAGAAAAAGTACTCTAATACGATAGGACAAATATTGATACGTGTACCTCATATACAGTTAGCAGAGCTCAATTAAAGAAAGGGATAACGATTAACGGAGAAAGAAACAGGATCCGGGTGAGTTACTACCCCCTTTCCTTGTTATGTTTTCTGGGCCGTGTGCATAATCGATGCGATAGTTAATACACTTACCTTAAATGGTAAGTGTATGCCTAGTACGACTTATGTATGATGATTTCCTGACGGTGCATGAATGTTCTTCGGATATTGCACGTACCGCCAGGACGTAGATAAGGATATGAACGATATATATATATGATGTATGTATGAGGTATGTATGATGTGTATGTAATGTATGAATGATGTATGTATGATATATGGATAGTACGTGAACGATCTTCGGATGTTGCACGTATTGTTCAAGGAAGTATGTAAAGATAGGTACAGTACATTTGCACGAAACAAAAGGGACCAGACCCTAATAATATCTGTGAGGATATGGACTAGACCCTAATAATATCTGTGAGGATAGGGACCAGACCCTATTAATATCTGTGAGGATAGGGACCAGACCCTAATAATATATGTGAGGATATGGATCAGACCCAAATAATATCTGTAATGTTGGGGACCAAACCCTTATAATATCTGTGAGGTTATAGGGCGGAAGGCTCTTTAAATAGTATGGATAGTTATGCATGTAACGTAAAGTATGAATAATGTACACATCTTCGGGCATGTGTGCAAGTATGTGAACAGATTGTATGTTGTATGATTAACTAGAACTCACTCAGCGCAGCTGACTTTTAGTATGCACGCAGGTGAGTAGACTGAGGCAGCTCGCATGAGGGGAAACACATGGCATGGACTTAATGAAGCTGGCATCTCATGGAAATTTTATGTTATCTTAAAAGACAAAGTTTTATCTTTAAATGATTTGAATGCTCGTTGAGACAAGAATTAATGGTTTTGTAATGTAATGTTTGAATGTTTTTAATATTCCGCGAACGTTTTTATTAACTATGATAATTAGAATTATGTTAATGAGTAAATCTAACGTCCAAAGTAGGGCACTGGTAACGGGGCCTTACAAGTTGGTATCAGAGAAAAGTTCGAGAGATTTAAGCATCCTACATGCTTAGACTCGAACAGAGAATGAGATTTAAGTAAAAAGAGAATGAAAATGCCAGTTCAAGAATGCCATGTGTTACTCAAGCAAGCACAGTAAAGGTAAAGGTATGATTGAATGATGTATGTTAATATTAGAGAAAAGATTAATTGATTGATTTCCTTGATTGATTAACTGTTTAAAGTAGGACCAACACATATAGACCCGCAAGAGGAAGTGTATAGGACACGGAAAGTAACGTGATCAGCTAATCATAGCTGGCCGCTGTTATTACCTGTTAGCCTTACTATCCTTGTACTAGATAGTTCCTTGAGTGATGACGTCTGTGTTTTTCTTTTTAGAATACGATGGCTGGAATGAGAGGAAATGTAGGAGCTGGAGGAATTGTGAGAACTGAAGGTCGCATTGGACGACGTGGCATGCCTCGCCATGCCCAACAACCTTCGGTTGAGACAGCTTCTAACACCGAAGATGAGGGGAGTGCAACGGAAAGAAACTGAACAACAACAACGAAGGGGTTCAACTGGATCCTGTGATTCAAGCAGCTATTGTTCAAGTTGTAGCCACTGCTGTGAAGAATATGACTCTTGGAGGGTCTGCTGAAAGCCGTGAAAGAACTGCTGAAGGGGCGGGTGGTGATGGTAGGAGAGATGAGGAAGAAGAAAGGGAGGCCTCGAGTGGGGTTAAGTCTGTGAAAGCCGGTGACAGGAAAAGAGGCCAAGGTGGATACAACTATAAGTCCTTCAAGGGATGTGACCCGCCTAAGCTGACTGGTTTGGGAGACGCAATTGCTACTCTTCAGTGGATAAGCGCCATGGATAAAATTATCAGCATTAGCGAGTGCCGTCGCGACCAAGCTGTGGGTAACGCTACTCAGTCATTCAGTGAAGAAGCAATGTACTAGTGGGAATCGATTGAGCAGAGGAAAAGTTCGAAGGAGATCAAGGCAATGAAGTGGGAGGATCTGAAGGAGTTAGTGATGAAGAGGTTTTGTGCTGACGGCGAGGTTGAGAGGGCGGAGATGAAGTTTCTGAACTTGAAAGCTGGAACGATGACACATCGTGAGTATACTACTGAGTTCAACCGAATGTCTAGGTTGGTACCCAATATGGTTAACATGGAGGCTAAGAGAATCAAGTGTTATGTGAGATGATTGCCACAGAAGGTCCGGACGCTAGTCAGGAAGAGTAAACCTGCTACCTTTGACTCTATTGTCGAGCTCGCAGAGATGGTTTATGCAGACCTGGCTGCGGATGATATTGTGGTGGAAGAAGAGAAGGAAGATAAGAAGTGGGTCAATGTCAAACGACCCGGTACTTAGTTGTGGAACTCCAAGGATAAGAAGCAAAAAGTGTGGGAGAAGAGATCGTGTAAGACCTGCGGAAAGATGCATGGTGGTGAGTGTAAGTGGAGTAGGAGTTCTGATGTTTGTAACAAATGTGGAAAAGCTCATGGTGGAGAATGTCGGATGGGGTCTAATGCGTGTTATAAGTGTGGGAAGGTAGGGCATTATGCCAATGAGTGCAGTGCGAAGCCAGCATGTTACAAATGTGGCAGGACAGGCCATATGGCGAGAGAGTGCACCGATGGTGAGGCTGGAGGTAGTGGGAAGAAAGATGCTGACCAAGCAAGGCCGAGGACTAGAGCCTACATGCTGACCCAGGAACAAGCTAGGCAGATTCCTGATGTTGTGACTGGTACGTTCTTAGTAAACGGTATTTCTGCTTCAGTATTATTTGATTCGGGTGCGAATAGAAGTTTTGTAGCTATGACATTTAGTAAACTAGCTAAAATGAAATGTTGCCAAGTGTCTGAAACCTTTATCGTAGAAACCGCTAGTAACACTTCAGTTAAAATAACGAAAATGGTTAAGGACTGTACGATAGAGTTAGAAGGGCATGAATTCCCTGTTACGTTGTATGTTATGACCTTGGGAGGGTTCGATGTAGTTTTGGGAATGGATTGGCTGTCTGAATATGGATTGGCTGTTTGAATATGAAGCTCAGATAGCTCAGATAGCGTGTAAAAGTAGGATGATAAGGTTAAAGTCCTTGGATGGTAGTGCAGTGAGGGATTATGGTGATAAGGAAAGTTCAGGGCTTAACGTCATTTCGATGATAAAAGCCAAAGGGTTATTAAGACGAGGGTGTGGTGCTTACCTGGCGTATGTTGTCCACGCTACGGCCGAGACGAAAGAATTGAAAGATGTTGTCAACGCTTGTTGTTAAGTTCGCCAGTTAACAAGTTTGCCAGCTGACCAAGTTCACTTGATATAAGTTCGTCTGACGTAAGTTCGCTTACCTATAAGTTCGCCTGACGTATGTTCACTTACCTATAAGTTCGCCTGACGTATGTTCGCTTACCTATATGTTCGCCTAACGTATGTTCGCATACCTATATGTTTGCCTGAAGTAGGTTCTCTTACATGTAAGTTCAGAATCGGGTACATTGGGACCCTGATACATGGTGAACCTTACATGTATACGTGTATACATTTGAGGGTATGCATTGTGTAGACTTAGGAAGATAAAATAATAGAACGTTAAAAGAAACGGAAACCTATTAAGTTAAGAAAAAGTACTCTAATACAATAGGAAAATATTGATACGTGTACATCATATACAGTTAGTAGAGCTCAATTAAACAAAGGGATAACGGTTAACGGAGAAAGAAACAGGATCCAGGTGAGTTTCTAGCCCCCTTTCCTTGTTATTTTTTCGGGGCTGTGTGCATACTCGATGTGATAGTTAATACACTTACCTTAAATGGTAAGTGTATGCCTAGTACGACTTATGTATGATGATTTCCTGACGGTGCATGAACGATCTCGGATATTGCACGTACCGCCAGGAGGTAGATAAGGATATGAACTATATATATATATATCTGATGTATGAATGAGGTAAGCATGATGTGTATATAATGTATGAATTATGTATGTATGATATATGGATAGTACGTGAACGATCTTCGGATGTTGCACGTATTGTTCAAGGAAGTATGTAAAGATAGGTACAGTGCAGTTGCACGAACCAAAAGAGACCAGACCCTAATAATATCTATGAGGATAGGGACCAGACCCTAATAATATTTGTGATGATAAGGACCAGGCCCTAATAATATCTGTGAGGATAGGGACCAGACCCTAATAATATCTGTGATGTTGGGGACCAGACCCTTATAATATGTGTGAGGTTATAGAATGGAAGGCTCTTTAAATATTATGGATAGTTATGCATGTAACGTAAAGTATGAATAATGTACACACCTTCGGGCATGTGTGTAAGTATGTGAACAGATTGTATGTTGTATGATTAACTAGAACTCACTCAGCGTAGCTGACTTTTAGTATGCACGCAGGTGAGTAGACTGAGGCAGCTCGCATGAGGAGAAACACATGGCATGGACTTGATGAAGCTGGCATCTCAAGGAAATGTTATGTTATCTTAATAGACAAAGTTTTAAGTTTAAATGATTTGAATGCTCTTTGAGACAAGAATTAATGGTTTTGTAATGTAATGTTTGAATGTTTTTATTATTCCGCGAATGTTTTTATTAACTCTGATATTTAGAATTATGTTAATGAGTAAATCCAACGTCCAAAGTAGGGCACCGGTAACGGGGCCTTACACCTCGCCATTCACCATCATTCCAACGTTGTTACAGGTAATAATTATATGGTTAAATCCTTTTTAGTCACGAAACCCCTAACCTAATTTGATCAAACATGGAATGGATTAGCAGATTAGAAAACTAGGGTTTTGAATGAAGAAGATGATATTGTATGTGTTTTTAAATATATTTGGTTTCATCCTTTTAACAACAAACAAATCTGGTCCAACTGGTTAGTTCATGAATGTATCAATCAGGGGACCCGGGTTCGAACGCGGGTCATAGCAGTTTTGTTGTTTTATTTTTATTTTTAAAACCTTTCTTTTAATACATATTAACCAAATAAGATTTATGACAACTATATTATGTTAACTTAAGTAAAATTAGTTATAATCTCTTTTCACCTACAAACCCGAATTTCGTTTCAGTTAAGTTTTAGTTAGAAACCCGATTAATATTATATAAATAATTATTATTTCGTTAAACTTTATAACACGCCAACGTAATTATTTTCAAAATAAAATTTCGTTAAAGATCCATAATTCATAAACATTATAAATCTCAAACCCATCAAGTTCGTTTAAAGCTAGTTTAACTTATATATATATATATACATGTATACATATTTCCGTTCGTTAAACTTTAAAAATTCATTAACGTTTTCTCTTTCAAAATAAAATATACTAATAACACTCAAAATTCTGTAATGTTCTAAATAGATATTAACCTCGTAATTTAAATAATATTCCGTTAAAATATTATAATATCGTAATATCAAACTTCATACATAATAAAACATGCGTTAAACATTTCTAATATTGTAAACCGATTTATTTATTTTATAAGTCATTGGTTAGTCTTTAATTTTGTATTTTCAATTCTAGTTCGTGAAGTTCAATTGCTTTGGTTTCATTTACGCGCTTTTGGTTATATTTCATGTTTGTCTTCAACTTTAAGGGGGAGTTTCTCACACCCCCTTTTTTACTTTCTTTTACTTCTGGCGGTAGCATACATATCCCATCCAAATTACAATTTCATTATTTATGAACTACAATTCGCTACATGGACTTGTGTGTTTATTTTCTTACTTGCTCAAAGATTACGTGCATGGATTACCTCAAGATAGTATTATCATATGCCCCCCTTTGCGCTCAAGACATTTGTTGTTATGAGTGGAAAAAGAGCTTCATTATCCGAGTACGTTGGTGTACAATCTCAACTAGAAAGGACCTTACTTGCTCATTTACACTTTTTCATGGAATTGTATGATTTTTATGTAATTTTTATGTAACTCACCAACTATTCATTTAGTTGACTTTATTTTATATATATGTTACAAGTACAATTGTTAGATGATGAAACGGAAAAGACACTAGAACTTAGGTTATATTAATAAATGGACAAGTTATTAATTATTCTTGTATTTCCCTTGTATTTTTTGTTACAGACTTGTGTACTTTATGTTTAAATTAATTAATGATAATATTGTCACTTAATAGTGTCACATGTGTTTTGAGAAATTTGTACGTCACACTCGGGTGTATTCCGCTTTAGCTGGGTGTTACAGATTGGTATAAGAGCCGTGACTATAAGATAGGACATTAGACATAGTGTTCTAGTTGGTTATAACTTATTTTAATTATTTTAGGGTTGCATGATTAGAAATTATGTGAGTCTTATGTGATTGTTCGAAGCACTTACTTGATACTATTATACTGATGATTCAATTACTTCAATTACATAAGCACACACAAGTCCAAGGATTATGCCTAACGCAAAGATTTTCAATTTCAATAATCAAATTTTCGATTTTTGGCTGTCTGATATTTCTTCTTCTTAGAGATGGTTCGTTATGGCAGGTATGTAGTAACTGGAAGGGTGGCGTGCTAGTTTTCCAAACTCTTGACATCAAGGTTATTGAAACCTAAGGATAAGCAATGCGCATAAATCCCAATCAGACGTGGGACCTGGTTGCTTACCTTGAGAGTTCGGATAAACCTATTAGGCCAAAATATACCATTCAAAGCCATACGAATCACCACTTTAAGTTTTCAATCGTGATCATGTTCTCTTTGTGAAAGGAATATGGTTACACTCTTAGGATGTCATACAAGTCATGGTGGTTCATGTGACGTGTGACGTCCGAATCTCTATGTTTTACAATGTGTTTTAACTAAGAGGTTGTCAAGCGTGGGGACACACGAATACACAGTTTTCGGTTCGATTTAATTACACATTTTGATACGAAAATAGTTAAGTTTAAAAATTTTGTAATTCATTTTCTTTATTTATACATTCATTTACAGTTTAAAATTTTAAAAGTTCAAAAGGTAATAACCGAATTTCAATATAATTACTTTATTATTTCACTCCTACGTTTTAGAATTGAAACTTCGAAAGGTCATGGTGATACATGAATGGTCGAATTTCAATTCGATTACCTTATTTCTATATTCAGTTACTCTTATGTTTTAGAATTTGCAATTTAAAAAGTCACAGTGGTACATGAACACTCGATTTTCAATTCGATTTCACTATTTATTGTTAAGTTTAATACTCTTTCCATATGATTATTCAATAATTTATGAGATTTTCGTTTATTGAAAGGTGAAAACTCATGATGCTTCACGAGAATTCCAATTTAGATTTCAAATTTTGTTTCATACGATTTCTTTTCTTTACTTGTTTTTATTGATGTATCTATTAGTCGTTTTCATACTTAAGTCCCAAGTCACGTGAATTCTTCACATTTCATGCCTTATCGTTCTCCAAGTTGCCGCACTCAAACCGCAAAATGACAACCCAAGTTAGGAAGAAATTGGCCTCTGTGATCCCGAACTTCTCACGTTTAATCACTCTCATATTCCTTGCCATGGTTTACAAATCCAGACATAGCACAACCTTTGGGAAATTAAACCAAACCCAACCGAAAAAAAAACCTCGCACAAAAATAGACCCTTTATGTAGTATGAATAAGTTTCATCAATTTATTTTCCCTTATGATATTGAAATACTTCAATTTGTGGTAGATCCAGTTACCACTTATTGCTAAAACCTATCCAAACTCAACGCCATCCACCCATTTGCAAGAACCTGCTACTTAACCATGTGTCCCGATCACGTACTTGACCATATGCCGCGCTACGAGCCTGATATCATAGGGTTGACCCTAGCACACCTGCCATACCTTAAAAGGCCTAACTTGTTTCCGCCTTGCAATACCATACCACACATCCATCGTCTATTCTATTCGATTTTTCAGTTTCAACACTTAGGGTATGTTTGGTACTTGGTAATGGAATGGGTGAGGTAATGGAATGAGTAAGAGAATGGAATAGACGAGTGAATGGAATGTATCATTAGCTTCCATTGAGATGTTTGGTTACCATATAGGAATGAAATGTATTTTTACATTGTGTGGACAAAAATACCCCTTTCTCGAAATTAAGAAAAAAATACTTTACGACAACAACCAAGTAAAAAAATATAACAAAATTTATATTGTGAACTATGAAAAAAAATGAAAACATAAGAATATGCTATTTAAGATTCATACGAAAGACAAAACAAGAATATTACATGCTGATATAATTTAAGGTTAAATAATTGATAAAACGTTTTTTAGTTTGGACACAAAACAAATATCACAAACAAGAAATAAATTTATGAGTATAACAATTCGCAAAGAGGTTGTACCACAGTAGATCAAATGATACAAAAAAATTACTAGATGACAAAAACGTGGTTGGGCAACGTAAATAAAGGGAAAAATTGAAAGTAAATTAGGGCAAAATATAGGTGCATAATGTATTTTTTTATAGACATTAATCATCGACCAAAGGGCAAAATAGAGAAATAATGTGAAAACAAGGCAGGAATGAAAAAAAAAACTGGGTGTATGGAAGGAATGGAGTTGGATATTTTTAGAAGGGAAGTGATTCCTTTAGTAATGGTTAAATCCTTTCCGTTTCTTAACCAAACAACTCTATTTCCATTACGTTTGAATGGATCATTCCATTCCATCATTCATTACCCCATACCAAACGCTACCTTAGATTTTTATAAACCCATCCAACTTGTCTATATTTTCTTTTACATATTTTATTTCTTTTATTAACACAAATCTGTGGTTACTAGGTATATTTAAACTTCAGTCAAATAGATTTTTGTTAAAAATGACTTCAAACCAATCCAAGTGAATCATTATCTCTATTATTATTATTATTAAAATTATTATTATTAATATTATTATTAAAATTATCAATATTATTATTATTAGTAATATTATTATTTCTAGTACCATCGTCACTACTATTAAATATTATAATTATTCTTTCAAATAATATATTTAAAGTAAAAATTTTTGTTTCAAACAAGTCTAAAGCCCTTTGAGGCTATCTTTCATTCAACAAGTCAAGTAATATGATAATTATTTTCTATTTATTTATATATTTATTTATTTATTTTCTTTCAAGGTCGCCCTCCAAAAGAAAATATTTTTTTTTATAATTAAAATTTCCTAAAATTTGCAAGTCTTAACAAATGCTAGGAAAAAAAACTTTTTTCTAAATAAAATAGAGTAAATTTTATTTCACCATGAGATATAAAAGTATCACGATTTACGAGCGATTTTCGTAAATTAAAATATATGTTATATCCCTTCCTTTATTTCCATTTCGTTAACGCGAATGAGTTTCGGCTAATTAACCATGGCACCACCTCCCACGTCAACTTTTATACCACAAAACGAAAATCGATAAGACAAGCGTCGCAAGCTGCATTTACTTTTCTTTATTTTCTCCTTCATGTAACTTTCGAACTTACCCAAAGTGATTTTTATCCACTTCTTTATAATATTGTTTATGAAATTTATTCGATTGTTCATTAATCTATGATCCATATTCGTTGTATATTACGGAACACACATCATTCTTAGCCGCATTTTATGAATTGGTTTACGTTTGTTACCTCGGGGTCTATGACCAATTTCCTATCAACGTAATCGATAAGTGGAAATTGGAACTATAAACATGTATGTGTACATAATTACCTAATAAAACCGTATTTTCAATTTAATTTTGCATTTGGCTATCAGTGACCGGTTCTTTCCAAACGAATTCGTTTACTTAGAAACGTTTTCTCTTTAAAAATAAAATATACTAATAACACTCAAAATTATGTAACGTTCTAAATTGATATTAACCTCGTAATTTAAATAATATTCCGTTAAATATTATAATATCGTAATATCATACTTCATACATAATAAAACATGCATTAAACATTTCTAATATTGTAAACCGATTTATTTATTTTATAAGTCATTGGTTAGTCTTTAATTTTGTATTTTCAATTCTAGTTCGTGAAGTTCAATTGCTTTGGTTTCATTTACGCGCTTTTGGTTATATTTCAAGTTTGTCTTCAACTTTAAGGTGAGTTTCTCACAGCCCCTTTTTACTTTCTTTTACTTTTGAGGGTAGAATATATATTCTATCCAAATTACAATTTTATTATATAAAAACTACAATTCGCTACATGGACTTGTGTGTTTATTTGCTTACTTGCTCAAAGATTACGTGCATGGATTACTTCAAGATAGTATGATCATACGCTCCCCTTTGCGCTCAAGACATTTGTTGTTATGAGTGGAAAATGACCTCATTATCCGAGTACGTTGGTGCACAATCACAACTGGAAAGGTCAGTACTTGCTCATTTACACTTGTTCATGAAATTGTATGATTTTTATGTACTTATATCAAAACTTGTGTGAACTCACCAACTATTCATTTAGTTGACTTTATTTTGTATATATGTTACAAGTACAATTGTTAGAGGATGAAACGGAAAAGACACTAGAACTTAGGTTATATAAAATGGACAAGTTATTTATTATTCTTATATTTCCCTTGCATTTCTTGTTACAGACTTGTGTACTTGATGTTTAAAGTAATTAATGATAATATTGTCACTTAATAGTGTCACATGTGTTTTGAGCAATCTGTATGTCACACTCGGGCGTATTCCGCTTTAGCTGGGGTGTTACTATTATAAAGGGTCTTGAGTTAGTAGATGGTCTTAAAAGCTTTAAAATAAAATAACATGACAAGTAAGATAAATAATTAAAGTTTGGGAGTGAAAGTGTAAGTACATAAGAAATTAAAGTAATGGTTTTTGTAAAGTAAGTTTACTCAAAATCGGGTCTCGGTATTCTATTCATTAGTTTTACTTAACCTTTGTTAAGTAAATATTTGGGTATAATTATGATATCGCAAAACCCTTTGTTAAATAGATACTAAGACGAGATTTTACGAGTGTTCGGATTTGTCGGTTCAAGTCTTTATAATTGGTCAAGCCCGAAGCCGATATTCCAAAGTGATAAATGTTATGAGATAACTCAATGAAATCAAAAGAAACTTAACCAAGTGTGTAGTTCTATTAAGAGGAACCTCGACGTCCATTAAGCGAGTGTTTGGCTTTGTCGGTCCAAACTTGTTATAAGATCAAGTTGGATCCAACATACCAATTATTTTGAGAAAATAATTAAAATTAGTTTATAATATAGTTTTAAAGAAAATATGAGATTCGGTGGCCCAAAACACAACTAGTGTTTCTTAAGCGAGCGAACTCGGTTTAGTTCAGTCTTGGTTCGGTCCTTGACTCGGAATAAGGCCGAGGATGGTTACCACATACCAATACCATAGAAATCATAAATATAAACTTAGAAATGATAATACTCAAGTTTTACATACAACATGTTAATAGTAAAGTATTTAAACAAAATTTTGGTTTTGGTTCGGTCCTTGACTCGGAATGAAACCGAGGATGGTTGCCACATACCCAAATCCCATTGAACTATTAGAATGATTTAAAAACTAAAATGACTAGAAACTAAACAATTATAATAATAAGCTTAAACAAATTTAAAGTGTTAGCAATGACTATAATAGTCCTCCATGTAGCCTTGCCTAGCAATACACCTAAACAGACCATGGCTGGAGAAGGGAAAGCCAAGGAAAACAAGGTAAGTACGTTTTAAACAAACTATAATAACAAGCTTTAATTAACAAGAATTAGTTAGAACAATGATTAGCATTAGTTTGACCTTGAGAAGTCAAACTATCAAGGGTTTGAAATATAAATACTTAGATCTAGATTGGGAGAGTTTTGAGGATGAATGAGAAACAAAAATGGGTGCATTAGACTTGTATTTATAGTGGAAAAAAGCAAAGGTTACCCATAAGAGTTTTGCATCCATTTTGATTGGTTAAAATGGTCAAACAAGGTGGATGGTGGTGGAAAAAGTAAGGGTTATCCATTAGCTTAAAAAACCCCTTTAGCTTTGGTTGTTTGGCGATTTGGGTCCCTGAAGTTCGTTTTAAGTCGTTTTTAATAATAAAAGGGTGTTTTAAGGGACCGTAAAGGGTGTATTCTTGATCCGACAATTTTGAAACTTAAATGAAACATAAAACCCAATATTTTATTAATAACGAAGGGTCCGAAAGACAAAATGGGTCGATGTAAGGCCCCGATCTCGGTGCACCTCTTTGGACTTTGGATTTACTCATAAACACAATTCTAAATATCATAGTTAATTAAAACATTCGCGAAATATTAAAACTTTCATAAAACGTTACATATAAATTCATATATTGTCTTAAACAACCATCTTGTCTCTCAAAATCAAAAAAAAAAAAAAATCAAACATAAATCATCTTAATCATCTTGAGTCTTCAGATCCCAGCCTTTTATTCTTCTGCCACGTGCCCTGCTCAAACTAGCTGCCTCATTCTACTCACCTGCATGCATACTAAAAGTTAGCTACGCCGAGTGAGTTCTAGGTACTCGTACAACATACAACACATTCATATTTACATACTCTTGTTCATACTTTCCTACTCTCATGCATTCGTTCATCATACACTTACTTACCTTCATACCTTACGTTTTAAAGAGCATTACGCCCTACTTTCCTCCAGTATTTTTAGGGACCGGTTCTCTCTTGCCTCGAATATTATTAGGGTTCGGTTCCCTCTTGCCTCAGGTATTATTAGGGTTCGGTTCCCTCTTGCTTCGAATATTATTAGGGCTCGATTCCCTCTTGCCTCGAATATTATTAGGGTTCAGTACCCTCTTGCCTTGAATATTATTGGGGCCCGGTTCCCTTTCGTTACCATACAACCATACGTTACCTTTCCTTGTTAATATCCTTATAACATTCATACATATATACATACACATCATACATGCATTATTCATGCGTTCTTTATCTCATATACTCAATTCATACTTACTACATAATACCTTCCTTAATAATACATGCAATACCCGAATGTCGTTCACGTACTGTCAAGTATTCATTCATAATATAAACATAAATATCACATTCATCATTAATGCATACACTTACAATTTAAGGTAAGTGTATTAACATTCACACTGAGCATGGACGCAGCCCCGAAAACATAACAATGAAATGTGGCTAGAAACTCACCAAAATCCTGTTTTGCTCTCCGTTTATCGTTATCCCTTTCTTTAATTGAGCTCTGCTAACTGTATATAAGTTACACGTATCAATACTTGTCCTAATTGCATTTCTAATCTAATGATCTCATTTTAGATTACATTATACTTAGAATGTTTTATTCCTTAAACCCTAATGTATTTGAATACAAGGTACCCAATTTCCTTATCATTCTTTTCTTTCCTTATGTTCTTTTAATGCATAATATTTTTAGGTACATGTATATATATATATGCATGTATGTATGTATATATATAACACACGAGTTACACCATGCATGCGGGTCTCCAAGTGTATTCCATCGTGTGTATGTAAGCGATTATATATATATAAGTAATGTTTTCGAGCACAACCTTGTAATCGAGTCCCCTTTGTAATCGGGTCTTTATTGTGATTTATTACAATGTAATCGAACCAAGGCAATGTAAGTGAATTATACCTTGTAATCGAGTCTTGGGTTGTAAGCGAGTTACATGTATTCGAGTGCTACTTGTAATCGATCATAACTTATAATCGGGTTGTGCATTGTAAGCGAGTTTAAGCATGTAATCAAATTATGTATGTGTTCGAGTTCACATGATGTAAGCGAATGGTCTTAGTGTATGTGACTAAGTACATTGTAATCGAGTCCTCTAGTATATGCGAGTTTAGATATTGTAATCGGATTAATACATGTGTTCGAACCAAGCCATTGCGATTGATTTTAGTATTGTAAGCGAGCATGAGCATGTATTCGACAGATCCATTGTAAGCAAATGCATGAACGTAATCGAATGAATCCAAGTAAGCGAGTCCTTCGTTTGTAATCGAGTGGGGTTATTGTTTGCGATCCTGAGCATGTAATCAAATAAGCTAACTGTATTCGAATTACGATGATGTAATCGAATTACCACAATGTAATCGATTTCTGTAATGTATTCGAATGGCTGCTGTCTTTGGTTGGTTTTTTCATCCTTACGTATATCTCGTGACCTTAATTCATTTATTATGGTTCGGTATTAACCACAAACGTTCCCTTACCGTTTTTTGGTCCAAACTTGGCCCGGGTGACCATAAAGTTTGGACCTTTATGGTCCAAAACGTCCAAAGCTAGATCTAGGGTTCATTTGATGAGCCGTACCTATTCTCGGGTTCGTTACGTTCATTTTAAACATCATGTTTGTTACATTATGGCTCGTTTATACCCGATCTACTCTAGGGTTTGGTTTCGTAACAAACCGTTCATAAAAACATAGTCTTTAAGATAAAGAACATACCTTTACGTGTTCATTAGGTCACGGTTATTTTGGTTATGAACAACAAATCTTATATCTTTCGTAAATATCCACGATCTATTAATTTGTGCTTAGTTTTGGGTCTTGGACTCTGGTTCTTGCTTACGGTCGTATATGAGAGTATGTGTGTGTGTTTTGACTGTGTAGAGAATAAGATGGAGAGAAATGAGTGATTTAGGTTTTTAGGGAGGTTTAAGGGAGTATTTATACTCTCTTAACCCATGGATCTAAGGCCCATCCCATCCCTTATTCCATATTTCCCCACCCAAGTCCATACTCCTTATTATATTTAATATTAATTAAATATTAGCACACGACACACAACATAAATTTTTTTATTTATTATTATTAAATTCAGGATGTTACAGTCGGGTTTCTGATACAAATACAAATACAAGTTAAACCGAAAATGACGAATGTCACATAGTGACCTTTGGGACCAACAATATTTTTGTCATTGGACTAACGTCAATGCAACTAAGCCGAACGACCCGTTAATGCATGATTTTTTAGAACGAGAAGAATCTGGTGTAACATTTGATCTTGTAGATGACGAGATATATTATAATGTTGGTGGTTCACATCTAGTTTCTTATGGTCCTAAAGAGTTTTCATGTGTAACGGGTTTTACTTTCATGTGGGTGATTTTGGAGTTGGTAGTACACATTTTTTTCAAAGAATTGATTTTACCGGAGAGAATATTAAGGTTATGACATTGAAGGAAATCTTAATAAATAAAAAGATATGGAACCAATTGATGTTGTTCGTTGTTGTTGTTTACTACTAGTTATTTTTTGGGGTTGAAAAAGAGAAATATATTGAGAATAGATATGTTGACCTAGTTGAGAACCTAGCAGCCTGGAATTCATATCATTGGGCTATTCCAATTTGGGATAGACTACAAAAATGTCTACACAACTGTTTGGTAAAAAGAAATAAACACAATAGTGTGTCAGCATCATCGTACTCTACTGTTGGATTTCTATGGGGGTTTAATGTTAGTAATGTGTACATTACTTGTTATTCTAGGCTATTCCAATTTGGGATAGACTACAAAAATGTCTACACAACTGTTTGGCAAAAAGAAATAAACACAATAGTGTGTCAGCATCATCGTACTCTACTGTTGGATTTCTGTGGATGTTTAATGTTAGTAATGTGTACACTAGTTGTTACTCTAAAAGGTAGTTATTTACTTAATGATTTTTTTTAAATTCTTTGTAGATGTGGATCTTTGAATATCTTCCATTTCTATTGTTTAATGGTTTCAAGTACGTTGAAAAAATTTCTAGATGCCTTGGCTGGACACAAGAGCGTTCATTTAAAGCTAGTACGATTGATAAAATTCTTGCCAATTTCGTGAAGGTTAGTTCTTTTTTGTATAGTAATCACATAATATTTTTATATTGCTATCACTTATAGTATGCCATATTATTTAAATTTCAGCCTCCATTTTTGCCGAAATGGATGATATTTACCGAAGCCGAGAATACACGTTTCAAAGAGTCGTTTAACTATATAGATAACAAGGTGGAGAAGAAAGCGTTTATTCCAAGGCTTAAACAACTAGCCAGTGAAATTGGACATCATAACGTTAACATATTAGGCTTTGTTGGAGCTAAACAATCCCACAACTCATCCGACACCAAATCCCACAACTCATCCGATACCAAATCTTACAACCCAACGGACCAACAATCCCACAAGCCATCGGACCAACAATCCCACAACCCAGCAGACCAACTATCCCACAACCCAGCAGACCAACTCTGTGTTTGATGGTGATCAAAACTGTTTTTCTAACAATGTTAACGTGTATGAACAGAACCGTACAATCGATCAACAAAACCATTCTGTTTTTCATAGCCAAACCGTGTTTTAGGAGAACCAAACTGGATGGGGTGGTAATACAGGGGTATACATTTGAAAACGATATTGTGTATGGAAACAGTTCAAATCTGGGAGGCGGCAATGATCTTAATCAGAGAACGTATCAAGGTTTGCTGACTGGTAATGAAGATTTAGTTCCCAAAAATGTAGTCAACAATACAAACCCACAAGAGAGCCAGAAGACTAGAGATTTTGTGAACAGCTTGCTAGAGATGCCTCAAATTAATGTTTTCAATGACCACCTTTCCACTCTCATTAAAAGCCATGAAAGTCACCACAAAGAAAGCAAATCAAATCACCAACAATATGAGGTAAGTAATTCATTCGATAGTAACTATACATTATGATGTGTTACATTTATTAACAATCACTATTAAGCCTACCCTTTTCATGAAAATGGCCAAGCAACATCTAGATATTATCACCTCTTTGAATGTAAGTATTTTATATTAAAGTTTGTTTAAACCATTTGCATAACAAACATTGAGCAAATAATATCTCATCCTACAAGTTATACACGCGAATACAAAACGAGAAGGTAACTCATGTGATGTGAAAGCGGAAGAAAGCGAGGAGAAAGATGCGGTAAATTAACTTTAATATCTTAATTTATTTAACATATTATTGTCTATAAATAATACTTGTTTCATTTTTGCAGTGCGAGTTTGAAATTGACCTTGATGAACTTGATTTGGGTGACCAATGTGCTAGTCTGATTGTTGATGCTTCTCTTCTTGTAATAACACCACATGTGATCATCGAATTATAATAATGTTTAATAAGATGATCATTCGGTACCGCGTTACTTATTTATCTTATATTTTAATGACAAGGGTCGGTACAGGAACGTCCAAAAAGAGTATGCAAGCTATCTAGGGCATTACTTACACCATACGAACCCATTCGGAGTGGTTTGAAGAAGAGGGAAAAAGTTAAACAAGATGATAATGTGTTTTCTTAAAACCTTATTAAGGAGTTGGCAAAGAAAAATAATACTTTTATTTACACGTCTATTGACTCAGGCCTATCAGTTGATTATGAATTTTGGGGGAGGTTGATTGGGACCTTAAAAAGTGGTTGGTTGGATATGATTGTGAGTAATTCATTCAACCTAGTCTGATTTTTGATAAATTGTTTAAGTTTTGACCTCTATTTTGGTTAACTCTTAAAAACATATGAAATTATGGGTTTACATGTTGTTATTGGAACGACCCCCAGGATCAAACTGGACAATATTGTCACCCGAATGGTTGGCAGCCCTAAAAACTTCCACTACATGTAATCCAAGTTTGTCAATGGGACAATGCCCCCTTTCCAAAATTAGAAGGTGTTGATAAAGTATTATTATTGGCAGTTTTACTAGTTACTAAATTCGACATTTAGTATAATCGCCACAAATAATTTTTTGACAGCTTTTTCATACCGATTAATATCCCCGAAAAACATTGGCTGGTTGCATGTATATATATGCGTTCTTGGTCCATGACGGTATATGATAGGTATAAACTGGTTTTCCTAGCAACTGATTTAATTTTACGTTATTAAACCATGTCATTTAATGTTTTCATGTTTATTGTTTACTAGTCTTCCCAACTACGTTAAAAGGGAAAGAGATGAGTTGTGTGGCATTCTGGATACAAATTTTCCTACCTGGATTGCACTTCATGGATATAAAATGGGCAAACCCTTAAGAGAACCTCCCTTTGAAAGAATTTATCCGGAAAAGGTACCTCTTCAAGCCCCACCTTTAGGAGATTGTGGTGTGTGGACGTGTATGTTTCAGGATCGTTTGACAAGAGGAGAGGAGGTATTTAATGAAAATGAAGACAAACCAAATATGTCACGTGAATTGGTATTGGAATTTCGCTGGAAGTTTGCTCAAATGTTGTATGAAAACAAGATTAGGGAATTTGAAGTGTCCCAAATGACCAACTTGGATGACGCTTAGTAAACATTTCTATATATTTGCTATCTATTTTGGTGCTTTAGTATGTATCTATTTTGGTATGCATTTGTAATGTATAGGTATGTACCTTTTGGTGCTTTCATTTGCATCTATTTTGTTATGTATTTGTAGTGTATTGGTATGAAACTTTTGGTGCTTTGGTTTGCAACCTTTTGGTATCCCAAAATGTTAACTTTGGTGCTATGTAATGTATTTCTTTTTGTATCTATTTGTATTGTTGTTTGTGTTTCAATGTTGACTACTTTATTGAGTTGATATAATGCATGCACGAATCCCAACAATAACATGCATGCACAACAAACAATACTCCATCTATCTATTATATGCATGCATACAATACAACCAAAATAACATAAACCATATATTAAATTTCAACAACCAAAAACTGGGCTGATCGTTTCAACATATCCATTACAACCGTATTCCAACATTCAAAATAACATAAACCACACACCTAATTTGTAACTCTAAAACTCGTTCAAATCAAAAGTTAGAACCCGGTCAATAGCTTCAGTTGTCGTTCTGCAAGCATAATCACTGACCACATATTCTGTCTTTTGGAACTTTCGTGGACGGGGTACATGCAACTGAGATTGAAGGGTTTCTTTACACTTTCCACTTGTGTGACCTATTGTATGACATCGGGTACAAAAAGTAGGGGTTGTTTGCTCACCACGAGACGGGATACGTTTATTTTCACGTGGTCGACCGGCTTGTCTTTTATCCATATGCGGAGGGAGTAAAGGCACATTATCTCTGGCACCGCCCATTCAGATTCTTTTGCTACGGGGTTAATGGGCTCTAAATATGTAGATAAAAGGTACTCTTTTCTATAGTAGTTCATTGCCAAGTAATTACAATATGTTTGTTTGTTAAATTTGCAAACAACAATTACGTGCCCACAAGGTAACCCTGACACCTGTTATTTTTGACAATCGCATTTTCTGTTCAACAAATCAACCTTACGTCATCTATCACCATCGTGAAAATTATAATGATATTCGTCTATTCTCATAACTCTCCAAGTCCTACTTTTTCTCAATTTACGGAATTTCCTGCTTTCAGCTCATTTAGATAGTAAATGACTATCTTTTGCTATAAGTAAACAAAATTGTGTTATTATTTAAAGCAACTAATAAGTAATAAAAAAGTAAGATAAAACTTACCAGCATCTTGTCCTCTTTCAAAAAACCATCTTCGTTGTAGTTCAACAAAGTAATATGTTAGTTTTGTAATCAGATACTTTCTTTCAGCTACAGACAAAGCGTTTATTGATTCCGCACTGTTGGAGGTCTTTATATTATAACGACGAACGAGACAATGGGCTCTAGACCACTTTATAAACCCAACCGCTGTTAGTGTAGCCCTGGCAGACGGGCGTTTTTAACAAAGTAAGTTAAAACGGCGTTTGAAGTCCGATCTTCTATAGGCTTTACATGTTGCCTAGTATAGGCTTCTTTCAGCTTTGCCTTTCAATCGTAGATTAACCATCAAATGCCAACATCAAAAACCATGATACGCAAGCAGAAAGACGTCCTTTATAGCTAACTCAATCGACTTAGACTGATCCGCAATTATTTCCAAGTTTGGATGATCACCGACACATTCTCTTAGTTTTGTTAAAAACCATGTCCATGATACACCACTTTCGCTCTTACCTACACCGTATGCTATCGGAAATATTTTGTCGTTACCATCGATACCTACCACCAAAAACATTGCCCGTTTGAAACTCCCCTTTATATGCGCCCCATCGATTATAATTATTGGACGCAAACACCTAATAAAGCTTCTTACAGAAGCATCGATGGTAATAAATATCATTTCAAAACGATTTAAATCATCTCTTAAGATATGAGTGCAAGTTCCAGGTTTGGCAATCTCTAAATTGTGACAGTAAATCGGAAGTTTACCAAATGAATCCTCGGAGGAACCAACAAGAAGACTCTCGGCATAAACTTTACCTTTCCAACCTTATTTGTAGGATAAATTTGCATTGAATCTTTGACCAAGAATGTTCACAACATCCTTCCCTTTAAGGTTTCATGTGTTGTCCTCAACCAAACCCTTTATGCAATGAGCCACCACTTTTTTATTAGCATTATGATGATTAGGATGCATTTGCGTCTTATAACATGTATGAACGTCATTAAATGACGTTATATTAAATGCTTCAGTAAATTTGATGCTACGTGACCGCAAAAACCATTCACACCCTTCAAATCTATAACGAACTTCTAATCGTTGTTTGTTGAATTTCGATGTTACAAACTCAAACCCCTCAGTTAGTGCCATAATTCCTAACTCAAGTTGAAACTCTTCTTTGTTCATAAACACTTTCCTTATAAAAGGATGCGAAGATGAACAAACTAATTTACGACCCTTTCCTTTCTTTGATTTATAAGAACTATCTTCAAGAAGTAACGATGGATCATCATTCAAATCAAAACACTCTTGTGTATCTACACATCCACTACCACCAACATCACCATATTCATAAGTTGATATATTCAAATCCGGTATACACTGTTTCTGGGGGACATTCAACTCAATGATAGCATCTGACATATATTCACCATGCTCTCCAACAACATACATGAACATTATTTCAGAATTGTTCACTTTTTCAACACGTTTTAAAAAAAGAGACACGTCATAGTCATCTTCTATATCTACGGGATACAAGTACGATGAGAAATTATATGATAATCGTGAAATGTGTGTTACCTTAAACCGAGCTTTAAGTAAACCCGACAACTTCGAATGGTTTATGTCAGAATCAAGATTGACACCTCTCCGTTTACAGTTTGTTGGAACATATTCACAGCTTCCATCATTATTGTTTTTCCATTTACCACCATAACAAACTACAATGTTATCAAATTCTATGAAACCTAATTGAAACCTAACTGGAAATATACTTGAAGATCAAAATGGAAGAAGATGAAGATAATGAAGAAGAAGTTAAGGATAACACAATTATTAGATATAATTGATAGTTAATTTAAGGAAGTGGGGTCCACCTGAAACCTAATTAGAAATATAGTCGGAGTAGACAGAATATTTAAAAACTCTATCGGTCGAGACGGAATACCAAAAGTCTTATTGTTCTAGACGAGATTTAAACGTTCAAAACTTATAAGAACAAAAGATGAGAATATGATCTCCTTGGAACAAATTCATTTAAAATGCGTCTTGGAAGACAAAATTCAAAAAGCTCTTTTCTCAAGATTAATATAATTTGAACGGACCAGATTAGAAACATAAAAAAAACCGTCCAGAGAGACTGTTTTTTGCAAAATGATTTAAATAAGAGATTTAGACGAAAACCCCAAGATTTTCAAAATTCTGGTCGGGTTTGTCAGACTCATGCTAAGGGTCAAGTTTTAATTGAATCTTCAATCCCGTAGGTTATAATTCATATGTGTCGCCTCAGTACAAATTAGTTGGGTTATTTTGGGAAACTTGTGACTTTTGGGTCTTTTTTTTTCTCTCTCTTCATTTGGGTCATTTAGGGAATTTTCCTTATAAACAACCACTAGGTTACTAACCCGTGTAGTACACACGTGGAAAATAGGATATTCTTCACGTAAAGAAATTTGATTTTATATTTGAATATTATATTATTCGTCTAATTATAAAAACAAATAATTTTAACCAACAATATCGCCCGTTCTTGAAAGTAAGTTCATTGAACTTGTCTAAAATCGAAGGAAACACAAAGTCTATTAAATCATATAATGAATTGTTAATTAGAAGATTATCGGGAATTTGTACATTCATTTGTCGTCATTTGGACCCCCACCCCCAACATTCCCTTCACCTATATCCAATAATTAATTCGCAAATTATTTTATCTCTTCAACATGTAAGGATTGGCATCCAACTATGAGCCTCGTGTTTTTTTTGGATAATTTAAGTACCTTTCACTTTGACAAGATATAGGAAGAACTTATTGAAGTATAATTTAAAATAAACACGAACAAAAATCTATACAATCTAACTATTTATTTAACAAAAATATCATAAATTTAAAATTTACAACTCCCTAAATACTTCCTTTTATACAAGGTTTATACTTTAATTTGTAGCATTTCATTGTTGTCAATGATTAATATAAAAAGGAACAAATTGATTTTTTTAATAGCTAATAGCTAAACACTTGGAAACATCAAGTGGCTTATATGACTTGTTTAATGATTCATAGAGCCATAACTTGTATACACTCTAATATTGACTTGAACTTGTTATGGCTTTAACTCAAGATGCTAATAACCCATCTGGTATTATAGTATTTTCCATAATACCTTACCGGAAAACCATAATAGTTCAACATCTCCATTGAATTTTTTATTTTGATATGGAACCTAAAGAGATTATAAAAAAATTATATAATAATTAAATTCAATATAAACAAAAAGAGAAAAGAAAAAAATTGCTAATGAAATAAAGAATAATATGAGAATCGACTATTAGAGTATCAAATTAAACCTTACCGGAAAATAATTAATCCCTCTTACCGGAATTGGCGATGATGAAGATAGTAATCCGAAATAGAGAGAGAGAGAGAGAGATTATAATTGTTAAGGTTTTCAATCTTAAGATTTATATAATGTAAATGATATGATTTAATATGTTTTTGAATTTTAATAATAATTAGATATCATAATTACATTAATAGGTTAATTATGAATTGTTTGACCAGATTGTAAAAATATTTAAGTTATTGTAAATTTTAAATTTTTAAATTGGATATCTTTTTAGTAATAATGCATTTTTAATCATGATACATTTAGACATTATGGAATGTTGGACCAATAAAATTCAAAAGTTTAAAATTTAAAACTAAAAATCCTTTTAAAAATAATAAGTTTCAATCGTATTAATGTTACATTATGAAATGTTTGACCATTGATTTACAAAATATACATTTGAGTTACACTTTAAAGTTTATAAAATATTAAAATGGCATAAAACTTTGAGGACTATGGTTATAAAATGGTGACCCAAAATAAACATAACTAAATGTAATTATTATAATAAAACACACACACACACACACACACACACACATATATATATATATATATATATATATATATATATATATATATATATATATACTTATGAATGATAAAAATAGCGCTAATGAAAACAATACAAACCTTATTTCAATATACATCGTTGGATAAATTAACCTTACAATATTCCAAGGCATGCCAAAATACAATTCGAGTTAGATTTAGATTTAGTGACGATATAAATCATTAAATTCATAACAATATGTAAGGGAAATTTAATATCACAAAACATACTTGTATACATTAAATTAAATGGTGACCAAATTTTGATTTTTTTGGTTGAAATGTTGACGAAATTTGAATACATGTATTAAAAAAAATCATCTTCTCCGGGAAATATGCAGTCATTTCGATGGTAAAAATCCCTAAAAGTTATACACGGACTTATATTATTGTTTGGGCTAATTATACACATAAATATCTCTGGGCTAATTTTTTAAGGAATTTATATACATGTATTGATTATTGTTTGGGCTAACTACCATTTCATCTTGAACAATCATTTCGATGGACCAATCTTCTCCGGGCTTTGAATTATCCTTCAGACGTCAAAGTTTGAGAATACACACCTTGAGGATACAGTCACTGTTAAGGACATCCAATTTTTTCAACATAGTGATGTTTGTTGGCTCCATCTTCCTGGTGGTAGAAAAAAACATTAATTTCTGAAAAATAACACTTTTAACCAAAAAACGAAAAAAAATGAATGATATAAACAACAAAAATATAAACCTTAGAAATCAAGAAAATCGTTTTAGCTCAATTTGGTGTGATAGTGTAAGAATTCTTGTTTGAAAGTGAAGTATTTATATATAGTTCATAGTAAAGGATTGAATTTTGGAAGGAATGTATATACGGAATTAATTAAAAACATAAAATTAGGGAACTTCAATTACATTAAATCATGGACGAAAATTAGGGAATGAGGACTAAGAGATTTTCAAAATTTGAATTACTAAAATGTAATGTTGTTAAATACAAAATAATTCAATTCAAATATTTAATTCTAGACTATATTTAAACATACGGAATTAACTTTTTAATATGGAAAAATAAGTTACTACTTTTTTTATTTACATGAATATAATTAATCATCAATTCAATCAATTAAATAATTATCGTATATCTTGAATGATTATCAATTACCGTATATCTAATATCTAAAATTATAATCAATTATGATATATTTAAATTGTGAATCATATGGTTGAAATTTATAAAAATAGTCAACATAATTTAATTAATAAGCATTTGAATAATTAAGTAACTGATATAAGCTGTGTAAAAATAACTAAGTAATTTCCCTTTTTTTTATGTATTAACAATAACACAATTTTATTATAATAAACAACAATTTAAAAATTGAGTCATTGATATAACATATGGTAAGTAGTAATAATAATTATAAATTAACATATATTTCAAATTAGAATCAGCCTCATATATTAAAATCTTTGATTGACTAATTTTGAATTAGTCAATCAGTCAAAATCCGTATTTATAGTAACCCTTAAGAATGTTTAGTCAATTGATTGTATCTTACTTTAATTTAATTTTGATTTATTTTATTCAAATGAAAATTAGAGAGATGGTAGTTATATATGGAAAGTTTAGTAAACAACCAATAAGAAGAGGGGAAGTTGAGTTAAAGCCTATTGCTTTAATATATATATAGATTAGTTAAATAAGGTGTGTAGCGAAGGGGTTATATAATGGAGAAGAATTTTTGGCACACGATTAAAGGGAAAAGACCATTCTCATTAGTGAATTAGTTTGGGTTGAAACACTATTTAAAAAAAAGAAAAAAAAACCCTTAAACTAGGCCAAACAACTCGTGGGAACAACCTAGTTTAACCACCACCAACATATCACTAAATCATAGGTTTAGATTTTAATTTATTTTTCTTTTTCTTTCATACTAATTAATTTTAACAATAAAAATGTTTTTCTTTAATAACTTTTAATTAATAAGTTTAAAAAAAATTCTAAAACACAGTCTTGTTTAGTTTTTTTTCACACACCGGTATAATTTTATTACAAAACATAATATGCAAAAAAAAAATATTAGTTTTAAAATAAAATAAATATTAATCATTATGATTTACATAATTTTTTATATTTTTAAACATTTTTAAGAGAAAAAAGCAGTTATAAATTATATTTATTTAATAAAAAGTAATTAAGTTTGGTTTGCTAATTAGTGTGGAAAGTTTGGTTTGGTTGACTTGGGTTAGTGGAAGAGAGAGAAATTAATTTTATAATAAAAATTGAGTTGAATTAGTTTATGAATGAGAATGTTCTGATATAGTTTAGGGATGGTGTTGTAGCCCACATAAATAATATAATATTATTAAAGAGGACCAGAAACTATCTACACACACAAATGAAAGCGATATGTATTTGTCGCCCCTAACAAATCGCTCTTTTGTAACCTGAGGGGTGGTGATGTAGCCCTATTTCACCCCAAAACACCACTTTTGTCGCCACAATAAACATTGCCTAATAATTTGGTTCTTTTAACAATAAATAGTAAATTCAGGATATTTTAAATTTTTTCAATGTACTTTTTTGATAAGTTGGAGTTAAATAAAAATTTAGTTCTTATCAGGGCCGGCCCTAGTAGTGTTCTTCGGGTTAGTTTTCGGGTTTTGGGTTTCTGGGTCGGGTTCTTCGGGTTTCAAAGTTTTAAATCTAGACCTGAAACCCAACCAAAATTTCTCACGGTTTCTTCGGGTTCAGGTAATTTGGGTTCGGGTTTTTTCGGGTTGGGTTAACGGGTTTCGAGTATTCTAGAAAAAAACACTACATTGCTAAATTTAAATGCAACACCTTCTTTTTTACTCCTAATGTAAATAAACCAACAATAAAAGAAAAACAAACCGATAAAACATCATAAAAAGAGTAAAATTTAACATGTTCAACCATAATAAACAAAACCAACCTAATCGTCTTCAATTTGGCGTGATCAGAGTGTTGAATTATAATTGCTTTTAGTCATAAATCGAAACATTAATAAACAATAAACAATCGATTCATAATATCTGGAATGGGAACAGTCAATTTGGACTAAATTATGATAATATCAGCGGCTAAGGCTTAGACTATAATACCTAAAAATATATATGGTTTTAAAACTAAAATTTTATTCGGGTTTTTCGGGTTGACCCGAAACCTAGAATTCAGACCCAAGAACCAACCCGAATTACTTCGGTTCGGGTACAGGTTAGCCTTTTCTCGGGTCGGGTTCAAATACGTGTTTTCTCGGATTGGGTTACGGGTTTCAGGAAAAAGTGACAGCCCTAGACGGCCCAATAGTTTGGTTAAGCAAAGCTATGGCTTTAGGCCTCAAAATCTAGAGGCCCCCAATATTTTATAAAAATATAAATATATTAGGGGTTTTTTCTTTGACCGTTGATGGAAGAATGGAAACTTGGAAGATTATAGAAATTGATGCGATTAGATTGGTATCTTCCATGCAAACGATTTCACGAGATTTATGGAATGGAAAGAGGAATCAAATCTCTAACGGCTCTGAAATATTGTCTATTTCCATCATGGTCATATTTATATACGGTGAGTCTCATAATCTCTGTTTATATTTACAATCGCATTCTCATATTTTTCGATCTTTGATTTGAATTGGCATATTCAACAGTTGTGATTTTTTATTTCAATTTCTGGTTCAGGTGTATGCTGAAGCATAGGTGTTAGTTTGTCAGAGTTTTAGTCTGTGTTAATTTTGATTTATGTTTCAAGACTCCAAGTGTATTTACTTTGCCAATTTGATGTTAGTTTATTCTTATCACTTTATGCTATTATATTTACAATAATTTTGGTAATTTATATAATCTGCCTAATTCAATTCTGCCCAGTTGTATTGGAAATTTAGGAACCGCCCTAATTGAATTCTTGCCCAAACTGTATTACACCATGTGTAGTCATAAAGTTTCACTACCAGGCATTATGCGTCATGTAGCGCCCAGTCAGAGTTATGGTTTTTTACAAAACAGGCTGTAGTCATAACTTTCCACCCACAGACATTATGCGCCACGTGACGCCCAGTCGTTATTAATTTTATTTGTTTTTTTAAATACTAAATCATTTAAATTAATTAACATAAAATTAAAAATTACATTAAACTTCGAAATAAAAAATACATTAAACTAAATTAAAAAAAATACATCAAATTAAAAAAAACATAAATAATACTAATAAAACTAAAACTCATTTATATTTTTCTAAAATTTTCACTCGTCGAGCGGCTTTTAGAGATTGGACTATCGGGTCGTCTTCGGATAGCTCGTTTGATAAAACCTCGATGTTTTTGTCCATTTCATTCCTTCTAAGTAGTTCAACGGCGTCCGAATTTACTTGAAGTTGTTGGGTTCCAAGTTCGTGTATATCTTAGAGTCGAGAGTTCATTAATTTGAATTGGCTTTCCAATTCGGGATTCGAACCCGTTGCCGACGACGAAGCAGCCCCTTTCCCCTTTCCTTTGACTTTGGTTCTTCTAACCCCCGACCGAGGCATCTCGGTAGCATTCACGGGGTCATTATCGCTTAAGTTGAAGTTTCGAGCGTCGGAACGGGGCGTGTCTGGATCAACCGAAGACGATGTTTTAGACTTTTATTTTACTCGGGCCACCGTCGGCTTCGGCTTCGGCATCCAACACCAAGCCCCATTTTGGGTGATGACTCAATAGGTCTTTCCAAATGCCAAAGTAGTTGAAGGTCCCGCCGACCTTATGTTGAAACTCAACCAACGCGTTTTCCATGACTTCCGCGTCCGAGACATCGCTACTCCTAGTTCGATTCATCCGAGAGAAAACCGTATGGAAAGCCATGCATTTGGTGTTTATGTCTCCCCATTTCGACAGTAACGAATCTTTTTCTCGACGCGAGTCCCCGCCAAGGTTGTGAAACCTCTCTATAATTTTGTGCCAAAATACCCCCGCTTTTTGATAGTTCGATAAAAAAATAAAAACATTACAAGTTTAATGTTTGTTATAAGAAATTAAAAAAAATATATATGTATTTTAAAAACCTACCGCATTTGGCATCTTCTGATATCTGGCACCAAGCACGAGCACATAGTACGCACTCGTCGCTACTCCACGCTATCACCGTCTTTTTAACCCGAGGTTCGCCGGTGGCCTTCTTTGCGTGTTTTCTCGAACATCCGCGTTGGCTCGAACCGCCTACGGTCTTCGGGACGGATTGTGTCTCCGGCACGAACTCGACCTCGGGTTGGGTCTCCGGGGCGGGTTGGGAACCCGAATCCGCAAAAATGTTTGTCATTGGGTTTTGGAAACCGGGCACCGCATTTGGCATAGAGTTTTGTAGAAGTGCAAAGTACGCGGCCATTTGCGGGTCATACATTTGCTGGACGGGTACGGCTGGCGTCGGGGCGGTAGATTGGTTCGGTTGTGGATTTTGGTTGCCTTGACGGACATATTGGCCAAAACCGAGAATATTTTGGTTGTTGTTTGGAAACATTTTGGTAGAAATATTTGTGTAAAAGATATAAATTGGTATAGAAGTGGAAGGAGTGTGTTAAAAAAAATAAGTTTGGTTTGTTTATATAGTATAAATATAATTAATATATTTTTTTAAAAAAATCCCAACGGCTCCAAACCCACCCCAACGGCTATTTTTTTTGATTTGTGTGCCATTCTTGCACGTTTTGTATACAACGCAGCAAAAAAAAAATTACATAACGCAGGGGGGGTGTACCCCCCGCGTTTTCCTCCTTAACGCAACACAAAACGCACCCAGTACGGGTGGTCTTAGAGTTTAGAAATTTAGAATTTGCCAAAATTAAATTCTTGCCTATTGCTATTTGCTACTTGTTTTAATTTCACATCGACACCGAACTTATGAATCTGGTTATACAAAAAAGCAAAAAAGATGGGTTGGATCTATTTCAAGAACTAAAATACTAAGGGATATTATAGATTTAGAATCAGACACACTTATTAATATATAAAATTATATTAAAAACTTTGATTCTTTTTTCGAATGCTTATAATGCCTATTGAATTGTGTTAACTATTTTCGTAACGTTGCTTCCGCAGAATGTAGTTTTTCCAAATTAAAGTTGATATAAAATATATAAGATCTACAATGTCACAAGAAAAATTAAATGGTTTAGCTCTTTTGTCGATTGAGAAGAACTTTTTAGCAGAAATTGATTTTGATTATTTCATTAAACAATATGTATTTAATAAAGCTAGAAAAATAAATTTCATAAAAAACATTGTTTTTAAGTGACACGAAATAACTAATTTTTTTTAACTCCGCCAGTTATAAACATTTTTGTTTATTATTGTCGGTCCCAACCCTGGATAAAGGAGGAGTGTTTATATTAAAAAAAGTTTGGAAAAAAACTTGTTAAAAAAACCCCAACTCTATAGTTAGCTTGAGGTCTTTAAAAACTTATGGCCACCGGTTCTTATATCAATAAGAAAAAAAAAGAAATAAACAAAACACGGTAAACATGGAAGGTCGGTTGGAGAAATAAAGTGATTTTTCTAAAATCACCCAAATGTGAAAGTTATAGACGTCATGTAGTGAGGCGTGCACGAAACTAATAAAAACAACTCAAAACCGAAAAAATCCAAAAACAAACCAAAAATTTTCCTTCAATCAAAATTATATTTACAAGGATGGAATAAGAAAAGGACCTCCGTGGCCAAAAGTCCACATTGTAATCAAGATAAGATTTTCATTTTTCAAAAGGTAACAAGTTAAATGTTTATTCGCAAATCATTATATCCTTTATAATGAGCTTCGAGTACGACCTATAGATATCTATCAAATGTTTGTTACGTCCAATGAGCTACAAGTCCGATCTATAGATATCTATCAAATGTTGTGTCTCAGCTTTCATCTGTCTCGACTTCAGCGTCAGCCTTTCACTTGTCTCAGCGGCAACAATCTTCTTCATATCGGCCACCATTGCCTCGGCTTCCATGATCCTCTTCTCCATCCCTTCATAACATTCAATCATTCATTTTCCTACGACAAAAAAAGGCACTTGAAAATCAAATTATGGACACAAGATCAAGGATCCTAAAATCAATTTACCATGCACGAAAGGGTTATCAACTTTGGCACGCCTTAGTGTGATGCATCCCATCAATGAGTTCAGCATCCTCCCCATTCGCACCTTTCGTTTTCTTGCTAATGGACGTCATAGAGCGGAGCGAAGCGAAGGAACAATTGATTAAATAATAATAATATATAGAGATTACATTGTTGACTAAATTATTAATAAAAAAAAGCAACTGTTGGCCTGAAACTTGCAGGTTTAACCTTTTGGGTTCCTGTAAGAAAGAACACATACACGTTAAAATCACATATCATAGACAGGTAAACAGTTGGCTCACTAGTACTGCCTTAAGAGTTCTCATTGTTACATTGACCTTAATTGGGATCATTAAAAACAATAGATATACATATGTAACTAAATTTTACATATGGAGAAGTGACAGGGTGGTATGGTGTAGGATTTGAAGATCAGACCTAATTAAGTAAATGATTTTAATTACTTTGTTTTATCAACAATCTATAGAATTGTAGAAGTGAAGATTCTAATTCTCTTGATTTAGATACCAACAGGTGCACTCATAACATTAGCTGTTTAATTAAAGCGTAATCAATCTATTATCAATATTGACACCTATTCTAACAAGTGATCTGCTTAGCTTACTTCTAGATATGATATGATCTAAATGTATTGTAATATGGCTTTGTTAAATCTTGATGTAGTTGAAGATAAACTGAATGCCAAAGGCCAAATTTGGAAATTTGAAAAGTATATCAGATTTTTATCACTTAAGCTGATTTTATATTTCAGGATTTATTCTTGTTGTTGGTGCTAAATATTCAAGATTGTACTCATGCACCAACTTGAAAAGATAATAACTTCCAAACCTGGATTCGGTAAAGAAGTATCAATTACCTTTTCTAAAGCTTAAGATCAATATCTTGAAATTAAGCTCCTCCTTAGATGACGTTGAATAAGACACCATTGTAGGCTTGTTCGAGAGATCCTAACAAACCGCATTTGTTGTCGAATCTGTCTGAAAAAAAAGGAACGTTTAGTAATAGTAATTGAGATATCTAATTAATTATCAAGAGAATACCAATTTGTTTGTTTCAACCAATAATGAAATATTGGAAGGGATTTTGTGATGTTTTGATTTGGTGGAACTGAAAAATTAAGGAGGTGTTTGAGATTTCTTATTTTACTTTCTTTTAACTTTTCATTAAGTTATTAAATTACAAAAGTGTAACTTATGGAACTTTTCCTCTCATAATTTAAGCAATTCCAAAAACCCTCTTACTTTTCAAAAAGTTAATAAGTTATAAGTTGGTAAAAATAAGCAATCCCAAACACCCCTAAGAAGTGACGGAGAGAAAAAGAAGAGATCTGGTTGAGGTCGTCTCGATAGGTGAAGAACAAGATGAATGAATAGGTGAAGATGAAATTGAAAAGAAAATATAAGGGAATTAAATAAAAATTATGAGTAACGGAGGTACACTCACAGGATGGGGGTGGAGCTAGGGCTTTTCACGAACCGAGACGAACCGAAAGCAAGATTTTTAACTTCAAATTATCTAGACTTTCAACCCTAAAATGTCTAAGACTCATATTTAACAAGAAAACATATATAAAACGAGCAACTAAAGTATAAAATTAAAACAAAAGAGACAAATATCAAAAGCTTTAAAATATACTTTATTTTTATGTATACATACAATATATATAATAAAATAATAAATAAAAAATTATTCAAGCAAAAACGAACCGAGCCAAACCGAACGAGGCTTTGCTCGTGCTTGGTTTGTTTTCAAACCGGACCGAGCCGAGCAGCTCATTTCTAATTCGAGCCGAAATCGAACAAGCATTTTCGAAAGATTTTCAAGCAAACGACGAACGAGCAACGATCATTTTGAATAGCCCTAGTCAGAACTGGCAGCCTGCATAGCACCATGCCAACTTTTTTAAGTAAATTTAAATTGTTTTATATTTATTACCATGTATGTTTAATTAAGGGTTTGTTAGAGACACCCGGGGTTTTTCATAAACACCCACCAAATCCGCAGCGGAGAGACCTATCCGCGGCGTATAGGTGGGGTGTTTTGGAAAAATGTGTTTTTAGTCATTTTTTGTCTTTTTTATTTTATTGTCTTTTTTTTTGTCTTTTGCTATCTTTTTTTTTTATTTCTTGATTTTGTTTATTTTGTTTTTGTGTTATAATCAGTTACTCCGTATTATTTTCAAACACTTTTTGGTTTTTAATCCATCGGTTTTAAAATTACAACGAAACAACAATTTTAAAATTGAAACGAAACAACATACACAAAACCAAATTTATATAATAATATTAAATACATAACAACTAGTTTGAAAAAAGGAAACAAAATACAAAAACAAATATAAACTGCAGCACCACCCGCATCGTCGTCGCCATCTCGTCTACGGATGAACGACCTCCCATCAGCATCATCGCCGTCTCGTGGGCGTATGACGCCTAACTTGCTCGCCTCATGGTCGAAATGTGGCGCCAGTGTTGTGTACAGCCGACCATGCTACTGGGCGGACATTAACCCAACCACCCATGCCATCTGACTCTAGAGTTGTGACATCCCCACTTGGAACTGTGACATCCCCTGCTCTAGTCTCTGTAGACGGGAGTCATTGGCCACATCCAAACGCACGGCGCGATATGTACGCGGAACATGTTGTAGGTCCTCCTGATGCGGTGGCTGTTATGAACACGATAAATTAACGTTAATAATAAGAAGATACAAAAAGAATTTAAAAGATAAATAGAACGTATCTGATCACCACCCTCACCTCCCTCACCACCCGTAGCGTGAACCGCGATGACCTGAATATGCATATCCGGCTCCTAGAATGGTAGAGGGTTGACAACAGGGACCGTGATATAAGCGGGAGCCCATAGGTCAGTGACCAGGCGCTACTGACCATATATCCTCCAGAAGATGTGCATGCCCTGTGCTCGCGAACGGTCCAGTTCGCGTGGGTAAATTGGCGGCTAAATGGGTAGCTCATCCAGTCGCGGTCCGTAGCCACAACTGATCCCAACCCGCGTAATATATTAGCCACCACGCAATGACCCGCGACCCTGCTTGTGCCTGTAAGTGGCGAAGTAGTCGCCGAATGTGCGAGCTAGGTTTGCAGTGTCTGCCCGTATGTAGGCACCGCATAAAAAACAAGTCACAGAAGTTGCAGTGATTTGCCCCCTAGTGACGACCATGTATGGTTAAAGCGATAAGCATGTGCAGGTATCTGTACAAACAATACAATTATATATTATGTTATGTGATGTGATGTGATGTCATGTCATGTCATATCATCTCATCTCATGTCATATCATATCATATCATATCTTATACATACCTGTACAACAGATCCTTGATGGATGAGGCCTTGACATAGGTGGCAGTGGCCGGGAAAGGGAAAGGAGCATCACCAATCGCCTTCCACCAATGCCTCAACACTTCATCTGGTGTCGTGTATGCTTTGCGTGTAATTAGGCTCGAATACCTCCTCCGGTGTGTACAAGCCGAGAGCCACAACAAACTTCTCCATCGACAAGTAATGGTCCACCCCGAACATACGGAACCGAACCTCCGCCCGATCAGTATCTTCATCAGCAACCAACATCGGGATCTTCGGCCCTCCAACCGGCCGTGACCTGGAACAATATTATCACATTAAGTAGATATAGTTTATAAGTTATTTGAAAAACATAAAATAGCTGAAAGTGAACGTTGAGTAAAGATCTAGCGTGAGCGCCTGATACGCTGACTGGGCGAGGGTAAACAATCTGTGCCTTGGTGTATCACCCGCAATAATCTCCGTCAACATGTCTCCCGCGTCGCAACTATTTATAAAGGTCGTGACAGCTTGCGTCATCATACGCCGGAACTCCGTAAACCGGACACTGTAATCGGTCTGCTCCTAAAACGTCAAAGGCAAGTAGCCATCTAGAAGCTCATCCCCGTCAACGTAGTTATTCGTCATCTATATTTACATGATTATAAATTAAAATATTATTTAATGTTTAATTTAATTTATTATAATTATATATTATAATGTACTATAATATAATTTATTGTAGACCTATCCGTGGCAGATAGCCTTTTTCTCCAACAAAACAGGTTAGACCGGCTTACTAACCTCAAACCCAAATCTAACTCGTTTCATAGTCTTTTCAAACCCTTAATCTAACTGATGTTTTGTAAAACACACTAGTTTTCCGCGCTATTTATCATTGTTTTAATCGCTTATTTATCTAATATTTAATGTTTTTAACTTGTTTTTACTATGATCTTACATTAATATGTATTTTATAAGTTATGGGTTTAAAGAGAAAGAAACCGAGCTTTGAAAGAGATTTAGAGGCATTTTATGCACTATTATTGAATAATCAAGTTAAAGGCCCGACCTATATCCATTTTGTGAAGCCCATATGTGTTATAATATAATAATAAACAAAAAAAAAACCCTAACGAGCCCCTAAATCCTGAAATCAGCAGCAACCAGCCAAAAAACTTCCGATCGGCAGCTTCTAGGGTTCCAAAGAAAGTCGTTTTTGCATCTTGTTGAGCCAAGGGAAGAAGAAATAAGCTAAGGACGACTCGGGACAGCAGCTAGGGTCATTCCTCATCACAAAAATCAGCCCTAATCTTGAGTATAACATTCATAAACTTTGTGTTCTTGTTAGTGTTCTTAACTCTTTGATTTTGAACTATAAACTTGAATTCTTTTGCAATTGAGTTAGGGTTTGTGTTGTTATTGATTATCATTGATTGTTGAATGATTTTAATTATGTTTTTGATGATTAATATGGTGTTTACATTAAGTTATACCTGCTGTTCAAAAATCATGACTAGCTAATCTTCTTTGTTCTAACTAGGTTTGATGATTATTGTTAGGTTTTAATGAGCTTAGTGGATTGTTTGATCAATATGACTTGATTTTCTATTGAAAGCTTGGTTTAATATTGAATTAGGTTGTGTTCAGTGGCTATGATTTTATTAATTATACTCATAAACCTCTTGCTTCGATTGGTTGAATTAGTTTTAATTGATTTTAGCTTGTTTGATTCTTTACTTGGTGTTGAGAATTTGTTTGCGGTAGATATCACTGTAGGGTTTTGTTGAGTGTGTATTGGCATAATTAAGCGAGTTAAGCACCTTCTTAGAGACCGATAGGTGATAGGAAGTAAATTCGTCTAATAGCTTTTACCTGTTAGGATTAGAATCGCTCGAGAGCGGGTTCGGTTTTTATTGGGTTCGGGTTTGTGAGCGATTAGTTGGTCTAGTTTAAGTTAAACCAAATTGTTCCTCTATCCTTGGTTGCGTAGTATTCGTTTCCATTAGGTTCGTGTGTCGGTGAGACCGAGAGGATAGTCGACATTAGAACACCTTAGCATTAGTTTCCTGGTTTGTTCTTAAAAGCAATTAAGTGTAAGTTAGGGTTTGTTAGTGAGACCGAGAGGTGATCTAGCTTTCTTGAGCGAGCCTTAATTGTGTCATCCTTAGATACCGGTATCGTGAGATTATTCAATCAATTAGCTTGATGGACCTTCAATATGATTCTTATCTAGGTACACGTTTTCTCCAATTGCAGTTAAGTCTCTAAGTTTCATTAAGTGTTTCGTCAAGTTAAGTTAAGTTAAATTTATTAATTTAGTCAAAGTTATTTAGGTCAAGTAGTTGATTATTAAAAAATCAGTTTAAAAAATATTATTCTAAGGAAGGTCTTGTCTAGGGTTTTGTGATCATAGGCGTTCTCATGTGTCCTTGTGTTCGATATCGGACTTCTTAGGTCTATACTACTTGTGATCGGTACACTTGTCGGTTGTGTGTGGATTCATTAGGAGTTTCGTTTTATAAATTTAAAGCTTAGTTTTGAGTTCCATTGAAATAGCACTTGTAAGACACACATCAAGTTTTTTGGCGTCGTTGCCGGAGAAACGATTTGAGGCGATTAGAGAACGACCCGAGTTGGGGACTTGCATTTTGTATTTTTGTGTATATATTTAGTTTAAATTAGTTAACCTACGTATTTTAATTTATTTTTATTTTATAAATATTTTATTAAATTTTATCCTGGTGCTCGTGATCCGTTTATTTTGAGTGTTCTTTATAGGAAAAATGTTCAGATTACAAGTTTGAGAACCATGGTGCAAAGTTTGTGGCGGAAATCACTGGGTGCATGATGCTTATGAGAGGAGAAATATAGAAGTAGAGGCATGGAAAGCTCCATGGGAATCTCTTCTTGCAAAGCCTCCTCCATACCGATTTGCATCAAATGGGGAACTTCTTAGGGTATAAAGATTTGTCAGGGAATATATTAGAGCCCACCCCAGAATCGGAGGCAATAATGGATAATGTATTGTTTGCTATTAGTAATGATTTGGAATATATTTCACCTTTGAATCCACCTTTGTTTGAAACTCTGAGTGATATTGAAGATACCGGAATGGAGGAGTAGAGAGTAGAGGAGTATGTTCCCTCTTGGGAGGAAGAATTTAAGGATGAGTTTGGTGAAGAGTTGATGGACTTTGCCATTACGGATAAAGGCGAGTTTGACCCACTTGGTGATCTAAAGCTGCTTGAAGTTTTAATATATAACGAGCCAAGTGTGGGGATCGAGAAGGAGCTTTTTAAGGAGAGCCATGAAGTAGTTAGTGATTCGGTCCTTCCGACACTTCACCTGGATTGTGAAAACCAAAACACGAACCGTACTCAATCTCCATTCGGGACATGTTAAGGTTTAAAAATTTGGCTAATATAATTAGGAGGATTTCTGGGCGAAGAAATCATAGTGTGATGAAGAGATTGACTTCCCCGTTTCACTTCATTGAACAATTTTTGGGGGAATTCAAGAGTTGGTGGGCCGAGTTTAATTCATATGGTCGGGCCCATGAGAGTTGTGCAATTGGTTTCTTCCCGACCAATTGTAAGAGGATTGTATTGAGGAGCATCGATGGGAAGAGGATAAAGGAGAAGCCTCCTGATTGAGGTTTCGGGAGCGAGTCCGGCTGAAGACTATTCAATAAACTTAGCGCTTCACAGTAGACAACCCGGTAATATCTTTCCTTATTATTTTATCTTCATTCTTATTTTTATTTTCGAGTTTTTCCGGGTTGTTTCTTCTCTTACTTTTAGGTTATTCCTTGGATGATGAAGTTTGATGATCTGGAGTTTTAAACAAGTGTGGGGATGCAATTTTCTTAAGGATTGCTGCTTTCGTTCGTTAGTGATAGCTTGATAGAGAGCACTGGAGTTTTAAGCTTGCGTTCGAATGGGAGGGCGAGGAACATGATTCACCGTACACTTGCATGATCACATATACCAGGGAGTCTGTTCCACTTTATTTTTCTTTATGTTTAGTTTTGTCTTTACCTTGTCTCACATTAAGGACAATGTGAAATTTAAGTGTGGGGATGGAGAACTGACGTTTTCATTTTTAAGAAAAATAAAAGAATATTGAAAATCATGGGAGTTAATATTTAAAAAATATATATATATTCTTTCACTGAAAATTATGTCGGTCACTCAAGTTTGAAGGACATATACTTGTATATGTTTGGTCCCGTTATCTACCTGTAGACATACGAGATAGCCATTGACCCGAAAACTGAAAGTGACTGGGGAGACTGAATTTAAAATAATAATAATAATAATAATAAAAATAAAGTTTTAAAGAAAAATGTCCCTTGAAAATTGTTTTTCTTTTACGTTAAGCGGGAAATGATATTATTACCGTTGTATTAACGAACCCTCGGAACTTTTGAAATGTATAATAATAATAATAATAATAATAATAATAATAATAATAATAATAATAATAATAATAAAGTTTTAAAGAAAAATGTCCCTTGAAAATTGTTTTTCTTTTACGTTAAGCGGGAAATGATATTATTACCGTTGTATTAACGAACTCTCGGAACTTTTAAAATGTATAATAATAATAATAATAAAAGAAGAAATGATTTGCATATCTGATTTGGGAGGGGTCGGTAGGCCCAACTACCTTTGATAGTCCTCATTAGCAGATTATATATATATATATATATATATATATATATATATATATATATATATATATATATATATATATATATCACGGTGAAACCGAATTTCGATGCTTAGGGAGGATTACCATAATCTAAAAACTTTGAGATGGTAAGACTTAGATGCACTCAAACCAGCACACCACCACATGTCCATCGTTTTACGAGCTTAGAAATAGTTATATTCTTTAGGGTGATATAAAAAAAAGAAAGAAAAAAAAGTATCTTATGAAAGGTATGTGTACTTTGAAAAGTTGTTCCAAAAAGCAAATGCATGTGAGAAAGTTATGTATTGTAAAATGCAAAAAAAGCATACTTTAAAGTTAGTAAAAGAGGCCAAAGATGCACATACTAGACGGGACTTAGAGTTTATGTGTTACCAAGGGGATAGTTACTCTAAGGACACACTATTGGGGCTCGAAGGTTCTTAGTCAATAAATATCAAATTAGGAATTAATAGGACAAAGTCCAATAATATTTAGGAATAGCTCGTACGACCTCCACGGGACTATTCATCCATCAAATTTCACCGAGTGCATCTAATTAGTGCCATCAACGAGTCATTGGCTTATGATGATTTGTCGAACCAGTTTGCTTCGATTCTAGTTCTTCTAGCTCTCTTTTTCTGAGATGGGGTAGGTGTAACCTTGATTTTTGGACGTAAAACGCTTAATGTAATTGGGGGCTTGATTGGTTAGTGACTAGGTTTAAGTGGACAACTATACCGACAATTGCGGTCAATATGTTGAGCTGTTTCTTATGCTTTAGTAATGTTAAATAATCTGGGAGTTTGTTGTTTTCACTTGGTTATGATCTTGTATAGATTTCTTTTCAGGGACGAAAAATCTTAAGTGTGGGGATATTTGATGTTTTGTAAAACACACTAGTTTTTCACGCTATTTATCATTGTTTTAATCGCTTATTTATTTAAAATTTAATGTTTTTAACTTGTTTCAGTATGATCTTACATTAATATGTATTTTATAGGTTACGGGTTAAAGAGAAAGAAACCGAGCTTTGAAAGAGATTTAGAGGATTTTATGCACTATTATTGAATAATCACGTTAAAGGCCCGACCCATATCCATTTTGTGAAGCCCATATGTGTTATAATATAATAATCAACAAAAAAACAAACCCTAACCAGCCCCTAAATCCCGAAATCAGCAGCAACCAGCCAAAAAACTTCCGATCGACAGCTTCTAGGGTTCCAAAGAAAGTCGTTTTTGCATCTTGTTGAGCCAAGGGAAGAAGAAGTAAGCTAAGGACGACTCGGGACAACAGCTAGGGTCATTCCTCATCGCAAAACTCATCCCTAATCTTGAGTATAACATTCATAGACTTTGTGTTTTTGTTAGTGTTCATAACTCTTTGATTTTGTACTTTAAACTTGAATTCTTTTGCAATTGAGTTAGGGTTTGAGTTGTTATTGATTATCATTGATTGTTGAATTATTTTAATGATGTTTGTGATGATTAATATGGTGTTTACATTAAGTTATACCTGCTGTCCAAAAATCATGACTAGCTAATCTTCTTTGTTCTACCTAGGTTTGATGATTATTGTTAGGTTTTAATGAGTTTAGTGGATTGTTTGATCAATATGACTTGATTATATATTGAAAGTTTGGTTTAATATTGAATTAGGTTGTATTTAGTGGCTGTGATTTTATTAGTTATACTCATAAACCTCTTGCTTCGATTGGTTGAATTATTTTTGATTGATTTTAGCATGTTTGATTCTTTACTTGGTTTTGAGAATTTATTGTAGTTATCACAGTAGGGTTTTGTTGAGTGTGTATTAGTATAATTAAGCGAGTTAAGCACCTTCTTAGAGACCGATAGGTGATAGGAAGTAAAGTCATCTCATAGCTTTTACTTGTTCAGTTCTTGTCGGGTTTGGGTTTGTGAGCGATTAGTTGGTCTAGTTTAAGTTAAACCAAATTGTTCCTCTATCCTTGGTTGCGTAGTATTCGTTTCCATTAGGTTCGTGTTTCGGTGAGACCGAAAGGAGATTCGACATTAGAACACCTTAGCATTCGTTTCCCGGTTTGTTCTTAAAAGCTAGTTAAGTGTAAATTAAGGTTTGTTAGTGAGACCGATAGGTGATCTAGCTTTCTTGAGCGAGCCTTAGTTGTGTCATCCTTAGATACCGGTGTCGTGAGATTATTCAATCCATTAGCTTGATAGACCTTCAGTATGATTCTTACCTAGGTAAACGTTTTCTCCAATTGCAGTTAAGTTTCTAAGTTTCATTAAGTGTTTCGTCAAGTTAAGTTTATTAATTTAGTCAAAGTTATTTAGGTCAAGTAGTTTAATTATTAAAAATCAGTTTTAAAAAATATTATTCTTAGGAAGGTATTTTCTTGGGTTTAGTGATTATAGGCGTTCTCACGTGTCCTTGTGTTCGATACTCGGACTTTTTTGGTCTATACTACTTGTGATTGGTACACTTTCCGGTTGTGTGTGGATTCATTAGGAGTTTCGTTTTATAAATTTAAAGCTTAGTTGTGTGTTCCGTAGAAATAGCACTCGTTAGACACACATCACTAACCCTAAATCTAACCATAAATCTAAATTAAACCATATATCAAATTATATTATAAACGGGTAGAATACAAGTATTTAACATACCTCGATGTTGTTGGGTCGGATCTCGAATGGTTGACGGATCTCGAATAGATGGTGTGTGTTTTTGTGGTTGATAGTGTAAGTGATCCGTGACGGGGAGGGGTTATCTATGGGTCTATCCGTCGCTGATAGCCCGCTCTGTAAGTCACAAAACAAGGATCTTTCAATCTGATATCAATGAACTCGTTATTAGGCGGAAAATAACAACGAATTGATTCAAGACAAACAAGAATAAACACAAATCAACACATGATGGACTTCAAATCACATGTTATATTAAACGTCGGGTGCTTAAGCCCTTCATGAACGATTACAAGATGATTGGAATGAATAGCTCGTAACCTAACACCACACACAAACTCTGTTAATGATTGCCACCCTATAATGACCTAGTTACAACGTATATATTACACCAAACACTTATAGGCTAAGCTCAACTAAAAGCCCACCGAAAACAAGAGTTTTCGATATTACATGATAACCAAAAACCAAGCCCTGTTGATTAAGTATAAACCACTAAACCTAGCCCAACAATCTCCCCTTTGGTTCATAGCTTGATCTTCAATCGTGCTCCATCAGTTCAACATCTGCCTCTCGGTAAGCACCTGCCCATAAACCCGTACGAATAATCTATCCTACCATACCTGTATACTCTTTAGTAGCTGGCTCATAAAGTGGTTCAACGATAATTTGAAAGCCGCTAAGAGTCTTGATGTATTTTTCTCCAAACTTGAGAAGGTCTTGTGGATCAACGATATGGTAGTGACCCTTCCTTTGCCATATAATCATTGTAGCAGTCTCACCATCATAAGTCCAAAACTTCATCTCATCAAGAGCACCTTCAGGAAATGTCTTGGTGATCGGAATGGACTTCACTTTAGCAGTTGGAGGCCATATTACGATCAACATCAACTCGTTAGTATAAGGATCACGAACCCATTTTGCTTTCTTGACAAAGGAATCTACAGTGGGCATATCGGGAAATCCTTTCTCTACATGTTTGCTTAGAAAGTTCCAGAACTTGGTAGACTTTGGTTCATGATTTGGGTTGTGGAAAGGAGCTTGGATCAAATCACTCAAATCAACTTTTGTCCACGAACCAAAATCTTTCATCTTCTTGTAATGTTCCATGTTTCCAGACTTGCGCTTTACCCACCACATCTCTTTTCCGATATCATATCCCCATGAAACAACCCCTGAACGATCACCATACTTGTCAAAAAAGCCATTTTGAAGCTCTACGGCAAACTTATGTGGATGATCGGAAGACACGGCGTTTTGGTTGGAGTTTTTCATGATCAACGTCGTCTTTCTGATTCTTTCTATTTGTTTAGCGATCTTAGGTGGACCGGTTAAGTATTTCTCCAGTTGCGTGGAAGTATCAATATTTGAAGTAGGACGCAAACTGGAACCACTATCATCAGCAACACCTTGCTCACCATCAACAGTTTCATCACCGCTATCATTCGCTCCCTTAAACTCATCTCCAAATCATTTAACAAGTTTTTGTTGTAGATCTAAGTATAAAGCAATAAGACCACCCATGCTAGATTTAAGCTCTTTAATATTCGAATCTTTGCGTGTGTTGGTAGCTTCAAGTTCTTGGATACGCACATATTTTACCACAGAGTCTTGTTCAAGCTTAAGGACCCTATGTTGTAGAGCATGTACATCAACTGGTTCGGGTTCCAAAGCAATCCCTTTACCCTTGGCTTGTAAAAACTTGTCTTGCATAGAGAGAATATGGGCAATTGTTTCAGTGGCACTTGAGCTTACTTGACAAATTGGATCAGATGATCCAGAGGGTTTAGTAGTTGACTGGATATGAGCTTCAAAGTCAAACTTTTCTAGTATGTCATCATTATCTTGATCTCAAGTTTGTTGGGCTTTAATAGATGGGCCGTGTACAGACTGAGTCTCAACAACAAGCTCTGTTGGTGTTGGTTGAACGGTTGGCACAGAATCACTTGCCAACACACCAGGTCTTGGATCTTTCTTTCGACGTTGACATGGTATAAGATCGGTGGCTGGCTCAATCTCAATATCTTCATCATCTGTCATAGTAACTGGTCAAGGAGGTTTCAACGCCAGTTAACTGGAATTTTTCTTTGAAAGTCTTGAACGCTTCAATTTGTTCGGTAGTAGGAACAGATTGTGGTACTTGTTCTTGATGTTCTTCCTCCAAATGTTGAGAGGGAGAAGTGTCAGCATCATCATCAGATATAATTTCAAAGGAAGTGGAAGGCCTTTGAATAAGAACAGTGTGTTCCTCATCAATGATGTGTGTATAATGATGCTCTCATAACTAAGCTTTAAATTTATTAAACGAAAATCCTAAAGAAGCCACACAAAACCGGCAAGTGTACCGATCACTAATAGTATAGCACTAATGAAGTCCGAGTATCGAACACAAGGACACGTGAAAACGAATTTAATACTTAACCCTAAATAAGACTCACCTAAGAATAATATATTTTTTTAAATGATTTTTATATAATTAACTACTTAACCTAACTTAATTTAATTAACTTAAAAGACTTAATTTAAGAAGACTAAACGAAACTGTGAAAATAAGATTTATCAATGGGAAAAACGTCTACCTAGGTAAGAATCCTATTGAATGTATAGTAAGCTATTGGATTGTAGAATCTTACGACACCGGCTCCTAAGGAATGACACAACTAAGGTTCACTTAGGAAGCTAGATTACCTATCGGTCTCACTAACAAACCCTAACCTACACTTAGTTGATTTTAAGAACAAACCGGGTGACGAATTGTTAACGTGCTCTAATGCCGACTCTCCTCTCGGTCTCACCAGCACACTACCCTAATGGAGATGAATACTACGCAACCAAGGATAGAGGAACAATTTAGTTTAACTTAAACTAGGTCAACTAGTCGCTCACAAACCCAAACCCGACAAGAACCGAACCCGCTCTCGCGCGATCCTAATCCTAACAAGTAAAAGCAATGAGACGACCCTACTTCCTATCACCTCTCGGTCTCTAAGAAGGTGTCTACCCACTGATTATATTAAATTAATACACTCACTTAAACCCTACGATTGTACTTCCCGCAAACAAACCCTAAACACCAAGTAAAGAGTTCTAACAAGCAACAATCAATCAAAACTCATTCAATTAATCAATGCAAGAGGTATATGAGTGTAATTAACAAATTTACAGCCACTAAACACAACCTAATTCAATGTTAAAACAAACTTTACAATAACAATTCAAGCCATGATCATCAACAATCCGAACTACTTACTAAAACCTAACAATAATCATCTAACCTAGGTATAACTAACTATTTTAGCCTATCATTGATTTTGGACAACAACATATACTTAAGATAAACATCATGAAACTCAACATAAACGTAATAAAACTCATTCAATGATCAAGAACAATCAAGCACAAGTCAATCTCTAAGTTACTTGCAAAACAATCCAACATAAAAGATTAAACTTAACAAGTTAGGGTTCTTGAACAAAAGACAAAGTTTATGGATGATTACTTAAGGTTATAGGCTGAGATTATGAATGTATAAGAAGCCTAGCAGCTGTACCAAGTTAACCTGAGCCTTCCTTCTTCTTTTCCAACCACCACAATCCTTCCACAAAGCTTTTTTCTCTGGTGGCTGCCCCAAACCCCGATCGGACCAGCTAGGGGCTGATGTTATTTGTGATGTTATTTACTTTTGTTTTAACACAGCCACAAAACCAAAATAATCTTTGGTTTCCTCCAAATAAGCCACCAAAGCCGACCACCCACTTCTCAACTTGATTTTTTTTCTTTTTTTTCTTTTTTTTCTCTTATTGCTGTTTCCGATCGCAACTTTTTTTGGGCAGATTAGGGTTCCTATTTTTTTTCTTTTAATTAATATAATAAGGCATGTAAGGCTTGAACTTGTGGGATTGGGTCAGGCCTTGACTTGTAGTATTAAAACTTGATCAAATAAGCCCCTGAAGTCTTCAAATTTAACTATTTTTCCATCAACTTTCATAACCTACAAGTAAACATTCAATCTTTGTAAAATTAAGCAAAAACCACCCATAACTCTAATTAATTAAACAATTAAGTACATAAAACATGACAAAACGTTACGGAAAGTAAGTGTGTTATACAACACATCAAGCAACAATAGCAGCAACAACAGCTTTAGTCTTAGAAAATTTACCAAATTTTACCAGTGGATGAAGTCCCTGATAAATCACTTTAGCCCATTTCCTTGATTGCTTCATTAATCCAAAATTATTCATACCCATGGCTTTTAGATCAAGCGTCTCCACAGATCGATTCAACTCAGGGTAGTGAGAGTCAAAGATCATTTGTAGAAACCTTGGATACATCAGAAACATCTCTTTCTTCTTCCCTTTCAGGTTGCTTATCATCTCACCGAACACGAACTTTGAGTAGTTGTAATTCTAGTCCATGATCAAAGAAACAACAACCGACATCTGAGTGTGGTTGATATCGTTGGAGCCCCCTTTCTTCCCGAGACACACGTGAAGAGTGTGTGATTCAGAAACCTCCAATACGATTGGAATAACTTCTTGATGGCATGAGGATAGGTTTTTTCATAGCCCATACGCTGCACAATCTCTGCTACAGCCTAGGTTGAATATTCTGTAGGGTAATCAGGTTGATCACCAAACAAAAACACTTATATAATAGGCTCAGAGATAATAACCGGTCACTTCTGTATAATAGAATCAATGGTAACCACTCCCTCGGCACCTCGTTGATTGATGGAGGCATGGTTCTAGAAGTCTGTCACCATCTTCTTGCAGATTACAGGATTTTCTCGTAACGCGTGAGAAATCCTGCATATATTAGCCCAACGATCATCGATTTGAATTCCTTGTGAGCTGGAGGAGGATCAAATAGGCATCCAACGATATTGTACGAGTCAAAATACTTAAGAGGTGCTTGATCAGTCATGATTGCAACAAACGAGTCAAGTTAGATACTCATAAACTTATGTTCATAATTAATTATCTTTTGGATTTGATAACATAATAATATTATATGGACCAAAACTTGGAATGATGAAACTATAAGTCCCTTTTAGACATTTAGTTTAGTTAACAAATATTAAAATATGATTAATGAGTTTTTTGTCCAAAAATATGTCTTCTCTGTCAAAATAAGGCGTTCTCTATCAATAAAAGGAGATTTCTGTCAATAATAAGCGTTTTCGGTCCAACACAAGAGTTCTCTGTTGAATTGTAATCCTTGACAGCCGAGAACGGTTCTCGGTTCAAACATGACCAAGAACCCTTGAGATTTATGTCAATCTTAGGGGTTCTCTGGTTGATCATGAGTTTTTTCAGTCAACCACACCCGAGAACCCATAATCCCGAGATCTCCGATGATCTCGGGAAAATAAGCCCTTTGAAATTCGTCTCGAAAACTGTGTCATCTTCCCATAAACACCAAATCCACCATTAAACAACCTGCAACACCTTAAAAGTTAATAGCATGACCATAATATAACACAATTACACACCATAATCATCATTCTCAAATAGATATCACACTAAAAAATAACCCTTTTAAACCAAAACATTCATTAAAGCCCGGAGATGTTTAACAGTATCCCAAGCACAAATCCTGAAAACGAGTTCATATACCTTTAATTATTAGTGAAAGCACTCAATTGATCGAAGATGATTTTATGAAAGCAAGTATGATTTTTGATATTAAGAGGAGAGAATAATTTCCGTTTGAGTTTTTTCTGATAATAATGCAGATTTGAGTTATGATAAAAATACACAAAAAATAATTTTAATTGCCTTTTAAACTTCAAAAATTTTAACATGAGCTGAGAACCAACGGATTCTCATTTTCAACTGAAGCAGGCCTTATGGGCCAAAACCACACTTAAACACACCAGGCCCTATGGGCCGAGAACACAAATTGAGACACCAAGCCTGATTCATGCTGATAAAATTGATTCCTTAACGCATTTGTTTCGACAAAGAGTAAATATGAGGTAAAATCAAAGACATAAAATAAAGATAAAAATGAAAAAGATAAAATGAAAAATTTAAAAATAAAATAAACATAAAAACCAAAAGGAAAAGTCAGTTTTACCAACCGGCTTTCAGTAGTTCTAATATATTGCAGGATCAAATTTCAGTTTTGTCATATGAGTAAACTTTTATGAAAAGATCCAAACATGGAATCATATTGAATAAGATGTTTTCACAATGATTCATTTTCAACATTATTATGACATAGAGAATAGGTTCATAGCAGGTATTTAGATACTTAGCATGATTTTCATTGCCTCAATGATATGCAATAGGTTCAATTAGGCATAAAGCTTAAATGGACATCACTTATGGATCTATGATGCCTCTTATATCTTCTCAAAGCTTATTTGAATTTCTCCAGATCACCCTAATTTGACTCCAACCCCTAGTGCTTGATCAAATTGTTTTTGACTTTTACTATACAAACAAAAATTTTAAGCTTTAAGGTTGAACAGTGAACTTACATGCCGTCTGGACTTAGAAGCCTTTCATTCAGAGTGTTTAGGACTTACTTGAATGCCCCACCCTTGTAGTTCTAGTTTGACCCTTTAAGCTTTAAAACAAATTTGACTTCAAGATTATATACTATTATTACAATAATTACATACATACATACATACATACATACATACATACATACATACATACATACATACATACATACATGCATACATACATACATACATACATACATACATACATACATACATACATACATACATACATACATACATATATATATATTATAACGCCAAATAAAGAACAAAATATTTTTGGTGTTCAAGACACTAACAGGTTCGTGTATGACTGGGTAATTGCAAGTCTGTCTATCATTCAGAGAGATGTATCTATAGACAAGCATAAATCTTCAAAATGACTCTCCACAGTAAGTTTAGCAGATTTAGTTTATATCACTTCAGACATTTGCGCACCATGGAAAGCTACCATACATATTAATGGTTGTTCAAAAGCTTTTTTAGCCTAATAACTTCACACGTTAGACACACAAAAACAATTTACCTCTGATTTTTCCAAAGGTTGGATCAAATTTTCATTTAAAAAACATGTTAAGCTTCTATAAAGCTTATAACTGAATAATCATATCACTTTCCAGTTAGAAAAGGTACCAAAAGATAAAAAGTTTTTAATTTTTTTAATATTATAAAACACAGACACACTCTTTTTGATTTTTTTTTCTTTTATAACACACGCACACACTTTTTGAATTTTTGAAATTTCTCCCCCTAAATTTGTGCAAAAATTTTAACGAAAAAGAAAAACTTTTATGTACAAATTTAACCTAAAAAAGACTCAATCGTCGAACATAGCATTTTAAGGAACCTTGCAAGCACATTAAATCTTGCTATTTCGACCGGTTTTGTAAATAAGTTCGCCACATTATTATCAATGTGAACTTATTCAAGATGAATCAATTTCTGGTCGTAACAGTGATGAATGAAGTGATGTTTTATTTCAATGTGCTTGGTTTTAGAATGCTTAACTGGATTTTTTTAAAATAGCAATAGCAACATCATTATCACAAAAGATAGGAGTGTCAAGAAATTCCAAACCGTAATCCAGCAATTGATGTTGCATCTAGATAGCCTGTGAGTATCAGGCAGAAGTAGCAACATAGTTAGCCTCAGTAGTGCATGTGGACACCGTTTGTTGTTTCTTGCATTGCCATGAAATGAGTCGATCTCCTAAGAACTGACATCCAGCAGACGTAGATTTTCTGTCAATATCATCACCTCCATAATTGTTGCAAGCAAAAGCATATAAATCAAAATATGAGTTTTTGTGATACCAAAGACCTAGCTTCGATTGCCCTTTCAAGTATCTAAAAATACGTTTACCAGCAGTTAATTGATAAAGTTTAGGATTAGCCTTGAAACGTGCGCATTGACAGACTGCAAACATGATTTCGGGATGACTGACAGTGAGATACATCAGGGATTCGATCATTGATCGATAGCACGTTAGATCTACAGATTTCTCTTCAGGATCAGATGAAAGAAGAAGTCTTTCTGCCATAGTCGCTGCACACTTAGAATCTTGGAAATCGAACTTCGTCAGCATGTCCTCGACATATTTTCCTTGATGCAACAAAATTCCTGTCGAACTCTGACGAACTTGTAGCCCCAGAAATGTCGTCATCTCCCCTAATGAGCTCATCTCAAACCTTTTCTTCATTACCTCTTCAAATTTAGAACACATAGATCAGATCTTTCCCAACAACTTTGAGAAACAATGTCTGATCAATGGTCCCTCGCTTATACCCATGTTCCAGTAGATGAGCCATCAAAGTAGCATAACATGCCCGAGGAGCTTGATGAAGACCATAAAGAGCTTTTTCCACCTTGTAGAGGTGAGTAGGATGCTTCGATTCAGTAAAACCCAGTGGCTAGTCCACATATATCTCATCCTTTACCTATCCATTCAGAAATGCCGTTTTGCCATCCAATTTGTAAACCGTGAAACACATGTAAGGAGCATATACCAAGAAAATTCGAATGGCCTCAAGATGAGCCACATGAGAATACACTTCGGTGTAATCTAAACCTTCAACCTTGTTGGGTTTTAACAAGATTATCAAAGTCCATATAACCCATTATATGTTAAAACGCAGCGGATAATAAAGTTTTAAATCTTGTTAGTGATAAACATAAAACCAATTTTATATAGATTAACCCAATGCCCGGATCCATATACAAAATACATGCTATCAAAACAACCATAGGGTGTTGCATGAATCATACCTTCAAGTCCGAAAGATAAAGAGGATGAAAGATATGCATGACTAGCTTCCAATGGAGGAAACCTCAAGCTTGTATACCCAACGAGCTCCAACAAACACCTTGGTTGCTAGGGTCCTAACACTTGATGCAAGAACAACCTTTGTTCCTATTCTTCTTCTTGTTCTCGGCCTCAAAGGTAGAAAAGAGAGAGAGAGATGTGTGTGTGAGAGAAGGTGTAAATTATTATTCACCCAAGAATAATGATCCTCCAATCCCTTCTCTTGCATGTCTTGAAAGAAATAAAAGGAGGAGAGAGAAGAGGGAAAAGGTTTTTCACACACAAAATTCAAATCCCCTTTTAATTACATACAATTTATTTACTAATAATGTTTATGTTATAAAACATATCATAAGTAACATGCAATATATTATTTAACCAATTTAAATAACATCTCTCAAAATATAAGTTATCCATATAATTTATTTAACACACAAATGCAAATATTTAGAAAACCCAATTTCTGAATTTTATATAGTGCTGATAATCATTACTTAGATCATATCTAATAATAATTATCGTGGTGTTTGTCTAGCTTGTTATTGGGTATGACCCGACTTGGATCAATACGTACTAGCCACATCAACCCTAATATGTGACTTGGGCAGATCGATTCCAACAAACCTGTCGTAAACCACGAACCACAAGCCGTGCTTATTTCTAACAATAACCCCAGTATCATATTGGTTGTTGCGAAAGACCCATCTCGTTTATCAAACTGATTCAACTCTTTGTGCATGGCTTCCACCCAGCTTGGTTCTTGCAATGCCATTTCAGCAGACTTCAGTTCAATCTAAGAGATAAACAGGAATACAGACAACTGTTGATATGTCCTGTCTGACTTCTGGTTGAGACGCCAGCTTCAAGGGGAACTATAACATTCTCTATTGGTTGATCTCGTTGTATATTTGTTGGAAAGTATTGAGTCAAAAATTTGAACTACAAAGATTATAAGTAAGATTGGAATCTTCTCAACCTCCTCTAACATCTCTAAGTATGGAATCCGAGCACACTTGGACTCCCGGGCAAGGTTTACTTACCCTAGCAAGGTATTTTGTCCATCAGGCAAGGTTATCTTCTAGAATTCTTCTTTAGTGAATATCCGAGCAGGGTTCACTATGTCTAGCAAGATTTTTCTTCATAGCCAAGCAAGGTTTACTTCAGAGTAGGCTCTTGGTTAACCAAGCTTACGAAGCCAAGTGATTGGAAGATCGGGCAAGGTATTCATCAATAATACAATGGTCCGAGTAGGCTTGATGTGAGTAATGAAATATCTCAAGTTACATCGGGCAGAGTTCAACTCAAGCAGGATATAGTGTTACCAAGCATACTTTGCCTTGCTAATAAGCTATTCCCTAGCAAGGAGTTGAAAGGATCATTGGAGAACAAGGTTGCTCGTAAGGTCATGTCGGGCAAAGTTTGATATATGATCAAGAAGATTGAAGTCTGCTAGGTGAGTATTCTCTTTGGAGAATACTCTTAGTAAACTCTACCCGGAGAACTGTTCCCGAGCACACTTCAAGGTTACCAGGTCTACTAGGACAAGAAGGCACAAAGCCTACTCAGAAAAGGCAACTTATGCAAAGTCTACCAGGAAGACCTATTTTTACACTTAGTATAGCTTTGAATATGAAATTTGAATATGTATCTTTTATTTAGGGTTTCTAGAAGGAATGACAGCTGTCAGGAGGTGTCAGGCCTATAAAGAGAATATTTTAGGGCACGCCTCCTAACGGATAAGACGGATTAGCCACTTATCTCTTAGCGAATATTCCTGAATGTGACGGCCGTCCTAGAATCGTACGGATACAACTTTCCCAACAAGAAACCCTAAATTGATTATCATTTGTATGAATATTTATATGAATGGTAATATTTTGACTGATTCTTGTGTGTTAGTTACTTTTCATTAATCCTTTAGCAACTACTCTGTTTATTTCTGATTCCGCCTTTAACAAACAGTTTTCTTTCCCAAAATAGCAACTGTCATTAACTCTCTTGTCGACACATTTATTGTGTGAGTTATGATATAGTTATTGAGTGTGTGTGTTCATACGGGACCTGACAAGTGGTATAAGAGATGAGTTGGTGCTATTCGGGTAAAAAATTTTGTTGCTGATTGAAGATCTGAAGAAGAACAATGACGTAAGCAGAACAATGTTCCATTGAAGAGTGACGTCAGCTGCTCTGTTCTTCATTTCCATCCAGATCTACTGATTACTGGTGTCTTCTTTTTCTTATTTTGATTAAAGTTTGCATCTTTATTACTCAATCTTGCTCCAATCGAACCAGATACATTAGATCTGAAGATTTAACTCTCAGATCTGATTATTTTCAAAAACTTGATTTTTGGCTGTTCTCTTTTTGCTGCTTTTTAAATACCAAAATGTCTGGTTTTGAAGAGCAAGAAGTTTCCACTAACAAGATACGTAGACTGTACGGACAAGAAAATTTCACCAAATGGAAGGAATTATTCGAGGCTGCTGTGTGCTACAACGATGTAGACATGTGGAATTCAATCAAGAATGACCCTCAAGATAATGATGGTGCAAATGCTACTGCTGCTGTACGTGAAAGGATGAGGAAAGTGGACGACAGAGCCTTAGCTATGATCAAGCTAGGACTGTCTTGGCAGATCTTAACCAAGGTTGCACATCACACTACGGCTAAACATATGTATGACGCAATCCTTGAGATGTATGAAGGTAACATCGAGCTGAAAAACATAAAGAAACAAAAACTCAAGCAACAGCTAGAAAGATTCAAGTACAAGGAAGGAGAAAGATTAAAGTCGATCCTAGAGAGATTTCTGGCCATTGTGAATGATCTGAGGACTGCTGACTATGTGATTACTTAGTTTAATCTGACCACAAAGCTGCTAAATTCTATGCCCAAAGAGTGGTACACAGCTAGTAAATTCATCCTGCGGAAGCCCAACTTTGAAACACTTAAGTTGGATGATGTAATTTGCTTCCTTCAAGATGCAGAAATAGAAATGATTGAGAAAGAAATGATCAAAGAAGAGAAGCCCTGTTTCCAGGTGTCTAATGCTCTTATTGCACATATGAGAAACTTGTTAACCAAAAACAAACAACAGATTTCTATCATAGAGGAACCAGTTGAACAAGGTATTGATACACCTAAAGCTTCTATTGGAGGTAGCACAAGTCACCAAGGAAACCAGTCAAGGTTCAATGTCCAGCTGTTGGAAGACAATGACTCAGCATCTATGGAAAATTGACACACACTCTACACTGGTGGAAGGAATTGTCAAGGAAGTGAAACACATGCTTTGTTTTCAATGTTCACTGAGTCATACAATGCTTTTGTGGCAAAGAACTTGGGTTCATGCCAGTGTCATCCAGGATGACTTATAGCAGATTGATGCAGATGATTTGGAGGATATGGATTTGAAATGGCAAGCTGCCATGTTGGGTTTAAGAAGTAAAAGGTTGTTCAATAGGACTGGGAGGTCACAGGTGTCTGGTCCTAATGAAAGGATTTGGTTTGACAAGTCAAAGGAAATTTGCTACAATTGCCAACAGCCTGGACATTTTGCAAGAGAGTGTAATCTGCCAAGTAACTTTCAGATGAATCAGTACCAGAATCAACAACCAAGGAACCAGCAGCAATATTAGCAAAATCAGTCAGTATACAACAACAACAATCCAAACAACTTCAACAATTACCAACAGCCTCAAATAAACAATCAACAGGTTGTACCCCAAAATCAAAACTTTCAGAGAAACAACCAAAGCAACCAACACCTTCAAACATCTCCAACCAACTCAAACAGAACCAACCAAAATCAACCAAGAAATCAGGGAAATGTAGCTTTAGTTGCACAGCAAGATGGTGATTTTGATTGGAGTAACCATGAAGAGGACATATTAAGAGCAAATGTTGGTTTTATGGCTATTGCTGAAAAAGAGGCTGGAACATCATTACAGGAACAATCCACTCCACTAAATGAAGTATGGTACATGGATAGTGGATGTTTTAGGCATACGACTTGTGACAAGAGGTAACTTGTTAACTATGAAGAGAAGTTTGAAGGTCCAGTGGCATTTGGCAGTGATGAGAATGGAGGAAAGATAGTTGGAAAGGGAATTTTGACAAATATGAAAGTTTTATTTGACAGTGTGTTTTATGTTGAAGGTCTACAATATAACCTATTGAGCATATCACAGATGTGTGATAAGGGTTATAAAGTTGGTTTTGATGACTCACATTGTTTCATTTTAAGACCTGAATTTGTGATCCCACCTGATATGATCATGATGATGGCAACAAGGAATGGCAACTTATATGAACTCAACAAGAAAGAAGTTGTTTCAAGAGGTGGTACATGTTTTTTTTTTCCAAAGCCACTGAAAATGAGTCAAAATTGTGGCATAGGAAATTGTGTCATGTGAATTTGAAGAACATGAACAAACTTGTGAAAGGAGAGCATGTAATTGGCTTACCTACAAGAGAGTTAAGACTGGATGATAATTGTATTTCATGCCAAAAAGGCAAGCAGCACAAGTCTTCTCATAAGACAAAGCTCATCAACTCAGTTGATCAAGTGCTTGAATTTCTTCACATGGATCTTTTTGGTCCTGTAAGTGTCCCAAGCATAGGAAAGAAAAGATATTGTCTAGTGATCATTGATGATTATTCAAGATATACTTGGGTTTATTTCCTAAGTACAAAAGATGAGACTGCAGAGTTGATCAAAGGCTGGGTAACCATGATTGAGAATCAACTGGATAAAAGGGTTAAAGTGATGAGAAGTGACAATGGTACTGAGTTCAAGAATGGAGTTATTGAAGAATTTTGTGCAGAAAAAGGAATACTTCAACAATTCTCAGCTTCTAGAACTCCTGAACAAAATGGTGTTGCAAAGAGAAGAAACATAACACTTATTGAGGCTGCAAGAACCATGTTGGCTGATGCTTTTCTACCTGTGACCTTTTGGGCAGAAGCTATTAACACAGCCTGCTATGTTCAGAACAGGGTACTAATCAACAAAAGGCACAACAAGACCCCATATGAAATATTCTTCAATAGAAAACCCTATATCAAGTTTTTCAAGCCTTTTGGATGCAAATGTTCACTCTTGAACACCAAGGACTATTTAAACAAGTTTCAAGCTAAATCCTTGGATTTCTTCTTTGTTGGTTACTTTACACACTCAAAAGCCTACAGGGTATATGTGAAAGACCATTTGAGTGTCATTGAGTCATCTGACATAATCTTTAATGAAAATCAGTTCAACACAGTTGATGGTGCAGCATGGCTGTTTGATCTTGAAAAATTGATCAAGTCATTCAAAATTTATCCTGAAGACTTTGATGATTCATTCTACAAGACCAGTGTGATTGAAGAGAAAAGTAAGAAGACATTGGACTTGGAGAAGTTGTGGAAGAAGGTTGCAAGTAAAGAAACTGAATATCCATTTATAAAGGATCCCTCAAGTGCAAATGTTGAGCATGTTCAAGAAAATGATAAAGAGAATAATCAAAGTCCAGAACAAGATCATGCAAATAATCCTCAAGACAACCAAGAAGTGCAAAATGATCAAGTTCAGAATGAGGGAGACCCAAGCAACCAAACAAGTGAATAGGAAACAGTTTCAACAGCAAGGTTTCAAGATCTGTTTGAGAGATTGAATTTGGGAAACAATGGTGTATCCACTTCAAGACAGAATAATGAAGAAGCACCAGAGTTTCATGATGCTAAAACTGAACTGATCATTGAGGAACCAGATCTCAATGACTCAAATCTTGACACTACTATGTCTGCAGATGTGATAGTTCAAACCCCTTATGTTGAAAAGAATCATCCCTCTGAAAACATCATAGGAAATATATATGAAAGAATTACAAGAAGTCATTCTGAATCTGCAAACATCTGTTTGTACTCCTGCTTTCTATCCCAGATAGAACCAAAGAATATTGTTCAAGCTCTAAAAGACAACAGCTGGGTAGAAGCAATGCAAGAGGAGTTGGCTCAGTTCAGAGATATACATGTTTGGGAGCTTGTGGACACGCCTAGAAACAGATATGCAATAGGAACAAAATGGGTTTTCAAAAATAAGAGGGATGAGAGGGGCATTGTGATTAAGAATAAAGCCAGACTTGTTGCACTTGGATGCCTACAAGAAGAAGGGATTGATTTTGAGGAAGTCTTTGAACCTGTTGCAAGACTAGAAACCATAAGAATTTTTCTTGCTTATGCTGCCTCAAAGAATATCAAGGTATTCCAACTTGATGTCAAATATGCATTCCTAAATGGAAAGATTGAAGAAGAGGTGTATGTAACTCAACCACCAAGTTTTGAGGATCCTGTGTATCCTAACAGGGTGTATAAGTTAAACAAAGCCTTGTATGGATTGCATCAAGCTCCTAGAGCATGGTATGATGAGTTGTCAAAACATCTGCTTGAAAATGGTTTACAAAGGGGAGCTATTGACAAGACACTCTTCTAGAAAAGGAGAGGATCAGATTTGCTGTTGTTACCAATGAACAAATGTGTCTAGAGTTTGAAGAGGTGATGAAATCTAAATACAGTATGAGCTCTATGGGAGAAATGAACTTCTTTCTTGGACTGCAAGTTCAACAGAAAACTGTTGGGATTTTCATCTACCAGACTAAATATGTGCAGGACATTTTGAGTAAGTTCAAATGTCATGAAATCAAAACAGCTTCAACTCCTATGGACACAAAAGAAAAGATGATAGCTGATGAAAAGGGGAGCCTGTGGATGAGCATGAATATAGAGCCAAAATTGGATCCCCGATGTACCTAACTGCTACAAGACCTTATATTATGTATGCTGTGTGTGTCTGTGCAAGATTCCAGTCAAGTCCAAAAGTTTCTCACATGAATGCAGTCAAGAGAATCTTTAGATATTTGAAGGGAAGACCTGACTTGGGGATTTGGTATCCAAAGAACCAGTCCTTTGATTTGATTGCCTACATAAATAGTGTTATGATGGGTGTAACATGAGCAGGAAGTCAACCTCAGGTGGATGTCAATTCTTGGGAGACATGCTAGTGTCATGGCAATGCAAGAAGCAGACAACTGTGTCAATATCTACTACAAAAGCTTAATACATTGCTGCATCTGCTTGTTGTGCTTAAGTTCTCTGGATTCTAAATCAGATGTTGGACTATGGTTTGAATTTTCTGAACACTCCTATTTTTATTGACAATACTGCTGCATATTTCACTGTTAAGAATCCAGTACAACATTCTAAGACTAAGCACATTGAGATCAGACATCACTTCATAAGAGATTGTAGTGAAAAAGGTTTAAGTAAAATGAAAAGAGTTAATACAAGTGATAACTTGGCTGACCTATTCACCAAACCACTTGATAGAACCAGATTTAACTTTCTTCTGAAAGCCCTGGGCATTATCAACTCTGATGAAGTCTGATTGAGGATGCGTGCTTGACTGTGCAAATTAACTATCTATTGAAGTCTTGATGAATGTTGTGTTTGTGTGTTTGATTATGATACTTTTTGATGTTGACTGATATGTGCTTGTCTGAATATTTGTGCAAATTAGGTGTTATTGATGCCTATGTTTGTTTATCAGTTGACCGATAGGATGTTATGATAAGTAGTTTGAATTATCTAAATTGATTAAATGCTTATCTGATGTCATGATTGATTGTTTGAATATGTGAGTAATCTGATCTGATGACGCTGTTAGGATAAGTTAGACTATGCAATGATGTGAAGTCTGCTTGTTTAGTGATCATGATTTGAATATGCTATGCTTGTGATTGTGTCAAAATGTGTTTTTGAGTCAAGGTGATATGCATGACTGAAAATAGTTAAGAAACATTTTTGATCAAAACATCTTTTGAAAATGCAAGAGCAAGTTGTTAATGGTGTTGAGACATGATAATAATATTCAGTTCAAAGCTTTGTAGAAGCTTAAAAGAAAATTTTCAATGAAAAGTCTCAAAGAGTTACCTTTGCTGAAAATTATGTCATTTGCTCAAGTTGGAAAGGCATATACTTGTATATGTTTGGTCCAATCATCTGTTTTCAGATTGAAAGGATATCCATTAACCTAGAAAACTGAAAACATTTGGGGAAATTGTAACTTGTTTTCTATTCTCTCACTTAAAATCATGTCAATAACTCTGTTTTGAAAGAAAATATACTCACGTATATGTTTGGTCCTATTGACCACTTGTAGTAAAAAATGATAACCATTTACCTATCAAATAAGAGATATTGGGGTTTCTGAATTTAAAACTGTTTTAATATGGGAAATGATAGTACATTGACTACTTAGCCAATCATATGGATTTAATAGGCCAAAAGGGCACCTAGTACAGTAATTGACATGTATGGTTGCTTTCCCATGATGTGTAAAATCTAAGGTGATATAAACGTAAAGAAACTGCTAAGACTTATGTGGAGTTACATTGTTGTCTATGCATGTTCCAAGGTAAATCTTTCAAAATGATAGGCAGAAAAGTGATTATCCAGTCATACACAAGCCTGTTGGTATTTGGTCACCAAAATGAACTATCTGATTTTTGAATGACAAAGAACAACTGTGAACTACATGTTTTTAAATATTTTATCAACCAAAAAGTTGATCTATGTTCACAAATTTTTATAAAGAAAATACAAACATGAGGGTTAATCCTAGATCTACAGGGGTAGAGGCAATCATATAAGTCCTTTAAACATTCAGAATGAAAGGCCTGTAAGTCCGACCTTCGTGGCATGTAAGTCCAACGTTCAACCTCACATATGTTTGTAAATTTGAAAAGAAAAATCTAAGAAATTTTAAAATATGTTCTGTCATTAAAATTTTGACCAAATCCAGGGGGTCAAAACCAAATTGGGGTGATCTGGAGAAAGCCAAATAAGCCTTGAGAATAGATATGGAGCATCAGAAAACAACATGTGTTATCTATTGAGTAATAAGCATATTAATTGAAACTTAATCATATCACCAAAGAGATGAAATTCATGCTAAGTCTAGACCTGCTGTTGACCTGTCTATGTTGTCATAATAATGCTAAGAATGAAGTATTGAAACAGCTAGTTAGTCAATATGATCACATCCTTGAGATCTTTTCAGTAAAAGAAAGGAAATTGTTTTGAAGAGAAACATGACTGAAATTTGATCTCTAAATGCACAATTTGCTCTTAAACAATGATTTTTATTGATAAATATAGCTGATATTGTGTTTAAGTCAAAAAGAGTTGCATTTTACCTTCAAAAAGTTCTAACATGTAATTTCGGGTATGGTTTGATGATTTATAACCTTTACAGGCACACTTAGATGTTTGTATATAAGTTTATTAATTTCGGGCATGCTCTGAAGTACTTAACACTTTTCGGGTAGAGTTCTCTATTCTACTTACTTTCCGAGCAAGCTTGATATTTGTATATGTTTGAATATGATACTAGCAAGCTTTTATGTAGTTAGGACTTTCGAGCATACTTAGTGATTTGTTTGAAGACTATTTCTAGCATACTTGTTGATATGATTGATTGCATTGTTACCTAGCAAGCTTTGTTGATTTCTAAACTTTCTAGCAAACTTCTGTTATAGGTTTAGTTAATCTAGCATGCTTTGTGTTTTGGTGTGATCTTCTAGCAAGCTTTGTGTTTTAGTGATTATGATTCTTTGAAATTACAAGTGTTTTCGGGCAGACCTAGTTTCCCGAGCACACTTTATATTTCGGGCACACTTTGAAGTTTCAAAAGTTCCCTTAATATACTTGGTAATCTCATATTAACTTTTCGAGTACACTTTGTGTTAGGAATCCATCTCTAGCACACTTTGTATTCCTGAAGGTTTTCGGGCATACTTTGTATCAAAGTATACCTGACTGAATATTTGTGAACTATTTTCGGGTAAGGTTTGTATTAGATTGAGTTATTGGGGTAAGGTTAGTTATTAAAAGTATGTTTGACATTTATTTTTGTATCTTAACTGATTCCTATCAAGGTTGCCTACTTGATATTGTATACTTGATTATCCGTCTTGTGATTCAGTTCTCAAGTAATCTTGTATTTTGAGTAAGCTTTCTTCATTTTACTTAAATTTACTTCTAATAACTCTCAATTGACTAAATCGGGCACGCTTTGAGAAGGTGGAACATCTCTAGCAAACCTTTAAAACTCAAATGAACTTCTTTGAGCAAGGTTTGATAGATAAACTTTTCCGAGCATGGTTTGATAGATAAACTTTTCCGAGTAAGGTATCATAAATGGACTTGAAAAAATTTAAAAGAGAATAATTTTAAATTGTTGATAGTACTGTTTGACAGCTATTAACTTACTATACGACAAATTGCATTTAAAACTCACTTTCAAAAGGTATATAAGAGGGAGTGAGAGAAGTTTTTCAACATTATTTTCCCTCTCTCTCTCCTTCCACTGATTGCTCTCAGAAAACCTAAACCGACTTATCGAATTCACAATAATCCTAACCCTAATTTATCAGCCCTCACAATCCGACTCGGTAAGCTTTAATTAAACGTTTTCCAACCACGATTATGTGATAATGGGCTCTGATTATTCATGTTTACTAAATCTATGTTTCGTGTGTAAGTTATAAACTTGTCGAAGATCAGGTTCTTAATGATATTTCTCTTAATCTTCTTCAAACTTATAACTTGAAATTGATTAAAGTTGTGAACTTTATGACTAATTTCTACTTTGAATATGTTTTGTTTATGATTTCAGATATGGCGGGTGATAACCAACCACGATATATCTTTGAACACAAGCACAATATGTGTGCCTTGTTGCAAGTCACACCGGCTAGTGAAGAAGTTGTTGTGATGATACGATGGCTTCAACGGTCAAACATCAGTTTTTCATTGACAGATTCCCCGATAATATACCGAAATCATTCACTTTATTTTTGGCAATCAGCGAGACTATATGATGATGTGAATGGGAAGAGGATTGAAGCCATTGTAGCAAATCAGGAGCTTCGAGTAGACGAAGGGGTTATTCGAAGATGTTTGTGATTGAATGATGATAACCCAGATTCACATCACTTAACAACAGCCCAACTTTTCAGAATACTCGGGCAGATGATAGGTTATCAGGGGACTGTGCATGATGGACAATTCTATAAGGGAATGTTCCCCAACTTATACCGAATTTTAATACATCACATTATTCAGGGTTTTAGCCCTCGAAAAGGCTCATGGACTCTTATGATTTGGGATCTGGCGAATGCAACAGTTGTTGTCCTGTTCAGATATCCTTTCAATTTTTCAAGAATGATCTTCGAAGGACTTATAAGAAACTTGAAGAAGGGTAACAAAGAAAATTTTTTATCCTATCCCAGGTTCTTACAGTTCATATTCAATCAGGAGTTGGAGGGATTGCCTGTTAATGGCATCACTCATGTATTACAAGATCCGGACATATACAGAAGGATTGCTACTTTGAGTAGTACAAGCAGATTCAATCCTGATGAAGTGTACGAAGATTTACCATGGCTGATTGTTGATGATATTGAAATTCCTCGTTTGCAAGAACTATTGGCAGAACAACAGGAAGAGGTGAGTGAAGAGGATGATAATGATGATAGAGATAATGATGATGTAGGAGATGATAATGATGAGGATGATAATGATGATGCTGATGATGATGATGCTGGAAATGCAAAAGGGGGTGATGCAAATGTTGAGGATATAGCACAATCTCAGGGGGAGTCATAGACAATACCAACACCACCTATCACACCTTTTAACACTCCACCACAAACACCATCCTATCAACCATCCCAAACTGATCAAACATATCAAACCCCACACCAATCACCACCTTCCTCTTAACCTTTAAATGACCTAACCACCCAATCACCACCCACTCACACATCCATCTTACCCCTAACCCAAACTGAAATCTTAAACCAAACCCCATCCCACACCATTTCCCAACCATTAACCCAAAACCCAAGAAACCATCCCCACACAAGGCCAATCCAATACACAAACCTCAGACCAACCCTTTCAAAGATCATTCAGAATATTATAATCTAAAACCCATACATTCTCTACATTTAACCCTTTACCTGCCACAAGTGAAAACATAATTGAAGACACAATTCCTCCCAATAACCCAATCTCTCTATCCCAAACCCAAACCACTGATCCATTCCCAGAACCATCTCAAATTTCACCACCCACCACACCTCCCCATATTTCCAATCTTTACCAAAGAAATTTTGACTTAATTATTGAGGCTGTAAAGTTGAGAAATGAGAATAAGGAATCGAGAAGAGAGAATATGGAGCTACAAGCACAATCCCGGATTCAAACCCTGGAGCAGGAGGTTGAGAAAACCTCATCTGCCCCAAAATAGGGGGAGAATATTAATGAGCCAACTGATGTTGCTGGTACAAATGATGGTGTTATGGAGGAAGCTGGTGTTAAGTCAACTGATAATGATGGTTTGACTTGTCTATTAAATGCATATGAAAGTGATGATGAGGACAGTGGTCCAAGATCAATACAGGATAATGAGTATGAGGCTTATGAGTCAGAAGGAGATGAGCAGAATTATGATATCAGTAATGAAGTATTGAATGTTGTGAATAGAGAGATAAATGATGAGGAGGTGAGAGGAGAAAATGAGACAGAAGATGGAGTTGAAAAGATAACATTGATAACAATGTGGCTACCACTGATGTTGCCACTGACATTCAAACAGATGTGTTGACAGATGTGTTAACTGCAATCGAAGTATAGACTGATGTGATACATGTTGATTATGCTGCTACTAAGGAGCTAGTATTCACAGAACCCAAAGCTGATCAAGCAAGCTCTAAGAGGGCAGAGCATGATGAAGAAATGGAACAGTTGAACAAAGAGATTGATGGTTTTCAGTCTGAAACTGAGAGTGACAAGATAAAAAGGCTAGCCAAAGGCAAAGCCATAGTTGAGAAAGTGATTGATCCTATAAGGGAAGATACTGAGGAAGAAGAAGAAGTGGATGAAGTTGCTGCTTTTGCTGCCAAAAGGCTGGAACATGCAAATGAGTGAAATAAGGGAGAGGGAACACATTGCCCGAACCTTAACTACAGAAGAGCTGACAGAGCAGCAGACATTGTTTGAGCATGCCAATATTGCAAAATCCTTGGATCAGGAGGAGGAAGATGATTAAGAGGTGATTGAGACCTTGATCAATCTGAAAAGGACTGAAGAAGTAGACAATTCTCTAGCTATTGTTGTAAGCATGTTTGCTCAATCATCCAGCCAACCTCAAAAGGAACCTGAAATGGAACCTGAGAGGCAAACTGAAGAAATATTTGAAGAGATGATGGCAAAAGCTTCTAAGATCCATGAGAATGTAAACAGATTTGAGAAGTTTTACTCAAGAAAAAGAAAAGCTTATGATCAGGCTGAAGGAGCTGAATCAGTAAAGAAAGGGAAATGAGATAATAAAAACAAATATTTTGTTGAAACCCCTGATGAGCAAGCAAGTCCATTAAGGACAGTTCCTCTACAAAGTTTAAGGCCTGAGGAAGTAGTTGAAGGAGTCCCAAATGTTCCAGTTCCTGATATTCCAACTCCAGATGAGCCCAAAATTGATGCTGTAAATGAAACAACAGAGGAGGAGGATGAATCTGATGATGATGGTAGTGATGACAATGATTAGGGTAAAGCTGCTGATGAAAATGTTAATGTTGTGTCCCCACAAGTACAAATGTCAGAAGATCAAAGGGAAAGCATTCAGCAAAGCCTTGATGATGCAAGAAGGAACCATCCTTTAATCGTAAGTTTGATAAGACATGTTTCAAATATGAAGATCTGGCTTCCTTAACTGATGAGGAGTTGCAGAGCAAGTTAGATAAAGAGAGGGATGTTGTTAAAAGGATAATGGAGAAGAAAAATAAGGACAGTCTGAAATTCAGAGAATATAAGAGAAAACACAATTTCTCTGAGAAAGACTTATCCCATTTAAAACTTGAGGATCTTGAAAAGCTGTACAACACAACAAGAGAAGATGTGCAAAGAAAAGAAAAGGAACAACTTGCAAGAGATGCTAAACTGACTGATAAGCTTGATAAATTGAGAAAAAAATTTGATGGAAGATGTGGATATTTGCTGGATAAGGGTATGTCACCAGAGTTGGTGAGTAGCCTTTCTAGAACTACTGTTGACTCTCACTATAATAGACTGCAACAAAAATACAAGCTAGAGAGAGTTCAACCTGAGTCATCTACTAGGCAGTCAAGGGAAGAACAGCCTGAGCCTCCCAAGAAGAAAAGAAATATTATAACATTGAGGAAGAAACTGGAGGCTGAGAAAGAATCAAATAGGACTGAATAGGATGAAACCCCAATCCCAGTGGAAGTCAAACCCGAACCAGTGGATGAACCTATAATTCCATGGGAAAATGAAGAAATGATCAAAATTCTAAGGGGTGTAATGGTTAATTAAAAGGGAATGGATGAGAACTGAAGGAAACTATTTTATGTGCAAAAGGCTGAATGGGAGAAAGTCTTATTGGAGGGTGAAAATCCCAGAAGTTTTGATGAAGGTAGATTTGTGCCTGCAGGGCTGCTGAATAATCCAAGGATAGTCAAAATGATCATGAGGCTTCACAAAGATGCAGGGAAAAAAATTGCAAATCTTATCAACTACCCTGCAGAATTGATTGAGTCAATGTATATTATGAAAGCATTTGCAGTGTCAGGGCCTGGCAAACCCATTAAGTCTATCCCAACTAGGCCCTCTGCCTCAAGGGTACATCCATCAGAAATCAGGGGTGAGTCAAGTAGAGCCGGATCCCAAAGAGAAACAACGCCACAATCTGATGTGGATCTTCCAAGAACTCTCTACTATGACTCAGTCACTCAGTCTTTGAAAGTGATTATGCAGAGTAGACAACTGAGAGACATTATCTTTAGAGATGATTTTGCTGAGTATTCAAGGGAACAATTGGAGAAGATGGCCACATTGGATTTGTATGATTATCATGACAATAATAAGTTGGCAAGGAGACAGCAAAATGAACTCTCGAAGTATCTGAGAAGTGAAGCTGACAAGGGGTTCCCATTTTTAAAGGAAAAGAAAATGTGGAAGTTGAAAAAGCTTGACAGAACCAGAAGAGCAACAAAAATGAAAATATAAGAAGTGCTGAATTGAATTATCAGTTATCAGTCAGAAAAAACAATCCCCTGTCAAACATGAACACATTCATAAGCATAGGAAGAAGAATGTCACGCCCAAATTACATTTTCCAGAAGAATGGCATCATTGCTGAAACTGAATATAAGGAAAATGATGGCCAATATGTTCTTCGTAATTCAGATGGACTTATCTTGGGCATAATCAGAAAAGATGAAGATTTGACTTATTTGCACAATGAAGATTTGAGGGATATACGAGATATGAACATTCCTGAAAGTCACCCTCATTACCAAATCTTGTCTATCTTTCAGCAAAAGGCAGGAACTGTAATAATCAATAGAAGACAAGCAGCCTATAATGCAAGAAGAAGATAAAGATCTTAGAATAGACTTTGATTTGTAATGTCTACGGACAAATTTCTGAATATGTAATAGTTTGACTTTTTGAATATGTAAATTTTGATTTGATTTGATGTGTATTTTGACTATGTTTATGTAACTGTAGAAGTGTTTTGGGACAGCTGAGGTGTTCCAATCTAAGGGGAGATTGTTGAGTCAAAGATTTGACATGAAAAGATTATAAAGAAGATTAGAATCTACTCAACCTCCTCTAACATTGCTAAGTATGGAATCCGAGCACACTTGGACTCCCGGGCAAGGTTTACTTTACCCTAGCAAGGTATTTTGTCCAACAGGCAAGGTTATCTTCTAGAATTCTTCTTTAGTGTAAATCCGAGCAGGGTTCACTATGTCTAGCAAGATTGTTCTTCATAGCCAAGAAAGGTTTACTTCAGAGTAGGCTCTTGGTTAACCAAGCTCATGAAGCCAAGTGAATGTAAGATCGGGCAAGGTATTCATTAATAATACAGTGGTCAGAGCAGGCTTGATGTGAGTAATGAAATATATCAAGTTACATCGCGCAGCGTTCAACTCAAGCAGGCTATGGTGTTTCCAAGCACACTTTGCCTTGCTAATAAGCTTTCCCTAGCAAGGAGTTGAAAGGATCATTGGAGAACAAGGTTGCTCGTAAGGTCATGTCGGGCAAAATTTGATAGGATCAAGAATATTAAAGTCTGCTAGGTGAGTATTCTCTTTGGAGAATACTCTTAGTAAAATCTACCCGGAGAACTGTTCCTGAGCACACTTCAAGGCTACCAGGTCTACTAGGACAAGAAGGCACAAAGCCTACTCGGAAAAGACAACTTATGCAAAGTCTACCCGGAAGACCTGTTTTTACACTTAGTATAGCTTTGAATATGTAATTTGAATATGTATCTTTTATTTAGGGTTTCTAGAAGGAATGACAGCTGTCAGGAGGTCAAGCCTATAAATAGAATATTTTAGCGCACGCCTCCTAACGGATATGACGGATTAGCCACTTATCTCTGAGCGAAAATTCCTGAGTGTGACGGTTGTCCTAGAATCGTACGGATACAACTTTCCCAAGAAGAAACCCTAAATTGATTATCATTTGTATGAATATTTATATGAATGGAAATATACTGAGTGATTCTTGTGTGTTAGTTACTTTTCATTAATCCTTTAGCAACTACTCTGTTTGTTTCTGATTCCGTCTTTAACAAACAGTTTTCTTTCCCAAAATAGCAACCGTCATTAACTCTCTTGTCGACACATTTATTGTGTGAGTTATGACATAGTTATTGAGTGTGTGTGATCATACGGGACCTGACAGAACTGAATGGTCAGGAACAGAACTAGTTGCCAGTAAATTTGTTGGGTCTCCAAGGGTTTCAGAGAGCGTGTTCTTCCATCCAGATGCTGAGGTACTATGCGAGTACGAGGTACTTGTCAAACCCCAACCTACGGCGGAAATTCCGGGGCGTGAACTGATTGCTCACAACTCTCAAGGTACTATTACGCAATAATTTAAAGATGACAATATCTATTTAATTTAATTAAATAACCAAATAAATTTATATACAAACTACAACTTGTTTAAACAACCAATGAATATAAACTAAGTCTTGTTTATAATTCTTGTAACTTAAATCTTCACTAAGTTTTCACCAACTTGCATTTAATTCAAACAATAACCTGCATATGCGTGTAAAATAGAAATTTTGTCAACAACACATGTTACAATATAATAATAAGAAAAAGTGTTGGTGCATGATGCCAGTAGTTCATTTATCTCGTGTTTAATGTGTCTGTAATCGTTACAATGTTCTTATCTTGTTGAACATGTTAGTTTGCTTTTAGTGTTAGGCAAACTTGTGGGGTAGCGAAGTTAGGGACAACTTCGCCTAGCATGTTAGGCGAAGTTGTCGTAATATATATTCCCTAACTTCGGCGTTTTCAAGATAACTTTGACTGCTGTGTTTTGTGACATTTGGTGTTACGTGTTTGGTGTCTTTGGTTTTCGATATTGCAATATAACAAGTATTCCTTTGTGCTTACGTGTGTTTGGTGTGATCTACGTATTTCTCGTGTAAACACTCGTATCGTATACGTAGGGGATTCCGCACCCTCTTGTTACGAGATACTCCTGTGTAGATACGGCTGGGAACCTACAATTGGTATCAGAGCATTTTTCTCGTGATTGTGAGGTTCGGGATTATCACACGAGTGTTAAAACTGTTTCGTTAGACTTTTCAAGGAATCGTTTTACGTTGAAACACCGTTATTTTGCTCGTTTCTCACCAATATACACCAATCTCTCCCTCCCGTTACTCCCACAACCCTCCAGATCAACAGAATCAGACTGAAAAAGAAAGCCGTTCTTCCAGCGAAGTTACCGTCACTAAATTTAGGGTTTAAGCGAAGATACAGTTATCAGCGAAGTTAGTAATACAGCGAAGTTGGTAGTACAACGAAGTAGAGTATCAGTGAAGTTATATTTAGGTGTAGTTATTGATATAGCGAAGTTATCCTGTAGTGAAGTTCTAGTAACTTCGCTGTTCACTGTTCATAGAATATATTACTTAGAATTCTAGTCTCGTTTCGTTTAAATATGACTTCGATAAACATCAACGAACTGGTAAAGATAGAAGTTGAAGTTGGTTCAACAACTAAAGCTCCAAATCTACTTAAAGGAACTGATTTTGTTACGTGGAAAGATAGGTTCGAGCAGTATGTGAAATATCAAGATGCAAAAATGTGGGTCTGCATTCAAGATGGGTACATTCCTCCAACAGCTATGTTTGAAGGTCGAGAGCAGCTTACGAAGTACAATAAGATGGAGGATGATGAAAAGAAAATGTATGAGGCTGAAAGTAAAGCACTAGCTGCAATCACCATGGCCCTACCTCAAGAGATTCTACATACTTTCAGAAAGTACAAGTCTGCAGAGAATTATGGGAAGCATTAGAGAACCGCTATGAAGGTAATGTCAGGATTCGTAACTCAAAGTAGAAATTCCTGAAAACTCAATTCTTGGTGTTAAAAGGATTTAAGAATGATTCACTTGATGACATCATCACAAGATACTATCACTTGACGATAGAATTGAATAACTACTCCTTGAAGTACACTGAGCTTGAAATTGTAGAAAAGCTCCTGGATGCTCTCCCACCAAAATAGGATATATACACAATTTTGATGAGAGATGTTAAAGAGTTTGAAACCTTTGATTTGGAAACGGTGGTCAATAACTTACGTAATTATGAGCTAAATATGATAAGGAAAAAGACTCCTACTGATTAGGTTTAGGATCCAGGAATGTATGGTGTAAAAGGGTCTCCAAACTCAAGCTCTAAGTCAGAATCAACTGTGTATTACTCAGGAGGTGAACCAAACTCTACTCAAGATGGTCATGTGGTGATGAATGTGGATGGTGACATATGCTTTGTTGCGGGTGGAAGTAGCTCGTCAAAACCTCAGTCCTCAGCTGGTAACTCCACAGCCAGTACCTCTAGCAAGAATTACTCAAAGATGCCTATGAGTGTGAAATCAGCTGAACAACAATTTGCTCTTTATGCCTCTTTCATCGCCTCATATGAGAATTACATCTAAGGAAAGATAGTCGACCCTGCAACCTTGGATGAGGACTATGATCAGATAGATGCTGATGACATTGAAGAAATGGATCTGCAGTGGCAAATGACAATGATTGTAAGAAGGGTGAAGAGGTTTATGAACAAGACTGGTAGAAAGTTCGTTGCAGAGAGACCGGGGTTGACAAGTCAAAGGTTTGCTGCTACAACTGCCAACGAAATGGATACTTTGCTAGAGAGTGTACAAATGAAAGAGTCGAACGAAGTCATAACAGGCCTACTCAACAGAATGGGGGAGTAAATAAAATAAAGACTATGGTATCTCAACAGAACGGTGGGTATAATTGTAATATACAAGTTGAGGAGGTAATTGAACAAGCAAATTTGGTGAACATTGAGAGTGGAAGATGCGACAAAGAGTCAGTGGAGAATCAAGCGTACATGTAGAAGTGAACGATCAGCTCTCATAGGAACAGTCGAATAGGGCTGTGAACAACATGTGGGTTGTCGACAGTGGCTGTTCCCGGCACATGACAGGTAACAAGAAACTGTTACGTGATTGGAAGGCTATTCAAGGAGGAAGGGTTAGTTTTTGCAGGAGAAAGTGGAGGAAAAGTTACTAGAATCGGTATGGTTACAAATGGGAGAATAAAGTTGGAAAAGGTAAATTTCGTGGAAGAGTTAAAGCACAATCTCTTGAGTGTCTCTCAAATATGTGACAAAGAGTACACTGTACACATTACAAAAGATGATGCACTCGTACTTTATCCTGGTTTCAAGATTCCTGAAACCTGGATTGTGATGAAAGATCCAAGAGAGAAAAACACATACGTAATCGACATGCGATCAACCGAGATCACAACGGAAGAATCATGTCTACTGTCAAAAGCAACTGAGTCTGAGTCGGAACTGTGGCACCGAAAGATGGGTCATATCCGTCTTCGAAAGATGAATTATATCGTCTAGAATGGATTGGTATAAAGTTGGAGGAGGTAAATTTCGTGGATGAGTTAAAGCACAATCTCTTGAGTGTCTCTCAAATATGTGACAAAGAGTACACTGTACACTTTACAAAAGATGATGCACTCGTACTTTATCCTGGTTTCAAGATTCCTGAAACCTGGATTGTGATGAAAGCTCCAAGAGAGAAGAACACATATGTAATGGACATGCGATCAACCGAGATCGCAACGGAAGAATCGTGTCTACTGTCAAAAGCAACGGAGTCTGAGTCGGAAATGTGGCACCGAAGGATGGGTCATATCCATCTTAGAAAGATAAATTATATCGTCTAGAATGGACAAGTACTTGGGGTTCCTTTAAAAAGTTTCAATTTTGAAGATCAATGTTTGTCATGCAAGAAAGGAAAACATCACAAGAAACCACATCACTCCAAAAGAGTCAACTCAATTGTCACAACTCTGGATTTGCTTCACATGGATCTGTTTGGTCCCATAAATGTCAAAAGTCTAGGTGGAACGTCTTACTGCTTGGTTGTGACTGATGATTACTCACGTTACTCATGGGTTTATTTTCTGAATATCAAAGATGAAACAGTTCAGTTGGTAATCAACTTGATTACCAAAGTAGAAAATATTGTTGGGGGAAAGGTCAAGTTCATCAGGAGTGACAACGGCACATAATTCAAGAATTATCAAATGGAGATGTTTTGTTTGCAGAAAGGGATTGAACATAAGTTTAGCGCACCATATACTCTGCAACAGAATGGGGTAGCTGAGAGGAAGAACATAACTCTAATCGAAGGCGCCAGGACTATGTTGGCAGATGCTAAACTTCCCGTGGTGTTCTCAGCTGAGGCTGTTGCCACAGCCTGCTATATCCTTAATCCTGTTTTAACTGTTAAAAGATTGAATAAAACTTGTTATGAAATTATGCATGGTAGAAAGCCTAACCTAAAAGGTCTTGAACCTTTTGGGTCCCCATGTTCGATTTTAAAAACTACCTCAAAGTTTGGTGAGAAAGCTGACGAAGGTATTCTCGTAGGCTACGTTGTTGGAACTCCCAACAGCAGAGTCTTTAACCTATCGAACAACAGGGTTGAGGTGGTCTGTAAAAATGACATCACCAGTTATAAACCACCAAAGCCTAGCATGGGACCGGTAGAGGCTTTCGACTATGATAAATTATTTAAATCTTTTAATTTGCCTTACTTGGATTTTGCAGAAACAGATGAAAGAATAGCCACTCAGATGTTATTCGATGAAGAAGAGACCATCATACATCGTCCGGAATGTAGTGAAACACAAACTACCACTCCTAATGTCGTTGAATCGCCTGCTGCCTCAAGTTAAGATGACTTTTTCAATCCGTTTCACACTCAACTCAACTTAGATGAACTCTCTTTGAATCTTGAAGAAAATTTACAAGTGAATCCCGTTCAAACTACTAAGATCCACAAGAATCATCCCCTGGAGAATGTGATCGGTAACCCTTCTGATGGTGTGCGAACCAGGAGAAGTGTGGAGGAAAACACCTGTGTGTATGCAAGCATTAGAGACACTAGTATTATGAATGAATGCTTGTATGCCTGCTACATCAGTCAGATTGAACCAAAGAACTATCAGATGGCATTAAAGGATAGCTCGTGGGTAGAAGCCATGCAAGAAGAACTGGCACAGTTTGACAAAATCGAAGTATGGCGTTTGGTTCAAAAACCACGAGATTTAACTGCAATCGGTACGAAGTGGGTTTTCAAATGCAAGAGAGATGAGAAAGGGGTAATCATTCGAAACAAGGCAAGATTAGTTGTCAAAGGGTTTAACCAACAGGAAGGGATAGACTACAATGAAGTATTTGCTCTTGTGGCAAGATTGGAGGCAATTCGGCTGTTCCTGGCCTTTGCTGCACACAAAGAGATGAAAGTGTTTCAGTTGGATGTTAAAAGTGAGTTTCTAAATGGAAAAGTCGATGAAGTGGTATATGTCGAGCAACCTCCGGGTTTTCCTGACCTAGACTTTCCTGATCATCTGTACAAGCTCAGAAAAGCATTATATAGCCTACATCAGGCCCCACGTGCTTGGTACGCAACTCTGTCAGATTACTTGCTGGAAAATGGGTTTGAGAGAGGAAAGATCGACAATACATTGTTTGTAAAGAGGAATGGGAATGATTTTCTTCTCGTCCAGGTTTATGTAGACGACATCACCTTTGCTGCCTCAAAAAAATATCTATGTGTCAGGAGTTTGAAGCAGTTATGAAGAAAAGGTTTGAGATGAGCGCCATGGGGGAATTAACTTTCTTTTTGGGTTTACAAGTAGATCAGAAAAAGGATGGCATGTTCATTCATCAAACTAAATATGTTCACGAAGTCCTCAAGTGTTTTAAGATGGACGACTCTACCCCGTTTGACACTCCCATCTGTGTCAACCATAAACTGGGTGCTGATTCAGAAAGTGATGAAGATGTGGATCCCACTCAGTATCGAGAAATCATAGGTTCTTTAATGTATTTAACTGCTTCTAGACCTGATATTATGTTTGCAGTTTGCCTTTGTGCTCGCTTTCAGGCCAACCCCAAGGAATCGCACATGAAGGGAGTGAAGAGGATTTTGCGGTATATTAAAGGAAAGCCCAAGTTGGGTCTTTAGTATCCAAAAGGAGGAGATCTGGATCTGGTAGCATACACCGACTCCGACTATGGAGGATGTAATCAAAACAGGAAATCAATAACAGGTGACTGTCAGTTTCTTGGAGGAAGATTGGTGTCATGGCAGTGCAAGAAACAGACCTCAGTAGCCATATCCACCTGCGAAGCAGAATACATGGCAGCATCGAACTGCTGCTCCCAGGTTTTATGGATACAACAACAAATGTGCGATTATGGTATGAATTTCACTCAAACTCCTATTTGCATTGATAACATTGCTGCAATCTTAGTAACTAACAATCCTGTTAAACATAGTAAAACTAAACATATTGACATTCATCATCATTTTATACGGGATTGTGCTGAGAAGAAATTAATCGTGCTTAAAAAGGTTGATTCACTGGATAATTTTGCCGATCCTTTTACAAAAGTGTTTGACCGATCCAGTTTTCAAAACCTTGTTGAGCTTAATGGGATGATCAATCCCGAGTAACCTTGTTTTCCTTGTGTTTTTATTTAAAAAAAAACATCACTATCACTGAAAATTATGTCGGTAGCTTAAGTTTGAAGGACGTATTCTTGAATATGTTCGGTCCTTACATCTACTTGTAGACTATAAGGATAGCCATTAACCTAGTAACTGAAAGCAACCGGGGGCGATATATGATGTGTTTTTATTCCTTCGCTGAAAATTATGTCGATTATACTTAGTCGGAGGGACACATATTCGTATGTGGTTGGTCCTGCTGATCCACTGGATCTTTAGGATATCCGTTTACCTAAAGACTTTGAATTGATCGGGGCGTCTGAATATAAAATTCTTTTTTTTTTTGGGAAATGTTATACTTTTTTAGTCTATAACTTCGCAAGAAGTTTCAAATTTGATGTTAAATGTGAAAATGATCCAACCTTGGAAAGTGATAGATAAACTTATTTTGGGTGCCTAACCGGTGAAGTTATTAGGCCTAAAAGAATCTAGAACAGTCATTGTATGTTATGGTAGCTTTCTATGGTGCGTAAAAGTAAAAGTGATACAAACTAAAACTACTCGATTTACTGTGGAGAGTCATTTTGAAATGTGCATGTCTCCACATATATCTCTCCGAATGATAGGCAGAAAAGTGATTACCCAGTCATACATGAGCCTGGGATTGTCTTGATCCCCGCGAAGACTGTGTTATTTTTCTACGGTGATCCAGATTCGAGACTTGCAGCTGTCTGATATGTTATAAAAAAAACTTATTATCGTTATGTCTTACGAAGATTATCTGTTCACAAATATCAAGGATGAGACAGTGACTGAGTATAGTGAAAGCATATTCTAAGTATTGGAAAGACGACTTGTGAATATTGATTGATCAGACACTACAAGTCAAAGTCAAATCGGGGTGATCTGGGGAAAGCCAAATACGCCTTGATAATAGATAGGAGGCATCACAACTTCTCAAGTGATGTCCATCTAAATTTTGAGCTTAATTGAACATAATTCGTATCACAGAAGCGATGAAAACCATACTAAGTTTTATACCTTCCTACAACCTGTTTCTCTATGTCATAATAACGTTGCACATGAATCCTTGTGACAGCCTCTTAATTAGTATGATTCCTGTTACGATCTTTTTGTGAAAACTGTTACGGATCTAGCCGCTAGTACGATACATCGATTATGTACAAGATCTAAACGTTAAATTATTACTTTATTGATAAATATGGAGTATATACATTATGGTGGAGATAAGTTATGGAGAGAATAACTTAAACTATGTACAAGTTCTCTATTAAATTATAAGCATGAGCTCCCTATTTATAGACTATTTTACAATATCCATTAAATACAAAGACTAAACTGCCTATAACTTATTCGATCGCTACGGACACCGAAACCGTGCACTAACACTTTTCATAAACATGCAGGGTTTCTGGAAGACTGAAATTTGATCCCGTCCTTCCTTATCTTATTATATTTTACTTTATCTTTGTTTTAACGGTTGGTAGATGGTTTATTTACTTGGTTACTCGTTTTTGATTGATTTATAAAATTAACTTCGCTATGACGAAGTTACCTTTCAGGCGAATTTAATTACTTGAGCGAGGATACCATAACTTCGCCGTTGGGTTTTTAAACTATATAACTGACAGATTCTGGTCAAACTTAGTCAAACCTTTGTTTCTTAAACCCTCGGCGAACTTAATCTGTCAATCAATCTCTTTGTAATCCGTTTCTCGTGTGCGATAAAGGTTAGTTAACCTATTTAGGATCATAATTTATATCTTGTTTATTTTCTGCACCACAATGTCAGTTTTAATCGGTATGGTTTGCAAACCCTTGAAGCACTGATCATCATCAGTTTGAGGTTGTTTTAGTAACACTATGGTAGTTCGGAACCTTAATCGCTCTATCCTATACCTGTGGATAACCTCTGATTGTCCATTCTTCAAATTAACTGTTGCACTGTCACACCCTCAAAATCCACTAACAGAGTTTTACCGTCAGAGGGTGTGAACTGGCAGGATCGGAATCATCAGTTATAATCAAACCATAAAATAAAGTTTCAAAACCATGAAAACGTTTACGAGTAATTAAATGCGGAAGCGTAAAAACCTTTAACCAAAAGTTACGTCACGCTGGACGACTTAAAACCAATGATAACTGTTAAAAATAAGTTTGCATAACAAAAGCGTTTTCAAGCAATGCATGTTCCTAAACCGCGCGCCCGCCTCGGCTACCTGAGAATAACATACTAAAAGTGTCAACACAAGGTTGGTTAGTTCACAAGTTATATAAAATAAATCGTTTAGCGTTTGCGTTCAGCGTTTTACGTTAAGCGTTTTGCGTAACCACGTTACGGCGTTTTGCGTTAAGCGTTTTGCGTTAAGCGTTTTGCGTAACCACGTTACGGCGTTTTGCGTTACCAGATAGTGTTATGTCAAATTATATATCGATAGGTAGCTAGTCTATACAACAAGTATTACTAAGTGTTCGACACCGAAGCTGACTCGTTTAGTAAGTGCCTTGTCACCAGGTCCTCCAGACCATGGTACGTGTTAGCCAAAATTATACCCGCTCGACCTCTAGTCGAGTTTAGCGTTGGGTGGGGTTTGTCAAACCCAGTAGTACTACTCAACAGTGACTCGCTATTCTAAATATTAACCGGTTCGATGTGTAGGACTTCAAATATTTCGCTTGCCACTTAGCCTTTACAAGTGATATATAATTTATAACAAAATCTTAAATGCGTTGTGGAGTATGTTATCTCCCCCAAGTGAAAAGCGTTTGAAAACAGTTTAAAGAGGGGAAAGTGAAACTCACTGTTTGCGAAGAATTTCCCAAAATAAATCACCAAGATGCGCGTCACCGAAAAACTCTCTCTAACGTTCTAAAACAACAAAGAGATTTTTCTAAGTGTCGGAATATTATCGAGTCTCTAGACCCGGCACGTAATACCTATGCATATAACATGTTTCGTGTTTCGTTTGTGAATCGTGTGTGACTTTAACAAGTGTTTTTGTGACACATCACATGTGTAAGCAATCCTATACGTGTCATGTATTCATAACGTACATTACTAGCAATTTTTCCCGTAAGGGCATTTTGGTCAACAAATAACAATTAATTAGCAGTTATTCCCCGCAAGGGAATTTTAGTCAAAACACGACAATTATCTTGCAATCATTCCCCTCAAGGGCAATTTGGTCATAACACGATAATAAATTAGCAAGTATCATATTTCATGCATTTTCACAAAACTCAGCAGCTAGTTTCACCGAGACAGAAATCCTACTAGAAAGATTGTACTATTTCACCGATCATAGCATCTCAATTAATTTACCAAAAATCGTCACAGAAGCACATATGTCTTAGGTTTCCAGAACATATTTTATTACATTTTTATTCCTCATAGTTTTCTCACAATCATCAAATCATTATAGCAAACTCATAACAGTCAGATTCATGCACAACAGAATGTTATTTGCAATTCCCGTTAAACGAAAAATCCAATAAATGCAAGACAACTTGGGTTAGGTTTCTAACTCAATAAGTCAACTTCCAGAAGTGGAACCAACCCAATTGGTCTCGTAGTTCATGAGATATAACATTTACAACATAACATAACAGCAGGTCTAACAGCTCAGCTTTGCACAACGTTTTTGTAACATCATAAAAGTTAACTTCTACTTGTCCAAACATTACAAACTTATACTTTATAGAAACTAGACTCAACCTAGTTTACTGCAGTTCCCACAATCTCAACCAACTTTCACGTTTACACTTCGTTACAGTCACTTAAACATCGTATACACATTCTGTCCAGAATCTGTTTGCATCCAAACTCAACATAATAACAATCTATGAACTATCATGCATCCATATAACCCTCTAGACTCCATAAACACCATCCATGCACATCAATTTCACATTACATACAAGATTAGGGTTTGTGTTTGAACTCAAATCAAAGACACAACAATCACCATGCAACAAGATTCAATCTAGTTATCAAATCATCATCCAAATAACAACAATCATATTAACTATATGCACTAATGAAATCGGCCAGCTAGGGTTTGTTATTAACCCAACAAACATCAAAATCAATCAACAAGAATGTAAAGGATGATCAATTATACCTTCCTAGCACCTAGTTCTTCAATCAAACACTTGATTTGGTGTTGTATGTGTGTCTATTGATGGACGGAAGCCAAGGGTTCACAAGGAAGGAGGCCGATCGGGATTTGGTGTGGGGAAAGAAAATAAGTTAGGGTTAAGTTAATGATATATTTATAAACATAACAAGTTACACTCAAGTACCTCCACTTCTAAGTATTACTTTTCTAGCCTAACTAACTTGTTTTCATCTTGAGTTAACGTTTATAACCATGTTATCACATAACACATAAGTCTAACACATAATTATCACATAATTACTGTTTTGGTGTTTTTCGTTTATTTATCAATCGTTTGCGTCAACTCGTTTGCGTTTCGGTGCAATTCCCGAAAGACTACACATGTAGTAAGTGTTAAGCGTCATTTAAACCCTAGTTTAAATGTAATGAAGTGTGCGTTATAGATTTAGTGATCTTAAGTTTGAATTGACGGAGTTGAGTTAACGGAGTTAACCTGAAATTGACGATTGTCACTTCATTCCCATGTTAAAGAATTTTCGTCCCGAAAATTTGAGTCAAGTCGTGATGAGTGTCTGAAAGAGTAAAAAAAAAAATTTTCAGTTTGTCATATCATCCCCTAGTAGAAAGAAATTTCGTCCCAAAATTTAATTCATACCTCCGGTGATGTCTGACGGTTTGCCGGGTTTCGCGGTTTTCTGTGTTTGGTTAGCCCTTTAAAAAGGTGAGGATACTTTTTCATCATTTGATCCTCGCGTTCCCACGTGAACTCCGGTCCACGTCTCGAGTTCCATCGAACCTTAACAATTGGAATTTTGCTGTGCTTGAGCGTTTTGGTTTCCCAATCCAAAACCTCGACTGGTTCCTCAATGAAACGTAACTGTTCATCAACTTGCAGTTCCTCCAAAGGGACTACTTGGGTTTCATCAGATAGGTATTTCTTCAAATTGGACACGTGGAATACATTGTGTACGCCACCGAGTTCCGTTGGTAGGTCCAGTCGGTACGCCACCGGACCAATGCGCTCAGTTATCCGGTAAGGACCAACATATCGTGGGTTGAGTTTGTTTCGCTTACCAAAGCGAACCACACCTTTCCAAGGTGAGACTTTGAGTAACACTCGATCGTTCACTTGAAATTCGAGAGGTTTTTGGCGCTTGTCTGTGTAACTCTTTTGGCGGTCTCGTGCTGCTGCCATGCGATTTCGGATTTGAACAATCTTTTCCGAAGTTTCGAGTACCAGTTCTGGACCAGTGATTTGGCTGTCACCCACCTCTGCCTAGCAGAGTGGTGATCGACACTTCCGTCCGTACAGCGCTTCAAACGGCGCTGCCTTAATACTTGCGTGGTAGCTGTTATTGTACGAAAACTCTACCAATGGTAAGTGGGGTTCCCAACTTTTTCCGAAATCCAAAACGCATGCACGCAACATATCCTCCAGGGTCTGAATAGTTCGCTCGCTTTGCCCATCCGTCTGAGGATGGTATGCTGTGCTCATATCGAGACGGGTGCCTAGTGCGCTTTGCAGCGACTTCCAAAAGTGTGAAGTGAAACGAGAATCTCAATCAGAAATGATTGAGACAGGCACTCCGTGTCTAGACACTACTTCCTTCATGTAAACACGAGTCAGTCTTTCCATTTTGTCCGTTTCTTTAATTGCTAGGAAGTGTGCCGATTTAGTCAACCGGTCAACGATCACCCAGATGGTATCGCATCCCGTCGGTGTCTTAGGTAAACCCGTAATAAAATCCATTGAGATGTGTTCCCATTTTCACATTGGGAGTTCCGGTTGTTGCAGTAGACCAGATGGTTTTTGGTATTCTATCTTGACTCTGGCACAAGTCAAGCATTTGCTCACGTAGGTGGCAATGTCGGCTTTCATGTTCGGCCACCAGTAAAGTGCCTTTAAATCATGATACATTTTATCTGAGCCAGGGTGGATAGAATATCGGGACTTGTGAGCTTCGTCCATCACTAGAGTTCTCAACTCTCCGTATCGTGGAACCCAAATCCGGTTCTCAAAATATCGGACCCCGTCCGATCTGGTTTCAAGTTGCTTGTTCATGCCCCGCATGAGTTCCGATGGAAGATTGTCATCTTTCAAAGCTTCAAGTTGCGCATCGCGAATCTGATCGGGTAAGCTGGCATGAATCGTGAGTTGCAATGCTCTCACCCGTCTGGGTTTATATGTTTCTTTTCTGCTGAGGGCGTCGGCCACCACATTGGCCTTGCCAGGGTGGTACTTGATGGCACAATCATAATCTTTGAGCAGTTCGACCCAACGACGCTGTCGCATGTTCAGCTCCTTCTGATCGTAGATATGTTGGAGACTCTTGTGGTCGGTGTAAATGGTAAACTTGGTACCGTACAAGTAATGCCTCCATATCTTAAGAGCAAACACCACAGCTCCGAGTTCCAAATCGTGGGTCATGTAGTTCTTCTCGTGAACCCGTAGTTGTCGAGAGGCGTAGGCTATAACCTTCTCGAGTTGCATCAGCACACAACCGAGACCTTGTATAGATGCGTCACAGTGTACCTCAAAATTTTCCGTTCCCTCGGGGAGGGCTAAAATAGGTGCGCTACAAAGCTTGGTTTTCAACAGTTGAAAAGCGGATTCTTGCGCGTCACCCCAATTGTACTTAGTGCCCTTGTGAGTCAAAGCGGTGAGGGGTTGAGAAATCTTTGAAAATCCCTCGATGAAACGCCGGTAGTAGCCGGCCAGTCCTAGGAATTGTCGAACCTCAGTCGGAGTCTTAGGTGCTTCCCAGTTTTTGATGGCCTCTACCTTACCGGGATCGACATGGATACCATTCTCGTTGATCACATGTCCTAAAAAGTGAACCTCGCGAAGCCAAAACTCACATTTCGAGAGTTTAGCATACAGTTGTTCCTTCTTCAATAGTTCCAGAATTACCCTTAAGTGCTCTTCATGGTCAGCATCGTTCTTGGAGTAAACAAGAATATCATCGATGAAAACAATCACAAACTTGTCGAGGTACGCCTTGCATACTCGATTCATGAGATCCATAAATACGGCGGGTGCGTTGGTTAGGCCAAAAGGCATAACCGAAAACTCGTAGTGACCATACCGTGTTCTGAAAGCCGTCTTTGAAATATCTTCTTCGCGCACTCTCAGCTGGTGGTAACCGGATCGCAGATCGATCTTCGAGTAGTAACTCGATCCTTGAAGCTGGTCAAACAAACCATCAATTCGGGATAAAGGATAACGGTTCTTGACCGTCACCTTGTTCAATTTCTGGTAGTCGATGCACATTCGGAAAGTCCCGTCTTTCTTTCGGACAAACAAGACAGGGGCTCCCCACGGCGATGAGCTAGGTCGGATAAAACCCTTATCCAACAAATCTTGCAACTGAGTGGACAACTCCTGAAGTTCTGCCGGTGCGAGCCGATACGGGGCTCGTGCTATAGGTGCTGCACCAGGTGTCAACTCGATTTGGAATTCGACTTGACGAATAGGAGGGAGTCCGGGCAAATCCTCCGGGAAAACTTCCGGGAAGTCTCGCACAACAGGTATATCTTCAATTCGATCTCCTCCGCGGGTTTCTCAACAATCTGCACCAAAATTGTCGGATGACCCTTTCGTAGATACTTCTGCGCCTTCATAAGGGTAATGACGCTGGTGGTCATGCCGCTTCTCTCACCTCGGACCGAAATGATCTCGCCGGAAGGGGTAGTAATGTGGACTATCTTATCGTGGCATATAATCTCCGCTCGGTTCTCGGATAACCAGTCCATGCCGACAACGACATTGAAACTACTAAGCGTAAAAGGAATAAGGTCGATATCAAAGACATGACCTGACAGTTTTAACTTACATCCCGCAAGTACATGAGTCGTTACTATAGTCTTACCGTCAGCTAATTCAACAGGAAACTTAGCATCTAACGGAATTGGAGTTACGTCTAAGAGTTGACTAAAGGCTTTCGACACAAAACTCCTATCAGCTCCAGTGTCAAACAATACAGAAGCAAAACAATCGTTTACAGGGAACTTACCAGTCACCACGTGCGGATCATTGCGGGCTTGACCCGACCCAATCACAAACTCTCTTCCCTTTCCATTGCTTCCACCATTACCGCCACCTCCATTACCCCCATTGTTGTCGTTCTGTTTCAGCTTGGGACAATCTTTCCTGAAATGACCTTCCTGCCCACATTCGTAACATCCCTTCGTCGTCATAGGTGGCTTAGGAGCACCCTTTGCCGCAAGGTCTCCTCTACATTCTTTCGCTTGGTGACCCATCTTTCCGCATCTCTGACACTTGGCACGGTCACACTGGCCAACATGATGACAGTTGCACCTGTTGCACCTTGGATATTTCCCAGCATATCCGCTTGAAACCTACCCGCTACCGTTGTTGTTGTTGTTGTGATTCTGAGTGTTAAAGCTCCGAGTGAATTCGGGCTTACGGTAGTGTTGTTGCGGTGGGAGGTTCGAGGATGAAGATCTGGTGTTGTCAAACTTCCTCTTCCCGCTGTTCGGGTTGTTGTTGCTGTTATTGTCGTTACTCTGGTTGTCACGGGCTTTAACGGTCGAACCCCCAGGTGGTAACGCACCTTGGGTCACAGCCTGATCCGTCAGTTTGTGAGCTAAACGGATCGCTTGTTGAATCGTGGCTGGTCTGGAAGACGTCACCATGCCCTGAATCTGCGGTGCTAACCCATCAATGTACATTTCAATCCTCTTACTCGGCGGATCCACCACCTGCGGACACATCACAGCCAACTCGTGAGAACGAGTAGTGTAGGCTTCAATTTCCGAGCCCACCATCTTCAGTGACCAGAATTCTGACTCTAACTTCGAAATCTCTTCTCTCGGACAGTACTCCTCTCGCATCATGTTTTTGAACTCCTCCCAGTTCATCGCGTTAGCCAGTTCCATCCCAAGGATCTGGACGTTTGAATTCCACCAAGTGAGGGCGGAATCCTCAAGTGTCCCAGCAGCGAATTTGACCCTACTGGCAGGGGGACAATTGCACATCTCAAATGCCGACTCAGCCTTCTCAGCCCAACGCAGGAAGCCTATAGCTCCCTCAGTGCCCTTAAACGTACTGGGCTTGCAGTCAAGGTAGTTCTTGAAGGTACATGTTCCACTCGGACCTCCAGCTTGATTCTGAACGTGTGCGGCTAAAGCGGCCGCAACATGGTCGTTCAGCAGAGTTTGGAGTTCAGCTGCAGTCAAGTTGATGTTACCACGTCCGTGTCCAGCGTTTCTTCCATCTAGGTGTTATCATCCTTATATGTCATCGTCTGAGGACACCTCTGAGTGTGCCTCCTCCTCCGCCGGTTCTTCCTCCGGTTCTTCTTCAGGTTCCTCCTCGGGATCTTCCTCGGGATCCTCCTCAGGCTCTGCCTCAGGTTCTGCCTCAGGTTCGGCTGCGTTCTGAGCAATTTGCATTTGTAAGACATCGCAACGCTCTAAAGCTATCTCGGTTCGAGTCCTTGCTTCTTGGAGTTGCTCTTTCAAGTCTATCATCTCAGCTTGCATCTTCATCATAACCTTCATCTGTTGATCGCTAGTCTCTTGCATTTCTTTCATTGCCGCTGCCATGCGGGCAATCTCCTCCTTAGTCTCGGTTCCGTCTTTTAACATTCTGGAAACGTTCTCCCTCGTATAGCGCATGTAACCCACGTCACGCTCCAAGCATGAAACAACAGCTACGAGAACTCTCTCTACAGGTTCGGTTATGGGTGGTAGGGTGTTGGGATAAGCAGGGTGGTTCGGGTGAGGTAACGGGGGAACTTGTTCGTGATAGACCATACGTCTGATCATGTTAGGGTACCAATCCCAGCTAACGTCGTTTTCGTAAATGCCTCCGGATAGGCGGTACCTCTTCGGTGCGGGAGCTTCGAGTTCCGGGACTACTCGGGGTGGTGAGGCGGTAGGTAACTGCGGTTCCTTCCCGTGAGCATGCGTCATCGAATCGGATGATGATGAGGGTGGCGTCGACATTCCTACAGGTAAGCCGTGTATGCGCGCGCGTATGAGTGAAAGAGGTAAAGAGATAAGATTACAAGACTACACAAACCTATGCAGTGCGTATCATTATAACTAATGGGTCGTCGCGGTTATAGTCTAGTATGCATGCAGCTTCTAGTTCGCTGTAACCAATGGCTCTGATACCAATCTGTCACACCCTCAAAATCCACTAACGGAGTTTTACCGTCAGAGGGTGTGAACTGGCAGGATCGGAATCATCAGTTATAATCAAACCATAAAATAAAGTTTCAAAACCATGAAAACGCTTACGAGTAATTAAATGCGGAAGCGTAAAAACCTTTAACCAAAAGTTGCGTCACGCAGGACGACTTAAAACCAATGATAACTGTTAAAAATAAGTTTGCATAACAAAAGCGTTTTCAAGCAATGCATGTTCCTAAACCGCGCGCCCGCCTCGGCTACCTGAGAATAACATACTAAAAGTGTCAACACAAGGTTGGTGAGTTCACAAGTTATATAAAATAAATCGTTTAGCGTTTGCGTTCAGCGTTTTACGTTAAGCGTTTTGCGTAACCACGTTACGGCGTTTTGCGTTAAGCGTTTTGCGTAACCACGTTACGGTGTTTTGCGTTACCAGATAGTGTTATGTCAAATTATATATCGATAGGTAGCTAGTCTATACAACAAGTATTACTAAGTGTTCGACACCGAAGCTGACTCGTTTAGTAAGTGCCTTGTCACCAGGTCCTCCAGACCATGGTACGTGTTAGCCAAAATTATACCCGCTCGACCTCTAGTCGAGTTTAGCGTTGGGTGGGGTTTGTCAAACCCAGTAGTACTACTCAACAGTGACTCGCTATTCTAAATATTAACCGGTTCGATGTGTAGGACTTCAAATATTTCGCTTGCCACTTAGCCTTTACAAGTGATATATAATTTATAACAAAAACTTAAATGCGTTGTGGAGTATGTTATCTCCCCCAAGTGAAAAGCGTTTGAAAACAGTTTAAAGAGGGGAAAGTGAAACTCACTGTTTGCGAAGAATTTACAAAAATATATCACCAAGATGCGCGTCACCGAAAAACTCTCTCTAACGTTCTAAAACAACAAAGAGATTTTTCTAAGTGTCGGAATATTATCGAGTCTCTTGACCCGGCACGTAATACCTATGCATATAACATGTTTCGTGTTTCGTTTGTGAATCGTGTGTGACTTTAACAAGTGTTTTTGTGACACATCACATGTGTAAGCAATCCTATACGTGTCATGTATTCATAACGTACATTACTAGCAATTTTTCCCGTAAGGGCATTTTGGTCAACAAATAACAATTAATTAGCAGTTATTCCCCGCAAGGGCATTTTAGTCAAAACACGACAATTATCTTGCAATCATTCCCCTCAAGGGCAATTTGGTCATAACACGATAATAAATTAGCAAGTATCATATTTCATGCATTTTCACAAAACTCAGCAGCTAGTTTCACCGAGACAGAAATCCTACTTGAAAGATTGTACTATTTCACTGATCATAGCATCTCAATTAATTTACCAAAAATTATCACAGAAGCACATATGTCTTAGGTTTCTAGAACATATTTGATTACATTTTTATTCCTCATAGTTTTCTCACAATCATCAAATCATTATAGAAAACTCATAACAGTCAGATTCATGCACAACAGAATGTTATTTGCAATTCCCGTTAAACGAAAAATCCAATAAATGCAAGACCACTTGGGTTAGGTTCCTAACTCAATAAGTCAACTTCCAGAAGTGGAACCAACCCAGTTGGTCTCGTAGTTCATGAGATATAACATTTACAACATAACCTAACAGCAGGTCTAACAGCTCAGCTTTGCACAACGTTTTTGTAAAATCATAAAAGTTAACTTCTACTTGTCCATACATTACAAACTTATACTTTATAGAAACTAGACTCAACCTAGTTTACTGCAGTACCCACAATCTCAACCAACTTTCACGTTTACACTTCGTTACAGTCACTTAAACATCGTATACACATTCTGTCCAGAATCTGTTTGCATCCAAACTCAACATAATAACAATCTATGAACTATCATGCATCCATATAACCCTCTAGACTCCATAAACACCATCCATGCAAATCAATTTCACATTACATACAAGATTAGGGTTTGTGTTTGAACTCAAATCAAAGACACAACAATCACCATGCAACAAGATTCAATCTAGTTATCAAATCATCATCCAAATAACAACAATCATATTAACTATATGCACTCATGAAATCGGCCAGCTAGGGTTTGTTATTAACCCAACAAACATCAAAATCAATCAACAAGAATGTAAAGGATGATCAATTATACCTTCCTAGCACCTAGTTCTTCAATCAAACACTTGATTTGGTGTTGTATGTATGTGTATTGATGGATGGCAGCCAAGGGTTCACAAGGAAGGAGGCCGATCGGGATTTGGTGTGGGGAAAGAAAATAAGTTAGGGTTAAGTTAATGATATATTTATAAACATAACAAGTTACACTCAAGTCCCTCCACTTCTAAGTATTACTTTTCTAGCCTAACTAACTTGTTTTCATCTTGAGTTAACGTTTATAACCATGTTATCACATAACACATAAGTCTAACACATAATTATCACATAATTACTGTTTTGGCGTTTTTCGTTTATTTATCAATCGTTTGCGTCAACTCGTTTGCGTTTCGGTGCAATTCCCGAAAGACTACACATGTAGTAAGTGTTAAGCGTCATTTAAACCCTAGTTTAAATGTAATGAAGTGTGCGTTATAGATTTAGTGATCTTAAGTTTGAATTGACGGAGTTGAGTTAACGGAGTTAACCTGAAATTGACGATTGTCACATGCACCGTTTATGCGGCGAAGTTAGGTTTAAGGCGAAGTTAATCTTAACTTCGCTCATATATCAACCTCGCTGCATAAACACTTGTGTCAAATGTGTTCATCTTCGCTTATATACTGTGCACTTGGGTACAGAACTGCGTAACTGTTCTTCATACCTAGCGAAGTTATGTTTCAAGCGAAGTTCCTAACTTCGCTAAAGCCATGACTTCGCCTCTATCGTCCTAACGAAGTTAAAAGCTGTATGCACCAGTTATCTAACTTAGCTCATTTGTTTGTTCAGGTATGGCTACTGTGGCTGGTGCTGGTGGTACAGGTGGTGATGAAGGCGGAGATGACTAGAGACAGTTCTTTCCGGGGCACAATATGTAGGTTGCTTTGGATCCGGATAGTCGTGGAACTGAAGGATATACAGAGATCATCTCATTTCTTGTAACGCCCCGAACCCGGTAGCCCTACTTTAACGTTGGATTTACTCATAAACACAGTTCTACAAATCAGAGTTTATTAAAACTTTCCTGGAAACGTTAACTTAAATCATTCATTACAAAACATTAAATCCTTTCTTTAAAACCGTGATAATAAACATCATATTTAAAACACCATTTCTTTCATCTTCAGATGCCAGCCGCTCAATCTGTGCCATGTGCCAACCTCATGCTAGCTCTTTAATCATATTCACCTGCGTGCATACTAAAAGTCAGCTACGCTGAGTGAGTTCTAGTTAATCAGGCGACATACAATTCATACACATATCATACATACATACATATATTAACCTTGTATAAATATCCATAAGAGGAACGTCACATAATATCTATTAAAAGAACCATGGCTATTGCCCATGCCATATATATATATCCCATAGAAGGATGATCTGTATAAATTCTCCATAGAAGGATGCTCTATATACTTCCATAGAAGGAACATCCTATATATTTCTATAGAAGGAACACTATGCTTTCCATTAAAGGAACACCGTACATTCCATTAAAGGAACACTATGCTATCCATTAAAGGAACACTATGCTTTCCATTAAAGGAACACTATGCTTTCCATTAAAGAAACACTCAATAAATATTATCCGTAGAAGGAACTATGTACAAGTTTATTATTTAATATCCATATAAGGAAACAATCACTATACTTGGCAATACATGCAATATCCGAAGATTGTTCACGTACCGACAAGCAATCATCTTTACATTACATACAATATTCAAATATATATTTATAACATGACAGTAGGTGCAATATCCGAAGATCGTTCACGTACCGACAAGCCCTCATATTTATATAACACACAATATTCATATCTATTTTATTAACCTGACAGTACGTGCAATATCCGAAGATCGTTCACGTACTGACAAGCTTTCATTCTCATTCAATACATATATAGATAACATATAAATCATACATGGCATACACTTACCAATTTAGTTTAAGTGTATTAAATATCACATCGAGTATGCACACAGCCCCGAAAACATAACAAGGAGTGGGGCTAGAAACTCACCTGAACTCGGTTACGTTCACTGTTGATGGTTACTCCTTCCGAGAGGTATGTACGGCTAACTGTATAACAATTACACATAACGATTAACTATCACTACCCATATCACGTTTCTAGTATAACAATAGCCCACAACGAACGGGGGTCCGGGGGCAGCGCCCCTGGCTGCGGGGTTCTAAGGGCGGCAGCCCCTAGCGGGGTCCAAGGGGCAGAGCCCCTGGCTGGGGTTAAGATTGGAAAACTTTTAATTTCATTAAGTGTCTTAACACATTTTCCCTTAGGATTTTAAATTCTTATTCTAATTCGCTACTCATTTTTATAACAAATTAAGCTCAATTCGTTCTCTAATTCGTTATTATTCCAGGTTTGATTAGCTGGTTTGTTAGATTCATTCGCTGTCTTAGTTCGTTATTTTTCATCAGCTGATTCGTTATAATATCATATCGAATTGACGAGTAGCGAATCCTTCTGATTCGCCATCTTATCATAACGAATTGGCATATAACGAACGACCTGATTCGTTGTCTTATATAGTGAATGGATAGGTAACGACTTGAGGGTTCATTCGTTATCCAGGCATGCAAATGTGTCCCATTCTCCATGGCTGCTTAACGAATCAACAGGGATTCCTCTGTTCTAATCCAAACCTTGACTAAAGAGGTCAAGGTCAAAATTGATAAGAACATCCGCAGTCAAACTTATCCGGATCTGCAATTATCACCTCAAATCTCAACGGAATCACACGAGTTTGGTATCCCTGAACTCGTAATCACCTCGCCTACAAACCCTAAACATCAAATTGGCCAAACATCAATGTTTAAGGGGTGCGATTTAGGCATATAGGTTACGGGTTCTTTTAGGTTATCAATTAACCCATCAAATGTTAATCGATTTCCATAGGATTTGTTGCTTTGGACTCGTTCATAACATACTATAACAGATCTATGATTTCCCAAACCAAACCGAACCTATATGAACGATTTCTAAATATAGACGTACCTTAAACGAGTCGGTTTACGAACACGGTTAAGCCTTGATGTTGTTTTGGTTCTTCACGAAGATCTAGCACCAACGGGTTCGGGTTTCCACCCTCGAATCTTGGCTTGGGTTATAGGATGGTGTTTGTGTGTGTTTATCAAGGTGTAGGCTATGGTGTAGATTTGGATAAAAATGGAAAGGATTAGGGTTTAAGGGGTATTTATACTCCCTTAAGCCCATGGACCTAAGGCTCGTCTTTCCTTTTTGGTCCATCTTTAATTCTATTAACCAAGCCCACTACCTCTAAAGCTTTATTATCATATTATCCCACTAACTCAAATAATTCACCCGACGCAGGTATAACATTAAATATTATTCTAGAATTTTCGGGATATTACATTTCTCATTCGTACACGTATATTCCATGCTATCACAACTACTCTGTCGATATCTCTCCCTAACATTGAAGACTTTTGGAGGACGGTGGAATATGACTGTCGGGTTGAACCACCGGTAATTCGTGCTACTGTGAACAATCAAGTAGTACAGTTCTCGGTGAATCAGATCAGGGAAGCCTTACAGTTCGGGGTTGAAACCATTCAGGATCCTACCGAGTTTTCGGCTTCATTCAGAAATGGAGCTTTTCTTCGTATGGGGTATTCGGGTTCGTTGGACGATTCTCAACGTCGAAAGGGTTTTCTGTTGGACCAGTGGCGTTTCTTAATGCACGTGTTGATAGTGTGCATGCCTGGTCGCAAGGTTGGTTCTGATGGTATGGGTGCAATGATGCAGTCGGCGATGATCGTGTTGACTTACAACAAACCGTATAGTTTCAGTCAAATGGTATTTTATGAGATTGATCATCTGTGGAGAGCTATGGCTCGGGAAAATTTCCAAATGTATCCCAGATTCTTACAGATGATTCTTAATCATGTTGCTCATAATCTGCCACAACGCCGCCCTATCTCCTATGTTGAAAGTATAAGCAAGAGGATTTTTGCACAATGTAAGTCATCCAGTGCGCGAAGCAAGCATGAACTTAGGCCAAGGCACACAGCATTGTTTGGGTATTTAGTGAATCCTGCTTGTGTTGCTCCACCAGAAGATGAATTTAATGATCCAGCCCCGCAACAAGTTGATATCCCTCACCCACCTCCTGTGGTTCAACCGCCACATGTGGTTAAAGAAATTCCTATTGGTGACCCAGTTGCAGCTCCCGCCAAACAGGTTGATCTTGAAGTGGCCTTTGGGGGACAAGGTTTCTTTGACATGGATAGGGTTGATCCTGCTGAAATTCATGCCTCAATCGGTGATGATTCAAGTGTGCATGTTTCTGCAATTGATGCTTTGGTGGGTCTTGTTGGGTTTTAACAAGATTATCAAAGTGATAAATTCCTTATTTTACCAAAAACGCAGCGGATATAAGTTTTAAATCTTGTTAGTTTTAGTGTATAGAACCAATTCAATACATGCAAAACCCAAACCCGGATCCAAATACGAATTACACACTATCAAACACATGCATGTCACTATAAGTTCATGCATGTTAAAGTACCTTTCAAGTAACCAAAGAAGTGTGAAAAGGATGATGATGAGGCAAGAACTTGAATATGGAAGCTCCTCAAGCTAGTATACCCCAAGCTTCAACAACACACCTTCTTAGCTAGGATTTAAACACTTGATTAACACCTTCTTCCTTGCCTTAGTTTGGCCGAAATCAAGAGAAAGAAAGGAAGAGAGAATTGATGTTTACTTGCATGTATGTTGTGTGTGTTATATCAAAAATGAAAGAGAAAAGTTTGGTTTTATTCAAAGCCATCTTTCTCTCCACCAATCAAACCCTTTGCGTGTCTCCACTCAATAATAAAAAAATAATATATTTGAAAGAGTTATTATCTTTTTCTTTTATAAAACTTTTAACATATATATATATATCCATACATATATACTTTTATAAGTTTATAACTTATAACTTATAAAACCTATTATATTTTAAGAGACATGCTTGGTTATTATTATTCACATATTGTTATTTAACCAACTTAAATAACACTATGTAATGTTCTTTCATAAAACATAAATCATCCATATGATTTGTTTATTACACAAGTACATTTTATTTAGAAATCCCTTTCCAAATAACTCAAGTGTTAATATTCATTTGTTATGATCACATCATATATGAACGAATATTATCGGTGTTTGTCTAGCTTGTTATTGGGTATGACCCGACTTGGATCATAACGTACTAGCCACATCAATTTAATATGTCTCTTGGGCAGACCGAGTCCAACAATCTCCCACTTGCACAAGATACATAGAAGATTTATGCAAGTAGCAAATACCGCCTAACTACGGTTTACTACCTTTAATACGTATGACGAAGTGCCATTCAATAACATCATCCCTTTCAAGTCCCATACTTGAAAATGATTTAGGTGAAACTATCATTTATCCTTTCGCCACAAATGTCATGTTAAATCCAGAGACACAGAGTGATCATTCTCTGTTGATTTAACTTTTCAGGCCTTAGACATTTAACTTTCAACGAATAAGAGAGACAAATCCCTTATTGACTACATACGTCTCTCACTATCACCTTGTTCTATACTTGAGCTTAGCCTTATGTACTGACATATTTCAGAGCAGCGAAGAACTAAGTCAAAGCATAATGGTCGATGAATATCAAGACCCGATATGTATCTCAGGTCGGAGGATCCTAAGAAGTTCTCCTTTACTCAAATTTACTTATGATCACAAATCCAAGGATTCCATGCAGTAAAATTGAGAGTGGGTCAGTCCAATATTTATCCCTTAAATATCTATGAACCTTGGCAGCAACCTTTTGCTATATTCATACCTCATGAATATCTACCAATCCAGGTTCATAATAGTCTTACTTTCACATTTGTTCCCACAAATATGAACGACTACGGACGTTTAGAATAATTCAACTTATTCACGGATTTAAACATACTAAAATGGAACATAACTCAAGAACATGACCATAACCAAAACCATATGATTGAGTTAAAATAAAATTGTTCCAATATCCAAATACAAATTTTGATCAAATCCAATCACTAGAATATCGAAGTCCTAAAGCGCAAGTATGACCCTCATGCTTCGGCCTTTCAAGGAGTTTCGTGAGTGGGTCCGCAATGTTTTGATCAGTGTGAACTTTGCGAATACATATCTTTCCCTTTTCAACTTCATCCCTTATGTAGTTGAATCTCCGCTCAATGTGCCTAGTCTTTTGATGTGCGCGGGGTTCCTTGATTTGAGCAATCGCACCCTCGTTGTCACAAAAGATTTCTAGAGGGTCCTGAATGGTACGGACTACCCCTAGATAGGTAATGAACTTTCTAATCCATGTAGCTTCTTGAGCTGCCAATGAGGCGGCGATGTATTCTGATTCAGTGGTGGATAAGGCTACCACATCTTGTTTTGCACTCTTCCATGAGACAGCACCACCATTGAGAACGAAAACATATCCCGATTGTGATCGAGAATCATCTCGATCAGTTTGGAAACTCGCATCAGTGTAACCCTTTACAACGAGTTCCTCCTCACCAGAGCCATAAATTAGAAACATATCCTTACTCCTTCTAAGGTATTTCAATATGCTCTTAACAGCCATCCAATGGCTAGTTCCCGGATTTTGTTGGTATCGACTTGTCATGCTCAAGGCGCATGACACATCCGGTCTAGTGCAAATCATGGCATACATGATGGATCCTATAGCAGATGCATATGGGATACCACTCATTTTGTCTTGCTCATCCTTTTAGCTTGGACATTGAGAAGCACTCAAGATCGTTCCTCTTTGAATAGGTACCAAACCTTTCTTAGAGTTTTCCATCTTGAACCTTTTCAAGATCTTGTCAATGTATGCACTTTGATTCAAACCTATCAACCACCTTGATCTATCCCTATAGATCCTTATTCCCAGAATATAGGCGGCTTCACCAAGATCCTTTATGGAAAAACAGCTTCCAAGCCAGGCTTTCACACCTTCCAAGGTTGGAATGTCATTTCCAAACAGTAATATGTCATCGACATATAATACCAGAAAGGTAATGATGCTCCCACTAGCTTTCTTATACACAAAGATGCTTGTTTCAATCCATAGATTGATTTCTTCAACTTGCATACTTTGTTAGGATGTTGTGGATTGACAAAACCTTCAGGCTGAACCATATAGACATCTTTATTAAGATGCCCATTTAGAAAAGCATTTTTGACATCCATTTGCCATATCTCATAGTCATAATATGCGGCTATGACAAACAATATCCTTATAGACTTTAGCATCGCCAATGGCGAGAAAGTTTCATCATAATCAACCCCTTGAGTTTGAGTGAAACCCTTTGCTACAAGTCTAGCTTTATAAGTATCCAAGTTTCCATGCATATCAGTTTTCTTCTTGAAAACCCACTTACTTCCAACCAGCTTGGAATTTAGAGGTGGAGCAACCAAGTCCCATACTTGATTGTCATGCATGGATTGCATCTCAACATTCATGGCTTCTAGCCATTTGTCACAATCAGATTGCGACATTGCATCTCGGTATGTGGTGGGTTCATCCGAATCTACCACGTAGCATCCATCCATGAAAAATCCATATCTCTCAGGTGGAATGCTAATTCTACCAGATTTGCGAATGTTTTGTGTGTTTTGATCAACCATTTGATCATTCTCAACAACCTCTTGTTGATTGCTAGTGTCAACCAAACGTGTATCGGCTTGTAGTTCTCGATCCTCTTCGAGTTCTACAGTTCTATCAGTTCCTTCCATAAGGAACCTTCTTTCCAAGAACTTAGCCTTTCGAGCTATAAACACTTTATGCTCGCTTGGATTGTAGAAATAATATCCCATCGAATCCATGGGATATCCTACAAATATACACTTAGTGGATCGACATTCAAGTTTGTCAGGGGTGTAGATCTTAACATAAGCCTCACAACCCCATACCTTTAAATATGAAAATTTTGGAGCCTTTCCATGCCATATTTCAAAAGGTGTCCTATCCACTTTCTTGGTTGGTGCCATATTTAAAATACGGGCAGCGAAGATCACAGCGAAACCCCAAAATGATAGAGGTAATGAGCTTCTAGCCATCATGGATCGAACCATGTCCAATAAAGTTCGATTCCTCCTCTCGGACACACCATTATGTTGTGGTGTTCCAGGTGGAGTAAGTTGTGAGACAATCCCACAACTCCTAAGATGTTCTAGAAACGCATCATTGAGGTATTCACCTCCTCTATCAGAACGTAGTACTTTGATTGTTTTGTTGAGTTGATTTTGTACTTCATTTTGGAAGACTTTGAACATTTCAAAGGCCTCATTTTTGTGTCTTAACAAGAACACATACCCATAGCGACTATAATCATCGGTAAAGGTAATGAAGTATCTTTCACCATTTCTTGTCATTGTCCTAAAAGGTCCACATACATCCGAATGTATGATACCTAATAAGTTTTTTGCCCTCTCATTTGTTCTATTAATGGGCTCTTTGGTCATCTTTCCCAATAAACAAGATTCACATTCATCAAATGAATCAACATTTGATTTCAAAAGACCATTCTTTCGAAGTGTATGAATACGATTCTTGTTTATGTGACCAAGACGACAATGCCAAAGAAAAGTATTACTCAAATCCATTTTGAGTCTTTTGGTGTTAGCTTGGTACAACGAGTTATCAATGTATGAGTCATCATGAATTAATTCATAAATGCCATTAAACGGCATTGCTTTAAAATAAAAAACATTATCCATGAAAACATAAATACCATTATCAACAAACTTAAAGTCATAACCAGATTGTCTTAATACAGAAACAGAGATAATATTCCTAGTCAAACTAGGGGAATATAAAATGTTTTTCAAAATAATTTCCAAACCATTTGGAAGTTTTAAAACATAATCTCCTCGGGCTTGGACGTCAACCTTTGCTCCATTGCCCATGAAAAGACTTATATCTCCTTTCTTCACTTCATTTCTTCTTTTGAACCCCTGCAATGATTTGCATATATGAGTTCCACATCCGGTATCCAATACCCATGTACTAGAAGAAATAATATTAAGATCAATGTGAATCATGAAAGTTGTACCTGAGGTTTGCCCCGCATCCCTCTTAGCTTTCAACTCCTTGAGATAGGTCGGACAGTTTCTCATCCAATGACCTATCTCACCACAACCAAAGCACGGATCCTCAGCGCTAACCTTTAGCTTCTTTGGTTTTGGTTCCGCCTTTGCCTTTCCCTTGAACCCCTTCTTGACTTGCCCCTTGCCAACGGCAACCCTTGCCTTTGGTTCCGGGTGATGCCTTTCTTTGAGCCACCCTCATTGATCGCAAGAACGGGTAAAACCTTTTTACCCATGCCGGCTTCGGCTGTCTTAAGCATTGCGTGAAGCTCACCAATGCTTTTGTCCCATCCGTTCATGTTGTAGTTCATGACGAATGTCTCAAACCTTTTAGTTAAGCCATTTAGGATCAAATCCGTGGCTAACTCTTTTGAGACGGGACAGTTAAGCCGTTCAAGCCGATCAATGTGGCTCTTCATCTTAAGTACATAAGATGAAACAGATTGGGTTTTCTTCCATATGACATGCATGAAGCGCTCGAACCGTTTCGAATCGCTCAACCCGAGCTTGAGTAAGGAACATTTCCTTAAGCTGGGTAATCATGTCATACGCCCCATGATTCTCGAAATCCTTTTGGATCTCGGGAATCATTGTTCCCAACATGAGGCAAGAAACTTGCACCGAATCCTCATTGTATTTCAGCCAATCCGCATAGGCATCCAAGTTGTTGACATCGGGTTCATCGGGAATAGGATCGTCTAATATATAGGACTTCTTTTCCTGCTTGAGAACAATTCTCAAGTTTCGATACCAGTCCATAAAGTTGTTAAAGTTTAGACGATCCTTATCCAGAATGGATCTTAGTGATAGATTATGCACGTGTGGGATAATTGCGTTTGGTGCGTTGTTTGCGGCCATCTAAAAGAATTTAACAAAGTTCAAATTAGTATTTTCGATATTAATAAAATTTTAATCTTTAATACCCTTTAAATGTCTCCAAGACAATTATTGATTAAAATCTAGAACCCAACGTTTCATTCAAATAGTAGTTAGGTGACCTTTATCCTACTATCCGAATTAACAAGGTAGTCAACGTTTGACGATTGCAACCCTTTGCAACTTCTAGTTTTATGGGATCGGTTAAACATCATATGTTTAGTTGGTATGTTTAATCCCATCAACACCTTTGGATGCCATGTTAAGGTGACCCTATAGTCATGGTTTCCAAATCAAGTTGTCCTACTTACACACACGTGTGAGTTTACTCATACAAGTGGTTAGGTGATCCTAATGCCAAAAGTATTTGTAAAATCACCTTAAGATCACAAGTTTTCTTAAAAGTGCTTAGGTGATCCTAACCCACTATCAAGTCTACAAGTGACTAAGTGTCGTATAAAAGGATGGTGTTTAACTTGTTTTTAAAAGTGATTTTAGTTTTCTAAATTCTAGATTGGAAAACTATTTATTGTACCTTTCATTTGCATGCATTCAAATGTATGGTACTTAGTTGAAAAACCCATTTTCAAAATTCCTTTTAATAAAACCCATTTTATTATGTAATCATTAGCTATTAATAAAACCAATTTTATTACCTAACGATTTCTAAGGAACCAATTTTATGCTAGTTGATTTTAAGTTGTTAAGCAAACCATATTGCAAATAATAAGTAAATCAATCATGCAAGCATAAAATATACACAACCACAAGTTCATAACCATAGCCTCCTAATGTTGACCACACTTGTTGACCGAAGACAAGTGTGTCAAAAAGTCTCTCCTAAGGGACCCAAAAGAACATGCACTTGTGTCGGTGAACTCCCACTTGATTCCGCATCCATATGCTCCAAGTGTTTACTCCCGGTGTTGTGGTCTTCATCATTTTATTTGGGCTTCCATCCATGCATCTTCTTTTACAAAATATATCCTAATATATTTTTCTAGTAAAAGAAATACATCTAATCTACTTATTATTACAAGCCATATGAATGAATAAATAGATTACAAACCCAAATAAATATTACAACCAAATCGAATGAACAAACAACCAACACAATCATTCAACCAAACACAAGGCCATGGCTAGGTTATGAACATCTATTACACATCCAAATATGCAATAATACAAGACCAAATGGTTCCCCTTTTTGCCTCAAAACTTTCGGCCAAGCTTAAGCAAACCGAAAGTTTCGGGTTTTGTCCAAACAAACTAAACAATCATCCAAATGACTTGGTTTTTCAAGATTACCACATGCATGTAAAGTATAACCTTGAAAAACCATGGGGTAACGAAAACCCCTAAAATTTTTGGCCAAATGGTGAAACCCACCATAAAACCTAAAAATTTTGGGTCTAATGAAGCATGTATTCGTATAAGCGGCTCTTGATGCCATTGTTGGGTTTTAACAAGATTATCAAAGTGATAAAATCCTTATTTTACCAAAAACGCAGCGGATATAAGTTTTAAATCTTGTTAGTTTTAGTGTATAGAACCAATTCAATACATGCAAAACCCAAACCCGGATCCGAATACGAATTACACACTATCAAACACATGCATGTCACTATAAGTTCATGCATGTTAAACTACCTTTCAAGTAACCAAAGAAGTGTGAAAAGGATGATGATTGAAAGGCAAGAACTTGAATATGGAAGCTCCTCAAGCTAGTATACCCCAAGCTTCAACAACACACCTTCTTAGCTAGGATTTAAACACTTGATTAACACCTTCTTCCTTGCCTTAGTGGCCGAAATCAAGAGAAAGAAAGGAAGAGAGAATTGATGTTTACTTGCATGTTTGTTGTGTGTGTTATATCAAAAATGAAAGAGAAAAGTTTGGTTTTATTCAAAGCCATCTTTCTCTCCACCAATCAAACCCTTTGCATGTCTCCACTCAATAATAAAAAAATAATATATTTGAAAGAGTTATTATCTTTTTCTTTTATAAAACTTTAAACATATATATATATATATATCCATACATATATACTTTTATAAGTTTATAACTTATAACTTATAAAACCTATTATATGTTAAGAGACATGCTTGGTTATTATTATTCACATATTGTTATTTAACCAACTTAAATAACACTATGTAATGTTCTTTTATAAAACATAAATCATCCATATGATTTGTTTATTACACAAGTACATTTTATTTAGAAACCCCTTTCCAAATAACTCAAGTGTTAATATTCATTTGTTATGATCACATCATATATGAACGAATATTATCGGTGTTTGTCTAGCTTGTTATTGGGTATGACACGACTTGGATCATAACGTACTAGCCACATCAATTTAATATGTCTCTTGGGCAGACCGAGTCCAACAGGTCTTTCTATTGCCTCTGTGGGGGATTCTGAGGAAACGTTATCTGATTCCTCCACTGATGACGTTGTTGTAGCACAGAGAGTTCTTGCCAGACAAGATAGAATTCAGGGTAAACGAAAAAAATACTCAGATGATAGTGAATCGTATCATGAGGTGGAGTTGTATCGTTTGGTACGAAGATCAAAAAAGGGCAAAGTTGGTGAAATTTCGAGTTTAGTCCATTTTTCCCCACCATCGTTATCTGGTATGTCTATGTTACCTCCTTCTTCGGCTGATCCATTGCCGGTGACCTCGAGTGTACCTTTGGTGGCCGTATCTGCACCATCTAGTACATTTCCATCTACGGTTCAAAGGTCAGCACAAGAGATTGTTTCATTGCCACCTCCTACTCTCACTCCAACATAAGTGGTTGCCAGGCCTGTTGAGTCCACATTGGTAGCTACTGCTGGGTTGTCTGTTTCAATTTCACCCACAGCTACTATACAGTCGACATATGATATTTCTGTAAGCTTGGAAATTCCACCACCGTATGCTCAGGATACTTCTCACATGAACTTTGATTTTGATCCTAATTTGTCTGACTCTGAGAGGGTTGCGGCTCTTGAAAGGGTGGTTGTTGAATAGTCAAGGGTGATTGTTATTCAAACTCAAGCTATTAATCGTCTGGTGGCAGAGAATCAACTTCAGACTGCACTTCTTGTTGAGCATGGTAAGTTGTTTGATAAGCTAAAACAGTTCTTAGAATCTCAGGGGGAGTCGAGTTGCAAGGGTGATGAGTTAAGAATGAAGAAAAGATAGGACAGAGATAATGATCCCAAGGCATCGAAAGATGCAGGCGGTGAGCTGCGAAGAACTGAGAAAACTCTTGGGGCTTCCACATCTCAGGGGGAGTCTTCTGGTACATCGGGCAGTGCAGGTGGTGAGACAGTGGTTGTTGATGATGAGGATGAGTTGGGTGACGATGTGCTGACTATTAGTGAGATTGAGAAAATTGGTGAACAGATAGAGATCGATAGTGGGTTAGAGGAAGGAGAGATAATTGATGATAATGTTGAGCATGATATTCCAAGTGTTGATCAAGAGATTTTGGTCCAAGATGAAAATGTGTCGGGCGAGTCTGAGTGGGAAGAGCATCCAAGGTGGAAAGAAGGTTGTGCTCAGTGGTTCTTCAAAACTAAGAAGCCAGTGGTACCCGTGATGTTCAAGAAGAGTTATAATATCAAGGGTTATGCTGAATCGAAGAAAGGAATTATTTGCTGGTTGTATGATGAGCATTTAAAGTTGTTTGTGATAAAAAGATATGACGGGATTCAATATTTTGCTAAGGCATTGAGATCGCTTAACACTTTTCCTGAGTGTGAAGTGAAAGATTTGGCTCGTTTATGGTTGATTAATAGAAGTGATGATGACTTTGCGAGATGGGTTGGAAAGATTGTGTAGAAGGAGAGTGTTAAAGAGAAAAAGTTTGAGTTATTGAAGCCTCAAAATGGGAAGCTGATTGAAGATAAGGAACGGGGAATGAGGGTTGATGGTAAGCCCTGGATGGTGATGAAGTAGAAGCCGATTCGGTGTTTGAAAGAGGTCCCTATGAAGCTTATGCCCCAGGATGTGTTGAAGGATCTCAAGTGGTGGTATGTTGATTGGAAGACTGTTGAAGCCGTGATGGAAGATGAAGACGAACAGAAGATCTTAAGAGTGTATGATCCAATGCACTTGGTTAATTTGTCTCAAGCTGATTTGCAGGTACTCAATGATAAGAAGATTTTCTATATTCTTGCGTGAAAAGATGAAGCAAAGAAGTACCCGAGGGTGGTCTCTGTCTGTGTGAGACAGGGAGTTCATGCTTGAAGATGGTGGGTACGTGCTTTTTGGATTACTAGACACGACGAAGATGTTAGAGATATGAAGCTACTTCCAAGGGGGAGTCTGTTGGTGCATGATGCCAGTAGTTCATTTATCTCGTGTTTAATGTGTCTGTAATCGTTACAATGTTCTTATCTTGTTGAACGTGTTAGTTTGCTTATAGTGTTCGGCGAACTTGTGGGGGAGCGAAGTTAGGTACAACTTCGCCTAGCATGTTAGGCGAAGTTGTCATTATATATATTCCCTAACTTCGGCTTTTTCAAGATAACTTTGACGGCTGTGTTTTGTGACATTTGGTGTTACGTGTTTGGTGTCTTTAGTTTTCGATATTGCAATATAACAAGTATTCCTTTGTGCTTACGTGTGTTTAGTGTGATCTACGTGTTGCTCGTGTAAACACTCGTATCGTATACGTAGGGGATTCTGCACCCTCGTGTTACGAGATACTCCTGTGTAGATCCGTTTGGGAACCTACAAAAATATAAATAATATTTTAATATTGATTTAAAATTTCTGGAAATGAATATGGGTAAGGTAATTAGGCATGTTTTTATTATCAAAAATCCAAGTTGTTACAGTAATGGCAATGTATTCGTTTGGTATGACATCTGGATGTAGAGTGCTACCAAATATTTGACGAATGGTACTCCCCCCCTCTACCGAAGAAACATCAGCCGCACGTGTCTCAACTGTATGCAATTCACATTCTTCAGTAGAATTTTGTGAAGAATTAGTCTCTGTAACATGTTCTTGTGGACTTGAATATGAAGGCTGAGCAGTGTCAGACAATTCCGACGGATCTATACCCAGCACCGGAGAATTTTGTAAACCAACAGAGATGTCTTCTTCATCATTAACAACATCCGAAATCCCTGCACCTGAGTTTCCTGCATCAACAACTGGAAACACATTAAACGCCTTAAATAGTTTATTATAATTGAATAACTAGTCAGGACCGACACGAGCATCAGTTTCATTCTCCTCTAGCCAGCGCACATCATACGATTCCACAACCTGCTTCGTTGCCTTGTTGCAAACTCTGTAGGAAGTGAGACCAGCATACCTAATGAAGTATTAATCATCAGCTTTAGTTCCAAACTTTGGAGTTGATTCGAGATTCAGCAGACGACATGGACATCCAAAAGCACGGAAGTGTACCACATTGGGCTTGTGGCCATAGACAATCTCATAAGAAGTCTTCATCTGTGTTTTGTTGATCAACACCCGATTTCGAACACAGCATGCTATGTTGACTGCTTCAGCCCAGAAGAACAAAGGTAGCTTCAAGTTGCACAACATGGTTCTTGTGGCCTCAATTAAGGTTCTGTTTCTTATCTCAGCAACATCATTTTATTGTGGTGTACGAGTTGAGCTGTATTATCTAAGCACTCCTTTCTCGGCACAGTGGTGATTTAGCGTTGAGTTTTTGAACTTCGTGCCGTTGTCACAGTGAATCCCTTTTAGCTTCAAATTGAGTTGATTCTCCATTAGCATCACAAAGCCCTTTATCAGTTCTGTAGTTTCACTCCTATATGAAAAAAAAAATACCTAAGTAAAACGTGAGTAGTCATCAGTTATAACCAGACAATATAAACTGCGAGAGAGACTCAACACATGAACAGGACCAAACAGATCCATATGAAGCAATTGAAAAACTAAGGAGATGGTATTGACCAATTTCAGCTTGTGAGATTTATGATGATGTTTGCCTAGAGCACAAGCTACACATTCTCAATTGTTACAAAATCTTTTACTTGCAAACCTCGGACAATGTTGTTTTTAGTAAGACGATTTAGAGTTTTAACAATTGCATGACCAAGACGACGATGCCAAATAATGGCATTATGTTCGGACACTTTTGAAAATAAACATGTGATTTCATCTGGAACATTTTTTTTCATGTCAATCACGTATGCGTTATCTTTTCTTTATGATCGAAAAAAAAACCAATTTTCTGGTATGAGGATACCACGTTTTAAAATCAGACACTCTTTGTTTGTAAAATGTGTTGAAAAACCCTTGTCACATATCTGCAAGACACTGAGCAGACTGTGTTTCAACTCTGGAACAAAATTGACATTTTCGAACTTAAGAACCTCATTACTTAAAGTACCCTTCTGTGTGATCTTCCCTATTTCTCCTCCCGCAAAAGAAACATATCCTCCATTAAATATTTGAACGTCGTGCAGTTTCGAGATGTCTCCTATCATGTGCCTGGAACAACCACTATCAACATACCCAGGTCTGATGATATTCCTCCATAGCTGTTCCTGCACGATGTGCAAGATTAATTAGTTTTTGGTACCTAGTCCATAGTAGTGCTAGGTAAACCTGATTCATCTATGCATGTTACGGGTTTCCATGACAGTCTTCCTAGTTATCTAAGATTCAACAGGAAGATTTTGGTGATTTGGACACCGAAGATTTAGGCAACCTATTATTGTCGGGTTTTAAAATTTTGTGACTAACGTAAACGGTTGACTTTGTCTCTGGTTTTTCGATCTAGAGGCCAGATTTGGTCTCGGGACTGAAATTGATTTTCCATAACGCTTTCGAAACATGGTAGGCTTAGTTTGATGGGATTTTAACCTGTCAGCCTTGTTTCATTTCTAATCACCATCAGAGGGACTTTCCTTGTAGTACCTTGATTTATCAGAATTAAAATTATTAAAGGTATTTTGAGGCATATTCCTCTGATTATGTCCGTATTATGGGACATAAGGACTATGTAGACAATATATAGCAATGTGGCTAAGAGTACCACAAGTAAAACATGTTTGTCTTTTAATATAAAAATCATCGTGGCTAACTCCTGGTCATGACCTTTTGTGTGAGCTAGTTTGCCTCACTTTAGCCTGAACATTAGATCTATCACAATCATGCACACAAAAGCTCCCTTCTTTCGCGAACTTAGGTGACAAATGTTTATTCAACCTTATAATTTTATCAATTTTATTTAAAACCACACCACAAGTTTTATACTGACAAGCACACGGCAAGCCCCAGGATGTCTGTAACAGGTCGTCACACGAAGCCCCGGTATTTTGCAATGTGTTAAGTAAATCCAGCTATTTTACAAGTTGAATAAGAGCAAAAACCAGCATCCTATTGTGTAGCTTTTTAAACAGTTTCAATTGATGGTACTAATTGATCCTAACACGGGAGTCTTCAAAGGTTGAACCGATTTCTTCCATTTAGGAATTCACGACTTGAAGGGCATACGCCGCAATATAAAGTCTAGCAAATTATTTGGCCACAGAAGGTATCTCTTGAAGTTCGCGTGCTAGCTCTCAACTCGGTTTGTTGTATGCTCACCGAAGTTTAGGTGGTCGTCAATCTAGTAGGACAAAACTTTTTTTTGTATGGCACCAACCTGTTGTCACAAATATAATACCAAGCCTATGGATATAAAATAAAAAAAAAATATGCAATGTACAACTAGAATCTAAAGTCATGTGTATACGGGTGAAAGACTAACCGCGTCTGTCATATGCAGCTAACGTAGCTTCCATTTGTCCGCAGTTATAGTCGAACATAGTTTTTGTTGGTGACTCATACAATACTTTCCACTAGTAAGAGAAGGTTTCAAAGATATATGTCTGAAAAAGATTCTTATGCTTTTTTCTTTATGTTATGTGTGATGTGCCACCCACATAGGAGTTTAGTAGCATTTGGGAAGAATATGTCACACGAGTTCATCAGGACATTGTCCTTGTCAGTCAGGATCACACGCAACTCCCTACAATTTCCGAGCATCACTGTAAGTCGCTCTAGGCCCACGTGAAGTTACACTCTCGTTCCCTAAAGATAACCACGTGCACAATATAGAAAGACTTTAATGTCGACGTCACACCAACTTAACAAACAGCCACTTGTACATGTTGGTGCTGTATGTTGTGTCAACAACAAATCTGGGAACGCACGCCACATGGTATTCGACTTCTCATGACAGAAGAAAACATTCTCCGTGCTATTGGTGGAAAGATTCTCCCAGGTGTGAAATGTAACATTCCCAAAATTTCGATCCAAATTTGACAACTTAAGAAAGTTGAAGGATCAAAAATAATCTCAATACAAGTAATAGGGAAATTAAAATACGAAATAAAATCATTCCGTGTATGAGAAAAATAAAAATATTTCATAAGGAGGATGATTCCATAGAAAGGAAATGGAGAAGGAAAACCCATCCCACATGGAAAGTGGAAGCATTCCACTTGGATATAAATAAGGAATATAAAACCCATCACTTATGGAAAGTGGGAAAGATTTGATAGCTCTTTATAAAGAGATAAATTTTCATAGTAATATTCTTTTATGTTTAGCATATACCAAGTGCTAGAGGAAGGTGCAGAGCACCCAACATGCACTCGCATCGGCACGGGCTCAGGTGAGGACAAGGACGAGCATGATGGCGATGGCGAAGGTGACTGCGACAACGAAAGGCGTTGGGTACAATGTGGCGCTTTGATGGCTCACTTTGCTCTTAGCACGCTCGCATCTCCGCTTCAGAGCCGCCTTTGTGTTATTGGACAATGAGAGTTAGACCTAGACGTGACAAGCTCAAAAAGACAAGTGACCATATCAAAAATCATATCCAGGAACCCATGGCGATACGCGATGAGTTCAAGAACAAGGCCATCGCAATACGCTATGGTACGTTATAACTAAGCGACACATGTCACATATAGGTGACACGTGGGAGACGCCATGGCTGAGTCATCAGCCACGTGTCTCTCTCCTGCCATTGCGATACGCGGCGGCTTAAGGGAAGGGTCCATCGCGTATCGCGATGGGACCCAATTTCAGCTACAAAATATAAGGAGTCACGGCACATTCCCATTCATACCAAAATTTTTCTCCCTAAGATATTTTCTCTCTCTTAATCGTTTTGCGTGCTAAGAATCGTTTGGCGTGCCAAACCTCTAATCCGTACCAAATACCCGACGTTTTCTCAAAGTACGTGCCACCCAAAAGTAACCCGACATTATGCCTCGAAGGACGTGCATGACCCGGCGAACTCTGAACATCGCCTCAATTTGCGTGCCAAGAAAAGTAGATCAAGAATACCATGATAATCATGCAAGTATGGGAGTAATGCCGAAAGTCTAGGTAATTATTAAGTTAATCAAGGTAGGGGTTCTACATGTTTGAACCTTAGTTAACCCTTACTAACACAGATCTCAGATCTGAGTTGTAAATAATTAACTTCTAATATGGATCTAGTTCGTAATTGCCATTGATCTATAGTTAATACGTTATCTATCTATATGTATTAGTTGTATGTATGTGTATAATGTTAATATGAAGATTGAGAGAGAGTTGGACAGAGGTTCGTTAATTAATTCTCAAAACTTATATAAATCTGTGAAAAGTGTTCACTATAAATAAACGATGGACTTAGTTTGTTAACATCCCCTAACAACCTAACGTCCAATTCGTTACATACACTTAAAGGAAAATAACTTAACGAATGACCCCCTGATTTGTTAAACATCCTTAACGAATCAGGAGGGATATAACTTAGATCTAGTTCGCTAAACATCCTTAGAGAACTAGACATTACATTTAACGAATTACAAGATAAAATAATTGTTTATTACATTAAACAAAATGACAAATTCGTTAACGATAAATACAAAGACTCAAGACGCAAAATCGTGCACAAACAGACATCACCTCTTCTTGAGCTCTTTGTCTTTGTCTTTACTTAAAACGCTTGGATTGCCACTCTCTGCAACTATGAATTCCGTTCTCATAGCATACACGTACAACGCGTTGGAATTGTATAGCCAGATCATAGTCTTCATTGCGCTCAATCAGAATCTTGTTCTTGTGCAGCACGTCGTTGTCGGTCTCTGTTAAGTTAACCAGCCACATCGGATATATGATCTTGATCAGCTCAGTCTTTAAACCTGTACCAAGAACAATGACGGCCTCGCCAGTACGATTATCGTAGTACTAGCGGTTGAAAGATAAATGCATGTGTTGGTTCATTGTCTTCACCGGCAAAAGCTTCACTGTCTTCAGCGGCTTTACTTTAAGGACCAACTTCTTCCATCCCGTTTTTGGATCGATCTCATCGATTCGCTTGCGGATAGGAATTTGTGGCTTAAAATATTTAAAACCATGATTCACCTCAAACACCAAGTGTTGGTGAAAACGTTTTGCATGGTAGTCCTCTCAGCGATTGATAAATGGACGATACGCCAAAGTGCGCACATCCAATCTCGGCAATGAGAGAAGATCAGAAATCCTTTCGTAGTACTGGACACTATTCACCTATTTAACAATGCATACCTTAAGTTCAGATTCAAACATCCAAGAAACAATATTACCTTGCACTTTCTACACAGCCTTAAATGTGGTCTTCTGGTTGGCTTTGGCTCGTGCAATAGCTTCTTCTTTCTGTTCTTGATCAACAAACCTAAATGCCTTGATGATTTTACTTGCTTTCTTGTGTCTGAACCAACTCTTAATCTCCTCAAGAGATGGGTCGAGAAGAGAATCAGATTTCATATCAAAGACATTCTTTCCTTTGAAATTCTTCTCAAGATGGTCGTCTGCTTCTTTAACTATTTGTTCATTAAATACTGGAGCACCCTGATCAACACTGGTGTGTTGAAACAAGTCAGGATACTCCTCAGCAGTCACATCCTCCACATCGACCTCCTCATTCTCATAAATAAAATTCATACTCATCTCACCAGTAGGATCATTTAAGATCTCATCATCATTAATTACCTCAACATCGGGCTTAGCTTCTAACACGGTCATTTCGTCTTCATTCAGACCAAGCAAGATCACAATTTGCTCTCGTGTCAGTGATCTAGCAACAAACTGCCCTTTTTCAATCTCCTCTCTATTCACCATACTTCTGACCATCACCTTCTCATCCACAAAAATAACCGTATCGGCCTCAATCATCTCAATCGGTTTGGCAGCCGAATGGTCATGATAAACAATGATCTGTTTGCCCAAGTCATCAACAGAACTCGTACCCGTACCAGAAGCAGGGTCTTGAGTTTGTTTAGTCTCACCACCAGCATCAGATTCATCTGGATCCTCATCGTCATTCTTGAGCTTTTTCAGCGCATCATCTTTGCATGTCAGTTGCAGAATAAGCTCCTCTTGTTCTTTAATTTTCACCACCTGAGACTCAACAATCTCACGAAGGTCTTTTGTTTCCTTTTGACAAAAAGAAACATAGCTGAGCAGCTTTTTCTGGTTCTCCATCAGACGTTCTTGGTTCATACGGTTAGCGGACATTTGATTTTCATACAAATGAAGAAGATTCAAAAGCATGTATGTCTGACGATTCGGTGGCATAGCATACAAAGAAGGATGAACTGGTTGGATTGGTCCCTGAGGCCTTGTAATTCTCATAAATGAGATATCACTGGGTGGAGGGGGCCCCATGGACGGTGTTGGAGGAACAGTAGAAGCTGTAGCAGAAGACATTGGTATCTCAGCTAAAGCCGTTTGTGGAATCATACCACGCCTGTCGTGAGAGACCATCATCGTTGTCAAAGTAAGCGCCGGAGTGCTAGTAGTAAGAGGCACTGCCAGGCATTGAGGAGTTGCAGGACGAGACGGTTGAAAACCAAATGCGATGCCAGCCCTAGCCGACACTCTCTACTTCGAAGAACTTTCAGTTGACAGCTCTTTCCCTTTTCGTTTACGTTCTCGTTGAGCTGCAATAGTAGCAGCTAACGCAGCTTCAACTTCAGCTTGTTGTTCTCGAAGAGCTGCATCACCATTACCACAATCACCACCATTACCACCATAACCTCCATCATCATCATCATCATCATCGTTCCCACCTACTATTCCCTCACGCTCGGAATCAGAGTCATCATGGATCCAGCGATCCTCGGGAGGACATACGTAATCAGGATTAGCAGGATGACCAATCAATCTCTTGAATCTGGGAGGAGGAGATTGACGGTACAGTTTCATTCTTCTCATGGTGTCTGCCTTCATGTTGTCCAGAATAAACTTATCGTTCACATCATTCGGATCGAGCACCAAATCCCTGATAGCATCGTTGACAAACAATTGGACAAAACACGGATACATCAAGAACTTCACCCGACATTTTCCATGGATACAATTTTCTTTCATATGATCGAAGATCATTTCAGAAAAAATGTAACGCTTGTTCAGAACAAGTGCAACAAATGCCGATTGTAACGCAACGCGGCATTCGTCAAACCCACCCTTACGTCCACCAAGGCAGTGAATAAGAACATGAACTAAATACTTGTATTCGGGACACAAGTATGCCTTGTTATACATAGACACAGTAAGACTGCTAACATAAAACAATCGCCTAAACAGTCCCTTGAACAGTTCTTTATCATATTCACTCGGATCATCAATTGTGTCATCAAATTGAAACACTCGTCGAACTGTTTCAGCTGAGACAACAACTGGTTTGTTATTAACCATAGCAGCTATATGGTCCTCAGCTTCGACATATTGAGCGGTGTTCCAGAATTGATGAACAATGTTGAATCTAATGTCCGGATTAGCAGTAACTGCGCAATGGATACGAGAACGGCGTATAAATTCCAGCATACCACCAAAGGCATCCTCATCAGGAAAGTTTGTATCAATGAAAGCACACACATTATGCCGAGGGTCATAAGGAAGTAACGGAACATCCTCAGCTGGTTGATTAGCATCTTGAGCATGTTGATCTCGTGGTGCATCCACAGGCGGATCTTGTTCCATATTATCAGCCATAAGTCTGAATAAATAATATTGAATATCAGTAATATGTAAGTTTAGAAATCACACAAGTTTTATATACTTTAAGCATTTATATGTAAACTATATGAAATTATAGTTTTATCCCGTTTGTATAATCAATGTATCGACGCGGTTAGACCCTTGGAATATTTTATTTAATAACATTATTTAAAATAATTAATTTTTGAAATGTCATTCGTTAACACACAGTCTGATTCGTTCTTGAATCAACTGATTCGCTATCAAGTAAATAATCGATGAATCAGAACTAGCGAAATACTAAATTAAGATGACGAATTGGAAATTAATAACGAATTAGAACCTAATTCGTTATAAATAACCACTAATTCGTTTATAAGTTAACGAATCCAGAGTTAATTCGTTATGTATATAATTCACTATTCTGATTCGTATGAAATGCTTAACGAATTGGACACGGATGAGTTCCATTTCGCGAAGTGTAACGAATGGCAATATTTGACTTAATCTTTGACTCTCTAGGTCAAAGTCAAAATTAATCAAGAACACTAAAAGTCAACAGTATAAATCCGGTATCGATTATCCCATAATCATCGTTGAATAACCGAATCGACATGTGTAACGATCTCAGAAATACAATACGAAGCAAATGGTGTTGATTTGAAGTGCAAAATCATAAAATAAGTTAGGGTATTAAGGATGCATAAACACCCGAAACAATAATCGATTAATTAACCCAGCAATCGACAATCAAACTCTGATTAAAGCTCACCAAGGGTCTCGGAATTACATTCCGATCACAATGATATCAAAATAAAATACAAAAACAAAGTATGAATCCAAATATGCAAGGTTTCAAAAACCGTAAAACCCTGATATCAAAAACACATAATTATCATATCAAAGTTGTATCATTTTTGACGAAAATCACAAAGAAATGATCATCTATACCTTATCAACACACTGGTATACTCAAAAGTTCAAATTTCGATGGTCGAAAAATTATGAAAAATTTTGGTAGAGTAACGTTATGTGAAAGGAAGACGATGAAGAGTACAGCACGGTTCGTATACACCCCGTCTTATATACTCTTTCTTTACACGCTTCCCAAGGCACGAATTAGACTAATTCGTTTGAAATTTGAACTAACGAATCAGCTAATTCGTTATTCAAACTGAACACGTGGTATAGCGAATTAGACTTGATTCGTGTCTGGATTCGTTAAATATTCATAACGAACTAGATGTGTTTCGTTACAGAGTGTGGAAGCGAATTAGGTGAACGAACTGGAGTGTAGTTCGTTAAAAACACCTTAATTCGTTATCCATAATTAACGAATTAGACATTATTTAATTTTTAACATTAAATAAAATAAATAAATCAATTAAATTAATAATAAATTAAATGAATTATCGAGAACCTTTATCTTGATAATCGGATAATACAAAAAAACGTTTCATGTTTTCGAAACATAACTTAAAATAATTTAAAATGATCTCAATTGGTATCAAGGCAGACGTTGCACTCGGTACATCAATTAACTTAAAATGATTATATAATATGTAAAGCGAAAAGGAAAATATTTTTGGTATTTTGTAATATATAAAGAATGTATTTACATGAAAAGAATTCGAAACAAGAAATATAAAATCTTTTTGTGTTTTGAAATTTTCGACATAAAAACTAAATATTTACCAGAAAATTATCCAAGAATTTAAAACAAGAATATATATATATATATATATATATATATATATATATATATATTTGTTTTTGTATGATTTTTAAAAAACAGTACATATTTTTTTTTGATTTTTGGCGAGTTTGAGCAGAGAATCATATTGACCAAATTGCTCTTTCATCATAGTTTTATATTTCAGCGATATTGTGACTGGCGTTAAGTCGGTCATTGGTATTGTTGTCCACTTAAATCTAATAACAAACTTTCAAGTGTTTTTGTGATATGATTAACGGTTCAATTAAAGCACAGAATATCAAAAACTATCAGCCTCTAATCTCGGTTCAAGCTAAATTTGATTTTTGCCATATCACCCCAACTTGACTTAAACCATTATATTGTTGATCAAAATTTGATTTTTTTATAGAAATTCATGAGCAATGCATTGATTTTCTGTTACTATGAGTGAATATGCACGAGTCCATCTGTTGGCTTACATACATTGTATCCCCTGGGGTCCGTTTCTTAATGGTATTAAGACTCGCGCAAGGAAGGAACAATGTATGACTAACAACGGATTTTGATCAACACAGTAATTTGGATTTGTACGAAGTACAACAGTGATCAAGTTTAATGACTTTGGGTTTGCTCTAAAAGCGAGTGAAATATTCATGCATATGAATACCCAGATGATTAAGCCGCATAAAACTCACAGTGTTCAGAACCTCAAAGCGTGTTATTTGCTTTATTTTATTTTTGGGTTATCAAACAAGTATAAGGCTTGAGTATGACAGGTTATTACATTTCTGCCATCCTCACCGAGACTTTTCTAGAGACTAACACCTCTTTCAATTCAGCGTTTCTTTATGTTTATATCACATACTTTACTCTACTTGTTTATTTTAAGACCTACCAATGCACCAATGCAGTTAAGCACACAGTCTTTTAAGCTTACTTCTTGCTGGATTTGGAGTCAAGATAGTCAATGTACTATCATTTTCTCTTTTTGCTTCAAAAACTCAAAATTTTGAGGGAAAAAAATAAAGATAAATTTAATCGCCCCGGTTAACTTAAGTCTATAAATAAATAGCTAACCTATCAATTCAACAAGTGAATAATAGGACAAAGACATGCAAGCATGCTTTACAAACTTAAATAACTGACATACTTTTCAGCGAGAAAATAATCTAAAAACACATAACGAACGCCCCAACTATTTTCCATTATCAGGTGAATGGCTAACCCGATCATTTACAAGTAAATGTCAGGACCAAACATATACAAGTACATGTCCTTCAAATGTAGATAATTGACATGATTTTCAGCGAACGCATGCAAAAATATTTTTGGTTTTTCTCTATACATACATAAAAAAAATACAATCTTTTTGTCTTTTTCAAATTTCTTATAAACAAAACAAACTTCACAAACTTTTTGAATTTTCGGATTTTTCTGTACAAACTGAAATCACAATCTTTTTGTATTTTCAAATTTTCTATACAAACAAAAATTACAATCTTTTTGTATTTTCAAAATTTTAAAATGTTTTTGTTTTTTCAAAATATTTTAAAGGAAAACATTAAAGAAAAGAAATCACAATATTTTTGATTTTTCTAAATTTTTTATTGTTTTTGGGTTTTAACTATCCAAACGAAAAGCACAATATTTTTGTATTTTCTAGTATTTCACCCCCTAAAACCAAAATAAATTTTAAAATAAAAAATTGACAGAAAATAAAGATAGTCATCCTTGTTTAAGGATATCAGCGAGGGTCTTCAATCCATTTAAACCAAGCAAAAAATGAAAACGCGTTTTGTCAAAGGCTTTGGTAAATAGATCGGCTTTCTGAAAGTCAGTATGTATTTTCTCAAGGTCAATCAACTTCTTCTCAAAGCAATCCCGTATAAAATGATATCGAATTTCGATATGTTTTGTTTTTGAATGTTGTACGGGATTCTTTGTGATAGAAATTGCAGCAGAATTATCAATCAAAATAGGATTAGTAAGAAACTTCAAACCGTAGTTGCGAAGATGTTGTTGTATCCACAAAACCTGGGAACAGCAACTCGAGGCTGCAACATACTCAGCTTCGGCGGTTGAAGTGGAGACCTTTTTCTGCTTTTTACACTTCCAGGAACAAGCCGGTTTCCCAAAAATTGACATCCTGCAGTCGTTGATTTGAAGTTGATCTTGCAACCTCCATAGTCCGAGTCTGAAAAGGCAGTAAGATCAAAGTTATCGTCCTTGGGGTACCATAACCCGATGTCTGAATTTCCCCTCGGATACTGAAGTATTCGCTTAACCGCAGCTAGGTGAGTCACTCGTGGACATGCTTGAAACCTAGCACAAAGACAAACAGCAAACATAATGTCGGGGCGAGAAGCCGTTAGATACATTAAAGAACCGATCATTGCACGATAGAGGGTAGGATCAACGGTATCCTCCAATTCATCCGGTGATAAATTGTGACCCACGGGGAGAGGAGTTGAAGGGATTTTTTCGGCAGATATCTTAAATCAGCTCAAGACATCGTTCACATATTTGGTCTGGTGAATAAAGATTCCGTTTGCAGACTGGTGAACTTGCAACCCTAGAAAGAAATTCATCTCTCCCATCGAGCTCATCTCAAACTTTTTTTGCATGGACTTCTTGAACTCCTTACACAACGTGTCGTTTGTAGACCCAAAGATAATGTCATCGACATAAATATGAACTAGGAGAAGATCATCACCAACAGTTTTATGAAATAAAGTGCAGTCGAAAGTTCCTCGTTTGAAGCCATTATCAGTCAGATGGTCGGTAAGCGTGCCATACCAAGCTCTCGAGGCTTGATGTAGACCATACAAGGCTTTGTTTAATCGGTAAACTCGGTCCGGGTAATCAGGATCTTCAAAACCAGGAGGCTGTAGGACAAACACTTCCTCATGTAGTTATCGTTTTATAAGCAGCATACGCCATTGAGAAAAGCAATTTTAACATCCATTTGATAGACCTTGATATTCTTATAAGCAACATACGCCAGAAAGATTCGAATCGACTCTAATCTTGCAACTGGAGCATATACTTCTGTGTAATCAATACCCTCTTGCTGACGAAAACCTTGCACCACTAAACGTGCCTTGTTTCTTACGATCACCCCACGATCTTCTTTCTTACACTTAAATACCCACTTACTCGGAATAGCTTTCTTGACCCTAGCATGTTTGTCGATTAAATCCCAAACACCCAAACGTGCAAATTGCTGTAATGCTTCTTGCATGCCTTCTACCCAAGAAGGATCTTGAAGATCCATACGAGGATTTGTAGGCTTAACTTGGGATAGAAAGCAAGTGAATTTAGCAATATTTACAATACCAGTGGAATGTAAATCAGCATAAGCACACAATACGTTATTTTCACTTGACGAAGCAACTTGATGACGTGTTTGAACGCCCACATCAAGTTCTCCAATGATGTTTTCCTGTGGATGATAACCATGAATCCGAAGAGTGGGATTCTCAGGAACATCCACATTTTCAAATAAATTTGTGTAATGTTCTCCAAGCTCAGGAGTTGAAACATCACTGTCAAGCTCAATAACTTGATAATCAACTGGATTGTCATCAGAAGAAGTAGATACATTATCAACCTGATTATCATCACTTGGAACTACAGTTGGAGCAGAACTTGGTGCTTCAACATCATTAGAACTTGAAAATCTTGGAATTTCCAAATGATCTTCAAAATAAGCACGAACCAGGTCTTCATCAATGTTCTCAGTCGATGGAGTAAATGAATTAAATAAGCCATCATAATCAAACATCCAGTCGGGACCTTTCCATTGAAGAGGAGTGGTGTACTTTTGATAATCCACATGATACCATTCCTCAACACAACCAGAAGTGAAATTAAATACTTTTTTCTTTGGAGATGCATATCCCAAGAAATATCCTTCGATAGCCTTTTCTTCAGATTTACTCACATCCTTCTTCAACATTGTACACGGACACCGAAATGGTTCCAAGTACTTTAAGTTAGGATTTCGATTGTTTAAAAGCTCATAACTTGTTTTCTTGAGTTTCTTAACAGTTAGAACTCGATTAAGAGTATAGCAAGTTGTATTCACAGCCTCATTCCAGAATTGGACGGGAAGCTTAGAATCAGCAAGCATAGTTCTTGCAGCTTCGATCAAAGTTCTATTCTTTCGTTCAGCAACACCATTTTGTTAAGGTACATAAGGTGCACTGTATTCTCGGTGAATTCCTTTTTGAAGGCAAAAGAAATCCATTACAGTGTTCTTGAATTCTGTACCATTATCACTTCGAATTCTTCTCACCTTGTGTTTGTATAGTGATTCGATCTTAGTGATATGGTTTTGTACCAAAACAGGCGTTTGATCTTTCGAACTCATAAATAACACCCATGAGTATCTTGAATAATCATCGGTGACAACAAGACAGTACCAATCCCTAGAAATACTCGCACGATTCACAGGACCAAACAAATCCATATGAAGTCGTTCAAGAGGAGTATCAATGGAATTCAATAACTTAGAGGGATGTGATTTCTTCTTCTGCTTGCCTTTCTTGCATGCAATGCAGTGATTAGATAACTTAACATTCTTCAACGAGACACCCTCAACTAAGTCATTAGCCATTAAATAATTCATCTTTCAAACATGTTTGTGACCCATTTTATGATGCCATATAATTGAGTTCTTCTCGGTGTCTTTTGAGACAAAACATGTTTCGATAGACGTTGATACTTTAGAACTCATATTTAAGACATAAATATCATTTGATCATGGTGATCGCATGACAACCATGTCCTCGGGAATCACATAACCCGTTTTCAAAATCAGACATTCTTTATCAGTAAAGACTATAGTGTATTGCTTGTCACAGATTTGCGACACACTCAATAAATTATGATCTACCTTGTCACAGTAGTTAACTTTCTCAAAAGTAATATGCCCATTCGAAACATCACCTTCCTGTGTAATCATAGCCCCATAATTCCCTGTTGGGTCAAGAGTTTGACCCAAATGAGGAGATTTGACCTAAATGAAGAATATTGAAGATTGGAATCTTCTCAACCTCCTCAGAAACTGCTAAGTATTGAACCCGGGTACACCTTGGACCTTCAAGTAAGCTTTTACTTAGCCGAGTACGAGATTTTGCCTTCCGGGCACGGTTTACTTCAAATAATCTTCTTAAGTGGATATCCGAGCAAGGTATACTTTTTGGTGATTTCCGAGTAAGGTTCATCTATTTGGCATATCCGAGTAAGGTTCACTTTGTCAAGTAGGGTTGTTCTTCAAGACCAAGTATTTTACTCTTCCGAGTAAGGTATGGTCTACCAAGTCCAAGAAGCCAAGTAATTGGAAGACCGGGCAAGGTATTATTTAATAATTATGGTCCGAGTATACTTGATGAGTTGATGGAATATCTCTAAGTTATATCGAGTAAGGTTCTGCTCGAGTAAGGTATGTACTCCAGAGTACGCCTTATCAATAAGTTATTCAACTAACAAAGAGCCGAACAGGATCATAGAAGAACAAGGTTGCTCGTGAGGATTTGTCGAGCAAAGTTTGATAAGTCCAAGAAGATTGAAGTCTACTCGGTGAATATTTTACTTGGTAAAATATTCTCTAAGTAAAGTCTACCCGGAAACTGAATCCGAGTACACTTCTATGTTTACCAAGTCTTAAGGAAGGCCGAGTACACTGCGTACTCGGAGACTGAAATTTAATGAAAAGCTTACCCGGAAGACTTGTTTTACACTTAGTATATTTTTGAATATGTAAATTGAGTATGTACTATCGGATAGGGTTTCTAGAAGGAATGACAGCCTGTCTTAGGTTGGCAGGCCTATAAATAGAATAATTAGGGCACGCCGCCAAAAAAAGGAACAGAGAAGATACGAGAGACAGAGTGGATAAAACCGACACATTAATTAAGAGAATATTTTTGGGTGCGACGTCTGTCCGAGGACTCCTCCTAAACCCTAATCGATTATCCTTTTGTATGATTAACGTTATATAAATGGAAATCTTTTGAGTGAATCATTCGTGTGTCTTCGTATATTGAATATTCATTGCAACCGTATGTTTGTTATTGATTCCGCCTTTAACAAACGGTCATCTTTCTAAATATAGTAACCCATCATTAACTCTCTTGTCAACACGATTAATTTTGTGTGATTTATGACATGATTGATTAAGATCCGATTCGAAACGACCATCATATCTTGGGACCTGACAAGTGGTATCAGAGCATGTTGCTGCTATTTTTAGAAAGATTGTTGCTGATTAAGTTTTGAAGAAGAATGACATAAGCAGAGCACTGTTCGATTGATTTGTGACGTCAGAGGCTCTGTTCTTCATTTTTCTTCCAGATCTACAAGTTTTAGGTGTTTTCTTTTCCTTATTTCACTTAAAGCTTTGATTTTTATTGTTGAATCTTGTCCTATTCATATCAGACACCTCAGATCTAAGAATTTATTCTCAGATCTGATTATTTTACTTTATTTTCGATAAAAGCTTAACTTTTGTTTTAAGAAAATTTCTGGATATGAGGAACAAGAGGTGTCTACTAATAAGATACCTAGATTGTATGGTCAGGAGAACTTTACCAAGTGGAAAGTGCTTTTTGAGGCTGCTGTTTGTTATAATGATGTGGATATGTGGAATTCTATCAAGAATGGACCACAAGCTGCGGTTGAAGAAGGTGCTAATGCAAATGCTATTGCTGCTGTCAGAGAGAGAATGAGAAAAGTTGATGACAGAGCATTGGCTATGCTCAAACTTGGTCTGTCTTGGGAAATCCTCACAAAGGTTGCACATCATCAAACTGCTAAGGCAATGTATGATGCAATCCTTGATATGTATGAAGGGAACACTGAATTGAAGAACATTAAGAAGCAAAGACTGAAGCAACAGTTAGAAAGATTCAAGTATAGAGATGGTGAAAGGTTGAAGTCAATACAAGAACGTTTTCTGAGTATTGTGAATGAGTTGAGAACAACTGACTATGTAATGACTGACTTGGATTTAAATACAAAGTTGCTCAACTCAATGCCAAAAGAATGGTATACTGCTTGCAAATTCATCCTTCAAAAGCAAAATTTCAATGAATTGAAATTGGATGATGTAGTATGTTTTCTTCAAGCTGCTGAACTTGAAATGATTGAGAATGAAATGATCAAGGAAGATAAACCAAGTTTCAATGTGTCAAATGCTTTAATTGCTCCAATGGGGAATCTTACAACAAAGAATCAACAACAAATTCCCATCATTGAAGAACCAAGTGATCACAACAATGAGACTGCTAGGTCTTTCATTGGAGGTGGTTCAAGCAATCAAAGTGGTCAACAGAGATTTAATGTTCAATTGATTGATGATGATTCAGTTTCTGTGGGAAATGGAAATGCTCAAAGTGCTAGTGCAAGGCATGTTCAAGGGGGTGAGGCACAAGCCCTAATGTCTATGTTCACTGAGTCCTACAATGCATTTGTGGCCAAAAACATGATTCACACAAGTGTAGTGCAGGATGATTTGGAACAAATAGATGCTGATGACCTTGAAGACATGGATCTCAAATGGCAAGCTGCAATGTTGACATTAAGAAGCAAGAGACTGTACAACAGAACTGGTAGATCACTAGTTTCTGGTCCAAATGAGAGAATAGGATTTGATAAGTCCAAGGCTATCTGCTACAACTTTCAACAGCCTGGACACTTTGCAAGAGAGTGCAATTTGCCAAGGAACTTTCAAGTCAATCAGTTCCAACAGCCTAGAAACCAACAACAATACCAGCAGAATGTGCATAGAAACAACAACCAGCAGAACTTCAACAATAACCAAGGATTCAATCCCAACAACAACAACTTCCATCCAAAAAACAACTTCAATCCCAATTTTAATAACCACTATCAGCCTCAGATGAACAACCATCAGGGAATGAATCAGAATCAAGTATATCAAATGAACAACAATCAGAATCAAGCTGTTCAAATCCCTGCAACTCAAAACATTCCAGCAAACCAAAATCAACCAAGAAATCAAGGCAATGTGGTAGTAACTACTCAGCATGAGGGAAGCTTTGACTAGAGTAACCATGAGGAAGATATAGCAGATGATATCAGAAGAGCTAATGTGGCATTCATGGCCATAGACTCTGCATCTTCATCTAAGGTACATTCTGATCCTAATACTGATTTACCTAAACTTGTCAATGAATTAAAGGAAAAGATTGGTAAATTGGAAAGTGAGTGTTTTAAGAAGCAAAGCATTATCAATGCTTATGAGGCAAGTGAGATTGTTAGTGAGGAAAGAATGAAAAGTTTGGAAGAGGATTGTATGAATGGCTATAGAGCTCAGACAAGATTCACAACAGAAATCAGTGGGTTGAAGAAGATGGTGATTGATGAAAAGGTGCTGAATACAAAGTTGCAAACTGAAAATGAATTCCTAAAGAACTTAGTTTCAACTGGAAACATTTGTGGAATTCTGAATAAAGTAAAAGAAGATGAAAAGTACAAAGCTGTTCCACCACCATTCAACAACAACTTTATGCCTAAAGTTGACAAAGAAAAGAGAAGTGCTTATCTACAACAATTCAAAGACGTGTTTCAAGACAGAGAAGATGTTGCAGATTTGTACAAAAATGTTGAGGTGAGTGAAGATGGTGAATTCGTTATGAAGAAAGAAATGAAAGAGGAAAAGTCAATTGGAGTTCAAGTCTCTGAAGATGACTTTGATTCAGATGAATTAGATCAAGATGATCTAAGTGATTTGAGTGATCAAATCACTGAAAAAGAAATTCAAGCTGCTGAAAAAGGAAGAAAATATAAAAAGCCTGAATCTGTTGATCAACTTCCAAAGTATCCTCCAGTTACACATAAAATGAAAAGAATGAATGAGCAAATTAAGAGAGAACATGTTTCGTTTGACATTGGTGAAAAGAAGAATGTGAGTTACAATGCTGTCAGACCTCCAAGCAAAAAGTTTTTGGAGAAGTTAGAAAAGAACAAGAAAAAGAAGGTAAATAAGAAAGAAATGGATATAGAATATTTTACTCCTATTTATCCTATATTTTCAAGTGTTGAAGACTTTGATGTGGGAGAGGTAGAGACTGTTGAGGAATATGAAAGAAGGAAGTCAAGATATAGAGAGAATGAAGATGATCAACCACTAAACTTGAAAAAGGTTGTCTTTGTTAAAGGGAATGTGGAAAGAAATGACATCAGAATGGCTGAGTTTGTACCATTCTCAATTGATTATGACAATCTGAAAAACAAAAAGACAATTGGTGTAAGAGAGCCCAAACCAAGTGAAAGATTCAGGAAACCACAAGAACATGAGATGTTCAAAAGAAAGGTGTGGTGTAGAAAGTGTGATGAATATGGACACCATACTGATTCATGTAATGAGAGACTCAAGTTTCAGCCATTCCATGTCCCAAATGGAACAAAGTTTGGTCAAGACTTTGTTTTGTACAAAGAGAAGTATGCAATGTATTTTGGAAATGGAAATGTGAATAGAAAAGAGATAAGAGTTGAAGTGAAGGGTGAGACAAAGAAGAAGATGCATATGACTGAAAATGTGAAAAGAAGTAAATCACCTCAGAAGCAAAAGCAGGTGATAAGGGAAAACCAGTCATTGAAATTCACCAAGAATACTCATTCAGTCAAGTCTGATGAGTCACAAGAATCATCAGGCAGTGAGAATTCAAAAAGAAAAGCTGTATATCAAAGAAAGAAACAAGCTGTACTCCTTGGTGATGAAAAGTTCTTGTTGAAACATGGATATGAACCACAAGGTTTCACATGGAAACCCAGAACTGAAGCTAAAGTTGAAGCTGTAACTGATGTAAGAAACTTCTCAGAATCTAAGGACTATGTCTTACAAGAAAAGAGAACTGCCTCAGTTGAGCTTGACAATTTAGCTTCACTTGTCAAGACACCAAGAGAGTGTGGGTATGAAACTGACCATTCAGACAACTTGGAGATCACTCATAAAGATCCTGAACCTACTACACTCACTTCCCAAGCTGCCACTAAAATTGACACTGATAAGTTGCAAGTTGAAGAAGCTTGCACCTCATCACTAAACTAATCAAATTTCTCTTTGTGCAGGAACAGGCCACTCCATTGAATGATATATGGTATATGGATAGTGGTTGTTCTAGGCACATGACTTGTGACAAGAGGTCACTTGTGAATTATGTAGAGAAGTATGAGGGTCCAGTTGCCTTTGGGAGTGATGAAAATGGAGGAAAGATTGTGGGTAAAGGGATATTGACAAACGGGAAGGTGTCTTTTGACAATGTCTTTCATGTTGAGGGACTACAATACAATTTATTGAGTATATCTCAAATGTGTGATAAGGGTTACAAAGTCAGTTTTGATGATTCTCATTGTTTCATCTAAAAACCTGAGTTTGTGATCCCACCTGAGATGATTATGATGATGGCACCAAGAAATGGAAACTTGTATGAGTTGAATATGAAAGATGCTATTTCAAGAGGTGGTGCATGTTTTGTGTCTAAAGCCACTGAAAATGAGTCGAAATTGTGGCATAGGAAGTTGTGTCATGTGAACTTAAAGAATATGAATAGACTGGTCAAGGTTGAACATGTGATTGGTTTACCTACAAGAGAATTTAAGTCAGATGATCATTGTGACTCATGTCAGAAGGGAAAACAACACAAGTCTACTCATAAGACTAAGCTCATCAACTCAATTGATCAACCACTTGAGTTACTTCACATGGATCTTTTTGGTACTGTGAGTGTACCAAGTATTGGAAAGAAAAGATACTGTTTGGTGATCATTGATGACTATTCAAGATATACTTGGGTTTATTTCCTAAGTACCAAAGATGAGACTGCTGAGTTGATTAAAGGCTGTGTCACAATGATTGAAAACAAGCTGAATAAGAAAGTGAAGATGCTGAGAAGTGACAATGGTACTGAGTTCAAGAATGGAGTTATGGAAGAATTTTGTGCTATGAAAGGAATACTTCAACAATTTTCAGCTCCAAGAACTCCTGAACAAAATGGTGTTGCAGAAAGGAGAAACAGAACACTAATAGAAGCTGCAAGAACCATGTTGGCTGATGCTAACTTACCTGTCACATTCTGGGCTGAAGCAATCAACACTGCTTGTTATGTTCAGAACAGAGTGCTTGTGAACAAAAGGCATGATAAAACTCCATATGAGATTTTCAACAATAGAAAGCCTTACATCAAGTTCTTCAAGCCCTTTGGCTGCAAATGTTTCTTACTGAACACTAGAGACTATTTGAACAAGTTTCAAACTAAGTCACTATACTATTTCTTTGTTGGATATTCTACTCACTCAAAGGCTTACAGAGTTTATGTGAAAGATCACATGAGTGTAATAGAGTCATCTGACATTATTTTTAATGAAAAATCAATTGAACACAGTCAGTGGTGCAACATGGCTGTTTGATCATGAAAAATTGATAAAGTCATTCAAGATTTATTCTGAAGACTTTGATGAAACATTCTACAAGACCAGTGTACTTGAAGAAAATAAGAAGAAAGAACTGGACTTGGAAGAATTGTGGAAGAAAGTTGCTAGAACAGAAAAAGAATACACTTTTGTGAATAGCTCCACAAACAATGACATTGAACAAGATCAGGAAATGACAAGTCAAGATAGTACTGATGTACAAAATGATCATGTTCATAATGGGAGTGACACAGGCAACAAAACAAATGATGAAGAAGCTGCAACAACAGCAAGATTCCAAGACTTGTTTCAAAGTTTGAATCTAGGAAACAATGGTACATCCACTTCAAGACAAACCAATGATGAAGCACCAGAGTTTCATGATGCAGAAGCTGATTCGATCATTGAAGAACCTAAAATCAATGAAACAAATCTTGACATAAATTTGTCTACAAATATGATAATACAAACTCCTACTGTTGAAAAGAATCATCCTGCTGGAAATATCATTGGTGACCTGCATGAAATAGTAACAAGGAGTCATTCTGAGATAGCTAACATCTGTCTGTACTCTTGCTTTCTATCCCAATTAGAACCAAAGAATATTGCTCAAGCTTTAAAAGACAATAGTTGGGTAGAGGCAATGCAAGAGGAATTGGCCCAGTTCAGAGATTTACATGTATGGGATCTTGTAGACAAGCCACATGACAGATATACAATAGGAACCAAATGGGTGTTCAGAAATAAAAGGGATGAAAGGGGTTTGGTGATTAAGAACAAAGCAAGACTTGTAGCACTGGGATGTCTTCAAAAGGAAGGGATAGACTTTGAGGAAGTGTTTGCACCAGTTGCAAGACTGGAAGCCATAAGGATTTTTCTTGCATATGCTGCCTCAAAGAACATTAAAGTATTCCAACTTGATGTCAAATCTGCATTCCTTAATGGAAAGATTGATGAAGAAGTGTATGTGACTCAACCACCAGGCTTTGAGGATCCCATGTATCCAAACAGGGTGTATAAGCTAAACAAAGCCCTTTATGGTTTACATCAGGCTCCTAGAGCATGGTATGATGAGTTATCAACTCATTTACTTGAAAATGGCTTCACAAGGGGAGCCATAGACAAGACACTCTTCTACAAAAGACAAGGGTCAGATTTGCTGCTTGTACAAGTCTATGTTGATGATATCATCTTTGGATCTACAAATGAAAATATGTGTTTGGAGTTTGAAGAGGTGATGAAGTCCAAGTACAGCATGAGTTCCATGGGTGAAATGAATTTCTTTCTGGGACTACAAGTTCAACAAAAGGATGAAGGAATCTTCATTCACCAAGCTAAGTATGTGCAGGACATTCTGAATAAGTTCAACTGTCATGATTACAAGGCTGCATCAACTCCAATGGACACCAAAGAAAAGATGATAGCTGATGAAAAGGGGGAGCCAGTTGATGAACATGAATACAGAGCCAAGATTGGATCACTGATATACCTGACTGCAACAAGACCAGATATCATGTTTGCTGTGTGTGTATGTGCTAGGTTCCAATCAAATCCAAAAGTCTCCCACATGAATGCTGTGAAAGAATATTCAGATATTTGAAGGGAAGACCAGACTTAGGGATTTGGTATCCTAAGAACCAATCCTTTGATCTGATTGCATACACAGACAGTGATTATGATGGATGCAATATGAGCATAAAGTCAACATCAGGGGGATGCCAGTTTTTGGGTGAAAGGCTAGTGTCATGGCAATGCAAGAAACAGACCACTGTGTCAATCTCCACTGCAGAAGCTGAATATGTTGCTGCATCTGCCTGCTGTGCATAAGTTCTCTGGATTCAGAATCAGATGCTGGACTATGGTTTGAACTTTCTAAACACCCCTATTCTGATTGATAATACTGCTGCATATTTTACTGTTAAGAATCCTGTGCAACATTCTAAGACTAAGCATATTGAAATCAGACATCATTTCCTCAGAGATTGTAGTGAAAAGGGTTTGATTGACATGTAAAGAGTTGATACAAGTGATAATCTGGCTGACCTATTCACCAAACCACTTGATAGAACCAGGTTCAACTTTCTTTTGAAAGCCCTGGGGATGATCAACTCTGAGGAAATCTGATTAAGGACGTGTGCTTAGTTGTGTACCTCAATGTGCTACTTGAATATTTTAATAGAGGTCACACTTGCTGAATATGTTGCTAAATATGTTGCTGAATATGTTGATGAATATGTTGCTGAATATGTTGTTTAATATGTTTTGATTATGTCACTGCTTTGATGTTAACTGATAGGTACTTGAGTGACTACTTGTGCAATTTGGTTGATTTTGATGATAATACTTGACTATCTTGTTAACTGATCTGATGTTATGATAAGTAATTAGATCTGTTTAGATGAGATTAATTGCTTATCTAATGTCATGAGTAATCACATGTTTTTGATTACTTGAATATGATCTTAATCTGATCTTCTGAAGTTGTTAAGGTAGAATAGACATTGAATGAAATGACAGTCTGTTTTTCTTAATGATGATAGAATGATTAAGATTTGAGTATGAGATGCAACTGTTTGTGTCAAAATGTGTTTTATGTCAAAATTATGTGATTCAATGAAATTTATAATGAATTTTGCATAAATACTATATTTTGGTCAAAACATGAGCAAGTTGATTAATGATGAAGAGATATGATAAGATTATTCAGTTCAAGCTTTTAAGAAGCTTAAAAGAAGGATTTTTAAAGGGAAAGATCTCAAACAGTTGTTCTTGCTGAAAATTATGTCATTTGCCCAGTTGAAAGGACATGCACTTGTGTATGTTTGGTCCTTAAATCTCTATAGATTCAAAGGATAGCCATTGACCTGAAAACTGAATGCATTTGGGCCAATTATGACTTGTTTCTTATTCCTTCACTTAAAACTATGTCAATAACTCTGACTTTGACAGGACATATATTCACATGTATGTTTTGGTCCTGTTGACCACTTCTGGTCAATACAGGATAGCCATTAACCTGACAATGAAAAGGTATTGGGGTGATTGAATATTAAACTGTATATATGGGAAATGATAGTACATTAACTACTTAGCTGATCATATGGAATTAATAGGCTAAAAAGGCCTTAGTATAGTCATTAACAAGTATGGTTACTTTCCCATGATGATGTAAAATCTAAGGTGATATAAACATAATGAATATGCTAATCTTTATGTGGAGATGCATAGTTGTTTTGCATGTCTCAAGATAGATCTCTCCGAATGATATGGCAGAAAAGTGATTACCCAGTCATACACAAGCCTGTTGTTATTTGGTCAACCAAAATGAAACATTTTTTTTAATATGACAAAGAACATGCTTTAAGAAAATTTGAGAAAATATCAAAAACAAGGGGAAGAATGAATAAATCAACCAAAAGTTGATAAATGTTTTAAATATTTTATCAAACAAGAGGGTTAAAACAAGAACTACAAAGATGTTGACAAAATCTGTCTCATCTTGAATGAAAGGCATGTTGCAAACTGTAAGTCCAATGTTCAACCTCTATACATGTTTGAATATCAAAAGTCCAAAAATACAATAAGTTCTGTCATAAGAAACTATTTTTGACCAAATACAGGAGGTTGGAGTCAAATTGGGGTGATTTGGGGAAAGCCAAATAAGCTTTGAGAAGAGATATGAGGCATCATAGCACAGTGTTGACCATTATTGCATTATCCTCAAATTGAATCTTAATCATATCACTAAAGAGATGAAAATCATGCTAAGTTTATACCTGCTGTTAACCTATCTAAGTTGTCATAATAATGCTGAGAGTGAAGTAATGAGATAGCTACGTAGTCAATATGATCCCATTCCTGAGATCTTTTCAGTTTATAAAAGAAATTGTTTTGAAGTGAAGTATAACTGAAATTTGATCTCTTAATGCATCATTTGCTCTTAAACTATGTTCTGAAATGATACATAACTTAGAAATGTCTTTAAAAAATGGTTTAAGTCAAAAAGTGTTGCATTTTGCCTAAAATAGGCTGAATATGTAAGGTCGAGTAAGGTTTGATAATTTCTAACCTTCTCGAGCACAAACTGTTTAAATATGTATTTTCGGGTAAGGTTATTGAATTATAACCTTTCCGAGTACAAAACAGTTGATCATGTCTGAATATGTAAGTTCGAGTAAGGTTTGATAATTTCTAACCTTCTCGAGCACAAACTGTTTAAATATGTATTTTCGGGTAAGGTTATTGAATTATAACATTTCCGAGTACAAAACAGTTGATTATGTCTGAATATGTAAGTTCGAGTAAGGTTTGATGATTTCCAACCTTCTCGAGCACAAACTGTTTGAATATGTATTTTCGGGTAAGGTTATTGAATTATAACCTTTCCGAGTACAGAACAGTTGATTATGTGTGAATATGTTGTTTCAGGTAAGGTTTGACAACTTTCAACCTTTCCGAGTAAGCTTAGATAACATTAAGATTTTCGGGCATGCTTTGAAATGTTTGCACTATTGCACTCACTTTCCGAGCAAGCTTGAAGTCTTGAGATGATTATGTGTTGAAATAGCTAACTGTCAACAAGAAATTCTTGTTTCGAGTAAGCTATGCATGTTATATGTTAGCTTCAAGTAAGCTATGCATGTTATATGCTGATTGTGTTGTCAAGCAAACTTTGTGCACTTGAGTGAGTGTACCGAGTAAGCTTTGAGTGAATATGTTGTTAGGAAAGACTCGTTAATCTTTCCGGGCACACTTAAATGTTACTGTTTAAGTTTGTCATTTTCGGGTATGGTTTGATATGATAAGTTACCTCGTGCAAGGGCATACCTGATGTTTGAATGTGTTTATCCTAGCTAGCATTATGCTAACTTAGGATTTTCGAGCAAGCTCTATGAAATTTTAGACTATAGCACACTTAAATGTTTATGTGTTTATTTTCATGTCGAGCATGCTCTTTGATATGTCTGTATATGATTTCTTTGAAATTACAAGTTTTTTCTGGCAAACTTCGTTTACCGAGCACACTTTATATTTCGGGTACACTTGTGTTCCTTTAAAATACTTGGTAATTTTCAAAACCCAACTTTACGAGTACACTGTCTGCTAGAATTTGGTTTCGAGCACACTTTGTACTATATGAAAGTTATTCGAGTATAATTAGCACAAGATTATTGTCCGAGCACACTTTACATTTGAAAGAATGCTCGAGCACAATTTTCATACAAGCATACTTGAATGAATGCATTGATTGAATATGTGAGTTAGTATGATGAAATTGTTTAGACTCATACTTGAATGAATACGTTGTTTGAATATGTTAGTGATTGTGATTTTTAGGGTTCATGCTAGATAAGTTTTAATTTGAATTTGAGAAATTTTTGGGAGGATCTTAATTGATTCTTAGTAAGAATGTTTATTTGATAACTATATTTGATTATTTGTCTTGCGATTTATTTCTCAAGAAATCAAGTATTTCGGGTAAGCTTTCTTCATTATATCTTAACTTTAAATTAATTTACTTGATCGAGCAAGGTTGGAAAAGAGAAGTATTCGGGCAAACTTTATATTCAAAATGAAAATCTTTTCGAGTAAAGTTTGATCGAGTAAAGCTGTTAGTGGAAGAAGATCAAGTAGACTTTGGTTAAATTAAATTTTCGAGTAAGGTCTTATGATTTTAAATGAGATTAAATGTTTTTTAATATATCAAGTGGATAATATTACTGGTTGACAGCTAGTAATTCACAAGAAGACAAAAAGCATTTAAAACCCACTTTCAAAATGTAAAAAAGAGGGACTTAGGCAAATTTCTTCTACATTATTTCCCTCTATCTCTCTCCTTCCACTGCAAATCTCTCTTACTAAGAAAATTAACCGACTTATCGAATTTAAGATTAATCCAAACCCTAATTTTTATCAGCCACTTATTTCCGACTCGGTAAGCATGAAATTTTATGTTTTCCGATCACGATTAGATTGTGATTGTGACTTGATTATGTATTTGAGTACTAACACTCTGTTTATGTGTTTAGGTTATTAATTTGTCGAAGAACAGGTTCTTGAATATTTTTATCTTTCTTCTTCATTTTTATAACTTGAAATTGTCTAAAGTTTTAAACTTTATGTCTAATTTCACTTTGAATATGTTTGTTTATGTTTTACAGATATGGCAGACAACGAGCCGAAGTATGTGTTTGAGCCAAAGCACAATATGTGCGCACTACTTCAAGTAACACCAGAGAATGAACCGATGGCTCGGATGATCCTATGGATGGCACGGTCAAACATTAGCTTTGCACTAACTGAATGCCCGATTATCTACAGAAATCACTCTTTGGATTTCTGGAGATCAGCAGAGCTTGTTGAAGACGGTAATGAAAGACGAATCGAGGCGACCGTGGCCAGACAAGAGATTCAGATTACTGAAAGGATGATAAGAAGGTGTTTAAGACTGAATGACGATGATCACAATCACATCAGCTTCGATACAAAGCATCTGTTGAAGATTTTCAGAGAAACAATGGGGTATCAAGGAAATGTCCATGAGGGACAGTTTCAGAAGGGTTTATTTCCGATGCTGTACAGATTTCTGATTCACCACATTATTCATGGATTTGCTCCAAGAAAGGGATCATGGACTCTGATGAGCCTTGATCTAGCAAATGCCACCGTTGGTACAATTTTTGATCGGCCATTTAATTTTTCCAAGATGATTTTTGATGGGCTAGTGGGGAATTTGAAGAAACCAGAAAGCAAAAGATTTTTACATTACCCAAGATTTCTGCAGATCATTTTCAACAGCACTTTACAAGATTTACCAACAATTGGAACCACCCATAAACTGCAAGATCCCGATGCATACAAGAGAATAAAGAATCCTGGTGTTTCAAACAATTTTGATGCAAGTGTTCCACTGGAAATTCTGCCATGGTTATTAAACCATGATTTGGCTGTTATGCCCGTACCTGAGCTGAGCTCAGAGGAGGAAGAAGGGAGTGATAATGAGAGTGCTGGAGGAGACTCTGATGATGATGAAGATGGAAATGATGGGGGAGATGGTCTGGATATGGAGATTATGGCACTAGAACAGGGGGAGCAACATGAAGAACTTGAACAACCTATCCCTACACTACCACAATCACCACCACATACCTCACCACATCAAACACCACCTCAATCTTTCAACCTAGACCAACCAGAAACCTCCACACAACACACACAATCCCCATCCATCACTGAACAACCCACTTATGAATCATTTCCTACAACCCCACCCTCAAGCCAACAAGAAAACACACTTCAAAGAAATATTGAACTAATGTTGGAGAATGATGAGCTGAGGAGGAGAGTTGAGGAGATTAGGGATGAAAATGCTGAGTTGTGTAGAAAGAATGAAGAGCTAACAAATGAAAATGAACTATTATTGAAAAGGTTAGCTGATGCTGAATTGTTGATTCGAACCCTGGAGCAGGAGGTTGAGAAGACCTCACCTGCCCCAAAACAGGGAGAGAATATTAATGATAATGATGTTGAAAGGGTTGACAGTATTGATGCTTTAAAAATAATAATGAACAATTATGATGAAAGTGATGAATCTGTAATGAATGTGAATGATGATGTTGAGAATGTGCTGACAGAAGAGTTGACTAAGATTGTAAATGAAGTTATGAGTGTGGAGAATGTGAATGTGAATGATGCTACTGAGGAACTAGAACTCACTGAACCAATTGATGATCAAGAAGCTAGTTCCAAGAGGGTAGAGCATGACTCTGAGTTGGAAGACTTATTTAAAGAAATTGATGAGTTTGAGAGTGATGAACAAGAGGATGAAGAACAAGTGATGAGAAGAAAAGAAAAGGGTAAAATGATAGCAACAGAGGATGAGCCTGCTGTATATGTTGAGAAAGATGTATCCTTTTTTGATACTGCTGCTGCTGCTGCTCTTGCTGAGAGAGAAAGACTGATTAAAGAGTCAATGGAAAGGGAAGCAATTGCCCATTCCTTGACTGAAGAAGAGTTGGCACAGCAGGACCTATTGATCAATGAAGCCAATGTAGCAAAAGAAATATTCCAAGATGTGGCAGATCAAGAGGTTATTGAAATTCTGGTAAATACGAACAAAACTCAAGAGTTTGATGACTCTTTGAGAAAAGTGGTTAACAAGTTTCAAGAGCAACAAGAGCAGAATGCTGAACCATCAACCAATCTTAACACTGACATGATTATACCTGAAGAGATTGGGGAGTCAATTGCATCTGAAGCTACTAAGAAATGGGTTGATCAAGTAAAAGAAGACATGAAAAAGAACCCTGCTAGTAAATGGGGAGAAAGAAGATATGAAAAGACCTATCAAAGAAGAAAGAAATCTGCTGAACAGACTGATGATGAACCAATCAGAGCAATCCCCTTGAAAACACTGAAACCAGGAGAAAAATTACCAGGGGTTCCTGATGTTGATGTCCCTAAGGTTGAGGTTCATGATATTGATATTGCTGAACCAGAGCATCATGCCTCTGATGAACCAAAGATAGATGCCATGAATGATCTATCAGATGATGGGGAGGATGACTCTGAGGAGTCTGATGGAAAGGGTGATGATCACTCTGATCAAGGAGGTGAGAAAGTTGACACAAGCTCTAATGCTGAGACCCCTCAAGCTGAAATGACTTATATTCAAAGGGGCATAATTGAAATAAATGCAGGGGAAGTCCTAAAGAAGGTTGAGAAAAGAAAGAAAAACACTGAGCACTATAAAACCTTTTTGAAGGTTAAAGGGTATCCTGAAGCTGCTTTAGAAAGATACACTGCTGAACAAATTCAAGATCTTTATAACAGTGAGAAAGAGATAGTTGTAGAAAAATTTGTGAAACAAGATGATCAGATTGAATTGGAAGAATTAAAGAAAAAGTATGATGGAATGTGTGGTTATCTGATTGAGAAAGGCATAAAGCCTGAGGTTGTGAGAAACTTAAGCAAAGAAGCAGTTTTTGACCAATACTCCAAAATGAAAAAGAAAGAGATGAAAAGGGTCCAAACTGAGAGCTCAATTATGAAAGAAACTGATAATGAGCCACCTGTGAAAAGAAGAAGAATCAGGACTGTGAGGGAGAAAGAGAAGGAACTAGAGAAAATTGCTGAAATTCCTATCCCTCAGCCAGAACAGCCTGAGCCTGAGTCTGATGAAGAGAAGTTCTTGCCATGGGAGAATGAGGAAATGATAAACATCCTCAGGAACATAATGATATATCAAAGAGGCATGACTGAAGCTGATTTCAATGCCCTGGAAAAGGTTGATCTGAAAGACTTATTTTATATCCAGAAGGCAGAATGGGAAAAGGCCTTAAAGGAGGGTGAAAACCTTAGGTATTATACAGATGGCAGGTTTGTACCAGCCAGATCAGCAAACACAGTGGGAATGGCAAAGATGTTGAATGAGCTTCACAAGCATGGGGTGAATGTGGGAGAGCTTGAAAATTTACCAACTGAAATGGTGGAGGCCACATACAGAAAATTCTTTAATTTGGGTCCTGAAAAGCCAAGAAAGTCAATTCCTATTAGACCTCCATTTCATCAGAGATTCCCTAGAGGAAGAGGTCATGGTGGAAGAGGTGAGTCAAGTAGCTCTGCACAACAAAGATCATATGGACCACAGTCTGATGTGGATCTACCAAGAGAGCTTTACTACGACTCAGTTACTGATTCTTTGAAAGTCATAATGGAAAGTAGGCAGTTACGGGAGATTGTTGTAAGAAGTGATTTCAGAGAATACAAAGAAGAACAACTAAGAAGAATGGAGTCACTTCACTTATATGATTTCAGGGACAGAGACAGATCAGCAGGAAGACAAATGAATGACTTATCTAAGTATCTGCAAGAACAGGCGGCTGATGGCTTCAAATTTTTAAAAGAAAAGAGAAGTTGGAGACTGATCCAACTTCACAAGTCAAAGAGGTCAGAAAAACTGAAGAAAATTGACAGGGCTGAGCTGAACTTCCAGATGAGAGTCCGAGATCAAAATCCTCTGTCCAACATGGAGACTTGTATAAGCTTGGGAAGAAGGATGAGAAGGCCGAATTACACAGTGCAGAAAAATGGTGTCATTACAGAAGTTGAATACAGAGAAGACACTGGCCACTATGTGCTGAGGAATTCAGATGGGAAGGCCTTGGCAACAATCAAGAAGGATGCAGATCTGACATGCCTACATAATGATGATCTTACTGATATAAGAGACTTGGTGATACAAGAAGGACACATTCACTACCAAGTTCTCAATATATTCAGAGAAAGGGCAGCATCTGTGATCCAGCTGAGAAGACAAGCAGCCTACAATGAGAGGAAAAGACAAATGAGATAGAATAGGCTTTGCTTTGTAATGTCTTCGGACAAACCATTGATTATGTAATTTTTTACTTATGTAATTCAATTACGAAATTTGATGTGTATTTTGCTAAGTGTAAGTAACCATAGAGTGTTTTGGGTCAGCTGAGGTGTTCCAATCTAGGGGGAGATTGTTGGGTCAAGAGTTTGACCCAAATGAGGAGATTTGACCTAAATGAAGAATATTGAAGATTGGAATCTTCTCAACCTCCTCAGAAACTGCTAAGTATTGAACCCGGGTACACCTTGGACCATCGAGTAAGCTTTTACTTAGCCGAGTACGAGATTTTGCCTTCCGGACACGGTTTACTTCAAATAATCTTCTTAAGTGGATATCCGAGCAAGGTATACTTTTTGGTGATTTCCGAGTAAGGTTCATCTATTTGGCATATCCGAGTAAGGTTCACTTTGTCAAGCAGGGTTGTTCTTCAAGACCAAGTATTTTACTCTTCCGAGTAAGGTATGGTCAACCAAGTCCAAGAAGCCAAGTAATTGGAAGACCGGGCAAGGTATTATTTAATAATTATGGTCCGAGTATACTTGATGAGTTGATGGAATATCTCTAAGTTATATAGAGTAAGGTTCTGCTCGAGTAAGGTATGTACTCCCGAGTACGCCTTATCAATAAGTTATTCAACTAACAAAGAGCCGAACAGGATCATAGAAGAACAAGGTTGCTCGTGAGGATTTGTCGAGCAAAGTTTGATAAGTCTAAGAAGATTGAAGTCTACTCGGTGAATATTTTACTTGGTAAAATATTCTCTAAGTAAAGTCTACCCGGAAACTGATTCCGAGTACACTTCTATGTTTACCAAGTCTGAAGGAAGGCCGAGTACACTGCGTACTCGGAGACTGAAGTTTAATGAAAAGCTTACCCGGAAGACTTGTTTTACACTTAGTATATTTTTGAATATGTAAATTGAGTATGTACTATCGGATAGGGTTTCTAGAAGGAATGATAGCCTGTCTTAGGTTGGCAGGCCTATAAATAGAATAATTAGGGCACGCCGCCAAAAAAGGGAACAGAGAAGATACGAGAGACAGAGTGGATAAGACCGACACATTAATAAGAGAATATTTTTGGGTGCGACGTCTGTCCGAGGATTCCTCCTAAACCCTAATCGATTATCCTTTTGTATGATTAACGTTATATAAATGGAAATCTTTTGAGTGAATCCTTCGTGTGTCTTCGTATATTGAATATTCATTGCAACCGTATGTTTGTTATTGATTCCGCCTTTAACAAACGGTCATCTTTCTAAATATAGTAACCCGTCATTAACTCTCTTGTCAACACGATTAATTTTGTGTGAGTTATGACATGATTGATTAAGATCCGATTCGAAACGACCATCATATCTTGGGACCTGACATTCCCAACAAAAGCCACATAACCCCCTTGAATATTTCTTACATTTGATAAGAGGTTGAGATTTCCAGTAATATGACAAGAACATCCACTATCCATAATCCAGATTTCACCAGAAATGGTCTTGGATGTATCCTACATACAAAAGAAAATGATTAGTTCAAAAAGGTAGCCCAGGCCTCAGTCTTAGGCACCTTTTGGTTTTCTTGAGAAATTTTAAACTTAGCAGAATTCAACTGTTGTTCAGCCACTTGTGAATAAGTTACCGGCTTCTTAGACTTTCGTCTTAAGTAAGCTGCTTGAACCAAATTTGAATTTTCATTCTTGCATAACAGTGCAGTTGGAATAAACTTTGGTTATACTTGACCATGTGTCTCATTTACATGAATAACCTTTCGAGGATTCACATTTGAGAACATTATGTGAGCTTCATCATCATACGATACCGGACGTTTCATAATCTCTTTTATCAAAGGAACTGATTTTGATTGTTCCTTCACAAAAGGATGAAGATTTTGAAATTTCTGTTGTCCATAATTCCTCACAACGTGACCTTGTTGACCGCAAAGAAAGCAACTTCGCATGTCCACACGATCGCTTTGAGGTTTAGCAGTAGCATATGATAAAGAGGGTTGATAACTCACATTTTTGGTAAAACTTTTAGCTAACTCATCAGATGACATTGATTTCTTCTTTAGATAAAAATTCAAATTACAACTATTAGAAATACTTTGCAAAGTATCCGTACCCATTGATTTTACAAATGAAGTGTAACGATTCCGGCAAATTCAGGTATACCCTAGCCGGAATATACTATTTACGTGTTATTCAATACTGAATATAGGAATTATAATGTGCTTATACGAGTATATAAGATTCACAGTACGAATTATACTCGAATATATAGCTAGTCATATCGAAATTACGATTAATCGATGAACGGTTATTGAAACCCGAACGAATCGGGGATTACATTATAGACGAAATATATAATGTTTAGTGATGTTACGAAGTATTAAAGCTTCGGGATAAGTGGATTAAGGCACAGAAAAAGGATTTCGATTTAAAAGTACGTCGGTACGTTAAACGAAACCTTTAATACCAAGCCGAGCAAGAGACGATCGATCAAGCCGAAAAAGATGCGTAATAACTAATAATATGACGTTTTAAGCAAATAAATGTCATGGTTTAAGTTTTTAAATCGGTTTTATATAAATTTTATTTTTAAGCCGAAAAACAACCGTTTTGGCCTCGTTTAAGCCGAATTAAACATTTAACCGAGAAACGAACTGAACCAGATTATCCAAAACATTATCCGGATATCCGATATCCAAATGAGTGGCCAAGAATGAAGAGGTGGGTCCCACCCCACCCCCTCACTACCTCCTGTCGCAACACACACCCCCCAAACACACTTCATTTTCTTTTTTTCACAACACAATCCCACAAACCATGAATTCTCTCAAGCTCTTGAACCAAAACCCGAGTTTTCAAGCAAGAACACAAGGTAAAAACCGAGTTGTAATCGTGTTTATCTTCCTTTCTTAGGTTTTCTTTCTAGAAAATGAGGTTTCAAATGAAAAATGGGTGAAAACCCAAGATGAAACCGATTCTTGCATGTTCAAGTGATGTATACGGGTTATACAAAGGATCTTGGTCCAAGAAATGAGTTAAACGATTCAAAAACGAATTTTTACGGTTAAATCTTTGTTTTCAGTATCATAACCGTAACCATGAAATAAATGGCTTGATCGTGAGTGTAACTTGCTTGGTATTGTGGTATGTTGTTTGTAGGCTCTGTATTTAGTGGTAGATAAGGCGGAAAGATGAGTTTATAGCTTGTAGTGGCGGAAAACGAAAGGTATATTCGGTTTTTGTCGGTGTATGTGTTTTTGGACAGATTGTTGGTCGTTTAGAGTTAGGTCACGAAATTTTACAGAGGTGTTAAAAACATGGAAATATGAGTTCTGTGAAGTTTTGGTAATTTTTGGATGAAGGATGAATATTTGGTGAATTTAATGCTCGGTTTTGGCCAAAAATGGTGAAAAATAGTTAAATATCATGAAAATTTCTGGAAAATTGTGGATGAAGTCACACACAAAATTTGAGGTCCGTTGGAGAAGTCTAAGTAGGCTTTTCTGTTAAACGAGTTCTAGGGATTTCTAGCTCGGTTTTAGTAAAAATGGCATTTAAAAGAAGATTTTGGTTTTGGAAAAATTACAGGGGACTATGTGGATGGCAGGGGACATCCAGGAGAAATTTGGGATTTTTCTAAGATCGTTTGGTATTTACGACATATTTAGTGTTTAAATGGGTTTAAAAATAGATAAGTAAATTTTAAATATAAGAATTAATTCTGGAAATATTTTTATAAAATTCCCCACTGTTAAGAAGTGATTTGTGCAAAATTTCAAGATCCGAGAGTAAACAGATAATTATTTGTGCTAATTATCAAACTTTTAAAGTAAAACGCGTAAACCGGTGAAGTTCGCTTAAGAGAGCTGACTGGTGTACAAAAACCCTAAAAATGAACTATTTTCATATAAATGAGCTAAACAAGTAAAAATAAATCATCCGAAAATAATTCGGATGATTTGAGTAATTTTAATTTATTTTAACAGTTTCCGGTACGCCAAAGACGGAAACGGGTCCCGCGGCCAATCGGGACGTCTAAACCGAGCTATAATTTCACATCTTTAATTAAATTATCCGTCAACCACTATTCTCGGGTCGTGTGTGACCAAACTCATTTTTGAAACATAAAAACGGATAACAGTGCTAGGCACGCAAAACGAGAAAAACGACTAATAGTAGTTGTGACCTTGGAACTCTAAACGACATCACAATCTGAGTCCGGAGAAGTGTTTCTGGGTTAACCTTGCCCCCAGAACGGGTACAGTGCTGGGTTGACAGTGTCACCAGGTGTACCGATTGATAAGATTAAAGATTATATAAACATTAATTGCATAATAATGATCGTAGGGATCATATTACAGATTGGACGAGTTAACTGATATTGATTTTTGTTACCTACTTGCATGTGCTAAGGTGAGTTTTCACGAGCCCCTTTTACTGAACTGTTTTAAATATTTTCCCGGGGCGGAAAGCATGTTTTTATCAAAGTGTTTAAGTACATGCTGATCGCATGGAAATGAACGTATTTATATAATGTTTATTGTACGGGAATCGTACGGTAATGAATTAAGATGGTAATTGTCTGAGTTGCTAACAGTGTAAGGCCCGAAACAGTGTTCTGGGGTAACCGAGTTCCCAGAGGTTATTAAATGTGTTTCTGGGGTAACAGAGTTCCCAGAGGTTATTAAATGTGTTTCTGGGGTAACAGAGTTCCCAGAGGTTATTGGAAGTATTCTGGGGTAACAGAGTTCCCAGAGGTTATTAAATGTGTTTCTGGGGTAACAGAGTTCCCAGAGGTTATTGGAAGTATTCTGGGGTAACAGAGTTCCCGGAGGTTAATCGATATGTTTTGGGATTAACAGAGTTCTCACTTGTGGGCTCAGCATAATTACATCGATAATAATATTATTTTATGATAATGATTTATCATGGTTTACTCGAATTGTGAAACTCACCAACTATTCGTAGTTGACCCGTTTTCTCACATGCTTTTCAGGTACAACTAAGATAAAGCGATTGATTACGTGCTAAGTGCTTGATGTGTGTAAGATTTGCGTGCTGGACGTTAGGATACATTATAGCAGATAGAATTATGAACCGTATTGTATGATGTGTGTATCACCTGGATGGTAATGAAAGATGAGATAATGTAATTTTGAAGTATATTAATGCATTCGGTTTTCTTTATAAACAATGTGGTTGATATCAGAGGTGTCTGTCGCATCCCGTTTACGTTTCCGCTGCGGTTACGGGGTGTTACAGAACTTGGTATCAGAGCCATTGGTTATAAAGAATTAGGATGTCTTTTAAAGATACCTAAAATATAAACAGTAGCTCAAGTATTATAGGATCTGAATATCAACTAATAATTTATTGTGACGAGGTCTGGATGAACTTGGATGGACAAGTTAGTTATTATGGTCCGGAACATAATAACAGACTTGTCCGCACGAGGGAATTCAGGGGAAGTCACGGGGTACATTAATAGGTAAAAATGGCAACATATGTGTACAGTATATAATATTATTTATATGTGCTAATGGGTATATATATATATATATATATATATATATATACGTGTGCATATCTTGTGGGTTCAAGTATTGGGAAATAAGACCCGGATAAGGAACCGGGGGATGTGATAATAAAAAGTACCGAGGATGCTGAAATTTCTAGAGCATCGGTTGGTGATAAGTCGGACTTATCGGGTTATAGTTATGATGGTACCAAGTCAAATCTCCCGTTTGACATTAACCAGAAATGTCTAGTAACCGTCACTCCCAACCAAAGATTGATAAATCCCATACCCTACCAACACCGGTACCGCCTATCTTAATAACTTCCTATGTTATCCTTACATCCGTTAGATGTTTACACCCATGTATGCTCGAATAGGATGATTACCTATACACAAAGAAGTGTTGGAATCATTATAGCATAGTTGGTTGTTCGTTCGTAGGTGGTATACTGTGTATGCCGGATATACGAATAAACACGGATATTATAACTCCGTGGTATGTAATCGTTTGGTGCTCACGGTGAGCATGTATCGGTTATGCTGACATGCAGAAGGATATTGAAATCAAGCATGTTAAACATTGATCTTTGTTGAGAAAGACCTATATGTCAGAGGGTGACAAGAGTTATGAACCATAAGTAGACGTTAACCGACGTCAGGTTAAGTTCATATGTTTTTATATTTGTGGGACATATATATTAGATACTGATATGTGTAATATATATGATAATATTTGGTGTGTATGTGTACCTGCTGTTATGATTGAACTGGTAACGAGTTATATGGTGAGATTAGTATTGATTACTGCGTACGGGATGAGTACGGCAGAATGACATAAAAAGAGTAACTCCAATGATGGAGATTGATATGATTCAATTGATTGCTCAAGGATAGCAGATGATGATACCGAATGTAGTATCACAGATCACTGCTAGTGTTGATGCAAATGTGAATGCAGAATTATAGATCGAGCAATCACATGATTATGAATATTTCAATTCTTAGTGGTATTACTAAGAGTGATAATGTCCCACCGAATGCTATTGTGACTACAAGTATTAGTTATAACCTAAACATGAATAATAGTCGTAATGAATTAGATCCGGTATGAAGGATATGTTGTTGTTTGTGGTAAGGAAATCATTAATAGTTACTGATGGTAAAGGGAGGAATAGATTAGCGAGTGGATAGAAAAGATCGAAATGATTAAGGATATTGGTAAGAGTCTAAAACAATGTGTAGTGAAATATGCTACAGATATGTTGGTAGATTATGTTGTGTCGTGATGGAACACGATGGTACAAAATTATAGTTAGAAAATTTTTACTCAGATGATATGGTCAGAATTTAAAATTCCCTTGCTAGAGCACTTTTATTCGAGTAATTGAGTTCAGAGTTGGAAACTGAGCTATGGAAGATAGAAATGTTGTGTACTGATCACTTAGAACACGCTAATCGTTTGAAGGAATTGTCATGTCTGTAACATGGCTAATTACTCCTGAAACAAAGCAAAGTGAGTGCTAGATTGGGGACTAACTCCATCGATAAGGAGTATAGTCAACCCTGTAAAATATATACAACCTTTGGAAGGGTTGTGGCACAAGCCAGCATTGATATATTTGACTTTATGGGAAGCGGAATGGAAGGACGTTAGGTGAGACGTCGAGTGTTAAAGAAGGAAAATGATAAAGGTATAGTGCAAGATAGACTTGTGAATAAGTAGGTATGTCCTACAACCCAGAATTATACTAAGACTAGTTCTGGTGTGAAACCATGAACCGCATAAAGGGTCCTTCCCTGAATGTGGAAAATATATGGTTATCGGCAGGAAGAAGAATGTCGAGTGATAGTGGGCCACAGGTGTAGCAAGGATGGACGTAATGCCCCAATTGTAGAACCAATTGAAGCCATGTGAACCGGCAACCCCCAACCCATTCCTGTACGACCACTCCGAACCCAACAACTTCAATAACAATCCACCCAAAGAAATCAAATTATACCAAACAGTTGTATTTGCTATGAATGTGGCAGTACAGAACGTTTCAAGAGAAATTGCCCAAAGTTGAACCAAGGTGTAGTTGGAAGACGAACCTCATGACAAGCATCAACCTCTGATCAAGCAAGGAGCCATGCTTTTGTGAGTAATACGAATAAAGCACGTCATGATCCAAAGGTGGTATTAAGTATGTTGTAGTTTCAAATCAATAGGCACCAGTGATATTTTTACGGTCATCGATAGTAGTTAATTCCCGTTAATCTCCTACCCTTTGGAAAGATACCGATTAGTGAAACTATAGAACCCTATACTGTAGAATCGCTAACGGTAAATCCCTAATGATTAACTAAATTGTTCGGAATGGTCCTATTATTCTGAACGATTAACCCTTCCTTATTGACCTACGACCAGTGAAGTAAAGAAGTGTTGACGTAATAGTTTGCATGGATTGACTAACTCAACATGAAGCTGAAATCAAATATGAAAAGAAGATGATTAGAAGATCTCCTTCGGACGATGAAGCGATTTGATACGGAGAAAAGTGTACGGTATTATGTTACCACTCTAATCTCATCTTGAGATGTTATAATATTTACGACAAGAAGACGTGGTGTATTTAACAAACGCGATTGCCAAAGTAATTAAAAGAAAACATATAAAAGATATCCCTATGGTACGCGAATTTCCACAAGTTTTTCCTAGAAGAACTTCCTGGATTACCGCCAACCCGACAGGTCGAATTCAGAATCGATTTAATGTCTCAAGCTGGCCCTGTTGCTAAAGCATCTTATCGACTTGCACCAACTGAAATGCAAGAATTATTGGATAAGGTTTTATATGACCTAGTTAGTCACCATGGGGTGCACCAGTTTTAATTGGGAAATGAAGGACGGAAGTGTTAGGATATGTGTGATTAGGGAGAATTGAATAAAGTGACGATCAAGAATAGGTATTCACTTCTTCGAAGTAGATGATCTGTTTAACCAACTGCAAAGGGCGATTTATCTTTAGAAAATTGATCTTAGATATAGTTATCACCAAATGAAAAATCCAAGTGGAAGACGTTGCAACGACAGCGTTCGGACTCGTTACGGCCATTATGAATTCTTAGTTATGCCTTTCATGCTAACAAATGCGCCGGCAACATTCATGGAACTCATGAACCGAGTCTGTAAACTTTATTTTGACAAATTTGTCATAAAAGTTCATTGATGATATCTTGATATATTCGCAACGTGAAGAAGAGCACGAACGACGGATAAGGAAAATTGTGGAAGTATTAAAGCAAGAGGAGTTGTACGCGAAATTTTTGAAATGTGATTTTGAATAAAGAATGCATAATCCCTTGGTCATGTTGTAAAGCAACAAGGATTTCACATAGAACCAAATAAGATAGAAACCATTAAAATTGTGCCAAGCGCCGATTTTAAGTCTCCCCGATGGAGACGATGGTTTTGTCGCGCATTGTGACGCATCGCGTAGAGAGTTAGGATGCGTGTTGATGCAGAATAATAAGGTTATAGCCTATGCTTCCCGCCAGTTAAAAGTACACGAGTAAGATTACACTACTCACGACGTAGAACTGGGAGCGGTTATCTTCGCACTTAAAATCTGGAGACATTATCTCTACGGTACGAAGTGCACCATCTTCACCGATCATAAAAGTTTGCAGCACATATTCGATCGGAAAGAACTGAATATGAGGCAACGAAGATGGGTCGAGTTGTTAAGCGTTTACGACTGTAACATCCGTTATCACCCCGGCAAGGCTAACGTCGTAGCCGATGCTTTGAGTAGGAAAGGTCGGGTTAAGCCACTGCGAGTGCGAGCGCTAGGGATGATAGTCCAGCCGAACCCTCGAACCTGATTCGAGTCGCTCAACGTGAGGCGTTGAAAGAGGAACAATTGGATAAGAAGGAATTTTACGGCAACGAGAAGAATTTCGAACAGCGCGTGGACGAAATTCTATATTTCAAAGATCGGGTTTGGATCCCGACCCTCCATGACCTTCGTGAATTAATCATGGACGAAGCGCATAAATCGAAATAATCCATACATCCGGGATCGGATTTGACTATTGATGATACGGATATATGGAAGGATTTTTATTAATGGCCGAGTTTGGAGAAAGATTTGGTTACGTGTGTTGGTGAATATTGAGTTATGCCAGAGATAAGGCTGCACACTGAAAACCCTAGGGAACGCCACAACGACAGAAAAATTCACCAATGATAGTGGGAATAAATTACAATGAATTCTTGCCCAAATTCCTGATGGTGAAATGGTATCTCGTCGTGGAGTACCATTTTCAACGATCTCAGATCAAAATAGTCATCCTACTTCCATTATTGGAAGGCGGGGAAGGAAGCATCGAGAGCTTGAAGCTATCTATGGGTGAAGTAATTATCACCAATTTGTAAATTGAAAATGGGCGTCAATCAAGCCATAAGATTTGAATTGATTCTGGAAACAACCAATCGGATTTATAATATTTAAGACAAGTTGAAAGCAGCGCGTGATTGGCAAAGGAGTTATGCCAACGTTCAAAGGAAACCATTGTCGCCGGAGAGAGGTGACAAGGTATTTTAAGGCGTCACCTTAGAGAGGTGATATGAGTTTGGCAAAACCGAAAATAGCTTCTTAATAATTTGGACCCCATGAGAACTATCTCCATGGTTGATCATTTAGTTTATCGATTAAAGTATTCTAGTGGCTAAGTACTATACATGATGTTTTGCCATGTATACGGATTGAAAAGTGCCGAAGCGATGAGGCAACGAAAGTACTAGTAATAGAAGTACTCATAGAAGACATGTTTGATAACATAACTAATTCCGTAAAGATAATAGACGGGAAAACAAAACAGTTTGGACACACCAAGCGTTATTAATTAAGATTAAGTGGAAATTCACAGCGAGGACCAGATTATACTTGGTAACGCGAGAGTGAATTCTTGAGGAAATACCCCCACCTATTTCCACAAAAGGAAGTAGTTGATGCGTAAAATTTCGAGGACGAAATTTTTGTAACGGGGGGAGAATGTAACGATTCCGGCAAATTCAGGTATACCCTAGCCGGAATATACTATTTACGTGTTATTCAATACTGAATATAGGAATTATAATGTGCTTATACGAGTATATAAGATTCACAGTACGAATTATACTCGAATATACAGCTAGTCATATCGAAATTACAATTAATCGATGAACGGTTATTGAAACCCGAACGAATCGGGGATTACATTATAGACGAAATATATAATGTTTAGTGATATTACGAGTATTAAAGCTTCGGGATAAGTGGATTAAGGCACAGAAAAAGGATTTCGATTTAAAAGTACGTCGGTACGTTAAACGAAACCTTTAATACCAAGCCGAGCAAGAGACGATCGATCAAGCCGAAAAAGATGCGTAATAACTAATAATATGACGTTTTAAGCAAATAAATGTCATGGTTTAAGTTTTTAAATCGGTTTTATATAAATTTTATTTTTAAGCCGAAAAACAACCGTTTTGGCCTCGTTTAAGCCGAATTAAACATTTAACCGAGAAACGAACTGAACCAGATTATCCAAAACATTATCCGGATATCCGATATCCAAATGAGTGGCCAAGAATGAAGAGGTGGGTCCCACCCCACCCCCTCACTACCTCCGGTCGCAACACACACCCCCCAAACACACTTCATTTTCTTTTTTTCACAACACAATCCCACAAACCATGAATTCTCTCAAGCTCTTGAACCAAAACCCGAGTTTTCAAGCAAGAACACAAGGTAAAAACAGAGTTGTAATCGTGTTTATCTTCCTTTCTTAGGTTTTCTTTCTAGAAAATGAGGTTTCAAATGAAAAATGGGTGAAAACCCGAGATGAAACCGATTCTTGCATGTTCAAGTGATGTATACGGGTTATACAAAGGATCTTGGTCCAAGAAATGAGTTAAACGATTCAAAAACGAATTTTTACGGTTAAATCTTTGTTTTCAGTATCATAACCGTAACCATGAAAGAAATGGCTTGATCGTGAGTGTAACTTGCTTGGTATTGTGGTATGTTGTTTGTAGGCTCTGTATTTAGTGGTAGATAAGGCGGAAAGATGAGTTTGTAGCTTGTAGTGGCGGAAAACGAAAGGTATATTCGGTTTTTGTCGGTGTATGTGTTTTTGGACAGATTGTTGGTCGTTTAGAGTTAGGAAACGAAATTTTACAGAGCTGTTAAACACATGGAAATATGAGTTCTGTGAAATTTTGGTAATTTTTGGATGAAGGATGAATATTTGGTGAATTTAATGCTCGGTTTTGGCCAAAAATGGTGAAAAATAGTTAAATATCATGAAAAATTCTGGAAAATTGTGAATAAGCTTTTCATATCATTTATAAGTCACACACAAAATTTGAGGTCCGTTGGAGAAGTCTAAGTAGGCTTTTCGGTTAAACGAGTTCTAGGGATTTCTAGCTCGGTTTTAGTAAAAATGGCATTTAAAAGAAGATTTTGGTTTTGGAAAAATTACAGGGGACTATGTGGATGGCAGGGGACATCCAGGAGAAATTTGGGATTTTTCTAAGATCGTTTGGTATTTACGACATATTTAGTGTTTAAATGGGTTTAAAAATAGATAAGTAAATTTTAAATATAAGAATTAATTCTGGAAATATTTTTATAAAATTCCCCACTGTTAAAAAGTGATTTGTGCAAAATTTCAAGATCCGAGAGTAAACGGATAATTATTTGTGCTAATTATCAAACTTTTAAAGTAAAACGCGTAAACCGGTGAAGTTCGCTTAAGCGAGCTGACTGGTGTACAAAAACCCTAAAAATGAACTATTTTCATATAAATGAGCTAAACAAGTAAAAATAAATCATCCGAAAATAATTCAGATGATTAGAGTAATTTTAATTTATTTTAACAGTTTCCGGTACGCCAAAGACGGAAACGGGTCCCGCGGCCAATCGGGACATCTAAACCGAGCTATAATTTCACATCTTTAATTAAATTATCCGTCAACCACTATTCTCGGGTCGTGTGCGACCAAACTCATTTTTGAAACATAAAAACGGATAACAGTGCTAGGCACGCAAAACGAGAAAAACGACTAATAGTAGTTGTGACCTTGGAACTCTAAACGACATCACAATCTGAGTCCGGAGAAGTGTTTCTGGGTTAACCTTGCCCCCAGAACGGGTACAGTGCTGGGTTGACAGTGTCCCCAGGTGTACCGATTGATAAGATTAAAGATTATATAAACATTAATTGTATAATAATGATCGTAGGGATCATATTACAGATTGGACGAGTTAACTGATATTGATTTTTGTTACCTACTTGCATGTGCTAAGGTGAGTTTTCACGAGCCCCTTTTACTGAACTGTTTTAAATATTTTCCCGGGGCGGAAAGCATGTTTTTATCAAAGTGTTTAAGTACATGCTGATCGCATGGAAATGAACGTATTTATATAATGTTTATTGTACGGGAATCGTACGGTAATGAATTAAGATGGTAATTGTCTGAGTTGCTAACAGTGTAAGGCCCGAAACAGTGTTCTGGGGTAACCGAGTTCCCAGAGGTTATTAAATGTGTTTCTGGGGTAACAGAGTTCCCAGAGGTTATTAAATGTGTTTCTGGGGTAACAGAGTTCCCAGAGGTTATTGGAAGTATTCTGGGGTAACAGAGTTCCCAGAGGTTATTAAATGTGTTTCTGGGGTAACAGAGTTCCCAGAGGTTATTGGAAGTATTCTGGGGTAACAGAGTTCCCGGAGGTTAATCGATATGTTTTGGGATTAACAGAGTTCTCACTTGTGGGCTCAGCATAATTACATCGATAATAATATTATTTTATGATAATGATTTATCATGGTTTACTCGAATTGTGAAACTCACCAACTATTCGTAGTTGACCCGTTTTCTCACATGTTTTTCAGGTACAACTAAGATAAAGTGATTGATTACGTGCTAAGTGCTTGATGTGTGTAAGGTTTGCGTGCTGGACGTTAGGATACATTATAGCAGATAGAATTATGAACCGTATTGTATGATGTGTGTAACACCTAGACGGTAATGAAAGCTGAGATAATGTAATTTTGAAGTATATTAATGCATTCGGTTTTCTTTATAAACAATGTGGTTGATATCAGAGGTGTCTGTCGCATCCCGTTTACGTTTCCGCTGCGGTTACGGGGTGTTACATGAAGTTTCTTAGCTTGTTTTAAAACTTGTTTTGCTGTAATCAACGAATCAGATGTCATTGATGTTTTAGCTTGAGCATACCGACTTTCAAGTTCTTGAATCTTAGAAGTTTCATTGTGAAAAACACTTTCAATCAGTTCCGGTTTAATGATACTAATTGGAATGTCTTTCTCAGTAAACATCGTGTCAATTCCTTTAAACTTGAACACACGACCTGTTGTCGGTTTTGAAACAGTAGGATTGATAAAGCGCATCAAATCCTCATTTAAAAACATTAGGTTTTTCTGGTTTCTTCACCTTAACCGGTTTAACCTTAACATGAGAATTTTGTTTCACCTGAGGTGTGTGCGAACCATACACAGCCTCCTCAAATTCATGAGGTTCGCACAGTATGTGATTAGAACTTGGGATGTTCTTGTTTTTGTGTATAGTTTCAGGTTCGAACACATCTTCAATGATGACTTTGTCTAAATTTTCAACAAAGATGTTGTTGCTTTGAACATGAGGTTTTTGAATTGTAGATTGGGCTTTAATAGTATCAGGTTTTACTAGGCTTGCCTTTTCAGAAATCACAGATTCTTTAACAATCACATCCTCTTCCTTTTTAGCAAAAGGATTTGGTTTGTAATCATTGTGAAAAGTTGGAGGAATTTCAACAAAACCTATTCCTTTCTTTGATTCTTTTTGCTTACTTGAAACTTCAATTATCTCATTTAGTAAAAATGAAGAGTTTCTGAATTTTCCCAATTTGTTCTTTAACTCCAAAACCTCATTTTCAAGCTCGGTTATTTTGGTTCTATGTTTCAAGATTTCTTGAAACTTTTGATCATTGATCGTCATTTTAACCGATAACTCAACCTTAAGATCATGATTCCTTATAGTTAAAGCTTCAATTTTCTCTCTTGAATTCATTTGAGAAGTTAAGTATTGTCTATAAGTATCCTTTAATGAAACTGTCTTTTTTAACAAATTATCATTTTGAAGTTTTAAGGAATCTATCTTAGGCTTGTTGAGTTCACAATCAGCACATGAAACATTAACAGAGAGTTTAGAATTAAAAGCACTAACCTCATTTCGTTTTGCCATGCAAGCCAAAGAGGTTGAGTCACTGATTTTAGACATGCATGCAAAAGTGGTTGGAAGCTTTACACTTGAATCATCAGAATCAGACTCAGTATCAGCATCAGAAGATAGCTCGCTTCCACTAGCATCTTAAAAATTCTCGGTAAATCCAAACATTTCCAGATTTGCTTGCTTGTTGTTACACAACAATCTTTGAGACCAATTATCTCCATCCAGGTTAGATAACAATGCCTGACTTCTAGAAGACGGTGGTTTTGTACCAGAAGATTTTACCGCATCACTCCCACTTTTACCAGATGAATTCTGATCTTGCTTTCTAGGACCAGTGTACTCTTTCTTTGGCTTATCACATTCCTTTGCAAAATGCCCAAACTCTTGACAATTGTTTCACTTGACCTTTAACTTATCAAACCCCAATTTATTGCTCAATGAAGGAAGATCTTTACCCATTCTCTACATAAACTTCTTCACTTTCTTGACTATTATAGCCATGTTCCACTTTAAGTCCATAAGTTCTAGATCATCGGGATCAATTTGATCATAGTCTTCATAGGTTAAATCACTTGTTGCAATCTAGCTACTAACTAAATTCTCGTATGAAGACATAAAGGCAGACAATAATGCAAAATTTTGTTCAGCCTCCTTTATGTTTACATTTGTTTGAGACAAGAATTGATTTGTGGGTGATGAGTTTCCAGATCCTCCAGATGAACCAGAAACACCAGAAGATCCAATATTTCCAACTGTGTAGAAACATGCTCGTGGATCACTATACACTGTCGTTGCATTCTCACTTGCATTCTGTGTGAGAAATGTTGTGATAGGAGAAATGGTTGAACTCAATGGCATACTTCCACCATACAAAGAAGGATCTTGACTATCCTTTGAAGATTTTTGACATTTAAGATCGTATTCTCGTGCCTCGATCTTTTGCATAAATTTCGATGCTGTCAAATCTTCATTGTTGAAAATTATTTTCTTTCAGAACCATCAAGAAAGTAGAGTAGGAACTCGGTAGTGCACTTTTAATGGTATCAATTTTATCAATCTCTGAAGTTTCCAATCTCATCTTATCCATTTCAGCTATCAAATGATTAAACCTTGTTATCATTTCTTCAACAGTTTCACCCTTAAGCAGATAAAAGTTTCTGAATTGAAACTTGAGCATAACCTTTTTGCTTTCAGCGGTGTTTCCCATACTTCTCATACGAATATATTGAAATAAAGAAGCACAAATTTTTATACTCCCTACTTGGTGAAAGATGTTTTCAGGTAAAGCCATAGTAAGAGTTGAATAAGCCTTTGTCTCGATTTCCAAAGCTTTCTTTTCTTCAACCGAGTATTGTGAGATAGCTTTAGCTGTAAAACCAATAGTCTCATCCCCAATCATTGGAACAGTATAAACCTCATCCAAACAGTACGAACAATCAGGGTGAACTGACCCTAGATGAACACGGAAACGAGGTTCCCATTTAGCAAAATCGCTAAATTTCATTAGCCTTGGACATTTCGAATGTGAACCGATCTCGGTGTCAAGTTGTAACATTTGTTGCATCAACATGTGTTGAGAAGCTAATGTATACATACTCGCCATGTTTGATAAATTTTAAACTCTAAGGACTAGAGTTGAAAATTAAGATTAACGAATGGGAAACAGTAATGGTAACGAACTATGAACAGTAATTAGCGAATCACAATTTAACGAAATAAAGTGTGATCAAGTAACGAATCAGAAATAGTTTAAACGAATCAGATGATTAACGAATTAGACGGTCAACAAATCAGTCAATCAACGAATAAGCTAAACGAATCAGATGGTCAACGAATCAGAAGGTCAACAAATCAGTCAAACTAACGAATTGGTTAAACAAATTGTTTAGCGAATTAGAAAGTTTTCTGTAACGAATCACTAAGAGAGACTTAGCGAATCATATAACGAACCAACTATAGTTGATTAACGAATCAACTAATAACGAATCAGGTTGTTACAACGGTTTGTAACAAACTTTGACACAGAATGCCACGTGGCACAGGTTGTTATAAAACAGTTTTCGAGGTATGACACATGTCACACGAATCAGTAGACACGAATCAGAACTTGTAACGAATTGATTAACGAATCAATCAATTTCCATAACGAATAAGCTTAAAAATTTACAAATCAACCAACGAATTGATGAACAGTGTATAACGAATTGGTCAGATATTGATGAATCTTCAAATTCGTTTGAAGATCTTCAAATCTTCAAACGTGATTTCCAGAAATTTGGAAATCGTATGAACACAAACCCAGAACCAAATCAGTAATACTTAACCACTACTCAACCAAATCGCACACTTAAACCATCAAATTACTCGTAATCATATCGCGAATCCATTCGCATCATCCAGTAAAGCAATTAACACTTAACTCGTAACCGATTTGACCAAAACCAAACCCCTGTTTATGGCCAAAACAGATCCAAACCAATTTCGATCCAAACTCAATCCAAACTTCAATTCCAATCAACCACAGCTCACAATTACCTTATTCAATCCAAATCTAATCCAATCCTTCCATAATCAAACCAAATCAACCTTAATTCGATTCAAAGTCAAACCGAACATAAAATTAACACAAAATAACAATTAAACGTTTATTATAACGAATTGACTATCAAATTGAAGAGCAAAAGAGCACCGAAAGCTCTGATACCACTTGTTTGAACCTCAGTTAACCTTTACTAGCACAGATCTCATATCTGAGTTGTATATAATTAACTTCTAATATGGATCTAGTTCGTAATTGCCATTGATATATAGTTAATACGTTATCTATCTATATGTATTAGTTGTATGTATGTGTATAATGTTAATATGAAGATTGAGAGAGAGTTGGACAGAGGTTCATTAATTAATTCTCAAAACTTATATTAATCTGTGAACAGTGTTTACTATAAATAGACGATGGACTTAGTTCGTTAATATCCCCTAACGAACTAACGTCCAATTCTTTACATACATTAAAAGGAAATAACTTAACGAATCACCCCTTGATTCGTTAAACATCCATAACAAATCAGGAGGGATATAACTTATATCTAGTTCGCTAAACTTCCTTAGCGAACTAGACATTACATTTAACGAATTACAAGATAAAATAATTGTTTATTGCATTAAACAAAACGACAAATACGGTTAACGATAAATACAAAGACTCGAGACGCAAAACCATGCACTAAAACTACCCAAATAAATTATTATTTCAAGGCTTAGTCCCTGGTCAGGGGTATAGCCTGACTTTGATCAAATTAAAAGGTAATAAGTAAACAAGATTTCATTATGATTAAGAAATACAAATTATATAAACAAAGGTTATAGCTAAAATATAGTTTCTTCACGGTAAAGAAACATAAGGATTCACATACATGAGGACATATTTAAAATATTATTTCTTCATGATTAAGAAAGATAAGTTTTTATCTACAAAGGGTATAGTCAAAATAGTGTTTCTTTATAATTAAGAAACATAATATTTTATATATCAAAGTTCTAGACAAATGACGTTTCTTCTTGAAGAAGAAACATATCACAGACATTTCTTCTTGAAGAAGAAACATAGCACATGATTGGCAAATAAAGAGAATGAATTCATATTAAAAAAAATTTATTTAAACAAAAGATCAATCAAGGTTTAAAGCTATCAAAAGCCAGACTAAAGGTCTGTAGCCAGATTAAGAGACGATTTGGATATTTATATAAACCTATTTAATTATAGGTTAATCAATCATTCATTCATATAGGTTTTCAAAAGAGATCACCACATCATTCAAAACAGAAAATTACAGGTGAATACGTTAAACCTTTTTTAGTCAACAAAAACTGGTTGTTTATGTTAAACAAAGATAGTCAAATTTTTTTGAGATTATGTGACCTCTAACAAAAAGATTTAAGGGATTACGTGATCCCTAATTTACAAGATATAAAATAAAAGCAACTCAGACCAAGTACACATGTGTCTGGATCCAAACATAATTTGTCTACTCTTTCAATCATAGCTACGTGGCCGCAGACTAGAGAACATAATAAAAGTTCTCCAATGGGCATCAGTTCCCGGAGAACCGTAATTGTGTATGTATGGCAGTGGCAAATCCTAGAAATAAGAGACGTTTTTGCTGAGATTTTTCAAGAAAACTATCTTGTCAGTCAAAGAAAGATTTATAAAATGTTTTTAGAGTCAACGATTCACCAGTATATCGCTGACATATTTTTCCCAATATTACAGAAAATAAAGTTAGCACAGGTAGCAAGCAATTATAGCCACTCATGGAGTTAGATGCTCACAAGGTAGAGATAACCCAGTTTTTAGTTATTAAAATATTGCAAATAATATTTAAACAAGGTTTATAAAGTAAACACTTGGATATTTATTATCCGAGAAGTTTTTCAAATAAATAGATTATTTTATTATTATAAATAAAGAGTTTACAAATAAATTAATGTTTCGAAATGTATATTAATATTTTATTATAAATAAAGACTTCCGCTAATTAATCACAACTCTGATGTATTTACAAAGCAGGTACCAACTATTGGTCATACACCTAGGCCCTAAGTCGGGGTGTGACAGGTTGGTATCAGAAGCATCGATCTTAGCGAATTAGGTATTTAATTATACCTAGGCTTTGATCGGAAATAAGTGTATGGTAATCATTAGTATCCATGTGAGGATATGAAAGATGATTATAATTATTACGGATAAGATGTAAAAAAGTACGAATAAGATAGAAAAATACCCTCCTATCCCTAAAATAACCTCGTACAGATGTTCGATCATCAATCTAGCCAAAGATCATTTCAGCTTCAACCTGGTAATGGAAAACGATACAATGAAACAAGTTTACTCCCAATTCCTATATCTAGCGATGAAAATTTATACCAAACAACAATGGAGGAAGATTCAGATTCGTTTGATTCTGACATCTCGCTAGCTCAGATTATTCCAATTCAGAACATGTATGGAGCTGAACCAAGTAGATCCAAGAAACCATTGATGTCAAAAGTAAAAGAAATAATGACTTATCTAGAAGAAAATCCTCATGGACATGAATATTATAATCATCCTACAATACAAGATCCTCACTTTGCTCACACTGAAGGTGAACGTCTGAACGTGGAATACAAAGAAATGTATGACATTGAAGATGATTCAACTTATTATGAAATCAATGTCACTAAAATAGCTGAAGAAATGCTCAAGGAAGAAATGGATACTGAGGAAAAGCAAAAAGAAAAGAAGAAAGGAGAAAGCATCAAGAAGGACAACAAGATTAATAAATTGATTGTACGATGGAAGATATAAGAATCTTAGTAGCTGTAAACAATGCAATTGTAATAAATGTCGTGCAAGTCTTATAACAACATAAATAAAAGATATATTTAAATTTCCTTGAAATTATTAATGTTTCTTTTAAAAGAATTATGTCAAGAAAAGATTGCACGAACTCTCAGAGTAATTCTTTCAGTACATTTGGAAGTGAGAGAATACTAACTAGGAAATTGAGGAAAGGTCCAAGTGGACAAAATTTAAAAAGATGATTAACTCCAAGTCAACGGCACATAGTGCATCTAGCAAGGACAAAATAAAATAGACCTAGAAAGAGAATTATAGAAATTATCGTGGTCCATGTTGTACACAAGGTATGTACTAACCATTTCAAGAATATACAACAAGGAAGTATTAATGTAGCTCAAGAACCTCATCAACTGTCATGAAGACATTTGGAAAATGATATCGTCGAATTATCATACGATTATTCCAAACATCAATTCTCAAAACAAAGAATAGAAGACTGAATTACGCCATGTACGAGACGAACAACCTTAAGAAAGATTATAAAGAAATCCCCTCGAAATGCGTCAAACTTAAATAAACATTTTATAAGACAAATAAAATCTTTTGTACTTATATCAATTGTTCAATGTCACACATCTATTGCAAACATTCAATCATTAGTAACTAAATAAGAAATTCTTTTCGTATTATAATCTATTCTGTTTACAGAATGTCGAACCCAAACAATCAAGAAAATAATAACAAAGCTTCAACTCAAAGCAGCAACAAGGATATGAAAAAACCTGCACAGGAGATTCCTGAGCATTATCTTATCCAAATTCAATAAATGATTCATAACGCAATAACTCCTCTCAACAATTCAATGAAGAGGGAAACACATAAAAGTAAATCTCAACATTCAAACAATACTGTTAGAACTCATCCATACCGAAATCCTTCTCATCATGAAGAAAGTGTTCATAGCTCCAACGCTGAGAGAAAATTCAATCGCAAATTCAAGAAACAATTAGTAATCCAAGGCTGTAGTTTCAAGAACTTCAAAGCCTATGTACCAAAAGAATTCTATGGCGATAAAGGTGTCGTGTCAACTTTATGATAGATTAAAGAAATCGAGTCTACTGTAATCATCAATCAATGTATTGAGATTAAAAAGATTCAGTACTCCTCTCAATTCTTTAAAGGCGAAGCTTTGAATGGTGGAATACCCTAATCATGTCAAAGGGTAGAGAAATTAAGTACTAATTGAAGAGGGAAGCATTCAAAAAACTTGTGCTATAAAAGTTCTGTCCCATGCATGAAACCAATCTCATTCAAACTAAGTTTTTGAACCACAAGGTGGAAGGCAGTAATCTCAAGGAATACAATACTAAGTTTCATGATTAGTGTAGATTGGTACCACACGTGGTAACTCTCCAATCCAATAAAGTAACCCGATATATCTGGTGTTTACCTCGGGAAATTAGAGACATGGTAAGATCTCATTTGCCTCAAACCAATATTTCAGCCATGGAACTGGCCGGTTATCTTATGAATGGTCTTATCAGAAATCAAGAAGATGATAAGAATGGCAAAGGAAAGAAAGAAGAAAACGAAGAAAAACAAGGAAAATGAGAAAGGGTCATTTAAATTCACAAGACCAATCTATCAGAGCTGTGGCAGCAGACATCAAGGAAAGTGTTTAAGACCAACCAAAAATATTCTGTTAGTAACATGTACTTTCTGCAAGAAGCTCGGTCATTCGGAAGAAAATTGCAAGAGAAAAACAGTTATATGTTTCAGTTGTGGAGAAAACGGACACTTCAGCTCAGAATGTCCGCAAAGGAAAAGCAACGCAAGTAAAAGCGACGCTAAGAAAGGAAAATCAAAAATAAATATGTTAAACGCACAAGGAGCATCCGACAATCAAGAATAGAAGTAGACAAGAGTATGCCAAACGACTGTTCAAGATCCAAAGGCATTATAAATAACTAATAGTTTAGTTAGCTCTTGTAAACTGATTGTAATCTCATTTTAAACTTAAAATTTTGTAATCAAATCAAAGTATTTAAAATCCCCAATGTATATAAAGAAAGATATTAGCATACAGATTGTGTCTTACACAATAATGCTTATATGCAAACGAAAAGAGAGAGTTAAATTTCGAAAATTTACGAAATACAAGGAACTATGTTATTTAATCATCATCTATAGAAAGATGAAATAAAAAGAGTAAATTAAACTAAGACATAAGAATATGTCTACTCCAAGAAAATAAATTATACGAACTTTGAAAGTTCAAAGGTTTAATTGATGGAAATAAACAGAAAATGAATCCGTCGAGATCATAAAGTAAAGGATATCAAGTATGAATATCTTGAAAGGTATCAAGATAAGTAAGTTAAAAGGATTCAATAGACTGAATCCAAGAAGCAATCTAGTTAACATCATTAATGTTTAGAATACAAAAGTTAAGGTAAATAGTTAAACACAACTGGCCACTGTGCTTAACAATTTACGATTACTTATGATATTCTAAACTATTGACTGAATACATCATCCAAAGATGTTAGTTAACAAAAAAAAATCAGAAATTGCAAGTACTCAAACAGTTCGAGCTAAGGTTAAGAATTAGATTAAGTTAGAATCAAAAAGCAAGGAATAACTCACAACAAATCTCGAGGACGAGATTCATTCCAAGGTGGGGAGGATGTAACATCCCCAAATTTTCGATCCAAATTTGACAACTTAAGAAAGTTGAAGGATCAATAATAATCTTAAAACAAGTAATAGGGAAATTAAAATAAGAAATAAAATCATTCCATGTATGAAAAAATAAAAAAATTTCATAAGGAGGATGATTCCATAGAAAGAAAATGGATAAGGAAAACCCATCCCACATGGAAAGTGGGAAGAAAGTGGAAGCATTCCACTTGGATATAAATAAGGAATATAAAATCTATCCCACATGGAAAGTGAGAAACATTTGGAAGCTCTTTCTAAAAAGATAAATTTCCATTGTAATATTCTTTTATGCTTACCATACACCAAATGGTCCTAGCAGAGGGTGCGGAGCACCCGACACGCACGGACACGGGCTCGGGCTCGGACGAGAACGATGGTGAAAACGAAAGAGAAGGGCCTTGGGCGCAATGTGGCGCTTGAGAGCCGCCTTAGTATTTTTAGACAATGAGAGTTTAACCAAGACGTGACAAGTAACCAAAGGCAAGGGACCAAATGAAAAATCAAATCCAAGAACCCATCGTGATACGCGATGAGTCCACGAACAAGGCCATCGCAATATGCGATGGTCCGTTATGACTCAAAGAAACATGTCGCATCCGGGTGACACGTGGCAGACGCCAGGGCTGAGGCCACGTGTCTTTCTCCTGCCATCGCGATATGCAACGGCTTAAGGGAAGGGTCCATTGCGTATCCCGATGGGACCCAATTTCAGCAATAAATAGAAGGGGAGACGACTCATTCCCATTCACACAAAAAATTTCTCTCTCTAAGATATTTCTCTCTCTACCTCATTTTGTGTGCCAACCCTCGTAACCCGTACCAAGTACCCGACGTTTCCTCGAAGTGCATGCCACCTAAAAGTAACCCAACATTCTGCCTCGAAGTACGTGCATGACCCGGCGACCCCTGAACATCGTCTCGATTTGCGTGGTGCCAAGAAAAGTAGATCAAGAATACCCCGATATTCGTGCAAGTACTGATGTACTGCCGAAAGTCTAGGTAATTATTAAGTTAAGAAAGGTAGGGTTTCTGCCCAAATAAAATATTATTTCAAGGCTTAGACCCTAGTAGGGGGTATAGCCTAGACGTTGATCAAATTAAAAGGTAATAATTAAATAAGATTTCTTTATGATTAAGAAATACAAATTATATAAACAAATGTGATAGCTAAAATATAGTTTCTTCATGGTAAAGAAACATAAGGATTCACATACATGATGATATAGTTAAAATATTATTTTTTTATGATTAAGAAAGATAAGTTTTTATCTACAAAGGGTATAGTCAGAAATAGTGTTTCTTTATAATTAAGAAACATAAGATTTTATATATCAAAGTTCTAGAAAAATAACGTTTCTTCTTGAAGAAGAAACATATAACAGACATTTCTTTTTGAAAAATAAACATTTATTAATAAATTAATAAAGATAACATAATAAAATAACGTAGTTAAAAATATTACCAATAATATTAAAAATAATATAATAAAATAACATATATTAATAATAATAATAAAATAATGTATTATAAAATATTACCGATAATATTAAAAATAATATAATGAAATAATATATATTAAAAATAATATAAAATTTAATATATATTAATAATAATATAACAAAATAATATATATATATATATATATATATATATTATTATATATATATATATATATATAATATTCCAAAAAGTACTTGCATGGGGGTGTCACCAATTTTATCTTGGCCGTCAACGAGCTTCACGGCGTTATATATTTCCTAAATAATACATTTGTTACTGGGAAACCGTTCCTTTATGGCTGCCTTAATTTGAGTAGGCCTTATACCCTGCCTGTGTAATGTCGCAGCCATATCATCTTCGTCGTCGGTCAGTTTCCTTAGAGCCGAGTGCCCCTCCTCAATGACAATGGGACCGTGGTTGTGCGTCTCGTTGACAGCCTCTAGCTTCCAACAATCACATGCTGCGTTGTGCCTCCTGACGAGTTTAAATGAGCAACCCCTTTTAATACTCCCGGTATACCTCACTTTGGCCTAGAGGTTTGGTTCCCCTCCGAGATTGCATGCAAGATCAACACTTTTGTTCCTTGATCGTTGGATGACGATAACACAACCATGATCCCAATCCACCAGCTAATTACGAGAATTAAAATACTGAAATCAAGCAACGTAAAGTAAAATTTAGTATCATGTTCAAAAAGAATAATAATAAGTTTAAAAAAACTTATTGGGTCATACATTATCCGTTACATCGGAAAATGCCGTGTCGTGTATGTAAAGATCATCATCATCATTATCATCATCATCGCCTCCTTCGCCATCAGCCTCTTGAATAACATCCTCGACGTTATTCGTTACTAGCCGTGACAGGTACAGTTGCTCTTCAAAAGGCAACTGGTACGAATTTTGGGGTTCCGTAATACGGACCATCTACATGTAACGGGTACGAAGACTAACCATAAAGCTGTTGTTCCGGTCTGATTTCGTATGTACTCGGCGATGTCCTATTTTCCTCCTGCCACGAAGGGTGACTACCACCATATATGATATACCCCTGATAAATATAACGGCAACGCATTATATTTAAAAAATAACTAGCGACTATAATTGTATTTATAAATATACAAACAAACCTGGTCAGGATTTGGTAAGTTGGACTACTCGATATATGCATAGCCCGACTCATGGCTCAAGTCTAGAAGTTCATTGAAATTTGGTCTCCTCGACTGCTCCGGCTGATCGTTACATGCATAGCCCGATTGCTCATCGTTCAAGTCACCAAACAAATGATCATACCATGAAATTTTCTTTGTATGTTTTGTGAATGCTCTAGTGATAAAATATGTGATATATAGAGAGAAAAAAAGAAGAGACAGAAGCCTTAAAATTCACGTATTGAAACAATGCGCAGCGGATGTCCCTATCAATGGTGGATAGGGTACGAGGTTCGGCTGATTTGATAGTCCTAGGTTGTCGCGTACCTTATCTGCCACGGATAGCCCTATCCGTGACTGATAGGGTACAATACAGCATACGACAAAAGCACCCTATCCGAGGCATATAGCCCTCTCCGCCGCAGATAGGGTGGATGTTTCTATCCCTTGGGCATCTCTAGAAGGACCCTTAATTAACTGTTTAATGTGAGTGTTATTTCACCTATTTATTAACCTTTAATTGTGAAGAGATAGGGCCTCAAATGCATTCGCAAAACCATCAATTGGTCTTGGATTCCACCCACGGGTCTAAATCTACTTGCTTATAAAAAGTTGTAGATGTACTCACGGGACCAAACAAACCATCAATTAATCTTGATCCCTACCCATGGGTCAAATTCTACCAGTTTACCAAAGCTCCAGATCCACCCGTGAGTCCATGTAAACCACAAAAAAAGGTCCGCAGACGCTCCAACAAACATATCCTTGACATTTTATAAATAAGCCCACATGCACCACCTACGAGCAAAATATATGTCACCCGTCGAGGGGACAACCAACATATGACGGCCAGTCCTTAGACCAACCCCAGTTCAAGATTCCTTGGGAGACCACAATGATACGATGAGCCAATCGTAGGACGCCAACATCGTACCCTCATGTGATAGTCGTTACTATCTACCATTTATCCCGTCGAATCGAAAAACTTGTGCGTGCTTCCCCATAGGAATAAAAGGTTCCATTGATAGTGATAGCTTGGCAAATCCTTCTAACCCATTTCGGATATAAATACCTCACTTGGACCAACGGTTTAAGGATCCTCATTCTTTGAGTCTTACAATTTATCTTTAAGAGCTAGTATTAACTGAAAATTCCTAAAACATCGGTTTGAATCTCAGAAAAAACTTAACGAAGTTAAGTATTGTTTTTAACGAAGTTCCATTGAGACAAAAATAGTTGAAAAAATTGGACCGTTGATAATGATTTTTGAAGATCAAATTATTATCGGTAATACACAAAAGTTGGGATTATTTATTTCTAATTTGTCTTATATATGTTGATTGACAAAATATGAGGTTACAAACAGCATTAAGTTTTGCTTTGGTTTGTTTTTGAATTACTTTTGTCTTGTAAGTGGTCTCTCTTTTGATTTTAGTAAACTTGATCTTTCAAAAAAAATGAAAATAGTATTAGCTTTGGATTTTTCATGAATCAAATTATATATTCTATAGGAAGGATGGAACAAGAAAAGGACCACCCTAACATGGGACAAGAAACGGGTTTATTTGGTTATGTTTTATTTTAGTTATTTGAATTATGATAGATTTAGGAACGATTTGTCTTAAAGAGAAAATTTAGTACTTGTCTTGAAGAGCAAGTTTCGTAGATTTATAAATAGGGGTCTAGATTATTGTTTATTGTGTGTCAAGATATATATTTCTTTGTATGTTCGTGAAGTTCTTTTGATTATATGAAAAGAGTCGAGGGTTGTCACCCCAAATATCTCGTGTTCATTTGTTTGCACTACATGAAAAATGACCTTCGATCACATGAAAAAAGTGTGGCCGTAGGCCTTTAGCTACACACGTCTGGTTCAGGTCATGTATGACCAAAGGTCACGACATCGTAGGTATCATATGGCCACACACAGGTTTTAGTTGCCTTTTGTGGTTATAAGTGTGGCTAAAGGGTACCAGCATTTGTTGCTGGTCATCAAGAAGCCTCTCCAATAAGTGTGGCTAAACGATAAAAAATGGTCACATGACTATTTACTAGGTGTGACCATTGCACGTATAGAGCCACATGAATTCATGTTTCAGCCACATGAACTTTATAATAATGTGCCCCATAGGGTTGTGGTAAGCGAGCATTGTGACCTATACTGTGTGGCTATAGCAAATCAATGGCCACTTGCATTTATTAATAGTATGGCTAATTATATCAAATACACACTAGTTGTTACATTAAATATGGATAAAAATGTTTACTAGCAACTCAAACACTCTTTTGTAAATTATAGTGTGGCTATTGTCTTACCGTTTGTAACACATAATGCTTTTCGTATTTAAAGTGTGGCAATTGTCAAACTTTTCGTCACACATAGTGATGTATTGTGTGGCTAATCATATCATAAAGACACTGGAGGTTATTGTCAATGTGGCTAAAAATGTGAACTTGCTACTCAAACAGTCATTTGTAGTTTGTGGTGTGGCCATTGTCTTACCGTTTGTCACATATAATGCTTTTGAAATATAAAGTGTGGATATTATCAAACTTTTGGTCACACATAGTGATTTTTCCAATGACGTTTGATCTCATTCCGCCACACAAACAAAAACCAAGTGATGAAAGTGTGGCCAATGGCTAGTGATGGACATACGAAAATATGTAGAGTGTGGTTATTTTATGCCATTTGTTCACACTTAGTGATTTTTTATATGACGTTTTATATGATTCCATCACACACACAAAAAACGAAGCAAGCATGGTGTGGGTAATGGTTATTTATAGCCACGCGAATTTTTGTGTTTTCGGTGTGGCTATGTCACACTTTTAACCACACATAATTTGTTATCTCCATCAACTTTGCTATCGTTCCGTCACACAACAATGTTTGTGTTGTGGTTAATGGTCATTAATATACTCAAATTTTTGTATTTTGAAGTGTGGCTATTATTTACTTATGGCCACACCTATTTAATGTGTTTCTATGTGGCCAATACTGTGTAATTAGGAAATATATAATTAGCTTCATTTTTTGTGCAATAATATAAAACAACTGTAAACAAGCATGGCCAAACAAAATAAGAAACAAATTATGTTAACCATAATATTCACTTAAGCAAATCTATACATATTTTTTTAAGATATATGCAAAATAAGCTATACATATATATATACACACACACAAAATAACTACTACCTATATACTAGCTAAGGCGTCGGTTTTCTTGGCACTGCTCCTTGTATTATGTTTGTTCACCATGTCTATCGTTGTGTACTTTAACTTTGACTTCTTGCCAACTATGTCTGGTATTTTTGAGGATGGGAGTGGTGGTAGCTGGAACAACAGAATATGAAAAACAAATATGTATAATTAAATATATGCTCTATTGTGATATTTGTTAGGGGTGTTCACGGTTCGGTTTTCGCGGTTTTTGAGTCAAACCATGAACCAAACCGTTGGTAATGGTTTTTATTTTTGTTAACCAAAACCGAAATGTATGACTCTTAAACTGAAACAAACTAAACCGTTAGTAACGGTTTGGTTTCATGGTTTGGGTAAATATAAATAAATTAATATGCGGTTGATTTTTGTTGTAAACCGTATACCAAACCGTTCACTATGGTTTGAATCTTTTGAAACCGACCGACCGATAGTTATGAAAACAACCAACCATGAAACCAAACCAATGACCGGTTTGAACGGTTTCAAACCGAACCGTGAACACCCTTAATATTTGTACTTGAATATAAATAAAATGGAACAAACCTCCTGGTCACATGAGATTAGGTATTCTAGCCAAGCAACAAAAGTACCAATTGCGTCACCAACAGTCATAATTTCACCTGACTCACACGGAATAATAGCATGTTCCTTTATGGCTTCATCAATACTAAATTTATAGCAACCCTTCGGGATTGATTTTCCATGAAGCTGTTGTGGGACTGGTGACCAATGAATTCTACAATGTGCAACCTTGTTACACTTGTCATTCAGACACAAACCACACTCATACACCTATAAACAAGCATGGGAAATTAAGATGGCTTATTTGAATCAATATATAAGTACATACCCATGGATGGTGGGAAATTAACAATGTTTCGCGTAGTACATACCTTTATTTCAGAAGGTGGGGAAGCTTCATTCGTAAATACATCACCTTTTCATTTACGACTTTTCCGTTTTACCTAAAAACCATTCACTAAATCAGCTTATGGATAGAAATCAATAAACAATTAAATGGAAAACTCAAAACAAAAAATATGAAATTGTCAAATACTGTTGGTTTTTTGGAGCCGTTACTATCCGGAGTGTGGTGTAGTTGTGTTGCTTTTTGGTCAACGTTGTTCTCTACAGGCTTCATTGGTAATATAAAAGAAATTGGAATTGTTAGACTTATTAGGTTATAAAATATGAAAACTGAAATTGCTAAATACTTACTGATGTCGTGATCTAAGGATCGACTACCATTTGGACAACATTTTTGTCCACGGACTTGGCTTGCAATTCGGTAATTGAAAATGAGCACACTACCATTGGAAACGAATTATAAAAAGTATCGAAATTGTCAAATAGTTACTGATGTCGCGCTCTGGGGAGTGACTACCGTTTGGAAAACAATTTTATCCATAGACTTGGCCTACAATTAACTTACGCAAATTCAGCACACTCACATGGAAAGTTAATTATTAAAAAAATGAATCGAACTGTCAAATGCTTACCTAAGGAGAGGATTCTTGTTGCACAGCCTCACCTGAGGTAAGGATGTTTCCCATAGAACTGTCCTGCAAATCAATTTATTAGGTTATGAAAAATGAAAAGTCACATGGAAAGTTGTAATTAACAAAGAAAAACTGTCAGATACTTACTGGTGCTGGCATTTTATTTTGCCCCATAGCACTGGTACTTTGGTTAGACACAACCTGAATGTGAACAACATTTACCTACGAATTATGACAACGAACAGTGCCAATTATGTATGCTGAATGCATTAATTAATATTCTTATATGTAACATACGTCACTTACTTGACTTGCCGACAACATTCCTTCGAGATGTCTAAACCTGACCTCAAATGCTAACTGGTCCTTATCACGGCTTGCTAGCATAACATTCGTGGATTCAAGTAGAGCTGTCAACTTGTTCACCAGTTCATCTCTATGCGCCGCCTCATACTCAAGTTGGAAAACTGTTCCTTAAACAGTCCTTTTACCCAACTCACACCCCAATATTTACCTGCTGTCAGTCCGTACCCAATCCCTTTTAAAACCCCACCTTTCTTGGCCAGGTGCTAAGGTGACGGCATATGTGCACGGTTCAAGTGTGAGGGCTCCGGAGGCTATTTGTTGTTCATGCTGAACTTGCAAGAAAACAAATGCCAAACTGCCAATTCCTTACAAGCATAAACGTCAGTTTCATGAACTGCTGATGAAGCTGTTAACTAGCAGTTCTTAAAAAACAGCAGTTCTGTGCATTTCTTTGATGTTAGTGAAATGATATTAGTACTTTTTTAACTAAATAAACCAATCATACCCAGTAAAAAATATCTCGTCCAATAGCCCTAGTACTTGATAAATTACTGTAAGTAAATAAACATCTGCTGGTTTGGTAGTACTGTTGCTGACCATCCTAACCAGTAGTTGTATCCACATCAAGTGTTGAGACAAGTTAGACAGACTCTAGTTTGTTTGACGCCGCTTAAAGGGAGTGTGTGGGGCAATTAATTGACTTTAACTTGATTTAAAAATTTTAATACTAAAACATACTAATTTGGTTGCAACGTCTTCGACAACAGCATTCTTGTATGCACTATTTTTGTCCTCCTTTGCTTTCATCCATATTAATGCATGGTCGGGCGTCTCATCTGGTGCAAGTTCCTTGTTTATGACCTAGAGAATGAGGTGATTACCAGTTTCTCTCGAAGGTAGGAATAACCCCCTCGTCCCATGTGATGATCAAAAACATTGTTTGCTCGAGCTCCCTTTGTTGAAGTCGAGCGTTTCTTCAACCACACATTATAATTATTTCATTATACTAAAAAAAACATAAACCTTATATAGTCGATCAATCTACTCTTGCAGAGTAGAGGATTTATACCTGAAACTGCTCTGATTGTGTGTACTCAACAAGCGATCCCAGTCTTCTTGCTTGATCATCATCATGTGTCCCCTGGGTATCGCCTTCAGCTTCAGAGGTTTACCAATGTTCGGCATAATGTATTTGGCATACATTTTTCTTTGGAAATTCCTAAGAAGGCGTCCGAGCCGATTCATCACAGAAGGCCTTTGACACACCTCAATCTCAAAATATTTATGCATAATATAATACAGTATATGTAAATTAGTTCTACAGACAGTGGTCCAGCCCATGAAATATAAATTACTTCTCAAAATATTTCTGCATAGATGTTTGGAAAACCACTTTTACCAAACATAAATGACTTTTAGATGTCAAAAATCCTTTTAAAAACATAAAATGACCAGAAATGGATCATCAAACAACATAAAATGCACAAATAAAAATAAATAATAACCGTTATTTGTTCCCACAACTTATCTCTAAGATCCTTTGTGACCTTCCTTCAACTTAAATGTCTCAAGACAACCATTTCCCTTACAACATCTCCCAAAAAACTTGGAAACTTTGATCTATTTTGGTCAGTGAACCTACCCATATTATCAAACTCCACTACTAGTTTGACACCACTAGAGTTTTCATAATCAGTACGTAGCTTAGCTAACCTCGTCAACCCCCTTGTAGGGTTTTTCTTATTATCCAAACTGTTGATGGGTTCGATAGCCTCCAAACTGTTGATGGGTTCGATAGCTTCCGTCGCTATATCTTCGTCTCCTTGAGCAGCGTCGTCGTTGGGTTCCTCGCTGGAGTAGCCTCCAGTGTCGTCTGATTGAGCATCCTCATCAGAGTATAAATCATGTTCTTCATCGATAATTAGTTCATCAATAAGCTTCATCTTCGATTGTTTCTTCTGTGCAAGGATTTGATTTGTGGAGTGGAAAAATTTTTGATAATTTGATGTGTAATTTGATTTTGGTGTTAATCCGAAAATTAATTCTACCGCCAAATATTTTGGAGTTTTTGAATAATTTGGACTAATTTGAAGTAATTTGGAGCTTTTGCCTCCCTTTTTATATCCTCAAATATAAGTTATAAAAACACAATATAACCAATGGACTTGTTATAAAAACTTTATAGTAAATCTTAACTAGAAATAAATAAAAATATAACATGAACCACATTGTTAACCCTAGAAAAAACAATACCTAAATTTAACATATATATATAATGTTATACACAAAGTTACATAAAAACGTTACATAATATAGCTTGTAACACACGACCATGGATTAAAATGTCCTATAGCACCCATGGACCATAAGATCTGTAAGCTAGGTTTATAGATGACGAGATCGCACTATTTGTCAGTTTATTGGATGTGACCTATGGGTGACATGTTTTATATATGGTATATACTACACGACTAAGGCATTATCGTATTGGTCATCCCGATATCTATGGGCTATAATAATCCTCATCATCATCATCTTAATTATCGGAATCATCATCATCGTCGTTGTTATTATCATCTTTTAGGTTATCATCATCACCATACGTGTTATGTTGATGATGAACATTGTAAAGTTATCATCATTATCATGTGTTATAGTGGTTATCATCATCATCATAATAATCGATCACCGTCGCCACGAAATGGCATCATCATCAGTCGTCCGGGTAATCTGCGTGGTCATTGTATAGGCTATTGTAGTCGGCGTCGATCATACGGGTAACATATATCTCGTTATCAGTGTCATCATCATCGTCATCAGAATCATCAACACCAACATATATATGGCCTATTGCCATGTACGAGATCTAGTCAGCATTGTATGGGTTATCTCGTAAACAAAACACCCAATATTTGCTATCACTGTCGGCACCATCTTATGAATTGTTGTCGTCATCAAACGACATCATCAGTGGTACGGGTTACTATCAGTATAATCATCGTATACGTTATCGTGGTCGTCGTTGATCATACGAGTTTTCATATCCATATATTCATGTGGGTATCTTTATATTAGCATCGTCGTCATTAGAATTGGGCCAATAATCATGGTCATCATACAGGATAGCATCGTCATCGTCTCATGGTTTACATATACTCAATCATACTAAACACCACCCACTGCCCACATTCGCCACAACCACTGGCACCAAACACCACCACCTCCAGCACCAACCACAACGACCTCTAGCACCAACCCCTACCACACACCACCACCAACATAACCATTAACACCTACCACCCACACCCACCACCATCATGACCTGCAAAACCCATCACCATCACCAACATAAGCATTAACACCACCCACCACCACCACCACAACCGCCTCTGCAACCACCACCTACCACACCTCCGCCACAACCACCCACCACCACCCACTACCCGCTACCACCACCCACCACCACGAACCACCACACCTCCGCCACCGTACACCACCATCATGACCCCCTAAACCCACCACCACCCACTAATATATATATATACTCCCTCGGTTTAGTAAAAATTAAAAACTCTTTTTTCATCCCCATAAACACTAAAATAAAACACTTAAAAAATCACTTGTAGAAGCAATCGATCTCAACATCCAGTAACAGAAGCAATCAATATCAGGTTTATTGTTTTTGTGGTCAATAAGCCATTTTAAGAGCATAAAGGACCGTCAAAAATCCAGGTCGGAGGTTCTACAATTGTTCATCTCAGGTTAGTGAAATTGGAAATAAAGTTTGAATTATCCCGTCTTTATGTTGATTGTTGACCCTAAACTCTATATTTTTTAATTTGGGGCAAAATATGTGATTTATTTATATGGTCTGATTGTTGTTCGTCCACAAGATCTGACGTGTGCAAAATGCTTACAGACATAATTCCTATCTTGATAAGGGCAAATAACTCATTAGAGGATCAACTTGCAATGAGTGTAGCTTCACGGATTGAATAAGAAAAAAAAAGTGAAGAATTTGTATTTTTTTTGCTTCTTGTTGTTTTTAGGGCTTTTAGTTAGTTTTGTAATCTGAGTAAAAAGCTAAGAATCTGTATTTTTTTGTGCTTGTTGTTTTTGGGCCTTTTAATTAGTTTTGTAATCAGAGAAAAGTTAACAAACTGTATTTACATCGATTTTGTTACTTAATTTTAGGGCTTTGATGTAGCTGCAAAAAGGCTAATATAAAAATTTAATAAAAATATGTTCCTGAGTTTCGAACCCGCGACAATTGCAATCTATGTTTAATCACAAGCGCCTCAACCTTTTGAGCTACACCCTGAGAACATAATAGAACCTCTTCTAATAACTTTAGGGCTATGATGTAGCTGCAAAAAGGTTAATATAAAAATTTAATACAAATATGTTCCTGAGTTTCGAGCCTGCGACCATTGCAATCTATGTTTAATCACAAGCGCCTCAACCATTTAAGCTACACCTTGAGAACATAATAGAACCTCTTCTAATAATTTTAGGGCTTTGATGTGGCTGCAAAAAGGTTAATATAAAAATTTAATAAAAATATGCTCCTGAGTTTCGAACCCGCGACCATTGTAGTCTATGTTTAATCACAAGCGCCTCAACCATTTGAGCTATACCCTGAGAACATAATAGAACCACTTCTAATATTTTTATAATCAACCGTTATGAGAACATAATTAAACCTCTTCTAATATTTTTTTAAATGTCACAATCTCACAAAACCCTAGATAATCTCCTGTCGGCTACTTAATCCTACCAAAAAGCTTCATTAATCTCAGGTTGGAAGATGGATAAGTCTTGGATGTTAGTAGGCGACAGGTGCAGTAAAGCATATAAAGATGGTGTTAAGGCATTTCTAGATTATGCATTTCGTAATTGCAAGGAAACATCACCACCAATTTCTATTTCATGCCCATGTGTTCGGTGTGTGAACCACGTATCTCTTAGTGTAGACGATGTAGAACATGACTTGTACAGGTTTGGAATTGATAAGAATTACACTACTTGGATAAAAAATGGAGAACACGGCACCAACATTCCAACTAGTGTTAATAATACTGGGTTTGCTTGCACCAACATTCCAACTAATGATAGTAATACTTGGTTTGTTGACACCAACAATCCAACTAATGTGACTGATAATAATATTGGGTTTGTTGACAACAACATTCCAACAGATACCTGTGAAACTGTAGAAATGGTAAATGCTACAAAAGACAACTTCAAAGACGACAAGAAGCATCAACAGTTGCTACAACTACTTGTTAACGCTGAGAAGCCCCTGTATAAAGGATATCCTGACTTCACCAAGTTGTCTGCATTAGTACAACTACTCAACTTGAAGAGCAAGCATGAGGTATCTCATAAGTTCTTTGATGAAATTCTTAAATTGTTGAAACATATGCTACCTGCAGACAACCAAATGATAAATAATATGTATGAGGGCAAAAGGATGATGAAGGCAATGGGCTCAGGATACGAAAAGATACATGTGTCTATCAATGATTACATTGTTTACTATAAGGATTACAAGGATTTGGAAGCATGTCCAGTTTGTAACAAGTCAAGGGGGAAGGTGGATGAGAACACCAACAAAACCTACATAAACACGCCCGCTAAGAAATTGTGGTACTTTCCCATTATTCCACGATTCAAACGCATCTTTCTATCAAAGACCACGACAGAGAATTTAGCATGGCACGCCACGAGTACCAATAAACCCGGTGTTTTACACCACCCATCAGATTCACCAGCATGGAAAGCCATAGATGACAGGTACTCCGACACCATCGGAAGCGATCCAAGAAATCTTCGTCTAGGGATTTGCACTGTTGGAGTTAACGTACATAGAGGCAACAGAAACCACCGTGTGTGGCCTGTTTTAGTAGTTATTTATAGCCTTCCACCTTCGATGTGTATGAAAAAAAGTTCACCATGCTTTCCTTATTAATATCCAAAGTGCCAGGAAACAATGTTGATATGTTTTTACAGCCTTTAATTGACGATCTAGCATCTTTATTTTATATCGATGAGCCAACATATGATGCATATAAACAATAAATGTTTACAGTATGTGCAGTTATGTTATGGATGATTAATGATTACCTTGCTCTTGGTACACTATGTGGTTGCCCTTACAGTGGATTTAGAGGTTGTTTAGTGTGTCGGGGTGACACTTAAGTGTTTTTGACTTTATCACGCAAAGAAGCAGAGTTATGCTGCCCACATAAGGTATCTATCACATGACCATCCTTTCAGAAAACAAACAAAGGCGTTCAACGGAAAAGAAGAGATGAGAACCGCTAAAGAGCCTATGACAGGGGAAAAGATATACGACGAGGTCAAAAACATTAAGAATGAATGGGGAAGGGATCAGAATCTCTAAATGGGAGTAAAAGAAAAAGGGATAACACAACGCCGCAACCATATTGGAAGAAGTTCAACATATGCTACCAACGACTCAGCTATTGGATGCATTTACATGTCCAACATTGTATAGACTTGATGCATGTTGAAAAGAATGTGGCAGAGAGTATTTTCGGGACGTTGCTGAACATTCCCGATAGGAAAAAAGACGGGTTGGCAGCAAGAAAATGATTTGGAGTTCTTAGGGATTAAAAAGGAGTTGCAACCGAAAGCAAAATGCAACAATATAGAACTGCCTGCAAAATGCTTCACATTATCAGCAAAAGAAAAAGACTTGTTTCTTGAAACATTGTATAAACTGAAGGCTCCACTAGGGTATTGTTCTAACTTCTCTAGTTTGGTAAATCTTAAAGAAAGGAATCTACAAGGCCTTAAATCACATTATTATCACATGCTTATGCAACAGTTTCTGCCCCTAGTAATACGGTCCATCATGCCAGATTCAATGACAAATGCTATCATCAGGCTTTTTTTTTCAAGAATTTGTAGCAAAAAAATCATTGTAGAAGAGCTTGATAAGATGCAGGAAGAGCAAATAGTTGCACTGTGCCTGCTGGAGAAGTACTTTCCTCCGTCATTTTTTGATTTCATGGTTAACTTAACCGTGCACCTTGTCAGAGAGATAAAATTTTGTGGGCCATCATGCTTTCGTTGGATGTATCCCTTTGAAAGGTGTATGAAGGTTATCAAAGGGCATGTGCGAAACAAAACTTATCTAGAAGGGTGTATTGCTGAGGAGAACATTACGGAAGAAACAATCGAGTTTCACAGAGAATACCAAAAAAGCATCAAGAGTACTATTGGTATTTCACATGATAAGCATGATGACAATGGGGAGAAAATTCCTATCACAAGCGCTAAATTAGTTGAAGTTTCTCCTGATCTCTTCAAGAGCACATTTCTATGTGCTGCAGAATACGCCCGAAATAGCGCCGTATGTAGAGTAAGTATTACTAACATATATACTCTAAATTAAATATATATATATATATATACTAACAATATATTATACTCCTACTTGCAGACAGCACAAGACCTCTTTGAAAAACCAAATACCTGGTAAACGACAAGCATTGCTGGAGAAGGAGCATACCTAAAAGTTTGGTAACTGGTTATGCGACAAGGTAGATCAATTTATTAAGTCTTTTATAATTTTTAAAAATATTTTATAGTTTCTACAATGTAGGTGAATCTAATCCTTGTAATGAAATCAGGTTGAAAGAGAGCTAGCGGTCTCCCCATGTTCTATATCGGAAACCGTAAAGTAGATTGCACACGGAGCACACCACAACGTATACAAATACGACGTATACGACATCAACAATTTTGAATTTCATACAAAATCTCATGATGGTAGAGTTTACCAGAACAACGGGTTGGTGTAGAGGCGGATGTCATGCACATAAAAAAACACATAGTGACCTATGGACAAAACTTTTATTTTTGGGTTTTGCAAGAGATATGGTTCCTAGATTATCATACTAAAACAATTCCGGTCATCATGTGCCGATGGGTTGACCGTAAACATGTCAAACATGATATTCTTGGTTACACGTCGGTCGACCTAAACAAATTTGGCCACAAGGATGAACCGTTCATATTGGCCTCGCAAGCACGCCAGGTTTTTTATGTTCAAGATCAGCTAGATAGAAAAAAGCATGTTTTCCTTATGACTCGACCAAATAATTATAGACATTTGTATGACGAGGTCGATGAGGTATTTAGTACGGTTACTTTCCCTCATGAGGATAATATATTGCCACGTATACAACTAAATCAAATGCTTCGTAATGAGTCCCCGGATGATTACTGAAGGCCCGAGGAACAGCCTACAACTATTCGTAATAGCGATTGAACCCCACATATAGAACTGCTGATTCAAAACCAGTAGTTATGTCTATTGTTACAGAACTGCTGGTAAGGTCGTTGATCATCAGAGAGCACCTGCAAAGAACTGTTGGTTACAATAACTGAGGGTTCCAGAAGACAAATTATGGCGATGGACATCGATGTCGGGGTTGTCGACCAACATTTTAATCTCAAACCCAGCAGTTGTATACATTGATACAGTAGTTTCTTCGCCTAGTTAGATGACAATAATGTTTAAATTTAATTGTGATACTTGATATCACCAGTTTTTACTTTGTACTTATTAATTCAAAGTAAAGAAATATTGGTTGTTTTTAATACTATTACTACTTATACAGACCAGTTTGTTGAATTCATTTCATCTTTTGGCTATTTTGGTCAATTGATGTCAAGTTCAAAAAAAATGCAGGTCTATTTTAAGGGTGCAAACGAGCTGAGCCAAGCCCAAGCTGGACCATGCTCGAACTCGGCTCGTTTAACTAATACGGAGCTTGAGCTCGAGCTCGACTCGTTTTGTTCTTTATTAATAAAGCTCGAGCTCGGCTAGTATTTCAAGCTTGGCTCGGCTGGTTTGATATTTATTAATTAATTTCTTATATATTTATAATTATATTTGTATATTTATTTTCATAATAAATTTATATATAAAATAATATATGTTATTTAGTTATTGTTTCCATAAAATTATATATATATATACATATATATATATATATATATATATATATATATATTCATAAACGAGCTTTCATTTAGGCTCGAACTCAGCTTAAACTCGTTTAAATTCGGCTCGATCGAGCTTTTTCACGAGTCGATTTCGAGTAGCTCGCGAGCAGCTCAGCTCGTTTGCACCCCTAGTCTATTTCATTTGGTTAAGTTCAAACAAACATTAACTAGCTAAATACACACATTCAAACATCAAGTGTAATGCTGAAACCAAATAAGTAACAAATGTAAAATACAACATCATCAACACAGTTAATAGAATAACTAAAATATATTAATTATATTTATAGTTAATAAATATTTACATTAAATTATAAAAAAACTAATTACAAATTACTAGCTAAGTCCTACCATTAGATTTCACATCTGAATCTATCATCTGATCATTCTTTTCTGGAGTAAGAAAGGGCATGACCCTCTCCCACATGCCGTCTGAGGTGTAGCTGGAGTCCTTTAGCCTTTGTAGGTGAAGGTTCACCTCAGTACGAAATGTCCCATAAGCGGACACAGCCCTTGAAGTCCTCTATTTCGTTTAGCCCAATCCTTGCAACCTCGATGCCCCAGGCTTCCATCACAATGCTGAAATAGTCAGCAGTGGTGTACCCAAGAAAGCTAACCATTCGGTCAAGTTGTTGGTACCTAAAGGTTAGAGGGTTGACATAGTCCACATACCTCACCCTTTGATTCTTCCGGACGCCGGAATCAAAGTGGAAAATGATGGGGAAGAAGGTGGGGTCGTAGTAGATGGGTGCAGCCTCACCCTTTTTTCGTACAATCCAATTTGTAGGCGCCATTTTTAGAAATCGGAAACTGTGAGGAAGATGGTGAACAAGGCGATGGGGTCGACTGTGATTTGCTGTAATATTGGAGGCAATGTGGGGGAAATCGGAAACCGTGAGTGGTATTTAAACACTATCGGAAACCGGTACATCTCCCAGACAATTTGAAATTGGCAGCACAAAGAAACTGGAAAGACAATGATTACTTGGCCACTAGTCAATTCACCATGTGCCATTAATTACGTTTGGACACACTTAAAAATATTTAACTATAACCATTTATCACTTATAGCCACACATATAAGTGTATCCGTGACAATAAAAAACATAGGAAAAATAAAACTAAACTACTCTTTGGTCACACAACCTCGTATAAGTGGCCATATGTTTTAAGGTTTTAGCCACATTACTAATAAATACAATGGTTATTCATCATATTTCCCCACATTATTAAAAATGTGGCTAAAAATGTGACATTAGGTCACACAACGTAATATAAGTGGCCATATCTTTTACCTTTAAGACACATCTCTTATCAATAAAATAGTCGTTCGTCACATTTGGCCACACTATTAAAACATTTGGCTAGTTAAATGTCACAATTTTCCCTTAGAGTGTGGCTAATACATGTGTTTTTGGTCACATGTATCAAAGATCAAACAAACTATGACTTTAGGTCACATTTCGCCACACATTTTTATAATGTGGCTAGCTTATGTCACAGTTTTTTTTCAAAGTGTGGCGAAAAGTACCTGAGTCGGTATAAAATGGTCAAATGAAGAAAAACATGTGTGGTTAAAACTAGTCTTGAAGGTTTTCAAAAGCGGTCAAAGACCTTTTAGCCACACACTTAAGCCAAAGTGTGGCAAATCTCCCGAAGCACATGTGTGACTAAAAGTCGTTTTTCACGTATTCTTGATCTAATTGCTAGATCTGTCTAGGCTAACAATTGGTATCAAATCTTAAATTTGTTGATCGCACAGACTTGCACTAGGCAAAGGTTTGGTTATCCCATTCGAAGATTAAAGTCCGTTAAAAGTTTGGTTTGTTGGCGGTTGTACTCTGACGGGAAGCCGGAAAATGGTTTAAAGCCTAGTCCTATCTGATAACTCTTTTTTGGAAGAAAATAGTTCGAAAAGGTGTGTACATGGAATTTTGCAAACCTTGAAAAGTCAACAATTATTATTTTCTTGGTTTAGTGCTTTTAGAAACTTACGAAAAAGAACAATTATTATTTGTTTTGTTTCTTGGGCTAATAAGTTTGGTTGTGGAGGAAAAAGACAAACAAAGTAAATTTTGGAGAACGGTTTTAATTTTTCGAATTTGATCATTGGGTCATGGGAAGTGATAAAGAAGGGAACCCAGGAACAATGAAACAGTCAATAGGTGGTTTTGTTTTTCAAACACCGAAGTTAGCTTCAACCAATTACACGTCATGGTCGGGTATAGTGAAAATTATTGTGGGTGCGAACAGTTTGCATGATGCGATTGATAAGAAAAAAAGGAAGGACTTGAAGAAAGTAAGAAGTTTATGGCCTTATGTGTTATCTTCCAAACCCTACCTGAAGATGGGTTGCTTCAGATGGCCAAGTATCATAACCGAAAGGGTGTTTGGGAAGCGCTAAGAGTTCACTATCTTGGTGCAGAAAGAACTCAAAAATCTTGTGTTCAAATGTTAAGAGCCGAGTTAGATGGTTTGAAGACGGGGGAGAAAGAAAAATATTTATGTTCAAATGTTAAGAACCGAGTTAGATGGATTGAATATGGTGGAGATAAAAAGTCTTGAAGAATATGCAGCAAAGTTGAGTGGAGTACAGTTAAAGTACAAGAGCTTAGGAGCAGTACTTGAAGGAGAAGTTTTGGTAAGTAAATTTTGAACTCTATGCTGGATAAATATTTACCTATTGTTTCTTAGATGGAGTTACTCACAGACATCGAATCAATGGCACTTGAAGATGTAGTTGGACGTTTAAAGGCATATGAAGAAAGAAACAAGTTCAAGAATGTGAATGGAAGTTCATTCCAAAGTCAGCTGATGTTCACTCAAACTGAAAAAGAAACTTGAAACTACTGCGGACGTGGCAGAGACTGTGGAAGATACAACGGATGAGGAAGTGGGAATCCAAGATGGAATAGTGGACGCGAAAATGATGAACGGGGTAGATACCGGAAAAAGAACCAAGGAGAATGGCAAGATAGAAGGAAGTATGTAACGTGCTACAACTGTGATAAGCTTGGGCATTACTTGAACGAATGTAAAGAACCGAGCAAAGGGAATGAAGAAGTGAATTTGACGTAGAAATAAGATGATATATGTCCTTCTTTGTTCATAGCAGTTTGTTTAATAAAGAAAGTAAGTTTGAATGAAAAAAAGGTTAACCGTAGTGTGTTTGATAAGGATGAAAAGAATAAAGGAACGCGGTACTTAGACAATGGTGCAAGTTATCATATGTTTGGAACGAAAGAGTTTTTTAATACCTTGGATGAACGAGTTTCAGGTCAAGTGAATTTTGGTTATGGATCCGAGATCAAAATCAAAGGTAAATGTAATGTGACTGTGGAAATTAAGAATGGTGAAAAGAAAATGTTTGTAATGTTTTCTATATGCCTAAGTTGAAGACCAATATTATTAGCGTGGGCCAGTTGGATGAAGAAGGATGTAAGATTTAAATAGCGAATGGGATATTGAAGCTATATGATCAGAAAGAGAGATTGTTGATGAAGGTTCAGAGAAATATGAATAAGACGTACAACATCAAGCTTCAGGCATGTTGTAATCCTAACAACTTTGAATATGAAAAAAGTGAAAGTCATGATGTGAAACCGATTATCAAAGGGAACGAAATTCGGTTGGGAACGAGTCCAAATGATTTTTTTGGAGTTCAAGAAAGTATTGGTCAAGAAAGAATTGATGAGAAGAATCGAGCTGAGAAAGAAAATGGCAATATTGCTTCAAAGTTAAGTACTGAAGGAACGAATACCAAGTTTGAAGAATCGGTGAAGCAAGTATGATATAGTCAGTTGAAAAGAACAAACAAAAGCATGAAAAAGAACAATTAAAGATTAAGGGAGTGAATGAACGTTAATATTGAAATATTATTGAAGTTAAGGGTTTATTTTGTTATTTAATTATAATTGGTTTAGGAAAGGTTTTTCATGGAGAGAAAGTTTAGTACTTGTCTTTGAGAGCATGTTTAGTAAATCTATAAATAGGGGTCTAGATTATTGCTCATTGTGAGTCAAGAATTATCTTTCTTTGTATTTTCGTGAAGTTCGTTTGATTATACGAATGGATTTGATGGTTTTCACCCCAAATATCTCGTGTTCGTTTGTTTGATCTAATTGCTTGATCCGTCTGGGCCAACATTTAGTGTCTTGATCCTCGCTTGAAAACTCTCGTTTGAAGTTGGTTGGGTTTATAAACATCTAAGCTGAGCCAGAGCTAAGTTAAACTTTGCTTGTTGGCTCACATCTTTGACCCAAAACCCAAATTTCAATTTAAATAAATTCTAACCCAAAACTAATAGCATTTCACTACACCCCAATATTATTTTTCTTTTTGTACGATTATTATGCTTGAAAAAAGGTGCAAAATGAAAAAAAACTGTGAGAACCGAGCCCCGGTGCAGAAGCGTGAATAATATTGTCAATACCAATCAACGGTGTGGAGCTCGGGTCTAGGGTTAGGATCGAATCTAACTCGTATTCACTCATGAATGATGATATCAGTTGGACGGATGAGGTGTATTGGGAGAGAGCCTGATTTGATTAACAATCAACAATAAAGTAGGATGAACAACTGTAATCAAAACACAAACAAGATAGAAAAGGTAGTATGAAATATTAGCCGAATGATTCTCATTAAGATGAAACACTCATACATACATTCATACATACAATCAATTAAGAAATATCTCAGCCACCACCAGGAAAGCTCATCCTAGAGGCAGAGACTCTCTCAAAGGGATAAAACCCTAAATCTCACACATACACAATACAGTCACTCATACTAGACAAATGAATAAAAAACATCTATTTATACTAGCCTAGCATGACTTGGTCTTCAAGCCATCCACCCTTGGTTGAGACCAAATAATATATTTTTCACCCAAAGATTAATTCGATGCGTCGGTCTAAAATATAAGTCCCAACAATCTCCCCCTTAGACCGATGCCATCGAATTTCTTCCATGATCACCTCATAACTCGTTGTCTTTCATTGAAATTCTCCCCCTCGCGTTAAGCTTCTCCCATTGTTCATTTCGAATCATCACTCTTATACCACTTTTGGATATAGTTGTATGGGCATATGAACGAGGCTTTGAACTTCAAAAGATCAACTTCAAGTAACAAGGTTATCACAAAAAGAAATAAACTCATTGTGATCATCAAATAATCTTCCATTCTTCAAATCTGTTTCTTCCCCTGTAAATCATCTTCAAACCATTCCCTGAATTAAGATAGAATTCAAGTTAACCATAACCCGTTCTTGACTGTTCAAGTGACCATTTCATAGGAGGTTAAACTCTACTGATCATCCTTTCAACATTGTTGCTTGATATGACTCTATCTTCTCATCCGTACTAGGAAATCTATAAACTGACAAACGATGAAACGTTTTTGAAAAACCTTGGATTATTGATCTTGATAAACTTTTCCTTAACTTGAGTCATTTACTTGATTTGAAGCTAGCCATTTGCAATGAAATTCAAAGATTTTTACTCCCCAATTTCGTTGCAACTGTCTTTAATAAATGTGTCTTCAAATCAAGTGTGGGTGAAACAATCTTGATCATCCTCATTAAGATTGTAAAAATCTCAAATAAACATATTCAAAAGTTGGTTGACACTAAAAGTGATTAAATCCTTAAGCTTGGTCAACGCTTGTTCTTGTAAAGCTTTTGATGAAGTCGTGAAATTGGTGAGGTTTGAATTCCATAAGCTTGTTGATGATTGGAGAAAAATTACCAAAATACCCATGGTATATATCTTCCGTAGAGAACAGCTTGGTCAAACGGTCAACGGTACCAAAAATCTCAAAAATTTCTTCAAAACTTTGAAATATTTCACAAACTCTGTTTCCTAACACAAAATGTGCTTGGGAGCACTTTTCCTAGCACAAAGTATACTCCGAGTACATTCCTAACACAAAGCATACTCGGAAGAACTTTCCCAGTACAAAGTGTACCCGAAAAGCAAAAACACTTGTGATTTGATTTTTTTTTTTAGCACAAAGTGTACCCGGAAGCAAAGTGTACTCGGAAAGCAAAACACTTGTGATTTTTCAATTTTTCACCGAGCACAGAGTGTGCTCGGGAGCAAAAGTGTGCTCAGAGGTACAAGTGTGCTCGGGAATACTTAGTGCTTTTTCATTTTCCACCAAGCATGCTCGGGAGCAAAAGTGTGCTCGGGAGCTAGGGTGTGCTCGAGAGTACTTGTGATTTTTCATTTTCTCACTTAACACCAAGCATGCTCGGGAGCAAAAGTGTGCTCGGGAGCAAGGGTGTGCTCGACACAAACTTGAGTTTTCTCTTCACAAGCATAATTGTTCAAGAAAAAATAAAATATGCTCGAAAAAGAGTCTACTCGAATAAAATAACAAAGTGTGCTCGAGACTTAAAGAAGATAGTTTTCTTGAGAACAAAGGATATGCTCTGGGTTTCACAAAGTGTGCTAGAATTTGATGTGCTCGATATAAGATGTGCTCGAAATAACCTGTGCTCGAGCCAAACAAAGATGTGCTTGGGCAAAACACCTCCTGTGCTCGAAGCAACACTTAGTCATTTTTCCATACTCGAGTCCAATCTTAATTTTTTATTTTTTATTTTATTTTTCATAGTGTGCTCGAGACACCAAAACTTCATTTCTGCATCATCAGTCACTGATTTGCCCTTGCAGAACCTGCTCGAATATTCACTTTGCATCTGCTGCAGCAAACAATGATGAAATTGCCTTTAGTACATGTTCATTCTTGACTTGTACATTCTCCTTATCAGTTTGTACCATCAGCAATATTTTTCAACAAACATCTACTGTTTGTGCAACACGAGCACACAAAACCCTAATTTTTCAAATCCAAAAATCAAATTTCGTAATCTGAAATTAATCCCTATAGCCCTATCCAAGTCATCTCGAAATCAAAGAAACCTATCTTCATATCATAATCAACCTTTTCAGATCTAGAAATAATCAGATGAACAGTGTTGCCCCAAAACGAGCCAAATAACACTGTTACATCAGATCTGGACCGTTCTGACCAAATAACATGAAATTGATGTTGGATCTCCAAACGAGTCATCAACCCAAACATCAATTCATATACTTTTCTCCGAATCATCAAATAATTTCAAAACCCCCAAAAATAATTTCAACGAACTTCATCGTTTAACGTCCATGGTGGATTCAAGAGCGAAATGAATCTGTTCAGCGGTTAGTCTGAACGATTCGGTAACCCAGGCTCTGATACCAATTGTGAGAACCGAGCCCCGGTGCGGAAGAGTGAATAATATTGTCAATACCAATCAACGGTGTGGAGCTCGGGTCTAGGGTTAGGATCGAATCTAACTCGTATTCACTCTTGAATGATGATATCAGTTGGACGGATGGGGTGTACTGGGAGAGAGCCTGATTTGATTAACAATCAACAATAAAGTAGGATGAACAATTGTAATCAAAACACAAACAAGATAGAAAATGTAGTATGAAATATTAGCCGAATGATTCCCATTAAGATGAAACACTCATACATACATTCATACATACAATCAATTAAGAAATATTTCAGCCGCCACCCAGAGAGCTCATCCTAGAGGCAGAGACTCTCTCAAAGGGATAAAACCCTAAATCTCACACATACACAATACAGTCACTCATACTAGACAAATGAATAAAAAACATCTATTTATACTAGCCTAGCATGACTTGGTCTTCAAGCCATCCACCCTTGGTTGAGACCAAATAATATATTTTTCACCCAAAGATTAATTCGATGCGTCGGTCTAAAATATAAGTCCCAACAAAAACGAAAAGAGCTGGATCGATCATTTAACTCACTGTCAATTCACATTTCTAGTTTTCCATCGTTCCGAACCTATTAAGCACCTATTTCTTCGTTTTGTGGCTTCTTCTCTGTTGGCGTCGCTGCTTTGCTCTTTATTTTCAGCGAGCTTCATCGTTCGTGGTGTTTCCTTGAGGTATGTGTATTTATCTGTGTAATGCACATTGATCTTCATGGAATATGTGGTTGGCTGCAACTTAACATTTGGCTTACAATTGATTATGAATTTGCATAGAACTAATTTTGTGTTTTTCTTAAACTGAGTATTTGGATGTAGAGGCATTGAAGTTTATTCTTGCAAATCTTGAGGGTCTTCCTAACATCTATAATGTGAACATGGAGAGCAAGTGATCTTGTATTGGGATTTCTCTAATTTTTTTATATATTTCTATTTTATTTTGTGGCAATGAAAACAAACATGAGGTGGCAAGAATCCACCATTGTGGTGTATACACACATACTATATATACATATACATATATGTATATAAGGTTTGTTTTGTGAAAAAAGTAAGGGTTTTAAAGAAAAGTTTGGAATCTGATGTGACGATGATGTGTCACTTTGTATGAGTTTGTTGTTGTGGACTTGTGGATGATTTAAGGACTGAAAACTATGGAGCCCCTATACTGTAACTTTCTCGAATTCACAAGTAGGTACCAATTACAGTTTAATTACGATTAAGAGAGCTATATTACTACAAACGTAATCAGAATTTAGAAATAAGACTATTTTTGTGATATTTTATGTGCTTTGACATGTTCAACCTGTTACCATTAGAACCAAGAATGTATTTAGTCATTCGATCGTTGGCACCAAAGCTTGATGCAAGTTGAACCGTTTTACACACATATGCAGGCTGAGAGCATTCCCAATCAGTTCTCCAAATTTATGTGAGTGTATTCTCTACTTTTTAGAGTATGGTTTTGAGTGGCTGTGAGTAGAGAAGAGAGAAAAATTTACCGTTCATGGTTAAATTGGAGAAACATTGTTCACACTTCACACTCTAATGTTTCTTAATATTTTTTAAAAGTGGTTGTGACTGAGTGGAGGAAAAAGAAAATATAATGATAAATGTATAAAAAATATTATTTAATTGAAAATGAGATATAGCATGTAGTGATTCTTAGTGTAATTTTAGAGATGGAAAATAGATTGGGAATTCTCTAACCGAAGCGAAAAACCTGACAAAACAAGAAACATCACCACCAAATAACATTCTCTTTGTACAATGGCTGACACATGATACAACGGAGGATATTCTGGAGCTTTTATTCAAACAATTTTCAACTTTCAACGAAGTCAAAATGATCCATTGAAAATTGGCTATCGCTTTTGTCAAATTTGATGATGAAAAACAATTAATAGTGCAATGCAATCCCTTAAAGGGTTTAAGATCATCTGTCAAACTGTTATTCCAAAAGAGAAAATAGTCTCATGTTGACCTGCAAGTAACAATTAGTAGGTTCTTGGGGCCGTTTGTAAATTAGATGTTAATTCTTGGTTTTGGATTTGCAATGCAATAAAAAAACTAAGATGCATCTAATCACTAGATGAGAATGGTAAAGCATAATATTTTATTTTAAACACACGTTAACCTAAAAAAATAGATTACATGCAGCCAACTTCTATGACTAACACAATTTCTAAGCATCCCCTGCTAATTTCAGCATAACCAAAAGGGTGTTTTATTCCTTCAAAATGGAAATACATTTAGCCTTATAGGTTTTGATACTTCTCAAAATAAATAGTGCAACATCTTGTATAATAAAAATTTTAACATCGTTTCCATTACTTACCCTGGTAATTCAAAGCATCATGAATGACGACTCTGATCTCATCCATTTCGACGACAACTGATTCAGACTAGGACTCCATCTATGGTGGGATCTCTTCAAAATCTCCGTAATTAGTAGATCTATCACCTCTTTAACCTTCATTCTTGAACATGGATCCTTCTACTTCATACCTTCTCGATCCGTTAACGTTTTCACTACATATTCAAACTCCTGTTGGGAAAAGGATGGCCAGAGTGGATAAATAATCTCCACCGTCATATATGTCGTTCCCCACACGCAATCGGAGATAGTGCTAGCTTTTGAAACACTCGCCTCTTGACCTGGATCACCACCATGAATGACGACTCCGGCCTTATTGAGTTCAAGTGATGAAGGTGCTCGTATTCAACCCTGATAATCAAAATAAAAAGGAAATTCATGTTACTTGTAAGAGAAGAAAACAAAATACCTATTTAATTATGATATTATTTTACCTAAAAAATTCCAAACACCATGCCAAATATTTCAGCTAAAGCATTGGTGAAAGGAACAATGGTTGATATCATGAAATCCTGTGTGTATCAGAGTTTAGTTTATAACCTACATATCATAAATTAGTTAGCACGATCATATTGTGGTTAAAATATTTTTGTAATGATACGATCCAAAAAAATTGAGAGAGAAGCTAGAGAGAAAAAGGAAATCTTTCTATTCAAATTGAATAGCCAACAATATAGACATTAACGACCTAAAATCTCAATTTACAATTAAACCCCTGAATAATGAGCTAAAAATAAAGTAGCCCCTGTTGTCACAATAAGTGGGTGTTTGGGTGAGCTTTTAAAACAACTTATTTGCTTGTTGAAAAGAAAATTTTGTTTGGCAAAGCTTCTCCAAAAGCTTCAATTGAAACTTTTCAAAAGTTGTTTTTGCTTTTCAAAAAACAAATAAGCAAAATATAATAATTTTAAACGCTCATCTAAACACCCCCTAAATATCTAAATAAATGTCAACCATGTTATAATATAACTATGATTATAACAAAGTTATTGAAGTAACTTAAGAAGTTTAGAGGTAATTATAGCGATGATTAGTAAGAAATGCGTATAACTCTTGAGTTTATTCAAGATGATGCATTTTTCTCATTACCATGGAGGTAGTATTTGTACTACAATTACAATTCTATTTGGTAGACAAAGATAACTATTTAGGAGACAAATAGGTACAATTTTCATCCTTAGGTTTTGAATATACTGACCATCCAATGAATCTTGATATTTCATAACACTCCCCATTGGATGACATTTTTCAAAAACTTTGGGGCCTTGAAGTACGGCCTTTTTAATTACCTCACTAAACAAAACCCAATGGGAAAATCTTTAGCTAAGGGAAAAGGAGTGCATTATATAGCCCCCCTCAGGTTGCAGGTCACTACATTGTTCGTGCATGTCGCATGCCAATATCATGAACATGTTTCCTGAATGTCGTTGTATGGAGTGCCTTTGTGAAAAGATCAGCTTAATTGTTGCTAGATTGGATATATCTTATTTCAACTTTTTTATCACTAATATGGTAAGTTTTAATATACCCTTCTTTCATATGTGAGACACAACCTGCATTATCTTCGTAGATTGGAGTTGGACTTTCAAATTTCTCTATTCCACAAGAAGTTACTATGAGTTGTGTCATAGACCTTAACCAAACATATTCTCTAGAAGCTTCATTTAACGCAATGACCTCAGCATGATTTGAGAATGTTGCAACAAGTTTTTGTTTCTGAGAGCGCCATGAAATTGCAGTTCCTCCATTCTTAAACATGTACCCGGTTTGAGATCTTGCCTTATAAGGATTTGATAAATAACCTAAATCTGTATAACCCACTAACCCTTATTTTGAATCGTTAGGATAAAATAAACCTAAATCAACAGTTCCTTTTAGATTCCAAAAAATATGTTTAATGCCATTCCAATGTATTTTAGTAGGGGATGAACTAAATCTTGCCAATAAATTAAGTGCGAAAGAAATTTCAGGTATTGTACAATTAGTAAGATACATAAATGCTCCAATTGCACTGAGGTATGGTTTTTCTGGACTAAGAATCTCTTCATTATCTTCACAAGGGCGAAATGGATCATTGTCAACATTGAGTGATCTAATAACCATCGGGGTGCTTAAAGGATTTGTTTTGTCCATATTGAAACGCTTTAAGAGTTTCTTAGTATAAGTTGACTGATGCACAAGTATCCCTTTATGCATATGCTCAATCTGCAACCCAAGACATTTGGTATATTTCCAAGGTCTTTCATTTCAAATTCTTTCTTTAAAAGATAAATTGCTTTATTAATTTCTCTTTGCGTCCCAATTATATTTAGATCATCAACATACATAGCTCTGATCACTTATTCTGATGTTGTCTTCTTAATGAAGACACATGGACAATAAGATTATTTTTGTATCCTTTGCTTATTAAAATAATCACTCAAACAATTGTACCGCATCCTTCCAAATTGTTTCAGTCACACAAGGATCTTTGCAACTTGGTGAAATACATTTCCTTAGGCTTTGAGCTTCATTTAAATCCTTCAGGAATTTTCATATAGATGTCATTGTCTAGTGATCGATACAAGTAAGCTGTGACAGTCCATAAGACGCATCTCAAATTTTTAGAGACCGCTAAGCTGATTAAATATCTAAAGGTTAATGCATTAGTTACAGGGGAATATGATTCATCATAGTCAATCCCTAGCCTTTGTGAAAAACCTTGAGCTACAAGTCTAGCTTTGTATCTTGTAACTTCATTTCACTCATTTCATTTTCGTATAAAAACTCATTTATACCCTACGGGCTTTACAACCTTTGGTGTAATAACAATATGTCCAAAAAACCTTTTGATTGTTTTGTGATTTTAATTCAGCTTGCATGACATCTTTCCATTTGTTCCAATCTTGTCGATTTTGACATTCATTTACAAATTTTGGTTAAGGATCATCATTTTTTTCTAAAATATCACTTGCCACGGAATAAGAAAATATATCATCAATATTTTTCATTTCATCTCAATCCCACATTATATGTGTTTGAACATAGTTATTTGACAACTCTTTATTGGAATCATTTATTTCTTTCTAATGGAAGGTTATATCATTTACTCCTTCTTAAGGGAAGGTTTTTCCCTTCATTCATTCCTTTAGGATCAGTATCCTTTTAAGAGCCCTTTCTTTTTCGAAGCTTTTTATCCTTTGAACCGATTGGCCTCCCACGTTTTAAAAAGTTTTTGGGATTCATGAGGTGCATTATTATGATTTTTCTTATTTGGAATCTCAAATCGAGCAGCAGCATTAGCAGCTGTTATATGAGATTTAGCGACCCTGTTTATATCAGTAAATGCTTCAGGTAACTGATTTACAATTTCTTGTAGATGTATTATTTTTTGAACCTCTGTCTCACTTTATTTTGACCTTGGGTCTAGGTGTAACAATGATGGCACACACCATGATATATCACTTTCTTCCCTTTTCATTTCTCCCCTAATGCCGGGAATATTGTCTCGTTAAAATGGAAATCAGCAAAACGTGTTATAAATATGATATAATGATAAATATATAACCCTTGTATATTTTATATAATATTTTATCAGTTTTTTGTTCGTTTTTAGTTAAGATTTGTATACTACTAACATAATTGTGTTTTGTAGGTTCCGGAAGTTGAACATAGTTGAAAAGGGCCAAAAACAAATCAAAATAAGCCTAAACGAGAAGCCGGGACGCATCATGTAAGGAACCGGAAGGAGAACCGGTCGGACTGACCAAGCTGGCCCTCCCCCCATTGGACCACGCCGCGCCGCGCAGCTAGGTTGTCAAGCCCTGGTCGAGCGGCGTATACCCCATTTTTCCAGAATATTCCGTTTTTTTATCAGGTTTTGTCCCCAGTTCATTATATAAACACCATTAACCTTAACCTGAAAAATATCCTTCAGCAACCAGACGGTATTGGAGTTCCTTGGAGTAATTATTCAGGATTTTTGGTGGTTTTGAAGGCAAGGAATCACCCAATGAAGAGCTTTGCGTTCAAGATCGAAGAGTACATGTTTTATCGCCTTTAATATTTCGTTTCTATTATTTTCTCCATGATTTCTTATATTATTATTTTGTTTGAGTTTAAGATGCCATGCTAAACGTTATAGACTGTCTAGGCTGTCGATGAGCCTTTGTTAAAGTTTGATTTTATTTGGATTATGCTTTTTGTTATGGTTTTATGAATCAGTAAACAGTCTGATTTAATTTAATTGATGCATATATGTGCTTGGTTTTGTTTGATGAATTTATTATGCCACGTTATCCTTGGTGATTGTCTGTCATATAATAGGATTTTGTTAGGTCATTTACTGTGTGTTCTTGACTAGTTTGTGATTGATATGCAATAAGATCATACTAATAATATTATTACTCAAACAAATAAAAGTGTGCTGCTACCCCAAAAGTTGTAAGGTGATAGGTTATTGTTAGATCTTTGTTGATTAAAATTGCTAGATTTAGTTCTTTGTAAGGAGTCCGTCTATGTTTGATCATTTAACATTGTCTATCGAGTCAATTGAGTTTATTAAAATACCTTTGATTTTCGCGCTGTAAGGTAGGATTTCGCTATTAAGGTACTCGTTCATAATTAATTAAATAACCGTAAGAGAGTTTAATACTTTAATTTATAAAACTGGTGTGTCTTAAAAACTTATTAGAAATCCATAGGTGTCTTTTTGAGAAGTGTTAGGGGTCATGTTCGGATTTTCTTTTGGGTGTCAATTATACGATCCTAGTTTCATAACAAGTATTTTCCGATTAACTGATAACTACAACTTAGGGGATTCAAACCTAGGTTGTTTTCTTTATCATCTGAATCAGTCAAGTTAATTTGTCTTGTGTTTTATTATTTGTCTTTTCTTAATTACTTATCTTTATTAGTTTAATATTAATTAATTTAAAACCCCCCTTTTAATAATTATAAAATAAATAGTTATCAGTTTATCGACTCTAATTAGTTAATTTACGTAATTTAATAGTCTCATGCGTTCGATATCCAGACTTACTTAGCTTTACTAGAGTCGATTAGTTCACTTGCCGGTCAGTAGTTTAAAAGAGTCTATAGTATTACTTAGTGTCTAGATTATTGTAATTTAGCTAATAATAATTTGACTACTTTTAGCACATCATGTTTTTGATGGCATTGCCGGGGACTCTTGGCGATTGTGTTATTAGCTTCGATTAGACTTACTTGTTGCATATGTGCTATTTGCTTAATTTATATTGTCTTTGAGTCGTAAGAGTCTAATTTAAATTTTAGTTTATTTTTGTTTTATTTTAAGTTTTCGAGTCTACTCACTTGGTCTTTTGCGTTTTTTAGGTATATGTCACATCTTCGATCACAAGGACCACTACCAGATAATCATGGACCTTCTCTGTTGAAGTCTGAAGCTAGTTCATCATCAGAAAAACAACCTTCAAAGTTTAGTTCTACACCAAAATCATCACCGCAAAGTTCACCACCGTCAAGTCCGAGAAGTTTACCTGACATTCAAATGGCTAACAACAAAAGAACCGTTTCCGAGCAAGCTTTCGATGATTTCACCAGAAACCATTCATCCATCATTATTCCCGAGATCGATAACCCAAATTCATGGCGAATTCCATCATACGTCATGAATGCTCTCACCCAAGATAACCAATTTTATAGGCGTGAAGACGAAGATGCACCGGCACACATTAACCGCCTCAGCCGCGTTCTTAAGACTTTTAATTTACAAGGTGCTACTGAAGATTCTATATTCTTACATTTATTTCCATTTTCACTTGCAGTACGGGCAACTCTTTGGCTCGACACGCAACCACCCGGCACATTCACTACTTGGGAGGCACTTTGTTCAGCATTCATCAAGAAGTACTTCCCGCCTGCTAAAGCATCTCACGTTCGTGATCAAATCCACTTCTTTCACATGGAACTGGATGAACCTTATTATCAGGCTTGGGAGCGTTTTCAGAATCTATTATCTCATTGTTCACAGAATGGTCTCACACCATGGGCTCTTGTTGAGAAGTTTTACAATTGGAAGAATTATGAAACTCAAACTCGTTTCAGCACTGCTGCCAGGGGGGGGTAATCTGATGGATAGGAATAATGACACCTAATGAAATGAAATGTTTGAAAGTTTTGCCCAGTCAGAATACGCCAAAAGGCCTCATAACGGGAATTCCATCCCCGTCACTAGTACACCCTCATCTTCTCAATGGGTGTACCAGGTTAATCTGGGCATTAGTGTGGCTGCTGCTTTGGAAATTTTGACTATGGAGGTGAAGGAACCCAGGGCCAAAGTTGATAAGTGTGAGTTATGCAGGGGTGGGCGTGGTACTTTAAAGTGCCCGTTGATGAATCAAGAGGTGGATTTTGTTGCTGGTCAGTACAGGTTTTCTAACACCTATAACAGTAACAACAATCCAAATTTGAACACCTACAAGAACCCGAATCAAGGAAATTCTAATTGGCGTCTGTCTGGTGCATCGCCTGGTTTCCAAGCTACTTATAACCAGGGGCAAGATCAGTATAATGGGGGTCATAATGTTTAGAATTCGAGTAATGGGAAAGGTGTGAGTAATGAGCAGAATTTGAGTGGTGGATTGGGAAGACTATAGGAGATGATGAAACAGATACTTGTTAGAGATCAGGCCACATAGAAAACTTTAACCGATCATGACTTTCTTTTAAGAAATCATCAATATGCAATCCTTGATATTCAGAGGTTCGTTAAAGACATTGCTCGTCGTTTAGAGGAGAGACCTCCCGGTCATTTTTCACATATTCCTCAATGTAATCCGGCTGCTCAATTAAAAGCCATCTCCACTCATAGTGGTATGGTTTTTGGTCCGGAGAGAGTTAGTAGAGAGGTTGAGAAAGATGGGTAAAATGAGTTGGTATAGGAGAAGATAGAGATGGAGGCACCTGAGAGGGTGCAACTTAGATTGGGTCCAGCAAGTTTCGAACCAACCAGTGAGCCTATAGTGGAAGGGAGTTCAGAAAAGAAACCTATAGAGGTTAGGCCGTCCCTGCTTATTGATCAAGCTCATGCCTCAGTTCCCACTCTCCTTAAGCATCAAAAGTATACAAGGGAATACGGGAATTTTCTTGACATGTTTAGCCAGTTGAAAATTAATCTACCGTTCATTGAAGCCCTCCAGCATATGCCTAAATATGCCAAGTTCTTAAAAGATCTTCTTAAACGAAAGGATAAGTTGGAGGAGCTTTAGAGTGTTCCACTGAACGGAGAGTTTTCTGTGGGAGTTTTTAATAGGTTTTAGAAAAATTATCCGATCCCAACGTTTTCACCATTCCATGCCTTTTCGGAAGTGACACGACGTGTCAAGCATTGGCAGATTTATGAGCTAGCATAAACCTCATGCCACATTCTTTATATAAGAAGCTAGGACTAGGAGAGCTCACCCCTACACGTATGACGTTGACATTAGCCTATCGTTCCATTAAGTATCCTAAGGGGGGGGGGGGTCATGGAGAACTTGCTCGTAAAGGTCGATAATTTGGTTTTTCCCGCAGATTTTGTTGTTTTATATATGGAAGCAGATGAGAGAGTTCCTATAAATTTTTAGGTCATCCATTCTTAGGTACTGTTAGGGTACTCATTAACGTTTTTGAAGGAAAGATCACTCTTAGAGCCGGCGATTATAGTTTCACTTATATTGCTAAATTCATGAGACATCTGAGCGGTCAAGACGGTCTCATTGATCCATGTCATCCAGTTTACTCGATAGAATCATTTGTCTCGGGCATGGATCCATGTCTTGATGATTTCCATTCGGTCAAAGTTAGTGTGGAGAAGGAGCGAGAGGTTTTTCGTTCTCGTGTGATGGTGAAGTGTGAAATAGAAATTGGTGGTGGTAAGCAAAAGTTTGTGAAGGGTTGTGGAGATAGAAAGAAGAAGAGCAGGATTGATAAGTGGTCGGATCGTGATTCAATTTCTTTTGGGGCACTGGAGTTCTAAGGAGGTAGAGGAAACTCCATTCGGACAGCCACGTGATGCACAGAGCATGAGTTCTTGAGTGAAAACTCAAGTGTAGAGTTTTAATATTTTATCCTATTTTTCTTTCTATTTTTTGTTCTATTTTTTTTAGTCACTAACTATTGTTTTTGCGTAGTTTTGTTTTGTATCGTTGAGTCGTTTCAAGGAATGGAGAGAGGAATCTATGAGAATTCGGAGTTCCAGGTAAGTTTTGCACATAAAAATGACATTAAATGGGTTAAGGAAGGCTTGGTAAATTTTTGAAACCTTTTCTAAAGCATTAAGACTTTCAAAATTCAAAACTTTATTGAAATTATGCTTCGTCGCACCGCGCGACGAGGCAGGGGGACTTGGCCTGTGGCGAGGCCAAGATTTCATGCCACGTAGCGCGGTCAGGGCATCACTCTTGGTCGCGCGGTGCGGCCACTTTATTTATCCCAGATTTTTTTATTTTCTTTATTTTATTCCTTGTGTTATCATTCAGGTTTAATTTCTTGTACTTAGTTTGGTATTAAAAGACTTATTTTTTTGGTTTAGTTATTCGAGTATTGTCTAAGTCATCGAGTATCTAACGTAGCTTTTTTGTAGTTTTCTTTGTTTTTTTGTGTTTTAAAGTTTTGCTAGGTTGAAGAAACATTGAGTGGGCTAGAGAGACGATCCTTAGGAAGAGTTTCATCAAAAATACAAGTGTATGGATGGAGCAGCAACTGAGCTGTATACATTATGTTTATTATTTGCTGCTAATTATTCATGTTGTATTTTATATCTTTGTTGGGCCGGTGAAATACTTTGAATGTTTATTAATCAGCTTGATATGATAATATTTTTAGATATGTTTTGTTATATTTTTTGCCGCTTTCGTTCGTGTGTGAGAGAAGGAGGTACCATTTGCTGAGCACGTTCAGAGCTAGAAGGCATTCGTGAAAGAAGAGTTTTGGAAGCACGTTTCATGCGCATATTACCAGCTAAGTTTTTTCCTTTATCTAGCTTATTTACTTTTTATTTTTATTTTTATTTTTATTTTATTTTTAAATTTTAGGTTTCTAGTTATTTTTGTAGTCCGACTTTATTATATTTTTTATTCTTTCTAAGTCGTCCTTATCCTTGTATTGAGAACAATGCAAAATTAAGTGTGAGGATAGGATGTTTGAGTCGTAGTTTAAATATAATAAAAACTAAAAATTAAAAAATTAAAAATTTTGAAAAATGTCCCTTGAAAAAAGTTTTTTACGTTAAAATGAGAGATGATGATAATTATCAGAGATTGGTTTTTCAAACTACTAATAATATGAGATAATATAAAATAAAATGCACTTAACTTGGGATGTGTCAGTAGGCTCAGCCTTGAGAATGAAAGGGCAATTTGATAAATGGGTAACGAATAGATATAATCTCTAGTGGGTAAAGCGTTTTGTCCATGGAAAATAAGTAATGAAAGGTCCGGTCATACTCAAGCCTCAATTTTTGGTATGAACGTTAAAAATATTATGAATTATAAAAATTTGAGTACCTTATCATATGATGCTTTGGTAGGTTTAATGTTAGAGCATGCCAAGTAGCTGGTGATATAAATCGTAAACCGTTAAGTTTTAATGTTTTACACTTCATTGGCGTATGATTTTATAACCTTAAATCTTGTATTGATGGGATGCCTCAGGTCCGGAGAGTATGGTTTGTTTGTGGTTTATCGTCTGGGTATTCACAATTCCTAAGGGATTTGTGAATATTAAAAAGCTAAAAAAAAAGAGAAAACCCGCAGTATTCTGCCAAACATAAGTCATTAAACTTGATAATTACGTACTTAAAGTACAAATACACTATTGACTTGATCATCCACACTGTTAGCCATGTGGGGTCCCCTTGCTCGCGTCTCTTTACCATTAAGAAACGGACCACTAGTGACACGCCACATGTAAACCCTATAGATGAATTCGTGCATACTTACCTATGGTGAAGGGTTCGGGGTATTGCTTAATAACGGGGGTATGTCATGTTCTGGAGAACACTAGCTAATTAATTAATTATACCTTAATCGTATTTAATGGCTGCTTTGGTAAACTTTGATGCTTAAATTTATGTGGATAAACAATACCCTTGATTATGTTAACTATTCATGAAAAAAAAGAGAGAGCAAAACAAATTTTAAAATATGCTAATTTTGAGGTTTAAGTCAATTTGGGGTGGTCTCGTATGGTAAAAACTGAAAATAAACGGGTCTTAACTGTGTAAACCACTAATTATATAAATAAAGAAATTGTTGGATCTTACTTGTACCGGTAAAGATCAAGGCATGGGTTTAAGTGGACAATTATATTGGTGATCGCAATTTTTGCGTTTTTCTTAACTTTAAAATAATCTATATGTTTTTAAGACTATATTTACCGATTTTGATTCCATTACATTAGACTTTTTCAGGGACGAAAAAAGAGCAAGTGGTGGAGATATTTGATATAATGATAAATATATATATTTCCCTTATATATTTTATATAATATTTTATCAGTTTTTGTTCGTTTTTAGTTAAGATTTGTATACTACTAACATAATTGTGATTTGTAGGTTCCGGAAGTTGAACTAGTTGAAAAGGCGAAAAAAAAAAAGTCAAAATAAGCTTAAACGAGAAGCCGGAACACACCAGAAAAGGAACCAGAAGGAGAACCGCTCGGACCGGCAGAGTCAGCCTTCCCCTCATTGGACCATGCCACGCGGCACGGCTAGGTGGTCAGACCCTGGTCGCGCGGCACCTATACCCCATTTTTCCATAATATTCCATTTTTCAGTCAGGTTATGGGCCCATTTCATTATATAAACACCCTTAACTTTAACCTGAAAACTATCCTTCAGCCACCAGACGATATTGGAGTTTCTTGGAGCAATTATTCGAGATTTTTGACGGTTTGAAGGCAATGAATCACCCGGTGAAGAGCTTTACGTTCAAGATCGAAGACTACGGGTTTTATCTCCTTTAATCTTTCGTTTATATTATTTTCACCATGATTTCTTATACTATTATTTTGTTTGATTTTAAGATGTTACGCTAAACATTATAGACTGCCTAGGCTGTAGATGAACCTTTGTTAAAGTTTGGTTTTATTTGAATTTTGCTTTCCGTTATGGTTTTATGAACCAGTAAACAGTTTGATTTTATTTAATTGATGCATATGTGTGCTTGGTTTTGTTTGATGAATTTTATTATTCCACATTATCCTTGGTCATTGTCTGTCATATAATAGGATTTTGTTAGGTCATTTACTGTGTGTTCTTGACTAGTTTATGATTGATTTGTGATGTTGTGTGGATCGTGTCGTAAAATATGACGGATTTAGTTTTCGCACAAGATCGTGTTTTAACTTTATAAATGTGATTTCTACTAAGACTAACCACACAAAAAATAGGCAAGTGTACATGTTGCATATGTAAAATAGTATTGGTAAGAACCAAGTATCGATCTGTGGACACAAATATTTCTAATTATAAATCTCCATTTTAATTTAATCGAAGAAGATAATCATTTTAGGGTGATTTTTAAATTTTTTAGAATAATAATGTACTTATATAATATAGGTGAACAAGAAGAGAAATTCTAAACGAGCAAATCAATTATATGAAGGTCACCATCTAAAATCAAGAATTCACTTCATTCTTCCTTGATGATTACAAAGTAAATATGTGATAAAATTGCTTTAATAATACATGATATAATAACCTCTCATTTCTAAGTGAAATGATCCTATGACATAAAAGAAAATAGCATGCATATTTTCATGTCTACCACACGAATGTCAACTTAAGTAAGTAAGTAGTTTTAGTAAAGTATAAAGATTATGATTGACTTCGTTTTCTCAAATATCAATTCTAACAACTTCGGGTGGTTATAGTTTAGTCACACAACCTCCCCTTCGTTGATTTAAGTAGATTATAATAACACATTCCTTCACACGTGCTTTCTTTAACTGGTATGATGACCTAAGAATTCGTGTTAACAATGTTTTTCATAATTATCAAAACTAGAAAAATAGATCATAGCTTATATCTCATCATTTCTAAGTACAATATAAGGATCCATGTTTTATCTTAGATAAGTTATCAAAATATTCTTTTTACCATTTCTAGTCTCCAAGAACATGAGTGAATCATGAATGATTGTTAATCATCAATCTTGATTTGTTGAGTTAAAGTGACAAAACATTTTTCATCAAAAGATAATTGCAAAATAACCATGTACTTTACAAGAACTAAATCACATATTTAATATAATCATCAAGTAAAACAAAGCTTCTTTATAAAAATTAGATGATAAATGGAGTTTTAGCTCATAATGAGCCTAGTTATGAACATCAAAGAAGATGAAGATAACAAACACATGATTAAACTATAACAATCTAACAAAATATGAATGAATCTTTCCTCATTAATGGTGATGGATGATGATGATGATGATGGGTTATGATTATGATGACCTCCAAACCTTCAAACTCTCCACAAGATCTTCAATGTGAGTGTTAAGTGGGTGTTTTATAAGTGAAACCCGTATAGAATTCTCTCCAAGCACACCAATTGAATGCAACATGCACATCTATTTATAGGTTACGACCTCGTCTCCAATGAGGCACGCCCCCGCGTCCAGGTGTCCAGTCTTATTAAATGCTCTGTCAGCTCGTACATGCTGATTAACCACAGGGGCGTGCTTTGTGAGGCACGACCCCGTGTTTTTTGGTGTCAGTTATATTTTCTTTTGTCTTTTTTGAAAGGTGACCATGGCCCCATGTGTTCTGAAGCACGACCCCGTGTCCAGCTGTCCAGTATTTTGTCTTTTCTTGCACAAGAAAGCATGGGGGCATGTTCCATGAAGCGTGGGGATGTGTTTTGCTGTTTTCTTGGGTTTTCTTTGATTTTTCTTTGCATTTTCATTCGTTTCTTCATTTGAGGCTTGGATATACCTAAAAATATATTTTAACATGATAAGTAGTTATTTGAACTATATTATACGATAGAAGTTGCAGTTTTTAGATATTATATGATACTTAAAAGATGCATATGTTAATATACATCAAACATCCCCACACTTGAACCTTGTTTTTCCTCAAGCAAGCTATTTATAAAAATTCACTAAAAATAGCTAGTTATGACCACAGCTTAAACATCCCCAAAAGAGCTCTGAGAAAATGGAAACAAAATAACCAACTTTAAATCATAGGAATATATGTAGTGATATAAAATAAAGTGATTTTTTTATGAGCTTCTATTTATGCAAAATTTCACGTTCTCACAATGTTCTCACACACTCGGCTTTATATCTGATCATACATGTGATGTATGTATATGAACACTCTTAGCCAAAATGTGACGTGTGATAAATAAGCTTGTAACAAGTTCAAATCTCCCCCTTCGTGAAGGGTTGCATAAATCAGAAGATAATAGGGGTTGGTTTTCTGTGACTGGGGATATGATGTTTTGTGGTGGTTCAAGGGTTGAAGTTAATGATGGTGAGGATGGTAAATATAACTTCTACTGATTATCAGGAGTCTCAAAATGTCTTTAATGGTTTAGCTCCTAATCTCCCGATTGTTGAGGTAAATTTTTATTTTTTTATTTTTTACAAACCTATTGACTCTTTTAAGGTCATATCGTCAAGACCAGTTTTGTAGAGGATGTGGATCAGTTCTTCCTCAATCCTGTTCTGAACATAACTTCCAACTCTAATGGATCGTTCGACTTTAAGCCTAATAACACCCACCCTCAGTAGTTTGGTATATTCATATTGAGACTGAGTTTGACTTTTTCTACATCTTCCTTCGTGGGTTTCAGCATCCTAAGCATCGTTCGTATTTTTTTGCTCTTCTTTTCATTGCACTTTTGGAAACTCCACAAAATGGTGGCATTTGTTCATCTTGCCGCCCGTTTTTTCTCACCTCATTGCTAAAGAGAAAGATGCTCTCCCTAAACTCTGGAGGCAACCAAGGTTGTGCGAAATGTATGCAGCAAAGGACATTGAAATCGAAATAATGTATTTACAGTTCTTTAGGGTCTGCTGGTAAAAGACCAGTGTTGTATTTTACCGGTGAGAGGAATAAAATGGTATGATAAGGTTTTTGGTTTTGTGTTGTAATTTGGAGAATAGTTTGAGGAATTTGTGATAATATTACCTTCTTTCTTATACAAAGCTTCGTACGGTCTTGAAAAGAATACTTGATTCAAGTTCTAAATCACACGAAACATATGAATCACTCAATGCTTCCGAAAAAATATTTATATGGCATGAGGTTTATCTCACATTAACGGAGGGATTGGGTATAAACGACATATTTTGCATAAATTTCTTCTCATTATTACAACACATATTTTTACCTTTTCACTTTTTTTTTTGTTATAGTAGATTTTTAGTTAGTTATTTGCAAAAAAAAAATTGTTGGATTTACTTTTGGTTTTGTCAAAAATAGTCTTTGTTTGCTACAAAAATTTGTTTATTAGAGAATTTATAATTAGTTGAACATGCAATTGGTCAAGTAATTCCCCTCCCCATACTTGAATTTCACATTGTCCTCAATGTAAAAAGATTCATAAAAAGATTTATATGAAGTATGGAGGGTAAATGGAAAGGAACTTCCCTACGAGCAAACGAAATTTCGACAGAGCGTCCCCTGTTTTTGTCTGTTTTTCCTATAGTGTGCCTAAATTATAAGAACTGCACACAACCAACAAACATCTAAAACATAATAATACTGAAAATCGGGTGTGGAATCGTCCACATCATGCCCTACACTGGCCTAATAAGTACCAAGTCTTATAGCTCGGTATAACCAGCCATAACAAACAACAAACAAAATAAAAGTGTCTTAAACAACCATGGTGAAATAATAATAATAATAATAATAATAATAATAATAATAATAATAATGTCACGAAATACTACCACCCTCCCATGCCCATGCCTACCGTTACCGCTAACCGTTAGTTGCCCGGATGTACCGGGTCAAATGGTCCCCACTAACGGTCCATGCGCTCACCCAACTGATGTATCTCCCGCCTCATCTCCGCGTACTCTGTGGCACGATGTGCATCAGATGCTGCGATCTGTTCTGATAACCTGTCAATGGAAGCGGAAGTGTGAGTGTGATAGTAGTCAATAAGCACATATAGCCCCTCACACGAGTACTGGCTATGCTGTGACGAGCTGGGGCCGGCGACTGAAGATGATGGGCCACCCTGCTAGGAGTATGTGCGGTGGCGGGCCTATCGGGGTGGTGATCCTGCCCTTTTTTCAAGTATGTCTTGTATGGTCATCTCTAATGGGTCCTCTGGATCCCAAATCTGGTTATAGGCATCCTGGAACCGCCACTGTTGCCGGTTCGTGAGATTTGTTGGACCATTTTCATACTCATACAGAGGCCAAGATCGAGTGGTACTGGTTTTGGGCTCCTCGTTCCTTCTAGATCGGCACTTATGCTCGGTATAGCTTGTATATCCAAGCTCCATCAAAGATCGGGGTAGTGGCCTTTTTAGCGTTCTCGTTGGTCTTGAAAAATTGACAGATTAGGAATGTAATGTTGCTTGCTACCTCGTTTTTAATACAATATAAGGCCCGCAGATCCCTTAAGCCCACAACCCCTTCGCTTTGGCCACATTGTGTAACCGTGTGGCTTAGTAAGCGATGAATGTAACGAAACAACGGGTAGCAAAGAGCTGTACTCTTGGTGCTGCTTGGAATATACGGTTCATCCCCATTACCTAACTATTCCCATGCGTCGATCCTGGTGTTACCTGGTTCACCTGTTTCTTAATCATCTTCGTCTGAGAAGATCGTACATGCCTCAAACCAAAAGTCAATGTCGGTTTCCTCACCCATGTAGACTCCCATAACAATCCCTAACTGAGTCACTAAAGTATTTTACCACTCTCCCCCAATGCGGAACTGAAGAGCACTGTTGTCCCACATGTCCAAATTCTTTGTTTTAATCGAAAACAAAGCCAAGAACTCTTTGGTCAATTATGTCACCGATTTTCCTCTTTCGCCAAAAACACATGCCACGGCCCTTTCACAATATTTGATATCTCCCAAGTTGGTTTACTTCCCGCAGTGTTTTAGTACATGCTTAAAATTTTGGTTCTGGTTCTGAAACTGGTGCTCAGTTGGCTAGATATTCCTTCCTTTGACGGGTCACTGCATCCCGTCTAGTTTTTTCTGGAAAGTTGAGGAAAGCGTGAACATCATCTCCATATTCAGCCATCTGGAATTTCAACTAGATTAGGCATAATCACAAAATTTAAACAGAAAATATGGAATAGATCCAAAAACATGCCCCCGTGTGTCATGAAACACGACCCCATGTTTTAGAGATTTTTACATATTTGACTTATTTTAACAAGATTTGACCTAGGTTATTTGTAGTTGACCATGGGGGGCGTGTTTTGCAGAAATACAGCCCGTGTTTTCCATTTAAAATGTTACGATTAGAAATTTCATTCAACCTGGTTCTAACAACTCTCATCCGGGTTTGATTTATATGATATGGGTTGTTCAAAACACGAACCCAAATTATTTTTTTTTCAAGAGTTCCATCAATCCTATGTCCTATTCGGGGTAAACCATTTTTTTGACAAAGCAAATCCTAGATTATAACAAGTAAATGTCTTATTACTCTATTTTTTACCCTGTGAAGTCCTAATCAGATCTCAGATCTAGGATAAACTTAACCGATTATACGGATCTAGTTCATGATGCTCATAATCGATATATATGTTATCTGATACTATTAGTATTGGTTGTATATATATATATATAAGTGTGTGTGTGTGTGTGTATAATATTAAGATTGAATACGTTAAGGAAGCTTGAGAGTGGATCTAGACAGAGTTTCATTAATATTAAATCTCAAAACTTAAATTAACAGTGGAAGACACCACTATTTATAGAAGACGGGTCTAGTTTGTTAACATTCCATAACGAACTAGACACCCACTTCGTTAATATACATTAAACGAAATAACATAACGAACCACCCCCTGATTCGTTAAACATCCTTAACGAATCAGGAGGAAACATAACTTAAGTCTAGTCCGTTAAACATCCTTAACGAACTAGATGACTACTTTAACGAACTACATTAATATCTGAATAATTATTACATTAAAATAAAAGATAAATACATGAACGATAATTACAAATACTCGAGACGCAAAACCGTGTACTAATAGACACCACCTCGTCTTGAGCTCTTTGTCTTTAAATTACATGAAACGTCTTGTCTGCCAATATCTGCAGCTGTGAATACCATACTCATGACACACACGAACAACGCGTTGAAATTGCATTGCTCGGTCATAATCTTCACGACGCTCAATCAATATATTATTCTTAAATAGCACGTCATTCTCGGTCTCCGTTAAATTTACAAGCCACATCGGATCAATGATCTTTATCAGCTCGGTCTTTAATCCTTTACCCAACACAATAACGGCCTCGCCAGTTCGGTTATCGTAGTACCAACGGTTGAAAGATAAATACATGTGTTGGTTCAAAGTCTTCACCGGCACACGCCTCATGGTCTTTGGCGGCTTTACCTTAAGATTCAACTTTCTCCAACCTGTCCTTGGATCGATTTCATCGATACGCTTACGTTTAGGGACCTGTGGTTTAAAGAACTTAAACCCATGATTGACCTCAAACAGCAGATGTTTGTGAAACCAATCTGCATGTTTAACTCCCCCACAATTTATAAAAGGATGGTACGCCAAGGTCCGAACATCCCATCTTGGTAGCGAAAGAATGTCATGAATCTTCTCATAATACTGAATGCCGTTCTCCCATTTGATAATACATACATTTAAAACAGAATCAAACAACCATGAGATAATATCACCTTGGACTTTAGAGACAACCTTGAAAGAGGTCATTTGATTTGCTTGAGCTCGAGCAACAACTTCAACTTTCTGTTCTTGATCTACATCTCGGAACGCCTTAATAATCTTACGAGAATTCTTGTACCGATGAGCAAACCAACTCTGAATGTCAGCAACAGAAGGATCGGGATTCGAATCAAATCTCGTATCAACAACATTCTTTCCCTTGGAAGTCTTCTCCAAATGATCCTTTGACCGTTTCCTCAGTAAATATTGGAGCACCCTGATCAACATTGGTGTGTTGAAATAGATCAGGGTTTACTCAGCAGTCATGTCCTCGATATCTACTTCCTCATCCTCATCCTCATAAATAAACTCCGTATTCATCTCAACATCTGGATCATTTAAGATCTCTTCATCATTTTCCACCTCCACGTCCTCCTCAGTTTCTAACACGGTCAACTCGTCATAATTCAAACCAAGCAAGATCGAAATCTGCTTTCATGTTAGGGACCTTTCAACAAACTGTCCCACAACAATTTCATCTGCATTCACTATACTTCTAACCACCCCCTTATCATCAACAAAGATAACGGTATCAGCCTTGATCATCTCAATGGGCGTAGCAGCTATAGTATCATGATGAACGATGATCTGTTTTTCTGAATCACCAGCTGCACTCGTACCAGGACCAGAAGCCGAGCCGTGAGTTTTTTTAGGCTCACGTCCTCCAGTACCCGAAGAATCTGGATCTTCTTCATCATTCTTGAGCTTCTTAAGTTCATCATTTATGCACGTAAGCTGCAAGATAAGATCTTCCTGTTGTTTTATTTTCACCCTTGAGACTCAACCATCTCACGGAGTGCCTTTTTCTCCTTTTGGCAGAAGGATACATAACTTAACAGCGTTTTCTGGTTCTCCATGAGACGTTCTTGATTCAGGCAATCAGCAGACATTTGATTTTCATGAAGATGGAGTAAGCTCAAAAGCATATTCGTCTCCTGATCCTGAGACATTGCATTAAACGAAGGAGGAACAGGTTGAACTGGACCTTGAGGACGATTGAGCCTCATAAATGAAATATCCGGTGGAGGCATCATCATTGGTGTTGGAGAAACCACCGATGTAGCAGTCGTAGGCCTTGGTATAGTTGATAAGATCGATTGAGGAATCATACCAAGCCTAGGATCCGAAGTAAGCGTGGTCGTCAATGTAAGTTCCGGGGTGCTAGTAGTAAGCGGCACCGCCGGACTTTGAGGAATAGACGGCCTTGGAGGTTGTACTCCAAATGAAATGCCAGCACCAGCCGACACTCGACGCTTAGACGATCCTTCTTTCACCAATTCCTTCCCTTTCCTTTTGTGATGAGCAGCTATAGCACCAGCTAAAGCTGCTTCAACCTCAGCAGGTTGTAAAACAGGAACATTACCAGCACCAGCATTACCACCATCATGACCACCATCACCACCATTACCACCATCATCATCATCACCCTCGTTCCCACATTCTCCTTCCTCACGCTCGGAATCCGAATCATCATGGATCCAGCGATCATTGTCAGGACATACATAATCTGGGTTCACCAGATGACCAACCAATCTTTTGAGTCTAAGAGGAGAATCTTGACGGTACTGCTTCATTCTTCGTATAGTGTATGCCTTCATGTGATCCAATATAAGTTTATCATTAACAGCTGTTGGATCGATCACCAAATCTCTAATTTCATCTTGAACAAACAGTTAGATGAAACGAGGATACATCAAGAACTTTACTCGTCGTTTCCCTAGAACACAATTTTCTTTGAGATGATCAAAGATCACTTCCGAGAAATTGTAAGGCTTATTCAACACTAACGCAACGAATGTTGATTGGAGCCTGATACGGCATTCGTCAAACTCTACTTTGCATCCACCAAGGCAGTGTATAAGAACATGAAGTAAATACTTGTATTGGGGACACAAGTATGCCTTGTTTTACATGGAGTCATCAAGGTTACCCGAATAAAATAAACGTCTAAACAACCCTTTTATCAGCTCTTTGGTACTCACTCGGGTCATCAATCGTGTCATCAAACCTCAACACCCTTCGAACGGTCTCAATAGAAACAACAACAGCTCTACCATTAACTTCAGCAGCAATGTGGTCTTTTGTCTCCACATATCGAGCAGTATTCCAGAATTGTCGAACAATACTGAAACGAACATCAGGATTTGCGGTGACAGCATAGTGAATCCGAGAACGACGTGTGAATGCTATCATTTCTCCAAACACATCCTCATCAGGAAAATTTGTATCAACAAAAGCACTTACGTTATGCCTTTTATCATACGGGAGCAAGGGATTATCCTGAGCTGGTTGAACTTGTGGTGCATCAACATGAGGATCTTGATCCACGTTATCAGCCATTGAACTGGATAAACAAACTAGAGATTCAGTGATAATAAACAATAAAAAAATCATAAAATTAATATATAATTATAAGTTTAAAATTAATCATTTTAAAGTTTAAAATTAAATTTATTATTATGAAATTTAATTTTAAAGATAATTAAAAATGTCATTCGTTTAAAAATCTGATTCGTTATAACGAATGGCAATTCGTTATAACAAAACAGTTACTTCGCTATCAAGTAAATGGTTAACGAATTAGGACTAACGAATTACTATTAAAAGTTAACGAATTAAAGTCTAATTCGTTATAAATAACGAATGCAAATCTGATTCGTTATAAATACCGAGTCGTTATCCTAATTCGTGTGATTTGCGTAACGAATTGGACACTAACAAGTTCCAATTCGTTAAGCATAACTAATAGCCAAATTAGCTTAATCTTTGACTTATTTGGTCAATGTCAAAATTACCAAGAACAATGAAAGTCGAAAATACAATCGAAAATCGATACAAATATAATCAGTAATACAAAGCCAAACCAATGATCACTATGGATCTCGGAATCGTATTACGATTACACTGATATCAATATGATGTTCCAAAACATGTAGTAAACTGGTTAGATTAAGGTTTATGAAAACCTCTTAAACCAGGTAACTTAATCACATAATTAACCTATCAAACCCTGATAACATTTGACGTAAATCATGAAGGTATGATCGTCTATACCTTTGGATCACAAATATATAAACAAAACACCGAAAATCGAAGGTCAAAAATTCTGAGAAATTTGAGCAGAGTAACAGTGTAAGTGGGAAAATGAAAGATGAATAGTGTGACGAATCATCTTCACAAAACCCTATATAGTCTGACATGACGCGTTTTTCAATGTACCGAATCATCTGATTCGTTTGAATTTTGAAATAACGAATCAAGTGATTCGTTAATTTAACTTAACACGTGGCATAACGAATTACAAAGTGATTTGTTAAACTCTTAACGAATTAGAAGCCATTCATTACAGAGTGGCGGAAGCGAAATAAGGTTAACGAATTGGAGATCACTTCGCTATCAATGGCCTTAACTCGTTATAATTTAACGAATCACATGTAACGAATTACATTATGTAATTTTAATTAAATAAATTAATTAATTAAATTAACTAAACCAAATTAGTTAAATGAATCACCGAGAACCCACATCTCGATGATCAAATACCTTAACGTGTTTTACTCTTTAAAACATTTAACTTAAACAAAAAAAATAATATTTAAAGTTAAAAAGCAAAATCTTTTTGGTATTTTGAAAATTTTGTTAATGAAAAAATGTTTACTAAAAAAATATCCGAAAATTAACATGTAAAACAGGAAAATATTTTTGTGTTTTTGTATGAATTTTTCAAAAGCAGTACATTTTTTTTGGACTTTTGGCGAGTTTGAGCAGATAATCATATTGACTAGATTGTCCTTCCATCACAGTTTTATATTTTAGCGATATTGTGACTAGCGTTAAGTCGGTCATTGGTATTGTTGTCCACCTAAATCTAAAACAAACCTTCAAGTGTTTTTGTGATATGATTAACGGTTCAATTAAAGCATAGAATATCAGATACTACCAGCCTCTAATCTCGATTCAAACTTAATTTGATTTTTGCCATATCACACCAACTTGAGTTAAACCATTATATTGCTGACCAAAATTTGAATTTTATAAAGATTTATGAGCAATGCATTGAGTTTCCTTTACTGTGAGTGAGTATGCACGAGTCCATCTGTTGGCTTACATACATTGTATCCCTTGGGGTCCGTTTCCTTAATGGTATTGAGACGCGCGCAAGGGAGGAACAAATGTATGACTAACAGCGGATTTTGATCAAGTCAGTAATTCAGATTGTACGAGGTACAACAGTGATCAAGTTTAATGACTTTGGTTTGCTCTAAAAGCGAATGAAATATTCATGCATATGAATACTCAGATGATTAAGCCGCATAAAGACTCACAGTGTCCAGAACCTCAACGCTTGTTATTTGCTTTATTTTATTTTTGGGTGATCAAACAAATATAAGGCTTGAGTATGACAGGTTATTACATTTCTGTCATCCTCACCGAGATTTTTGCTAGAGACTAACACCTCTTTCAATTTGCCATTTCTTTATGTTTATATCACTTGCTTTACTCTAACAGTTTGTTTAAGACCTACCAATGCGCCAATGCAATTAAGCACTCAGTCTTTTAAGCTTATTTCTTGCTGGATTTGGGGTTAAAATAATCAATGTAATATCATTTTCTCTTTTTGCTTCAAAAACTCAAAAATTTGAGGAGCATAAAACAAAATAAATTTAATCGCCCCAGTTACATTAAGTCTATAAATAAATGGCTAACCTATCAATTCACAAGGGAATAATAGTACCAAAACATTCAAGCATGCTTCACCAACTTAAATAACCGATATAATTTTCAGCGAGAAAATAAACTAAAACGCATAACGAACGCCCCAACTACTTTCCATTATCAGGTGAATGGCTATCCCGAACATTTACAAGTAAATATCAGGACCAAACATATACAAGTACATCTCCTTCAAATATGAGTAATTGACATACTTTTCAGCGAACGTATGCAAAAATATTTTTGGTTTTTCTCTATACATACATAAACACAATTTTTTGTCTTTTTCAAATTTTCTCATAAACAAAGAAACTTCACAATATTTTTGGATTTTCAGATTTTTGTGTACAAACTGTAAATAAAATCTTTTTATCTTTTTCAAAGTTTTATAATTTTTTTGGATTTTTCAAAATATTTCAAATAATGACAAGAAAAACACAATATTTTTGATTTTTCTAATTTTTTTAATGTTTTTGACTTTTTTAAAATTTTTAAATGTTTTTGGATTTTATCTATACATACAAAAAGCACAATATTTTTGGATTTTTAAATTTTCACCCCCTAAAATCGAAAATCAAAATAAAATTTTAAAAGTAAAAATAAACGGAAAAGAAAGATAGTTATCCTTGTTTCAGGATATCTGCAAGGGTCTTCAATCCATTTAAACCAAACAAAAAATGAAATCGAATTTTGTCGAAGGCTTTGGTAAATAGATCGGCTTTCTGAAAATCAGTATGTACTTTCTCAAGGTCGATTAATTTTTTTTCAAAACAATCCCATATGAAATGATATCGAATTTCGATATGTTTCGTTTTAGAGTGTTGTACGGGATTTTTGGTTATACTTATTGCAACAGAGTTATCAATCAAAATAGGAGTAGTAAGAAACTTCAAACCGTAGTCGCGCAGATGTTGTTGAATCCACAAAACCTGGGAATAGCAACTCGAGGCTGCAACATATTCTGCCTCAGCGGTTGAAGTAGAGACCGTCGTCTGCTTCTTACACTGCCAGGAAACAAGCCGGTTTCCTAAAAATTGACACGCTGCCGTAGTTGATTTGAAGTTGATCTTACAACCTCCGTAGTCCGAGTCTGAAAAGGCAGTATGCTCAAAGTTATCGTCCTTGGGGTACCAAAACCCGATGTTTGGATTTCCCCTCAAATACTGAAGAATTCGCTTAACCGCAGCTAGGTGAGTCACTCGTGGACTTGCTTGAAACCTAGCACAAAGACAAACAGCAAACATAATGTCGGGGCGAGAAGCCGTTAGATACATTAAAGATCCGATCATAGAACGATAGAGGGTAGGATCAATGGTATCCTCCAATTCATCCGGTGATAAATTGTGACCCACAGGGAGAGGAGTTGAAGGGATTTTTCCGGCAGATATCTTGAATCGGCTCAAGACATCGTTAACATATTTGGTCCGGTGAATAAAGATTCCTTTCGCAGACTGGTGAACTTGCAACCCTAGAAAGAAATTTATCTCTCCCATCGAGCTCATATCGAACTTCGTTTGCATTGACTTCTCGAACTCCTTACATAATGTCATTTGTAGACCCAAAGATAATGTCGTCGACATAAATCTGAACTAGGAGAAGATCATCACCAACAGTCTTATGAAATAAGGTGTCGTCGACAGTCCCTCGCTTGAAGTCGTTATCAGTCAGATGGTCGGCGAGCGTGCCATACCAAGCTCTCGGGGCTTGATGTAGACCATACAGGGCCTTGTTTAATTGGTAAACTCGGTCCGGATAATTAGGATCTTCAAAACCAGGAGGGTGTAAAATGAACACTTCCTCGTACCATTGAGAAAAGCACTTTTAACATCCATTTGATAGACTTTGATATTCTTATAAGCAGCATACGCTAGAAAGATTCGAATAGACTCCAATCTTGCAACCGGATCATATACTTCAGTGTAGTCAATACCCTCTTGCTGATGAAAACCTTGCACCACTAATCGTGCCTTGTTCCTTACGATCACTCCACGATCGTCTTTCTTACATTTAAATACCAACTTAGTTAGAATAGCTTTCTTGACTCTAGCGGGTTTGACGATTAAATCCCAAACACCCAAACATGCAAATTGCTGTAATTATTCTTGCATAGCTTCTACCCAAGAAGGATCCTGAAGTGCCATACGAGGCGTCGTTGGCTCAACTTGGGATAGAAAGCAAGTGAATTTACCAACATTTACAATTCCAGAAGAATGTAAATCTGAATAAGCACATAATACGTTATTCTCACTTGACGAAGCAAGATGATGACTTGTTTGAATGCCCGCATTAAGTTCTCCAATGATGTTTTCCTGTGGGTGATAATTATGAATCCGAAGAGTGGGATTCTCAGGAACAACAACATTTTCAAATAAGTTAGTGTAATGTTCACCCAATGTTGCAAAAGTTGCTAGGCGGTCCCTAGGCGGCCAACCCCCTTGGCGGGAGTACTCAGACATGATAAATGTAAAGAAAAATAGATTTTGGGTAATATATATTTAAATATCATAAGTTTACTAATATTTATAACAAAATAAATGAGTATCAATATAAATAAGAGAAATACATTTTTAAAAACTAAATTATTCTAAAAAATGTTAATCATTAATTAAAAATAATGATATTCGTTCTTTAATATTATAGAAATACGAGTTATGTTGTATTTTTTATGTCAAAATAGACCCAAGTTAACTGACTAGATGTGATTCAGGCTAATGTTGACCACCTTTGACCAATTTTTAGTAACTAGGCGGAGTTAACGAAACTCCCCTCGGCAACATACCTTGTAGCGCTAGTACTCGGAGAGTACTCAGCCTTGTAGACCTACTTTTACAACATTGTGTTCACCAAGTTCAGGAGATGAAACATCAGTGTCAAGTTCAATAACCAGATCATCAGCTTGATTGTCATCAGAAGAAGTAGACACATTATCAAAAGCATCTGGAGAAGCATCACATGGATCTTCAGATGGAGCAGCAGGTGGAGCTTCAACATCATTAGAACTTGAAAATCTTGGAATTGCCAAATGATCTTCAAAGTATGCTAGAACCAGGTCTTCATATAAGTTCTCAGTTGATGGAGTAAATGAGTTAAATAAGCCATCATAATCAAACATCCAGTCGGGACCTTTCCCTTGAGGAGGTGTGGTGTACTTTTGACAGTCCACTTGATACCATTCCTCAACACAACCAGAAGTGAGATTAAATACCCGTTTCTTTGGAGAAGCATAACCCAAGAAATATCCCTCAATGGCCTTTTCTTCAAACTTACCCACATCCTTCTTCAACATCGTACAAGGGCACCCAAACGGTTCCAAGTACTTTAAGTTAGGCTTTCGATTGTTTAAAAGATCATAACTTGTTTTCTGGAGTCGTTTAACAATTAGAACCCGATTAGGCGTATAACAAGCTGTATTCACCGCCTCATTCCAGTATTGGACGGGAAGCTTAGAATCAGCAAGCATAGTTATTGCGGCTTCAATCAAAGTTCTATTCGTCCTTTCAACAACACCGTTCTGTTGTGGTACATAAGGTGCACTATATTCTCGGTGAATTTCCTTTTGAACGTAAAAGAAATCCAATACAGTGTTCTTAAATTCAGTACCAATGTCACTTCGAATTCTCCTCACCTTCTGTTTGTATAGTGATTTGATCTTAGTGATTAGGTTTTGTACCAGAACAGGTGTTTGATCTTTTGAACTCATAAATAGGACCCATGAGTATCTTGAATAATCATCGGTAACTACAAGACAATACCAATCTCCTTAGATACTCTCACGATTCACGGGACCAAAAAGATCCATATGAAGTCATTGAAGAGGAGTATCAATGGAATTCAATAATTTAGAAGAATGTGACTTTTTCTTCTGCTTTCCCTTCTTGCATGTAACACAGTGGTCAGATAATTTAAAGTTCTTCAAAGAAACACCCTCAACTAAGTCATTCGCCATTAAATAGTTTATCTTTCGAACATGAATGTGACCCATTCTACGATGCCATAGAATAGAATCCTTCTCGGTTGCTTTTGAGACAAAACATGTTTCGATAGATGTTGATACTTTAGAACTAATATTTAAGACATAAATATCATTTGATCGAGGTGATCTCATGACAACCATGTCCTCGGGAATCACATATCCCGGTTTCAAAATCAGACATTCTTTATCAGTAAATACCGTGGTGTACTTCTTGTCACAGATTTGCGACACACTCAATAAATTATGGTCCACCTTGTCACAGTAATTGACTTTTTCAAATTTAATGTGACCATTTGAAACTTCACCCTCTTGTGTGATCATGTCCCCAGAATTCCCAGCAAACGCCACATAACCCCCTTGAATATTTCTCACATTTTTTAAGAGGTCGAGATTTCCAGTGATATGACGAGAACATCCACTATCCATTATCCAGTTTTCACCAGACACAGTCTTGGATACACACAAACTAAAAGTGATTAGTTCAAAAAGGCAGCCCAGGCCTCAGTCTTGGGCACCTTTTGAGTTTCTCTTGGAACATTAACTTGAACAGAATTCAACTATTGTTCAGCAACTTGAGAATAAGTTACCGACTTCTTACACTTTCGTCTTAGATAAGCAGCTTGAACGACATTTGAGTTCACGTTCTTGCATATAGGCTCAGTTGGAACAAACTTTGATTTCACTTGACCATGTGTTTCGTTCGCATGAATTACCTTAAGTGGATTCACGTTTGTAAACATGATGTGAGTATCATCATCACACGACACAGGTCGTTTCAAAATCTCCTTTATCAAAGGAACCGATTTTGAATGATCCTTGACAAACGGATGAAGATTCTGAGATTTCTTCTGACCACAGTTTCTCACCACATGACCTTGTTGTCCACACAATAAGCAACTTCGCATGTCCACACGATCATGTTGAGATTTGGCAAAAACATATGCAACAAAAGGTTGATGACTCACATTTTTAGTGAAACTCTTGGCCAAATCATCAGACGATACAGATTTCTTTTTCATATAAATGTCAAGATTAGAGCAGTTTGAAAAACTTTGCAATGTGTCAGTTCCGGTGGATTTCACAAACTGAACTTTCTTAGCATTTTTTAATACTTGTTTAGCTCTAACCGATGGGTCTGATGAGTTTGATGTTTTGGCACATGCATATTGACGTTCAAGATCTTGTATCTTGTCAGTTTCATTGTAAAAGGCACTTTCGATCAGCTCAGGTTTGATAATACTAATCGGAATGTCTTTTTCAGTGAACATCGTGTTCATTCCCTTTAACTTAAAAACACGAGCAGACGATGGCTAAGAACTAGTAGGATTGATGAAACGCATCAAGTCCTCATCAGAAATTTTTGGTTTTTCTGATTTCTTAGCCTTCACTGGTTTAACTTTCACATGTTCTTCCTTTTTCACATGATGCTTGTATGAACTATACACAGCTTCCTCAAATTCATGAGGTTCACAAAGAATGTGATTTGAACTTGGGATGTTCTTGTTTTTGTGTATAACCTCATGTTCAAACGCATCCTCAATAATCACTTTATCAGTATTTTCAACAAAGACTTTGTTGCTCTCTACATGAGGTTTTTGAGTTGTAGGTTGGGCTTTAACAGTTTCAGGTTTAACTGGTTTAGAATTTTCTGAAATCACAGGTTCTTTCACAATCACATCTTCTTCTCTTTTAGCAAAAGGATTAACTTTATAATTATTGTGAAAAGGTGATGGAATTTCAACAAAGCCTATACCTTTCTGTGAATCTTTTTGCTTACGAGATACTTTGATTATTTCGTTTAGCAAAAAGGAAGAATTTCTGAATTTTCCCAACTTGTTCTTTAACTCAAGAACCTCATTCTCAAGCTTGGTTATCTTTGAACGATGTTTCAAAATTTCTTGAAACTTTTGATCATTAATTGTCATTTTCATAGATAACTCAGCCTTGAGATCATGGTTACTTGTTGACAAAGCTTCAATCTTCTCTCGAGATCTCATTTGAGATTCAAGAGATTGTCGATAAGTATCCTTTAATGAAGCAATTTCCCTCACTAAATTATCATTATGATTCTTTAAAGACTCTAACTTAGGTTTGTTAGTCTCACATTTAACACAAGTTACTTTAGCAGACAAATTAGCAAAGATAGAAGGACTAAACTCATTGATCTTAGCCATGAAAGCAAATGTGGTCGGAATATTAACACATGAATCATCAGAGTCCGATTCAGTGTCATTATCAGATGATAACTCACTTCCGCTTGCATCTTGAAATACATCATTTGTCTTCAACAAGACCAAATTGGCTTAATTATCATTATACAGTAATCGTTGTGACCAATCAGTCCCATCAGCTAACATTGCTTGTGACCTAGAAGTAGACGGTTTCTTTTCAGCATCATTACCTCGTGGTGTAGAAGAAATTTGGTTTTGACCACGAGGACCAGTATACTCCTTTTTCGGCTTATCACATTCTTTTGCAAAATGCCCAAATTCCTGGAAATTATAACATTTGACTTTCATTTTATCAAATCCCAACTTATTGGTTAAAGCGGGAAGATCTTTGTCGGTCCTTTGCATAAACCTTTTAACTTTACGAACAATCATTTCCATGTTCCATTTTAAGTCCATAATCTATAAATCATTCGGATCAATCTGATCATAGTCTTCATCAGTTAAATCACTCGTAGCTATCTTACTACTCACCAAATTCTCATAGGAAGACATGAAGGCTGATAAGAAAGCAAAGTTTTGTTCAGCTTCCTTCATGTTTACAGTCGGTGTGGTGAGAATTGATTTGTAGTGGATGAATTTCCAGATCCACCAGAAACACCAGGTGATCCAGAATTTCCAGCTGTGTAGAAACATGCTCTTGGATCACTATAAATAGTTGTCGCATTCTCACTTGAATTTTGTGTAAGGAATGCAGTGATCGGAGAAATGGTTGAACTCAAGGGCATACTTCCACCATAAAAGGCAGGATCTTGACTATCCTTTGAAGACTTTTGACATTTTAGATCATATTCTCTTGCTTCGATCTTTTTGCATGAATTCGGATGCTGTTAAGTCTGTTGAAGTAATTGTTCTCTTTCAAAACCATTAAAAACGTAGAATAAGAACTTGGTAAAGCACTTTTGATGGTATCAATCTTATCATCTTCAGAAGTTTCCAACTTCATTTTATCCATCTCGGCTATCAAATGATTAAACCTTGTTGTCATCTCCTCGACAGTCTCACCCTTTCGTAGGTTAAAGTTTCTATATTGAAACTTGAGCATAACCTTCTTGCTTTCAGCCGTGTTACCCATACTCTTCATACGAATATGTTGGAATAACGAAACACAAATCTTTATGCTACCAACTTGGTGAAAGATGTTTTCAGGTAAAGCCATCGTAAGAGTAGAGTAGGCTTTTGTTTCAATTTCCAACGCTTTCTTCTCTTCTTGAGAGTATTGAGAGATAGCTTTAGGTGTGAAGCTGATAGTCTCATCTCCAATCATAGGAACAGTTTATACCTCATCCAGACAATACGAACAATCAGGATGAACGGATCCTAGATGAGCACGGAAACGGGGTTCCCACTTAGAAAAATCGCTAAACTTCATTAAACGTTGACACTTTGAATGTGAACCAATCTCGGTGTCCAGTTGCAACATTTGTTGCATTAACATATTTTGGGACGCCAAAGCATACATACCAGCCATTTTAACAAATTACAAGACACTCAAAATTCAAGGGTCAAATTTGAAAAAAAAATTAACGAACTGTGAACAGTAATTTTAACGAACTGTAAACAGTAGTTAATGAATCACAATTCACAAATCGAAAGTTGTCCGGGTAACGAATTAGGAACAGTGTTAACGAATTTGAAATGTTAACGAATCTGGAAGGTTTTCATGAATTGGTCAACGAATTAAGTCAAAGTAAACGAATTAGATTGACAAAATATGTTAAAGAATTAGATGGTTTTCTTAACGAATCACTAAGTGAAAGCTTAGCGAATTAGAATAACGAACTGCTGAGTTTCCTTAACGAATCACTAAATCACTTCTAACGAATTAGGTGACGAATTAAATTAACGAATTAGCTACAGTTGATAATGAATCAACAATAGCGAATCAGGTTGTTACAACGGTTGTAACAAACTCTGACAACTATTGCCACGTGGCAAAAGTTGTTGGATCTTAAAGTTAACGAACTAAATACGTGTCACGCGAAGAGAATAACAAGAATTAGAACAGGTAACGAAACTGGTAACGAATTGATCATCAATAATAACGATCAGCTTGAAGTGTTAACGAATCAGTTTGAAGTTTTAACGAATCTTCAAAGATCAGATGAAGATCTTCAAATCTTCAAACATTCAATCATACATTTCCAGATTTCTGGAAAAGTATGAAAACCCAAACCAATCTCAAATTTGTAATACTCAATCAATACACCACCAAATCATTCAATTCACCTATCAATATACACGGAAACACAACACGAATCAAACTCAAACATCTTGTAACCCAATATACCTTAAACCATAACCGATTTGACCAAAACCAATCCTCTGTTTTCGGCCAAAACAGATCTGAACCAATTCAATCACAAACACAACCAATTACCAATCCTAATCCACAATACCTTCCTGTTACCTTAACAAAAACAAATCTAATCCATAATCAGTCCAATTCACACTCAATTGATCCAAATCAACCTAGAAACAAACTTATACCAAAATACCAATTAAACAGTCTTTAATTAACAATTAATTATACGAATCACGAGCATTCGAACACCGAAAGCTTTGATACCACTTGTGAAGTCCTAAATCAGATCTCAGATCTAGGATAAACTTAACCGATTATACGGATCTAGTTCATGATGCTCATAATCGATATATATGTTATCTATTACTATTAGTATTAGTTGTATATATATATATATATATATATATATATATGTATGTATAATATTAAGATTGAATACGTTAAGGAAGCTTGAGAGTGGATCTGGACAGAGTTTCATTAATATTAAATCTCAAAACTTAAATTAACAGTGGAAGACACCACTATTTATAGAAGACGGTCTAGTTCGTTAACATTCCATAACGAACTAGACACCGACTTCGTTACAATACATTAAACGAAATAGCTTAACGAACCACCCCCTGATTCGTTAAACATCCTTAACGAATCTGGAGGGAACATAACTTAAGTCTAGTTCGTTAAACATCCTTAACGAACTAGATGACTACTTTAACGAACTACATTAATATCTTAATAATTATTACATTAAAATAAAAGATAAATACATGAACGATAATTACGAAGACTTGAGACGCAAAACCGTGTACTAACATACCCGATTCAACAATGAAATAGGTATAACATTCGGGTTTTAGTTCACTTTCAACCCGATTTTGACTTAGAATGGTTAATTGGAACCATATAATCATTAAATTTACATACCTTTGTGTTGAGATTAAAAGATTCAAGCAAGGATTGAAAGAAATTGTGTTTGGTCACTGGTTCTTTGAGAGAGGCGGTTTTAGTTTTTAGGGTTGAGTTATGAGTAAATAGGTATTTTATTAAAACTCCCGTAATTCTACTGTTAACTAGGGCACGGCCCAATGTATCATGAAACACGGCCCCGTGCTGCATGGTGCAGACATGGGTTATTTATTTATTTATTTGACGAGTTGAGCCTTTTTTTAACTAGTTTAACTGAAGGTTAAGGTTTTAAAAACATCAATCCCCTATGAAATTTCATTAGATCTTAAAATATTACACCGAAATGAAAACAAACGAACCGAAAACATAAAACTAGCTTAACCAACAACAAAGCCTAAGGAAGCAAAACAAGGCTTCTCCTACTCGAACTACTAAAGACCACTCCCTAACAAGTCTTGAATATGTGGCGGGGCTCTCTTGGCTTCCAAGATCTCGGAAAGCTTTTTGTCGAGCTTTCTGATTTCTCGGTTAAGGAAATTGAGTTTGAAGTTGACTTCCTTATTGTGGTTTTCGATGATGTGAAAATTCTCGAACCTTAATAGTTTGATTTTTTTGGTTAGTTCGATTAAGCGAGCATCCGCTTGAATGTCACTTTCGGCTTGGTCTCAAACCACACTTTGAAGCCTTGCGATCTCTTGTTCAAGAGATTCAGAGTTCTCACCATTTTTGAGTTTTCTTACTAGCTTCCATTCCATTCTTCTGTTATCCATGTGAATTATTTTTTATGTTTGGTATGAATGAAATAGTGAAGTGTGTTTGCAATATATAGAGAGACTGGACGTTGGGCACGACCCCATGTATTGTGAAACACGGCCCCATCCCAGGAGGGAATAAATGTTTTTGATTCAGAGAATTGTACGGCTTCAGCGCTTGTCATGTTGAAGATTTCCAAGGTGACCACGGCCCCATGCCTTTGTCACTGGATTTTTATATTTTAATTTTTAGCAAAACGCGAGAGTAGAAATTTTTCGGAACGATGTTTAAGATTTAGTTGAACATACTTTACGTCCTAAAATTAGTTTCATTAATAAAAAGGTCTTAAACATAAAATCGGGATAAACCTTATTATCCTAGAACATAAAATAAAGTCGAGGTAAGCTTGATAATCCTGAACTTGTGCCTAGTGCACTTGATTACAACACGAAAAGATGAAAACTATTCTAGACTCCACCAAATGGATCTTCCCTATCGAACGGGCCGGGTAGAGGAAAGTAGGTGAAGCGGAGGACTTGGAATTATAGTTGCTCGTTGATGTCCCCGCAACTCCATCTTCAATCCCTATACAGACTCGATGAGTTGTAAGAAACGCATTCGAGGCGGTTCGTTTTGGTGAGTTCCTTAACGAGTTCTTGAAGTTTGAGCAATAGTTCGGTTTTGGAAGGATGTCGGGTTTCGTTTCTTGGCTGGCAAGACACGAAGATTTCATTGCTTATCTCAGATGGCATTGTGGTGACTCAGGAGTGAGGATTGGTGTTTGGTTTAGTGCAAGAAATGCATTGGCAAGAGATGCAATTTATAGCCAAACAGTTGCCAGACACGGCCCCGTGTCCAGTCTACACATTGCGGCCACGGCCCCGTGTATTTTGATCATCCTTTTTTTACATAACAAGAGACCGTATATAAAATGCCTATTTTCATGAGGGTCTTGGCCAGACCCTACTTCCATCTTGTTCATCGGTTCTGGTGGAGGTTTACTACCTCCGAGACGGTTTCGAATGGTAATTGATGTATGGTTTTAATTGATGTCCGTTAACTTTGAACTTGTGGTCGTCAGAATTTATAATCTCAACTGTCCCGTTGTCAAAAACTGTTTCAACTATGTATGGGCCTGTCCAACGAGATTTCAAATTTCCTAGAAAAAGACGTAAATGTGTGCTTTATAACTGTACACAATCACCAACTTGAAACTTTTTGTTTCCTTTTAAGTGAGCTTAGTGCAGACGTTTAGTCTTTTATTTGTAAGACCAGGAATTTTCGTATGCCAGTGCTCTCAGTTCTTCTAGCTCGTGAATCTGATCTTCCCAGTTTTTATCGTCGAACATTAGATCAAAGTTCACTGCTTTAAGAGCACAATAAGCTTTGTGTTTTAATTCTACGGGTAGATGACATGCTTTCCCATAAACAAGTTTTAACGGTGTTATTCCTATGGGGGTTTTGTATGCCGTCCTAAGGGCCCATAAAGCGTCATCTAACTTTTCTGTCCAATTTTTGTGATTCATTCCAATAGTTCTTTCGATGATCCTCTTTATCCCTTGATTCGATACTTCCACATGTCCACTGGTATGTGGGTGATATGGTGTTGCCAAACAGTGGTGAACTCCAAATCATGCCAAAATTTTATCCATTAGGGTATTATAGAAGTGGGTACCTCTATCGCTGACTAAGACCTTTGGGGTACCGAATTGTGAAAATAGATGTTTCAGAAATCTTACAACAACCCGAGAATCGTTAGTTGGAAAAGCTTGTGCTTCTACCCATTTAGACAAGCAGTCAACTACTACCAGGATGTATTTATTTCCGAATGAGTTAAGAAATGGCACCATGAAATCCATTCTCCATACATCAAAGACCTCCCAAAATTGAATGTCTTTCTAAGCCTTCTCATTCTTCACTGAGATATTTCTTGGTCTTTGACAAGCATCTCATGCTTGGATCAAAGCATGTGTGTCTTTATATATGGTGGGCCAGAAGAATCCTGCTTCAAACACTTTCCTGACCATGGTGGCGGTACTGGGATGTCCACAAGTTGGTACTTCATGGCAGTATTTGAGAATATCTAAGGTTTCCTTTCCTGACACACACCTACGAACAACCTGATCGGCTCCTACTCTAAACAAGTATATGTCTTCCTAGAAGTAGAATTAAGATCGGAGAAGAATTTTTTTCGTTGTTGATGAGTTAGCCCTTTTCATAGGATTCCACAGGCTAGATAGTTCGCGAAATCGGCAAATGAAGGACTTTCATCCTCCTCTTTCATGAATGATTGGATATGCATGAGAACTTCGTGTGAAAAATTATCATTGATAATTTCTGGTGAAGTTATTCTGAAGTTGGGCATTCTAAAAGTGAAAGATGGTCTATAGCTACATTCTCTGCTCCTCTTTTATCTTGGACTTCTATGTCGAATGCTTGGAGTAGTAGAATCCAACGGTGGAGTCGGGGTTTTACGTCTTGTTTGTTGAAGAGGTACTGTATGGCGGAATGGTCTGTAAACAATGTTTTGGAAAGAACAAGGTAGCATCTAAAATTTTCAAAGGCAAAAACTACGGCTAATAACTCTTTTTCTGTTGTTATGTAATTTTCTTGTGCATCACTAAGCATTTTACTAGCATAGTAAATTGGGTGAAAATATTTTTCTTTGCGTTGGCCGAGTACGGCTCCAACTGCAAAGTCACTTGCATCGTACATGATTTCGAATGGAAGGGTCTAATCGGGTGTAGTCATGATTGGTGCGTTTGCAAGTTTATTTTTCAATATGTTGAACGATTAAATTATTCAGAGAAGATGAATGGTGAATCTATCTCCATGAGTTTGGTCATGGGTCTAGCAATTTGGGAAAACTCTTTTATGAAGCGGCGATAGAATCCTGAGTGACCTAAAAAAATGCTAATTGCTTTGACCGAGGTTGGTGGTGGAAGTTTGTATATGGTTTCAATTTTCGCTCTATCAACTTCCAGTCCTGCTTGGGATATTATGACCGAGAACAATGCCCTCTTTGACCATAAAGTGTCATTTTTCCCAGTTGAGCACTAACGCCTTGTTCTTGAGTTTTTTAACCAAGGAAAGAAAAGGAAATGAGAGGGAAGGATAATAAAGGGAAAGGAAGGAAAATTTTTTTTAATTAGGTGTGTTTTTGAGTTGGAAGGAAATTAGGGAAAGGAAAGGATTAGTGGGTAATATTGTAATTTGGTTTTTTATCCTTAGTAATCAGCTCATTTTTAGAGGATAATTTATTGGGAAAAAACAGCAATTTAATCCCTCCTAACTCCTCCAACTCCTTTCCTTTCCATCCTAAAAAAAACTCAAGTAACACCCATTTTTTAACTATCCTTAGTTTTCCTTTCCTTTTCATCCTTTAAAAAAACTCAAGAACAGGGCGTAAGTTCAATTCCTCGCACCTAGTTAACATTCTGTCTTTGTTTCTTAGACAATGATCAAAGGAGTCTCCAAAGACTGAGAAGTCGTCCATGAAAATTTTCATAGAGTGTTCGATCATTTCATGAAAGATGGCCACCAAGCAACATTGGAAGGTTGCTAGTGCGTTACATAGTCCAAACGGCATTCTTTGGTAGGCAAAGGAGCCATACAGACATGTAAATGTGGTTTTCTCCTAATCTTCAGGAGCAATGGGAATCTGAAAGTATCTGGAGAATCCATCAAGAAAACAATAGAACATTTTTCCAGACAACTGTTCAAGCATTTGATTGATACAAGGAAGTGGAAAATGATCTTTTCTTGTGGCGTCATTAAGCTTCCGATAGTCAATGCAAACTCCCCAGCCTATGATGGTCCTCATTGGTATTAGTTCGTCTTTCTCGTTAATTATTACTATCATCCCTCCCTTCTTGGGTACTACTTGAACTGGACTAACCCAAGGTGAATCTGATATTGGGTTGATTAATCATGCGTTAAGGAGTTTGGTAACTTCTTTCTTCACCACATCTTGCATGTTGAGATTAAGACGTCTTAGATGTTGAACCGCGGGTTTGTATTCTTCCTTCATGAGGATTTTGTGAGTGCAAAAGGAAGGACCGATGCCCTTGATATCCATGAGCTTTACTAGAGTCGATCGGTTCGCCTGCCGGTCAGTAGTGTAGTCGAATTTAAAAGAGTCTAGAGTATTACTTAGTGTCTAGATTAACGTAATTTAGTTAATAATTATTTGAATACCTTTAGCACATCAAAATACATCACATGTTAAAGGCTCAAGGTATCTTATGATGGAAGACATTTCATATCCAACATATATTCCCAACCTTCTTTGATGACCCATTTTTGTGCGTTGTGGTGGTGCAATCGGAACATACACAGCACACCCAAAAATTCTAAGGTAGGAGATTGTAGGTTCCCTGGACGGATCACACGAGATATCCCGATATACACAGGTGCGGAATCCCTGTGTAGATCGTTACGGACGTAGAACACAAGCTCACAAACACACGAATACGATACGAACAAACACACGTTATATTAATAACTCAAATCGTGCTACTTACAGACTCTCGACCTCACGTCACTTGACTCACTGAATTACACGTAACTCGAACTCTTAACTAACCAAAACGATCAGCCGTACACTATATAAATACACGACAACTTCGCCTCAGGCGAAGTTGTCCATAACTTCGCTCGTTCAACAAGTTCGCCTAGGCGAACTTGTTAACAACTTCGCTTGGTTAACAAGTTCGCCTAAGCGAACTTGTCAACAACTTCGCTTCTAAACAAACAAATACATAAACAATATTACAGACTCGATTACAGACATTAGACATATGAACTACTGACATTTATGCATCAACAGACTCCCCCTTGGCAGTAGCTTCATATCTTGATCTTTCAGCTCTTGTCTCGTAATCATGTATCTTCACGCGTGCACTCCTTCTCTAACACATACCGTGACTACTCGCTGATATTTCCTTGCTTCATCCTTCCAAGCAGGAATATAGAATATCTTCTTTTCATTCAACACTTGCAGATCAGCTTTCGATAAGTTAACAAGATTCATCGGATCATACACCCTCAGCACTTCTTGTTCGTCTTCGTCTTCCATCACGGCTTCAGCAGTCTGGCAATCAACGTACCACCATTTTAGATTCTTCAACACATCTTGAGGCATAGTCTTCATTGGAACCTCCTTGATGCATCGGATCGGTTTGTACTTCATCACCATCCATGGCTTGCCATCTGCTCTCAATCCCCTTTCTGTATCCTCCACGAGCTTTCCCTTCTGTGGCTTTAATAATTCAAACTTCTTCTCTTTTACGCTTTCTTTCCACACGATCTTCCCAATCACTCTTGCCATGTTGTCGTCACTTCTATTTATCAGTCCCAACCTGGCCAAATCCTTCACCTCACATTCCGGCAACGTATTGAGAGATCTCAACATTCTTTTGAAGTATTGAATACCATCATAACGCTTCACCACAAACAACTTTATCTGTTCATCATATATCCAACAGATAATTCCCTTCTTCGACTCAGCATAGCCTTTGATGTTATAACTCTTCTTGAACATGGCTGGAACAGCAGGCTTCTTGGTCTTAATAAACCAATGAGCACAGCCTTCCTTCCACCTAGGCTGCTCCTCCCACTCAGTCTCATCCATCTCAGTACCCATGTCGGCTTTCTCAACATCAGGGATCTCGTGTTCAACATCTTCTACTACTATCTCTCCTTCCTCAATCTCACTCTCAATCTCAATCTGCTCACCGATCTTCTCAATCACATCACTCGGCAGCACATCTTCATCAAACAGCACATCATCGCTGAACATGTCATCGTCAAGTTCCCTCAACGCATCAATCACGTCATCCTCCACCAACACCACATCATCACCACCAGCCGCGCCGGTAGACTCCCCCTCAGCTGTGGAAGTACCAAGAGCTTGAGAAGTTCTTGGCAGCTCACCACCTGCATCTTTCGATGCATTGGGATCATCGTCTCGGTCATTTCTTCTTTTAGTCCTGAGCTCGTCGCCCTTACAGCTCATCTCCCCCTGAGATGCCAAGAACTCCTTCAAGGCATCTATAATTTTCCCATGCTCAACCAGGAGGGATGGCTGTAGTTGATTTGCTTCCACTAGGCGTTGAATAGTCTTCGATTGCTCCGCCACGATCCGCTCTAGTGAAGCTATTCTCTCTGAGTCTGTCATAGGCGTAGGCGAGACATCAGAAGCAGGCGTAACCGCAGGTGGTACCATACCTGATAACCCTGCAGTAGTGATGACCGTTGACTCTACAAATCGTGCAGCTACCACCGACTGAGTAAGCGTTGGAGGTGGTAGAGACACAATCTCCGGAGTCGATGTCTGGATAGCAGTGATGGATGGAATGCCAGCAGATGATGTAGCCACCACGGGAACATCCGCAGCGCTTGTACTTGTACCCTGTACAGAAGAAGGAACAATAGACATACCAGACAGTGCGGCCGGAGCAAAACGTACCATTCTTTAAGTCTCTCCAGCTCCCATTCCAGCACATGTCCTTTCCCGTCTTGATCTTCTTATCAGCTTATGTATATCTTCTTCCTCTTCTGACTCATCATCATCCTCCGTTCTCTTTCTCTTCCCAAAAGTTCTCTCTCGAGACACCATCAACCGTCTCCCTTCATCCATGATCTCATCCAAATCTGAGTCAGCTATCGAAGTTGCTGCTCTAGTAACACTTACACCCGAACCCTGTGCAGCCGAGACCTGCACCACTTCAACTTGATCCATATCAAAATAACCTTGACCTCCAAATACAGCGTCAAGATCTATATCCTCTGCAACCGACACAACAGGCACAGCAGGAGCAGGAATAGCTTGAGTTGCTCTTGCCTGTCGCGGTTGAGGATCTCTGAACTCGTCCCCACCAGCAGGAACATACTCTGGGTTAATTAAAAACCCAAACAGTGTAGTATGCCTGGGACGAAGTTCAGGGTTGCTCCTCGCACTTGAAGTGCGGCATTGAGCAAAGATACGTTTGCTCACAGATTCTACGTATCTGATCGGAGCGTCTCTGAGGTAGATTCGGAGCCACATGGTTCAATATCATCTGGATAAAACGTGGGTACATAATGAACCGCTCCCGAGACATCACCCTCCTCTGTCTGTCTATCTCGTAAAAGACCAACTGACTGAAACTGTAGCGTTTATTGTAAGTCAGTGCAGTCATTGCAGACTGCATGGTCGCACCCATACCGTCAGTGCCCGCCTTCCTCCCAGACATGCATACTATCATAACGTGCATGAGGAAGCGCCACTGATCTAGAAGGAAACCCTTCCTCCTCTGGGTATCACCTAATGGACCAGAGTAGCCCATTCGGAGAAACGCTCCATCACGAAACGGAGCTACGAACTCAGTTGGGTCGTCCCTCGTCTCTTCTCCAAATCGTAATGCCACCCGAATCTGTTCAGAATTGAACTGATCTTGTTGATTGTTCACAGTCGCTCTCATGACCGGGGGCTCAACACGACAGTCGTATTCGACCGTCTGCCAGAAGTCTTCGATATTTGGTAGAGATATCGGCAGAGTGTTTGTGATGGCATGAAAAATCCTCGAGCGTAGGAGGAAAGTTATGATATCGCGGTAATCGTCCACACCGCTCGCCTCCGGGTCAAGGGTGATGTACATATTGTGACCCGGGAAAAATTGACGTTGGTTATCACCATCGTCTACTCCTGTACCTCCAGCACCAGCTACCGCAGCCATATCTGCAACAAACTAACCAAGTTAGATAAACGTTAATGAATAACACAAGTTCGCTGGTTACCATGAGCGAAGTTGTGATAAACTCTGTATAGGCGAAGTTAAAGATGAGGCGAAGTTGGGAACAACTTCGCTTCAGCTTTAAGTTCGTCTAATTAATATTAAGTAAAAATGATCCAGGCGAAGTTAATGTTAACTTCGCCTCATCACAACATCGCCACAGGCGAATTTAAGTTTCAGGCGAAGTTACGGATAACTTCGCCTCAGGCGAACTTAAGCTTCAGGCGAAGTTACGGATAACTTCGCCGCAGGCGAACTTGAGCTTCAGGCGAAGTTACGGATAACTTCGCCTAAACCCTAACTTCGCCTGAATCTGAAACGGCGACAGTGAGGATTATGGAACAACGTGCAGTTGATGTTTTCGTGATTAAGGAATCCGGAAAACATGAATGAACATGGAATATATGATAAATCGACATCTCGAACCTTGAACTTAATGAAATCTGGGAAAAATAACACGTAATCGGTTTAAATAACAAGTTCGCCGGAGAATCGGTAAGTTCGCCGGATAAGTTCGCTGGATATTGAAAAGTGATGAACAGTTTACCTGTTGAACATCCTTATATAGGGTCTGGGTTATACAGGCGAAGTTACGGATAACTTCGCCTAGGCGAAGTTATTCACAACTTCGCCTGTTTAACAACATCGCCTATATTTACAAAATCAAACCTTATAATTTGAACATTTTTCAATTAACTCTTTAAAACTTCCCTTTAAGGAATAAATGACATGATCAATTCTAAGTAACCAGTTAAAAAATCATAAACCTATCTAAGTACAAAAACTTAAAAAATTTAAAGTATAAGGGATCAAATTTCAGTCTCGATAGGGACTGCTACGTTTTAGAAAAGATCCGAACAGGAATCATACTAAGTATGTGACTGTCACATAGATCCGTGTTTAGCTGTATTATGACATAAAGAGACAGGTTGTAAGCAGGTAATATACTTAAGATGGTTTTCATCATTTCTGTGATACGAGTTAGGTTCAATTATGCCTCAAAATTTAAGTGGGCAACAACTCAGAAATATTGATGCCTCCTATCTCTTCTCAAAGCGTATTTGGCTTTCCCCAAGTCACCCCGAATTGACTTCGACCCATAGTGTCTGATTAAGTTGTAAGTATTCTTGATCTACTTCCCGTTCTTCTCTCTTACTCAATGATTGTGAAGTCTTGATTTTGTCATCACTAATATGTTTCAATAACTCCAAATATAATTTTTTTTTTTAATTAATTTTTTTTTTTTTAATAAACATAGACTTCAAAGTAGAAATTAACTGCAAGTCCCGAATCTGGATCACTGTAGTATCTTGAGACACTATCTTCACGGGAATCAGAACACACATGGGCTCGTGTATGACTGGGTAATCGCTTTTCTGCCTATCATTCGGAAAGATATATATGAAGACATGCAAAACTCTTAAGGAGTTTCCACGTAAAATCAAGTAGATTTAGTTTGTATCACGTCTACTTTTACGCACCATAAAAGGTTACCATGTCATACAATGACTGTCCTAAAGCCTTTTAAGCCTAATAACTTCACTAGTTAAGCACACAGAATTAGTATATCTATCATTTTCCAAGGTTGGATCAATTTTCTGTTAAACATAGCTAACGAACTTCTTACGAAGTAACAGACCTGAAAAATAATTTCATTTCCCTCTTTCTTCCAAAATTTTAACATTAATCGCCCCGACCAAAACAAAGTCTTCAGGTACACGGCTATCCCGAAGATCCAATGGATCAGCTGGACCGACCACATACTAGTATGTGTCCTTCTAACTAAGTATGATCGACTAATTTTAAGCGAAAGAATGAAAAGCTCATCATAAACCGCCCCGGTCACTATCAGTAATCTGGTTAATGGCTATCCTCAAAATCTACAAGTAGAAAATGAGGACCAAAACATATCCGAAGACAAGTCCTTCAAACTGATGTAACCGACATATTTTTAAGCGACTAGTGATGTTTTTTTTTTTTTTTTTATTTTAAATACCACAAGAAAAGCATGGTTACTCGGGATTGATCATCCCATTCAGTTCAATAAGGTTTTGAAATCTGGATTTGTCAAACGCTTTAGTGTATAAATCAGCGAAATTATCAAGCGTATCCACCTTTTCAAGTATTATCAGTTTCTTCTCAGCACAATCCCGTATGAAATGATGACGTATGTCAATGTGTTTAGTTTTACTATGTTTCACGGGATTGTTAGTTACTGAGATAGCAGCTGTGTTATCAATGCAAATAGGAGTAAGTAAGAAATTCAGACCATAGTCGCGCAACTGTTGTTGAATCCAAAGAACCTGAGAGCAGCAGTTGGATGCTGCCATGTATTCTGCCTCACAGGTTGAAATTGCGACTGAAGTCTGCTTCTTGCACTGCCACGACACCAATCTGCCACCAAGAAACTGACATCCTCCAGTTGTTGACTTCCGACTCTGATTGCACCCTCCATAATCAGAATCTGTGTAAGCGACCAGCTCCAAGTCTCCTCCTCTCGGGTACCACAACCCCAGCTTCGGCTTGCCCTTGAGATACCGCAGTATCCTCTTTGCACCTTTCAAATGAGATTCTTTTGGATTTGCCTGAAAACGTGCACAAAGACAAACAGCAAACATTATATCAGGCCTAGATGCAGTTAAGTACATTAAAGAACCAATTATTGCCCGATATTGAGTTGGGTCCACATCTGCATCACCGTCTACTTCAGCACCCAATTTGTGATTGACGCAGATTGGAGTATCATATGGAGAACTGTCCTCCATCTTGAAGCGCTTGAGCACATCATGAACATACTTCGTCTGATGAATGAACATCCCGTCCTTCTTCTGATCAACCTGCAATCCTAGAAAGAAAGTTAGTTCACCCATAGCACTCATTTCAAACCTTTTCTTCATGACGGCTTCAAACTCCTGACACATGGAGACTTTTGACGCAGCAAATATAATGTCATCCACGTAGACTTGTACCAGCAGGAAGTCGCTTCCATCTCTTTTGAAGAACAACGTGCTATCAATTTTCCCTCTTTCAAAACCATTCTCGAGCAAGTAATCCGATAAAGTTGCATACCAGGCACGAGGTGCCTGATGTAACCCATACAACGCCTTGCTCAACCTGTACACATGATCTGGAAAGTCTGGGTCAGGAAAACCCGGAGGTTGCTCAACATACACAACCTCATCAACTTTCCCATTCAAAAACGCACTCTTCACATCTAGCTGAAACACCTTCATCTTTTCATAAGCAGCAAACGCTAAAAACAATCTTATGGCTTCCAACCTGGCGACAGGAGCGAACACTTCGTTATAATCAATCCCCTCTTGTTGATTAAAACCTTTAACGACTAGCCTCGCCTTGTTTCTTATAATAATCCCCTTATCATCTCTCTTGCACTTAAACACCCATTTTGTGCCTATCGCATGCACATTCTTTGGTTTTTCAACCAAAGTCCAAACTTCCATCTTCTCGAATTGAGCCATCTCTTCTTGCATGGCCTCGACCCACGAGCTGTCCTTTAAAGCCATTTGATAATTCTTCGGTTCAATCTGGCTTATAAAGCAGGTATACAAGCATTCATTGATTATTCATGTCTCCTTAATGCTTGTATAAACACAGGTGTGTTCATTCAAGCTACTTCTCGTTTGTACACCTGAGGACACATCACCAATCACATTATCCAAAGGGTGATCTTTATGAATTCTCGTGGTCGGAACAGAACCGACATGCAAATTATCTTCCAAATTAGAAGAGATCTCGTCAATGGTTGTTTCTGGCTGAGAGTGAAAAGGATTGATAAATTCTTCTTCAGCTGAGGCAACTGGGGTACCGATAGTGTTTGATGAGGAAGGTTGACATTTATCAATCAGCTGTCTTTGCAATAGATTTTCTTCCTCATCAAGTATCATCTTCGTCGCAGCTCTTTCTTCTTTTTCAGAAATTTCCAAATCCGGTATGTTAAACGACTTAAAAAGCTTAACATAGTCGAAAAGCTCAGCAGGTCCATTGCTTGGTTTTGGCGGTTGGTAACTTGTGATGTCGGTGTTACACACCACCTCCACCTTGCAAGTCGAAGTATTGAAGACACGTCTGTTGGAAGTACCAACAACATAACCGACTAATATTCCTTCATCGGCTACTTCTCCAAATTTAAAATTTGTCTTCAAGATCGAACAAGGGGACCCGAATGGTTCAAGACCACTCAAGTTGGGCTTCCTTCCATGCATAAGCTCGTAACACGTTTTACCAAGTCTCTTAACGGTTAACACTCTATTCAGAACATAGCAGGCTGTAGCAACTGCTTCAGCCCAGAACATCACAGGAAGCTTCGAATCTGCCAGCATAGTTCTGGCTCCTTCAATTAAAGTTCGGTTCTTCCTTTCAGCCACTCCATTCTGTTGTGGAGTATACGGAGCGCTGTATTGGTGTTCAATTCCTTTCTGAAGACAGAAGATCTCCATTTCAAAATTTTTGAACTCCGTTCCATTGTCACTTCTGATGAACTTAACTGTTTTACTCATGACGTTCTCAACTTTGGTAATCAAATTCTTCACCATTTGAGCTGTCTCATCTTTCGATTTCATAAAATATACCCACGAATATCGCGAGTAGTCATCAGTGATCACCAAGCAGTAAGAAGTACCTCCTAGACTTTTTACATTCACGGGACCGAAGAGATCCATGTGAAGCAGTTCTAGAGTACTGGCAATAGAGTTGACCTTCTTGGTGAGATGGGATTTCTTGTGTTGCTTTCCCTTCTTGCATGCAATACATTTGTCTTCAAAGTTAAAACTTTTCAAGGGAACGCCCATCACAAGTCCATTCCTGACAATGTGGTTCATCTTCCGAAGATGAATGTGCCCCATCCTCCTGTGCCATAGTTCGGATTCCGATTCGCTTGCTTTCGTCATTAAACATGATTCTTCCGTGGCCATTTCAGTAGATCTCATATCCATCACATAAGTATTTGTATCACGTGGAGCTTTCATCACTATCCACTCGTCTGGTATCTGAAAACCAGGCTTCAACACGATCGCCTCATTCTTCGTGAAATGAACAGTGTAATCCTTATCACAAATCTGCGACACACTCAGCAGATTGTGCTTCAACTCTTCTACAAAGTTTACATTCTCAAGAGTCATTTTCCCATTGGACACCGTTCCTCTTCCAGTAATTCTTCCTCCACTTTCACCAGCAAAGCTAACTCTCGCTCCTTGAACAGGTTTTAAGTCGTGCAACAAGTATTTGTTACCCGTCATGTGCCGGGAATAGCCGCTATCTACAATCCAAAGACTGTGGGCAGCCCTGTTCAACTGTTCCTGCACAATAAAGCAAAGGATTAGAATCTAGGGACCCAAGACCAATTGGTCTTGGATCTATACATCCCGTACTTCTGCTTTCCAAAGTTAGCATCTGGATAATTCCTGTTAGTCCTATTAGGAAATCTCCTTGGAAATTGAGTGTGAGGCCTTCCAAACCTATGTACATTGAAAGTATTATATCTTGTGGTTTGGTTATTAGCATTGTTAAACTGAGGTTTGTTTCTGTGAAAACCTGAATTAGTTACATTTCGGAACTTTGAAGGGTTTTCATTTTTAGCAGTATTAAAATTACCGTTCGGCTTATGCTCAGTTTTAATAGGCCTCACACCTCTGAAATTCGGCGTCAGAGGGCAATCTGCAACAAGATGTCCTAACTTATTACACCTAAAACAACACCTATACTCCATTTTCTTTTCAAAGGTTGTTTTGGATGTCGAGGCAGTGTTACCGGCCGTTCGTCTCACATAAGGTGGGACGTACGGGTTGAGTGGAGTATTCTTTTTATAGGTTTTATCTTTTTCTCCACCAGTGGGTAACACTACCTTCTCTTTTGTCTTACCCGATTCGGACAACTTATCCGAATCTGATAAGACTGGACTCGTAACAGAAATCTTCACACTTGAAACAGGCGAACTCGTTTCGCCACTACTAACACTTGGTTCTTTACTCGTAACCTTGATTGGAGCTGTCTGAGGAACTTCAAAATCAACAGATTTCTGAACACTAGGGTTAAAAGTGTAATTGTGGTTATAAGGTGGTGGAACCTCGTGATAACCAATTCCTCCCCTCTTCGCAGAGGTACCTTGATCACTAACAGGTGATCAAGAATAGCTGAGGAATTTCTGAACTGTTCAAGTTTTCGGTTCAGTTCCACCACTTTCACCTGGTGGTCAGCAATCTGCTTTTCTCGTTCAGCAATCAGTTTAGTCTTTTCTTCTAAAACCTCATAACTTAGATCAATTACTTCAATTTTTTCAGCAAGTTTTGTTTTTAAGCTTTTAACATCTTTTTCACACGCTTTTATTTTAACTTTGTAACTGTTTTCTCTTGCTTTCATAAAGTGATGATCTTCTTTAAGAGTTTTAAATTCAGCATCTAAACGAACATACTGATCAGTTATGGTAGCAAGTTGCTCAGACAAATTCTCACATTTAGTACAAATAGATTTAGAACTTACCTCGGAGAGTTGATCATTGTTATTTGCCATGAAAGCTTTTTCCTTACCAGTAGCTTTCTCTTCTCCGTTAATCTTCTCACATTCTTCATTCTCAACCTTAGCCATATTTGCCTGTTCACTAGTTTCATTCGAATGCAGGTTCCAGTTGTATTCACCTGCTTCTCTGGACATCATGGCATTGACTTCTTTACTATTCCCATTGTACTGTGCAGACCTGCCTTGACCACTTCAACTCTCTCGTTTCTGCACTCTTTGGCAAAGTGCCCGTTTTGTTGACAGTTATAGCACCTCACCTTAGACTTGTCGAACCCTGGCCTGCCACCAACAAACTTTCTCCCCGTCTTTCTCATAAACTTCTTCACTCTCCTCACTATCATGGCCATCTGCCATTGTAAATCCATTTCCTCCAGATCATCAGCATCGATCTGGTCATAGTCTTCATCCAGCATCGCTGGATCAACAACCTTTCCTTGAATATAGTTTTCATATGAAGCAATAAACGAAGCATAGAGGCCAAACTGCTCTTCAGCAGATTTGACGCTCATTGGCATCTTAGAGTAATTATTGCTTGAGGAACTTGAAGATCCACTACTCTTGCTTGCTGTCTGTTGAGTACCACTTGATCCACCCGCAACAAAGCAAACATCCCCATTTGAGTTTACTGACACATGCCCCTCCTGTGAAGACTTGGCACCCGACTCGCTCTTCGAGTAGTAGGCGGCAGAATCAGTCTTTGAACTTGAATTGGAGTTTACTTTAGCACCGTACATGCCTGGATCTTGAACCTGATCCATAGATGTTTCTTTTCTTACCATATTAAGCTCAAAAGTTCTGAGCTTGTTGACAGTGGTTTCAAGATCATAAGTAGGGAAGTCCTTGTCTTCCCTCATCAGTACAGTATACATCTCCCACTTTGGTGGGAGGGCATCGAGAAGCTTTTCCACAATCTCTTCTTCTCGGTAGGAAATAGAATAGTTACTCAATTCAGTCATTAGATGATAGTATCGAGTGATAATGTCATCCAGAGATTCGTTCTTTAAGTACTTAAAGACTGAAAATTGAGTCTTGAGCAACTTTATCTTTGAAGCCCGAATACCAACATTCCCCTCAAATCTGTTCTCAAGAGCTTCCCAAAGCTCTCTAGCTGACGTATACTTTCTGAACGTATGGAGGATCTCCTGTGGAAGAGCCATTGTGATTGCAGCATGAGCCTTGCTTTCGGCTTCATACATCTTTTTCTCCTCCTCTTCCATTTTACTGTATTTCTTGATTTGATCTCGACCCTCATACTCCATGACTGGTGGAATATATCCATCTTGGATGCATACCCACATTTTCGCATCCTGGTACTTAACGTATTGTATGAACCGATCCTTCCACGCGACAAAATCGGTTCCCTTCAGCAACCTTGGGGCCTTTGTAGCTGACCCCGCTTCAACTTCCATCTTTACAAGCTCCGAAATGTTGATCGACGACATACTTCTTGAAGACTAAGAAACCCGAAAAATTCTGAGTAGGCGAAGTTAAACAAAAATTCCTCTGAACAGTACTGTAGGCGAAGTTAAGGATAACTTCGCTTAAGTAATAACTTTGCTGGATCTTTCTTAAATTCGCGTGTCTGGGCGAAGTTGAGAATAACTTCGCTTAGGGTAAGCGAACTTAGAAAGTAAGCGAACTTGATGAGAACTTCGCTGAGCTAGGCGAACTTGATGAGAACTTCGCTGAGTTAGGCGAAGTTGAGGAGGTAGGCGAAGTTGTAAATAACTTCGCTTCTCCTTATATCTTCGCCGAAACCCTACGTATCCTGACGGCAACTTCGCCTGATGAACAGCAACTTCGCCTGACGAACTTAAACTTTCTGCAGATCTGAAACTCGGATTTAACGACGTTTTTGACGGTTTAAAGGCTTAAACACACTGGTAGGAGGCTAGAATGAGCAAAAACACCAAAAACTCGTCCCGTGAATAGTCGAAATGGAACGAATTCTACACCCGCGTGAATATCCCGAACCACACAATCGAGCAAAAGCTCTGATACCAATTGTAGGTTCCCTGGACGGATCACACGAGATATCCCGATATACACAGGTGCGGAATCCCTGTGTAGATCGTTACGGACGTAGAACACAAGCTCACAAACACACGAATACGATACGAACAAACACACGTTATATTAATAACTCAAATCGTGCTACTTACAGACTCTCGACCTCACGTCACTTGACTCACTGAATTACACGTAACTCGAACTCTTAACTAACCAAAACGATCAGCCGTACACTATATAAATACACGACAACTTCGCCTCAGGCGAAGTTGTCCATAACTTCGCTCGTTCAACAAGTTCGCCTAGGCGAACTTGTTAACAACTTCGCTTGGTTAACAAGTTCGCCTAAGCGAACTTGTCAACAACTTCGCTTCTAAACAAACAAATACATAAACAATATTACAGACTCGATTACAGACATTAGACATATGAACTACTGACATTTATGCATCAACAGAGATGTTTGGCTCATTTCTGGAAACAAGTTGTGTGGGAGAGTATTTATGATTTGCACTTGGTCTCACACGAATAGATCCAGCATGCATAATTGCATGACCCCAAATTGAACAATGAGTTTTGTCCTCATATTAATGGTCAGGCTATTAGCTGTAGGCGTATAATCAGCGACTCGGTTAAACCGTTTTGTGTGTGTACGTGAGCAACAGGGTGTTCAACGACAATCCCCACAGAAATGCAATAATCATCAAAAGCTTGCGATGTAAATTCTCCCGCATTATCAAGCCTTACTTTTTTAATGGTATAATCGGGAAAATGAGCAAGAATATTTGCAAAAGAGACATTACGAGATGATAATAAAGAGACATAAGACCATCTGCTGGATGCGTCTATTAAGACGGTGAAGTATCTAAATAGTCCACATGGTGGATGAATTGGTCCACATATGTCACCTTGAATTCTTTCAAGAAACATTAGTGATTCTTTATCAACTTTTAATGAAGAAGGCCTTGTAATTAATTTGTCAAGAGAACAAGATGTATATTGAGGCATTTTATCTATTTTGTGTATCTTTCAGTGGATTCCTATGTGTATTTTTAATGATCATTTTCATCATTGTGGATCATGGATGGCCTAATCTGTCATGCCATAAGTTTACGATACCAGAATCACAACTGTTTTCTTTGACTGCCATATGTGCTTGAGGCACATTTATATATTTATAATGTAAACCAGAATGGAGCATTGACAATTTTTCCAATATCTAATCTTTGCTCATGGTATGCAAATATTTTTCATTATCAATAGTCATTGACTGAGTATCATATCCATTATGATATATGTTTTTGAAACTCAACAAATTTCTTGTTGATTTTGGGGAAAAAAGCATTTACTATTTTGAGTTTTGTACCATTTGGTAATGCTAAATTAGTTTTTCACATTCCTTCTATTAAGTTTGTAGGACCTGATATTGTATTAATGATCCATTTTGTTGGTTTCAGTTCATAAAAATATTTTTTAAATCTAAGTATAGTATGTGTGAATCCACTATCCGCTATACATCTAACTTCTTCATTTGTTTGATCTTGTGCTCTAGTGATTTTCATTTTAAATCTTAAAAATATTAAGAAAAATAATAAGTGTATAACAAAGACATAATGATATTTTAATAAGAACTTTATTTAACTGAAAGACAAACAATACACGAAAGAAAACACATAATTAAATATAACAAGAAACACACTTAATTGTTACATATAATTATTGTCATCAAGCAACATTTGTTTCAGGGTTCCATATCAAAGTCTACAATGTTCATCTCAGTATTGAAATCATCAAAGTTATCCTTCTTTCTCTTTTCTTTTGAGAGAGGCTTGGTATAGTTCACATAGATGTGGAGCGGTGCGACAAGCCTTTGATCAGTGGTTTGTACTTACACATCTAAAATAGGAAGTGCCATTGTTTTTGGACATACCAGCTTCTTCCATTTATTGTGTTGGTTGGGATTAGGGCTGGCAATTGGGTACCTATAATTATTGTCGTCAAGCAATATTTGTTTCAGAGTTCCACATCAAAGTCTGCAATGTTCATCTCAGTATTGAAATCATCAAAGTTGTCCACATTGTTCACTTCTTTCTCTTTATTTTTAAGAGAGTCTTGGTATAGTTCACATAGATGTGGAGCTGTGCGACAAACCTTCGATCAGTGGTTTGTACTTCCACATCTAAAGTAGAGGTTTACTCATTACTTTTTTGAAATCTTGGAACCAGAGATTGTTCCATTCATCTCTAACAGTGGGAAGTAGAATTCCCTTTGATGATCAAATATGTTTTTAAAGTCTTTCCACAAAACGTATGCACCTTCACAATTTGAATACTCAAATTGTAACATCTCGTCAATGTGTTTGTGAAGGAAGATATCGGTTTTTGCCTTGTCTTGTTCTTCGCAATTATTACCCTCCATTATCGTTTTCAAAACACACATTGATTTGAGATGTCGTTTAACATGTGTCGTCCACGACATATAATTATCTCAGGTGATATTAAGATCTGGAAAATCAAGTTTTGCGATGTTTCCATTTTACTACTAAACACAAATAAGATAAATATTATGATTACATACTTATTAAAATTGAAAGAAAATACAGAGGTATAGCTATAAATAGATAAAGGATAAAAGAAAAGATTAAACTCCTTAGGTGGGATATTACAAATTAAGAACAATAAGATTATCAACATTGTGGTGATTAACATCAAAATTAAGTGAATCATCTTTCAAAATATTATCTTGAGTATTTATTGAGAAGAAAATTTTGTATTTGTGAAAGAATTGAAATTGATAATTGGTTATTTATAGTTGAAAATTTATAATCATTTTATAACGGCTATATGACTGTTTCATCAACGCTTATATACATGAATTATATGTATAGATATAAATATTATTTTGTAAGTAATAAAATAAGTGAGATATAAATGATAAGCTTGTTTATGATTGACATATTCTTACTTGGTTGATCTTCTTGATTAAGACACAAGCGAGTCGTGCTGATAACGTGTTATAATATAACTATAATTATAACAAGATTATTGAAGTTCCTTCAGAAGTTTAGAGGTAATTATAGAGAGGGGTACTAAGAAATGTGTATAACTCTTGAGTTTATTCAAGATGGTGCATTTTTCTCATTACCATGGAGGTAATATTTATACTACAATTACAATATTATTTGGTAGACAAAAATAACTATTTAGGAAATAAGAAGGTAACAATTTTCATTCTTAAGTTTTAAATAAAATAGTCTTCTGTTATGATATTAGCCCTAATTATAACAATATTTTCGAAGTAATAACTGAACTAAGAAATATGCTGAGTAAACAATATGATATCTTTTGTTACTTCTGGATATCAATCTTCGTTCAAATCATTCTATTTATAATGCAAAAACTACTGTGCAAAAGTACTATTTAAGGAGACAAACGAAATATAATTGGTGCATATAAAAATATAGTTGGTGAAGTCATGGTGTCATACAAATAATAGTGTCGGTGTCGGTAATTCATAACACTCCCCCTTGGATGACACCTTTTCAAAACTTCGGGGTCTTGAAGTACTGCCTCATTAAAAACCTTGCTAAAGAAAAACCCAATGGGAAAAAGCTTTAGCTGAGGGAAAAAGAGTGCAGTATATAGCTCCCCCTCAAATTGCAGGTCGTTACATTGTTCGTACATGGCGCATTCCAATATCATGAACATGTTTCCTGAATGTTGCTGTGGGAAGTGCTTTTGTGAAAAGATCAGCTGAGTTGTTGCTGGACTGGACATATCTCATTTCAACCTGATTGTCTTTAATAAGGTCTCGAGTATACTCAAAGTATCTTGGTGGTATATGCTTTGTTCTGTCACTTTTGATATATCCTTCCTTCATTTGCGGGACACAGGCTGCATTATCTTCATAGATAGGAGTTGGAATTCGATCTTTCTCTAGTCCACAAGAAATCAATATGTGTCGTGACATAGATCTTAACCATACACATTCTCTTGAAGCTTCATGCAATGCAATGACTTCAGCATGATTTGAAGATGTTGCAATGAGTGTTTGTTTCTGAGAACGCCATGAAATCGCAGTTCCTCCATTCTTAAATACATATCCAGTTTGAGATTTTGCTTTATGGGGATCAGATAAATAACCTGCATCTGCATAACCAACTAACCCTTCTTTTGAATCGTTAGGATAAAATAAACCTAAATCAACAGTTCCTTTTAAATACCGAAAAATATGTTTAATGCCATTCCAATGTCTTTTAGTAGGGGATGAACTGAATCTTGCCAATAAATTAACTGCAAAAGAAATGTCAGGTCTTGTACAGTTAGTAAGATACATAAGTGCTCCAATTGCACTGAGGTATGGTACTTCGGGACCAAGAATCTCTTCATTATCTTCGCAAGGACGAAATGGATCATTGTCAACATTGAGTGATCTAACAACCATCGGTGTGCTTAAAGGATTTGCTTTGTCCATATTGAAACATTTTAAGAGTTTCTCAGTATAAGTTGACTGATGCACAAGTATCCCATTATGCATATGCTCAATTTGTAAACCAAGACAATATTTGGTTTTTCCAAGATCTTTCATTTCGAATTCTTTCTTTAAAAGAGCAATTGCTTCATTAATTTCTTTTTGTGTCCCAATTAAATTTAGATCGTCAACATACACAGCTATGATCACATATCCTGATGTTGTCTTCTTGATGAAGACACATGGACAAATAAGATTATTTGTGTATCCTTTGCTTATCAAATAATCACTCAAACGATTGTACCACATCCTTCCAGATTGTTTCAGTCAATACAAGGATCTTTGTAATTTGATGGAATACATTTCCTTAGGCTTTAAGCTTATTGCATCGGGGAGTTTTAATCCTTCGGGAATTTTCATATAGATGTCACTATCTAGTGATCCATACAAGTAAGCTGTGACAACATCCATAAGGCGCATCTCTAAATTTTTAGAGACTGCTAAGCTGATTAAATATCTAAACGTAATAGCATCCATGACAGGAGAATACGTTTCTTCATAGTCAATTCCTGGCCTCTAAGAAAAACCTTGAGCTACAAGTCTTGCTTTATATCTTGTAACTTCATTTTTCTCATTTCGTTTTCTCACAAAAACCCATTTATATCCTACAGGTTTCATTGACTTTGGTGTAATGACAATAGGTCCAAAAACCTTTCGATTGTTTAGTGAGTTTAATTCAGCTTGCATAGCATCTTTCCATTTGTTCCAATCTTGTCGATTTTTACAATCATCTACAGATTTTGGTTCAGGGTCATCATTTTCTTCCATGATATCGCTTGCCACAGAATAAGAAAATATATCATCAATATTTTCCATTTCATCTCGATCCCACATTATATGTGATTTACCATAGTTTATTGACAATTCTTTATTGGAATCATTTATTTCTTCCTGAGGAAATGTTATATCATTTATTCTTTCCTGAGGGAAGGTTTTGTCAATCATTCCTTCCTTAGGGTCAGTATCCTTCTCAGAACCCTTTCTTTTTCGAGGATTTTTATCCTTTGAACCGATTGGCCTTCCACGTTTTAAACGTTTTTGAGATTCATGAGGTGCATTATTATGGTTTTGCTTGCTTGGAATCTCAACTCGAGCTGGAGCATTAGCAGCTGGTATATGAGATTTAGTGACCCTGTTTATATCAGTAAATGCATCAGGTAACTGATTTGCAATTTCTTGTAGATGTATTATTTTTTGAACCTCTGTCTCACTTTGTTTTGATCTTGGGTCTAGGTGTAACAATGATGGCACACACCATGATATATCTCTTTCTTGCTTTTTCATTTTTCCCCCTAATGTCGGGAACATTGTCTCGTTAAAATGACAATCAGCAAAACGTGTTGTAAATACATCACCTGTTAAAGGTTCAAGGTATCTTATGATGGAAGATGTTTCATATCCAACATATATTCCCAACCTTCTTTGGGGACCCATTTTTGTGCGTTGTGGTGGTGCAATAGGAACATACACAGCACAACCAAAAATTATAAGATGAGAGATATTTGGCTCATTTCCAGAAACAAGTTGTGTGGGAGAGTATTTATGATTTGCACTTGGTCTTACGCGGATTAATGATCCAGCATGCATAATTGCATGACCCCAAATAGAAACAGGGAGTTTTGTCCTCATTATTAATGGTCTAGCTATTAGTTGTAGGCGTTTGATCAACGACTCGGCTAAGCCATTTTGTGTGTGTACATGAGCAACAGGGTGTTCTACAACAATCCCCACAAACATGCAATAATCATCAAAAGCATGTGATGTAAATTCTCCCGCATTATCAAGCCTTACTCTTTTAATGGTATAATCCGGAAAATGTGCACGTAATTTGATAATTTGAGCAAGAAATTTTGCAAAAGCAACATTACGAGTCGATAATAAAGAGATATTAGACCATTTGCTGGATGCGTCTATTAAGACCATGAAGTATCTAAATGGTCCACATGGTGGATGAATTGGTCCACATATGTCACCTTGAATTCTTTCAAGAAACATTGGTGTTTCTTTATCGACTTTTAATGGCGAAGGCCTTGTAATTAATTTTCCAAGAGAACAAGATGTACATTGAGGCATTTTATCTATTTTGTGGATCTTTTGACCTTTCAGTGGATGCCCATGTGTATTTTCAATGATCCTTTTCATCATTGTGGATCCTGGATGGCCTAATCTGTCATGCCATAAGTTTATGATACCAGAATCGCAACAATTTTCTTTGACTGCCATATGTGCTTGAGGCACATTTATATATGTATAATGCAAACCAAAATGGAGCATTGGCAATTTTTCCAATATTTGATCTTTGCTTATGATATGCAAATATTTTTCATTACTAACAGTCCTTGACTGAGTATCATATCCATTATGATATATGTTTCTGAAACTCAACAAATTTCTTGTTGATTTTGGGGAAAATAAAGCATTTTCTATTTTGAGCTTTGTACCATTTGGTAATGCTAAATTAGCTTTTCCCACTCCTTCTATCAAGTTTGTAGGACCTGATATTGTATTGATGATCCCTTTTGTTGGTTTCAGTTTATAAAAATATTTTTTAGATCTAAGTATAGTATGCGTGGCTCCACTATCCGCTATACATATATCTTCTTCATTTGTTTGATCTTGTGCTCCGGTGATTTTCATTTTAAATCTTGAAAAATATTAAGAAAAAAAAATAAGTGTATAACGAAGACATATGATATTTTAATAAGAACTTTATTTAATTGAAACACAAGTAGTACATGAAAGAGGAACTACATAATTAAAGATAATGAGAACACACTTAATAACTGCATCTAATTATAGTAGTCAAGCAACTTTGTTTCAAAGTTCTACCCCAAAGTCTTCAACGATCAGCTTAGCATTGATATTATTAAAGTTATCAACATGGTTCACTTCTTTCTCTTTTCTTTTTAGAGAGGCTTGGTACAGTTCACACAGATGTGGAGCTGTGCGACAAGCCTTTGCCCAGTGGTTTGTACTTCCACATCTAAAACATGAAGTGCCATTGTTTTCGGACCTACCAGCTTCATTCCATTTATTTTGGTGGTTGGAATTGGTATTGTGTGGGACATGATAATTATTGGCTCTCTGCTTACGACCACGACCACGGCCACGACCACGACCGTAAGAGTTATTGTTCCATTTGAATGGATGCTTACGATCATTAAAATGCCTTTTGTCAAAATGACCACGTCCACGTCCACGGCCTCGTCCTCGACTTTGTTCCCATTTATGATCAGAATTTTTATGAGAACTTTTGTGAGCAACATGTGCTTCTGGTATTGCTAATGAACCCTTGGGACGAGATTGATGATTTTTCATCAATAATTCATTATTTTTCTCTGCTACAAGGAGTAATGCATTTAGATCAGAGTATCTCTTAAAATTCTGCAAACGATAATGTGTTTGCAAGTTTATATTTGATGCATGAAACGTGGAGAAAGTTTTCTCTAACTTTTCTTCCTCTGTTACGGGATACCCACAAAATTCTAGCTTTGAACAAATTCGGTATAAAGCAGAGGTGTAATCATTTACCCTCTTAAAATCTTGGAACCTAAGACTGTTCCATTCATCTCTAGAAGTAGGAAGTAAAACTTCCTTTAGATGACCGAATCTGCTTTTCAAATCTTCCCATATCATATATGGGTTATCATAATTAAAATACTCATGCTGTAGTAATTCATCAATATGTTTATGGATGAAAACATCAGCTCTTGCTTTATCCTGGTCAGAGCAATCATTGTATTCTTGGATTGCGTCTAACACATCCATAGATTTTAAATGTCTTTTGACATTTGCTGTCCAAGACATATAATTTTCTCCAGAAATGTTGAGTGCAGGGAATTCGAGTTTTGCTATATTTGACATTTTGTTGCTAAATATAATAAGATAAATATTAGAATCCATATATATCAATCAACAATGAGATACAATACATTGGTAGAGCTATAAATATATAAAAGAAAAAGAAAATGCCGAAATCTTCAGATGGGAGATTAAAAATTAGAATGAGAAGTAGTATAAGCATTATAGTGACCAACAGTAAAACCGGGTGAATCATTTTGAGAACTTTATCTTGGATAAATTTAATAAGAAGAATGTTTGTTGTGAATGAAATGGGGTTAATGATTGGTTATTTATAGTGAAAATTTATAACCTTTTACAACGGTTATATTACCGTTTATAACGGTAACATTACTGTTTGTGTGTATATATATAATATATAATATTAATTATTTTAAAGTAAGATAATAAATAAGATATTAAATACAGTTTATTTTATAAAATATATATAATTAGTATGCACAATAATAAGAATAGAATTGTTAGTGTAAATAAATCTAACTTCTAAATGAGATATTATTGTGCATATATAAATAAAAGTTAGAATAGTTATCAAATTTTAATAACAATGTTTATACACATTATTGCTATTACTCAGTATATTAGTTAGTATATGTATATGCATAGATATATATCTAATGTACATAATTAAAGAAGTGTTTATGATGCTTATGTAGATACCTTTGTGTCTATTACCTTTCTTGGTTAGGATATAAACGGCTCGTGCTGATAACGTGTTATGATATTAGCCCTAATTATAACAATATTTTCAAAGTAATAACTGAACTAAGAAATATGCTGAGTAAACAATATGATATCTTTTGTTACTTCTGGATATCAACCTTCGTTCAAATCATTCTATTTATAATGCAAAAACTACTGTGCAAAAGTACTATTTAAGGAGACAAACGAAATATAATTGGTGCATATAAAAATATAGTTGGTGAAGTCATGGTGTCATACAAATAATAGTGTCGGTGTCGGTAATTCATAACATCTTCCAATAAATCTTGATATTTCATAACAAACCCATGTTTTTAATAAATTACCACATGTTTTTATTGTCACGGTAAAGTTTTTCAACTTGTGTTGATATTAGTACTTCACGTGCAATCCCATCTCCAACTGAGACCACTCGACCAATCTCATCCACTTGAAAATTCGTGTAAAAGTTGCTAATTCTACTTTCTAATAGAGTCGTTAGTTCAGCAGCTCTCGGAGAGAATTCCATGATTCTATTTATTTTGGATATAAGGGGGAATACCGCTTTCAATTTCAAAGAGCTCTATTTTCGCTATTCTTATAGATCAGATTCGAGCTTGTACTACTAGAACTAGGAGTTGAGATAGTGTGCGGAACACCAACACAATCCTTTGTTAAATGTGACCAATTGTTTGTTATCCATGTAGTTGCACAAACCTTTTGGTTAAAATAAATTTTGTATATGAAAGCTTATTTTGTAAATTCTTGAATGACCCGTTACCCAACCTACCCGCTACCCAAGTCCACACCAGCCCCATGTAGTCACAAAATAACCGACAACCTAATATAAATATATAAACAAAAATGCCAACTTCAAACCTCAATTTGATAAGTATGAACTCACCTTTCTAAAGCTCAAGAACACGTAATATGCTGAAAACTCGTTGTCTTGAATGATGTTGAATAAGGCGCCATTGTAGGTTTGCTCGAGAGATCCTGATAAACCTCATTATTTGTTGTTGAATCCGTCTGCAGACAAAGAAAAGAAAAACAAAGCGTTTGATTAGATATATTTAGTAATAGTAGTTGAGAAATGTAATTATAAAGAGCAATGTAAGTACCAAACTAACAATTTGTTTTAAGACAGAAATAAAATATGGTTGAGATGGAAAACAAGGCATGGGTTTATATGGGGACATAACTTAACCATGGTTAGTTGGGATATAACCAGGGTCTAGTCTGGTCTTGTCTGATTGCTATTGGTCCCACCACATTTAAACAAAATGCCATGAATGGTTTTGAAGACTTTACATTATATTATAGGGTGTATCCTGAAAAAAGAAAATATATGTTTTAAAACTAAAGTTGCAACAACTCAAAACTGAAGTTGTGTATTAGATGTTTCTTGTGAAGTGTCATATGGCAAATCTAAGTAGTTTAAGTCACAAGATGTAACAAATAACATATATTTAAAAACAAAATCTGAATATCTTTGGAACAAATATAAATTAAGAACCAGATTGGACTACCACCACCGCTGGAATGTATGAGAGCTGGTCTTGAGTGGTCGCTGCTGTCGGAGTGTTGGACCACCACCGATGTGAACTGGAGCAAGGACGTTAAGAACAAGTGTGGCTGTTGTGAATAAGTGAATGAATTAGGGTTGAAGAAGTACTCATAATATATATATGAATATAAAAATTATTAATTACAAATATTAAACTTAATGTGACTTAAGTTAAAAAGAGTTGATAATTGAGACACGTAACTTAACTTTCCAATGTGGTCTTAGTACTTTAACTTTATGTTAAAAGATTTCAATTTATTATTCTATCAGTGTTTTAAGAATGTTTTATTAGGTTTATATTTTTTAATCAAAATAAATTTGTTATACCTTATTTTAGTTTATACCTTCATAAATGTTTAGCTTCTATATCATATAAAAATAAATGTGACCCGACCTGATTTGAAATGGAAAACCAACAGATTGTATTCACTTTTCATGGTTTACCTTTACAAACACTTAATTTTTCACATTGTGACTTACAAGACAGTTACATAAATATGTTACCTAATTATTTTTAAATTAAGTTTCTAGTTTTAAATTAAGTTTCTAGCTATCATAATTATAAAATTAAACATAAAATTATCACAAGTTGTGTCAATAATTCACAAGGGACCACTCTTTTGACCACAGCTAATAATATTATTATGTCCAATGAGCTAGGGGCCCGGCCTATTGATGTTTGTCCTCTTTCTGTACGTAACTTCAATGAAAGATCATTCATTTTATATATACTTTTTGAGTTAATAATTATATATATATATATATATATATATATTGGTTTAAGTTCAAGAAAGAAATTAAATTATTGCAAGAAATGAAAGAAATGAATATGAGTCATTAGTTTTATTTAGGTTTTAAATATTTAAAAATAAATAAAAAAGATGTAAATGCAATAATAAATGCACTCTCTCACTCCAATTAATACAACTAATACAACAATAATAAATTTCTCTCTAATTAATATATCTAACTAATTTAACTATAATAATTAAAAGATAAAAACACTACTTTAGTTTTATTTTTTATTTACACATTCTTCATTTTATTCAACATAAATACAATTTATTCATATAAAACTATTTTTTATATTAAAAAAATAATTTCCACTCGATATATTAGCATATATCAACGTATTTTTTAACATTAAATATCAAAATATAATATATATATATATATATATATATATTCAATTGGTATGTCTATAAAAATTATTGTCATAAATAATAATAAAAAAATATCATACAAATGTGTCCATTAAATGTAAACAATTAATATACAACCTACACAAAGTTATATAACCTACACTTGTTTTGAGCAATAAAAACGTACAACATACAAAAAGCATATAGCTTACATATGTAATTTGACATCAACAATTATATAAACTACACAAAGATACACATACCCTACACATGCGTAGGTCATATGTTTTTCGTATGTAAGCTAGTTTTCTTATTCTTAGAACAAGTGTAGGTTATATGTTTTTGTATAGGTTGTATATTTTTTTGACATTTAATGCAAACATGTGTAAGATAGTTTTTTGTATTATTTATCACAATGTAACTATGTGTTGATGGATATTGATATATTGAGTTTGAAGAAATTGGTTTTGAAAAGAAATTAATGCAGGAATAAATTGTATTTGTGTAAGATAAAATTTTCGTGTGTAGGTTATATGTTTTTTTTGTGTAGGTTAAATGTTTTCGTGTGCGTGTGTATTTTATTGATGATGAATTTTGTGTGTGGGTTAAATGTTTTTCGTATGTAGGTTATATGTTGTCTTATTTCTAGAATAAGTGTAGATTATACGTTTTTGTGTATGTTGTATGTTTTTTTGTTGATATCTTATGCAAACACATGTAAAATAGTTTTTTGGTATTATTCATCATAATGTAAGTATGTGTTGATGGATATTAATATATTGAGTTGGAAGAAATTAGTTTTGGATAGAAAGAAATTTTAATGTTTGAAAAAATTATACTTGTGTAGGATAAAAATTTAAAAAACAAAGAGTAAGTTATATAAATAAATGACTTCTCAATATTTTCTAATTATAATAATTTAATTAGTTATATTAATTAAATAGACAAGTATTATAGTTTATTAGTTATATTAATTGAAGAAAGAGAATAATTAATATTTTCTTTATTTAGATTTAATCATTTAAAACTTAAAACAAAACTAGTGGTACATATTCATTTCTTACATTTCTTACAATAATATCATTTCTTTCTTGAATCATCCCATATATATATATATATATATATATATATGTGTGTGTGTGTGTGTGTGGAAAGTAAATGCAAAAAACCCATTCCAGTTGAGAAAACTCTGAAAACTCAATTGTGTGGTTCCAGGTGTGTCACGTATGTCATTATTAATTTAATTGTTTTTAAATAAAAATGGTAGTTATCTAAATTCACATTTAATTTTCCTTTTCCATATCTTACACATTTTTTTGTCTGGTCATCCTAAAATTTATCTCTCTCTCTCTCTCTCTTATCTATCTCATTTTCTCTCATCTTTCTCTATTCTTTTCAAGTTCAAGAACACAAATAACTTATCCATCTTAAAGAGCAAAATAGAGTATCTATCTATCCGGGCAATGATGTTTGTGTTGGTTCCATTCTTGCATTGTAGGAGAAACGGTGGCATACCGGAGAAAGCAAGTCAGATCCGATCAACTCGAAATTTGGTATATTTTTATAGTTTTTGAAGATCTGAATGTTTGTTACTTTCTTTATGTTTTTTCATTTTTTATTTCTTTTCACCTCTTCATAATGATAGTTCTTTGATGTATATTTTGATAAATCTTTATTCTTTTTCCTCCTTTTCTTTTTCTTTTGAATGTATTCAGTAGATCTTTGTTTTTTTGTCCAAGATAATGTGTTTTTCTTTTTTTCCTTTCCAAGAATTAAAGCATTGTATTTTAGCCTTTTCATTAATGTTTTTTTCTTTTTATCAATAATAATACATATGAGTGTATTTTTTTTATTGATTTATGTATATATAAACTAATAATTGGACTTGTTAACTTGTAGCCATGGTGACAATAAGTTTATGGCGCCAGGATGATCCAAGAAACGAGTAAAGCGAGATTCAAGGGCACAGGTCGGGATCCATTTTTAGGGTTGTTTGTGATATAAATTTAGAATACAATTGGTTTTTAGTATTTTTTATTATCTAAGGATATCCTCTTTATTATCATTCTTATTATATTGCACATTTGTTTTACTTTAAAAAAATTGTATATAAAAAAAGAGAAAGAGAGAGAAAGTGATGGTGATACAAAATAATTGAAGTGATATGACATAAAGTAATGGAAATGATAACGACAAATTTTATTTTTTTTAATAAAATTACACCTAAAAGATGATGAAAATTACCTTGGGGTGTGCCCACCTACTGGCCTCGATGCGTATGTCTTGTTTAAAAGGGAAAATTCTCATAATAGCTCATTTAAAAAATGTGTTTCCAAAATTATCCTCAATAATTCAAGTTTCCAATTTTGCATAATATTTTAGAGTAGAAAATGAGCTTTATTTTTCATTGTAATAAATCTTCATCTTTATTTTTTACTGGAAAATAAAACATGGGAGTGGGTTGGTGTTCAGACTTCATAGTTTGTACTGGAAAATATTATTATCCAGTTTTTTAAAAATATATACGTATATTTTTAAACATATGTTATGCTTGTCTAAAAACGTATGTTTTAATATGCAAAACATATGTTACGCTTGTCTATAAACGTATGATTTAATATGAAAAAACATATGTTTTTTTAAAAGTGTTACGTTTGTCTATAAACGTATGTTTTAATATGCAAAACATATGTTACGCTTGTCTATAAACGTATGTTTTAATATGCAAAACATATGTTACCCTTGTCTATAAACATATGTTTTAATATGCAAAAATGTATGTTATGCTTCTCTTCATAGTTTTATTTTTTGGGATAAAACTTGACCGAAAGGTGATAAGTTATATTATTTTTTTTTTAATTTTTCATTAGATATATTTAATTCTTTATATTAAGGTTACTTAGTTAACACTATTTTTTTTCTTGCAAAATAAGTTTATGGTAATTCTGTGTTAGGTGATTTGGAACTTTAGGTTTTACATTGATTTGTTTTAGATGTATTAGTTAAACATATTCTTAAAGAAAATAATTCTTTTTCAAAACTATTACATTCTTTGAATGCAATTTGGATAATAATTACATGTCACATTGAATTAGAATTATATATATATATATATATATATTGAATAATTAAAATTAAGATTAAAAATAAAAACCAACTATTAAAACTAAAATAAAAATAAAAATTATGTTAACTTGATTATTGAGATTCATTTTAAACAGGGAAAATTTCCAAAATGACCCATTCATATAATGTGTTTCCAAGTTTATCCCCACTAATTCAAGTTTCCAATTCTGTCCCTTTGTTATCTCGTCGCCGACGACATGATAGCGAACACCGACGATGCGTTACTGAAACAAATAGGATAACGACACGTGGCCGGAATATGTGTTAACGATGCGTTATGTTGCTAGCGTAGGGTAGCGGCGATGCGTTATGTTGCTAACGTAGGGAAGCAGCGATGTGTTATCACTAACGCGTCGTGGAACCCTTGTGTTGCCATAACAAGGTAGCAGCAATATAACGCATCGCCGCTACCCTACGTTAGCAACATAACACATCGTTAACACATATTCCGGCCACGTGTCGTTATCCTATTTGTTTCAGTAACGCATCGTCGGTGTTCGCTATCATGTCGTCGGCGACGAGATAACAAAGGGACAGAGTTGGAAACTTGAATTAGTGGGGATAAACTTGGAAACACATTCTATGAATGGGTCATTTTGAGAATTTTCCCTGTTTAAAATGAATCTCAATAATCAAGTTAACATAATTTTTATTTTAGTTTTAATAGTTGGTTTTTATTTTTAATCTTAATTTCAATTATTCAATATATATATATATATATTGTAAGGCCCCGAACCCGGTAGCCCTACTTTAGGGTCGGATTTACTCATAAACACAGTCCTTCAAATCAGAGTTTATTAAAACTTTTCGCGGAATATAAAACATCATTCATTTGTTACAAAACATTAACTCTTTTCTTTGATACTATAACACAAAACTTTATATTTAAAACATCTTTACTTCTTTCTTCAGATGCCAGCCGTTCAATCCATGCCGTGTGTCATCCTCATGCTAACTCAATAATCAGCTCACCTGCGTGCATACTAAAAGTCAGCTACGCTGAGTGAGTTCTAGTTAATCAGGCAACATACAATCCATTCCCATATATTACTTCCCGTATCCGAAGACACATATTACTACCTTAACCTTGTATAAATATCCATAGGAGGATCGTCACGTAATATCTATTAAAAGAACCATTACCATTACCCTACCATATATAATTTCCATAGGAGGAACACTATACTATCCATAGAAGGAACACTTTACTATCCATAAAAGGAACACTATACCTTCCATAAAAGGAACACTATACCTTCCATAAAAGGAACTCTATACCTTATTATTTAATATCCATGTAAGGAGCTAGACACTTCCCTCGACGATACGTGTAATATCCGAAGATCCTTCACGTACCGGCAAGCAATCATACATATCACATCATTCACATAAGGCATACACATAAAATTTATATCCTTTCGTTCATACTTTCTTACTTTCTTTACTATTATCTTACTTTCATATCTTACGTTATAAAGAGCATTACGCCCTACATTCCTTGAGTATTATTAGGGCTCGGTACCCTCCTTCCTCGAGTATTATTAGGGCTCGGTACCCTCCTTCCTCGAGTATTATTAGGGCTCGGTACCCTCCTTCCTCGAGTATTATTAGGGCTCGGTACCCTCCTTCCTCGAGTATTATTAGGGCTCGGTACCCTCTTTCCTCGAGTATTATTAGGGCTCGGTCCCTCTTTCCTCGAATATTAGTAGGGTTCGGTTCCCTAGTTCTCGAATATTAGTAGGGTTCGATTCCCTCTTCGTTACCATTCAACCATTCTTTCCTTCTTTTATTAACTTTATCACATTCATACACATAAGCATACATATCATACTTACCTTATACTTAGCGTTTCAACCTGACAGTACGTGCAATATCCGAAGATCGTTCACGTACCATCAAGCAATCATTCATACATATCACATCATTCACATAAGGCATACACTTATCTCTCAGGATAAGCGTATTAACAAACATATCGAGTATGCACACAGCCCCGAAAACATAACACATAAATGGGGCTAGAAACTCACCTGAACTCTGCTTCTTTTTCTGATAGCTGTAAATCCCTTCCTTAACTGAGCTCGGCTGACTGTACAAGTTACACGTATCAATACTCGTCTGATCTAATCTGGTGGCCTAGTATTAGCTTACTTTAACTTATCGCTTTTAATTTATTTTCTAAACGAACTTCACTTCAGGCGAAGTTAAACCTTAGGCGAACTTGGCTTCAGGCGAAGTTAAACCTTAGGCGAACTTAGCTTCAGGCGAAGTTAAACCTTAGGCGAACTTGGCTTCAGGCGAAGTTATCCTTAGGCGAAGTTACGCTTGAAGGCGAAGTTACGCTTGAAGGCGAAGTTCATCAGGCGAACTTAATCTTGCAGGCGAAGTTATCGCGCTGCAGATCTGTTTGCCCATAAATCCTTCGTTTCTTAGCCAAATAACTCGATTTTGGTACCCACGGAATCGTATGATCGGCGCCTACAAATCCCAACCATCAAATCGGCCTAAAATCGACGTTTTAGGGGTCCGATTTTGGCAGTTTGGGTTTCGGGTCCGGTTAACCCATCCAATCCTAACCATTTTCAGTAATATTAGCTTTGTTGGATTTGTTCTTACCTTACCAACTCAGATCTATCAACAAAATCTCGGGTCTCGGCTTCGAATCTTGATCGGTTAGAATGTGTGTGTTTTGAGTGTGTGAAGAAATAGATGTAAATGAAGATATTTGGGATTTTGGGGGTATTTATATCCCTGAAATCCCATTCTTATTTAACCCATCTCAATTAATCCACGTCCACTACCCACATCCATTACCCAACACTAGCCCGACCCATACCAACTCATATTCTATTATTTATTTCCTAATAACCCGGGTAAACTTTCTCTCTAATATTAAGTAATATAATTAATATTATCTTGAAATTTCGGGATGTTACATATATATAATTCTAATTCAATGTGACATGTAATTATTATCCAATATGTAGTCAAATAATGTAATAGTTTTGAAAAAGAATTATTTTCTTTAAGAATATGATTAACTAATACATCTAAAACAAATTAATGTAAAACCTAAAGTTCCAAATCACCTAACACAGAATTACCATAAACTTATTTTGCAAGAAAAAAAATAGTGTTAACTGAGTAACCTTAATATAAAGAATTAAATATATCTAATGAAAAATTAAAAAAAAATTAATGTAACTTATCACCTTTCGGTCAAGTTTTATCCCAAAAAATAAAACTATGAAGAAAAGCATAACATACATTTTTGCATATTAAAACATACGTTAATAAACAAGTGTAACATATGTTTTGCATATTAAAACTTACGTTTCTAGACAAGCGTAACATATGTTTTGCATATTAAAACATACGTTTATAGACAAACGTAACACTTTTTAAAAAAACATATGTTTTTTTCATATTAAATAATACGTTTATAGACAAGCGTAACATATGTTTTGCATATTAAAACATACGTTTTTAGACAAGCATAACATATGTTTTAAAAATATACGTATATATTTTTAAAATAACTGGATAATAATATTCTCCAGTACAAACTATGAAGTCTGAACACCAACCCACTCCCATGTTTTATTTTCCAGTAAAAAATAAAGATGAAGATTTATTACAATGAAAAATAAAGCTCATTTTATACTCTAAAATATTATGCAAAACATATGTTACGCTTGTCTATAAACTTATGTTTTAAAAATATACGTATATATTTTTAAAAAAGTGGATAATAATATTTCCAGTACAAACTCTGAAGTCTGAACACCAACCCACTCCACTGTTTTATTTTCCAGTAAAAATAAAGATGAAGATTTATTACAAAGAAAAATGAAGCTCATTTTCTACTCTAAAATAACAAATTTCAAAAGATGTAAAATAATATCCAAATCTAAACAAAATTTTCCAAGAATATCTTAAAAAAAACTAAAATACTAAAACGACCAGATCTGAACTTTGTCAACATAGTACCTTAAAATAGAATAAAAAAGTAAAAACAACGGGATTCTAGAAGCTTTCATCCATAAATTCTTGTTAAGAACTTTGTCAATATAAAATGTCCAGATCTGAACCTTTTGTAGGAAAATCACCGGTTCAAGTGGTAAACGATTGGCTTGCGACTTCCGGCAACGACGGTGGCCGTGAATCCGTTTTGTGGATTTGGATATGGGTTTTGGATATTGGCTTCGATATGCTTTGGTTTGTGGTTTTGATTAACATCATCACAATATTTAAATTATTATTTGTTGTGTGAATAAAATATGAAGCAAGAGAGAGAGAGAGAGTTTTTGGTTTGAATAATGAAAAGAGAAAGAAAGAGAGTACATGGATTTGAGATGAATGAAAAGAGAAAGGAAAAGAGAGTACATGGATTTGACATAAAGCATAACATACAAAATTACAATGTTACCCTTTTGTTTATTTTTAATCTTTTATTTAATATGATAATATTATTTATTTTAATAATTCAATCTCAACCATTCATTGATCAAGATCAATGGCTAGTATAGAGTTTTCAGGGTTTTCTCAACTGGAGTGGTTTTTATTTTAACCATTCCCTATATATTCATATATATATATATATATATATATATAGATTGATTTCTTTTGAGAACCACTTTGAGTTTTAAGAACTCGAAAGAACTCAACGTAACAAATTTTTTTTTTCGAACTTTTTTTACACATGTATAATACGTAAGTGTAAGTGATGTACAAAAAATTACGGTATTTTTTTACACACCGAATCGACTTTTTACACATGTGTAACTAACGTTTAAATTTGTGTAATTATCAAAAATACTTATTCTCTCTCTCCTGCTTCATTTTTTAATTAAATTTAATCTCAGCCACATATTTCAAATCATTTAATTAAATGTGTGGTTCAAAATTGAGTCTTAAAGTTCTTAAAACTCACCATGGTTCTCAAAATAACCCTCCATATATATATATATATATATATAGAGAAATAAATGAGTAAAACTGTAGTAATTATATATCTCCCTTGAGTTATTGACTGATTTGTTGACTCCTCGTTTTACTCTAAAACTAAAGCTCAAGTTTTACATACTTGATATATAACTTGTGCCCACATTTTAGATCAGCCCAATATTAGACTTTCCGTAATGGGGAAGTTTTGGAAGCGTTTTGCATTATAATGCCGGGGGTACACCGCGCCCCCTTCCCCCGGTGTTTTGGCTTTTTTTAACGTTGTATATATAACGCGGAAAAGGCACACAAATAAAAAAAATGTTACCGTTGGGGATGGATCACCGTTGGGTTTTTTTTAAAAAAAATATTAATTAAATTTATACTATAAAAACAAACCAAACTCATTTTTTTAACACATTACTCCCACTTCTATACCAATTATCTTTTTTACACAAATATTTCTACCAAAATGTTTCCGAATAACAACCAAAATGTTCTCGGTTTCGGTCAATATGCCCGTCAAGGCAACCAAAATCCACAACCAAACCCATCTACCGCCCCGTTTCCAACCGTACCCGCTCCGAATCCGTTCGACCCGTAAATGGCCGCGTACATTGCATTTTTACAAAACTCTATGCCAAATGCGGTGCCCGGTTTCCAAAACCCAACGGCAAACATTTTTGCTGATTCGGGTTCCAACCCGTCCCGGAGACCTATCCTGACGTCGAGTTCGTGCCGGAGACACAACCCGTACCGGAGACCGTAGGCGGTTCGAGCCAACGCGGACGTCCGAGAAAACACGCAAAGAAGCCCGCGCGATGAACATCGGGTTAAAAAGACGGTGATACCGTGGAAGAACGACGAGTGCGTACTATGTGCCCGTGCATGGTGCGCGATATCGGAAGATGCCAAATGCGGTAGGTTTTTAAAATACATATATATTTTTTAATTTTCTTAGAACAAACATTGAACTTATAATGTTTTTATTTTTTTAGCGAATTATCAAAAAACGGGGGTATTTTCGCACAAAATTAAAGAGTTCTTCCACGAACTTGGCGAGGACTCGCGTCGAGAAAAAGATTCGTTACTGTCAAAATGGGGAGACATAAACACCAAATTTATGAGTTTCCATACGGTTTTCTCTCATATGAATAGAAATAGGAGTAGCGGTGTCTCGGACGCGGAAGTCATGGAAAACGCGTTGACAGAGTATCAACATAAGGTCTCGGGGTCCTTCAATTACCTTGGTATTTGGAAAGACTACTTGAGGTTTCACCCAAAATGGGGCCTGGTTTTGGATGCCGAAGCCGAAGGTGGTCCGCGTAATAAAAAGTCTAAAACATCGTCTTCGGTTGATCTAGACACGCCCCGTTCCGACACTTGAAACTTCAACCTAAGTGATAATGAAGGTGCGAATACTACCGAGATGCCTCAGTCGGGGGGGGGGGGGGGTAGAAGAAGCAAGGGCAAGGGAAGGGGAAAATGGGTCGCTTCATCGTCGGCAATGGGTTCGAATGCTGAAATGGAAACTCAATTCAAAGAAATGAACTCTCGACTCCAAGATTTACACGAACTTGGAACCCAACGACTTAACGTAAATTTGGACGCCGTCGAACTACTTAGAAGGAATGAAATGGACAAAGACATCGAGATTTTATCAAGCGAGCTAACCGAAGACGACCCGAGAGTCCGATCTCTAAAAGACGCTTGACAAGCGAAAATTTTAGAAAAATATCACATGTAGTTTTATTAGTATTATTTATGTATGTTTTTTTAATTTGATGTATTTTTTTTTATTTTAATTTAGTTTTTATTTGGAAGTTTAATGTATTTTTTAAATTTTAATGTTGTTTTTTAATTTTATGTTTAATTATTTAAATGAATTATTATTTAAAAAACAAATAAAATTAATAGTAACTGGGCGCCACTTGGCACATAACGCCTGGGGGTGGAGAGTTATGACTACACCCTGTGTTTGTAAAAAACCATAACTCTGATTGGACGCCACATGACACATAATTCCTGAGGGTTATAACTTCTCATGCTCTTATATAATATACATATCAAAAACCAAACATCTACTCTCATAAAACTAACCATTCATCAATTGTATAAGTACAACTGGTTTTTGCTTCTTCTATTATATATATATATATATATACTATTATATAATAGAGATAAGAGAGAGAAAATGAGAATATTGAATTTTGAGAGATTTTGTATAAGTGATGCACAATGTACAATTTGTAATGCACATGTTCTCAAAACCCACTTTTTATCCCGCCTAATCCCTGTCTGCATGTGGAATTCAAATTTCAGGATCCCGCCTATCCCTGACATCTTCGTCTCTCTCTCTCTCTACACACACCCCCCTCTGGTTTTGATTCATCTACTTTTGGAAGAAAAGAAAGAACATGAGAATTCTAAAAATGTTGAGAAATCAAACTAAATAGGCTTCAGAAACTCTTTGGTTCCTTTCATTGACCGCCTACGTGAATAACTCTCTTGTGCAGCAAGTGATATTTCAATCAAAGATACAATCTGATTTCCTATAATCTTTAACTAGGAGTATGTTTGTTCGGTTAACAGATTTGTTTAAAAAGGGGATTTTGTGTTTTTAGGGAATTAATTGATGTTCTGGATTATGTATTGCTTGTAAGAACCACAACAACTGCACCCTTCAAAATTCATGTACTTCAAACTAACACTTCATATGCAAGTAAGATGCAACATGCAGTATATAGGTAGTAGTGTTAATATGGAAAGAATCTGATTAAAAATTTTTTAACCTACGAGGCCATATTTTTCTGTTTGATTTGAATTGAATATGACTTTGGTTCAAACCAACTATAGCATATATTGAATCAAACCTGATTGAAATCGAACTGAATTACAAATTTTGGTTGGTTTTAGTTTTGAACAGAAACCGGATCTGCAATTTAGTTTTAGGTTTGGTTTTTGTATTAATTAAATATGAGTCGGTCCAAACTGAATAATCCATATACGCTGAATAAACCGAAAACAAATAATTTTTACTGACGTTTTATCACTTAGTTCAATCCAATATTAAATTAGTTTTTTATTGTAGTTGATAGCAAGCCTAATAATTAGTGAGCTAATGAAGTTTAAATGTGTGTTTTTACAAGTGAACTGTTAAAGTTTAGTTATTTTGGGTGCTGAAAGACGAAGTTAAGGTTCAAGTGAAGTAAGTATTGGAAATCTAATAATGTAAGTATATTAATTTATCTTAATTTAATTACTTGTTTGGTGTTACTATTATATTAACATGAATTTAAATTTTTTCAGGACACACAAAATAGTTGGGAAGATGATAGTTTGCAAGTAAAAGGGTGGTGTGCACCACTGTTGACTAAATGTTAGTTAAACTGCCAAATCACAACTTAAATATTTCCCGAAATGCCATTGTAGCTCAAATTGGTAAGAATATAGCTTTTATTCACCTAAAGTGTAAAGATCACAAACTGCCATGACATTACATTTACAATTTGCTTTGATGCTACACAGACATTAATTCCCAAAATGCTTGTGCAGTTGACAATCTGATGTGTTGACTATTTCGTAGTCAAACTGCACAAATTCTGTGCACAAAACTGAACCCTAATACAACACAGATTATACCCTTAGCTGCAAATTAAACTGAGGTCGCAAAATGAATACACAGAATACATCGTGCTCAATAAGACCTCTTAGGCAAACATAATGACTTTTCAGTCAAAAAACATCGTAATTCAAACTAGAATTAACTTAAGATGCTACACCAACAGACCTGATTTAGTCGACCCGTTAGCCTGATACAACTACAGTTATTTGTCAAGAATTATGAGTAACTTTTTAATTATATTTTTTTGTTAATCACTTAATCTTAATTTCATTCTATTTTCCTAGAGGATATGGTTGTTCAAGAAGCTTGCGGCTTGGAGCTCGCTCGGATTTAGCTAAAAAAAGCTTGCACAACATGGCTTGGGTAAAAAGCTTGCTTAGCTTGGCTCAGTTTGTAACGACTAACGAGTCGCACCGGTTCGATTGGCTCACTTGTTAGCTCAGCTTGTTTTGGATTGTTAAATCAACTTCTATTTTTGACAATATAATGACTGGAAGTGTAAACGAGCCTAGCCTGGCTCGTTTAACTGAAGAGAGCTCAAGCTCGGCTCGTTTATGGCTCTATTTATAAAGATTGAAATTGACTCGTGCGTAATTTTTCAATATTGAGCTCAACTTTTTTATTATTTACATTGTTTATATATTACACGACCGGTCGGTTATTTTTAGATTCGGTTATCTTTGGTCCAAGACCTCCGGCACGATCCCAAAAAACACGTAACATAAGAACGACTCCCACCTTTTCATTTATCTATGTGCACAATTTCAAGCATGAATTAGTACTCATATTATCGTTATCTTTTGTAGGGCAGATTTGTGACATCATAAATCTACCCAGGTTAGAGGTGCACAAATCGGGTTCAAATGGAAAACCCGAACCGGTTCCAAACCGGTTTTTTTACATCGGGTTGTAAAATGGCACCGGTTCCAATCAAGAACCGGTTCGGTTCCCGACCCGAACCGATGCCCAGATATGCAAACTTTTAGACCGGGTAGGGTATGAACCGGAACCGGTTTTTACGTAAAAACCGGTTCCACCGGTTTTTTTTGAAATTTAAAAATTAGAGCCGTTAGGAACCGGTTCCAACGGCTATATAGCCGTTTTTGACCGTTGGAACCGGTTTTTTAACTATAAATAGGTTATTTTCTTACTATGAATAGCAAGGTTTGTTTGTTTACTTGTTAAACCACTTCCAAAACTATAAAACACACTCCAAACCACAATTAACCTTAAACCGACAACAAATGGCAACCAATGATGACGTTGTTATGGTGATCGAAACAACAAGATGCCCCGATGTTTGGGTTCATTACGATTTGTGTCTCATGACCGACTCACATGAGTTGGCACGTTGCAAATATTGCTCGAAGTTTCTTAAAGCAGGGTCCAACTCGACATTACGAAAACATACGAATAAGTATTGTCGAGAGAAAAGAAGATTGGAAGCTAAAAAAACGGAAGTGGGAGAGTCGTCCGGCTCTACAACCCAAAAGCTAAGTATTGTAGAGTTTCGCGAATCAACGACGTCAACTCCGGGTCATCAAAGTGGTTAAACGGCAAACCTCGTTGAATAACGAACTTTGCCATTCTATCTTGAACTTGAGTCGTGTTGTAACGAAATAGTGTACCATCTTTACCCAAGTCAATTTGATCGGTCGCGCCAATCCCTTTCAACGCCTTGCAATATGGCTTCTCGATGTGCTTTCTCAAAGTAGAGTTGGAATTGTGCTTTAATACTGAACCACATAGTTTGCAACGAGCCTTTTGATAACCTTCGTCATTCACAATCAAATCCCAATTCTTCCATATGTCTTGGTTGCGGTTATGGTTGACTACCGTAACAACCCTTGGGTCCTCCGTAACAGGAACGGGGGCAACAAAAACACTCTTCTTAGCCTTGTTGTTAGTTTTTTTGATGGGTGCCATAATAATATTTAGTTGGATGGTCGGGTAAAGGAACGGGTTTGCTAAAGGAGTAGTATTTTAGTTTGTTTTTGAGTTTGGTGGTGAAACAAGTAATGGAAACAAGTTATATATAGGTTTGGGCATCAAAAACCGGTTCCAACGGCTATATTACCTTTGGAACCGGTTCCAACGGATCTATTGTCTCAAAAACCGGTTCCAACGGCTATATTACCGTTGGAACCGGTTCCAACGGCTAATTGGTGTCTAAAAAACCGGTTCCAACGGCTATATTACCGTTGGAACCGGTTCCAACGGCTAGTTTGACTTTTGTTTGACCCTTCAAAAAAAACCCGTCGGAACCGGTTTTTCCGGGTACGAACCGAACCGGTTCCAATTAAGAACCGGGTAGGAACCGGGTTGGAACTGGTACTGACATACAAATAGGAGAACCGGGTACGATTTTCGGGTACAAAAATACCCAAACCGGGTATTGTTCCAACCGGGTTGGAACTGGAACCGGTTCCGGTTCGGTTCCACCAGTTAGGTTCCGGAGCCGGTTTTTTTGTGCACGTCTACCCCAGGTCGATGTTCTTGCACTTAGATTTGGTTAGTAGATAAACTTTTTCAATGTTACTTATTTCAATTTCACAAGGTTATTATGTGAGGGTCTTTTGTGCAGTGCATTGGTTGCAAAATTTGTCACATAGAATAAGGTGAATATTAGTAATGATATAGTTATATGCCCATTTTAGTACCCCATCTTTTTTGAGGCATTTAATATTATCAAGGATTTTTTATGGTGTTATTTTTTGGTGTATTCGGTTTCATTGTGATGACATATTGAAAAGATTAGTTTTCCATCAGTATTGGTAAACATTTCCTTTGTTTGGCTTATAATTTTGTACATCAGTCAGTTATAACCAATATACTCCGTAAATCAAATATTTTTATTTTGGAAATCCAAACTTCAGACAACTAATGTGAAAACCCAAAATTAAAATGGGTCCATGGTTAAAGTTTGACTTTGATGTGTAATTGAAAAATCCAACACTAAAATTAGTCAATACTCATACTTTGACTTTTATAATGTGTTTTGGATTTTTGACTGTAGCCACTCTAGGTGATACATGAATTAGACCAAAGAAGGAAAGGGTATATATTGGATGCATGAAGTTTGGTTATGCACTGCCCAAAAGTAAGCTAAATACTAATTTTGGATGATCATGCTCTTCTTAACGATGTGAGTTTGTGATTGTTCGAATGTTGGAGATGGATGAACGATGCGGATGGTGGCATTTGTGTGATTTAGATTTACAAGAAGTGTTTTGTGGTGATATGCCATATGTATTTTACGGTAGAAATGAAACATGATACATTTAAATATGCAGATTTCATTTCGTGCATAACTGAGATTATCGTATTGTAAGTTGTATATGAATCCCGCCGCATCGCGCGGGTTACTTACTACTGTGTGTGTATATATATATTAAATTGGTACTATCTTAACACTCACAATTTTATTGTTTCTTTGGTTTTGTGCTTCAGTTTGTTGTATCTCCTACAGTAACTGTTGTATATTTTATTGTGATATCTGGCTTCTTCACGTGTTCATGGGACGTTACACGTGCCCCTAATTTGCTGCCTCGGATAGTCTGATGTTTTTGAAACACATTTATCAAGCCACCCAAGTCACAACATTTGATTCCACTTTTCCGGCGGCCGCTTGGCTCTCAACTCTCAATTGATTCAGGCTATAACCGATGGTGGCGATTTCTGGTGATTACTTACACATCGACTTCTACTGTTGCCGGGTTCCTTTGCGGATGGAAATTAGTTACAACCGATTTGCTGACATCAACCTCTAGTCATCTTTGCGCATAAAGGGAACACTTTGCGTATGATTTCTGAGGACGTTCTGATCAACCCGCGAATAGTCTCTGGAGTTTGTTCTTTGTTCTTCCTCTACTTGAGTTATGCGGGTGATAAGAATATTCCGCGGGTGACTTCTGCGGAAGTCTTGAATGACCTGCGCGCGGATAATCCTTCATGGGTATTTTGGTCTTTTCACTACCCTACCTCTATAAGTCCACCCTCGGTCCATTGTTTCTTCTGCGTGAAGTTTTATGCGGGTGAAATTTTGGACTTAAGATATTTTTTTGTGACTTTAATTTTCACGTGTGCTTTGTTGAGATATTTATTTTTGAAGATAAACATTGGAAAGGACGATGTGACAGCCTTGCAGGCACCGTATGGTTGATGTGATGTCTGTGCCGGCTATTAATTGTACCCATTGTACCACCTTTTTTGCTTTTTTGGTTATCCTGCGTGACTTGGCGTTTCCTTACTGGACCTTTCAATTTCTCTCTCCACTGTAACTCTCTCATCGCAATAACTGCAATGTGTATAAATAGGGCTTTTGGGATTACTGTAAAGCTTTATCGCTTCTGAATCTTCATCTTCTTCCTTTTTTTTCTCAAACCAGATCTGACTTCCATTATTCATCATTGCTCGTTGCTTTCCTTTACCATATGATATCGTGGCTAGTGATAAGTTGGAAGCAGTCGGAGTTTCAAAAACTCATTACGACATACAACATAGCGCCGGAGTGGGAACCAGAGTTCCCGATTGCCGGATCAACCGCAGATAAGCCTCCAGCCGGCAAGATGGCCTTTTACGTTGAATTCTTCACATCTAGGAATCTTAGGTTTCCGATAACCAAGTTCCTGGGTAACATCCTGACCGGCCATGGGATACACCATTCGTAGATCCACCCCTTCGGCCTAATGCAAGTTCTCCATTTCGAATTCGTTTGTAGGGTGAACAACATCGTGCCCAAGGTGGACAGGTTTTTTGTCTTTTACAAGATGCATGGCCGTGGTGGTGGTTCAAATGTTCCACTGTGGCTAAGAGGGTTATTGGCACTGACCCTCCGCGCGGTGTCTATGACTGGAGGACTAAGTTATTCTGGGTGTGGGAGGACGTGGTGCCAATAACTATGGTCCGCCGTCCGTCGTACGAGAAGCTTGATAAGATGAAGATTGCACTTGTCGAGGACCAGGCGTGGTTTAATACGCTGATCCAAATGCCAACGCCCATGCAGGAGATCGTTGAGGAAGCCCTTGTTTGGGCTGGTATGAGCCGCTTATGGCCATATCCTGAGCTGGAGCCTTTTTTCCAAAAAGCGGACAAAAGTAAGTTCTAAATATTTCTGCTTTTATTTTCACTTCATTATTGTCTTATCTTTGCATTTTTCTAGGTGAGGGATCAATACTGAAGGCTTTGCTTGATAAAACGTTGGGCTGCGTGCAGAGGAGTCCAAGCGATCCAAAAACCTTGCCAATCCTTGCTAGAACGCGGGAGCATTTTCTATTCCCCAAGACTGTGCGTTCTGAGCCTGTGGTGTCAGACGCAATCTTCCAGTTAGGTGTGTTTTATTTGAACCCTCGTCCTTTGAACGTGTTGACTTCAGACGGGGTGATCATGACACTATCTTCCAGTGACGAATCGCCACCCCGCGAAGAACGTTACTTTGATGATTCTCCCGAAACTCCGGCTGTTATGCGTGCTCTAGCAGATCTTGAACGCAAGAGGAAACAACGTTTCTCTAAAACCGGTGAGGCGGACGAGAGCCAAGACGATACGGAGGAGGAACTAGCCAAGAAGAAACGGGCAACAATCCCTAAAAAGCCTAAGAAAGTCCGTCTGGAGGACAGGGTCAAAGAGATCTCGATGCGGTCGCCGACGAGTAAGTTGTTAGTTTAATACCCTCAACATTTCTCTTTTTATATCTTTGTATTTTTACATATTATTTTTCATCCGCAGCAACTACAGCTGCACCTGATCGAGGTGTAACGATCCACGAACCACCATCACCTCCACCATCGATTATTATACCTGATGACATGTCTGGTTCAAAAGGGAAACAACAAGTTCAAGACGTTGAGGGTCCGGAGACAAAAGAATCTCCCCATGCCTCTCCGCATTCTCCCCTGCATTAACCTCCACATTTTTCTCATTCATCACCGCTGCATCAATCAGGTGGTGGTGGGACATCTTAGTATTCCGAGTCTAGAAGGTTTCAACGCCCCTCCGACGCTGACTATTATGGGATGGCTAATCATGAGGGGACGGCCACATTCATATACTGCGTTGGACCTTGGTCCAAGTGTCCCGTTTCACTGACGCGGAGGTATGTTCTGAGATTCTCAGTCGTGGAATCCCGCCAGCGGAACGTGCCTTTCAACATGGTCGTTCACCTCATGATCTTGCTCGCATTTTTAACTTCATACTGACCTACACTGTGGCTAGCAGGTAGGAAATCTTCCGGGAATGGCTCTCCATGGGGGAGAAGTGGGGGGAAATGTCCAGACAGACCGAGGACGCCAAGAAGGGTGCTGATGACCAGCATTTGGAAGCTAACACTGAAAAGTGGAAGCTAAAGCACGTTGAGATCGCCCTTCAGGTTGAAAATGATCGTCAAGCTGCCGCAGATCGCTCATGGGAGGAAGCGTGCAAAAAGCAGAACACCATCCTCGCCGCTGCCCGTGAGAAGACCAAACGCTAGGAGGCAGACATGGCCAAAGCCTTGGAGGCTAACACTGCTTTAGAGAGTCAAGTTACCAACCAAGGTAAATTGATTCAAACATATGAGGAAGAGGCCATGTTGCGGAAGGATCAGGCGGAGGCGATGGAGAAGCGTATGAAGGAATTAAGAGCTGATATGTGAAGCTCGTGAGTGCGTATGACAAGCTTGAAAAGAGAGATGAACAATTTGAAAAAGATAAACAATGGTTGGTGTTGAGGGCCTTGCACAAGTATGTTTCCCCCTTTTTGATAAGTTTGTGACACGCATTTGCATTTATTAAGTATTTGACTGTTGTTGTTTGCCAACTTGGTAGGTGATTGACTACATCAAGGATGGGCAGGAGTTGGGCGATTGTCTTGCTGCTTTACTCAATGCCTCCACACAAACCGACCACAAGATTGGTTTTGAGGAAGGCATTGAGTACATGAAGGCCCAACTTCCTATTGAAGATCATCCTCTTCACAGCCTTAATGTGGCAGGGGACTACCACAAGATGATGAAAGCCTACGATGATCTATCTTTCCATCTTCAAGTTATGATTCCTGATTTTGCCATGGATAACAATGGATTTCAACGCCTAAAGGAATTTTTTAAGCGGGCCCTCAGATGACACTTATACTCCTCTTGTTTCTCCAAAATCAGACACTCCTCATGCTCAAGATCAAGAAGGTACATCTGCTCAGGATCCAGTAGCATAAGTTTTTGTAATTGTGATTGAGGAAATCATTTGTAATTACCATCTTTTGTAATCCCCTTATGATATATAAGAAGTATTTTTTTGTTCTTTACAGTTTGTCTTATTTGTTATAAATAATATAAGTGTTTGTTTTAGGAACTTCTTATATGCCAATAAAGGATTACTCAACCAATATTATGGCCTTAAGTTTCATGACACGCGGGTCACTTCTGGCACACAGGCCAAGAATAAAAGTTTAATGACACGCGGGTCACTTCTGGCACGCAGGCCAGTAATAAATATTTAATGGCACACGGGTCACTTCTGGCACGGAGGCCATGAATAATTTTAATGACACGCGGTTCACTTCTGGCACGTAGGCCAAGAATAATTTTATTGACACGCGGGTCACTTCTGACGCGCATGCCAGGTATAAGAATAGTTTCTACACAAGACATGTTGCAAGTAAATGATTACTTTAGAAAGAAAAGGCACGTAGGACAATTTACAATATCGTAATCTGCACATTACTTTTTAACTAGTTAATGGCACACAGACCGAAACATAAAAACACAAATAAAAAATGTGTCCGCTCACATGTAACATTTTTTTCAATTGGGCAACCCACGTTCTTGGGATCTCAGTCCCGTCTAATTTCTCTAGCCTGTATGCGCCCTTAGATAGGACTTCTTTAACTCGGTATGGCCCTTCCCAAGTTGGAGCAAGTTTACCCAAGGGTTCTTATCCTGATGCCTTGTTATCACGGAAGACAAAATATCCCGCATGGAATTAGCAAATATGGACCCTTGAATTGTAATACTTTTGAAGTTGGTGCTTGTAAATATGTTCTCAAATAAGTGCTAACTCATGTCGTTCTTCCAAAAGATTGAGATTCAAATGGAGTTCTTCTTCGTTATTAATGATAGACAACATTCTTGCGGATGATAATCCGATCTCTGCGGGGATCATGGCCTCGGTACCGTATGTTAAACTGAATGGTGTTTCTGAATTACTCGTCCTCTTTTGGGCGCGGAAGGCACATAGCATGTAAGGCAACTCATCGACCCATACTGTTCGCTTAGTTCCCAATCTCGACTGAATACCATCTTTAATGGTTCGGTTGACTCTCTCTACTTCGCCATTAGCCTTCGGGTGAGCCACAAATGTGAACACTTGGCCAATTTGAAGTTCTTTCAACCACGCCTGTAATCCACCATCCGCAAACTGAGTTCCATTTTCACTGACTAATGTCCGCGGAAGACCAAAGCGACAAATAATGAACTCCCACAAAAACTTCTTTATATTTGCAACAGTGATGGAAGCAACTGGCTTAGCTATAACCCATTTGGCGAAATAGTTTATTGCCACGATTATAAACTTGACGCGTCCCGGGGCTTTTGGGAATGGTTCCATGATGTCAATTGCCCATTTCTGAAACGGTCATGCGGATGTCACTGGCACCAATTCATTTTCGATCTTAGGGTATTAGGAACATGGCGCTGGTGTGAGTCACATTTCCTGATCTCTTTGACTGCGTCCATATGCATTCCTGGCCAGTAATAACCCGCATTCATCAACTTGTCTACTACCATTCTTGGACCTGCATGTAGACCGCAAATTCCATCATGGGTTTCTCTTATCAGGTAATTAGCATCTTCATCGTCCACACATCTAAGAAACGGGCCCAGTAATGATCGGCAATAAAGTACTCCATCATGTACTTGATAGTTCAAAGTATTGTGTCAGATCTTTTAGGCGCTGATTTTTCTTCTGGGAGCATCTCATATGAAAAATATGTAAGAATTGGTGTCATCCAAGACTCAAATCCCGTTTGTATGACCATCACCCGATGCTGCAGGACTGAAGGGTGATCTGGAACCTCAATGAGGATGTCTTTTGAAAAATGTTCGAAGTTGGTTGAAGCCAATTTGCTCAAGGCATCTGCAAACTTGTTTTCACTTCTTTTGATGTGGGTAACTTTGCAAGATGAAAACCGGAGGATGAGCTCCTTTGCTTGTGATAAATACGAAGCCATCACATCATTCTTTGCTTCATATGATCCACTGATCTGTCCCGCTATTAACATTGAGTCTTCGCGTGCTTCCAAATGCTTTACACCAAGTTTCTTGGCAATCCGTAATCCGGCTAAGAAAGCTTCACAGTCCACCTCATTGTTAGTACTTTTAAATTCCAACTTGATGGCGTAAGTAAACTCATGATCCTCAAGGTTGACCAATCTAAGAACTGCACCTAAACCTTCACCACTTGATGCCCCATCAGTAAACAATGTCCATACTTGATCTTGTAGGAGTCTGTTGTGAATCAAACACTCTTTTTCTTTGTTCTTCGGGACCTCTGTGACGAAGTCTGCCAACACTTGTCCTTTGATTGCAGGTCTTGGTTTATACTCAATTTTATGCTCACCCAGTTCGATGGCCCACTTTGCTAACCTCCGAGACAATTCTGGCTTGCTTAACACACTTTTCAGCTTATACCCCGTCAACACATTGATCGGGTGTCCTTGGAAGTATCTGCGGAGATGCCTGGCCGCATAAACCAAAGCCAATACTAATTTCTCGAGCATTGAGTAACTAGTCTCCGTATCGGTCAGTTTCCTGCTCACATTATAAATCAGTGTCTGGAGATTTTTTCTGTCAGTGTGTCTGCCAACAATACTGCCCCAATGGCTATGTCGAATGTTGACAGATACAAAGTCAATGGTTCCCCTGCCCGGGGTGAAGACAAAGTGGGTAACTCCATTAAGCATTTTTTGGCTTCCAGAAATGCATGTTCAGCTTTTGCGGTCCACTTGAAATGTGCTTTCTTGAAACAGTTTCTCAATGTTGACACGAATGGAAAAGATTTAGCCGCATGATTGGCTAGAAATCTGTCAAGGCTACCAATCTGCCATTCAATGTTTGTACCTCTTTGAGGGAAGAAGATGAAGGCATGTGGGCAATTTCCTGGACTTTATTTGGGTTAGACTTCAAACCCACACATGTAACGATTACTCCAAAAAATTTTCATCCTCTATTCCAAATGAACACTTGCTGGGATCAAGTTTCATGTTAATCCTTCTCAAGGTATTAAATGTCTCTTCAATATCCCGCAACATTTGGTCTTCATACACACTTTCTATCACCAAATCGTCCATGTAAGCCTCCAAGTTGTGTCTAATTTTTTCTTTAAAGGCTTCATCCATCAGTCGCTGGTACGTTGCTCCCGCATTTTTCAATCAAAAGGGCATCATTTTATAACAAAATGTGCCTTGGTCTGTACGGAAAGTGGTTTTATCTTCATCCCCAGCCGTCATGCGGATCTGATTATAACCTTTGTAAGCATCGAGGAAACATTTAAATATGAAAGGTGCCACCGTATCGACTTACAAGTTAATTTTTGGCAATGGGTAACAGTCTTTAGGGGCATGCCTTGTTCAAGTCTTTGAAATCGATTTCGTTGCTTTTGAGAACAATGACTGGATATGCAACCCATGTCTGATACTGGATTTCTCAAATGATATCCACTTTCAATAAATCTTGAGCCTACTCATTCATCGCCTTCATTTGCTCAGGACCCATCTTTCGTTTCTTTTGGACGATTGGAGTGAACGCTGGATTGACCCGCAGCTTGTGTTCTGCAATCTTTCTTGGAATACCCGTCATGTCTGCGGGTTGCCAAGCGAAAACGTCTAGATTTCTTGTTAATAGTTGCTTCAAAAATGTCCTCACTATCTCAGAGATAGTGGGACCAATTGTGATTGTCTACTCAGGAAACTTTGGGTTCATCACCCTTTTCTCTGGCTCGATTCTTTCCACTTGCTTTGGGACCTTACTCGGCTTTGAGCTTTCTGTCGTGAAGCAATGTTTGTTTACCCGGATGATTACTACTCTTGTGCGGGTTGGAACTCCTACCGCACCATGAGCTGTAGACGGATGAGCGCTGAACTCACAGATTGCCTCTCTCCCCAAGATTATATCATGTTTGGACTTAGCAGGCAAAACCAAGAACTCTATATCCTCCGTCCATGAATGAGTATCATCGCTGGGAAAAGAGATAACTCCCCAGGGGTGCATGACTTCAAATCCAAAGCTAGACACTCGCGTGTGAATGGGTTTCAACCTCTCCTTGTCTTCCTCATCCAGCTGTTCAAAGCATTGTTTGTACATTATATCCGATGTACTCCCCATTTCAAAGAAAACATACTGAGACCGGTAGTGCCCGATCAAAGCAGTGATTATTAGCAGGTTCTTCATACACGGACCTCGTTTGAACCACGGGAACACCACTGGTTCACTCTTCCATTCTTCACGGTCAATTCCTTGTCTTTTGTATCTGCTGACTCATCCTCCTTAGATCATATGGACGTTTAAATCTTTGACTTGTTTCTTATGCGGACCAGGATTGACCTGTCCGGGTGGTTTGCGGGTCTCTTGTCTTACATTTTTGGATAAATGTTCGAACTTTCTTGAATTAATTGCGATTTCAATTTCATTCCTTAAGCTAACGCAGTCATCTATGTGATGACCAATGTCGTCATGAAACATGCAATGCTTATTGGGATTCAAATTTGTTCTCTTCATGAATGGTTGTGGTTTTTTGAAATTCATATTTTCCGTAGTTAAAATCTCCGAAGGTTTGTCAATGGAGTCCAATTATTACTATCTTGCTTGAAATTACGATCCTTGTTTTTGTTACCAATTAGTGTTATCGCATCTGGTTGCTTTGAAGCCACCGCGGATGGCTGGAGTCTAGACCAGATTCAACCCCTCGCTAGTTTATCCATGCGTGTACTCTTGAAATCCACCTTAGTTGTTTGTTTAGAACTTTCAGACCCCAAAGTTTTTTCTGTTCTGGCAAAGAGTTTAGTTGCAGACATTATCTCATCCCACGCTTTGGGCATTCCATCCTTCCCAGTTAAACAACGGATCCGCACATTCTTGCGGAAGGCTTCGTGCAACATATCTTCGTTGATTCCTCCGATGTTCAGACTTTCCTCATTGAAGCGTGTAATAAGATCTTCCACAGATTCATTATCGCGTCTAATGACGTCTGAAATATCATACGGGTCTCGCGTGTGTTTCCTCTATTGACTAAAATGTTATGAGAACTTGGCTATCAAATCATCCCAACTTTTGATCCGACCATCCGGTAACTTCTCAAACCACACACGAGCAGCCTCGGTCAATGTTAATGCAAACATGTGATACCAGTAAGGAAGAGTCCAACCGCTAGCTCCTTCTACCGCAACAAAATTGAGTAAATGGTCGCTCGGATCAGCCATTCCGTTATGCTTTCCTAAGTTGGTAGGAATTTACACGTTGACCGGAAATGGAGCTGTAGCAATACGCGGGAAAAATTTTGACTTTTCAGTAAGCACCATGGGACGATACGGCTTTGTGTAATCTTCTTCCGCATCGCTACAGTACTCAATAATGCAAACCATCGCACGCGGGCGACTAGTTCCTTTTCTTCCATGGACCTGACTATCGCCACTAAAGAAATTGACATCATCATGACGATACGTAGGATCTCTGCTTCTGGAAGCATGACTCTAATCATACACAGTTCTGCGGGTAGGCCCCCGCACAACTGGATGGCCTCTATAACGACTTCCTTTGTCCAACTCTTCATTAGAAAATACTTTAGTTCTGACGCTTTCTCACATCTGACTCCGTCTGATTGTTAAAGGAGGAGATGGAGATCTAAATGGAACTTCATTATAGACCAAAGTTGTTGCACGAATTCGCTCTTCACGCAACATGCGTTCATACTCGGCTATGACTGTTTCTTATTTTAGTTGCAACCATTCCTTGGGAGATTGGATTCCCTCATATCAGAGATTCTGATGGTGAGATCTCGCCAGAGGAGAAATTCCAGATTTGTTCACCAGATCTGGTTCCCTACGATCCCGATGAGTCCCGCCGTCACATGTCCGCAGGACTCCTTGTTATCGTCGGAGTTTCTGTCGGCCCTTGAAGAGATTGACTCATACCGTCCAAAACAACAAAAACAATCCTTGTAATTTTAGCACAAGCACGGATGGCGCCAATGAAGAAACACATATCTAAACCTGGAAAGGCTAGACCGATGATTCCACTGAATACGGGTCGGGTAATTAATAACTTGATGGTATGAGTGCAACCTTGCAAGTCCGATGACGGAAACCAGCAAAATAACCACCGTGATCTCGTCACGGGAAGGACGAGAAGGGGTTCTTCCCGTAACCACCCTTCGGTGTGAGAATAAATACCGTTCTAAAGAGAGAAAAGTACTTTAAGTAATTGGAGAGATAAGTGAGGTGTGAATGAATACCTTGTGATGGCGAATGAGGTTTTTATAGTCGAAGGGTAAGGAAATATTATTGATACAGATGTCCCTTTCTAGAAGATGCTTATTGTAACAACCTGGACATGTGTCTGCCTCCGATAGGATGAGATAACTGGCTATGTGTACACAGTTATAACAACCCTGCCAGTTTTCCTTCTCTGATTGGTTGTTATATCACCTGCTTTTTGAGGAAAGATCTTCGCGTAAATCTTCTAGAAGGAAATTAATTACAACTGATTTGCTGACGTCACCCTTTAGTCATCTTTGCGCATAAAGGGAACACTTTGCGAATGACTTCTAAGGACGTCTTGATCAACCCGCGGATAGTCTCTAGAGTTTGTTCTTTGTTATTCCTCTGACTTGAGTTATGCGGGTAATGGGAATGTTCCGCGGGTGACTTCTAAGGAAGTCATGAATGACCCGCCGATGATCCTTCATGGGTATTTTCTTCTTTTCAGTACCATACCTCTATAACTAGACTCTCATATAGGATTTATTAAAGTGTAACTCTATCTGGAACACGAAATTCATGCATGTAATCCAGTAGTATATATTTTAAGAGCTTCCATGTTTATGCTAACCCCGTAGCAAGTTTAGGATCTTAACAACCCATTCGAAGTTAGAAACGCGAAACTATAGGTCTGTAGAAAAGTGAACTAAGTCTGAACGTTATAAATCGTACATGTATATCCTTTGGTTTAGTTCAATTCTTTGTGTATTTTTTTATAATAAGTGTAAAACTTAGTTGATTGAGAAGAGCTTCCGGTTGAGTGACACTTTAATAGGATGTGATTTTCATTGTGACTATCCACTTCAGTTTTTGTAACTAGCTTCTCACAAGCTTTGTTTTATAACAAAGCCAACTTTCTATTTAGCCTATAAAAAGTTTCTGGTGGTTATACATCCCTATAATTGATAATAAAATGGATAGCCTACATGGAAACCAAATGACAAGTGTTTTAAGTCTAACGACATAGAAAAGGTACTTTGTCAGTGAGGTTTCGTTTGGATCAGTTACATATGATAACACTCTTCTCTGATTATATAATATATAATTTTGAATTATTATATTATTTATATTGTAAAAAAGTTAGGATATGGCTTGGTATTTATAGAAACAAAAGGAATGGACCAATAGTGAAAACGCAAGTGTCAAAAAAAACATCTTGCTAAAATAATAAGTAGATTCCTCTACGTAAGGTATACCAGGCCATAAGAAATGGATGATCTTAAATACCTTCAATATGCTTTTCACGCGACATAAGGTTTTGTATAACATGTCATAAGAAATGGATGATCTTAAATACCTTCAATATGCTTTTCACACTTTGAGTGTATATGATGTGAGAATTACATAGTTAAACGTGTTTGGGTTGAAGAAAGTCATCTATTCCAGGTTAGTTCAATCATCTTGTAGTTCGGTCGCTTAGTATAGCATCCCAACCTTTTATCTATATCATGTGAGTTATTATATATATTTGATGCGCAAAAGCACTATCTAATAGATAAGATAAAAATTGATTTACGGATTGAAAGGTCATTAACTTTGAACTTATATTAAACCGGGGTTTGTTGATAAAATAGGTTCAATTTTGAGTCGGTTTATGGTACATGAAGCTGAATTGCCAATAACCCATTTGAATGGTGGAGTTAATAATGGTGAAAAGAGAATAAATAACCCATTTGAACGGTCGGTTTATTAAATCTATGGAGACTTCTAAATCAGGTAGGAACATGTTGAATTTTATGATCATACAATCTTATTTTGAACTTCAGATTCAGTATTCAAATTTTGACATTTAACGCGATAATTAGGTCTTACACTCTTACCATTTAACAAATAGATTCATTAAATACAAGCTTTTAGTAGTCAGCAGCTTAGGCCTTTAGATGTTATATTTATTTTCCTGCACTAAGTGTGTACATTTTTTTACTTTTGTTAGCATCACTTATGTGTACTTATAATTGAGTAGATTGTTCCATCTGATGAACTATTATATGTTGTGTTTGTGCTTGCATAATGCTCACCTGCTTTCATCATAAGGTTGTGTCACACTTAATTATGCTCTATAAGTGGAATTTTTAACAAAGGAAATCTAACATAACCCTTCTTGGACAGGTTAAAGCGACGGACCCGAGAATGAAACAACTGATGTCTTCCAACTACCGACTAACACGGGCTGAAAACTTTTTTGGTTTTTGAATAGGAGTCAATAGCAACTTACAGTTTATAAAATACAAAAATAGGCAGTACAAGACTAAACTTGTAGAATTTTTGACTAAATGCAGCTTACAACTGTATTATTGTGTACCTAGTTGTTAGCCAAATTTAACTCCTTTTGTAAGAACTAAATTATAGCTTATAGTGGAATATACATATGGCTAAAAATTACCTTCGTCAAAACCCAGTGCAACGCGCGGGTCTTAATTCTAGTTATAATATAATTTAGAACTTCTCATCAAGACACTAATCTATTGTTCCTTTCATTTTCTGCATTAAGCTGTTGTATATTGTGTTCTATTTAACGTACTTATCAAACTATTGGCATTTGAGCTCCATGTATTTATGCAGTCACACGTCTCTTCTTACGTTTTGACCATAATGTCTTTAAACACAAAAACTAGGAGATTTAAACTAAAATTAATTCTAGAGAGAGATATAGACAACAGCCACGGCGATGGTCATTTCAGGCTAGGGTTTTATCGATCGTTTGATTTGGTTGATTTTTCAGAGGTAAAAGCGCATGTATCCGGCCCTGCTTTATGTGTTTTAAAGTACACATCACTCGACCCTTCATCATCGAATGTAAGTTCCATCCCATCATTGATGTCATTTTTTCTGTCTTTGTAATTACAAGGCGTTCAACGAAATGCTTCTTAGCTTGTTTGGTATAAATTGATCACCTGTGGTTGTCCGTCCTGCTTTGTTGATTTGGGAGTTAAATGTGACATAATTTTGTAGTTTTTGTATACTTTGTGCAAACTTTAGTTTTGCTAACTAGGTGTTTGATGAAATGCTTCTTAACAAGTTTCGTATAAACTGATTATCGTTTTCTTTTCATTTGCAACAACATTGCTATTATGAAGTTGCGTTATCACTTGATAGTTTAATGTGACTTATTTTTATCGTTCTTTGTGCATGTACAGTAGTATGTTGTTGATTAAGCCGGATCATAAATAAATAATATATGTAGGGGCTATTTGTCAATTACTAAACTGATTATTCTTTTTCATTTATGCGATTATTTGTTCTAAACTGAAACCGAATTGAAACCACCGAGCCGATTCCAACTCTACTCGGTAAAACCAGAATAGAACTGGCTAAAATCCAATAACCAAACCAGTCAAAATCCTCACCAGTTCCTACCCAACCTGGTTCTTGACATTGTTGACTAAAACCGTAACCGATGCTTAATAAGAACCCGATTTATATACCTTTATCCTTATTTATGAATTGAGTTGTTTTTGTAACATTTGTTATTTTTCAAATTCGAAACCTCGCACATTTATTATTATTATTTTCTTTTATCTCTTATGCTCATTAATTATTCAAACGTTCAATGCTAAATATATTCTCGTGTCGTTTAAACATATGTATTTTTCTTTTATTGATTAATTTTTGTTATTTATTGATTTAACTGTGATTTATGTGCAAAATCCACCCTTAACTAAATTATACCCTCTTGTGCACCCAACCATAATTTCCAAGGACCTATATGCAAATTACCCAAACACTTTCCCCCCTTCCTGCTTCTCCCCGTCAGCTGTAACCCCCCTCCCCCCTTTCTTCTTGATCCGTAATTAACGGCCTAAATCACGAAATTGATTATGCAAAGTCGTTCTACAATCATAAACGCGTCTATCGACACTCTAATTTTAGTAAACATTAACGATTTGACAACTATTGACATCCAATTTTCCTTAAACGCGCTCGCGGCTAACCTAGGCCTCATAACACTATAAATACCAGATCAAAACACAATTAAACCACGCTACATCATCTCCTTAGCATTCCGAACCAAACTCCCTTATCAATCATAACCCATAAGATGTTTAAGGTTAGGCCCAAGTTCATATTCGAACCGAAACCCAAGCTAGTCGTTCTCTGTCAATTCATAACCAAACCAGGTAAATAAAATAGGGGTTCCAATCGGTTTTTATTGTGTAACAAAAGCCCTCTGTCAATTTGAAGTGACAGAGGGCAAAGAATCTTCGATTGGGATTAGATTAATCTAGGGTTTATAAGGAGTTTGTGGCTGTTTAAACAAGTGCTTAAGTATTTTTGCTTTCATATTACATTCGTGTTAGCCACCAGCCCAGTTGGCTGGTGCACATTTTGATAAGACCCGTAATACCCAGAGTCCCGGGTTCGAGTCCTTGGGTGACGGATTTTTGCTGTTTTTTTTCTTTATTTTGATTTTATCCTCTTGTGTTTTAATTAAACATTATTATTCAACTAAATTTATAACAAAAGCTAATATTATATTTTTTTTGTTTAACGAATCAAACCTCATTAAACCTTCAAAATAAATCTCGATTAATGTTTCCATTCTTGTAAATATAAACATATAAGTTTTACATATATTTATAAAATTTATATTTTCTAGATTTAAAACCTAATTTTAAAAGAGAATTAAACTAAGAATACTTTTATTCGTCTAAACGAGCCGATCACCAAGATAAGTTTTTTGTTTAAATACATAATTATATTGTAAATATTAGCAATTTATAGTTAAAAATCAATAAATAACTTGTGAGAATAATTAATCGTTACGCTTTTAATTCGACTTATATAAAATGTATATAAATAGTTTTCCGTTACGCTTTTAATATTAGCAACTTATAATAAAAATAATCAATACTTTATAAATCCTAAATCCGTTATAAACCCTTATTATAGAGTCTTGTTCATTTATAGCATCCGAGTATTCATTTTAGTTGTTCATTTAAAATTAGGGCATATCTTTGGGACTTCGTAGAAACTAACTAACTTGTTCAATTTATCCGTCTCCCCGTTATCATCTACCTTATCTCTAAGGTGAGTTTACAAACCCCTTTTTCCATCTTTTATATTTGGGGGTAGCATGTATACCTTATTCAATTATACTCATGTTTTATTTCTACATCTATTTCAAAACACAATGCAATATATGTTTATGTGTGATTATTGCATGCTCTATGAGTATGCTCTTTGTGCTTAAATGCTTGTTTTATGTTTGGTGGTTGGTATCTCATCCTCATCTATTCTCTTCTAGTATGATCATACATTTACCCAATTACATTGATTTCGTATCAATAGGAACGGTTCCACATCTATTTGGTTGTTTACATTTTCATAGGAATTGTAATGTTAACACATATGAATTGTGGTTTTTTTAACTATATATATCTCAACTAAAACTTATGTATTCTCACCAACATTCATGTTGACAAACTCTTTTCATAAACATACTACAGGTACAAGTAGTTATATTGTTCAAGATTGAAGATATTAGTAATACCTTAGGATATCTATTCAAAATACGAAAGCATGATGTAATTGTTTCTTATTATTGAATTTGTGTACTTGTTTGATGTTAATGAAATTATATAATTATTGTCACTTTAATTAGTGTCTTTTGAGTTACAGTCCAATCAATACGTTACGCCCCGGCATGTTCCGCCGCCTTGGTTTGGGCGTGACAGATTGGTATCAGAGCTGAAGGCTATAAAATAGGTGGTTAGATATAACGGCTTAGTAGCATGCTTAGGGTTCCTATACGTGATTTGCCTTTACGTGTTTGCACCCTGAATTATATTATTGATTGTGGTAGCTAAAATATTATTTAATGATTTAATATTATTTTTGTACACAAAAGCACACACTTATTCCGAGGCTATGCCTCACTATCAAAATTATTTTTAAAAACCTAGGATGATTTTCAATTGGGAAATTACTTAAGAAATCCCACATATTTACTCCCCTCTCCTAGAGGATGATTCGGGTGATGGATATGTAGTAAACTGTAAGACGGACACACTTGTTCACCGAACGCTTGACACCAAGGCTTGCGAGCCTAAGGAAGTGCAGCATAAATCCCAATCAACCGAGAGATTCGGGTGCCTTCCTAGAGTGTTCGGTGAGTGTGTGGAAATTATTAAGTCAAAGCATGTCACACCAAACGTACCCGAATCTAATACTCAGATTGTATCGAGCGTGGTCATGTGACGATCTCACCCATAAATCATAATCGAATTCACGGTGATACGTGGCTAAACTCGGTTTTTCCTTATGTTGTTCTAGTTGAAAGAATGAGTGGGAAAAGCCATGGTGATACATGGATACCCCAACCATTCATCTCAGCTCCCTCATCTAGATTTTAATAAATTTTAAATATGTTGTTGGAAAATTAATCCATGCTGATACTTGGATATTTCAACAATGAGATTTTTGTTTAAGTTTTTGATTTTGTTATGAATGATTATTTTATCAAATTATAAATCTTATCAATATTCTAAGTTAAGGTTAATAAAATTTTGTTTTGTATCCTCATGAATTTTACAAAACTCGAAATTTCACATTGTTATACAATTTTTCCAAAACATAATAAACTTTCACGTGTCGTTATTGTAGCAAGTCTTCTTACCGCCTTATCAACCGTAAACGTCACACCGGAAACTCGGGCCGTAGCATGCCATCCCGCATTGCTAAGGGAATCGTGGAAGCCCTCCTAATAATCATCTCTTAGCTCCAAATCGTGAATGTCGCTGCTACCCATGTGAATCAGAACCCAATTGCTTGCTCCTTCAAACAATTCACAAGTACAAACCCAACCGATTACGTTGGAGCCGAGGGTGCTACCACCCTCCTCCAATGTTTCGAACATATGGAAAGTGTGTTTCTCCATTGTGCTTGTCCGGAAGTCAAGAAAACCACCTACCCCTCAAGAGCCTTCAAATCGAGTGCCTTCACTTGGTGGAATGGTAAAAAGTACTCTCTTGGGGTTGAGGTTGTCATGGCCTTGCCGTGGGACGATCTCAAGAAAATCATGCTCGAAAGGTTCTGCCCAAAATATGAAATCCGGAAGTTGTAAGAGGAGTTTTGGAACTTGAAGCAAGAAGGTGGTGATAATACCTCTTACAATAATCTATTCCACGAATTAACCATTCTCATCCCGCATATGGTCACTCCCTTGGAGCGGGCCATTGAATAATAAATCTCGGGTTTGCCAATGCAAATCCAAGATTCCGTCCTGAGCCGTGACCTAAAAGTCCTTTATGATGCCATCACTCTAACCGGTACCCTCATCGAAAACTACGTTAAGGACGGGACCTTGATGCGGAAAAATTCCAAGAAGCCCAATGATAAGCCTGCACCCGAGCCCAATAAAGAATCCAAGACTCAATCCTCTAAGCTCTTATACTTTAAGCACAACAACAACAACAACTCTCCTCACTACCGCAACAATAAAAGAAAGTAATTCCCAAAACTATGTCTTGGCCCAATCACAAGCCCAACAAGCTTGTAACACCCCAGCTAAAGTGGAATACAGATTGCTCAAAACACATGTGACAGACTATTAAGTGACAATATTATCATTAATTAATTTAAACATCAAGTACATAAGGTTTGTAACAAGAAATACAAGGGAAATACAAAAACAATTAACAACTTGTCCATTTATTAATATAACCTAAGTTCTTGTGTCTTCGTCATGACAGCATACGCTACATAAGGTACATGTAGCATATATATAAAATAAAGGTCAACTATAAGAATAGTTGGTGAGCTTGCACAGTTTGATATAAGTACATAAAAATCATACAATTCCATGAACAAGTGTAAATGAGCAAGTAAGGTCATTTCCAACAAGGATTGTGCGCTAGCGTACTCGGATAAGCGCAAGTAAGGTCCTTTCTAGTTGGGATTGTGCACCAACGTACTCGGATAATGAGTCCCTTTTCCACTCACCGTCTTCAGCGCAAAGGGGGCGTATGATCATACTATCTTGAAGTAATCCATGCACGTAATCGTTGAGCAAGTAAGAAAATACACACACAAGTCCTTGTAACGAATTGAAATTTGTAAATAATGAATAAACGGAATTGTAATTTGGATAGGATATATATGCTACCCACAAAAGTAGTAAAAGAGTAAAAAGGGGGTGTGAGAAACTCACCTTGAAATTGAAGACAAACTTGAAATAAAACCGAAAGTGCGTAAATTAAACCGAAGCAATTGAACGTCACGAACTTGAACTAAAAGAACAAAATTAATATTAATTAACGACTTATAAAAAGTAGATAAATCGGGTTGTCGAGATTTTTATATATTTTTCATCATTTTATGAAGTTTGATATTATAATATTATATATTATTTTAACGAAAGTTTAACAAATTATTAAATCTAATGTTTTCTAAATTACGAGGTTAAAGCTAAGTTTAAATATTATAACGTTTATGGAGTTTTGATGTTAACGGGTATATTTTATTTTGAAAAACGAATATATTAATGAATTTTAAAGTTTAACGGATGATAAATATACAAATGTTTTACGAGTTTCAACGAGCCTTGGCGAGTTTGAAATATTGGTTTTTAGGTGACAAATGATAAATATGGTTTAAAACTAATTTTATTTAACTTTATATAATTTTATTTGATTTATATAAATTTTATAGATTTTATTTTGGTTTAATATAAATAAGAAAGTGTCTAAAAATAATTTAGAAGAAAAAAAATGCACTGACACGGGTTCGAACCCGGGTCCTTGTGTTTATATTGGAGTGACTTAACCAACTGGACTGAATGTTTGTTTGTTAATCTAACCAGAAAGACAAATAAATACAATACTTGAAGTTCATCTTCTTGATTGGAAAACTCTAGCTTTCAATCTGTTAATCCGTTCCATGTATGATCAATTAAGGTTAGGGGTTTTGTTAATCGGCTAAAATGGATTAACCATATAGTTATTACCTGTAACCATGCTGGAATGATGGTGAACGGTGGTACGGCCAAAACAAACTCGAATAGATTATGATGTTAGAGAGTATGTTAGTTTAGATTGACTGTTGTAGCAAGTTAGATGGTGTTTAGCATCATAATTATAGTTTCAATTGGGTCATTTGATGTTTAATTCGAGTTATTAAGTTTTATTAAATCCGACGGTTTGGTGACTAAAACAAGTTACTTAGGTTGTTAAACGACGATATAAATCACATAATAATGTTTATCGTTGATGGAGAAGTCGTTTGGGATGAATTAACGGGTCAAGAGGTGGTTAAAATGATGATTGGAAATCTCACCAGAAAAGCGCCGCCGCCGCTGGCTTACCGGAAAAACGGGAAGAAGACGGACAAGGGGGCTGGGTACCTTTTGTATTATTTTTTGTTATTATATTTTAAATGGAATGTTACACTATAACCCCTTGAACTTTAAATAACTTTATAGTTCATTTTTTTAACTTTAATTACTCTTTGAACCTTGAACTTTGTAATATACGTAACTTGATAAAAACTTGATATACTTTAATATCTTTGGATTGTTTACGCTTTATACTCATATAGTTTGAAATTTTGATTATTTTATAAACTTTTAATACTCGGAGATTCGTTTAATTAACATATTAAAACTTGAAATTTCGTTAATGAAACACACTTAATAGAACTTGAATGAATAATGATAATAAAACGTCGTAATTATTATTAAATCAACGAAAGATATGTACGAATACGTTGGAGCATCAAAACGTGTCGGTTAACGAACATAATAAAGATACACAAGACGAAACTTGAAATATATATTTATTTTTATACACGTATTTATAATTAAAAAATGAAATTTTAAAACGGGTCGGATTTTCAGGTTTGAAAAGTAACGATTGTTACAGGACTTACAACTTTTGGGAATTCCGTCCGGAAATTAAAATAAAAATAAATATTTTAAAAGGGAACAACTAATATATGAAGTTGTTAGAAATTTTAACAATTTTATACATACATAATTAAAATAAGATAACGTCGATTTTTGAATGACCTGAAAGAATGCCAAAAATAGAAAAATATGTCAGGTACACTTATATATAGGATGTACCAGCGATATATCCACTATGCCCTTATCATATTGTATTTTTCCCGTTCTCCAGTAATCATTCCAAGTTCCGAGTTATTTCACACAACTAGACTTGTTATATTTTCCATGCGAGGACTTTGATTATTATGTGTCGACCCATAATTATCTCTATCGTCGGATTGTTCACATAACTCACCCTATTGTGTGGTTTTAAGATAGACATTAGATAAATAAATAAAATTCTCATATAGAACGTTGAAATAAAGAACAATGAATTAAAAGGGTAAAATATTACAAACCATATTGATAGACCATTCAGGCCAAGGCAAAGGACAGCGTGAAAACACTAAGCCAAATAAAATCATCATGTCTAAATCAAGTAAACGGTGTTGAAAACGAAATAAATGAGGTAATGGAATTATAGAATGAAAACATTAGAATTATGAACATCGTAACATGTATTTGGAATAACGGGGTCGAGAATAACGTGGTAGGTAAACGTAGCATTTAACCAAATATGAACATGTAAATCGATAACTAATTGGGTTTGAGAATATATAAGGTAAACAAAACTTTTAATTATCAATAAATAAATAAATAACAATGTAAATCTCTGAATAAATTTCAACGTAACTAGCGGCAACATTGAGATGAATAAACGATTAAAAACATGTAAAACTTTATTAAAAATGAAATGGGTAATTGAGATTTTAAATGTCAAAATCGGTTAAGTCATTTGATGTGTTGTAAAACACATTTATTTTCCGCACATTTTATTATTGTTTTAGTCGCTTTTATATATAATATTTAATGTTTCTTAACTTGCTTTTGCTTTAGTATGGTATTACATTGTTATATATTTCGTAGGTTGCGGGTTTTAAAGAGAAAAGAACCGGGTTTATGGATGATGAAAAGGGCCTTTATGATCAAATCTTGAAGAACCAAGTCAAAGCCCGGCCCGAGCCCATTTGTGTGAAGCCTTACATGCATTATATATATATATTATATATATATATTATAACATAAAATAAAAAAACCTAGCACCTAAAACACAATTGTGTGCGGCAGTTGGTAGCAAAAAAAAAAAGAAAACAAAATAAAAACTAAGTTTCTAAGTTGTTCCGATCGGAGAAGGAAATCAACAAAAAAATAATATAAACCAAGTATTTTGGTTTAGTCAACGTGGGGAGCAAGTGGAGCAGCAAATCACAAAAAAAAAATTAATATAAGTTTGTGGTCAAAGATCTCTAGTAGCAGCAAACAAAAATAAAGAGAACTAAAACCCCTTGACCATTCTGATCGTTGGACAACAACTCAAAACAAGAAAGGAAAAGAGAGTTAGCAGCCAAGAACATCATATTGCATTCATATATACTTTGGTTTGGTTTCTTTTCTTTATGGTTATGGTTTGTTTTGAGTTTGTATCAGACATGAACATGTTTAATATTTGTGTGTCTTTGTTTATTATTAATGATATGAGTAGCTAAATCTATTGAACTACCTAGGTTGAGATGAATATTGATTTTGTTTGATGGTTTATTTGGTTTTAACTAGTTACACGACGTATTATTATTGAAAAACTTTATTTAATTCGATCTTTAATGTGTTAAAATATTGTTTTTATATAATTATTGCTTGTGCTTCCTCGTATTACTTTGATTAAGTGATTGTGTATCATTCGGTTAGGGTTCTACATTTAGGTCTTAGACTTGGTGTTTTTTGATCTATTTATGGTTAGTGCGGCCATATGAATCTTGAGTACGATTAATTATTAAAATTCAATAGGTTCACCTTCCTTGTGACTGAGAGGTAATAGGGAGTCGGTTTGTCTCGTGTATTCGGTTAGGTTAAAATTGCGCAAGAGCGAGTTTTAGTCTTATCCGGTTTAGTTTTGCGTGCAAATATATGTCTTAGATTGGGTTAGATATTGTTACCCCTTTATCCCTAGAATTTTTAGTACCAATTTTTAGCGGGTTTTGTGTCGTTGAGTCCGAAAGGAGATGCGTCATTAGGGTACTTTAGTAATCTTTTTCTCGGTGCATTTATTCAATCTCCTTAGATTTGTGAGGGTTAGTTGGTGAGACCGAGAGGTGATCTAGCGAACTTTAATGAGCCTTAGTTGATTTTTTTAAGATCCCGGTGTTGTGTGATTAGTTAATTCCGTTAGTCATTGAATTGTCAGTAGGATTCTTGCCTAGGTAGTCGTTTCTCGATATTCGGTAAGAGCTCCGTTAAGTTTTTCAGTTAGTTCCGTTAAGATAAGTAAGTTAGTTAAATTAATTAAAATAAAATAAAAGAAAATAATAAAATCAATTAGAAATATTTCAGGGTAGGACTCCGGTTAGGGTTTATAATCTGAGCCGTTCTCACGTGTCTTCGAGTTCGATATCCGGACTTTCCTTTTCTTTGCTATACGCGACCGATACACTTTCCGTTTGTGTGAACTAGGATAGGCTGTTTCATTTTTAAAGCTTAGTTGTGATCCTTGTTATATATATATATATATATATATATATATATATATATATATATATATATATATATATATATATATATATATATATATATTCGCACATCAAGTTTTTGGCACTGTTGCCGGGGACACGGTTTGAGGCGATTAGAGAACGACCCGAGTATGGGGATTTACTTGTTTTATGTTTACTTGCTTATTTGTTTTTAGTTTAATTTTAGCTTAGTTAATTTTATTTTTTTTCTTTTTAGTCGTATGCGTCATACCCTCTCACAAGGACCCCCGAAGCTTGAAACGTCTGACAATACCGAGAAAGTCGAGCCCGAGAGAGAGCGTTCTGTTTCACCGACATGTTTTGAATCTTCTTCTTTTATTTCTTCCACATCTTCTAGGGATAGGAACATGGGTGACCAACCGCCTAGGAGAGTAGTAGCTGACTATGGCAGGCCGACAACGAATCCTCATTCAAGCATCACTTTACCGAACGGTGCCGCCGCTGGCAACTGGTCCATTCCTGCCCACGTCATGCAACTCATCAAGACCGCACTCCAATTCCAAGGGCTAGAGAGCGAAGATCCTTAAAACCACATCGACATGTTTGTTCAAATCTGCGAAACTTTCAATATCGGCAACATGAACGATGAAGCCATCTATCTCCGTATTTTTCCTTTCTCACTTGCCGACAAAGCCTACAAATGGCTTAAGTCACCACTTGCTGGATCCATCACCACTTGGGCGGGCCTTCAAGAGAAATTCATGACCAAGTTCTTTCCGCCATCTAAATCCGCTCGACTCCGTAAGGAGATTTGTTCCTTCCGCATGAGGTCCGACGAGTCTTTCGGGGAAGTTTGGGAAAGATTCAAGGACCTGCTTCTTAGTTTTCCTCATCATGGATTAGATAAGTGGATGCTCATAGAGAAATTCTACAATGGAGCCACACAGCACATGAGAGAGATGTTGAACCAAACTGCTAACGGGAACCTCCTCAAGAATAAAGATCCCGATGAGTGTATTGTCCTTTTTGATGATCTAGCAGCGAGCTACGAGGGGCACAGGGGCAGAAATTCTTCTACGTCATCGAGAGGAGTACTTCAGGTCGATTCGAAGACTAGCATGCAGGCGTAGATTGATGCTTTGAACAAACTCGTTAGAGATCTTACCATTAAGAGCGTCACGAAGTGTGAGGTTTGCCGAGGGGGTCACGACATCATTGATTGTCTTGTTAAGCCGGAGGAGGTTGACTTCGTCAACAATCCATTGAGGTATCAAAACCCCGCCTTTGGCGGGAATAGTGGCTGGAGAAATCAGAATAACTATCGAGGGGGACAAGCTAGTGGCTACTAAGCCCAATACCAAAACCAGCGTCGAGAGAATCTATTCGAGCAGGGGAGTTCAGGTCAAGAGAGTTCGGAACAAGTGGGGAGAGAGGAGAAGAAAGCCTCACTGGAGGAGATGATGGCTGAGCTGCTAAAGCGAGATGAGAAGAACCGAGTGACATATGAGGTGAAATTTGCGGAACACGATGTTATGCTGAAGAACTAGGCCACATATCTAGCTAATCTTGAGCGTAACGTTGGAGATATTGCTTGCCAGTTATCCGAGAGAGCACCGGGTTCACTACCGAGTATTACCGAGAAAAATCCGAGAGGGTTCGCCAAAACAGTGACTACTAGAAGCGATGCAAGAAGATAAAGAGAGGCTGATCCTTCGAGAGTTGTCACACCTGCGGTCGATGAAGAGGATTAGGTGGACGAGGAGATCCAGATGGAGCCTCCTCCGGCCGAGGCACACCAGCAGACTATTCCAGCGAGTACGAAGTCGTCCGATAAACCGTCATCGTCATCCAACACACCTCTCAGAGTCTACAAACCCAAATTGCCTTATCCTGGGAGACTCCGATCAGACAAAGACGATTAGCAAATCTCCAAGTTCCTCGAACTTCTCAAGCAGCTTCACCTGAACATTCATTTCCTTGAGGCGCTTACTCAAATGCCCAAATATGCCAAATTCCACAAGGACATTCTTTCCAATAAGGAGAAGCTAGCTGAGGTATCTTCTATTCCGTTGAATGCTGGGTTATCTGTAGTGTTACAAAGCAAGTTGCCTGAAAAGATGGCCGATCCTGGGAGTTTTACAATTCCCTGCATCTTAGGCGACGATACGGTTCGACATGCTTTGGCCTACCTTGGGGCCTTTATCAATCTGATGTCGTATTCTGCTTTCAGTAAGTAGGGTCTTGTCGAACCGAGGCCAACCCGAATGAGTATCTAGCTTGCTGATCGTTTCGTGAAATAACAGCGAGGGGTGGTCTAGAACATGCTTGTTCTTATCGAAAAGTTCATATTCCCGGTGGACTTTGTCATTCTGGATATGAATGAGGATGATAGTGTCCCGCTCATTTTAGGCCGACCATTCCTTGTCACGGCACATGTGTTGATCGACGTCCGTGAGGGCAAATTGATTCTGAAAGTTGGGGATGATAATTTCACCTTTGACGTAAGACAGTCAGTTAAGCATCCCAAGTCGGCGGACGACTCCCTGTATTTTGTTGACACCATCGTATCACATGTGTGGGAGTTTTTCATTGACATCTGTGGCGGACTTTCCTTGGACCCACAGATCCTTGATACGGAGATTTCAGAGGTCAAGATGGTTGCTATGACCACTTAACCATTGATGGATGACACCGTGTCACCACCCCTAGATTCAGAGTCATTTGTTGAGATCGTGCGAGACGATCCGAGAGATCGACCTTCCATTGAGAGCCCTCCTCCTTCCTTAGAACTCAGGATCTGCCTGATCATTTGGAGTATGTAGCTCTGGACGAATAAAGGAAGCTACCCGTCATCATCGTGTCTGCCTTAACGGAGGTCGAGAAATTGAAGTTGTTGAAGGTGCTGAAAGCGCATAAGAGGCGTTAGCATGGAAGATTATCGACATCAAAGGGATTAATCCCTCGTTATGCACTCATAAGATCCTCATAGAGGATAATTTCAAATCCGTCGTTCAGCCTCAATGGAGGCTTAATCCAAAAATGCTAGACGTCGTAAAGAAAGAAATCATCAAACTCCTTGATGCGAGAATCATTTTTCCCATCTCTGATAGCGCCTGGGTGAGTCCGGTCCAAGTGGTTCCGAAGAAGGGTGGCATGACTGTCGTCACCAATGACAAGAAAGAGCTTATTCACAATAGGACCGTGACTGATTGGAGAGTCTACATCGACTACCGTAGAATGAATGATGCCACTAGGAAAGATCACTTTCCTCTACCCTTCATTGATCAGATGCATGAGCGTTTGGCGGGTCAGCAGTACTACTGTTTTCTGGATGGTTTCTCCGGGTATTTCTAAATCCCGATCTCTCCCAATGATCAGGAGAAAACCACATTCACCAGCCCCTACGGCACGTTTGCCTATAAACGCATGCCCTTTGGACTCTGTAATGCTCCAACTACTTTTCAGCAATGTATGGTGGCAATATTTCACGACATGATCGAGGATTCCATGGAGGTTTTCATGGACGATTTTTCTGTCTTCGTGAATTCTTACGATCATTGTCTCTCAACCTTGATAGGATGATGGCTCGTTGCGTCGATACCAACCTAGTCCTCAACTGGGAGAAGTGTCACTTCATGGTACGCGAGGGAATTATTCTAGGACATAGGATCTCGAGTGCGGGGATCGAGGTCGATAGAGCTACAATTGAAAACATTTCTAATCTTCCCCCGCCCACTTCTGTGAGATCCATCCGTAGCTTCTTAGGTCATGACAGTTTCTATCGTCGGTTCATTAAAGATTTCTCAAAAATTGAGAGACTGATGACCAAGCTACTAGATAAAGACGTTCCATTTGTCTTCTCTGAACAGTGTATCAAGGCGTTGATCTTCTAAAAGACAAACTCGTTAACGCCCCGATCACGATTGCTCCCGACTGGTCTTTGCCATTCGAATGATGTGCGACACGAGTGACTATGCCGTAGGAGTAGTGCTTGGACAGTGGAAGGATAAGCACTTCCACCTGATCTACTATGCTAGCCGGACTTTGAAAACTGCTCAGGAGAATTACACCACCACCTAGAAGGAGTTGTTAGCTGTAGTTTTTGCATTCGATAAGTTTAGGTCCTATCTTGTTCTGTCCAAAGCGGTCGTTTACACAGATCATGTTTTCATTCGTTATATTTTCAACATGCAGGATGCTAAACCTCGTCTCATCCGATGGATCCTGCTGCTTCAAGAGTTTGAAATCAAAGTCCGTGATTAAAAGGGGGCCGAGAATTTAGCGGCCGATCACTTGTCACGTCTTGAGAGAGCCGATTGGAGATGCTGGGGTCATCATCAATGACCATTTCCAATAGAGAATCTCATGTTTGTCAAAGCCCAGGATGACGGCTACCCGTGGTTTGCCGATATCGCGAACTTCCTTGTTGATGGTTCCCTCCCTAGGAGGATGTCTCACCAGCAAAAGAAGAAATTCTTTGCTGACGTAAAGTTCTACATCTGGGACGACCCATTTCTTTTTCGTATAGGTGCTGATCAGCTTATGAGGAGATGTGTGGATGTTGAAGAAAGGTGGTGGATTTTGAGCCACTTTCATGAGGACTGACAGGAGGTCACTATGGTGCTGTTCTTACTGCTAAGAAGGTCTTCGATTCAGCATTTTAATGGCCTTCTATTTTCAAAGATGCTCATGTGTTCGTAAATAGCTGTGATCGATGTCAGCGTGTCGGTAACTTCTCATCCCGAAATGAGATGCCCCAAAATTCTATTCAGGTTTGCGAGGTTTTTGACATTTGGGGTATTGATTTTATGGGCCCGTTCCCGTCGTCTAGAGGAACAAGTACATACTTGTGGCATTTGATTACGTTTCCAAGTGGGTCGAGGCTAGAGCCTTGCCAACTAACGACGCCCGAGTTGTGGTGAGATTACTTAAAAATCTCTTCTCTCGTTTTGGTGTACCGAATGCCTTGATCAGCGATTCGAGGTACTCACTTGTGCAACACGCAGATGGAGAAGGCGTTGCAACGCTATGGGGTCACCCATCGGCTTGCAACTACCTATCACCCACATACCAGTGGACAGGTAGAGGTGAGTAAACGGGGCATTATACACATTCTTGAGAAGATGGTTGGGCAAAACCGAAAGGATTGGTCTGACAAATTAGATGATGTTCTGTGGGCTTTCCGTACAGCGTACAAAACTCCGACCGGTTCCACACCATTTCGGATGATTTATGGGAAAGCCTGTCATCTGTCTGTTGAGTTGGATGACGTGAGGTCGAAGACTCACTCAAAAATAAACCGATTACAACTAATTAGATAGCGATAAGTGGGTGTCGAACATAGAGAGTTTGTGGAAAATGTGTTACTAAGTAGCTTTGTAATGTATCTATATTAAACTAAATGCAGAAAATAAATTCAAGTATTTTGTTTGTTGATTTGATTAACAAAAAGAATTGAAAACAATTTAACGAATTTAACTGAATTAATAAAAAGAATGCTCTCTCCCGATTTCAGGTTTCGAAGATTGATAATGTTAACTTTTACTTTTGGGATGAACAACACATACATAGTTCGTGAGTATGTGTTTGATTGTGATAAAGGAGGACTAAGTACTCGGGTTGTAAAAACGCAAGGTTGTCACTCGATAATTAGTTTTATATAGCCAACCCTAATTCCCTTCCAATAAATCCCAATTTCCTATGGCACCAAGAACTGATAGTCAAGAACACGAATTACACTATACTAACAATTACTAATCAAACTCACAATCACCATAGAAATATAATCAAAAGATCAAGTTACTATCCCACAAATAACATAAACAATTAACAAACATTCAATGGAAAACCTTACAATTCTGGAGAGAACACAAAAGAAATTAGCCGAGCATGATTCGGTTCATCATCCCTTCGATTATAGTAATCATTAGGGGTGCAAACGAGCCGAGCCGAGCCCAAGCTCGACCAGGCTCGAGCTCGGCTCGTTTAACTTGTACAGAGCTCGAGCTCGAGCTCGGCACGTTTCGAGCTCTATTTCCAAAGCTCGAGTTCGGCTCGGGAGTAGTTTTTCAAGCTCGGGCTTGGCTCGTTTACCATTTATTAGTTATTTTTTTAAATAATATAATTATTTTTATATATTTTTTCTATTATATTTTTCTGTATAGATAATAAATATTATGTAGTTATTATTTATTTATTTTTTTATAACATTATATTATATATATATATTAATAATTATTAAATATATATTTTAAAAAATTATATAAATGGCAGGCTCGTTTAGGCTCGCGAGCCGGCTCGAGCTTGATAAGTGAAGCTCGGGCTCGGGCTCGTTTATTAAACGAGCTTACTTTTAGGCTTGAGCTCGGGCTCGGGCTTGATTAAGATCGGCTCGTTCAAGCTTTTTAACGAGCCGATCTTGAGTAGCTCGCGAGCAGCTCGGCTCGTTTGCACCCTAGTAATCATATGAATCAAAAATAAGTATTCAATCGTTACACAACTCACAATTGATGTTATTGAACCCCCAAGATCGCCCCTAGTCGTTCTCCAATGATAGATATGTGAAAAGACAATGAAAAACGGATTAAAACAAAGAAAAACGGAAGTTACAGCTCCCGGATCGTGGACCATGGTGCCCACCGTGGGACACGATGGCTTCCATGGTACCCCAGAACGCCACGATACGGTGAAAACTGTCATTTTTGATCAGTTGGACCATGGCCCACGGTCCAGACCGTGGGTCACGGTGTAGCTCTTTCTCATTTTCTTGTTTTCTTCATATCTTTCTCATTTCAACTCCGTTTTCTACGCCGTTTTCGCCCACATTCTCGTGATTTCATTCTCTATCTCCTCATAACTGCAATTATATGAGTAACCATAGTCATATAATTCCATAAAATTAATTGGTTAAGCATATGTATATATATATTTTAGCTCACTTAACGGCTTCCCTATGGTTCACCGGTCACATTCCCACACTTAACCGTTGCTTGCCCCCAAGCAACACCTCAAACAACAATTTTTTTTTTTGTTTTTAACTTATAACCACCAAACATACCAACAATTCCGTTTTAGTCAAGATCCCAAGTCATACCCTATTCCCTCATTACTATAGGTTTGCACTAGTATACTTGATATTCTATTTAAACCATATAATTATAACCAAACCTAACATGCTTTCGGTTTTTACCCATACATAACACACATTTACACATTAACCCTCTTCTTGATGATCATTCACACATTTTCACATATAACCAATTCTCCTAGCATACATTTGTGCAATCATCAAATCTCCACCTATATAAATGCTTTGACACAAATGCAAATCAAGAGGGCTTAAAACGGGTTATAATGGGGCTAGGTGTAAGGGTATGGAAAGGGAATATTGAAAGTATCTCAAACGATCCGATCCGGCTTATTACAAACAAACTAAGTAAAAAATGAAATAAACAACTATATACATCACTAACTGCTCTCTTTTTTTTTCTTCTTCTTTTTTTTCATATATATATTTTTTCTTTTTTTTCACTACATAATACTTGAACATTGCATCCCTAGCACAACTTTTTTTGAAGCATAATAAACATAATCCTTGATACATCCTTTTGATAAATACTAACCTAATTTCCTCTATCACTTTTGCACTCATGCAAGCTAAGCTCTCGAAATGCACTAATTGCACAAGTTCTATACGAAAATATCAACTTTCTCACCAATATTCACTTTCTCAATGCACAAGTGTATATGGACATGTTATGCAGGTTATTATACCGAAATCATGCTAACCTTGACTAGAATACTACATAACCACCTTTTTTAAAACAACTAAGCAAACATGTCCTTTAGGGGATTGTGACAATGAAAAGGGACCAAAACCTTACCCCGTCATCTTACCACTTTTTGATTTTATTTTAAAATTTAAGAAAAAAGTTTATTTTTTGTTTTTTGATTTTTTTAGAAAAAAGTTTGAAAAAGAAAATTTCCCAATCCCCACACTTGGGATACATCGTCCCCAATGTATGGTTTTGAGAAAATAAAAATAAAGACACTACTAAGTAAAACTCCACTTTCTTCCATGAAAACCCCGGGTTGTTCCCAACACAGTGTGGAAGAGAAATCCATAAGAATTTCCCCACACTTGGTTTTTGCTAAGATGGTAGCTTAAAATACCACTAATAACAAACAAACTATAAATTATAAAGCAAAATAAAAAATAAAGTATACAAAATGTACAATTACCACCTTTTTGAAACTATTATGACATTCAAGGTGGGTGACAGGCCCACTCCCGTGCAGCTTTCTCGTTATAAGCACACTCCTTTTCAAGAAATTGTTGCCAGTCTTCCGGCAAACCAGGGTCAGGCCCGAAAATCCTCATCCTCCACCATGGATCATTTAGGTTAGGTGGGTGGATGTCTCACTTTCGTCTTCCTTGGTCGGATACCTTTTTCTGCCACCTTCTCACTCTATTGATGCTCAACTTCTTTGTTTTCAACTAACCTGTCAATCACAAAACACTCCACTTCATGTGATCCTTGCTCAAGGATACACACTTGTTAACAAATACACCTTCAGGCTTTCCTTGTCAACAAAAGGGTCAGTAGTATTTTCAAATAATAATAACCGTTTATCACGATTCCCACACTTTATTCCTAGTGTCCCCTTACCATAATCGATCACTCCAAGTGAAGTGGCAAGGAAGGGTCTACCCAATATGACTGTGGGTTGCGTCTTAGTTATATTTTTAGCATAATCAAATACTAAAAAGTCAACTGGGTAACAGAAATCGTCCACATGTACCATCACATTATATATCCTGCCTCGGGGAAGTGTATGGGTTTGATCCGCTAAAACTACGGTGGTGTTTACTTTTTATAGTAGACCAAACTCATACCGATCATATAAATTACCAGGCATGATACTAACACAAGATCCAAGATCTAGCAATGCCCGATCAGTTTTAAATTCACCAATTTGGATTGATAAAAGGGGCACTCCTGGGTCTTGAAGTTTACTCGGGAGATTATTATTATCAACACTCCCATCCTTTATTTTGGTTAATTTGTCATTTAAACATTTATCACAAGAACAATTTTTGCAAAAAGATGTTTCATTCGGTTGTAATTCAGAGTTATTTTGAAAAATTGTTTCATAATTAACCACATTTTCAATATCATCACTAATATCTCCCACCACCCCCTCAACAAACTGTGGTGTTGGATCAACTTGAACACTAGAAATTTCAAAATTAGGTAAAAGACTTACTGCATTGATATGCACGTTGTTCCCCTTCTTTAAACTCGGGTTGTTTTTCTCCAAATTCGCCACATTGGTTGCAATTTGACCCATTTGAGTGGTCAACGATTGGATGGCTTTGTCATGGACTTCATCCTTTTGCATGCGCACTTCATCAAGTTGATTTCTCCTTTGCATGTCTTGTTGCATCATCTTTAACATTTCCATAACTTCATTCCCACTTGATGAACTTTGACCCACGGACCCACTTTGACCGCCACCCCCTTTACCTTGAAACCCTTGATTATTCCCGCCATGAAAATTACCTTGAATGTTATATTGTTGGCAAGGAACATAATTTCCTTGAAAATTTGGGTTGGATTGAATAGCCGGATTTCCATAACGAAAATTCGGATGATTTCTCAACCCGGGGTGGTAAGTATTGGATTTCATATTGTAATTCATACCACCTCCCCCTTGAAGTGCATTCACCCCCTCCACTTGTACTTGACCCGCAATACACACCCCCGAAGCATGACCTAACTCATTACAATTTGTAAAAACATCGATTACCTAATTAGTAGCTTGTACCCCTCCTTCTTCCACGGCGTGCACTTGTGCTCTACCAATCACCGGTCTTGCTCTTCTTCCGGTTTGGGCATTTCTCTTCGATGTAACCGCCATTTGTTCCAAATATGCCCAATCATCCTGTTCATAATTGGTACTGAATGTACCATTTGTGATCAACCTCAAATCCCGTTCATCTTCCATACTCAACCCATCATGAAAAGCATTCAACAACTCACATAAAGCAATACCATGATGAGGACAATTTTTAATCATCATGTTAAACCTCTCGAATTCTTCATGAAGCATCTCAACCGATTGTTGTTGGAAGTTTCTCAAACTCCTTCTTGCATCATTGGTCTTTTAGGCCGTGTATAATTCTTCCAAGAATCTTTGTTGCATCTCGGCCCAAGTATAGATGGATGCGGAAGGCAATGTGTAAAACCATCTCTTTGCCTTGTCTTCCAACGAAAATTGAAATAAGACCAATTTAACCTCGTCCGATGTAAAACCTTGACCCCCAATCGTGTTGCAAATAGAGTCATATGCCTCCAAATGAAAGTATGGTTCCTCCGTTGCTAGACCTTGATACTTTGGTAAACTTTGGAGGGAATTGGTGTAACATCCCGTTTTTCGAGTTTCACTTAATAAATGAAATACGAGTTATTATGAGTCGAGCTAGTGTTGGGTTAAATGGATATGGGTTATGGACTTGGGTTATGAAGGAAGGAAGGAAAGAACATGGGCTTAAGCCCATGATCCATAATTATATAAGTCAAAATTTCCCATTTAATTTCATTTCACACATACTCCATACACAATCAAAACACACACTTAAACTTTCTCTCTCTCTTTCTCTCTCTAATTCTCTCTAGCCGAAACATAGAAGAAGAATCGATCCCGACCTAAGGTAATGATAGTATGATGTTGTATGAGCTTAAACCCGTTAGATATGGTCACGAAACGATAAGTCGACACCGTTAAACCGTGTAAGTCACGAGATCCGGGTGGAATTGGGTATAAACCGAACCTAATATGTGCTTAGGGGTCACCCTAGCTCAGATCTGGATCGAACGAGGCGAAAAACGGTGAAAAACGAGTCAAAACTCGTTTTTCCGGCGAAACCGCGTTTTTCCAGCGACGGTGCCAGGAAGGCAGCGCCGGAAAGTATGTACGAGGTAAGGGAATGTCAGAGAATGTTTCTGACATTCTCTGACCTAACCCTAATTCGTTAATCGAAAGTTAACGAACTAGCGGTGATTCGTCAAGCGATTCGTTAATGGAATCTTAACGAACTAGCCTTAGTCGTGTCCCAGTTCGCTATGGAAAAGGATAACGAATTACCCCGGATTCCCTATGACCGTTCGTTAAAGAGATAACAAATTACAAAGTCCAATTTATTACCTGGACGGATTCGTTATATGGACTGGTTCGTTATGTGGACTGATTCGTCAAAGGACCAATTCGTTATAAGGTCCAATTCGTTACAAGGACCAGTTCGTTATGATAACCCAATTCGTTAAGAGTAGTGTAACGAACTAGAAGTTTAACAAAATGACAGAATGGTCCCTGAACTTAGAAAAAGAATGATTTAATTACAAAGAAGCCCTTGAACTTTTAAGTTAGCAAATCAATTAATGATTCAAAAATTCTAATGGAAAATGTGATAAGCCAGGGGCTCTGCCCTTTGGACCCTGCTAGGGGCTGCCGCCCCTAGAACCCTGCTGCCAGGGGCGCTGCCCCCGTACCCCCGTTCATTGAGGGTTACAACTAGACTAGAAACGCGGTGTGATTAGTGATAGTTAATTGATATGTGTAATTGTTATACAGTTAGTCGAGCACAACTAAGAAATGTAATAACAGTTAATGGTGAACGTAATCGAATTCAGGTGAGTTTCTAGCCCCACTTCCTTATTATGTTTTCGGGGCTGTGTGCATACTCAATGTGATAGTTAATACACTTACCTTAGGTGGTAAGTGTACGCCTTGTATGATTTACGTATGATAATTGCTTGATGGTGCGTGAACTGTTAGTGCATGGTTTTGCGTCTTGAGTCTTTGTAATTATCGTTAATGTTTTGTTTATTATTTAATGTAATAATTAGTTAACTTATTATCTAGTTCATTAAGTTAAGTCTAGTTCGCTAGGGGATGTTAGCGAACTAAGACATTAAATGTATTCCCTCCTGATTCGTTAGGGGATGTTAACGAATCAGGGGGTGTTTCGTTAACTTAATGTATGTAACGAATGAGAATCTGGTTCGCTAGGGGATGTTAGCGAACCAGATCCTCTTCTATATATACTGAACCCCTGTTCACTGTTTATAAAGAGATTGAGAGTTAATTATCGAACCTCTGTCCAATTGTTCTCTCGATCTTCAAGCTAATAGTATACGAATTACACTAACACATATATTGATAATACATATACATATACAAAACTTAATCTATAGTAATTATGAGCTAGCTCTATAAACGTATTAATCGGTTATTCACAGATCTGAGATCTGTTATAGTTACTGTTATTGATTGTTTAATCGGGTTCCTACATGAACGATCTTCGGATATTGCATGTACCGTCAGGTGGAAGTCAAGGATATGGTTGATATATATAATTAATGAATGATGTATGTATGAATATATTGATGTATAGATGATGTATGAATGAATAAATATGATGTATGAATGATGTAAGTATGATATATTGATGGTACGTGAACGCTCTTCGGAGATTGCATGCATTATCAAGGAAAGTATGTAAAGACAGGTATAGTACAGTTTCACGAAACAAAGGGACCATACCCTAATAATATATGTGAGGATAGGGACCAGACCCTTATAATATCTGTGAGGATAGGGATCAGACCCTAATAATATCTGTGAGGATAAGGACTAGACCCTTATAATATATGTGATGGTAGGGACCAGACCCTAATAATATCTGTGATGTTGGGGACCAGACCCTTATAATATCTGTGAGGTTATAGGGCGTAAGGATCTTTATATAGTATGGATAGTTATGCAAGTAAAGTAAAGTATGAATAATGTACACACCTTTGGGCTCGTGTGCAAGTATGAGAACAGATTGTATGTCGTATGATTAACTAGAACTCACTCAGCGTAGCTGACTTTTAGTATGCACGCAGGTGAGTAGAATGAGGCAGCTTGCATGAGGGGATGCACATGGCATGAACTTGAAGAAGCTGGCATCTCAAGAAATGTTATGTTATTTTAAAGACAATTTTTATGTTTAAATGTTTGGAATGCTCGTTAAGACAAGAATGGATGGTTATGTAATATAATAGTTTGAATGTTTTTAATATTCCGCGAATGTTTTATTAACTCTGATATTATGAACTGTGTTTATGAGTGAATCCAACGTCCAATGTAGGGCACCAAAGATGGGGCCTTACAATTGGTTCTCACTTCAAATGTCCTCCCTTGTTGATTATGGGGAATAACCACCGGAGAAGGGTTATTAGTAATTATCGGTCGGAAATTAGCTTCAATACCCCTTACCATCTCTCTTGCATGTCTTCTTGGTACCCCCATTGGTACTCTTGGTTGACCCATTTGCCTATAAACGGGCCTTGGAGATGCAAATTGTTAAAACTGTGGTTGGGGCATTTGTTGTTGAAATTGTTGATCATGTTGTTGCCCTTGTGGTTGCCCTTGTTGTGGAGCTTGTTGTTGAACAATCTGTGTCGGTTGAACTTTTTGAACAACAACCGGTTGTTATGGAGCATGTTGTTGAACAATCGGTAGCGGTTGTCTATTAAGCTCTTGAAACGGTTCCGATGGTTGCCATTGACCATAACCAAACTTTCCCGGATTTACCCTTTTCCTTCCATAACCTCCCATGTAGTAACCTTCCATTTCATAACCTTCAAATTCGTTGTCAAACAAATATCTGTATCCGTCACCTTGTGTTCTTGAATGCTGCATGAAAGGTGGGGGGTGATATTGGTAGCTTGATTATGATTGTTGAAAGGTTGGTTGTGGGTTTTTTTGAGATGACGATGCACCAAAGGTAGTAAAAAGGTTGGAAATAGATGGCAATGTGGATGATGTTGAGTAGGTGTAATGAGTAGCTATGGGTTTGGTTGTGTGAGTTTGGTGCAATTCGTTTGATGTTGTAGGTATGGTAGTAGTGATCGGTGGAGGTGGATTTGGTGGAGGTGTGGTTGGGATTGTTTGACCCGAAGTGGGAGCTGGTGAATCCATGGTGTTGTTTGATGCGGTTGGAGAACCAAGAAGCTTTTTCTCCGTAAGTAGGATTTGGTTTCTCTGAAGTGTTCTGTCAATCTCAGGATCGATAACTAGTGGTGATGACCTGTTAGAGCCTCTAGTATGCATACACCTGTAGGTCCCTGCACACTAACACAACCAACGTAAACCCGAAAATAACAAACGAAAACTACTAAAGCTAACACACGTTGCGCACTACTCCCCGGAAACGACGCCAAAATTTGACGTGAGGTTGAAGACTCACTCAAAAATAAACCGATTACAACTAATTAGATAGCGGTAAGCGGGTGTCGAACACAGAGAGTTTGTGGAAAATGTGTTACTAAGTAGCTTTGTAATGTATCTATATTAAACTAAATGCAGAAATAAATTCAAGTATTTTGTTGGTTAATTTGATTAACAAAAAGAATTGAAAATAATTTAACAAATTTAACTGAAATAATAAAAAGAATGCTCTCTCCCGATTTCAGGTTTCCAAGATTGATAGTGTTAACTTTGACTTATGGGATGAACTACATAGACATAGTTCGTGAGTATGTGTTTGATTATGATAAAAGAGGACTAAGTACTTGGGTTGTAAAAACGCAAGGTTGTCACTCGATAATCAGTTTTATATAGCCAACCCTAATTCCCTTCCAAAAAATCCCGATTGCCTATGGAACCAAGAACTGATAGTCAAGAACACGAATTACACTATACTAACAATTACTAATCAAACTCAAAATCACCATAGAAATATAATCAAAAGATCAAGTTACTATCCCACAAATAACATAAACAATTAACAAACATTCAATGGAAAACCTTACAATTCGGAAGAGAACACAAAAGAAATTAGCCGAGCATGATTCAGTTCATCATCCCTTCAATTATAGTAATCATATGAATAAAAAATAAGTATTCAATGGTTACACAACTCACAATTGATGTTATTGAACCCCCAAGATCACCCCTAGTCGTTCTCTAATGATAGATATGTGAAAAGAAAATGAAAAACGGATTAAAAACAAAGAAAAACGGAGGTTACAGCTCCCGGACCGTGGCCCACAATGCCCACCGTGGGCCAGGGTGGCTTCCAAGGTGCCCCAGAATGCCACGGTACGGTGAAAACTGTCATTTTTGATCAGTTGGACCGTGGCCCACGGTCCAGACCATGGGCCACGGTGGGGCTCTTTCTCATTTTCTTGTTTTCTTCATATCTTTCTCGTTTCAACTCTGTTTTCTTCGCCGTTTTCGTCCACGTTCACGTGATTTCATTATTTATCTCCTCATACCTGCAATTACATGAGTAACCATAGTCATATAATTCCATAAAATTAGTTGGTTGAGCATATGTATACATATATCTTTTAGCTCGCTTAACAGCTTCCCTATGGTTCACCCGTCATTGGAGCACCGTGCTTCTTGGGTGCTTCAAACAGTTAACGTTGATCTTTCGACTGTTGTAGTTCACTGTTTCCATCATATACATGAGTTAGAGGAACTTCGCGATCATGCCTATGCACACTCTTACAATTATAAGCTGAAGACCAAAGAGCTGCATGATAGGAAGTTGAGAGGTGATAAACAGTTCAAGTGTGGGGATCGAGTTTTGCTATATAATTCCCGATTACAGTTATTTTTGAGAAAGCTGAATTCCTGGTGGTCAGGCCCGTTCACCATTACAAAGGTATTCCTGTATGGCACAATTGAGATTGAAGACGAAAGCGGGAAGTTTAAGGTGAACGATCAGAGGTTGAAGCACTACATAGGCGAGCTAGATGCTGATCTGACAGTCGAGGTATTCTACCTTGATTCACTCACCGAGGCGTAGACGTGTTGGATGCATCACTAGGGAGATGGCCCGAGTTGTAGAGTGTGTATTATGAATTTCTTTATTATCTGTGTTATTTATTTTATTATTATAAAAAAAATAAAAATAAAAGAAAATAAAAATTAATTAATTAATCAAAAAATAATAAAAAAAAACAAAAACACAAAATATGTTTATTTCTTATTTTTTGTTTTCTAGTTTTGTACGCCGATACATGCGAGCGATTTTGAGTTATCGCAGGTATTATTATGCGCATGGTAGCTCTGATGGTGTTTTGGAACTTGTTAACCCGAGGTTGCGATCATGAATGAAATGCAGTACGGTCTCTCGATTGATACATAGCTGGTGAAGATTCTGCATATAAACCAGGGGAGTAACTCGTTCTCTGTTTTATTGTTGAACATTTAAAATCCTATTTTTATTTTATTTTTCTTGTTCTCATCGAGGACGATTTAGTTCTAAGTGTGGGGATGGGAATTTATTTTACTTAGTTATAGAAAAAAAATTAATAATAATATTTTTACACTCTTTCGCTGAAAATTATGTCGGTTACTCAACTTTGAGGGACATATACTTGTATATGTTTGGTCCCGTTATCTACTTGTAGAAATACGGGATAGTCATTCACCTAAAAACTGAATTTGACTAGGGCGATTGTTGTGTGTTTTGTTCATTCGCTGAAAATGTCGGCTACTTAAGTTCGAGGGACACATACTAGTATATGTTTGGTCCCGTTATCTACCTGTATACATACGGGATAGCCATTGACGCGAAAACTGAAAGTGACTGGGGCGACTGAATTTGGAAAAAAAAAAGTTTTAAAGAAAAAAAATTGTCCCTTGAAAATTGTTTTTCTTCTACGTTAAGCAGGAAATGATATTATTACCGTTGTGTTAACAAGCTCTCGGAACTTTAAAAAAATATAATATTATAACAAAAGAAGAGATGGTTGCATATCTGATTTGGGATGTGTCGGTAGGCCCAATTAACTTTGATAGTCCTCTTTAGCAGATTATATATATATAATAATTTTGAAAAACGGTGAAACCGAATTTCGATGCTTAGGGAGGATTACTATAATCTAAAAACTTTGAGATGGTAAGACTTAGATGCACTCAAACTAGAACACCACCACATATCCATCTTTTTACGAGCTTAGAAATAGTTATATACTTTAGGGTGATATAAAAAAAAGAAAAAAAAAAGTATGTGTTGAAAGTGTACTCTGAAAAGTTGTTCCAAAAAGCAAATGATTGTGAGAAAGTTATGTACTGTAAAATGCCAAAGAAGCATTCTCAAAGTTAGTAAAAGAGGCCAAAGATGCACATACTAGATGGGACTTAGAGTTTATGTGTTGTTACCAAGGGGATAGTGGCTCTGAGGATACACTATTGGGGCTCGAAGGTTCTTAATCAATAAATATAAAATTAGGAATTTATAGGACAAAGTCCAATAATATTTAGGAATAGCTCGTACGACCTCCACAGGACCATTCATCCATCAAATTTCCCCGAGTGCATCTAATTAGTACCATCAGCGAGTCCTTGGCTTATGGTGATTTGTCGAACCAGTTTGCTTTAACTCTAGTTTTTCTGGCTCTCTTTGTCTGAGATAGGGTAGGTGTAGCCATGGATTGTGAACTTAAAACGCTTAATGCATTGGGGGGCTTGATTGGTTAGTGGCTGGGTTTAAAGTGGACAAACATGCCGGCAATCGCGGTCAATATGTCGAGCTGTATCTATTGTTTTAATAATGTTAAATAATTTGGGGGTTTGTTGCTTTCACTTGATTATGATTCTGTGTAGATTTCTTTTTCAGAGACGAAAAAGTCTTAAGTGTGAGGATGTTTGATGTGTTGTAAAACACACTTATTTTTCGCACAATTTATCATTGTTTTAGTCGCTTTTATATATAATATTCAATGTTTCTTAACTTGCTTTAGTATGGTATTACATTGTTATATATATTTCGTAGGTTGCAGGTTTTAAAGAGAAAAGAACCGGGTTTTGGGGAGACAAAAAGGGCCTTTGTGATCAAATCTTGAAGAACTAAGTTAAAGCCCGGCCCGAGCCCATTTATGTGAAGCCTTACATGCATTATATATATATTATAACATAAAATAAAAAACCTAGCACCTAAAACACAATTGTGTGCGGCAGTTGGTAGGAAAAAAAAAAGAAAACAAAATAAAACCTAAGATTCTAAGTTGTTCCGTTCGGAGAAGGAAATCAAGAAAAAAAAATATAAACCTAGTATTTTGGTTTAGTCACAAAAAAAATTAATATAAGTTCGTGGTTAAAGATCTCTAGTAGCAGCAAACAAAAATAAAGAGAACTAAAACCCCTTGACCATTCTGATCGTTGGACAGCAGCTCAAAACAAGAAAGGAAAAGAGAGTTAGCAGCCAAGAACATCATATTGCATCCATATATACTTTGGTTTGGTTTCCTTTCTTTATGGTTATGGTTTGTTTTGAGTTTGTATCAGACATGAACATGTTTAATATTTTTGTGTCTTTGTTTATTATTCATGATATGAGTAGCTAAATCTATTGAACTACCTAGGTTGAGATGAATATTGATTTTGTTTGATGGTTTATTTGGTTTTAACTAGTTACATGACGTATTATTATTGAAAAACTTTATTTAATTCTTTGATGTGTTAAAATATTGTTTTTATATAATTATTGCTTGTGATCCTCGTATTAATTTGATTAAGTGATTGCGTGTCATTCGGTTAGGGTTCTACATTTAGGTCTTAGACTTGGTGTTTTTTTGATCTATTTGTGGTTAGCGCGGCCATATGAATCTTGAGTACGATTAATTATTAAAATTCAATAGGTTCACCTTCCTTGCGACCGAGAGGTAATAGGGAGTCGGTTTGTCTCGCGTCTTTATTTGGTTAGGTTGGAATTGTACGAGAGCGAGTTTTGGTCTTATCCGGTTTAGTTTTGCATGCAAATAGGTGTCTTAGATTGGTTAGATATTGTTACCCCTTTATCCTTAGAATTGTTAGTGCCAATTTTTAACGGGTTTTGTGTCATTGAGTCCGAGAGGAGATGCATTATTACGGTACCTTAGTAATCTTTTTCCCGGTGCATTTATTCTATCTTCTTAGATTTGTGAGGGTTAGTTGGTGAGACCGAGAGGTGATCTAGCGAACTTTAATGAGCCTTAGTTAATTTTTTTAAGATCCCGGTGTCGTGTGATTATTTCGTTAGCCGTTGAATTGTCAGTAGGATTCTTGCCTATGTAGTCGTTTCTCCATATTCGGTAACAGCTCCGTTAAGTTTTGTTAAGTTTTCCAGTTAGTTCTGTTAAGATAAGTAAGTTAGTTAAATTAATTAAAATAAAATAATAAAATAACAAAATCAATTAGAAATCTTTCAGGGTAGGACTTGGGTTAGGGTTTATAATCTGAGCCGTTCTCACGTGTCTTCGAGCTCGACATCCGGACTTTCCTTTTCTTTACTATACGCGACCGGTACACTTGCCGTTTGTGTGAACTAGGATAGGTTGTTTGATTTTTAAAGCTTAGTTGTGATTCGTGTTATATATATATATATGTATATATATATATGTGTGTATATATATATATATATATTCGCTGATGTGCTTAAAACAGTCAATTAAATATTAACTAAATTAAACAAGTAATAAAAACTAGACTTTAGACTCAACTAAACAAAACACTGGCAAGTGAACCGATCAATTGTACTAAAGCTAAGTAAGTCTGGAATATCGAACCCACGGGACTCTATAAATTACGTTAATTAACTAATTAGACTCGACTTACGACACGACTATTTATTATCAATGTTTAAAGGGGGGTTTTAAACTAAGATTAAGCTAAGAAATTAAATAAACAAGTGAACGAGAAAACAAGCAATCAAACACAAAATCGAAACCAATCAGAGAAGGAATCTACCTAGGTAAGAATCCCATGAATCAACAATCATCAAGAAATGGACAAATAACATGATTATGGAAACTTATTTCTAAACGTATTCATCTAACAATCCCTAAAGGACCCTTGACTGAATCAAAAGACATCCCAAAGAATGATTATTAGATTATTAAGCAATCAGTTATATTGATTTCCTCACGGTTATCAAACAGGGTTAATTAATAGTGTCTAAAGCAAACAATCTTACGAAACACTAAACCCTAGATAACTTGATAATCTTATCATGACATCATGAACAAGGATCAACACACTAAGCAAGAATATTGTCACTATCTATCCTAGCATGCGATTGACCAAGACACTTGAACAACTCCTCACCTTACAGCTATTGGAATCTAGCAGAACATTTAAAATCCTAACCAACTATCAACAAGCTTCTATGATCTAATGGGCCCATTCAATCACAATAATCAAAACACCAAGTAATGATTAAACATAAACCTTAAATCTAAAGAACACTATCAAGAGATAAAAGATCTATGTGAAGCAATATTTAACAAATAATCAAGATAACAAACATTCATATGCATCATGAAAGAAAAATCAAGTCTTTTACTATTAATATAACGAAACCATAATCAAAACATTAGTCCAAAGCAAGAATCATGCATCAAACATGTTCATCAAACCTAGGTAGACATGAAGTCTAGCCTAGAATCATTATTAAAAACAATCTTAAACAAGTCTTAAAAACAAATAGGAAAGACATGACAAATAATGAACAAGGAACGAAAGTTAGAGCGATAAAACCCTTTGCAATTGATCCTTGAACACCCAGATGAAAGCTCTCTCGATCCTCCTTGGTTCCTAGCTTCAAATCACCTTCAAAACCTTGGTTTTGCTCTAAAAAACGACTGCTCTAATGCTTACCATTGGCTAGGGACATAATGATGTTTATATATCGAGATATCAGGCTTGGACTTGCAAAAACGGGTTGGCCAGAAGACCTAGGCGCCGCGCGACACCCTTAGGCATTGGGCTCTGCGCGGCGCGGCGTGCTCAAGGTAGGGGCTACGGATTTTCTTGTTAATTGTTGTTATTTGTTGCCAAATCTTGATATTATTCTTCCTTGAACTCCAAGTAATGCTTAGAACCTTCTAGATCTTCATTCACTTGATCACCAAGCCACCATCTACATGAATATAAATCAAAACTCGTAAATGAAGTAATCATGTAATCAATGATAAGCAAAACGAGCATAAACTTCGCATGAAATGATAGAAAGACTTAAAGCTTAACATGCAAGACACCAAAAGAGTTAAAACACTATAACTATAACATACTTGACCCAAAACTTAAATTAAAGAAAGATAAACGAAACACGAACTAAAACAAACTCAAACATTAAATAAACATAACTTTACAAGGGATTCGAGATGTATAAATAGATGTATATCAAATATCCCCACACTTACTCCTTTTTCGTCCCTGAAAAAGTCTGATGCAGTTGGATCAGAATTGGAAAATATAGTCTAACAAACATATAGGTTAATTTTTAAAGCTTAGAAGAACGCAAAAACCACGATCATCGATATTGTTGTCCACTTAAACCCATGCCTTAATCTTTACCGGGAAAAATAAGATCCGACAATTATATTACTCAGTGGTTTACACAATTATAACCCGCTTATTTTCAGCTTTTACCGGACCAGACCACCCCAACTTGACTTAAACCTCAAAATTAGCAGAATTAAAACTTTTGTTGCTCTATTTTTTTCATGAATAGTTAAGACGATCAAGGGTATTGTTTATCCACCTAAGCTTAAGCATCAAAGTCTACCAAGCAGCCATTAGATACGATTAAGGTTCAATTAATTAATAGCTAGTGCTCCCCACAACATGACATACCCCCGTTATCAAGCAACACCCCGAAACCATCACCATAGGTGAGCATGCAAAATTTCATCTGTAGGGCTTACATGTAGCGTGTCCCTTGTGGTCCGTTTCTTAATGGTAATGAGACGCGAGCAAGGGGACCCCACATGGCTAACAGCGTGAATGATCAAGTCTGTAGTGAATTTGTACTTTTGTACTTGTATGATCATGTTTAAAGACTTATAAGGGTTTGCTCTTTTAGGCTTTAATTTAAATATCCACAACCCCACTTAGGAATTGTGAATACCCAGATGAATAGATTGAATACAGACCCATGGTCTCCGGATATCCCATCAATACAAGAATTAAGGTTATAAAATCATACGCCAATGAGGTGTAAAACATTAAACTATCAGTTTAAGATTTATATCACAGGCTTCACGGCATAGTTTAACGTTAAACCTACCCAAGCATCATATGATAACGTATTCAGATTTTTAAAATTTATGACATTTCCACTTTTCATACCAATAATTGAGGCTTGAGTATGGCCCGACCTTTTATTACTTATTTTCCACGGACAAAACGCTTTACCCACAAAAGATTTTCGTTTTAACCATTTTATCAAATTGACCTTTCATTTTCAAGGCTGAGCCTACCGACACATCCCAAGTTAAGTGCATTTTCTTTTATTTATCTCATATTATTAGTAGTTTGAAAAACCAATTTCCGATAAATATCATCATCTCCCACTTTAACGCAAAAAACTATATTCAAAGGACATTTTTAAAACATTTTTCAATTTTTTTATAATTTAAACTACGACTCAAAGATCCTATCCCCACACTTAAATTTTGCATTTTCCTTAATGCAAGGATAAGGACGACTTAAAACAAAAATAAAATAAAATTGGACTACAAAAACGAAAACTCTAAAAATTATAAAAAAAAAATAAAAAAAAATTAAAATGCTAGATAATGGAAAAGACTTAGCTGGTAATATGCGCATGAAACATGATGCCAAAGCCTTCTTCCAAGAATGCCCTCTAACTACGAACGTGCTCAGCAAATGGTAACTCCTTCTTTCACGAACGAACGTAAGCGGCAAAACAAAACAAACATATCTAAAAATGTATCTTATCATAACGATAGATATTATGCAATTAAAGTATTTCACCAATAAATATATAAAATATAATAATCAGGAGCAAATAAATAAGTATGAAGTATACGGCTCCACTGCTACTCCATCCCCATACTTGTCTTTTTCATTAAAGTCTTCATTGGGGATCATCTCTAGCTCATACAGTCTCTCTTTTACCTAGCAAAACTCAAAAACACCAAAACAAAGAAGAACTACAAAAGACTACATTAGCGACTCGATGACTCAACGAAACTAAGGAAGTAGAAATTAAAATAAAGGAAAATCTACAAACTCTACACTTGAGTTTTCACTCAAGAACCTATGTTTATGCGAATCACGTGGCGGACCGAGTGGAGCTTCCTCCACCTCGGTAGAACTCCAATGCCCTTAAAGATACCGAATTACGATCCGACCAGTCGTTAATCTTGGTCTTCTTCTTTCTAACACCACGAACCTTCTCAATCTTTCGCTTACCACCACCTTTTACTCCAACATTCTTCACCATTTCCCGAGAACTAGAAACCGCTCGCTCCTTCCCCACACTTAAACTTACAGAACAGGAATCGTCAAGACTAGGGCCCATGCCCGAGATAACTGATTCTATCAAGTATCAAGTAAACTGGGTGACATGGATCAATAAGACCGTCTTGACCACTCGGATGTCTCATGGACTTAGCTAAACAGGTGGCACTATCATCACCGGCTCTAAGAGTGATCCTACCTTCAAACACATCAATAATTGCCCTAGCAGTACGTAAAAATGGACGACCTAAATTGATAGGAACTCTCTCGTCGGCCTCCATATCTAAAACAACAAAATCTACGGGGAAAACCAAATTATCTACCTTAACAAGCAAATTCTCCACGACACCCCTCGGATACTTAACGGAATGATCAGCTAAAGACAACGTCATACGAGTGGGGGTGAGCTCTCCTAGGTCTAGCTTTTCATACAAAGAATATGGCATAAGGTTTATACTAGCTCCTAGATCCGCTAATGCTTGACATGTCGTATCACTTCCGAAAAGGCATGGAATGGTAAAAACACCGGGGTCGGGTAATTTCTCCGGAACTTTATTGAGCACTACTGCAGAACACTCTCCATTTAGGGGCACAGTCGACAACTCCTCCAACTTATCCTTTCTTTTAAGAAGGTCTTTCAAAAATTTGGCGTACTTAGGCATATGCTGAAGGACTTCGACGAACGGAAGGTTGACATTCAATTGGCTAAATATATTAAGAAAATTCCCGTAATCTTTAGTATACTTTTGATTCTTTAGACGAGCGGGATACGGGACATAGGCTAGGTCAATGGTGTGTGGTGGTGGTCGGGCTCCAACCGGCTTCTTATCGGTGCTTTTTTTAACTTGCGGCTCTATGATTGGTGTTGTACTATGAGACTTACCTAGAGCCTCTACCTCTATCTCCTCATCTATCAACTCATCGTCCCTATCTTCTCTAATTTCTCTACTAAATACCTCCGGACCAAAAACCCTACCACTACGAGTGGAGATGGCTTTCAATTGAGCAGCCGGATTAGTTTGAGGGATACCCGAAAACTGACCTGGGGGCCTTTCTTCTAAACAACGATCAATATCACCAACAGTCCTTTGAAAATCGATAATAGAAGATTGTTGATTCTTGAAGAGAAAATCGTGTTCGGCTAACTTTTTCTGTGTAACTTGATCTCTATCCAAGATTAGCTTCATCATCTCTTCCAAACGCCCAAGTCCACCGTTTGAATCCTGCACATTATTTTGAATATTAGTACCATCAGTGTTATTATTATAATAATACTGACCTTGTCCTTGATTATAAGAGTTTTGAAATCCGGGTGGTGCACCCGACGGACGCCAATTAGAATTATTTTGATTCGGGTTCTTGTAAGTGTTCCAACTCTTATTGTTGTTGTTATAATTGTTGGGAAACCTGTTCTAACCAGCAACAAAATCGACCTGTTGATTCATCACTGGGCATTCCAACGTGCCATGTCCACCTCTACAAAACTCACATCTGTACACCTTAGCCCTTAGCTCCTTAACCTCTTTAGTCAGTGATTCCAAAGCAGCAGTCACACTAGTATCCAGATTAACCTGGTGTTCACCTCGAGCGGATGAGGATGTACTGCTAACGAGAGTGGAATTCCTGCGATGTGGCTCTTTGGCAAGGTCCGATTGAGCGAAGCTCTCAAACATCTCGTTACACTCGGTGACATTTTTCCTCGCCAGTAAACTTCCTCCTGCGGTCGTGTCGAACCGAACTTGGGTTTCTTAGATCAATCAATTGTAAAATTTTTCCACGAGAGCCCATGGTGTGAGACCATTCTGTGAGCATCGAGACAGCAAGCTCTGAAAACGCTCCCAATCATGACAATATTGCTCCCCCGGTTCCATGTGAAACGAGTGAATCTGATCGCGAAGAATAGCCGCTTTAGCCGGTGGGAAGTATCTCTTAATAAATGCAAAACGCAGTGCTTCCCAAGCGGTGAACGTGCCAGGTGGCTGCGTGTCAAGCCAAGTAGTTGCTTTCCCTGCAAGTGAAAATGGAAACAGATGTAAGAAAATAGCATCTTCGGTAGCATCTTGTAAATTAAAAGTTTTAAGAACGCGATAAAGTCGGTTAATGTGAGTCGGTGCATCCTCGTCATCACGCCCGTGAAATGATTAGTTTGAACGATGTTGTTCATGACGTATGACGGAATTTGCCACGAGTTGGGATTGTTGATTGCAGGAACGACGATGCATGACTGGTTTCCGGTTAAGCCATCGAAGGTTTGAGCAGCAATTGTTCTATCGTCGGCCATTTGATCTTAATTTCTCGGACTTTCTGGTGGTGAACTGGGTGGAGATGATTTTTGTGACGAACTAGCTTCTGACGGTGGTCCTTGCGAACGAAGATGTGGCATAAACCTGAAAACGCAAAAGACCAAGTGAGTAGACTCGAAAACTTAAAAATAAATAAAAATAAACTAAAAATTAAATTAGACTCCTACCACTCAAACAAAAATAAAAAATAGTATGAATGTAGCAAATAAGTCCAATTAACGCAAATAACGCAATTGCCAAGAATTCCCCGGCAACGCCGCCAAAAACTTGATGTGCTTAAAACAGTCAATTAAATATTAACTAAATTAAACAAGTAATAAAAACTAGACTTAAGACTCAACTAAACAAAACACCGGCAAGTGAACCGATCAAATGTACTAAAGCTAAGTAAGTCCGGAATATCGAACCCACGGGGCTCTATAAATTACGTTAATTAACTAATTAGATTCAACTTACGACACGACCATTTATTATCAATGTTTAAAGGGGGGTTTTAAACTAAGATTAAGCTAAAAAATAAAATAAACAAGTGAACGAGAAAACAAGCAATCAAACACAAAATCGAAACCAATCAGAGAAGGAATCTACCTAGGTAAGAATCCCATGAATCAACAATCATCAAGCAATGGACAAATAACATGATTATGGAAACTGATTTCTAAACGTATTCATCTAACAAACCCTAAAGGACCCTTGACTGAATCAAACGACATCCTAAAGAATGATTATTAGATTATTAAGCAATCAGTTATATTGATTTCCTCACGGTTATCAAGCAGGATTAATTAATAGTATCTAAAGCCAGCAATCTTACGAAACACTAAACCCTAGATAACTTGATAATCTTATCACGACATCATGAACAAGGATTAACACACTAAGCAAGAATATTGTCACTATCTATCCTAGCATGCGATTGACCAAGACACATGAACAACTCCTCACCTTACAGCTATTGGAATCTAGCAGAACATTTAAAATCCTAACCAACTATCAACAAGCTTCTATGATCTAATGGGCCCATTCAATCACAATAATCAAAACACCAAGTAATGATTAAACATAAACCTTAAATATAAAGAACACTATCAAGAGATAAAATATCTATGTGAAGCAATATTTAACAATTAATCAAGATAACAAACATTCATATGCATCATGAAAGAAAAATCAAGTCTTTTACTATTAATATAACGTAACCATAATCAAAACATTAGTCCAAAGCAAGAATCATGCATCAAACATGTTCATCAAACCTAGGTAGACATGAAGTCTAGCCTAGAATCATTATTAAAAACAATCTTAAACAAGTCTTAAAAACAAATAGGAAAGACATGACAAATAATGAACAAGGAACGAAAGTTAGAGCGATAAAACCCTTTGCAATTGATCCTTGAACACCCGGATGAAAGCTCTCTCGATCCTCCTTGGTTCCTAGCTTCAAATCACCTTCAAAACCTTGGTTTTGCTCTCAAAAACGGCTGCTCTAATGCTTACCATTGGCTAGGGACATAATGATGTTTATATATCGAGATATCAGGCTTGGACTTGCAAAAACGGGTTGGCCAGAAGACCTAGGCGCCATGCGACCCCCTTAGGCATTAGGCTCTGCGCGGCGCGGCGTGCTTAAGGTAGGGGCTACGGATTTTCTTGTTAATTGTTGTTATTTGTTGCCAAATCTTGATATTATTCTTCCTTGAACTCTAAGTAATGCTTAGAACCTTCTAGATCTTCCTTCCCTTGATCACCAAGCCACCATCTACATGAACATAAATCAAAACTCGTAAGTGAAGTAATCAAGTAATCAATGATAAGCAAAACGAGCATAAACTTCGCATGAAATGATAGAAAGAATTAAAGCTTAACATGCAAGACACCAAAAAAGTTAAAACGCTATAACTATAACATACTTAACTCAAAACTTAAATTAAAGAAAGATAAACGAAACACGAACTAAAACAAACTCAAACATTAAATAAACATAACTTTACAAGGGATTCGAGATGTATAAATAGATGTATATCATTCGCACATCATCTGCATAAACTAATTTTCCATTAGTAACCTTGTACTCATCAAAGTAACCAATTGGAATTTCGAAATCAAAATAAAGCATTCGTATCAGATTGATGAAATCAAGAACAACAAAATGATTCAAATAAAACATTGAATGGAAAGGAAGCAAACGAATAACCAAAGCAACTTGTGTAAAACATAACATAAAATCTGCATGTACCTGGGACACAGTCCCGGTTCTAAGTTAACGAATTTGTTTGGAGGGAACCGGTCACCCATTGTAAAATGTAGAAATAAAATGAAAATACGGTTTCTGTTAGGTAGCTATGTACACATACATGTTCATAGTCTCAATTTCCACTTGATGTGAAATTAGTCATAGACAAACGTAATCCGTTTCACAAAATACGATTAAGAATGATGTACGAACTTGCGTTTCGTAAAATACAAACGAATATGGATCAAAGACCAATGAACAATTGAAATAAACTTCGCAAACAATATTCTAAAGAAGTGGATAAAATCACTTTGGGTAAGTCCGGAAATTACGTGAAGGAGAAAAAAAAAGTAAATGCGGTTTGCGACGCTTGTCGAATGTCGGTTTGTTTGGGGTATGAGAGGTTGGCGTGGGAGGTGGTGCCATGATTTCTTAGCCGAAACTCATTGGCGTTAAAGAAGGGGAAAGAAAGGAAGGGATATAACATATATTCTAATTTACTAAATCGGTTGTAAATCGTGATGCATTTATATCTCATTGTGAAATAAGATTTATTCTATTTTATTTAGACAAAAAACAAATTAGCTATCGCTAAGTTTTGCAAATTTTATGAAATTTCAGTTATAAAAACAAATGTTTTCTTTTGGAGAGTGACCTAGGAAAAAAAATGATTGTCAAATTACCTGACTTGTTGAATGAAAAACAGCCTCAAAAGTGCTTAAAACTTGTTTGAAGTAAATATTTTACTTTAAATATATTATTTGAAGAATAATTATAATATTAATAGTGGTGATGATGGTACTAGTAATAATGATACTACTACTACTACTACTACTACTACTATTAATAATAATAATAATAATAATAATAACTTAAATAATTATAATATTGACAATGATAGTGATAATAATGATGATGACAATGACGGTAATAATTCTAATAATAATAATAATAATAATAGAGAATGAATCATTTGAATTGGTTTGAAGTCATTTTTAAAGAAAATCTATTTGATTAAATATCTATATTAACCACGAATTTGTGTTAGTAAAAGAAATAAAATATGCAAAAGAAAAAATAGACCAATTTGATGGGTTTGAAAAATCTAAGTGTTGAAACCAAAAAATCGATTAGCATAGACGAGGGATGTGGGGTAAGGTATTGCATGGCGGAAACAAGTTAGGCCATTAAAAGTATAACGGGTGTGCTCGGGTCACCATAATGATGGCAGGCTTAAAGCGTGTAGTCATGCATATGATTGAGACAAATGGTCAGGTACATGTCTTGCATATGGGGGAGTGGTGTTGAGTATGGGTAGGTTTTAGCAATAAGTGGTATTTGAATCTATCAAAAATTGAAGTATATCAATGTTTCAGGGAAGTAAAGTGGTGGGATTTACACATACTATACAAAGGGCGTGTTTCTGTGCAAGGATTTTCGGTTGGGTTTGGTTTGAGTTTCCAAGAATTGTGCTGGGTTTGAATTTGAATTTACTATAGCAATGAAGGTGGGTGCGGTTAGACGTGGGGTGATCGGGATCGCGGAGGCCATTTGCTTGATAACTTGGATTGTCATGTTGCGTGTTGAGTACGACAACTAGGAAAACGAGAAGGCATGATACAAAACGTGAAGAATTTGCATGACATGAGACGTAAGTATGTAAACGACTAATAAATACATCAATGAAAACAAGTAAAGAAAAGAAATCGTATGAAACAAATTTTGAAATCGAAATTGAAATTCCCATGAGACGTCATGAGTTTTCATATTTCAATAAACGAAAATCTCATAAATTATTGAATAACCATATGGAAAAAGTATTAAACTTACAATAAATAGTGAAATCAAATTGAAAATCGGTTGTTCATGAACCACCATTACTTTTTTAAATTTTCACTTCTAAAACATAAGGGTAAACAAATATAGCAATAAGGTAATCGAATTGAAATCGACCATTCATGTTTCACCATAACCTTTCGAATTTTCAATTCTAAAACGTAGTAATATATGAATAAAAATAATATAGTGATCGAATCGAAATTCAACCATTTACGTATCACCATAACTTTTTGAACTATCAATTCTAAAACGTAATTGTAAAATAATAAAGTAATCGTATTGAAATCCGGTTATTACCTTTCGAACTTTTAAAAATTTAAATCGTAATTGAATGTATAAATAAAGAAAATGAGTCACCAAATTTTTAAACTTAACTATTCTCGTATAAGTATGTGTAATTAAATTTGAACCGAAAGCTGAGTATTCGTGTATCACCATAACTTGACAGACTTTCAGTTAAAACACAAGAATCAAAATGTATAACCAAATCGAACCAAAAGCTGGGCATTCATGTAGCACCATGACTTGACAGGCTTTTAGTTAAAACACATTGTAAAACATAGAGATTTGGAAGTCACATGTCGCATGAATCACTATGACTTGTATGACATCCTAAGAGTGTAACCAACTTCTTTTCACAAAGAGAACATGGTCACATGTTAAAACTTAAAGTTGTGATTCATATGGCGTTGAAAGTGGCATGCTTTGGCTTAATAGAGTTCATGCCCTTTCCTAACTCTCCAGGTAAGCAACCAGGTCCCGCGTCTGATTAGGATTTACGCGCATTGCTTATCCTTAGGTTTCAATAACTTTGGTGTCAAGATTTCGGAAACCAAGCACATCCCCTCTAACAGTTTACTACATACCCGCCATAACGAACCATCTTTAAGAAGAAGAAACATCGGGCAACCAAAAATCAAAAATTTGATTATTGAAATTGAAAATATTTGCGTTAGGCATGAGCCTTGGACTTGTGTGTGCTTGTGTAATTGAAGTAATTGAATCATCAGTATAATAGTATCAAGTAAGTACTTCGAACAATCACATAAGGCTCACATAATTTCTAATCATGCAACCCTAAAATAATTAAAATAAGCTATAACCAACTAGAACACTACGCATAATGTCTTATCTTATAGTCACGACTATGATACCAATCTGAAACTCCCAGGCTAAAGCGGAATATGCCCGATTGTGACGTACAGATTACACAAAACACATGTGACATTATTAAGAGACAATATTATCATTAATTAATTTAAACATCAAGTACACAAGGTTGTAGCAAGAAATACAAGGGAAATACAAGAACAATTAACAACTTGTTCATTTAGGGATTACTCCATAGAATGGTAACCAACTTTGAAATTTGTTCCAATCAGGTCAATGATAAAAACTTTTGTTCCAAACAGGTTATTGAACATTCATTTTTGTTTCAATCCTAGATATTTTACCTCGATAGCAGGTAATCTAGGTTTTTTTTTAATTTTTCAATGTTTTTACTTTGCATAATAACTTTTTAACGGTTGCGAAAATTAGTAATGAGAAATATAATTTTAAAATTCAGAAAATTTGTAAAAAAAATTCGGAAAATTGAGGTTCGGGTTAAACGGGTCAAGGTCGAAACGGCTTTCGGGTCAGTTTTATTTTTTGAATCAACGAATCAGCGCGTTTTCAACACGTTACAACTCGTTTTAAAAGCAAAAGCTCGTTTTCAACACGTTACAACTCGTTTTAACAGCAAAAGCTCGTTTAAGCGATTTTTTAAGTTTGTTTCAGCACCTAACAGCTTGTTTAAGCAATTTTTCGGTTCGTTTCAGCACCTAACAGCTCGTTTAAGCGGATTTTGGTTCGTTTCAGCACATAACAGCTTGTTTAAGCGGTTTTTCAGTTCGTTTCAGCATCTAACAGCTCGTTTAAGCGATTTTTCAGTTCGTTTCAGCACCTACAGCTCGTTTAAGCGATTTTTCAGTTCGTTTCAGCACCTAACAGCTCGTTTAAGTGATTTTTCAGTTCGTTTCAGCACCTAACAGCTCATTTAAGCGATTTTTCAGTTCGTTTAAGCACCTAACAGCTCGTTTAAGCGATTTTTAAGTTCGTTACAGCGCATAACAGCTCGTTTAGGTGATTTTCATTTTGTTTCAGCACCTAACAGCTCGTTTAAGCGATTTTTAAGTTCGTTTCAGCACTTAACAGCTCAATTAAGCGATTTTTAAGTTCGTTTCAGCGCATAACAGCTCGTTTAGGCGATTTTTCGTTTCGTTTCAGCACCTAACAGCTCGTTTAAGTATTTTTAAGTTCGTTTCAGCACCTAACAGCTCATTTAAGCGATTTTTTAGTTCGTTTCTGCACTTAACAGCTCGTTTAAGTGATTTTTAAGTTCGCTTCAGCACATAACAGCTCGTTTAAGCGATTTTTCAGTTCTTTTCAGCACATAACAGCTCGTTTTAGCACTAATCACTTAAACGAGCTGTTAGGTGCTGAAACGAACTGAAAAATTGCTTAAACGAGCTGTTAGGTGCTGAAACGAACTGAAAAATCGCTTAAACGAGCTGTTAGGTGCTGAAACGAACCGAAAAATCACTTAAATGAGCTGTTATGTGCTGAAACAAACTTAAAAATCGCTTAAACGAGCTGTTAAGTGCTGAAATGAACTAAAAATCGCTTAAATGAGCTGTTATGTGCTGAAACGAACTGAAAAATCACTTAAACGAGCTGTTAGGTGTTGAAGCGAACTGAAAAATCGCTTAAACGTGCTTTTGCTGTTAAAACGAGTTGTAACGTGTTGAAAACGCGCTGATTCGTTGGTTAAAAAAATAAAATTGACCCCGAACCCGTTCCGACCTTGACCCGTTATCACCCAAACCTCAATTTTCCGAATTTATTTTTTTGCAAATTTTTGGAGTTTTAAAATTATATTTCGCATTTTTACTAATTTTCGTAACCTTTAAACGTTATTATGCAAAGTAAAAACATTGAAAATTAAAAAAAAACCTAGATTACCTGCTATCCAGGTAAAATATCTATTATTGGAACAAAAACGATAGTTCAATGACCTGATTGGAACAAATTTCAAAGTTGGTTACTATTCTAATGAGTAATCCCTTATTAATATTACCTAAGTTCTAGTGTCTTTGCACGGCAGCATACGCTACATAAGGTACCTGTAGAATATATATATATATATAATATATATATATATATATAAAATAAATGTCAACTATATGAATAGTTGGTAAGCTTCCACAGTTTGATATAAGTACATAAAAATCATACAATTCCTTGAACAATTGTAAATGAGCAAGTAAGGTCATTTCCAACAAGGATTGTGCACCAGCGTATTCAGATAAGCGCAAGTAAGGTCCTTTCTAGTTGGGATTGTGCACCAAGGTACTCGGATAATGAGGCACTTTTCCACTCATAACAACAACTGTCTTCAGCGCATAAGGGGGCGTATGATCATACTATCTTGAAGTAATCCATACACGTAACCGTTGAGCAAGTAAGCAAATACACACACAAGTCCTTGTAACGAATTGTAATTTGTAAATAATGAATAAACGAAATTGTAATTTGGATAGGATATATGTGCTACCCCCAAAAGTAGTAAAAGAGTACAAAGGGGGTGTGAGAAACTCGCCTCGAAGTTGAAGACAAACTTGAAATAAAACCGAAAGTGCGTAAATGAAACCGAATCAATTGAACGTCACGAACTAGAATTTAAAGAACAAAATTAATATTAACTAACGACTTATAAAAAGTAGATAAATCGGGTTGTTGGGATTTTTATATATTTTTCATCATTTTATGAAGTTTGATATTATAATATTATATATTATTTTAACAAAATTTTGACGAATTATTAAATCTAATGTTTTTTTTTTTTTAATTACGGGGCTAAAGCTAAGTTTCAATATTATAACGTTTATGGAGTTTTTATCTTAACAGTATATTTTATTTTGAACAACGAATACATTAATGAATTTTAAAGTTTAACCAACGATAAATATACAAATGTTTTACGAGTTTAAACGAGCCTTGACGAGTTTGAGAGATTGGTTTTTAGGTGACAAATGATAAATATGGTTTAAAACTAATTTTATTTAACTTAATATAATTTCATTTGATTTATATAATTTTTATAGATTTTATTTTGGTTTAATATAAATAAAAAAGTGTCTAAAAATAAAATAGAAGAAAAAAATGGCCTGACACGGGTTCGAACTCGGGTCCTTGTGTTTATACCGGAGTGACATAGCAAACTGGACTGTATGTTTGTTTGTTAATGTAAGAATAAAGAAAAATATATACAATACTTGAAGTTCATATTCTTCATCGGAAAACCCTAGATTTCAATCTGTTAATCCACTCCATGTATGATCAGTTAAGGTTAAGGGTTTTGTTAATCGGCTAAAAAGGATTTTATGATCAGTTAAGGTTATGATCATTTAAGGTTAGGGGTCCCGCGTCTGATTGGGATTTATGCGCATTGCTTATCCTTGGTTTCAATAACTTTGGTGTCAAGAGTTCGTAAACCAAGCACATCCCCCCTAACAGTTTACTACATACCCGCCATAACGAACCATCTTTAAGAAGAAGAAACATCGGACAACCAAAAATCAAAAATTTAATTATTGAAATTGAAATATTTGCGTTAGGCATGAGCCTTGGACTTGTGTGTGCTTGTGTAATTGAAGTAATTGAATCATCAGTATAATAGCATCAAGTAAGTACTTCGAACAATCACATAAGGCTCACATAATTTCTAATCATGCAACCCTAAAATAATTAAAATAAGCTATAACCAACTAGAACACTATGTATAATGTCTTATCTTATAGTCATGACTATGATACCAATCTGAAACACCCAGGCTAAAGCGGAATACGCCCAAGTGTGACGTACATATTACTCAAAACACATGTGACATTATTAAGCGACAATATTATCATTAATTAATTTAAACATCAAGTACACAAGGTTGTAAGAAGAAATACAAGGGAAATACAAGAACAATTAACAACTTGTCCATTTATTAATATTACCTAAGTTCTAGTGTCTTCGTCACGGCAGCATACGCTACATAAGGTACCTGTAGCATATATATATATAAAATAAAGGTCAACTATATGAATAGTTGGTAAGCTTCCACAGTTTGATATAAGTATATAAAAATCATACAATTCCATGAACAAGTGTAAATGAGCAAGTAAGGTTATTTCCAACAAGGATTGTGCACCAGCGTATTTAGATAAGCGCAAGTAAGGTCCTTTCTAGTTGGGATTGTGCACCAACGTACTCGGATAATGAGTCACTTTTCCACTCATAACAACAACTGTCTTCAGCGCAAAAGGGGGCGTATGATCATGCTATCTTGAAGTAATCCATGCAGGTAACCGTTGAGCAAGTAAGCAAATACACACAAAAGTCCTTGTAACGAATTGTAATATGTAAATAATGAATAAACGAAATTGTAATTTGGATAGGATATATATGCTACCCCCAAAGTAGTAAAAGAGTACAAAGGGGTGTGAGAAGCTCGCCTCGAAGTTGAAGACAAACTTAAAATAAAACCGAAAGTGCATAACCTCAAGTGTCGTCAATGCACCCATTGCGATCGATTTGGTCACCTCTTTACCACATGCCATGAACGCATCCAACTCATGGTTAAACCATTCACCTCACCCCTAACTCAACCCAAAACTTTACCTTATGCTCAACCGTTTACTCAAGCACCCTCAACTATTAGAGCTTGTTACAATAATGGAGATCCTATCCATATCGTAATGCATGCCCAAGACTCGCACACATGAACCAAATTCAATCCTACCCAACCTAAGCCACTCAATATCAAGCTTACCAAGCCCAGGTCTACCCAACCCAAGCCACCCAAGCCCAAGTAAATCAACTTCAACTAGGATCGTCCAAACTTCTCGCCGCTCGCTCGAAAATTGCTCAAAAATTTCTCGCTCGTTTTTTGCTCGATTGTAAACGAGCCGCTCTGCTCGGTCCGTTTTGTAAATGAGCCAAGCAACAAGAAAAGGTCCGCTCGGTTCGGTTTGGCTCGAATATTTTTAGTTTATATATATATATATATATATATATATATGAAAATGTATATTATTAGTTTTATAAATACATTTCTATTTGTATTCAAAAAGTCCATTATGCACTACAAAAAAAATTAAATTAAAAAAAATATATATAATAGATATTAGATCTTATCTCTTTCACACAATACAAACCTTATCTCTTTCACAACAAACCTTATCTCTTTCACACAAAACCAAATCCCAAAACTCAATTCACTGCTCCGTCAATCTCACGCACAACCCCTCCGACCTCTGAGCCTCCGACCGTCACGCCACTGCCACTACTCAAGTATGCTTATGTCTAGTGCCACTGCTCACGGCATCCGACCCTCCTGTACATCTCGTCTCCTTCATTTTTTCGGGTATTCTTCTTTTTTGGGGTTTTGGTTTCGATTTTAGCAATAATATATGTTAATGATAAGAATTATGTCTTTATTAAGTTCAATGTAGGTTTTATTTTTGTTTGAAAAAACCCCTAAAAATTCATATGATTTGTGGAATTATAATTCATATAATATACTGTCTTTTCGGGTTTGCTTATGTTACCAAGTTTTTCATTTTCATTTTGTTTTTACTTTGATCCTAACTTTATGTGTTATTTTTGTAGAATGACTTTTCGGAAAGAGTCAAATCATGTTGATTTAAGTGATGGAGAGAGCATTCGCCTCGAGTCAGAGTCAGATGAGGATATGGACAATGATGTAGGTTCAAAGCAAAAGAATCAAAGTATTGTGCATATTCACTTTAAAGACGTTGGCGGTATGTATAGAGGACAAAACGTTAAAAAAATCAGCGCATTCATTGTAGGCATACTTTTGAGAAAAGCCCTTCAAGCACCTCCTCAAGTATGAAGCGGCACCTCTGATATTGTGCATTATACTTGAAAACTCAAGGTAAAAAGAAGGGTTTCATTAATTTTCCGTCAACCGGTGGTGATAGTAAAATGGGTTCCTCAGAAATTGAGTTAAATGAGGATTATGACCAAATGAAATGTCGAGAAATGATTGCAAAAATGATTATTATACATGAGTTAACTTTTTCTATTGTAGAATATCATTGGTTTAATCAGTTATTAAAGTATATCAATCCTCTATTTCAAAAAGTTAGTAGGTCGACAATCACAAGAGATTGTATAAGAGTGGTGGAAAAAGAAAAGGGGAAGATAAAAAAGATGTTGAAAAAGGTGAGTATGATATCACTTACAAGCGATTGTTGGACATCAAACCAAAGGGTTGGTTACATGTGTTTAACGGCTCACTTTGTTGATTGTGATTGGAAATTGAAGAAATGCATTATTGGTTTCAATGAACTTTCACCACCCCATATGGCGAGGTTATATCTGATGCTATCATGGAATGTCTTTTGAAGTGGGTTATTCAAGACAAGATTTACTTTAGACAATGCTTCTAACAATGACAGGGTCGCAGCTATTTTGATGAACAATTTACAATTTAAAGGAAAATTACATTTTGAAGGATTGTTTTTTCATGTTAGATGTTTTGCACATTCTAAACTTAGTAGTACAAGATGGTTTAGGTACTATTGACTCGTGTATTTCAAATATTAGAGAAGGTGTGAAGTACTTGAAAAAGACTCCTGGTCGTTTATTGAAGTTTGGTGAAATAGCTATGTCTCTTGGTATCAACACTCGACGTAATCTTAGAACCGATGTAAAAATTAGGTGGAATTCAACGCATCGGATGCTTGATTGGCTATATACTAAAAACGAGCTTTTGAAGGTTATGCATTGAGAGATTCAAACTTTATATGGTTCCCCACAAATGATGAATGGACTTGGGCCGAAAAAGTTTGCAAGTTATTAGAATTTTTTTTGAGAGCTAATAATTTAGTTTCAGGTACAAATATCCAACTTTAAACTTGTTTAATGTGGAGATTTTAATGTTACTAGATGTTTGTATAAAACTACTAATTTTTTTTTTAGGTTCAACATATCCAACTTGAAACATGTTTCTTACATAAATTTATGAAGTGAAAATAGAGATATGTAATGCTTTTATATCAGATGATGCTTTCTTGGAGAAAATGAGTATACCCATGTATGAAAAGTTTGAGAAGTATTGGGGAGAAATTGGGGTGCTTATGTCATTTGCTTCTATTTTAGATCCTCGTTATAAGATGTTGTCAGTCATATGGACTTTTATAAGGTTGTATCCAAAAGATGAATGTGAGAGTCAAGTTGAAGATGTGATGGCTAAGTTAAAACGAAAAGTACTTTCATGCATATATCTCAACCAAGGCTGCCATGGGTTGCTCAAAAACCTCAACATCTAGCGAACATACTCCAGATGAAGATGATTTTCATGCTTTTCTCAATTCAAGACCCATTGAAACCGGACAAAAATCTGAACTTGAGGTGTATTTGGAAGAGCTAAATGAAAAATGTGTGGAGTCACAATATGATGTGCAAAACTGGTGGAGTCAACATTGTAGCAAGTATCCAGTTTTAAGCAAGATGGCTAAAGAGAATTTTTGCATTCCGATCACAACTGTTGCTTCAGAATTAGCCTTTAGTGTCGGGGAACACATATTGGATGATTATCGAAGCTCTCTTTCAAAAGATATGGTGGAACTTCTTGTTTGTGGAAGTGATTGGTTAAAGGTCGGCTCACAAGCAACTATAAAAACATTGGAAGTAAGTTTAAATTACATTATTCGTCTATATTTATTCTTATACATTGTGCACTAACGTTCTTAGTTGCTTATAATGTGTAGCAATCTACAAAGGAAGAAGAAAAATTGGATATTGAAATTTTGATTCCAGACGGATGTACTGGCAATTGAAAAAAAAGGTATATTTTGACATGTTTTGCCAAATATATTTGCCGTGTTTTTTTATTTGATTTGATTAAGTGATACAAGCCTTTATTATAATATATATTGTTCATTTTTCATTATTTAACCCGACGTATTATAGTTAGTTGTGTTTAACCGGTTGGATCAACAGGTTATATCTATCGGTCTGAACTTTGAAGGGGGATTTTGTTGATGAAGACACCGATAGCCCGCTTGAACTTAAACATGTTTTTCTTTTGGGGATTTTTTTTATGAAGGCGCTGATAGCCCACTTGAACTTAAACATGTTTATTTGAGCGAAACAAATTTACATTTGTATATGTTGAACTTGTTATGTATGTTGGTTGAATGGAAACGGTATTATGGTAGCATTTAAAATTTGAATATTGAAACTGAGCGAAATCGAGCAAAACCGAGCCGCTCGGTTGTAAACCAAGCGAGTTTGAGCAAGGTTTTTCTGCTCGTTTCTCTATATTCGAACCGAACCGAGCTGCTCAATTTCAATTCGAGCCGAGCTCGAGGAGAGGCTCGCTCGGTTTGGCTTGGTTCATGAACAACTATACTTCAACCAATCCAAGCGCAACCCATTCAAGAAATCCAAGCCCAACCTAATCAAGCTATCCAAACCAACCAAAACTCATCCAACCAAGCCCAAGTTAACCAAATTACTCAAGGACAAAGGTGTTACATCAATGGTTCCCAAGTCTAAGCCTAACCCCTTTATGAAGAAATGCTACGCAAAAGACGTTTATTTTATTTAATTCTCTTCCTTTAAATCTAATGTATTGATTTCATTAAACCTCCAGTTTTGTTATGAATGAGTTATGGTTATTTATAATGATATCCAATCTCTCATTAGGTCGTTTATTGCACTGTTTATAGTTACACAATTTATTATCACGATTTAAGTGGTCTAAAAAGGTTATTTACTGGGATTATGTGCATGGATATCTGATAGTACCATTTTTGTATTATCATTAACTACCTATGACTGATTTCCTACAAGCGTTTTGTTTTATGAAATCGGGACTATGAATATGTGTTGTACAAAGTTATCTAATAGGAGTCGCATGTACAAGAATTTAATTTTGATATTTTAATACATTGTTAACCAAACTCTCCAAAGCTCACCTCACTCTCATAGTACTCCTTATCTTACCTAATTTTATAATCTTGATTTCAAGTCTAATCTATTATAATATTTTTTAATGATTTGACTTGACGTTATGTGAACCTATTTGTGGGTGTAGTTATTCGTGAATTTTGTCGTCCCCTCAGGTACTTCAATACACCGAATGTGTAAGATAGTTATTTAATTTCATATTTTCGTCCATCTATTTATTTCACTTTGTTGTTATTACTTCGATGATTAACTTAACAATTTCGTTATGTTTTTCAAAATTGTTTAATAGTTATTTATGGTCATAAATTTTCGCTCATTTATCGCACTGGATTAAATAATTCCATTTAATAACCGAATAAAAAACATGTTTTCTTCTACTTTACTTATCGAACCCGCACAATGGGACGAACCATGTGTATCATGTGACGATCTAAATAGTTATGAGTGCACACATAATTATCGAAATCCCCACATGGAACTCATAGTGAATACGGTTTTGTGAAATAACTCGGAACTAGGGTGATTTTTGGTAACTGTACAAATATCGACGTGATAAGGGCATGGTGGATACGCCGCTGGTACGTCCTATATATAAGTGTCCTTATCATGTTTTCCATTTGTGGCGTTATTCGGATCACTCGAAAGTCTGTGTTATTAAAAAAAAAAAAAAAAACTCTTGACACTTACTATTTTTCCTTATGTTATGATTTTTCTACAATTTCGGGACGAAATTTTCAAAAAGTTGTGAATACTGTAACATTCGTTATTTTTTAAATCCGAAACCCAACACAGTTATTATTATTATTTTTTATCTCTTTGTCTCATTAGTTATTCGAACGTTCAATGCTAAATAAATTCTCGCATCGTTTAAACACATGTATTTTTCTTTTATTGATTTATTTTTGTTATTTATTGGTTTAACTATAATTTATGTTCAAAATCCACCCTTAACTAAATTATACCCTTTTGTGCACCCAACCATAAAGTTCAAGGACCTATCTGCAAACTACCCAAACATTTTCCCACCTCCATGTTTCTCCCCGTCAGCCGTAACCCCCTCCCCTTCTTCTTGATCTGTAATTAATGGCCTAAATCACGAAATTGATTATGCTAAATCATTCTACAATCATAAACGCGTCTACCGACACTCTAATTTTAGTAAACATTAACGATTTGACAACTATTGACAGCCAATTTTCCTTAAACGCACTCGCGGCTAAACTAGGCCTCATAACACTATAAATACTCGATCAAAACACAACTAAACCACGCTACATCATCTCCTTAGAATTCCGAACCAAACCCCGTTATCAATTATAACCCAGAAGTTGTTTAAGATTAAGCCCAAGTTCATATTCAAACCAAAACCCAGGCTCGTCATTCTCTGTTAGTTCATAACGAAACTAGGTAAATAAAATAGGGGTCCTGATCGGTTTTATTGTGTAACAAAATCCCTCTATCAATTTTAAATGACAGAGGGCAAAGAATCTTCGATTGGGATTAGATTAATCTAGGGTTTTATAAGGAGTTTTTGGTTGTTTAAACAAGTGCTTAAATATTTTTGCTTTCATATTACATTCGTGTTAGCCACCAGCCCAGTTGGCCCAACTGGTGCACCTTCTGTTAATACCCATAACATCTATTCTCATCTAGTATGATCATACATTTACCAAATTACATTGATTTCGTAACAATAGGAACGGGTCCACATGTATTTGGTTGTTTACATTTTCATAGGAATTGTAATGTTCAATATTAACATATGAATTGTGGTTTTTTTTTACTATATATATCTCAACTTAAACTTATATATTATCACCAACATTCGTGTTGACAAACTCTTTTTTATACATGCTACAGGTACAAGTAGTGATATTGTTCAAGATTGAAGATATTAGTAATACCTTAGGATATCTATTCAAAATACAAAAGCATTATGTAATTCTTTCTTATTATTGAATTTGTGTACTTGTTTGATGTTAATGAAATTAAATATTTATTGTCACTTTAATTAGTGTCTTTTGAGCTACTGTCCAATCAATACGTTACGCCCCGGCATATTCCGCCGCCTTGGTCGGGGTGTGACTATTTTCAAATGATTGTTTACTGTAATCAAAATGTTTAACCAGTTTTGTCACTCAGTCAAAACTATAATCATATTAATCACTTTAGGTGTATGTATAAACACCAGTTAGAATGGTTTTTTATTGGGGGCTGAGTTGGGTTAACGGTACTCAAACCATTCAAAATAAAGATAATATTTTTTTTCTCATTATTTAAATAGTTGGAGTCATTGGATTTGTTTGTGTTGTGCCGGTGGCCTTATAGTTTGCTTTTTCCAATGGTTTGGTTTCTTCAGTTGAAGGTACGTAGTTAAACGTATTTCTTTTTATATGTATGCTCGATTTTGTGTGTCTGTCATGTTGGTTCTTATTAGGCGTGCTTTAGTTGAAAAAAAGACTTGGTTATTGTCACACCGCAACTAAAGGTAGCGGAACATGTCGGGGTGCAACGGATTGCCCAAATACACATGACGTAATTAAAGCGACAATATTTAATCAACTCATTTTATTTCATAAAATCAATAAACAACACATCTTGTTCATACAAAAAAGATTGAATACAAGTAAACAAATATATGAATTGTTCGTTTTGCTAATATCCTAATAGTCTTGATAACGTTTTCTATCAAGTCCTCGAGTCAACAAAAGTCAAACATGTAACATTTCATAAAATAAAGTTTGTCAACACAAAGGTTGGTGAGCAATTTCATAAGTTTGAGAATATAAGTATATAGTAAGAAAAGAGCCACAAAACTCGTATACGAAACAATAAATAAAAGCAAGAACTTGGATAAATAGATATCGCTAACACATTAGCGACACCTAGTTATAAGGGGATGCCAAATAGTCTAGGATTTTATAGTTATTGTTAATTGCATTACGTTAACGACACCTTGCTATAAGGGGTTGCCAAATAGACTAGGATTTTATAGTTCCACCAACCAAAAGTGATAAACACATAGGCATATAATCATAGAACACCAAACCGAGCAATTATTTAAGTAAAGTATACAATAACTTTTGTGGTTTAAGATTTAAGTATAAAGCATTTAGTTGAATAACTATGAAATGTCACCCCCAAAACAAAAGATGGAAAATGGGGTATGAAAGTACTCACGTTCAAGTAACAAACTTGATTTGGTAAAAATGACGAGCAACCGGAAGGATGAGGTTTAACGAGCAAGGTCTAGGTGGAAGGGAGTCTTGTATTAGAAAAGTTGTCTATGAAGTATTTAAATAAAATAAATGGTAGGAAAAGTAAACAAGTTAAAGTTTAGGTATAAAATGTAAATATTTAAGAGAAACAAAATAATAGTCCTTAAAAATATAAGTTTGCTTGAAACTGGGTTAAAGTATCGAGCCTTAATATTTACTCAACCTACGTTAAGTAATAAGGCGGGTAAAAATGCTAGAATGCAAGTCCCTTTATAATATAGATACTAAAACGGGTTTTAACAAGTGTTTCGGGTTGTTGGTCCGGGTCTTTATAATTGTTCAAACCCAAAGTAAACATTCCAAAATAATGAATGTTATGAGATAACTCAATAAAATTTAATAAGACTTAACCAAGTATGTAGTTCTATTGTTTTAGAACTAACGACGTCCGTTAAGTGAGTGTTCGGTTTTGTCGATCCAAACTTTGTTATAAGATCAACTTGGATTCAACATTCCAAGTACTTTAATAAAATATTTAAAATCAATTTGTAAAGTATTCTTAAATAAATATCAAGTCTTGATAGCTAAAAACACACTTGTGTGTCTTAAGCGAGTGAAAATCGGTTTAGTTCAGTTTGGTTCGGTTTCCATCTCACAATAAGTTCATTGATGGTTTCCACATGCCCACATATCAAAGAACTTGTATAATAACTTATAAATGATGAAACTTGAGTTTTACAACCAAAAGGTTAACAATAAAGTCTTTAAACGAAAGTTCGGTTTGGTTCGGTTTCCATCTCACAATAAGTTCATAGATGGTTTCCACATGCCCACATATCAAAGAACTTGTATAATAACTTATAAATGATGAAACTTGAGTTTTACAACCAAAAAGTTAATAATAAAGTTTTTAAACGAAAGTTCGTTTTTCGGTTCGGACTAGTTTCGGGTTAAGACCGAGGTTAGAATCTACAAACCCATAACTATAGAACTTATCGAAATGATTTTAGAAATTTAAATCCAACATAAAGCATGTTTAAACAATTGTTTAACAATACTAGTAAACAAAGTTCTGTTTACGGTTTGGAGCTATTTACGGTTACACCGAGGCTAGACTCTTCAAACCCATAACCATAGAACTTCATAAATATGATAAACAAACTAAAATGAGCAGAATTTAAGCATGGTTAGTATGTATAAACAAGTTATATAAGTATATATATATATATATATCATGGACACGAAGTCCTCCATGAAGCCTTGTCTTACGAGGTCCGAAACTTAACCAACCGGGGCCGGATAAGTAACTACCAAAGGTAAAAAGGGGTATATATTATATATATGTTGCAACAACAAGCTTGAACCATACAGAGTTAGTAGAAACCAAAGGAAACTCTTGTTTGACTCTTGAAATTCAAACAAGTAAGAACTTGAAGATTGAAGCTTAGAACTTAGGTTAAGAGTGTTTGATGAGTATAAGCAGGTTCAAATGAGTGGTGAGGCTTGGTTTTAGGAAGGATAAGGTTTTAGGGTTATTCATAAGGTTGCTTTAGAGATTTCCAAGCATTTTGATTGGTTAAGAGGGTCAAACATGTGATAAATAACAACAAAAAACGAGGTTTATGCAACAGTGGTCCCTAGGCGCCACGCGACCGACCTTCCCTGCCCTGGCCGCACAGCGCGGCGTGTCCGGGGTGGGGTGGGTTGGTCCAGCGCGTCTTGCGTGGCTCGTTTCGCGTCCTGGAAGTTCGTTTTCGATGTAATTTAATAGTTTTAAAGGCGTTTTTGAATCTGTAAAAGGGGTTTTTCAAATTGAACAACTGAGAATTTTAGTAACATAAAATCCAATATTTTATATATTTGAAATGTTCGGGATATAAATCGGGTCGGTTTACATGATAAACGAATACACAAACGAATACAAATAGGACCCGTAATTGACGAATGTCACAATATCCTCAACTTTTTGGAAATTTCGTCCCGAAATTAAAATAAACTTAAACAAAAAGTAATTACTAGCGAAAGTCGCTTTTACTAAGACAATTGCATGAAAAATTTTAAGCAAAAGAATAACGTCAAATCTTTGCATGATGCGAAAAACGCTACACATGAGAAACATAATAAAGACACTTATATATAGGATGTACCAGCGACGTATCCACCTTGCCCTTATCATGATTCGCATTTCTATTGTTTTTTTACCATCATCTTCGTGTAAGTCATCGCACACAACCGCACTTACTATGGCTTCCATACGGGGATTTCGATAATTAAGTGTGCACCCATAATTTTTAGATCGTCGTATGGTCCACATGGTTCGTTCCATTGTGTGGTTTAAGAGACATATTTATTTTGAAATTTTTAAACATTAGAAACGTACATAAATCTGTTGAATTTTACAAATATTGGTAAACCAATACCAACGATTGAAAATTTTTGGGGTTGACTTTTAAATAAGGAAATGGAATAAATAATTGAAACAACTAAAATCTTAGAATATAAACCAAGGTGAAATCAACAATTCGGTTTACATAAGTAGAGATGATCGAATAAATAAAATCCAGGGTAGACAATTACAAACGAGATTTGAAGTCAAATGTCATCAATGTGAAAAGAATAACAAATCATTAAAATTCATGGTTGTACGTCGGGACACTAAAATTTAGTATAAAACCCGATGAGTGAAAAATGAGAAAAAATCCAATAAGTGAGTACGTGAGGCTGGGATAAACAACGATACAATTAATAATAACAGCATACGACGAGTTTCATGCGTGAACAAACTTGAGGTTATAAGTATTTGAGACTATGATGCGTGAAATGTGATAGAATGAGGTGAGTTCCATGGGGTGACACATACATGTATCAAACTTAAAATGATTAGAATTTTTATTAACAAAACAATCGATGAAACGTGATAAAATGTGAATACGACCTCTATTGTGAAACCATTTACATGATCGTCATTATGGTAACGGCTTCCAATAGCGCCAAAACTTGCGGACAGCCACACATAGGCTGTTGATTGCGTAAATGAAATGATGTAGAAAAATACATAGAATCCTGTTCAGCTTTGAAATGCATAAATGCTCAAATATGAATAACATAGTCATGAAAATATCGTTTAAAAGATAAACGAAAATTTTGGCAAACTTGAGGTTTTGAAAGTATTACACAAATTGTTATTGAATAACTTAAATTCGGTCATGAATAATCAAAACTCAAAATGAAATCTCATGTGTGTAATATTACTATCGAAACATCTCATCAATTGAAAAGAAATCGTAAAAAAAATCAGTGAGACTCGAATAAACGATGCAATATGTATGTCACGTATCATATACTCTTTTGAAAATAATAGAATGAAATTTAAGATGAAGTCTTAAGTAAAGCCGTTCAATCGTTTCCAAGAAAATGTATATAGTAACAAAGCATCGCGGTAACGCGTAGCTAGAGAAACATTTTGATCATTATCAAATGTAAATCTTGTAAGCCAAATTATTAAAGGAATTTGTATACATAAAGCTGTTGTGATGAAAATAATTTATGAAGAAATGATGCTGACGATAATGAGAAGGTAATAATTCTCATAAATCGTTATCGAACGAAAATTTGGTGTCACAATATCTAATATAAAGTATTTCTAAATGTGTCCCAAAAAGATTTGTAAAGTCATGGTCATTGAGTTTATGCAAAATAAGAAAATTTGTAATTTGTTATTGAATAAATCTCGCATTCAACAATCATAATGAAACCTCGTATTTATAAATTTATTAAGAGATTTATCACCTTAGGTGACAATATTTAAAACCTTGAAAACACGCATATAATCGTTAATAATCTCTTTGAAAACAAATCCTCATAATAGAGTTTTGTTGTCATGACAATCTTAGATTTTTTTTTCAAAGATGATCTATAAGATTTGGACATAATATGTATATCGTTAATCTTGAAAGAGTTTATAATCTATAAATGATTATATGAACACATGAGGTTGTTATGAATGTACTAGTTGTGTGTATATATATATATATATATATATATATATATATATATATTTGAAAAAAAATTAATGAAAAATGAAACTCGCGCGCGTAGGGAGGGGTTTTAGGCTTCGAATGGTGAATGCTTTGGAAATTTGGTGAAGAGTGAGTGTGTTTTGGTTGTCTTGCGTAGTTGGGTTTTCTTGAGTTGGATTGATGAGGTTAGTTGAGTTTAGGTCGTTTGAGTGGGTTAATCTTAGATGATTTGTGTGAGTAGTGATTGGGCTATTTAGGTGAGGCTTTGCTTATTTGAGCTCGGGTTAAGTTGATGGGTTGGATAATTTGATCTTGACTAGTTTGGGTTGAGATTCGGTTTATACATGTATTTTGTAAGGAATGTTCGGAGTTGCTACTTTTGATATCAAACCCTATGGTTGGATAGAAACGGTGTGGCGACATGGTTTGTGATTTGGCATAGCATATGTCGAAGGATTGAGTCATAGTTGGGTAGACTTTGGTTTATATACGTTTCAAGGCATTTGTGGATGGGTTTGTCGGTGCCTTTGAAGTATTAGGATGGTGAGCTGATAGGCTTTCATGACGTAAAAGTGTAAGTATTTAAGGCTTTTTGTTGGGTTGATTTTGTACATCTTGGGTTAGCTCGGGAATCAAGTGGGTGAGGGTATAGCTTTGGTAGGTTTGGTTTCATTCATCTTAGGGAAATATTTGATTGTGTGGGAAAAACTTTTGAGGTGGAGGGGTGGTTTGGTTTAAGGTTGTAGTTGGAGTTGGAATACGAGTGTTTGGAAACTTGTAGTTGCGTTTAGGGAAAATGTTTGTCTAATAACAATTTTTAAATTGAAAATATCATTTAATGTTGAAACATTAATGAAACTTTTGATAGATAAAGTTACAAGTTAATGTATATAGAATAAAATATTGAAATTTAAGTTTGTGAATTCACAACGAATTTCTTTCAAAAAGAGAAGAAAGTTTCCATTAAAACGAGAGTTGTTACGACACGTCGGGTTGGCTTAAGTTGAAAATAATTTACAAGGAAATTTTGAATCAAACAAGCCCGCGTAACGTAAATCGTTTTCTTGAAATGCTTAAAATTAAGTAGTGGAAAATATCATGGGAAACTAAGTTAATAGAGATTTCATTTTGAAGTTTATTGTAGTTTATTGTAAAAATAAATGTCGATTGTCATGAGGAAGCAAAATAAGTTTTATAAATGTCAAAACAAAATTTCCTTGCGTATGAGGAAATAAATATAAAAAGAATAAGTGAATTTGAATGTCAAAATTTGTTACGAGGTATCAATATGAATTATGAAAGTTTGTTTTGAGTATAAAAATTTTCGTAATGAAATTTTTACCAAGTTCGTTATTTAATAACGTATAACGAAATATCACGGTAAGCTAAAATGGCCGGCATTGTGAATCGAGAAATCTTCATAAACGATTTTTGTCTTTAAAATAGAATTTCTATGAAGTTTTGCATAAGGATTTCAAGAAATTTACAAGCTATAAGTTTGTGAATTTCTTGAAAAATCAAATCGAAACCACCATAAGAAATTTAAAACGAGTTGTATCGTAAGATGCAAGTTTTGTTGGTGAAAATTTATAATGAACCAAAAAAAATGCATGATGAAAGTTGTTATGAGAATAGATTTTGGAAGTGAAAATTCTACCATGTGTATTATGTAATATAGTGAAGTTTAAAACGTCGTGAAAATTTAAATAATCGATATTGTGAAATGATAGTTTCAAAATGAACGGGATCGTTATAAAAATAAAATGTTTATGAGATCTTATATGAAAACTTTAAAGACAATTTAAGATTTATATAATGGGAATTTACTTGAAAATTTAAGGTTAAATTTATCGTAAAAAACCCCTTTTTAATATGATGAAATTCATATAATAAGAATTTTTTGTTCATAATCAGTCTTAATGATCAAATGATGCATATTAAAAAATTGTTATAAATAGTTCAAAGTATTTTTAACTTATTTTAAAAAGAATGACAATGAACTAAATTTTGTAATAAAATCGCGATGTGAAATCGAAATGAGAAAATTTGTATAAAAACTTTATTATGTGAAATCAAAACATATTAGAATGAATCATAGCGGTCAAATAGAATTATATAAATGAGAATTTTTTTTTTTGACGAGAATTTATATGACAAAGTAAAAGGGAAAATTTGTTTAAATCTTTGAAATTCGTAGATAATGTCTTAAGATTTAAAGGCGGAAAAATCGTTCATGAACCACCATGACATGATATTCCGACACTAAAAACCATTTTACCAAAATACCTTGTTGGAGTCGAAACATGTGCACGTACCACCGCGTCTTTTTTTTATGTTTTCGACTCAAATAACGATTGTAACAAAAATAATAAATCCGAATACAACGTCATGTCAAAACACTAGTCCACGAACTACCGTGGTTCTTTGTTTCAACACCGAAAATTAGGATGGCGACCGGAACGCTCGCATTCGACAACATAAAGTGGTCATCTCATATGAGAAAATCTTTAAGGAGATTTGAAACAACGGGATCCAAGTTAAGCTCGTGATCCACAAAACACAATAAAAACGAATGTTTTTGCGTTTTAAGGTAAGGATACCTTGGAGTACTATGAAAGTGTGTGTATGTGTAAATTTATGATTTGATGGAATAAATAAGTATATAAATAACCAAGTGTAATGAACAATTGAGTAGGGTAACCACGTATAGGCAACACGTATAAGGACCCTAAAGAAAAAGCTATACTAAGTCGTTACGTCTAACCACCTATCCTATAGTCTTGTGGCTCTGATACCAATCTGTCACACCCCAACTAAAGGCGGCGGAACATGCAGGGGTGCAACGAATTGCCCAAATACACAAGACGCTATTAAAGTGAGAATATTTAATCAACTCATTTTATTTCACAAAATCAATAAACAACACATCATGTTCATACAAAACAAATTGAATACAAGTAAACAAATATATGAATTGTTCGTTTTGCTAATATCCTAATAGTCTTGATAACGTTTTCTGTCAAGTCCTCGAGTCAACAAAAGTCAAACATGTAACATTTCATAAAATAAAGTTTGTCAACACAAAGGTTGGTGAGAAATTTCATAAGTTTGAGCATATAAGTATATAGTAAGAAAGAGCCACAAAACTCGTATACAAACAATAAATAAAAGCAAGAACTTGGATAAATAGATATCGCTAACACATTAGCGACACCTAGCTATAAGGGGATGCCAAATAGTCTAGGATTTTATAGTTATTGTTAATTGCATTACGTTAACGACACCTTGCTATAAGGGGTTGCCAAATAGACTAGGATTTTATAGTCCCACCAACCAAAAGCGATAAACACATAGGCATATAATCATAGAACACCAAACCGAGCAATTATTTAAGTAAAGTATACAATAACGTTTGTGGTTTAAGATTCAAGTATAAAGCATTTAGTTGAATAAGTATGAAATGTCACCCCCAAAACAAAAGATGGAAGACGGGGTATGAAAGTACTCACGTTCAAGTAACAAACTTGATTTGGTAAAAATGACGAGTAATCGGAAGGATGATGTTTAACAAGCAAGGTCTAGGTAGAAGGGAGTCTTGTATTAGAAAAGTTGTCTAGGAAGTATTTAAATAAAATAAATGGTAGGAAAAGTAAACAAGTTAAAGTTTAATGTTTAAAATGTAAATATTTAAGAAAAACATAATAATAGTCTTTAAAAATATAAGTTTGCTCTAAACCGGGTTAAAGTATCTAGCCTTAATATTTACTCAACCTATGTTAAGTAATAAGTCGGGTAAGAATGTTAGAATGCAAGTCCCTTTATCATATAGATACTAAAACGGGTTTTAACGAGTGTTTCGGGTTGTTGGTTCGGGTCTTGATAATTGGTCAAACCCAAAGTCAACTTTCCAAAATAATGAATGTTACGAGGTAACTCAATAAAGTTTAGTAAGACTTAACCAAGTATGTAGTTCTATTGTTTTAGAACTAACAACGTCCGTTAAGCGAGTGTTCGGCTTTGTCGATCCAAACTTTGTTATAAGATCAAGTTGGATTCAACATTCCAAGTACTTTAATAAAATATTTAAAATCAGTTTGAAAAGTATTCTTAAATAAATATACAAGTCTTGATAGCTAAAAACACACTTGTGTGTCTTAAGCGAGTGAAAATCGGCTTAGTTCGGTTTGGTTCGGTTTCCATCTCGCAATAAGTTCATAGATGGTTTCCACATGTCCACATATCAAAGAAATTGTATAATAACTTATAAATGATGAAACTTGAGTTTTACAACCGAAAAGTTAACAATAAAGTCTTTAAACGAAAGTTCGGTTTGGTTCGGTTTCCATCTCACAATAAGTTCATAGATGTCCTTATGCCCACATATCAAAGAACTTGTATAATAACTTATAAATGATGAAACTTGAGTTTTACAACCAAAAGGTTAACAATAAAGTTTTTAAACGAAAGTTTGGTTTTCGGTTCGGATCTAGTTTCGGGTTAAGACCGAGGTTAGAATCTACAAACCCATAACCATAGAACTTATAAAAATGATTTTAGAAATTTAAATCCAACATAAAGCATGTTTAAACAATTGTTTAACAAAACTAGTAAACAAAATTCGGTTTACGGTTTGGAGCTATTTACGGTTATACCGAGGCTAGACTCTTCAAACCCATAACCATGGAACTTCATAAATATGATAACCAAACTAAAATGAGCAGAAGTTAAGCATGGTTAGTATGTATAAACAAGTTATATAAGTATACATACATATATATATATATATATATGTATATATATATATATATATCAAGGACACGAAGTCCTCCATGAAGCCTTGTCTTACGAGGTCCGAAACTTAACCAATCGGGGCCGGATAAGTAACTACCAAAGGTAAAAAGGGGTGTATATTATATATATATGTTGCAACAACAAGCTTGAATCATATGGAGTTAGTAGAAAACAAAGGAAACTCTTGTTTGACTCTTGAAAGTCTAAGTAGGAACTTGAAGATTCGAGCTTAGAACTTAGGTTAAGAGTGTTTGATGAGTATGAGCAGGTTCAAATGAGTGGTGAGGCTTGGTTTTAGGAAGGATAAGGTGTTAGGGTTATTCATAAGATTGATTTAGAGATTTCCAAGCATTTTGATTGGTTAAGAGGGTCAAACATGTGATAAATAACAATAAAAACGAGTTTTATGCATCAGTGGTCCCTAGGCGCCGCGCGACCGACCTTCCCTGCCCTGGCCGCGCGGTGCGGTGTGGCGTGTTCGGGGTGGGGTGGGGTGGGTTGGTCTAGCACGTCTTGCGTGGTTCGTTTCGCGTCCCGAAAGTTCGTTTTCGATGTAATTTGATCGTTTTAAAGGCGTTTTCGAATCCGTAAAAGGGGTTTTTCAAATTGGACAAATGAGAATGATTTAGTAACATAAAATCCAATATTTTATATATTTGAAATGTTCGGGATATAATTCGGGTCGGTTTACATGATAAACGAATACACAAACGAAAACAAATAGGATCCGAAATTGACGAATGTCACAGTTATCGCAAAAACAATGTCAAAAGAGGCCCAGCCAAACAAACATATCCAAACAAACATAACACATACATAAATTATAACTTGCAGCTTATCTATACACATACAAGCCAAGCCACCCAAGGTGAAAAACAAATCAAATGATAAAAGACAAAACATGTACATCTTTTGATAGTAGAACGGGACTGGGACTGGGACTGCATGCAATTGCTATAGCCAAAACACAGCCACCTTCCTATAATGCAGAAATAGGCTAGCCAAGTCATATATGTGACTGCACAGGGTTTTTTTTAAGACTGTAGTATATGTTCAATAACCATAACTTGGATTATGAGGTGATAACTAGCTTTGTGAATTTTATTTAAGATCTATTGTACTTATACAATTTAGTGTCACAAACCCACGGGTTCTAAAAGTTAGTTATAAATTAAAAAGACAAGTGACAAACTTTCACTTCTTAAACTTTTGTCACAAAATATATATATATATATATATATATATATATATATATATATATATATATATATATATATTACCCTCAAAAATAATTATAAACTTTGGTTAATTGGACTTTTGTTACAAAAGTTTCACATATGAAAGTTTGACCCTCAACTTTGTTAATTGCCACAAAACATTTACAACAATGAATCAAATCGATCCTGGCAGACTTCCTGCCGCCAAAATGCGTGGTAGCTTTCGAACATGTAATGCTGCTAACCCGCTCCGTCGCAATGCACGGGTAGTATTACTTGTTATTTTTAAATATCATTTTTTTGTTTTTTATATAATTCATTATAAATAAAAAGAAATTTATAATCAAGTTTAAACAAAAGAGACAGACTCGATATTTCTCAAGTTCCACATTCAAGTTCATTAAAAATAAAAACGGTGGTGGATGTGACAATCGTGAGTTGGAGAATCCATTGTATGGATTCCTTTATACGAAAGAACTTGAGGGAATTAGTTTCAAGAATTCCAATTCATTTTTTAACCCGATTAGTCTATACGCGTCATTCTAAACGTTGACGATTTATAAGGATGGTACTAACTGAACATATAAGTAAACAATGCATTCATCTAATATGGTAGTTCAAGACGGATTGACCAACATGTCACTCATACGCACATGAAACCACAGTAGCCTCACATCTCTCGATTTGATTCATCATGTCCTCTTGTCATTGTCAGTGGCCGAACCAGAAATCTTTTTTTAAGACCGGCGATTTGTAGGGTTTATCGCCCTATAAAAATATATCGCTTCGCTTTGGGTCGGTTCGTATATAAAATAAAAGCTAATACAACTAACAATAATTGACAAAAATACTTTAAAATATCATTACAAAAGAGGTAGTCAACAAAAGTATTCTAAATAATATTACAAAAGATAACCCAACTTAAGAGAATCAACAAAAATACGACAAATATCATTTCAAATGTCTACAGTCGTTTCGAGTCTTCATTTTTTGAAATTTCATAACATCATCTACCTAGACATTCCTTAGCAAATCTTTTTCAATATAACAAATCAAAATATCGCTTAAGTTCTCATCACCCATCCGGTCACACAAATCGGATATCACAAACTTCATTCCCGAAAAACATCTCTCTACCATTGCGGTTGCGACGGATAACACGAGTGATAGCTTTAATAAACATTACACCAATTTAAAAGTATACTAGTTGGCTACTTGGGCTTGTTTAAACATTACTCATGGATAATAGGCATTATAATACTTGGGCTAAATTGTTTATGAACTAACGACTTGGACTTATGTTCAAAATTACTATATTATATTAAATTTAACTTTAAAAAATTATATATGGTTTTTAACGGTCGGATTTAATTTTATAAAGGTCGGCACTGGCTTCAAAAATTTAAGGAGGGCGACTGAAAAATTTTATGGGGTCGCTTAGGATTTTGGTATATATATATAACATTAAGAAAAAAATTAAGGCGGACGGCGGCCCCTTGAAGACACAATAGGTCCGCCAATGCGGCTCTTGTACACACTATTTCTTTTGCAAAATAAGATATATTTAGTTACGCAGCTTAAGTAAATCAACATATATCCTATGCTTATCTTTCTGAGTAGGTCAACTAAGTCTTTAACATGTCATGGCGAATGCTTGATATTAGACAATCTCTCTATTTATTATATATTGATTACTAGTGGATATTTGACAGTCTCTATATTAACTATTAGAGAGTTCTATGTGTAAATATGATATCTATATTATCTCTTGTATTTTCCCATGATCAATACAACTAATTATTACCAAGTTTATCTTGGTATCAGAGCTAGATCTGATTAGACACAACTTCCAGCCAAACAATGGCCCTCATTGCTGCCTTTTCTACAACAGACAAAACTGCTCACAATTCCCACAAATTTGGATTCTCTCTCACAAACACAAACTATGGGTATTGGAAGGCAATGATCCAACCATTCCTTGTTACCAACAACCTATTTGGTTATATTGATGGAACAATCCCCTGCTCACCGGAAATACTTGCTCCAGCAGCCTCCTCGGGAAAAAAGGGCGCTACACCAACACCACAATCCAATCCAAATTACCCCATCTGGGTCTCCAACGATGCTCATGTCAGGATGCTTCTTCTATCCACCATCTCCGAAGCCTCCTTCCGACATGTTCAAGGCACTACATCCCCCGACCTTTGGCTGTCACTTGAGCGTGCTTACGCCCTGAATACTTCCTCAAGGGAATACACCCTCAAAACTCAGCTGTTGAAATTCAGATGACCGAAGACGAAACACCATCTGTTTATCTTGCTCGAGCCCAAGAGTATTCTGATGCCCTAGCCAATATTAGTGAACCAATGAAGGAAAAAGGACCTTGTTATGCTTGTAATATCTGGTCTTCGGGAAGAGTATAATGGCATGAAGACCACTCTCCTTACTCGCCAATTCCCAACCGCATTCAATGAACTACATGGCCTTCTATCCGATCATGACTTCATGATCAAGAAATCAACCCCTGATGTCTCACCTGTTCAGGCCTTTACGGTTGTCATAGGTAATCGTAACCAGGCAACCTCATCTTCAACAATTCAAACCCTTCAACAGCTTCTTTCTCAACTAGGTCTTCAACCACAGGCTGCCCCACAACCATCACCCGCCCCAAGCCTTCTACACCAATCGTGGGCGTGGTCGCGGGCAGAACACTCGTCGTGGACGTGGCACCTATTCTTACAACCGAAATCAAGGAGGTGGAAACCAAGGCCAATTCAGTTGGGCTTCTAACCATAATACTGTGTATGGCTCATGTAACAGATGTGGTATTGGTCATATTCCGTCACTATGTCCAAATCGTGACCCTGCCACCCTTCGGGTGAGACAACCTTCTGCCAACTTTGCTGATTCCCGGTCACAAGCCTCTACTTCATGGCTCCCCGACACAGGTTCTACTAATCATGTTGCCCCTGATCTCTCTAGCCTTGACAGTAATGAACCTTACTATGGTGAGGACAATCTTCATGTTGGTAATGGTAAGGGCTTACCCATTTTACATATTGGTTCCTCACACGTTTATTCACCAACTAAAACCTTTTCTCTTACAAACATATTTCATGTTCCCGAAATCAAACAAAACCTTCTTTCGGTTCAAAAATTTTGCCATGATAATAATGTGTATTTTGAATTTCACTCTTCTTTCTTTGCTGTGAAGGACGAGCTTACCCACCGTATCCTCCTCACGGGTCCAAGCAATGATGGGCTCTACTCCTTTTGCCTTCCTCAAACTCAATCGGTTCCCAAAGTAGCTTTTTCCGCAACTCGTGCTTCTTCTACAATTTAGCATCAACAGCTTCGTCATCCACATTCACAAGTTTTACAGTTTATGTTATCTAAGTATTCTCTTCCAGTTTCTAATAAATGTTCAACTTCTCTTTGTAACTCTTGTTCCATTGGGAAGTCTTCAAAACTTCACCTATTATCTTCTACTTATAAAAGTACTTGTATTTTGGATCTAGTGTTTTGTGATGTATGGGGTCCGGCCCTAGTTACCTCATTTGACGGTCACAACTATTTCCTATTATGTGTTGATCACTTTTTTAAATTTATGTGGATTTTTCCTTTAAAACTAAAATATGATGTCTGTTCCACCTTTATGCGTTTTCTAGTTATGGTTGAACGTCAATTTCAAACAAAGTTAAAATCCGTACAAACCGATTGGGGAGGAGAATTTCAGAATTTTTCCCCCTTTTTCTCCTCCCTCGGTATCATCCACCGAATTTCATGCCCACATACGAGTGAACAAAATGGCATTGTTGAACGACGCCACCGACACGTTGTTGAAACCGGTCTCACATTATTAGCTCAATCCAATGTTCCAAAACGTTATTGGCATTTCACATTTGACACCGCGGTCTATCTAATTAATCGGATCCCATCCCGCACCAATTACAACATTTCTCCTTTTGAACATGTGTTCAATCACAAACCCGATTTCTCTTTCCTTCGGGTTTTTGGATGTTGTTGTTACCCCCATCTTCGTGCCTATAACAAGCACAAAATGGATTTTGTCTCAACATCGTGCGTTTTTCTTGGCTATAGCACCTCACATCATGGCTACCGGTGTTTAGATACCACCTCTAACCGCCTTTATGTTGCTCGTCATGTTCATTTCAACGAACAATCATTTCCCTTTCAGGATACCTCTACTGACACTCTTTCCACTACACCTCACGACCCTTATGTTTCATCCTATCCAACCCACCTTTCTGTATTCGATTGTGTTTCGACAGTCGAAACACCACCATACACTCCACCTTCATCTCCTATATCTCAATCCACACCCCCTGCCCAATCCCCACCATCCCAAAGTTCTACAGCCCACTCACAATCAGCCCAAACTCCGCCCTTACAAACCTACAGCAGGCGTCCCAAGCCTAGTGCTGGTGCTTCTAGCTCACAACCTAACCAGCCATCTACCATTCCCACAAATGCTCATCCTTCAACCCGCACTCGTCCAGCAAACTTACGGCCTAACCCCAAGCAGCCAAACAGCCACCTTTACCATTGCTAAGAAAGACCCTCACTGGCGTAAGGCCATAACTGAAGAGTATTCGGCCCTTTTGAGAAATGGAACTTGGTCCTTGGTTCCACGTCCTTCTAATGCAAATATTGTTGATTTTAAATGGGTTTACAAACTCAAACGGGACCAAACCGGCGCAATTAAACGTTATAAAGCGCGTCTGGTCGCTAAGGGGTTTCATCAACAACCGGGCATCAATTACCATGAAACATTTAGCCCGGTCGTCAAACCCACCACCATTCGGGTTGTTCTCTAGATTGCTACCACCAACAAGTGGCCTCTTCAACAATTAGATGTCCAAAATGCCTTTTTGCACGGGACCTCAAAGAGACAGTCTACCTACAATAACCTCCTGGTTTCATTGATTCTAAGAACACGGATCACGTTTGCCTGCTTCACAAGTCCCTATATGGTCTTAAACAGGCCCCAAGAGGCCTGTCTTCAGCTCTGTTTGCTCTCGGTTTCAAGGGTTCCAAAACAGACCCATCTCTGTTTATCTACTCGGCTGGGGGAACACTTCTCTATATGTTGGTTTATGTTGATGACATAATATTGACAGGTAACAACTCCAGGGCTATCGAACAGGTAGTGACCAGCCTTAGTTCGTCTTTTGTTGTTCAAGATATGAGTCAGCTTCACTATTTTCTTGGCATTGAAATTACCCCCAAAAGGACTGACATACTGCTTTCTCAACAGAAGTATATTAAGGACCTCCTTGAACGTGCGGGCCTATCCAATTCCAAGTCGGTGCCCTCTCCCATCACCACTACAACCAATCTATCTCTTGGTGACAGTCCCCTGTTTGACAACCCAGTTAAATATCGTCAAATGGTGGGAGCTCTTCAATATGTTACTTTGTCACGCCCGAATATTACCTTTGCAGTTAACAAGGTCTGCCAGTTCATGCAATCTCCCACTGAAAACCAGTGGTCCGCGGTTAAGCGTATCCTATGCTATCTCAATGAAACATCGAATTACGGTCTTCTTATCCAACACAAGTCTGGTTCACTCTTACATGCCTACACTGATGCTGCCCATCACTCCTTGCATGCGTTTTCGGATGCTGACTGGGCCGGTTGCCCTGATGACCGTCGATCCACCGGGGGATTTGCAATATATCTTGGTTCCAATCTTGTTTCCTGGTCTGCTCGAAAACAAAGGACTGTCTATGACCGAATCCGAGTACAAGGCCCTAGGGGATACCGTTGCTGAAGTCACTTGGCTTGAAGCACTTTTGCGTGAACTTCATGTTCCCATGGCCTCGGTTCCCATATTGTGGTGTGATAATTTAGGGGCTACTTATCTATCAACTAACCCTGTGTTTCACGCACGTACAAAGCATGTAGAGGTTGATTTTCACTTTGTGAAAGAAAAAGTTGCTCAAAAGAAACTTGCAGTTCAGTTCATCTCTACACACGATCAGATTGCTGATGTCTTCACTAAGCCATTGCCCTCGCAACAGTTCTTCTCTTTACGGTCCAAGCTACAGGTCGCTTCTCGGCCTTAGATTGAGGGGGAATATTAGACAGTCTCTCTATTTATTATAAATTGATTACTAGTGGATATTAAACAGTCTCTATATTAACTATTAGAGGGTTCTATGTGTAAATATGATATCTATATTATCTCTTGTATTTTCCCTGATCAATACAACCGATTATTACCAAGTTTATCTCTTGGAGACAAGCGAAAAAGGCGAGGCTCATGTTAAGTTATAGAACGTCGTGTGGTAAACAAACTCGGTTTGTGCACGTGTTGTATACTTGCATCCACATATTTGATTACAGTCCACATTAGGACAGCTTAAAACAAGCATTATTTTTATACAAACACGATCATGAAAAGAGACATGTATAAACATTTGACTTGTTAAAGTATAAATAGCCTACCACGAAACAAAGCCCGACTCAACCGGCCCTACACTTAACCACACAGCTAGCCCGCCTCTCATTATGATTTACCTTCTTCATCCACACTTGGTAACAAAGGCTCAGACTTCCTTCTCTTGGGCTCATTATCCCCTAGCTGAAGTCCAAACCCGAGATCCTCATCAGGCCAGCTTTTCAAAGCACTTAAATTCTCAGACACCACCCTACACCGTCTCTCGCTTCTGTTGAACAACGAGTTCTCATTGAAACTCGGAATGAACTGATGCTCAACACTTGGGCCCACATTAGGCCCGTCTTCCAAATGGGCTGCATTTTCAGTAGGAGGCAGATTAATATCAGGCCCACCACCAGATACCCCATCTTCAAAAGGAATATGCTGTTGGATATGAAGCCCTAATGGCTCTGAATTGTCTTTAGGTAACACTATTTCAGGCGGTGAAGAATCCTCGCCTGTTGACCCGACCACTGTTGCTGATGCAGCTCTTTGTTCGTTCACCGCACCTGACGCGTTTAATCATATAAAAACTCACAGCATAATATATATATATATAGTGGTTTGACCATTTTGCAAATTTGGTCCTTAGATTTTAAAAATCACAAACTTAGTCCGAACAATTATGAGAGGGTTGCGCGTTAAATCCCCACCGTTAATCCCAACTCGTGTTTGATAGAAAAGTGATGTTGTGTGCCATAATTCTGTCTATTAGATTTGAAATCCTAATATAGTCTATCAAACTCCAGAACTCCTTACGTTGACTTCATCACCTCATGTTTTTAAACAGAACGTTCGATTTTATTAGTGCTTCAACTAAAATGGGATTAACCTCACACAAACGACTATTCTATTAGGGTTTATGAATGGCACAAGACATCACTTTTCTGTTTAATACTAATAGGGATTAACGGTGGCTACTAAATGCGCAACCCTCGCACTTATGTTTGACTAAGCTTGCAATTTTTACAATCTGGAGAACAAACTTGCAAAATGGTGAAACCGCAAAGACCATTTGTGCAATTTTTTCTATAAAAGATAATACTAACGTCCAAAATCCAAACCTTTTAGTGCATCACTAGTAATAATAAGATCAAGTTCAAGAAGATTAAGCAAGCGACTAAGGTCAACACCACTCGTCCAGTTTTCGGGTGGTTGACCGACTTTAAGTTTAAGCCGACCTCGGTTCGCGATCCCGCCCCATATTATCCCAATGGGTCTCGGTTTTTCATCATCTTCGCCTTTTAAGATAATGAGGCTTCCGCTATCGCCTTCAAGGTCAAACGTTTGTTGGTTTTCGCCGACAACGAGAAAATCAGTGAAAAAACATATGCCCTTTTCGTCAATATATTCAAGCGCGCAAGCTAAGACTGTTCCTTTGGTCAACCCTGAGCTTCTACCAACTTTTATAACTTTTTTGCCAATCAGAGTGTTGATTGGAGATTGTAGATCTATGATGTTTACATCTCCAATTTCTCCAACATCTTTTACTGATGTGGTTACGGTTGACATGTCAAAATCATCACTGAACGGGATGAATGCACCATCTGCTCTAACGAATGTCTCTGCATGATCAACAGAACGAAAGAAATTAGGGATGTGCATGGGTGGGTATGGTTCGGTTTTAGGCTAAAATCAAACCGAAAACGAAACTTCGGTTTACGAGTTTTTTTAAAACCACTAGTTTTCGGTTTTACCATTTGGGCTTGGAAATTTTGGGCCGAAAAATAAACTGGATCAAAATAATGAATTGGGCTTAAATCTTTGTCACACTATTTATTAAATGCAAATCCATAATTCTTTTACAAAAAACATAAAACCAAACCGTTGGTTTTTGTTTAGCTTCAGTTCGGTTTTACTGTTTGGGGTTAAAAGTTTTTGGCTAAAATAAAATTGGCACAAAATCATGAATTTGGGCTTAAATCTTCTTGTTGATTAACAGATTATTATACGGTTGGGCTAAAATACTTTGCTCATTATTAATTAAATTCTTATAAACTACTTAACATTCAAAATAAAAATGCAAATCCATAACTGAGTTCAGTTTGGTTTTTCAGTTTTAAATACATTCAAAATCAAACCAAAATTTTGGTTTCTGTGAAAACATAAAACCAAAAAGTTGGGTTTTGTTTGGGTTCGACTATTTTGGCCCGCTTCTTTTGGTTTCATGCACGCTCCAAAATTCTAAACGTGTCAAATGGGTTGGCGGGTAGTGATCACATTGTAAATGTGCTAACTGGGTTGGTGGGTTGTAATAAATAGGTTAAACAGATTGACAGGTTGACGGGTTGACCTGTTTGATTAACCAGGTTAGAGGGTTGACACATTCCACTGTTTGATTAAAAAGGTCAAACAAGTCAACCTGAGCACAACCCATTTATTAAACGGGTCAGATACAACAATCCAAATGAAATTTTAATAAATGTATGATGACAATGTCTATAAAAATCTAACCTGGATTAATGCCAGCAAAGATACCATACCAAAGGTCATCTGTAATAAATGAAGTAGCTCTTTCCACTGCACCAAGATATATCCCGGGTCCGAGTGTTGGCGGTAAAGGATGAAACATTTTCTGATTTGGATAATCCAAATTAACCGCCACATGGCGGTTTGTGAGAAAACCAACTTGTCGATTACCCGTTTGGCTTCTCACAATAGCACCCAGCGTTCCGTATGTTTCTTGACTTGCTACCTAACACACAAAAAGTGTTTCATATAAAATAAACCACCACGATTTAACCAGTCATTTTCATGTAAAGTTAACAACTTGATCAATAATTGATTAATTTTAACATAAAGACATCAATAACAGTGGTTGATGACTTGATGCAACTTTAAATCATATCCAATAAGTAAAGATTTGATAGCATATAATAAGAATATAATAATACCTGAGAACCAGAACAGATACATGAGCCACTTCCACGAAGATCATCCACAATCTCGGTATACAACTGTTCCTTACTTATTGGTTCAGGTCCACCAAAGTATGAAAATTCCACAACGTCCACGTCACACCACACACTTCCAGGTCCCTGTCAGGTTAACCAACACAAATTAACATATGAAATAGGGGTGTACATGGGTCCGTTTTGGGTTCACATTGAGCCAAAAAACCGAAATTTCATTGAGTTTTTCAAAACCGTTGGGTTTCAGGTTTTTCGATTTTTAGCTTGGGTTCGGTTTATTTGGGTTTTCCCATTTGAGTTGAAAATTTTGGGCAGAAAAAAGTGAGCCCAAGATATTAAACTTGAGCCTAAATCTTTTTTTATTAATGATTAATTGACTAGTATACATCTAGGCCTAATTTACTTGGGTTACGCTATTTATGAAATGCTTATAAAAACGTTCAAAGTTCAAAACGAAATTTTTTATAAACTTAATAGCAAGCATTCAAATAAAAGGATTTACTCCCATCCTTTCAAATAATAATTAATAGATAAGGGTAACATATATGGGTCGGTTCGGTTCGCTTATTATGGGCCGGTTCTGCTTTTTCGGTTCTGAACCAATACAAAAATGAAACCAAATCGAAATTTCAGCTTTTAAGAAAACGTCAAACAAAATCATTGGGTTCTGATTTGGTTTAGGTATGTCAGTTTATTTCGATTTCCTGCACACACCAATTTGAATAATTAGAAGGATGCATACGTAACACAATAGGATGTTCTTTCTTACCTCCAAGATAGTGGGTAGACACTGAATCGGGCTAAGCCACTGTTTATGAACTTTACGGGAAACAAATACTAGAATTGCAGGTATATCCGTCAACACACCCTTACGAATCCTTGCAGTACCAAGACTGTAACTCCTCAAGATCTTACTATGAGACGAGCGTATAGTCATTAACTCGAGCAAAGTAGTTGCTTGATGCCCTTTAGGTAACCTGCCAGGTAAAACTCCTTTTTGCAGGTTCAGAAAATAGTTTGTTCTTTCTTCAGCAGCATCACTGAGTCGGCTTGAGGTGGGCCATGAAAAGTATGCAGCATTGCTCTCTGAGTGTTGTCCACGGTTGAAGTGTTGGTGGGTTGAATGATGCGAGATTAGATTGACTGTAACATGTTTTGTCTAAATCCAATGCTGATTCTTCTGATGGTGTTGATATTGATGAACGGATTCTTGTGTTTGCGCGTGTTGGATTTGGATCCATGTGAGGTTAAACAAGATTACTGACCTGCAGTAATGGTTGTTCATTAATAAGATATATAAAATGGGTTTGATACGCATACACGTGTCTTTGACAACAGTGCTGTAGAACTCCTAGGCGGTGGTGGGGGTGCCAATTAGCGATTACTAATAAGGATTAATCAGATTGGAATTTTATATGTAAATTTTCAAGTATTTTGACCAATTCTGACCTAAATTTGGCCGATCTGGACCGACTTTGACTAGGGGTGCCAACGATCCTGGCCAAGATCGAGCACGACAAGGCTAAAGCTCAGCTCGTTTTGACTTACGAGAGCTCGAGCTCGACTCGTTTTCTAAAGCTCAAGCTCGGCTCGTGATTTGTTTTTTCAAGTTCGGGCTAGGCTCATATATTATTTATTAATTAATTATATACGTTTTTCATTACTTGAGACAAACCTTAAACACGTCTAAGCTCGGCTTGAGCTCCAGTAGTACCTTAAACGAGCCAAAGCTCGGCTCAAGGTTGACTGTGTAGTGTGAACTTAATGCATAGAAGTCCCAAAGAGGTAAAAACTAAAAAAACACACAAGATTCGTTATGACTGGACAAGCCTAAAGGAGACTCTCATTCAATGCGCGATAACTATTTGAGGCATTTATACAAACACCTTATGGGCAGTTAGTTAGTTATATAATATAATATAACATAGGAGAGGAGGCTTTGCGATTACTTAAAACAGTTAGAAGCATATATGAGACAATTATACAAAAAGCAGAAATTTACAGTGTAAGAAATAACAACTTACTGACTGGGATTGAGAATTGTTTGGTTGAATATTATGAACATGTATGTAATCAGGCAGTTGCCGAATTAGTATGGTAATCACTTTGAATAGATTACATACATACATACATGATCATATATTATATAATACCTAGCTTTTAGCCCTGTAATTACGGGGGCTTATTTAGGTTTTTGTTTTTAATTGTTTTAGTATTTTATTTTTTGTAATGATATGTTTTATATTTTTTAACGTAGTTTTATTTGATTTAGATACATATATATTAGTTTATCACATTCATTATATTTTTAACGTTTGGGCTCTTTCAAATTTTTAATTAAGATTTGTAGGTTTTTTAGATTTTTAACGAACTAACATAAACGAACATGAACATTCAACTATTTAAACGAACAAACATGAAAACGAATATTTGTCATATGAAATGAGCGTGTTGTTTTTGTCCTTGATCACATACTTTATGAGTTGTTGTGAAGTGTTTTTGTCCAATATACTTAATATTGATACAATACGACCACATTTTTTTATTAATAGAAACCATTTTGGTGTCATGTCACAAGTTGGAAGAGGCGACGATCATTCCCCATGTCCTCACTGAGTCATTGCTAGTTTTACAGTAGCCACCACGCTCATCTTCGACCTCTGCTCTCTGATTTATTCACATTCATCTATACCTCAACAAAGTACGTGATATGTACGTCACACACATGCATAGGAGCGTATTACTTAAACCACCTATGAATGTGTAATAACCACAACACAAAGAAGGTGCTAACTACCTTGCTGGAAGTATTTCGTACAGGTTCAATGTACAAAGAATTCCAAAATTAAACACACTTTTGATCTAATAATTAGTTAATACTAACCTTAAAAATTTTTTCTTTGCCAATCTTTTATAACTTCAACTATTTGACTGAACCTGGACCGACATATCAACTAATCAACCCGTTTAAAAACTTGTGACACGTAGGTGGCTAGTGAACCAACTATCTTAATTGCTCGAGTCATTGTAACTGACCCACTAAGATAAATCGAAGTTTATAAACGTTCTTAGATGGACATGCATATGGTGTTTCTGAAAACTTCTCAATTTGAGACTTGGTGTGGCTGAGTGCACACAAAAAGTCAGGGGAATCAATTGTGGTCAGGTTGTACACCAGAAAATGGTCCATGATCCGGTTTGGCTGCACATGTCCTGTTCCACATAGCTAAGCGGTGTTGCTTTAACATGTGATGCGTTTGTAATTGGTTTTGCCTCGTTGTCCCATGTTCTTGCTGCATGATTAAACATCAAATTACAAAACAATAGTCTATAATATAAATCTATGTAATCTAACCGGTGGTCATGATGGCGGACCTGATTGCAGCTGGAGTCTAATCGGGATGCAGGGTTTAGAATCCCTACAATACCCAAAACATGAGGACATGACATTGAATTGCTTAAAACGCAATTATATTGAACTCTACGCACATCAAAATCTTGAGTTGTTGGTCCTTGCCAAACCTATTTCTTTGCTTTTCGTCATCCCAAATAAGATGATAATTTAAATAAACAAAGATCAAACACATAACCCTCGAAAGTGTTCAGTTTCTTTCAAGGATAAGCAACAAATTACTATTAGATTCAAAGTATTATAAAAGGATGAAGAACAGGTCAAACGCATTACACCAGTCAAGTTAGGTATCGTTGCATTTGGTCAATAACATCATATTACTAAAGAGTTTCAGTATTCTCAGACCCCTTGACGAAAACTAACACACCAAAATGTAATCTTCTTGCAGTCTTGTTGAATGCAATCGAATAAGCTTAAGCTTATGAAGCACACTTGGAAGTTAACTATAAAGCTTCAATCTAATGAAAATTTTGAAATTTTAAGTAAAACGAATTTGGTTAAAAATTAAATTCTCATTCAAAAATAGCTACTTAACCTAATTACAAACTCCAAATACAAAAGTATGAACGGTTAACGGAAAAATAAAAACTAACTGAGTTAAATAACTAAACGATTAGTTTAAATGTACAAACAGATTACTTCTAAATAATTCAACTCCCTTAAACAATAGCTAACGTACAAAACATTCAACTAATGCATAAAAAAAACAAATTCCACATTTACATAGAGCTGATATATAATTTTGACCGCGTAAATTCGTCGTCTTTTGTAAAGAGAATTAATCATAACATGTAAGTAGTAAACTTACAGATTTGCCACACTTTTCGAGCATAGTCCTGCCTCTTCTTTGTTGCATCAGCAGCTTTCTTTCCCCGTTATCCAAGCACATCCTTCACCATATCAATCGTTTCTAAATTAACAAACATCAAAAAATGCATTTTGACTTGTACTGGTATGGCCCGAGGCTGATCTACAACATATGGCAAATTTAAATAATGAGTTACAAGTTTTAATCAGTAAACACTCTTTATTCTACCATACTGCTACCACCATAACCTCATCTGCAGTAATACTAACATAGTATAGACGAATACTAACATAATATAACTATAACTAATCTAGTAATGCATCTTCAGCAGTGAAACGGAAAAAAGATTACATAGATAGATTAGAAATAAGCAACAACACATATTATTCCTAACAGACTTGGTTGGTCCATTTGCTATAAACTTAAATCAAAGTTAATTAACAAAAGCTAATATCAAATTGACAACAATCGAACAGTTCCTACAATCAAACAGTTCCTACCCATGAGCATTTAGTTGCCACATATAAAATAATTAGATATGAAAAGTAAAATACAGTTAAATCAAACATAAATAACAAAAGCTAACATGACCCTATACAAATTTAGGAAAATAAAAATAAACCTTAATAAAACAAACATAGCTGATATGAAACTAATGACCCGTCCATTGGAAGAAAGATGGGAGTCTGGAATCGAGATTCGTTGAGAAACAAATAGAAAATTGACCTAATTATGAAGAGAAAGACATGTTATTGTTACCAGATCTAATAATTCGTCAATGATTGAAGAAGAACGAACACCAAATTGCTGAGAATTGAACATGGTTCCCATCGATTAGAAAAGATTGCTTCAAAAATTCAAAAACTTGATTAATCGAATTCATCAATGCAAGACATGTCCTTTTTGGAATATAAGTTTTATTATATGACTTATGAGCATTCAGTTAGAACGACATAAATTACCCAGAATAACAAAGAAAGCAAGCCAATATAGAAAGGAACAGAAACAACTGCAGGTAACCCTACAAACAATGCATCCAGTAATGACATAAAGAAGTCAAATCCGCTGTTGACAAATGATCAAACACCTGGTGCCATACCTGAATATGAAGGAAAACTGAATCAGAAGAGGTTACACAACTCCAAACCCATGGTTGGGTTATAGATCTGATCATCCGGTGATATTGAGCATCGACATTACAACCCATGGTAAAATCCCACACAAGAACGAAAGTAGCTTTTCATTTAAACTTATAGAATTGAGGGATCAAAACGATAATCACCGAACGGTAATTGAAAAACAGCCATAGTTAAGCAACGATGATGAAGGAGAGGCGGTTGTGAGAAGGTTTAGTGTTTGGGGATGGTTATAAAGCTGTCATAACCCGTGTAAGGGTATCCGAGTTTGGAGACCCGCGAAAATTAAAGCATAAACGGGTTAAAACCGGGTTAAATCAACGAGAGCTCACCGCTTAAAAATCAAGCAAATCTGATGACTCCAAAAAAAGAGAGAGCGACTTCATCGCGACACGTAGGACTTTTATGTTTTCGTTTATATATATTATATTATAGATAATAATAATAATACGGAAATGAGGTCAGAGTATTTGTAACCCAGTTGGAGTGTTGTAGTACGGGAGGAACCATGATAACAACGGGGTGTAGAGGTGTACATTCAAACCGGTTCCTGGAACCGAACCGGTGGACCCGAACCGGACCCGAACCGGTTCCTACCCGGTTTTTGTAGGAACCGGACCCTATCTGATTCAACCCGATGATCCGTGACCGGTTCTTGCATTTCTGAGTGTGGGCGGGTAGGAACCGGAACCGAACCGGAACCGGTTCTGGAACCGAACCATCCGGAACCGGTTCCTAACCGGTCCTAGCCGTTGGATCGAATATAGCCGTTGGAAATAGTTTTTTGGCCGTTTTTTGACCGTTGGGGTCAAAAATAGCCGTTTTTTGGCTCCCCCAAGCACCCCACTACTAGTATAAATAGGTATTTGGTGTCATGGGTTCATCACAACACTCAAAACGCAAACCCGAACGCAAAAAAATACAAAAAAACGCTATTACAACGTTTTGAGTTCTCTAATCTCTTGTTTTCTCTTCTTCTATATTCATATTTGTTGTTATAGCTACCTCACAATCATCGGTTGGTCAAGGTTCCAACGCCGAACCAAGTTTCGTTCGTATTGTACCTCATAATCGTAATCAAGAGATTTGGTGCAATTGGGATTTGGTTGAATTGAGTGACCATTCATTCAAGGCTCGATGCAAGTTTTGTGGGATTTATTTAAACCCACTTTCGAATTCAAATTTGAAGAAACACATCGAAAAACCGTATTGCAAGGCGTTGAAAAAGAACGTCGATTCGCAACAAACGCAAATGGATAGTGAAGGCGGAATATTTACATACCAAATTGATCGAGTTCAAGATCGTATGGCGAAGTTTGTGATTCAAGAAGCTTTGCCGTTTAGTCACTTCGACAACCCTCGCTTAACCGCCATGATTCGAGATACGCTTCAACCACAATACACTCACGTAAGTCGTCATACTCTTAAACGTTATTGTTTAAAATTGTGGAAGAAGGCCAAAGAGGTACTAATTGCATATTTTGAAAATATAAATACGGGAATAAACTTAACTAGTGATGTTTGGTCGGCTCCACATGGTCTACCCGAATCTTATCTTTGTGTCACCGCTCATTGGGTAGACCCGTCATCGTGGGAAATGATGAAACGCACCATTGCTTTCGAACTCTTTGAGTATCCACATACGGGAGATAATTTGTTTGAAATTTTAGATTCTGTTATAAAAACTTATAAACTAGAAAATAAAATATTTTCAATGGCATTTGATAACGCGTCGAATAATACATCGGCGGTTGATAAATTAAAATTAAAATATACGCCGATTTGCAATGGTGTATTTTTTCACTCAAGGTGTGTTGCACATATCATTAATTTAATCGTGCAAGACGGACTTGCTTCGGATGAGGTTACATCGGTTATAAACGATTTTAGACTAATGATACATGAAGTTTTTAAGAAAAGTAAAAAAAGACAAATGGAATATAGAAAATTTTGTAAAGATACGGGAAGAAAAGCTTTGGGAGCTAATTGGGATGTACCTCATCGATGGAATTCCACTTGCATAATGTTTCAAAGTGCTTTGAAACAAAGAGAAACTTTACAAATGTTTCATTCTAGTCTTGCCGAGAATGATTTGGCAATCCCCTTTTCAAATGAGAAATGAGAAATTATCAATGACTTATCGACTTTTCTTGAAGTTTTTAAAACATCAACTACGAAACTATCGGGAACGTATTATCCGACAAGTCCCTTGGTTCTTTCGGAGTTATTTTTAATCGTTAACAATCTTAAAGAATTTGAAAATAAAAGTCCAATGTTTTCAAACATCATATTACCAATGAAGTTTAAATTAAAAAAATACTTTCTTGAATTGCCACCGGTTTTTACTTGCGCCGCCGCTTTAAACCCAATGTTAAATGTTACGGGGGTTGAATGTGTGATAGACAAAATTTTTTCAGCCTTAGATATGCATGAAGTTGACCCAAACTTTTCAACATGGGCAAAAAATGATTTTAACTTGAATTTTAAATTTATGTATGACTTTTATTTAAATAAATATGGGTCAAACATACACATGCCTATGCCGGGGGGGTCTTCATCAAGTTCAAGTGCTACTAGAGTACGAGATCCCATGATTAGCCTTATGAACACCGTTCGCAACGTACCGGCTAAAAAACAAAGGGGTAACACATTTTCAAGCGAACTAGGAAGGTATAGTGCAAATGATTACTCTACCGGTTTATCCGAAGAGGAATATGGCACTTTTGATGTTTTGGCTTAGTGGAAGGTAAAGGAAACCGAGTTTCCGATTCTTGCCACCATGGCCCGTGATTTACTAACCGTCCAAGCTTCTACGGTAGCTTCGGAATCCGCTTTTTCTCCTAGTGGCAGGGTAATATCTGTGAGAAGAACAAGACTAAATTCGGAGTCGGTGGAGATGTGCATTTGCTTAAAGGATCACTTGGACTCAATCGATCGTATTCAACACGTAACCACTCTCAAAGATGAAACACCACTTGATGTTCGAGTGCACGACGAACAAGAAGGCATTTTCTACAAGTAATTCCGAGGAAGAAGTCGCCGCTCAATAATTACGACGAACAAGAAGGCTTTTCTAGAAATAATATGTCACAACTTTATATTTATAAGTTTAATGTTTTGTTAGTTTGTTTTTGAAGATTTTAAAACATGTCACAACTTTATATTTATTTTTATGTTAATTGTTTTTTTTATTTTTCATGTTATACAAATACGAATCGTAGTTTAGAATCCAAATCGCAAACGAAAAACGAAAAAAAAAAAAAAATTTTACACTGTAACCGGTTGGAACCGGTTACGGTACAGGAACCGGTTAGATAGGTTAGGGGTCCGAGGGTGGGAGAACCGGTTCGGTTCCCTAACCGGTTCGAGCCTGAAACCGGTTTAATTGAGGGTTTTGAATATAGGAACCGGTTAGGAACCGGTTCTGGTTCCTAGTCCCAAACCGTTTTGAACATGTCTAACGGGGTGGTTTGTTTCTAATTATGATTATCAACTCATCTGGGCCAGGCTTTCTTTTGAGTTTTGAATATTGGATCACGAACATGATCCAGGTTTTTCTTACTTTATTGGTTACTGGGCCTAGTGGAGGTAATCCATATGATATTATTTTTTTTTTGTCAGGCTTTAAATTTGAGTTATTCTTGTCTTTCTAGTAAAATCAGACAATAATTTCTCGGTATCTTAAATATATAAACGAAAGCTCCATAAATTCTCTCTACTCACCAAATTGTTTTATTTTTTAATATACTCATCATTAGATTCTAAGTATATCATTAACTTCCTTACAATAAATAAATTTGAAATTTTAAAAAGTATATAAAATATTAGAAACGAATAATGTAAAACAATCTCGTAAAACTTTTAAAAGTTCTTTGGTTGCTTGGTACATTCTCTCAAGTCATCAGATTGTTTTATTTGTGAACAGAGACTTCTCATACATAAGACCTAAATTCACGGGTATCGGTCTCCCCAAACTCATATAAACTTAAACGGGTTATAACATCTCATTACATTAAAATTTAATCTCACCGTATATTTGATATGAAAATCCTATAAAATAGATATCTACTAAAAATTAATATCCAGTTTTTTAAGAAAAGAATATTACTTATATTAAGATACAACTTTATAGTAAAAAAAATAAACGTGTCACGGGTCTCACTAAACCCATAGCATTTAAACAAGTTATAACATCTCATTTATTCGCAAAACCCTTTCATCATCAAACCCTAAGTTTGTATTAAATTTTTCACAATAAATAAAATTAAAATCCAAAAAAATATGTAAATATTATACACGAAAAATGAAACACAACCCCGTAATACGGGGAGATAAAAACTAGTTTGAACTATAAAACAAAATTTTAGAGTATTTTTTTAAATGTTATTTCGTTATTACTCTACTAGACTAAATTCCCGTGTGATACGCGGGTAAAAAAAATGCAAAAAAATAAAAATATAATATAATACATTAAATTTGATAATATACTTAATAAGGATTTATGTCAAGACAAAATAAATCATAACTAAAGTCACTAATAAGAAGATTTTTCAAAGTGGTATAGTAATTCTATGTTTAAGTTTTATCTTTGTTATTAAAAATTCAATTGTTTTGTTTTACTTGAAGGTGAACATGAATTAAATGCATTAAGAAAAGCATAAAAGCAAAAATAACAATGATAAGAGCTACATTAAGAAATAGTGCTTTATAATCAAAACTAAAACAAATACATTAACATATAAGTGTTTAAACCATACTATGAACATTCAACACAACAAAGTCTAAAGTTGTTTTAATAGAAAACATCAAACCATAAAACCAAACCATTCAAACTTGTCTTGACAGTTAGCAAAATAAACTTTTCTTGTCCACGTTCGTTTTAAACATTAGTTGTACTGATTTCGTTTAATGAAGAACTTTTGAAACCAACAAAGATTCATTGCGGTCGTATTGAAAGTTGCATTCAGGACTGTCCTCTAACGCGCTTGCTTTCATGAATTTTCTCAATTTGGGAAATTAAATTTGAATGGAGTAACACTGTTGAGGATTGTTGTACATGGGTTGTTTCCATAACCAGATGACACGAACATTGACCGTATAAGCACGCCGAGACTAATCCAGATCCTTCAGGAAGATGATGTTATCGAGTGCCGGCAAGCTGTATAGAAATATAGATGTTTATCAATAAATGTTAAATGTATTAACTATGTTGAAACATAAAAAAAAAACAAAATATGAAGAGAGAATAATAGTACTTGGGTTTCATGAGTTGAGTGGTATTTGGTAGATAAAGAACTCAATGAACACAAAAAAGTGAGAAGGGGGTTTGTAGGTTTGTAGAAATGTGTTGGAAAATGAGTAATATTTATAATGTTGAAAAGTAGAGCAAAAATGCATTCTAAGTATGCATCAAAAAAGTATGAAGTTGAATCTCTATTGGTAAACGTGAAAATGTTAGAAAAAGTGACAAGTCCCAATCAAAAAATGTAAGGTCAAGTCCTCCTATATAAGTTAAAACATCATTGATTGTAACAAAAGATAAAAGAAGATTAAGAAAGAATGAATTGCAGTTTTAAATAGTAGATATATCTATAAACATAAATAGTTGACCAAAAAATAAAATTTATAGAATTATAGAAGTTGGAAACCTCAAATAGTTATCTCATTTGAGGTTTTATATGTATGCTCAATTCAAATTCATATTCAAATTTATGTAAAGACAAATAAGATTAATCTTAATGTGAATTTCAAATATATGTTTAAAAGTAACTTTAAGAAAGAATGAAAAATTGATATTTTTTTTAAGACAAAACCTTTTATAAATCTAGAAATCTTTTTTTATTGAATAACAAATAGTTTTTTCAAACAACCGAGTTTCCGGTTCGATTTCGGTATTTCATGTACCGAAAACTGGAAAACTGGACCATATCGAAAAAACCGGTTTTTGTTATTGACTTTATATTTTTTAAATTTAATAAAAGACTAAAAAATTGAAACCGAATCAAACTGGTGAAAAATGAAAACCGAACGGTTTTAGTAACCCAAAAACCAAACTTTATATAAACATGTAAAGATAATTACTTGAGCAAGGAACGACTTTAGTAACCAAAAAAGCAAACTTTGTATAAACATATAAAGATAATTATTTGAACAAGGGAACCAACGATCAACATCCCAAGCATGAGGAGAAGCCATGTGAGCATAAAGATACTGAACATTGTGTTACGGGTCCACTCAAAACGTCTTGGGATCAAAGCTAGAGTTCATGAAATCAAAATATTTAAAAATATAAATCCCTTTTTATTGAATAAAAGATAGTTTATGGTTTTTCTAACAACCGAGTTTCCGGTTCGGTTTCAGTATTTCATGTACCGAAAACTGAAAAACTGAACCGAACCTTTAAAAACCGAAAAAATCAGTTTTTGTTATTAAGTTTATGTTTTTTAAATTTAATAAAAGACTGAAAAATTTGAAACTGAACCAAACTCGTTGTGAGAATCAAAAACCAAACGGTTTTAGTAACCCAAAAACCAGACATTGTATAAGGCTATAAAGATAATTACTTGAGCAAGGGAACCAACGATCAACATTCCAAGCAAGAGGAGAAGCCATGTGAGCATAAAACATTACGTTACGGGTCAACTTGAAACGTCTCAGAATCAAAGCTAGAATTCCTGAAATCAAAATATTAAAAAATATAAATCGCTTTTTTATTGAATAACAAGTAGTTTTTCAAACAACCGAGTTTCCGGTTAAGTTTCGGTATTTCATGTACTGAAAACTGATCCAAACCTTTAAAAACGTAAAAACCCAATTTTTGTTACTAAGTTTTTGTTTTATAATTGCAAATTCAAATTAGGGCAATATGAGTTTTATTTTTTCGTAATTATGGAAATCAATAATGAAACTTTTGAAAAACTGAACACACAGATTAAAAATAAATTTATGACTAAACTAACGACTAACTCTTAACAATTAATGTTTTTTTAGCAAAAATTAAGAAATATTATTTGGTAATTGAAGGCATACCCAATCTAGCAATGACTTCATATCTTTAGCAAAATCAAGCATATACCAATCCAATAGTTTTGGAACCGCGACCATTTTGTTTTAAGTTGAGATCGCGATTGCAACTTGTAAATAGTCTTTCTTTGCGACTTCAAGTTCGCTTTCGACCTGAGATCCCGTGCAGATTCTCACCTTTAAGTTTTTTAGAGTAAAGTGCCATTCGTGTCCTTGTGGTTTGGCAATAATGCGAATTAGTCCAAACAGATTATTTTTTGCATATGGACCCTCCACGTTTCCCAGTTCTTGCCAATTACATCCAAATTACTAACCCCGTTAAATTTAATCGTTAAGTGATCAGGGGTAGACATGTCTTTTCACTATTCTTTATTATAATATTTATATTAGTGAACTGCGGTTTCCGTCCCTCTAGTTTGTCAAATCTGCACTTTTAGTCCAGTGGTTTCAAATTTGCAATTTTTGGACTAAATAAGACTAAATTCGCAAAAATATGCAAAAAATAAACTTTTTGAAATAAATTTGTATTATTTGTCAAACCACAATGACGAAAATGACACTTTACTCATTTTTTTATTATAGGTATGAATCAGTTTTGATATTTTCTTTCAAGTTTAATAAAATTTACTAAATAATAAAAAGTAATCAACATTGGTCTAAATTTTATTTTAGGCCAGAAAACCATCAATGTTTTAGCTTTAGATAAAAATGGCACACTATACTTGGTTATTATTTTTGCAATTAAACATAAAAGATCAAAACTATTATCATAAATGTTTATGTATCAAGAATGTAGTTATAATAAACATTAACTATAACTTACAGCATTGGAGCCTAAATCTGAAATATTCGATGGTGATGGCTTTTACATAATGGCCTCCAATGTAACACCACTTAGTTAGGGTTTGACTGATTCATCAGATGAGCATCGTATTTGGTTGTTTGTGAAACCTATAAAAAAGTGAAAGAAAAGAAAGTCATAACATAATATTCAAAGTAATGATACTAATTAATTTCAACAAAATTTAACAAATGAACCAGATATGAAGTTTGACAAAATACTCATACCATAAAATTAGGTGTTCGTCAAGTTAGGGTTTGACCAATTCATTGAATGAGCATTCAGTTTTGGTTGTTTGTCAAACCTATAAAAAAGTTAAACAAAAGGAAGTCATAATAGAATCAAAGTAATGATACTAATTCATTTAAAAGATAATTAACAAATAAGCAGATCTAAAGTTTGAAGAAAGAGTCGTACCTTAAAATCAGGGGAACGTTCGTCAAGTAAATGAATTGTAGGTTATTCGAGAAGCCAAGGTTAATTTGATGGAGAGAAATATAGCAGTAGCATAGATGAAAGGTGATTTATTTAGGGTTTCTGGAGAAGAAAGAAGAAGAGGCAAAGAAGAGAGCATAAGACGATATGTTTTAAGGTTTATGAAAATTGAATAGATTGATGAACCGGGTCTTTTTTTACCGTTGCTTAAAAAAGTGACACATCAGCAAATCGAATATGAGTGACACATCAGCACATTCAAGGAGAAGGGGACAAGTGCCCTAAAAGATTGTCTTTTATTACATAGGGGGGTTATAATATATCAACATGCTTATGGCTAGTTTACTCCATTTATAACTTGATTATATCCCATTTATAGTATGTCAATCTGTTTTAACTATGTGAAATGGAGGTGAAAATGGGATGAATTGGTTCAATGCCCGTCACCCCCTTTTATAGGCGGATTCTGGTACCCATCGCGATACGCGATGGGTTCCTCTTTACCCCGTCGCGTATCGCGACGCCGCAATTTGACGCTACCTTACCAGATTGTGATACATGGCCTGTCATATCGTGCCATGTGTTGACACGTGGTTGGACACGTGTCCCCGTTACTTAGCCTAGTCATCGCGCTACGCGATGGTCTTTGAGGGTGAGCCATCGCGTATCGCTACGCCGCCCAAGTCTGGGTTTTTGTGCAAGTCCATAGCGTTACGCGATGGGCTTAGTGCCTATCCCATCGCATATCGTGATGGATACATTTTTCAAAATTTTAAGTTTAAGTCCCTAAACTTATAAAGTTAGTATATTTGGCACATTTATTCTAGGGTATTTTACGCGGTGTTACACCGGGTTATTAAAGTCCGTCCCAAACCCGTCGGGTTTCGGTTTTTCCCATCGGGTTTCGGGTTTCTTATCGAGTTTTGATAAAATACCCGTCGAGTATACCTGGATCAAAACCCGCTAGGTTTCTATCGGGTTTTGACAAAATATAACTAATCGATTACAAAGATGGTTACCATAAAGATAACATATCTAAAATAATTGACATAAACAAGGTTTGACAAATAATATATTTGGAATATATATAATAAGCTATATTGGGTTTTGATAAAATACCCGTCGGGTATACCCGGCTCAAAACCCGCTAGGTTTCTGCCAGGTTTTGACAAAATATAACTAATCGATTACAAAGATGGTTACCATAAAGATAACATATCTCAAATAATTGACATAAACAAGTTCTGACAAATAATATATTTGGAATATAGTATATATATAATATAATAAGCTATATCGGGTACATCGGGTATATAATCGGGTAAATGGGTTTATGTTATCGGGTAATCAGGTATATTTGAAATCCCAAACCAAACCTAAACCCGCGAAAAAATTCAAAACTAATCCCAAACCCGTCCCAAACCCTAATGGGTCGGGTATTACCCGTCCCGTTTATATCGGGTTTCGAGTTTTCCCATCCCGTTTATATCGGGTTTCGAGTTTTCCCATCAAATTCGGGTTTCATTGCCATCCCTAAAACTATGTAGCAAAGCATTTGGTGGTTTGGATAAGTTGTACAACTATTTCCTTAATTTAAGTTTTAGTTTTACCAATTACTAAGTTTCCCCAAACTTTACAATATTTAATCTTTCCTTATTTAGGCTAAACAAATGAACCACGGATTCAAGTCATCTATGTCTTTATTTATAGTCTTAGTGGCAGTTTGGTAGCCTTTAAATAATTCTATTAAGAGGCTATCTTCGAATCAGTCAGAGGTCGAGTGTGTTTGGTTAATTGTAGAGGTGACAATGTGAGTGGGTTAGGTTGGATTTGGGTGATGGGTATGGGTCAGGATGAATTTTTAAAATAGTGGGTTAGGATGGGTATGTGTAAAGATGGGTAAATTTAACCCATCTTGACCCAATTGAAGGTTAAAATACAAAGGGTTTCAAAACCCCTCAAAAAGATATTCAAAAAAATTATTAAAAAAATAATAATACAAAATATAAATCAAAAACGCAAAATGTAAAAATATCTAAAATGTTTCCCCCGTCATCCTCGTTCAATAAAAAAACCGGTTTTGTACCGGTTCAAGTTCGATTTTTCGGTTTTTTTCGGTTCGGTTTTGCTTTCTTTTTTCTCTTCGGTCAGTTTCGGTATCTATTCGGTTTCAATGATTTCGGTTTCGATTTCTCAATTTCTATTCGGTTTTGTGGGTTTTGTTTAAAATAAAATTGGATGGAGCTTGTTTTAGTCCATTGTAATATATAAACAAACCCATTCTAACCCATGACGTGAGGTCGAAGACTCACTTAAAAATAAACCGATTATAACTAATTAGATAGCGATAAACGGGTGTCGAACACAAGGAGTTTGTGGAAAATGTGTTACTAAGTAGCTTTGTAATTAATCTATATTAAACTATGTGCAAAAAGTAAATTCAATGATTTGGTTGTTTGATTTGAATAACAAAAAGAACTAAAACAATTCAACGATTTTTTAACTGAATTAATAAAAAGAATGCTCCCTCCCGATTTCAGGTTTCCAATGTTAATAATGTTAACGTTTACTTTTTGGATGAACTATATAGACATAGTTCGTAAAAGTGCGTTTGATTGTGATAAAAGAGGACTAAGTACTTGGATTGTAAAAACACAAGGTTGTCACTCGATAATCAGTTGTATATAGTTAACCCTAATTCCCATCCAATAAATCCCGATTACCTAGGGCACCAAGAACTGATGGCTAAGAACACGAATTATACTATACTAACAATTACTAATCAAATTCATAATCACCATAGCAATACAATCATAAGATCAAATTACTATCCCACAAATAACGTAAACGATTCACAAGTATTCAATTGAAACCTTACAATTCGGGAGAGAACATAAAGAGAACTAGCCACACATAGTTTGATTCATCATCACATCAATTAGGGTAATCATACGAATCACAAACCCAAACTAATGATTACAATTACCCAAATATTGTTCTTGCACTTCCATATTCGTCCCTTAGGTGTTCTTGATTGAAAAGTATATGAAAAGACCAACAAAAACGTAATAAATATAGAAAAACTTCGGCAGTTACAGCCCAGATTGTGGCCCATGGTCCTCTCCACGGTGATATAGTGGCCACGGTATGGTGGCATCTGTGGGTTTTGAAAAGTTGGATCGTGACCTCCACGGTCTAGCTTCACACCACGGTACGGTGGCTTCTGTTCAAGTTGGTAATTTGGACCGTGGCCCACGGTGAGCACCGTGGGCCACGGTGGACTTCAGCCACACAACTCCATTTTCCACTTGTTTTGATCTTCTTGACTTGCAGGTTCGTTTGGTTTCTTCGTTATACACCAGTTGGACTCCGGAACTTCCTTTAAGCCTGCAATTAACCACAAAACAGTAGTTATCCAATTTCCATGAAATTAATACTTAAAGCATATCATTTTATATCAATTAAACACACTTACGGGTCATACTCTGATACACCCGTCAACCCATAACCAAAAGTCACTAGCATTTTCCTAACCTATCCTGACCTTCTTGGAAAATTCTTTTGATCCATTCTAATTTTAAAAATTATCCATATTGACCCAAAACAACCCAGTTGGGTTTGTTTTGTCACCCCTAGTTAATTGGTTCACTAGATAATGGTTGATGGATCTTAATTAGTAGATTTCATAAACTGAATGATTCAGATGTTACATCTAACTAGATGTTACATCTAACTGATTCAGCACATGATTGCTAAATAGCCCTTTTAAGTCAATTTATTCTTCAAAACTGCTAAATTTAGAAAAGTGCTACGAAAGAGCTATTTATGTATCGTTTAAGATATTCGGTTTTTTATTTAATTTCTGATAGTAATCCTCGTTTAACTTTTTATGCTTCCGCTCTACGCCATAATACGTTTTTTTACTATGGGCCTAACTTACATATATTTCTGCTAGAAAATTGTTGGTCAAGTGAACACAATTACCTCTCACTATTCTGATAGCTGTTTACAACTTTTAGCCTTTTCATAAAGAAATAAGTAAGTTGATCGTCCAAATCCATGACAACAAAAGGTAACTTGGTAGGACAAATATCGAAATAGTAGCATGGTGTAGCATTGCTATAATAATAATAATAATAATAATAATAATAATAATAATAATAATCAAAACGACTATTTCTGCCCTTGTCCGTGAAACAAGGTCCGCCACACAATTTGACCATCCAAATTACTGCATAGTGATGGTACTACCAGAAACAGACCTCACCTCACCTCACCTCACCTCACCTCACCTCACCTGGATCCTTTCACTTTTATTTCACATCCATACAAAACCCATTTTGTTGGTCAAGACATAAATTTTAGGCCACGTATTATTAGTATTATAAATAAGGTTATGTGTAATGGAGAGACTACAAAATGTGACGTTTTGCGTTATGTGATGTCCAGTCAGTAAATATTGAGTTTTTGTTTTAGAGGTGTAAGGCTATGTGTAGTGAAGGGGCTACAAAATGGGGCGTTTTGCGTCATGTAACACCCAGTCAACAAAGAGTGGCTTTTGTTTAGGGTGTAGTGGTGTTGTAGCCTCTATATATATGTATATATATAGCGCTCACATATGAATATAATAATAATAAAAGTAAAGGAAGAGAGAGCGACAACCCCCCCCCCTTCTCGCCCCAAAAATCGCTTGGGGGCGGTGTTGTAGCCCCTTCTCGCCCTTTTTCTCGGCCCATTACACACAGCCTAATGGTGTTGTAGCCCAATATGTATATATATACATATATATTACACACATCATCATCATAATAATAATAATAATAATAATAATAATAAACCAACAAATAAATCCGACGACAAAAACTAACCCCCCCCCCCTTAAAAAAAACAAATCGGCCTAATATCGCATGGGGGCAGGTCCCACCTTTTTGTCACCCTCGTCGCCCCTCAATTGTCGCCCACTACAGTTAGCATAAGGGGCTAAGGGCATTATAGAAGTATGGACGTTTTTACAATTAACCTCATTTGTCTAGAATTGTAATGATTGAAGGGGTATTAAGAGACATCATCAATTACACATGTTTTTGACTAAAATTGTTATAATGTTGTGACAGAAAATGCCTTTTAAAAGGCATTAACCATTACACACGACCTTGGTTTGAGAAGGAAATTGTATGTCTTCTATGGACCAAATGGCAAATGACATAATAAGAAAACAAAACCTTATAAAACTTGTATGTCACAACATTCTTATTCATTTCTCTATCTCAAAATCTAAAATTATACAAAAAATTAGAGGTGAGAAATAAACGAATCGTTAACCGAACTGAAGATCGACGAAACCGAACCGAAAAAACCAAATTAACCAAAATTAACCGAACCGCACCGAACTATTCATTTTTTTCCCCATATTTTTAAGCCTTTTTTCATCTATTTCATGTATTATATGTATTAATTGTTTAATACTATCATTTTCATGTATTTATATATCTATTTCATGTACTAATATCTCAATTTCATATATTTATACCTCCATTTCATGTAGTTATACCTTCATTTAATGTATTTAAGCCTTCATTTCATGTATTTTTAAGCAAAATTTTAGCCCAAGTTTGATATTGGTTATTAACTAGAAATTAAACGAACCGTGCACACCCCTACTAAAAATCACACATTTTTTGTCTTCTTTTCAGTTAAATAATAATTTTTTTGATACATTTATCATTACATTTTTTTCTTCTTCATCTACTCACAACCACTCTAAAAAAATATTAAAAAATTATAAGGTGTTACATGAACTTTCAAATATACAGAAAATTCATAATATTTTCTCTATTATTCACTCACGATACCTTAAACCAATCTATATATTTTAAAAACCCCACTCAAATAATATGGTGGATGGATTATTAGTAATACATATTTATTTACCACTTGTAAAAGTCAAAATATATTTGAACTTGTTATCAAACCAAAATTAGAAAGAAAAAGAATAAGCTGTTTATGGACCAGTAGTCTAGGACCCTTGGACCGTTAGGTACAGGATGGATATATATTGTCCGCAAAAAGTTTTATGAAAAAAGTAACCCCACACCGATCGGACCCTACCACAACGATGGAGGGGATGGACAGTCACCAAAATATGCAATCATATTTGCTATTTTATTTTATTCTAAACGATTAAAGTAATACGTGTGATTGTTTGATATGTAGTTTGATGGTTGATATAGCTAGGTAGATGTTGGAAGCAAGATACATGACATTAACATTCCCATTAGGCATTAGCTAGCTTCTAAGTCACCATGTGATTTCGATTAAAAGCAATAAGAATTACCCGATCACACAAGATTAACAGCTTATAAGTGATACCATCAACAACTTGAATATGTTGGTATCAAACCTTCTCTTGTCGACAAAGGAATTTATACATACTTAACTCTTTTCTTGTTTTGTAATTTGATACATATCTCATTTTCATGAGAAAACAAATAAGTACATCAAATATATCATATTTTTTCTTTTTTTTTTCAAATATAAAATTAGTTTGGTTTGATTGTGTTTTTTATTGAATACCCTTTGTTTCAATTGTAAATTGTGGATTTGCCGTGTTTAAAATTAAATTTACATTATCATATTTGGAATTGTGAATATTATGAAATAAAATGATAACATTATTAAGAACTTTAAACTAGTACTTGTTTAGGTTATTTAGTTTTCTGAAAATTTCAAACAACTCGAAGAAGAGTTAATAATTTGTAAAAGAAAAATTAATAACATAAAAAGAAGCTCAAAACTCGTTAAAAAGGTACACCAATTATTAAGAATAAATACGCATTGGAAGCTTACTACAAATACTATTAAACATTCATTCATATTGGTGTATCAATATACCATCCTAGAGCATGTTTGAGATTGAGTTTGAAAACAACTTATTGGTTTATTAATTTTTTCAAAAAGCAATAAATTAAAAAAAAATTTACCAATCACAAAAATATTTCTTATTTTAGTTTTTTTAAAATGGTTAAAAAACTGTTTTCTGAAAACCACAAATCTTAGTTTTTTAAAATTACTTTTAGAAAAAGTCAATAAGTTATTTTAAAAATCAATCCCAAACACAATTAGAGCAACAACAATGGGAAGGTTTGAGTCCATGTGACAGGTGTCAAACTTTTTGGTCACAAATATCCTTGTTGTGGAGGTAGAATATATGCCTTCAACGTCTACAGGAAGTTTGTGAAAGCAAACTAGGAACAACCTAATGATGTGGCCATGACTCACATACACACACATATATATATATATATATATATATATATATATAACTTTAATACTTTTTAATAGGATTTGCGAAAGTTTGTTGTTACGAAAGGGGATTACTCCATATAATAGTAACCAATTTTGAAAGTTGTTCCAATCCTAGATATTTTACCTGGATAGCAGGTAATCTAGGTTTTTGTTTTTTTTTTCCAATGTTTTTACTTTGCATAATAACTTTTAAAGGTTGCGAAAATTAGTAAAAATGCGAAATATAATTTTAAAATTTCAAAAAATTTGCAAAAAATAGTTCGGAAAATTGAGGTTCGGGTTAGAACGGGTCAAGGTCGGAACGGGTCAAAACGGGTTTCGGGTCATTTTTTTTAACCAACAAATCAGCGTGTTTTCAACACGCTACAACTCGTTTTAACAGCAAAAGCTCGTTTAAGTGATTTTTCAGTTCGTTTCAGCACCTAACAGCTCGTTTAAGCGATTTTTAAGTTCGTTTCAGCACCTAACAGCTCGTTTAAGCGATTTTTAAGTTCGTTTCAGCACCTAACAGCTCGTTTAAGTGATTTTTTAGTTCTTTCAGCACCTAACAGCTCGTTTAAGCGATTTTTAAGTTCGTTTCAGCACGTAACAGCTCGTTTAAGCGATTTTTCAGTTCGTTTCAGCACATAACAGCTCGTTTAAGCGATTTTTAAGTTCGTTTCAGCACTTAACAGCTCGTTTAAGTGATTTTTTAGTTCTTTCAGCACCTAACAGCTCGTTTAAGCGATTTTTCAGCACCTAACAGCACTTAACAGCTGTTAGGTGCTGAAACGAACTTAAAAATCGCTTAAAACGAGTTGTAACGTGTTGAAAACACGCTGATTCGTTGGTTCAAAAAAAACTGAAACGAACTTAAAAATCGCTTAAACGAGCTGTTAGGTGCTGAAACGAACTTAAAATCGCTTAAACGAGCTGTTAGGTGCTGAAACGAACTTAAAAATCGCTTAAACGAGCTATTAGGTGCTGAAACATCGCTTAAACGAGCTGTTAGGTGCTGAAACGAGCTGAAACATCGCTTAAACGAGCTGTTACGTGCTGAAACGAACTGAAAAATCGCTTAAACGAGCTGTTACGTGCTGAAACGAACTTAAAAATCTCTTAAATAAGCTGTTAGGTGCTGAAACGAACTGAAAAATCGCTTAAACGAGCTTTTGCTGTTAAAATGAGTTGTAACGTGTTAAAAACACGCTGATTCGTTGGTTCAAAAAAAAAACTGACCCGAAACCCGTTTTGACCCGTTCCGACCTTGACCCGTTCTAACCCGAACCTCAAATTTCCGAATTTTTTTTGCAAATTTTCGAAATTTTAAAATTATATTTCGAATTTTTACTAATTTTCGCAACCTTTAAAAGTTATTATGCAAAGTAAAAACATTGAAAAATTAAAAAAAAATTAGATTACCTGCTATCCAGGTAAAATATCTAGGATTGGAACAAAAATGAAAGTTCAATGACCTGATTGGAATAAAAGTTTGTATCAATGACCTGATTGGAATAACTTTTAAAGTTGGTTACTATTCTATAGAGTAATCCCTTATGAAAGATAATAAGGTTTCTAAGAAAAGTTTTGAATATGATGTGACAATAAGATGACGATTTGTATGGGTTTGTTGTTTTAGTAATCATCAGTAAGACACGAGATGGAAATCACTCACACTTGTGACACGATAAGTATGAACATATAATATAGTAAGATGCTATAATTTTTGACCTTCAACCCCCTAAGGTTGTAATGTCTTATATTTTAAAATAATTTGGCAAATGATATAAAAAGAAAAAAGAACTTTTAACAAATTCATAAATTCAATAGTTATCATACCCAAAATCTAGAAACGAAAGACAAACTGCAAAGTAACAACAAAGAGAATCAGGATAGTGTCTATAATGGTCAGAAAAAAACACATTATCCAACTCATTTCCTTCCTCGTATAATCAAAACCAACCATTTATTCCCTCCTACTACGATCCCTATTATCATATTTTGTGCTGCTTCTAACACGACCACGATCTCCCTCCTTGCTCTGCTTATGCCCAACATCATCTTCGCGTGTTGTTCTTCTATACGACTCATCTCTTCGGTTATCCTTTTTCCTATCATACTCATCTTCCCTGTATCTCTTCCTGTCATCTCTACTATCACGCCTCTTATCATCATCACGGGTTATATCTCTGTCATTGTTCCTAGATGTTCTATGATCCGACTCGTCTCTCTTGTAATCCCTTCTTCCCTCTGATGTGTGGTGCCTATCATCTCGCCTATGCTCTCTTCTTCTTTCATCCACCGAGTCTTTATGTTTGTAGTCGCTTTTATTTGTTTCATTTGACGCCCGGTGACTAGGTTTTCGATACGCGTTAGAGTCATCTGCCTCGTGTCTTGGTGGCTTCTTTCTTTGTGGACTTCCATGGGTGTCATCATCAAACACCATGTCATACCTGTAAAAAAAACAACTTTGTGTTAGTCTAAGCGAGCATGCAAACCTTGAGTTAAACAAACGAACATGGGTGGCAATTTTGACCCGTTTACTTATGGCCTGTAAATGAACCGAACATTTTCAGTGAACAACCTGTGAACCGTTCAGCTAGAAGTTCTTTTATGTTAGTTTATTTAATAAATGAACGAACATGAACAAAAACTTTTTTTCATCGAGTTAAAGAAACGAACATGAGCACGTCTTGTTCGTTCATTTATGTTCGTGAACATTCTTTCGTATAAAATTGTTTATGTTCATTCATTTACTTTCATTTATGTTTGTTTAAGTTCGTTCGTTTACATTTGTTAATATATTCATTAAAAAGTTTTGGTCCATTACAACTTAGTCTAGCTTTAATAACTTTCTAGGCCCAACACATTGTTCTCCAGATTACTTTTAACTGGTTTTAGCAAAGTCATGTCCGTTCATCTATGTTCAATTATGTTCGTTGCTTACTTTCATAAACTGTTCGTTTATATTGTTAATAAGTAACAAACATAAACATAAACAAGCACGAACATGTTGATTTTCTTAAATGACGAACACGAACAAGAATACCTTAATTGTTCCATTGTACGTGTTCGATCATTTGTTCGGTTAAAGTTATACGAAAGAACACGATCACACTTCGTTCGTGTTCATTCGGTTTGTTTACAAGCATGCTTATGAACGGGTTAATCTGGGATGTAGCGTTATTTCAGAGTGGTCAAGCAGGTCAAATAGAAAAAGTTTGCAAAATGGTCATTTATATATAAAGGTGTTTGTGGCTCAAAAAGTCAACTAAAAAAACACTTGATTTGACCCATTACCCGACACACCCATCTTGCCACCTCAAAGCGCATGTATAGAGGTTTACAAACCTTGAGCTATTGTTGCCACCTTTTCTAGAAATATCATCATCCTTCAAGATGTACTTTGGAGGTTGTTTGTTATCAGAGCTCCCAGTACAGTCTTTTGCAATATGATCAAGGGAACCACATTTGAAGCAACCTTTACCAGCTACAATAAAACCAAAAACAAACGTTTAATACAAAAAAGAGCTAAATATAATAACTTAAGTCCAACCAAACCATTTTACCTATTCCTGACCGATTCCCTTTACGCCTGTACTGGTTCCACATTCTTGACACACTTTGACTGAAATCCACGTGTATTCTCCTATCATCTATTAACGCATTATCCATCTGTCATCATATATTTTAAATAATACTTTAGAAATATCATATTTCTAGCTACAAATTTCTTTAATGACATAAAACATGAAAATAGAACCATGTTACCTTGAAATATGCTTGCTCACAAGCTTCTTTGTCCTCGAACTCTGATATATAAATACAAATGACAATTTCAGATTAAAACTAAACCAACTAAAAAGTAAAAAAAATAAAAAAAGGGGCAACTTCATATATACCCCTATAAACTTAGAAAATATCAAATATCCCCCATGCAAAACTAAAAATATCATACATGCCGTTACAAAGTAAATAAAATATTAAATATACTTATATCATTAAAAACAATTAATTGAATGACTATTTTACCCTTATTTTTCTAAATCTTCAAAATTTCAAATATGCCCATCTTTAACTTTAAAATTTTTTATATGCCCATGTTTAGCTTAAATTTTTACCCATTTTATAACTTATTTTTTTTTATCATGCAACTATCTGGTTCAAGTTTGATACTCTGATTCAAATATACAGCATCCATTGTTAGATTATCCGTCATCGAGAGAATAAAAGAGAGACGACAGTTGGGTTTGCTTGGTTATCATAGAAGTCAAACCAAATATAAAAATAGGGTTCACACAAATAAAATGAAAATGAATAGAATAGTCATTAAGTAAAAACTCATTAAAACTGGGTATATATGACAGTTTTTAGTTTTAATTGGGTGTATGTTATATATGAAATTAATCCTAAAAAATATCAATAGCTACAAGCTGAATGATAAAGATAAAAGACTCACCAATAAAGGCATAGCACAAGCTGTCTCCAGTTTTATAGTCACGAATTATATCAGCTCTGCAAAAGTTCATGATATTATAGAAATTGTTATTCTAACAAAAAATAGATCTGGTCAATTAGAAAGATTCAAGATTTGAAAACTTACGAGGTCACTGTTCCAAACCGAGAAAAGATAGTATTCAGATCCTCATCCTGTAATAGAAAAGATATAACATTTACAAAGAAAGTATAATCATTATACATATTTAGTTAAGCGGTTTAACAACTTACTTCAGTTACAGGATTTAGTTTGCATACAAAGAGCACATTATCAGGAGGTTTAATCTCAGCATCTGGAATATCGCCTATCTGGAATGCCAAAAACATAATGACAAGTGTGAAACTGTGAATGTCTTATACTAACTAGAGGTAGCAAAGTAGACAGGTCAAGTGGGACAGATAACGGGTCAAAACAAGTAGTTTTATGACTTTATCGCATATTTCAAAATGGGCTGAGTTGACCTGAAAGACTTTATGTCCAAAATTTTCAAACTTTAACAGACCGAACGTTTGGTGAACTGTTTAGCAGGGAGTTCAATTATGTTCGTTTATTTAATAAACGAATGAACATGAACACATGGCTCATTCGTTCATTTAGGCTCGGGACCGTTTGTTTACAATGGTTCAGTTAAGTTTGTTTTATGTTCGTTCATGTATGCTCACTTATGTAGTTTACATTTGTTAATACATTCAATTAAATATTCTAAGCCCATTACAAGTTAGTCTAGTTTTAATTATTAGTATGCACCAAACATTGTTGTTCACATTTATTGTAGTTGGTTTTAGCTCAGTTATGTTCATTTATCTATGTTCAGTAATGTTCATTCGTTTATGTTCGTGACCCGTTCGCTTACATTAATTAACGAACATAAACAAAAATGTTCATATTCTTAATGAACGAGCACGAACATAAAAACCCTGCTAATTTAATTGTAATAGTTCGTTTGGTTCATTTACAGGCCCATATCTAATCACTTAGTGTCAAATATGTCTCTACACAAACTATTTTATTTCACGAATAATTAATATGTTATAACAATAATCATTAAAATATACGATACGTACGCTTTCAAGCACAACTGCTCTAGAATGTGCTTCTTTGTCCCGGATGACCTGCTCAAGTTCTGCTGCATCCAATTGCTCATCCAACGGCACCCAATCATCTTCAAGCCTCACTTCATCATCAACCTATATTTGTAACAAATTATTAAACATTAATAACTCAAAATATATCAAACTTGTAACCCTTTGTGGTCATTTATAAATATAATTTATTACCTCATCTTTTGGCTTTCCTTCAGGTGAAGCATCTGGAATTAGCTCAGATAACTGTTCAGGATCCTCAAAAGGATCATCAAGTATGTAAGTGTGCTTGATGCTGTGACCAAAAAAAAAAACAGCATTAATTTTGTAAGTTGGTAGAAGCTAAAAAACACAATATGAGAATGTTTAATGTACCGTATGTTTTTATATGGTCGGTTTTTATCGTCTACATAAGCTTCATTTATCCTGGTGAGCGTTTCAAACCCTTCAGCCACCTCACCAAACACCTACAATAGTTGAATAGTATATGGCAACATAAGATATCAGAATCTATAGATTAATAAATAATCAAAAAACATATCATGAACCATAAAACTTACAGTCTTCTTGCCATCTAGGTAGTCAAGATCATCACGCAGTGTAATGTAAAACTGAAAAACATAAAATGAGCATGCACTTTATAACATATTACACTAAAAAAATCATTTTTACAAATACATTGTAATATTTAATCTAACAAGAGTACAAAAACAATGTTAAAAGTACCTGTGAAGCATTAAGATTCTCTCCAGCACTAGCCATGGCAATTGTGCCCGTCTTTGTATGCTTTAGATCCAAATGAATCTCATCTTGAAAAAACCGAGCTTGATCACCATACAAGAATCTGAAAGATAAAGCCATAAAAATGCAAATTTGCATCAAGCATGAGCCTAGTAATAATGTAATAATTTGTATATTAAAGAGTAGCATAAAAGTAGGTTGTGTTACTTGTAGATAGAATCACCACCAGAGCCTGTTCCGGTGGGATCACCGGTCTGTGCGGTGAAATCCTTCTGGACGGTGTGAAAGAGACAGCCATTGTAATACTTAATCCTGCACCAATCGGACGTCTTGATTATAGAAATAATAATAATAATACAAACCCTAGGTAACATAACAGAATTAATAAAAACAAAAGGCAAAAGAATTAGGGTTAATAATAATAATACTTGCAGAGTTTGAGGAAATTCTTGGAGGTGAGAGGACAGCGATCCGTATGCAAATCGATAACGATGTCTCCCAAGCTTGTAACCACCAGAACAGACATTTAACCTAACCTCACCGATGATTACCTAATAGAGGAGGAGTTGCAGAGAGATTTTGTTTAGACCGCTCACAAGACTGAGTAGATTGATTATTAGTAGGAACCAACTATTTTCGTTTGCTTGGGGTTTTCAAGCTCTAATTCAAACATCAACCAGAGTTCGGGCTCATTTATTAAACACTAGTTTGATCCTCCCGTATTACGGGATCTATTTAAACTTTTGTTTTAGTCGTTTTATTATTTTATAATGATTTATTTTATTTATTAACGTAGTTTAGTTTTAATTTAAAACATATATATTAGTTTGTTATTATATTTTTTAGTGTTTGAGATGTTTAGGTTTTTTAGATTTTTAACGAACAAACATAAACGCAAACGAACATGTTGATTTTTTTAAATGAACAAACATGAACACAAATATTTGTCTAATGAAAAAGGGGATGTTAATATAGTTGACAATGGTGGGTAGTATCAGAAGTTAGCCGGCGATGAAGCTGATAGACCAGCAACAGAACACATGTAAAGGAGATAAATTAAATTAGAGTTTAATGATAGTGTTTACCAATAAATGAGATCTATAATCCATTTGAGAGCTATTAAGAACCATAACCCGTGTAAATTATTCTTTAATGATTAATGAGTTATATCACAAATAAATGAGATGTCATACATGGATGAGCAAAATCGGTAGCGGTACCGATTTGGTACCGTCGGTACCGAATCGGTACCAAAGTTTTAAGTTTCGGGATCGGTACCGGTACCGGTATTTCACAAATAAATGAGATGTCATATATGGATGAGCAAAATCGGTAGCGGTACCGATTTGGTACCGTCGGTACCGAATCGGTACCAAAGTTTTAAGTTTCGGGATCGGTACCGGTACCGGTATTTCCCGATTTTTTACCCTCGGTACCGGTACTGTCACAGCCCCCGACCCCTATACCCCGGGAGGGGAGCCGTGAACATTGATTGGTGGTATCGGTGTTTATTAAATTATTTTGCAGCGGAAAATTTCATCAGAACCGTAGTTAGGAAAAAATTATCAGAGTTGTAAAAACACCATGATTATTATTATGATAAACCGGGAATTTAATCCCTTTTGATACAAACATAAGTTTTATAGAGTTAAACTCTAATTTACAAAACACGTTTCTTTATTCTGGTGACAAGCCACTTATTTAAGCTGGAAGCCCGCATGCATCATTCCTTTGTCTCTAACAAGTCACATGAAACATGTTTAAAATATTTGATCAGCAAGAAATACTGGTGAGTACATTCATTTGTAAATGACACATTTTACAGTTACAGCATTAAGATGTTTTTACATCTGCCTGCTTACAAATTACCGAAAAGTACTTGTCACTCGACCGTATCTATGACTGTGGTCATATTACTTATTGGCTAACACTTGTCCAATAAGTAACGTGTAATAGCCCAGTAGGCAAGCCTTGTATACAAAACCCCACAATACCAGTAGTAACCATCCCGTAAGTCTACAGAGACTTAATCACTGTAATGTATTTAAAATACTTTTAAAAATATATTTGAAAACATTTAGACCATCCGCCATGAGTTTTATAGGTTTTGAAATCATCATGACAGTGTCGGAAAAACAGTTGTCTCACACAAATGTGAGTGGTACAAAAACTCGAATGTCTCACCTTGCAAGTTTACAATTAAGTAACACCTCCTGGTATTAAGCACCTAGGATAAACACTATGTAGTATACCTAGATTAGTATAAAACCAATAATCATAACGATAATCACGATAGTAGAAACTTTACATGATGGCACAATGTCTTACCTTAACAGGCAGAGCTTCGGATTCGTGTATATTTCTTTCGATCGGATATCGTTACAACACTCGGGTATTATACCGTTATCTTAATATTATGTATGTGTGTGAAAATTCAGAGAGAATATGAGAGTTTTGAGCGAGGAATGAATGTCCAGTTGGCTTCCTATTTATAGCAAGTTATGGACCCCATCGCGGTACGCGATGGCCATAAATAGAAAGGCGTCACGTATCGCGAAGAATCTCATAGCTGAGTCGAGTCAGCCCTAGGCCTGCTACGTGGCACGCCACGTGTCCTCTGCGTAACCTCCACGTCGCGGTACGCAATGGGTAGCTATATCAGCCTATCGTGTATCGCTACGCTGCCATATATTTGGATAAGGTTACACATCATCGCGGTACGCGATGAGGCTAACCCAAACCTGTCGCGTATCGCGATGGGAGACAAAAATGCTAAGGCGGCCCTTAAGCGGCGATGCGAGCATGCGAAGGGCAAAGTGCGCCATCAAAGCGCCACATTGCGCCCATCGTACTTCGCCCGGGCCCATGCGCGTGCGCGTTCAGGTGCTTCGCACCCTCCGCTAGGACCACTGGGTGTGATATGTCTTATAAGAACATTAACATATAAATTTTCTTTCTTATAAAGAGCTCACTAGTTTGTTAATCTAGCGATGTGAGACAAGAACTTACAAACCTATTTATACTATGGTGGTACCTTCTCCATTTTTTCCTCCACCAATGTGGGATGGAATTTCCTTCACTTATCTCTTTTATCTTTTATTTGTGGTTTGTTATAGGTACCAAACCGAATATTTTGGTACCGGTACCAAGAATTTCCGATTTTCGGAATCGGTACCGGTATCATCTCATGCTCATCCTAATGTCATAACCCGTTTAGAAGTTATCCGGGTTTGGTGAGACTCATAACCCACAAAAAAAACTGTTTGATTATGAAATAATTTCATAAATATATGAGATGTTATAACCCATTTAAAGACTATCCGGGTTTGGTAAGACCCATACCCATGAATTCGGGTTAAATGCATGAGAGCCTCCATTTAGAAATCAAGCAATCTGGTGACTCTAGAGAATGGGGGAAACAACCTGAGAGCGACACATAGGATTTTATGGTAGGCAATTATATAGATAGTTAGATATATATATATTTAGTTTATAACTTTCTGTATCAAATAATATATTATTTAGTTTTTTTATTATTTTTGCATAACATTATACTCTATATATTTTAAAAAATTATATAAATGACAGGTTGTTTAGATTCGCGAGCCGGTTCAAGCTCGATAAGTGAAGCTCAAGCTCGGGCTCGTTTATTAAACTAGCTTACTTCTAGGCTCGAGGTCGGGCTCGATCAAGCTTTTTAACGAGCTCATCTTGATTAGCTCACGAGAAGCTTGGCTCGTTTGCACTCAACATTCAATATGGTGTTCGATTAAGCATGTTTATGTTTATTCATTCTAGATTTTTAGTATTTTTTAATGACTTTGTATTCTTAAAATGTATTATTTAAGAAAAATTATCACTTACAAAACTAAATTATATATTTTAATATGTTTATTATGTGTATATATGAATATGAATGTTGAAAGAGAAGAAAAAACAAACACAAATTTGATAGTCGAATCAAATTGTTGACACTCGCAATTTTTTGTGAGCAAAATCATACAAAACATTGTTTGCTATGTGTTTGTTCGTTTGTGGTGACCTGTTTATAAACACGTTTGTATTACAGTTCACAAACAATATATCAGAGGCACATTAGAAGATTGGTTGGGGCCTGGCCTAGTTATAGAACTTCATTTTACACAAATGGGATCAATCAATATGTTGTATCCATCCGCGTTTTCATGCCTAGCCTAGGACTAGGAGTCGTTGATTGATGAGGAGATCGAGTGATAAGTCATACATATTATTTGACAATCTAATATATGTTTTTGATATTAGAACTTGTAGCACTACATACATTACGACACTAGGTTATTTTTATGTTATATGTAACGTAAACTACTGGTTTTTTATTGACCCATCATATTTCAAACGACAAGCTATGAACGTGTGGTTGAATAAATAGTGACAGTTGGTTGCAGTTTTTTCTTTCAACCTTTTTTTTTCTTTAAAACATTTTCTTTCTCTTTTAAGGGATAATCCTTTCTTTTCTTTAGCGTCATCCAAATTGATAAATTTAAAGGTGCAAGAACATAAAGTTCATTCTTATAATTACGAGTAAACAAAAGATACATTTTCTAAAAGGATATCTACACAAATTCTATAAAAATGTAATCTTTAGCATTGGTTATTACTTCTTATGTATGGCATTCTATTTTATCATGTGACCGGACCCAATCGCAAAATTTTAATGTTAAGTTGATAGGCATCAGAGCACAAAAAGTTGTTTACTTGGGTAAAATAAAACCAATAATAATTTATGATGTGATAGCTTAGAGTTCTAGTTCTTCCATTTTGTTCAATCAGTTTGTTAAACCAGTTCATGACTAACGAGCTTAAAGTAAATATTCGGGCCTAAGCTATTACCGTTTAAACAGTAAAGCTCAAGCCAAGCTTTTAATTCATCTAGGCTCATCAAACAATCGAGCAGAGCCCGGTCTTACACACCATTTTACAAGTCGAGCTTAAATTTAAACTTCAGACTTAATCCAAGCCAAGGTGGAGCTTTATAAATTAGAAAGACCCGAGCTCGAGTATTGTTAAGTTCAGGATTGTCTTAGCTTGTTTACACCTCTAGAAACTATAAACAACTAGTGAAAATGCTCAGTCGCCAACCACCCTTGAGTTATTTTGTAACTAACTTTCACCCATTTTTTATACAACATTTTCAGGCCCGTTTTCTCCTTAAAAGTCTTAAACTATGTCCCGATTCAACTCAGAAAAACAAAAGATACACAGACTAACCCATTTCCAGTAGTTTAGGTCGGATATACCAAAAATTACATGACTACTTGAAAGTTGTTAGTTCCATGACAATTTCAGACATCAACATCTATCAATAATCTATATAACACCTCTATATATTATAAGCTGAATACCTCATTGAGATAGTCTAGCAACAGATGCAGCACGCACTATATCAACAAGCTGTTCATCAAGTTCTAGAAGCTGCCCCGAGTTTCTAAGATGATGATAAGACGGAGCCATAAACTTAGCAGCCAACTCAACCAAATCCCACTGGCAACAATCAGCACCTATTTGAATCATTTTAGTTGCCATGTTAACTGAATCTAAGCAATTCGTAATTACTTCTAAACATTCTTTGTGAAGGTCCTCTAGAAGCCAACTGTCTGATAAACAGTACAGTTCAACATATGGAATAACTTGTTCTAACTTCACTTGTTCGTCTAGATTATACCATAAACAACCGTGTTCGGGTTTTGGAACAAGTTCACCAGAATACAGCCAGTTTACTAGTCGAACTAGCGCGTTCCAACCGAGGTCAATCTTTATACTTTCAGACTGGCTGCAAATTAAAGATATATGATGAAACAGTCTAATGAAATATGCAAATCTAAGGCTAAATATGAATACAATCTTGGTTTAAAAAACGTGAGGCTGTGTGTACAACCAGAAGATGCATATCAAGCATATTATATTTTCTCATCCCTTTGGTCGTGTCTATATCACAGCCTCCCATAGGCCTGTAAACGAACCGGCCGTTCAGTAACGGACGAAGGTTGTTTATTTAGTAAACAACCTCCTATAGGCCTGAATCGTTCGGCGGGAAGGTTGTTTATTTAATAACGGACGAACATGAATAGAAGTTTTTGTTCATTTAGTTAAATGAGTGAACATGAACACATGACTCATGTGTTCATTTATGTTCTTTAATGTTCGTTCACTTAAATTCGTTTTTGTTCATTTGTTTACGTTCATTTATGTTCGTTATTTTACAATTTATTACATTTGTTTAAGTTTGTTCGCTTATGCCCGTTAATATATTCATTAAAAATTTTTAGGCCCATTACAATTTAGTCGTTTAAATAACTTTTTAGCTCCAGCACATTGTGGTTCACATTGATTTTTAATTGGTTTTAGCTCATTATGTTCGTTCATCTATAGTTACAACATTCATGTCCATCCGCGAACCGTTCGTTTATACTGTTAACTAACGAACATGAACCAGAAAACTCATTCATCTAATTCTTCATGTTAGATCGTTTGTTCGGTTAAAGTTAAACAAACGAGCACAAACATGCCTCTGTTCGTGTTCGTTTGCTTCGTTTACAGGCCTAGGCGCCTAGCCTCCAGCAGGCTTAACTTTGACCAAGACGTGCATGAGACACTGCCTCGAGGCCCTTGAGGCATTTTCCAGATGGTCATACGTCTAACGCACACTTTTTAAACCAAGATTATGCAATCATTATGTAATAAGTACCTTTCTTGCATTCCAGAACAAAGCAAAGCGCGCATGTGATCCGAACTTGCACATAAAATGGCCTTATGAGCATGTAAGTGTGGCTGTGACAAAATACAAAATTCACACTTCCATTCTTCACATGTATCACCCTTTGCTTCAAGAACAATATCTCTACAAAACACAAATTAATTGAATATAATACAAATATATAATTACATAATTAGCTTGAGATGGATGTAATTAAGTTGAGAGAAACATATTCTTACGAGAAACAAAAACCGTTTGGTCCAAGAGCCGAAGTAAGGTCAAAGGTTGGAAAGCGAGCTCCCCATTTGGGCCGATTTCTACAAAGCATTTGCAACAAAAGCTGCAAATTACAATGTTTAGCTAATGTTTTTAAACTTTTCATAAGATCATCACCCGCCATTAAATGTCCCGAGTACACATATTCTAATAATTTCAACAACGCCTGATGACTCACATGAGCCGAGAGCCGAATCTCATTTCTTCTAGAAGCTTTCCCTTCAGAGGGGAAAAGTGACGGACACCGGACACTAAGAATAACACCATGAACACTTACACGTTCTTGATTACCAAGAACGAGGGTCAAATTTGTAATTTCATCCTCATTGAGAGAGGTCCTGACCCTCTTTCCAAGTTTTGATGGAAACCCATAAAACCCAAAATAGCTAAGAAGATAAGCACAGTACCATTTTGGTCCCGAAGCAAACGAGTTGATGCAAATGTCCTGCACTAGAGATATTAGTTGAGATTCGGTTGACTTCAACCAAACATGATCTTTGACCGAACCAGAATGATGTACCAGTTCAGCTAGCCCTAACAAACCAAAAACCATACACGTTTCATCACCGAGCCAATCGTCTTTAAACTCATAGCAACACATCTTCATGTTATGATCACGATAATGAGACAATGTATTCATCCTTTGTGCGTAAACACGGTCTCTTGACAACATTTGTATGTAAGAACATAATATGTGTATTCCTTGATTTTTCATAACATACCTATGGTATTGAGATAGACCCGAATAACAAGCCACACTTATTAAGTGTATCACTTGAAGACTATCCAACACCATATTGTTGGAACAAGATGACATGGTGTTAAGGGTATTCAATAGGTACTTAATATCTTCCTTCGCATTTGGTTTTAGTATTCCACATAATATTGATTTTGTCTGTGATGAAATGTACTTTGAAGGAGAGTAAATCAATAATAAAACCGCTCTTGACACTAGCTCGTTTTCTACATCTTGGCAACGCTGACGTGTTGAACGCAAGGAACTCGCAAATCCTAAGCTGTTTAAAGACATACATAAGCAAACAAACTAAAATAGTAGCACCAGCAATACATATTACGGTGATCAAGAATATTACCATGCACATGTGATGAGGATTTTAAGGTGGTTTTCACTCTTAACCATTTGTGCGGTTAAATCTTCTGCGCAATGTGCTGCAAGCCCGCCAAGAATATCCCATACATGAGGCTTAATTGAAGGTAGAAAATTAGCACTTAAACCATCACGTGCAATGACTTCCGGTTCGTTTAAATGATCAGGGATTTGGTTAATATGGGAATCATCTAGAAGCAACTTAAGAAGAACGCTCTCGATTCCTAGTTGCCAGAAGTAATTATGATGCTTTCCGGGGTAACAAACGATCTTGCACGCACAACAAGCAACCTTAATTAGTGACATTTGTTCTTTAGTAAGCTTTCCTGAATGCAAACTCCAGCTGTTTAGTCCACCAATGATGGATTTAACTAATGTCTCTCTGTATGATTCAATCATTGTGAATCTTCCTTCTTCGTTTACCTAAGTGACACAGTAAATTATGTACATGTTATTACAAAGTTTAAACATAAATTCAAAATGATATCAAATGATAAATGGTGAGTATTGAGTATTGATAGACCTGTAAACGGACCAAATCGGTTAACTTTAACAGAACAAACGATCGGACATGAACAGTTCAACGATTGAAGTTTTCTTGTTCGTGTTCGTTTGTTAAGAAAATGAGTGTGTCCACGTTTGTTCACTAATAGTATAAACAAACAGCTCACAAATGTGAATAAAAGAACATGACTGAACATAGATGAACAGATATAACGAACATGACTGAGCAAGCACCAACTAAAAGTAAACATGAACATCAATATGTTGGGCCTTAATATGATCAAACTTGACTAAATTGTAATGGTTGATATTGATATTATGAATTTCAGAAAACTAGAATAAACTGTAATGAGCCTAAAAAACTTAATATATACAAAGTAGCTTAAGGAAACGAAAACTAACGAACATAAATGAACATAACAAACAAACAAACATAAATGAATATAAACGAACGAACGTTCACGAACATAAATGAACAAACGAGACAGGTGTTCATGTCCGTTCCTTAAGTAACTGAACAAAAAGTTCTGTTCATGTTCCTTCGTTTATTAAAAAACAAACATAAACAAACTTCCTGTTAAATGGTTCACAAACATCATTTACAGGCCTATATACTGAATATTGTCTAATACCACAAAGCATTCAGCAAGTGTAAAACCAGCAAGCTGTAGATAGTTAGGGTTTAAACCATCCATTGATTCCATCATTAGTTGTAAAGGAGAGTTTCCACTTTCTAGAAGCTTCTGAGATCCATTTCTACATAGAGCTGGTACCCAAAATTAGGAACTGTTTAGAAAAGCAATAATTAAATATAAAAACATTAAAAACACAAATTTTAAATACCTATAGCCGAATACAACTGCAAAACCGCAGCCTTCACAGAAAGCATAGGCTCGAGACTCAGAGACCTCAATACTTCCATTAATCCATTATTATTCCAAACAGAAAATCTAGAATACGGATAACGGTTAAGTATATAACTCAACAATGAGATTGTTTCAACAAAGAAATCGGGTGGTTTACTCCCGCCAGACTGTATATGATGGATGATGTAACTAATCGTCTCGGTTTCTTCTAGAACCTTCCATACATCTCTCTCTTTTTTGGAACTTAGACACGATAAGATGGTTTTCAATGCAGTGGCACATAAAATAATAACTGGTACATGGCATGAAGATAAAGAAGATGATACCGGGTGGATTATTTCCAATATGAGAGACTCGGTTACTGAATACGGTATAACATTCACCAGTTTTACAAACACCTTTGAAGCTAGTTTCATAACTGCTTCATTTTTTTGAAGGAGTATGTTTCCTAATGCTGGTACGATATCAGCAACTGATTCCTGACATTTAAAATAAAATATCAAACCTGACATTATAAATTAGATTGACAATGATGTGCTATCATAACTACCTTTACTAAAGGATGTAGTGACATGTCAGAAGTTATACACTCGAGAAACGCGTCAATAGAACGAACAACGTGTCTTTGTGTCTCGACATCTGTACATGACCATCTTCGTCCTCCCTCCTCGTTTCTGTGAATCATTTATTTATGTTATAACATAACGTCATAATGAACGCACAACACCTCTGATTATCAGTCTATTTAGGGGCAACAAGATGACTATCTAAGTATATAACAGGTTCAAGCAAACAGGGCTGCAAATGAACCGAATGAACACAAACATGCCTTGCTCATGATCGTTTGTCAAGGAAATAATGTGTTCACGGACACTTATCAAACGAGATTTATGTTCGTGGTCGTTCATTAAGGAAATGAATGTGTTCACCAATAATTCACACACACAAACAAAATCGGCGAAGCCTAGAGACTGAGATCAATAATGTGAATAACGAGAAAGGAAATGGGAACAATGCAAAAACAATGTGAGAATATGGTTTCCTATTTGAATTTAGGGGCATAAATTAAAGAGTACAAAATGCTTAGATAAAGTAAATAAATGTACAAAAACCTTTCATGAACAGAGCGTATACACATGAACATGAACGAATGCTCATTAACACATTAGCGAATGTTCACGAACACAATTGAGGCTTAGTTCATGTTCGCTTGTTTAACTAATGGAACGGAATTTCTTGTTCATGTTCGTTCATTTATTAAACAAACGAACATAAACGAACGGCGCTGAACATTTGGTTCGTTTACAACCCCACAAGCAAATCCTAAACCCTAGAAATCACATCCAAACAATACCTGCACATGCAATTATGCAATCAATTACCTAAACACACTCTGACTATTCTGATAATCATTAATCAACATCACATGATCAATCAATCACTCATCCAAACACACCATTAACTAAACCCTAGAATATTCCGGTTAACAATTTGAAACCGATTTTCAACAACTAATATAACCGAACAGAATTTGAGCAGATAAACAAGTAGAAATTTGAATGAAAATGAAGAGGAAGAAGTGAATAATAAACCTGAGACCGAGACCTAGAGCGTTGTAGAGGCGGCTACGGAGAGTGAAGAAGCGGCCGTTTAAGCCGCGATTGTTCTCTGCAACCTGCTTTGATGATGATGATCGCATTATTATGACGGTGATGATTTGCGATTGTGATGATCGACTGAAAGAAAAAGAAATCTGTAGTTGGTGGTTCAACTATTTGAAGCTTGTTTGTTTTGGATTATTAATTAATACCAAGTGTGATGTGTGACCGTTTCTTTCCATTTTGGGGTTTTGAAAGCTAGCCTTTTTATGGATAGGAGGAGACCTGCAGCTAGCTACCTCATTACTTTTCTTAATACCATCATGTTTATCCAGGCAAGTGGGTGTTTGGCTAAGCTTTTTCTTTTTGTTTTTTTGCTTTTGGAGGGGTAAAATGTCCAAAATACCCCTCCAAAAGCTTCAAATTAAAGTTTTTTTGTTTTTTGGATGAGCATTTTGGACATTTTACCTCTCTAAAAGCAAAAACAAAAAGCTTAGCCAAACACCCATTAACTTTTGTTTAATAATACGAGATGCGGTGATGGTTAAGACTTGGGTTCTTTTAAGGTTTTATGTTTGAAATTTGATTTAATAAAGTTTTTTTTGCAGCGGTGAGTTTTCTACTTAGATGAAGTGAGACTTAGAGCGTCAAAATCAGGACAGGGCGGTCGATATCTCGTCTCAAGAAAACTCAATTGGGTATTGGGTATGAAGAAGTAGGGATCCAAAACGGATTAGGGTTAGAGCTACACTTCAACAGGGTGAGGGTTTAGGGATATAATTAGGTTTAACGGATTGTGAAGAGACCGAGATACAGATCTAAATCCTGCAAAACAAATCATTGTAAGCTCGTGACGAGAAGGACCGGATGGGGGTCTTCTTGTAATCACCTTCCGGCGTGAGAATAAGTATTGTTCTTCTAGAAAGAGAAAGTAAAATATCTTATTGATGTAATATGGAGGTTGTGAATGAATAATTCATGATGATTGAGAAGATATTTATAGTCGAGAGTAAAAGAGAATGATTGGTCAAGCTGTCACTATCCAGAAGATGTTTCCTTTTACCTGGAAGGACACGTGGCCGATTTTGATAGGGACAACAGCTGGCCATGCGCTAGACCGTTGGGAAACATTCAGTTGGCTCCTCCTTATTGGTTGACCCGTCACGTGCTCTCCCTGAGAGAGGTAAACATCGTTATCAAAGGATCTTCCGGTAGCCAACTGTCTATTACCAATATGAAAGTCATTATTTTTCCTTCATGCGGGTACCTCGCGCAAGCTTCTAGAAGAATGTTCTTAGATATTTTTATTCCTCCGTCCGCGGATACCTTCCGCAAGTTTCTGTACAATTTAATTGGACTTCTACTTTTTGGCGGGTGTCCTCCGCATGTACCATTCTTGGCATAAATGACATGTGGGAGTGTTTAATGAGCTAAGGGCTTCTGGGCCCACCTCCTCGTTCTACAACCCTACCTCTATAGGATAGTTTCAAAAGTTGTTCAAAAAATGTATATATCAAAGAGAACCTAAACATAAACAAAAACATAGGTTCAATTTGATACACGTTTCCACTACTTTATGTTCCAAGTTTTTGGAAGTTAAAATTAACATAAATATTGAAAAAATTAAGCAATAGAGACTTGTAGAATGATATAAACCCGTAGCACGTACAAAAGCGTAGAAGAATCATAGCTCAATAGGTCAAAGGAAGCCACCGGAAAATTTGTTGGTTGTCGCTCGCCAGTGAAGGAGAAAAAACATAGACCAAAGTGATATAAATATCGCATAAATGAATACAATTATCTAAGTCAAAGGTTAAGAACAACTCACTTTCTTGTTTTGCTAAAAACTCATTTTTAACAATTTCAAACATTGTGACCAAAATGACCTACGAGTGAGGCATATACGTTATACCTAAGTCTATACTTTCAGAGGTACTGCCAATAATATGTTAGGGTGAGTTGTGATTTGATGTTTTGGATTTTACATGTGCTTATTCACGCATGTTATCATATATACTCATGAACCGTTACTAATAAGTTGTTATGCATATACTCTCATGCTAGATATATTAAACGGGAGCCAGATCAAGATCAAGTCCGAATATGGATCGTTGTGTTCCAAACTCTTAGGAAGTATAGGTTGTTGAAGCTAGATATATTAAACAGGAGCTAGATCAAGATAAAGTCTCGCGTAAATCACTATGTTTTAGCTTTTTAGGAAGTATAGGTTGTTGTTACAAAATGTCACACTAAGTAAAACAAACATGAATTTAAATAACCATGATTGTGAAAAGTTGTGATATACGTAAAAGGACATAGTAATAAAATTTTTTCATAAGTGATAAAAATTTTAAGTGTTACATTTAAGCTTTTCCTACTTAATAACCATATTGTTACTCTGTGTCCAAAACTAATCTTGTAAAAACACCAGTATATTGTGTTTTTTAACTTTATTACACTAATAATTATTACATTTAAAATTTTCTAACATATCTTTGTGTTTTACATCATATTACAAAGCTTGGCGCACAAAACTAAGCTTACTAAATGACTGAAAATCAAGTAAACAAACATGTACGTTCCCCAATCTTCTAGTTTTTGTTGGCCTTAGTTTTAACATTTTGCCTTGTGAATTCAGCAATCGTAAAACATTAAAATCTCTTTTGGACCAATTATATTGTATTGGACCTTGTCCAGGAGCCAAGCAAGATAAATATGTTTTACAAGTCTCTTCATTGCGTTGCTAGTATTATCAACCTCAAACAGAAAGTTATAATGTAGTCTTAATTTGTAAAACCCAACAAACTTAGGACCAACCCACACCTAAATGATCTGACCCTCATATCACACTTTTCAATTTCTTTTCATCTGGAAACTTGACCCAGTGCATCTCTCTATTTATATCTTCTATATAATAAAAGAATATCAATTTGTGCAACTTGTCACTCTCTCAACCTTCCTCACATTTTTAACCCGTTTTCAATATATGGTTACTTTTCTCGGATCCCATTTGGGTCATTACCCAAACCAAACATTGATTTTCGGATCTATATATTGCCAAACCCGGTTTGTTTTTCTTTTAGCACAATCGTAACCCTAGGTTATTCTCAATGCAGCCTTAAAAAAACACAAGCAGGTTGTTCATCACCACCGCCGCTGCCGATTTAAATCAGCCCCTCGCCGATTACAAAACTTGATTGGTATTTCCCTTTTTTCTCCGATTACACTTGTGATATGGTTTATCCACACCGTCGCTGATGATTCATAACCATTACTTCAATGTTGCAGAACTCTGTGACTTATTCTGGTCGCAATTCCTTCTTTTAGATCCATCAATTTTCATGTTTTATTAATTTGAAATCGTTTTGATGTTTGATTAGCTTTAGGCCAGACTTAGAATCCTGTGATTTATTTACATTTGAAGTGCTACAAATTTATGATTTCATTAACAACGTTGCAATTGCTAATTGTTGCCATCTTCAGTCACGTGGAAAGTTTTCATCTAGGTAAAACCTTCCTCGTACACTACATTCGTGATTCTATTGGTCGGTATATATTGTATATAATAAATCAAAATATTTAGTTCATGTCTGCTTGTAGTTCTTGATAAGGTAACATATATGTCTGCTTATAACTCTTGATATAGTCACGTATAGTTGTCCGTGTGACAAATAAGGTGTTTCATATACATACCAACCCTAAATAAATGTTAATATATCCATAATAATAAAAAAAAATATTCATACACATAAAATATTATACATTTTAATCAATTAATATTATGTTATTTGAGATATTCTGCTCATGATTATCCCAAAAACCAGATTTGTAGAACTTTGATGAAATACTCATCTTTTAATCTTTATAATTTGAAATTGATTGACCATGACAAATTTGTTGTCATTAATATTCTGTGTGTGACAAATTTTAATTATGAAATATTTAATTGATTTTATATTTCATAATTAAAAATTGTATAATCAAGCAACATATAAAACCAAAAATTAAAATATAACAAAATAATTTGTTTCATTTCATATGAACAGAAAATGACAAAGACATACTAACCTTAAATTAAAGTCATGTTCAAATAACAATGATTATTCTGAGTTAACGGAAAATTAGAAGAGTTAAAGTTGCATAAAATGAATGTAGTGATTCTTATTTATAATAGTTGAAAGTATTGGATAATGAATGTTTAAATTTTGAATACAAATCCCGTGTTATTAGTTAATATTATGGGGAGTTATTGAAATATTTAATTAATCGACATACATATATTAACAATTTATAGGGGGGAAAGACAAAGCAATGATTTCAAATTTTATGGAAGCGTGGTAAATAAATTTTAACTGGAAAAACTATTTTTTTATATTAATGTGAAAATGGACTTTAAACCATAATAAACACTTTAATTATGTACTGACTAGCATGTAACACTAACATAATCCCAATTCGTTGTATTTGTATAAAAATAAAATTAATAATCTAATATAATATTGAAATTATGTGAATAACTAATGAAACCGATCTTCCAGGTTTCAATATCTTAAATGATTTTTGGTAAGAGAAAATAGTGGAATGAGATTGAAACATATTTCTTTGTTTAAAATTTTGAATGCTTTTAATTAAATAATTTGTCTTATAAGACATATTAAATTAAATATATTTAAATGTATAAAAAAGTATAATTCAAGTCATAAAATATATGTTTCTGAAGCATTTTGATCTGAGTTTTGGAAGAAAATATTGAAGACTAAATATTGATCTTTCAACTGCTAAAACCCTTTAAACTACACAAAAACATCATATAATAAAGACATATAATTCATATATTAAATTGTTATATATATGGATTATAATTATAATAATCAACTTCAATGATTTAATGTTAAACATAAAGATATGTATAATATATATTTTCCATGTTTGTAATATTTATACAAAATGTTTGGAGAACATTAAGAAAATACACATTTTCTTGAATTCAAATGCATATGTGAACTATTTAAATCCAAATTTAAAATCAATCTTATATAAAAAATTCTACACTGCTACTCGAATCCCAGTTTAAAACAATTGTAGTTTACCATATAAATCCAAATTTCGACAATGATGCACCTTTATTTTATTGATTTGCAATTAGCTGGGGATGGTTGGTTAATTTGTATATATATTAAAGTTCGTTTATTTCTTAGTTTTAACAGTTTATTGTAGAAGCTTCGATACTTCATACGTGTGTATTGTATTTCAGGTCATTGACGTTAAAATACTTAATTGGGACCCGCTGATGCACGTGATGAAGATTTGGGACGTCCAGCACGCAAAACGAGAAAAGACAAAAGAATTATGCTGGTGATAAGACCCATCGCGATATGTGATGGGCATGTTTGAAGACCCATCGCGTGTCGCAATGGGTAATTAAATGAGTTTGACTCGCGATGGACCAGTGAAAACCCATCGCGTATCGCGATGGGTGGCCCAGACAGGAAACTTAGGGTTTTATATCAATTTCATCTTTGACGACCCTATTTCATCATACTTCGAACCAGGCGATTTACAGAGCTCAAGGAGGCCGATTCCACCATACCGGATCATACCGAGACCACCTACATGCTCTATTTCATCATTATAGAAGATTTTACGATGCCGAGATGCGGCTAAACTTATAGAGTCTCACCCGGGAATGTAAAGTTTCTAACGATTTCAGTTTTCTCATGTAACCAAGAACGTTTATGTATAATTGTTTATGGCTAATCTATGGTTATTGATGTTTAGTATGTCCGTGTTTTCAATCGGTTTAGGTTTACGTTGATCTGAACGATTAGTTACCAGTTGCTATAATAATTTACCATAGGGTAGTTTGATTAGGTTGAATACGATAAAGCATATAACTGCCCTTAACTGAGTCACACTGGCAGAGATTGTTTGATAACCAGTGACGTGTGTAAAGCGATTATTGATGCATAAGTTTTTGTCTAGTTGATCAGTCTGTAGTTAACCGTTAATGATTAATCTGTTAGGTTGCATGAGATTACTGTAAGTTACTTACTTGAAGTCCCGGGTGTGATTTGCTTTTACTATTTGATTGAAAATTGTTTGCTTATTCGTTTGCTTAATTTTAAACTAAAACTATTTGCTTGTGTGATCAGCACTAAAACTTGCTACTTCATAATATTGAAGCTTTTTTACACGATTTGCATTGACCACATACTCCTGGTGGATACGATACATTACTTATCCTAGCTACTTAGGTTAATTAGGTTTTTGCATGACTCAAACGACGGTCATCACTCTAAAAGTTTATTATAACATGCATGCAACTCAATTTTGATATTTCCTTGTGTTCTTATATCACCATTAATGTTAATGAATAAATCAGTTATGATTTACATTTAATAAAGAAAAAATTTAAATGGCTTAAAAGATAAGGACCATATATAGAAATTATTTAAAAAAATAAGGAGGGCTATGAGATTGACAAGTGGCGATAATGGGTAGTCTTTTATTGGAATACGTAGATACATAGATTTAAAAGCTTGTGAAACTTGAGTGTGCTTTTGATGATGTTTGATCTGCTTTTTTTTTTTTTTAATTTGAATCCTAACCCCTAAAAATGGCCCATAAATGAAACTTTTTCACATAAGTAAGTGTGATAGAATTTTAACAATTTTGGTATATAAAATTTAAATATTTATAACATTAAAAACATTATTAGTTTTACAACTTCGGAAATCTACAATTCCTGTTTTTAAATATTAAATTTGGAAACCATTATAAGTTTTTCATCTTACTTGTAGGTTGGGTTTCTAAGTACTTTCATCATTAGAAGTTAGAACGTTATATTTTGGAAGGTACACAGTTACTATATTTCAGTAAACGTGTAGGTTGAATGTTAAACAAATATTTCGTCAATTTTCAGGCATTCAAGTGACCGTGAAGTAGCTCTCATGATGCTCATGGTTTATCTTTCTTACATTACAGCTGAAGTGCGTTCTTCATCATATATGGCTCTAAGAACAGTTTAGGTAATTTGTCACAAAACTTGCTTTTATTCTCTCTAGGTGTATGGATTAAGTGGAATCCTTGCTATATTCTTTTGTGGGATTATAATGTTTCATTATGCGTGTCATAAGGTCACTCATAAATACAAGTGACTACAAAGTGTGTAATCATCTCCCAGTTTCCTGTTAAATACGTTTAATAATTATATAAAAATATTTACATTAAGTTGTATAGTTACAGACATATTATTTGCAACAATGTCATACACTGCATAAGTGTTTATTTTCCTGTATGCCACTATGGACTTGCGGGATGTTGAAAAATGGAGGTTTGTTAATGACAAGTATACGTTGTAAAACCAACTTTTTTTTAACTTAAAATGCTTTTTTTCAATTATTATTTTTTTAATCTTTAGGCCCGAGAAAATCAATCTGGGCAACTGTTATACTGCTTTTGATGATTATGATTTGAAGAGCGGCTTTCATACTGCCCCTTTCATATATCTCTAACTTAATCTGGAGGGAGAGGGGAGGTAAATAGATAAAGAAGAAATCGGGATGAAACAACAGCTAAGTTAAAAGTATATTTAAATTACTTTATTGTTGGATCACTCATTTTAACAATAATGTTTTATCATAAATGTCTACATATTACAGTTTGGTAGATTGGTCTAATGCGAAGAGCCGTATCGATTGCATTTTCATATAAGAAGTTAATTTGGTAGAAAAGCCAATAAACTTTAAAGAGCCGTGTTCTCACACGGACAACTATATGTCGCGTTATCAAGAGTTACAATTAGATATGGACTAAAGATTTTGATTCTTGATAAACAATGTATATTGACCAACACAACCACAAATGTAGTGTACAAATAATGTTTTTACTTATTTGTAAATATTTGTGCAATGTTCGTTCTGTACTTTCGCTTATTTTAATGTATGTGAATTGTAATTGTATTAACAATATATGATAATCGTGTTGTTGATCGTATTTTGTTTAATGTTTAAAATTTAAAATTTTCATCAATTTTTTATGTAATACACGAGCCTCAAACTAGTGTATATAATATGTGTCTTTTTAGCGTTGTGAATTCTGATATAACTTACACAAGCATCTTAGAATCACAAGTTCATAACAAGACTCCAAAATTGAGTAAATTCAAAAGTGAGAGGTGCAAACTTGTTTCGGATAAAACACAAAGGCACAAACTTAACATTATTATTCTTTTGTGTGTGTATAGAAAAGAGAACCAACAAGTCTCACCCTCCCAACGATAAGATGTTCTTCAACACCATCATCTTCTTCTTCTTCGTGGACACGACCCCAGCCATTCTTCACCAAACCCTCATTTCAATTTCAATTTCAATGCTCAATTCCGCTTAAACCCCAACTCATCCCATCCATGGCGATTCTACTTAACTCACACCCACCAATCACAAGCCTCCCGATAAAACACCCCCAATTCCCCACCAGATTCCTTCAGGTCTCAGCCTCCACACACACCGCATTAGCCTCCAAAGACTCCGTATTTACCTTACCCAACTGGCGATCAGCCAAACCCACCGACCCCAAAACCAAAGACTACCGCATCAACGACGCCTTTCTGTACCTCGAGTACATGGTCTCCAAAGGCCACACGCCAGACGTCTACCACTCCACCCAGTTGCTCTACGACCTGTGCAAGTCCAAACGCCTTAGGAAAGCCACCCGGGTCATGGAAATGATTGTCGATTCAGGCGGCGTGCCCGACGCCGCCTCCTATAATTTTCTAGTCAGCCAGCTGTGTAAACGAGGCAACGTCGGCCACGCGATGCAGCTGGTCGACAAGATGGAGGATCATGGCTACCCGACGCACACCGTCACGTATAATTCCTTGGTTAGAGGGCTTTGTATGCTCGGGAACTTGAACCAGACGTTGCGGTTTGTTGATAAGTTGGTTGGGAAAGGTTTGGTGCCGAATGCGTTTACGTATTCGATAATATTGGAGGCTGCGTATAAGGAAAGGGGCGCGGATGAAGCGGTTAGGCTTTTGAATGATATCGTTGCGAAAGGGGGTGAGCCGAATTTGGTGAGTTATAACGTTTTGTTGACGGGTCTGTGTAAGGAGAATAGAGTAAACGAGGCGCTTCTGTTCTTTAGGGAGTTGCCGTCGAAAGGGTTTGCACCGAACGTGGTGACATATAATATTTTGTTGAGAAGCTTGTGTCGGGAGGGGCGGTGGGATGAAGCGAACGGGCTTTTGGCGGAAATGGTGGATAAGCAGCTGTCGCCGTCGTTGGTTACTTATAATATACTGATAAGTTCTTTGGCTTTTCATGGTCGAACTGATAATGCGCTCAAGGTGCTTAATGAAATGACGAAAGGAGAGTTTAAACCGATTGCTGCGACTTATAATCCGATTATTGCGCGTCTTTGTGAGGAGAAGAAAGTGGAAGAGGTAATGAAGTGTCTTAATTTGATGACGTATAGAGGCTGTAGTCCGAACGAGGGGACTTATAATGCAATTGCAGGGTTGTGTAACAAGGGTATGGTGCAAGAAGCGTTTTCGATTATTAATAGTTTAAGCAGTAAACAGAACTCGTCGAATCATGATTTTTATAAAAATGTGATATCGGGTTTGTGTAGAAAGGGGAATACTTTCCCTGCTTTTCAGCTTCTTTACGAGATGACAAGGTACGGTTTTACACCCGACTCGTATACTTACTCGTCTTTGATTAGAGGGTTGTGTTTGGAGGGTATGTTACGTGAAGCGATGGGGGTGTTTGGGATCATTGAAGAGAGTTATTGTAGGGCAGATATTGATAATTTGAACGCGTTAATACTCGGGCTTTGTAAGTCTCAGAGGACGGACTTGTCTTTGGAGATTTATGAGATGATGATTGAGAAAGAGTATATGCCTAACGAGACGACTTATACTATTATTGTTGAAGGGATTGCACATGAAGGTGAGAAGGAGCTTGCGGCTTTGGTTTTGAGAGAGTTGTATGCGAGGCGGGTGATTGGTAGGAGTACGGTAGATAGGCTTCTTATGCAGTATGATTTTGAGGATCTCACCGGGTAAATAAGTGCAAGGAAGTTGTAAGCTTAATTCAGGTTGAAGGATGCAGCTATTAAGGTTATTGATGGAGGATTTGTTCTTTTAAGTTGTTGGATTTTAGCAGGCTTTGAGGTATGCTAAATTGGTAATGTTATTTTGTTGTTTATGCTAGATAAGTTCAGTTATAAGCTGTTTAGGTTTTATAAAACGGTATGATCTATATTGTATATCTTATATCATCTAATATGCTAAAGTGATATTTTGAAAACGAACATTCGAATGTTTGATTTGCTGGTTGGAAAATGCAACCATGTATGACGCATTACCCATTTTCGACACCCTCGTATTAAATTCATTATTTTGTTTTCAAATAACTATGAGAATATGCTATTGGAAAAGTCACAATACCCATCAATACCCTGCCAACTAAGAAAACTTAAGAAAACATCCAAGAAGTGGATGTTATGTAATTCCCATATGAATCAATGCTAAAGCTGGTATCACTAAATAGACGAGTGATTACGCTAATAGCATTACATGGATTGAATACATTGCATCTTTCACCAAAAGAAAGATGCGTGAGTGGCCGAAGACCCAACCCTACCTCTCCATTGTGAAAAACTATATTACAAACAATCAGAGGCAGTTATCTCTTAAAAATGGTATGTTAAATTTTACCTTAATCCCATAAGAATTAATAGATGAAACCTATACTATCAAAATAGTTCTGGACATCTGGTTGTTGCTCAATATGCGTGTTTATTTTCTTTCGTAACTTGTTTTGAATTCCTATAAAAGACTTTGTTTTTAAAAATGAAACAACCAGAAATTGGAACAAAGTTATACTCTTATTATCTTAATTTGTAGGAGTGTGTGCTTATTACGAAAAGCTAAATAGAGAGATTGATTATCTTGAATTAGTCTCTAACACAAACTCACATCGCAACAACCTTTAGTCAATGTGACTCTCACCGGTCGCCACCGTCTAGTTACGTGTATTGGTAGCTTGAGCCCGAACAATAATCTTAGTGAATGCACGATGTTCAAAAGATATTAAGGTGGCCAAGTTGTATTCATATGATTTCAGTTATGAAGAAACGGATCTTATTTTTGTGAATAATGAGCATGTTTTTTTTATTACGATATTCTATTTTATTATATTCCTCATCCCACCTGACCCGACCCGACCCGAATGGCCACTGGCCCGAAAAATCTGAAAACCGAAGAATGGTAAAAAATCTTAGGTTCACCACTGCAAACAACTATTGTAGACTACCGATATTGCATTATACGGTTAACATCTTTTCCTAAAGTTAACAAGTGTAATCAACTAACTTAGCAACACGCAAGAAAGTATGAACTGTGAAGGCTAAAATGTTTACATAAAAATGTAGAAGCCTTTCAAATGGTGAGTTGGATTGTTATAAAAAGGAGAAGGATATTTGACAAAATTGTTGTTGAGAAGTAACGTAACTTAACGTAACGTAACGATGGTCAATTGGGCCAAAGCAAGCCCACTTTTATTTACTCTTCCGCTGCCAAGTCCGGAACAGATGTGGGGTCTTCTCAGACGGCGAAGGGTTTGTCTTACACCATCACACTTGTCGTAGTCAACATCACCTTTCTTCCGCCATCTAACCAACTAGGGCTTTTCATACTTGTTTACCTTTTAATTACTTTTTAGGTTATTAAATTGGGTCAATGTTTAAATCTCTTGTGGGGTTATGAATTAGGTGTTGATTGAATTAATAGCAAATTGAAGCTCCAACAAATTGGAATATAATTATCAGTATTTGTGGGAGTTAGGCTTTGTTTTATTAAAAATGAACTCACTAGTAATGCAATAACCTCAAGCTCTACCAGTTAAATTCATCACTATATCACGTCAATGTGTTATCGAGTTTAGTAAACAGAATAAAGAGAGTTAAGGACGGAAAAGAAAGATTCGATTAACTACCGAGTTCCAAGGAAATCGTTTATCTGTTAAAAATCCTCCTCTAGTTCTAAATCTATCCCATTCGGAATGAAGGAAATAAGGACAAGTTTTACTTTCATTTCTTTTCTTACACCCTAGATGTGGAGTCACTTCAGCGTATTAAAGGGAATATACCGTTAGGGTTTATTGTTCTATCGTTACCATGGTTAGAAAATATTATTTGATTAGCTTTCCTTTCTAATTATTGTTACTTCTATAAATAGGTTATTAATAACACACTATACCTTATGGTGTTTTCATTATTCTATAAAAATAATAGGAAACTTCTAGCTCTATGAAAGATGGACTAGTATTTTTAAGTTCAAGTGTGTTGGCAAGCTAAAAATGGTTATAATCTCATCATTTCTGAACAAAAATTAGGGTCATTGATTGTGTGGCGTGTTGTTCTGATATGAGGTTTATGGTGCCTTGAATGTGTGCTGGTTTGTGAAGTATTTGATTAAATTGTAACTGTGATTATGCAGAGTTGGATCAGCTTCTAGCAGATGCACCGTCACCTTTCATTATGCAGCATGCTGCAAAAATATCTGGTGTTAGAAAGCGAGTATCGTCTCTAAATTCAGTTTTGAAGTCCATACAAAGGCGTGTTGACAATATAGACAGATTGGTCTCTCATGGCTTGCCTATTGGTATGTAAAGAGCACATTCAATTGCGTATCGTTTACATGGATTTGCATATGCATATGCATTTTGCTACATATATTTACATCATCATTTGAATTTCAACTTTTTTTGGTAGATGAGGTAGCCAGTGGAAGTCCTGCAGAACACTGATGGTTCTTTGTATTAAAGATTTTAGAGGTAACTAATATAACTTCTCATCTTTATGTGCGATCTGTGGAAAGGTGTAAATGACATTTTAATTGATTTCTTACTTAGGTCAAAAGCAGAGAAGTAAAAGTGTAAAACCATGTTGTGGGGTAGCTCATAATATAGCATTTAATATATCTATCATGTTTTTTATCTATAAAGTAGTTACATGCTATGCATTAATTTATGTTTCTAGCAACCAACTACCAAAATTACATAGAATAGTACAAATTTCAGTAAAAGTTATGTTTGTTTTTTTGGCGGAAACTGAGTGTCTTGAGCCTATACTCCTACAGTATTATCTTACAGCTTAACTGGATTATAAGTAGAGAACTGTATTAGTAAGGACACCTTCATCACAAAACCAGTTTGAAGGAGAGAACTGTGCAAGTACCTGCACATTGTGCATGTCAGATATGGTGAGAGAGAGAAAACCAGTTATGTATAACAATTAGAACAAAAGGTACAGGTTTCTATGCGGTCTAGTTCTCTACTTAAGTTTTGTTTTGTATCGGCTGTTCTCTCTCTTTCATACATACACACGGGCTCGCAAACATAAACACATCATTTATAGAGCTGTGCTTGTAAACAAATCGAACACGAACAATTAACGGGTTTTCGTGTTCTTGTTTCCATGTAGCTTGTAAACAAATCAAACACGAACAATTAACCGAATGGGGTTTTCATGTTCTTGTTTGTTCGTTAAGAAAACTAACGGGCTTATGTTTGTTCGTTGAGAATATAAATGAATGGTTCATAAACGTAAACGAACGAACATAGTTGAATATAGATGAACATGCATAACTGAGCTAAAGCCAATTAAAAAATAAATGTGAACAGCAATGAGTGTTGGGCCTAAAAGAATATTAAAAGTTAAAACTAGACTAATCACTAACTACAATGGGCTGGAAAAATTAATGAATATATCAATAAATGTAAACGAATGAAATAAATGGAAACTAATTACAAATGAATTTAGATGAGCAAACGTTCATGAACATAAATGAGCGAACGAGACATGTGTTCATGTTTGTTCTTTTAACTAAATAAACAAAGGTTTTTGTTCATGTTTGTTCATTTACTAAATAAACACACTTCCGCCGAATTGTTCATGAATGGTTCACTGAACGGTTGGTTCGTTTACAGGCCTACATGTATGTCATATACATATATATATATATATATATATATATAGAGAGAGAGAGAGAGAGAGAGAGAGAGAGAGAGAGAGAGAGAGAGAGGTGGTTATGCGGTTAGATAACCGCTTTATGTAGCACGATTACAGTAAGTCTAAGTGCTTATGCAATTCTGGCAGCTTTCTTTTTAAAATAGGCTTTAAAATATCATCAAGACTGCAACAATTTAAAGATAGGTTTCATGAGACTAAAATAGGTCTCTTGTAATGTCAATCAGATATTTTCCAATTTGAATTTGTCTTGTAAGCAAAGCTTGGAAAGCTTTGGCCTTTTGCTTTGGGAATCTAGTATATTTATACATCTCCAAAATATCACGAGTTCCAAAAGCAAAAAAAGACGGGACCTTACACCATTGGGAGATCACTTGCCAAGTTGCTTGAGCAAAGGGACATGAAACCATAATGTGCTCCGCGGATTCTTCGGTTAAGCCGCAAATGTGGTGCCTTTGGAAGACCCGGAATGACGTGATTTTTAATGGGAAATCGGCCCATTTAGGTATTGTAGTGGGAAACATAAAAGCCTTGGGCTTTTTATGGGTGCTTAATAGATTGAAAATGACGGATATAACGTGGGAGAATTGGAGGTCTTTTAACCTGTAAGGAGATGTTTTTTGGTGTTTGTTTTTGTTTCTGGGTGCTTTTCTTCCTTCGGGAGATAATTTGTACATGGCCCGGTTAGTTTCTGGCTATACCGTTTGGTGATTTAATAAATTTTCTTTGTTCGTCGTTCAAAAAAAAAAAAAAAAAGTGTACCGTTACTTGCAAAAGATTTGATTGTTCGCCCTTTTTGGTTGCAGGAATGTTCACAAACATTTGGATACTGATTGAGCCAGAGCTAGCAACTTGGTGTGGTTTAGTTTAATGGGTGACAAGATGAAAGGGAAATGTGGATCGTGTAATGCATCAAAACGGGTCAAGCAGGTCAGGACATAAGTTTTTAGGTCAAAATATGTCGGGTTGGGTTGACATGTAAACTCTTTTATATCAGTTTTTAATGAAATTCTATACTTACCAAGGACCACATTGTTTTTAAAAATTGAATTGTATGCAGTCTTTCTATTCATCTCTCTCAACAGAATGTTATATTATAAAGAGTAAATTACGCTTTCGGCCCTTGTAGTTTGGAATGTTTAACACATTTAGTTCAAAATAATCTTTTTAACATATCATGCCTTGAGGCTTAAGTTTTATAACCTATCCATTTTTCTGATAAATCGGATCATGTATCCTTCATACGAGGCCAAGGGGCATTTTTAGTCCTTTTCTCAGAAGGTTTACCTTACAAATATTTTTGGTTCAGATGTAAACGCATTTTATTTCACTAAATGATAATTTTAATTGTTAGGGAATTTATACTATTTAATCAAATATTTAATTTTATTTGATTTTTAATTAATTTATATATTATATATACTTATATGTTATTAACTGTAGTGGTCAACATGAACACAACCACCATGACGATTCTAATAAGCATGTTGATCGAGTGGTTGGGTTGCTTGTTCTCCACCTGAGTGACGCAGGTTTATATTCCAGTTCCCTTAATTTATTATATCTAAAGGTTTAATTAATTATAATAAATTGAAATATGGCACCCTTAACACGGTTTTATATTACAAGTAACTAGCTCATGATTTCCGAATATACCTTCACCATGTTTTTTTATTTATGTTTCAATATGCAAATTGAGGCGCCGACAAACTAAACGTGCGTAGACATCTTTCTGGTCATATTTCGACTTTATGTATGGGCATTCTCTTTCGGCTGCTATAGTGCGTGCCGTACTATACCGGCGCTATAACGAACCAAAGCTATACTGACTGAATTCCCATAACGTCTCCACCACAGCACGCAGATTGAATTCCACTAGTTTGATTGTTTTAGGATTTAGTAATGCCAAATGCCAGTGCTGCTGCTTCTTTTATCATTGTTTCTTACAAGCCTTATCCGTTTTAGTTTCAAGAATCCGGTCTCTCTATTATCCTAGCTATGCTTTTGGTACTAAAATTGTTTTTGTTCCAACATGATGAGAATAATTGGGTGGATCTTCATCTACATGTGAAACCAATAATTTTAATGATTTACACGGACAGTATCTGGTACTTATTTGTTATATACGTATGACATTTGCCAGCATGATGTGTAAACATGGGAGGATATATAGTAACATTTTCAAGATGTTTAGCGTGATGTTCTTTCAACTTTTGTTCTTTTAGTTAAAAAAAATATTTGTAATGATTTACAGTTTTATGATTGTAACTATTTTTGTTTTGTGTGTAAAAGCTATATATATAGTGGTACTCGTTTATTGGATTTTGGGTTTGAACTGTTAATGAACAGCGTGACAGTGTATGATGCTGAATTTGTCACCTATTTCCTTTGACTGCTTTCGTTACATTTTTCAATTGACTTTTACTATAACCTCATTCTATATATTTAATATTTGTACACAAACTATATACATGCGAGATTACAATTTACCGTTAATATATTACTAACAAGACCGGTTATCTAATCCTATGTTAGGTAGGTTTAGTAGTCGGATCTGTCTTATATGTCACACTAAGGTGCAAATAAAGTTATAACTTCAAATTTGAACTAATACAATTCATACCGTGTTTTACGCTGCACGTTACGTCGGGGCATTTGGAATATGTTTATGTACCTATCGTGTTGTGGTGGTGCACTAATGTACATTCAGTTGGTAGAAGTTAAGTTCACTGAATTAAATAAATTAGTATGTCAAAGCAAGAAAGGGTAGTGATGCTACTGTAACTTATAATAAAAAAGTTACCATATTAAAAAGGTCGTAAAGGTATGACACTGATTTTACTGCACGTATTGCACAGAGTTTTCAGTCGGTATTAGCTAAGTTCGTGACAGTACCGATACTAAACATAAAAAGTAAATTCGTCAAACTAAAATATTTAAAATATAAAAAAACCCAAAAAATAGCAGCACTCGTATAACGCATTATAAAAAAGAACTTAACATATTTAAAATGATGTTTATACGGTCAGATTCGTTTGGTACCGATTTCGTTCGTAACTATACCACTATAAAACCCAAAAAATAAATTCATCGAATTAACATATAGAAATATTTATATCTAAAAAAATTAAATATTTAAAATGACGTTTAATCGGCTGGTAAAACCCGAGGAGGGTTGGTAAAACTCGAGGATTAAAACCCTGGCGGGTAAAACCGAGCGTTATGATAGCGAGCAGACATGATTTTTTTCAGCATCGATTACGTTCGTAACAGTATACACAATGTTGGTAAAACCCAAAAGATAGTTCGTCAAATTAATATGTAAAAATATAAAATATTTAAAATGACGCTTATTCGGTCGGTAAAACTCGAGCGTTGCGATGACGACATCACCAATAACAGTTGTTTAGGGTATGGGTAGTTGCGAATAAACTTGAAGACACCAATCTTATCAGTAGAATCTGTAGTAGTGAATGCTATATGAAAGGTGCCCCTCCTTGCCTAAGACTAACCGATATACACCCCTTATGTAGATGAGGAGTTCTACACCCCATGAGCACTCCCCCCCCCCCCCCCCCCCCGGTCATGCATGGGGGACCGACTTGACCACCCTCATTATCACCCTTTTTTTACCGTTGCCACCCTCAATAGTTCCTTATAAAAAAATGTTTTTTATTATAAATAATTAAATACAAACTAACCAACCCATTTCAACCAAAAACCAAAGGAACGGGAACGGGAACGGGATCTGGATCGTCTTCAACCGACGATTCGAAATTGAATTTTATAAAGGATGAGTTTGCAAGTAGGGATGAGCTCGGTACCGGTACCAAAAATACCGATCCCGAAATTTGCAAATTCTTGGTACCGGTACCGAAGGTAAAAAATCGGGAATACCGGTACCGTCCCGTACCGTACCGATCCCGAAACTCAAAACTTTGGTACCGATTCGGTATCGACGGTACCAAATCGGTACCGATACCAGTACGGTACCGGTACCGAATTTGCTCATCCCTATTTGCAAGTTTTAAAAAGCTGCAAATTGAGAAGATGAAAATGAGGCAAAAAATAAGCGAAGAGGCGGCCAAGATCGAACGGGAAAAAATGTGTTTAAAGGAGGCCGGGCGGAATGACTTCGATATCTTAACGAGAGATCTTAGCCATCTTCACGGAGAAGAGCTTAACTTGGCGTTAGGATTGAAACGATGTATTGGAAAAAAATATAATATAACTTTTTAGTTTTTTAGGTTTATTTTTTAGTTATTTATGTTTACTTTTTTTTAAGGTTTCTTTTCTAGTTTTTTATTTTGTGATTTATTTTTTTTAATGTAATTGTTTCCACATTTATTTATGCATTTTAATTTATGTTATTAAATATGACAATTTTAATTTTAAAGATATATTTTAAATATAAAAATTATATAAAACAAAAAGAAAAATAGAAAATGAAGAATGATGGAGAGTGATTTATGGGTTATGTTGAATAATGAGGGCAAACTGATGTGGCAAGGGATTAATGTTGAGGGGTGTACACCCCTTAACATAACAAACATTTAGTAACCCAAGTTTAACCTCATTTCTGTTCGCCAGTTTAGCTGAACAACATAATAACTTTGCAACCCAAATGAAATTGTTATCTGGTCCGATTATGAAAACAATGTTTATCATACATGATTACTATAAAGTTAATAATAATGTTGATTTATTACTAAATATGAACTTAAGCTTAAAACATTATTTGAAACTTAATACCATTATATTGTAAGCTAAATGGATTTAAAAGAATAAAGATAAAAGTAGGTAATTACTAAAAAAAAAAGATAATTACTCAAATATGAGAATATGTTTATGAAAAATGTGCAATAGTAACAAGTGGGTCATGGGTTGGACTGGTGTTTTATCCTGAGCCTACAACTGTAAATAAACATGTGTCTTAACTGCATGCCCAGGGTGTGCCACTGTACCTTTCCCACACTTGATCACTGTGCCATTCACACTCTTTGCCAAGGCCCAAGCCTGTAATTACTATTGTCTAAAGGGATTTAAATACATTACACATTGTACAAATATTAAATATCTTTCGACAATGTTTTGTTAGAATTGAAGCCTTGTCGCTTTTAAATTCAGCTTTTGTTGCCTTTTAAAATCGTATGCCAAAAGCTTTCGTCATATTAAAGACTACAAGTCTACAATTACATTTTCAAGCTTCAAAAGCTAGATTCCCATGCTATTGATTGACATGTTTCGATCGACTGACCAACATCCACAGACTGCCAATAGGATTAATGTTGTTATTCACAGTCGCACTCATGAGGAATTACAAGTATACGATATTGTATATATAATACGATATTAAGGTTTGCTGCTTAATCCACAAGACAACTGTATTGGCTAAAATAAAACAAAATGGACCTACCCACATCTTTAATTCGATGCCACTTTGACTGTCTTCTATTGCGGACTCAATAAGTAAATCAAGCCACCATAAACCCAACAATTTTCCGCTTTGAGGCAAGATAACTTGTATATCTACTTACTTTCTTGACTCTCCTGGTTGTGTCGGTCTTCTTATAAGTTAAACCCGAAGACCCGTTGAAGTTCATAGGAACTCTAACACAATAGTCATGGCTTTAATTGCCCTGGCCTGTTCTCTATCCCTATCGGCTCCCACTGAAAAAAAGCTAGTGCCGATTCTTGATATATATGGAGAAAACACATTCTCAGTTATAAGCAAGATATCATATGGGAAGACTTTATTAGTCAGAAGACTGGTCATAACCCAATGTCATTAAAAGGTTGTAACTGGAGCTTTGACTAACGGATTCACAATTATGACAGTAGGCTGTTTTAATTGATGATTGATTTGGTGTGTTGCTTTATATATAATCTCACATACTTGCTTTATATATAATCTCACATACAAGGGCAGCTCTTTGTGTGGGTAAGGCCGTGCCACGACCCACCCATCTTTTTTGCTTAGTAGTTTTATTTTTACGAAAATAATAATAATAAATAAAGAATATATGTATTGGGTTGGGCCAATCCAAAATATTGTTTAAGATCCTTCGACCCATCCATATTATGTGTTCAAGACGTGTCATTGTCCATACTGGCACGCCAATTACAATATACCTCTAGGATTATGTATTTTAAAAAATATGCTATCTATATGGTATCACTAAATATTACAACATGATGGTTGTCTTGACGCCCATCGTACTTCCTAGTTCTTTGTTTGAGCAATAGATTTTGCATGTAATGTGTAAGCTTAAATGGTATAATGAGCTTGTACATGTGCGCGTACAATGTCAAAATTATCAACATGAATTGTGTTATATAATTAATAGATATCAAAGAACAATAACACTATTGGAGTCCCTGTTATAGGACAAGGACCATACAGTCACATTATTGAACCCTCTTAGTCCTAATGTATTGTGAAATGAATCTAAGCTGTAGAGGTGGGAATTCAATGTCCATAGAGTGGAACCGATACATTTTTTTTCTTGAACAACCGACAGACAAAACCCAGCTACTCGGGGTAACTCATTTGCAAAAGACGACCTTGTACGCCCGCGATCACAGATAGCGTTGGGTGGTCCAAGCTCACTGGCTATAAATTTTTATCCATTGCACAATAACATTTATGCTCATGACAAATATAGATTCATGAACATCAAATAAATCTAGTTATTAGATACATGTAAGATGCAAAAACAAACAGTTTATACATATCATAAATTCCCATATTATATAAAAAAACCAAATCAAGTTGATCCTTCTCTTGTTAGATTTGCCAGTCATCTGTACCTCAAAGCGACAGGCATGCTTTTGTAAGCTCATAAAGTGGATTCATTGAATTGGTATAACTGTAATTTGTTTAAACTAAATATTAATCCTTTTGACAATTATCAGATGCAATAAATAGTAGGCTTGTATAATTCTGGATATCTCTGTGAAATCCCAAATATTTTGTCGATACTTATCAAAAGCAATTGCAAAATTCGAATAAAGTAACAAATTAATATTAATATGCATGCCTGCTAGGAAAATAGCGTACTGGAAATAGTACAAAGACCTTATCTATATAAGAAACGAACCATCATAATATTTCATTTGATAATTATAAGTTTATAATTATCAATAGTTGGATATATAGTAAAAGTAAAAAACCGTAGTAGTCCATCAATTGCAACTTAGTTCCCAAGCACTGCTAATACATTACCATTTATCATCAGTTGCCACCGGCAATCAGTCACGACTAATAATAGGTTTGCATGCAAATTTTGATCTATCATATAAATCCAAAGCCTCTCCCAGTATCATCTCAATATGATAACATATTTCCCACACATACTAACTTGTGTCAAAATGGTCATCTGTAAGGCCCCATTACCGGTGCCTTACATTGGACGTTAGATTTACTCATAAACGCAGTTCTAAATATCAGAGTTAAATAAAACTTTCGCGGAACATATAAAACATCCACCATTCATTACAAATATCCATAATTTGTCTTTTAAAACATAACATAAAATATAACATTCAAAACATCATGACAATCTTCAGATGCCAGCCTCTTCAATCCTGCCATGTGTCCATCTCAAACCAGCTGTCTCAGTCTGTTAACATGCGTGCATACTAAAATTCAGCTACGCTAAGTGAGTTCTAGTTAATCAAGCAACTTGTCATACAACCACTACATGCATTTATATACGTGTCCGAAGACACATAGTCCACTGTCTAACCTGTTACTGCTTAACCACTTAATTACCCCTACAGCTTAGCCACTTAATTAGCCCTACAACTTAGCCACTTAATTACTCCTACAGCTTAGTCACTTATGCCACTTTATGCCACTTTAATAACGAATAACGTTATGCCACTTTGCCACTTTAATAACGAATATCGTTATGCCACTTTGCCACTTTAATAACGAATATCGTTATGCCACTTTAATAACGAATAACGTTATGCCACTTTGCCACTTTAATAACGAATAACGTTATCCAACTTTGCAGCTTTAACACTCTTACTAGACCCTTATCCACTTGTATCACACTCTTCTTCTGCTTGTCTATAACACACTTTCTAATAGTACATTATTTACATAGTAAACAAGTCACATCATAGCAATCATACACACTAATAACCACTAGACAATCACTATCCTTGACGATACGTGCAATATCCGAAGATCGTTCACGCACCGACAAGCATTATATAATAACTACTTCGTATAACATCTATAGCATACACTTACCACTTAAGGTAAGTGTATTCACACTTCACATCGAGTATGCACACAGCCCCGAAAACACAACAAGGAAAAACGGGGCTAGAAACTCACCTGAACTCAGTTACTTCTTCCGCTAATGGTTATTCCTTCTCGGGCCGTGTGCGTCTAACTGTTTAATAATTGAATATCAAATACTACTCTAGCCAGTCTCATTACTACTTAATTAGCCTTACGCGTCTAAGCCGGTTTTACTTCATTGAATCAATACCCGGTTAGTTAAATCGTTACACGTTAACCTTTATAGGTATCTTTCGTAAATTATCAAAGTCCAAGGGCCGTTATGTAATTATATCCTTCTTCTTTAAGTCTAGTGACCATTCTGTAATTCTGCCAAAGTCCACTTCGTTATCTGGTTCGTTAACGAAAGAGGCTCCTTCGTTATTCCTTAACGAATCAGCCTGTATGAAGAATTGGTCATCATAACGAACTGAACCTCTAACGAACTGGACCCTCAACGAACTGAACCCTTAACAAACTGAACCCTTAACGAATTAACATAACGAATTGAGATTAGTTCGTTAAGCTTCTGTTAACGAATTAACTTAACGAAATGCCTTCTAGTTCGTTATCTCAGCTTAACGAAAGGTCATAACGAATTACTTGCTAATTTGTTATGTCTTTGTTAACGAACTAAGGTTGGTTCGTCAAATTCCCGCTAACAAACTAGGGTTAGGCCAGAACATTCCCTGACAAGATCTAAACCTCGTATCACATTCTCCGGCGCCGCCATTGCCGGAATAACGGGATCTCGTCGGAAAAGCAAGATCTCGCTTATTTCACCACCATTTTCACCATTTTTCGTCCCGTTCAATCCAGATCTGAGCTAGGGTGATCCCTAAGCTCATATTAGGTTCGGTTTATACCTGATTCCACCCAGATCTCGTGACTTCAACGGGTTAACGGTGTCGGCTCGTCGTTTCGTGACTAAATCTAACGGGTTTGGATCTCTACAATATCATACTATCATTACCTCGGGTCGGGATCGATTCTTCTTCTTGGTTTCGGCTTAGAGAGAGAAAGTAGGATGAGAGAGAGTTAAGTGTGTGTTTTTGGTGGTGTATGGAATATGTGTAAATAAAGGGATTAAGGCATAATGAAGGTATTTATATGATGGGTCATGGGCTTGAGCCCATGATCTATCTTCCTTCCATTTTAACCCAAGTCCATTACCCATATTACCTAACCCAACACAAACCTGACTCGTATTAACTCCTACTTTATTTAATTATTTCTCCGCCAACCCGAGTAACCTTCCCACTAATATTAAATAATATAATTAATATTATTTTAGAAATTTCGTGATGTTACATCATCCAAAAGGGCTTTGTGACACGAAAGACACCAACAATAATTACTCTGCAATCTAATAAAATGCTCAAACAAGCATGCAAAATAATTCAATAAATATATGAAGTTTTAAGCATAGTACTATATGAGAAAATGTATAAACACTTGTAGGTTTGATACCCAAAACATTATGAAGAAACACAGATCTGATCCCCTTTACAGGTCCTAGATCCAATGAGTCCACATGGTAGGATACAATAACAACCAACATGATATGGGCACAACTTCCCAAATCCAGTGACCGGAACCTGCAAAACAGACACTGTGAGCTTGTTACGGGAATGACAAGAGGGGGGGGGGGGGTCTTCCCGTAACCACTCTCAGGCGTGAGAATAAGTACAGTTCTTAAGAGAGAAAGTACTTAAGTAATCTTAGTAGATAGTTGGGAGTGAATGAATAACTCATGCAGGTTGAGAGGGAATGTGATTGGGCCAATTGTCCCATTCTAGAAGATCTCTCGTAACCGTCTGGACATGTGTCCTTACATGATAGGTTGAGCTATACGTCCCATGTGCATGGGCATAACAACCCGGACACACGTCGTTCTATGATAGGATGAGTTAATTTCTAGCCATGTGCACGGTTATAACAACCTGGCCAGCTTTCCTCGATTTGTTGGTTAACGGGTCACGTATCCTTCAAGTAACGATCATGGTTATTCTTATGGAAGGTAATTAGTTAATTACAGCTGTTCTGTGGCATTGCCTTCCTGTCGCCACAACTTTTGAATATGTTACCCTGCGGATGACTTTAGAGGGTGCCTGGATGCTTCCGCGTTTGATAAGTTATGCGGGTGATCCATATGTCCCGTGGGTGGCATATGAGGGGTTTCTCCCCGACCCGCGGGTGACACTTAAGGGTATTTGGGTCTTTTTGATACCCTACCTCTATAAGTCCCCTATGTCCAGTGTTTCTTCCGCGTGAAGTTTTTATGCGGGTGAAATTTTAGACTTAAGGTATATTTGGGGAGTTTTGAATTTTAGAGTTTGGTAGAAATATCTTCTGTTGTTGGTGTGGATTAATTGAAAAAGGACAAGTTGACCACTTGCAGGCACGTGAACAGATGATGGGATGTTGATGCCGGCTGTCACTGTACCCGACTGTACACTTTTTCCCTTTTTCAAATTTCCCGCGTGACATGGTGTTTGCTGGGTGGATGACAACTTTCTCTCTCCACTGTTCGTATCCCATCGCATTAACTGCGATGGGTATAAATAGTGGAGATTATCTTCATTTCGAAGTTTTATCACATGTGATTTTCCTAATTCTTCTTTGTTTTCTCCCAATTTTCTAACCGATCTTTCGATTCTCTTCACGATTGCTCGTTGTTATCCATATACTGTCGAACCGATGGCTAGTGATACAAGATCTACGTTACCAAACATCGATACTGTAGAGGTTAATTAGGATATCTCTGAGTACGAAATGTTACTTCGTACTTATTGTATCCCATCAGAATGGGGGCCAGAATTCCCTAATGCCGGGTCTGTCGCAACCATGCCTTCTGCCGGAAGATGGCAGTATACTCTGATTACTTTGTTTATGAGAATTTTCGGTTTCCGATAACCAAATTTCTCATGAAGGTATTAAGTGCTTATGGGATCCATTTATCCTAATTAAACCCTCTTACGCTTATGCAAATTCGGCACTTCGAATCTTTGTGTACGGCGAAGGGGATGTTGCCTCGAATTGAACGATTCCCGGTAATCTACTGGATGACCAACCGTGGCAGGTGGTTTAGGTGTAGTCCAATATCTGACAGGATCATTGGCATTGTACCCGAGGGAGGTTCTAAATATTGACACAATAAATTCTTATGGATCTCTGAGTACGTCGTTCCAGATGCTATGGTCCGTCGTTCGGCCAACGAGGTTCTCCCGGAAGTTGTTACGGCTCCTCACGAGGGCCGGGAGTGGTTCCACACTTTGGTTTCAGAACCATCCCCAATGCGGGTTTTGCCCGAGGAAGCCTGAGTATGGGCATGAATGAGCCATCTATGGCCATATCCAGTTTTAGAGCCTGTCTTTATGGGCGTGAACGAACGTAAGTTGCATTCCCTTTCCTCCCTTTTATTTCATATGAAACGTTTTTTACTGACTTCTTATGCGTTTTTCAGGTGAAGGGCCTATGTTGAATGCCCTTTTTGAAAATAGGGGTTGTACAGGAAAGCGAATCCGTGATGCGAAAGAGATTCCTGTACACAGAACCAATTTCTCTTCCCTACGAAAGTATGTGCTGAACCTGCTACTTCGGAAGCTATCTTCCAGACATGTGCGTATACTCTTAATCCTCATCCGCTCAATTCTCTTATTTATGATGGGGTGGTCTTCATTCTTTCTTCGAGTGACGAATCAACATCCCAAGAAGAAGAAGACTCCGATGACGCTTCTGAAATTTCATCTGTCTCGTGTCTATTGGCAGAGTTGGAGCGGAAGAGAAATCTCCAATCCTTCCGGTTGAGCGATACGGGCGTTAAACCCGCGTACACCGAGGAAGGTCCAGCGACAAAGAAGCAACGTACACACCATCTGAAGAGGAGAGTCAGCCTTGCTGAACGTATGAAGGGAATGGCTGGTAAGCTGCTTTAACACCTTTTTTTTACTTCTGTATTTTAACCAATACTTATATGTGATTTTACTATGTAGACTTGTCCGCGAATGTAGGTAATGTATCAGACAAGTTACCATCCCCAACGCCTGAATGTGAGAAACTACCATCCCCGACTCCGGAGAAAGGGGATAGGCCGTTAACTCCTCTGTTTGAGGAAAATCAAGAGACTCCACTTCCTCCACCGGAAACCAAAGATCCGCTGGCCTAACTGTTTAAGGCTGGGGATGATTAAAGTACCAAGGGGAAGGGGCCGACTACTAATGCTTAAGCGCCTAAAATGCAGACATCGCCACTCCAAACTACCCCAGAATTTCTGACTTCTTCCTCACCATTTCTGACGGGTGAGGGGGGGGGGGGGGAGTTTGCATTCCCATCTTCTATCTTCGGGCGTTAACTAAATCTCTGCCCCATGTGTCTTCTTCTATCCCGGTGTGTCCCCAAGCATTAAAATTTCGATTATTATAGGGAGGCAAATCCGGGAGAAGATGACCATATGTTTATCTCTGGTTGTAACCTTGTGAAGGGATCTCGCTTTACCGATCTGGACACTTGTGTGGCTTTTGTCAACCACTGTGACCCGCCTGCGGAGCGAACTCATCAGCGTGGTAGTCCTCGTCAAGATCTTTATCTTGACTATTCCTCGTCTTTGGCCAACACTATGGCTTATGGGCAGGAAATTTTGCGCGAGTGGCGCTCGATGGGGTGAGCTAATTCAATCTTCGGAGGAAGCGAAGAAGGAAGATCGTGAACAACACTTGCTGCCAATACTACCAAGTGGAAGCAGTCTGATGCTGAAATTGATCTCTGAAATGAGAAAAACCGCCACGCGGCTGCCGCACGTCAATGGGAAGAAGCTTGCAAGAAACAAAACATTGTTCTTCAAGCTGCCCGGGCTGAAACTCAGAAAAAGAAGGATGACTTGGCCAAGGCACTTGATGCCAATACGACATTAGAAGAACAAGTGGCCCGCCAAGGTGTTCTTATCCAGGAGCTCGAGACGGATTCGAAAGAGCGGAAGGAGCAGGTGGAGCTTAATGAAAAAAGAGCTGTTGATATACAGGCCGCCTATAACTCACTTCTGCAGGCTCGTGATGAAGCGGAAGCTTGTTCAGCTGAATATCTAAATGAGAAGCAAAAGATAGCTGACGGGTTCCATGAACTTCAGGAAAGGGCGGAGCAGGAAGAAAGGGAGCGACGGGGGCTGCTAGGCCAGGGTCTTAACGCGGTATGTTACCCTACTCTTCCGTTGTTGTATTATTTTGTTGCCAGTTGTTTAATAAATTTTTCTTTCCATTGCAAGTGATTAAACATATCAAGGAGGAGCGTAGATGACGGATAGCCTTGCTTTCCTGCTCATTGCCTCTTCAAATTCTGGCCGCGTAACAGGCTTTAATGAAGGAATGGTGTACGCTCAAGCCGACCGCTCGTTTGACGAACATCCGCTGCATGGACTCGATGTCACTCGGGAGTATGACATGCATATAGAGGAATATGACAATTTGACATTTCCTTTGCAAGACATGTTTCCTGAGTTCACAGCGGCGAGCGTCGGTGTGGAGTAGTTGAAAGATTATTTGGGGGAAGGAACGGAAGATACTCCGCCTACTCCTCCAGAAGATTCATCCGCTCCAGACCCTTAGGATAGATTAGACTTGTAATTTCTTTCCATATTATGTAACTATTCTTTAATCATAAATGAAAAGAAATCTTTTTGTCTTCTTGTGAGTTTCGAATTATTTCTCGTTAGGATAATATTTTGTGTGATATTTTTGAATCATCCATTTTTGAATCTTGCAAGTGGGGAAAAATGATGACGTGGCGGAAAGAGAAATATTGCAGGTGAGTTGATAAGACGTATCTGACGTCTTTCTACAGTCTGTTGTGCTTTTTCGTCTTTCCCGCCACTGGCATCCAGTAAGTCGATTGGGCCGATTTTTCTCTCTCCACTGGCATCCAATAAGTCGCATTAACTGCGATGTGTATAAATAGATCAAACTCCCCTTCCATTCATTCACATCTTCTATCTCTCCGTTTTCTCTCCAATTCCAGATCTGAAGCTTTCATTTGCTCTCAGCATTTAATCATCCGTCGATATAAAATGGGTAAAGAGAATGTCAGGTCCCAAGATATTTGATGGTCGTTTCGAATCGGATCTTAATCAATCATGTCATAACTCACACAAAATTAATCGTGTTGACAAGAGAGTTAATGACGGGTTACTATATTTAGAAAGATGACCGTTTGTTAAAGGCGGAATCAATAACAAACATACGGTTGCAATGAATATTCAATATACGAAGACACACGAAGGATTTACTCAAAAGATTTCCATTTATATAACGTTAATCATACAAAAGGATAATCGATTAGGGTTTTGGAGGAATCCTAGGACAGCCGTCACATACAAAATATTCTTTTAATTAATGTGTCGGTCTTATCCACTCTGTCTCTCGGATCTTCCTCTTTTTCGTGTGTCTTTGGCGGCGTGCCCTAATTATTCTATTTATAGGCCTGCCAACCTAAGACAGGCTGTCATTCCTTCTAGAAACCCTATCCGATAGTACATACTCAATTTACATATTCAAAAATATACTAAGTGTAAAACAAGTCTTCCGGGTAAGCTTTTCATTAAACTTCAGTCTCCGAGTACGCAGTGTACTCGGCCTTCCTTCAGACTTGGTAAACAAAGAAGTGTACTCGGAATCAGTTTCCGGGTAGACTTTACTTAAAGAATATTTTACCAAGTAAAATATTCACCGAGTAGACTTCAATCTTCTTGGACTTATCAAACTTTGCTCGACAAATCCTCACGAGCAACCTTGTTCTTCTATGATCCTGTTTGACTCTTTGTTAGTTGAATAATTTATTGATAAGGCGGACTCGGGAGTACATACCTTACTCGAGCAGAACCTTACTCGATTCCATCAACTCATCAAGTATACTCGGACCATAATTATTAAATAATACCTTGCCCGGTCTTCCAATTACTTGGCTTCTTGGACTTGGTTGACCATACCTTACTCGGAAGAGTAAAATACTTGGTCTTGAAGAACAAACCTGCTTGACAAAGTGAACCTTACTCGGATATGCAAAATAGATGAACCTTACTCGGAAATTACCAAAAAGCATACCTTGCTCGGATATCCACTTAAGAAGATTATTTGAAGTAAACCGTGCCCGGAAGGCAAAATCTCGTACTCGGCTAAGTAAAAGCTTACTCGAAGGTCCAATGTGTACCCGGATTCAATACTTAGCAGTTTCTGAGGAGGTTGAGAAGATTCCAATCTTCAATATTCTTCAATTAGGTCAAATCTTCTCATTTGGGTCAAACTCTTGACCCAACAATCTCCCCCTAGATTGGAACATCTCAGCTGACCCAAAACACTCTATGGTTACTTACACTTAGCAAAATACACATCAAATTTCGTAATTGAATTACATAAGTAAAAAATTACATAATCAAAGGTTTGTCCGAAGACATTACAAAGCAAAGCCTATTCTATCTCATTTGTCTTTTCCTCTCATTGTAGGCTGCTTGTCTTCTCAGCTGGATCACAGATGCTGCCCTTTCTCTGAATATATTGAGCACTTGGTAGTGAATGTGTCCTTCTTGTATCACCAAGTCTCTTATATCAGCAAGATCATCATTATGTAGGCATTTCAGATCTGCATCCTTCTTGATTGTTGCCAAGGCCTTCCCATCTGAATTCCTCAGCACATAGTGGCCAGTGTCTTCTCTGTATTCAACTTCTGTAATGACACCATTTTTCTGCACTGTGTAATTCGGCCTTCTCATCCTTCTTCCCAAGCTTATACAAGTCTCCATGTTGGACAGAGGATTTTGATCTCGGACTCTCATCTGGAAGTTCAGCTCAGCCCTGTCCATTTTCTTCAGTTTTTCTGACCTCCTTGACTTGTGAAGTTGGATCAGTCTCCAACTTCTCTTTTCTTTTAAAAATTTGAACCCATCATCAGCTTGTTCTTGTAGATACTTAGATAAATCATTCATTTGTCTTCCTGCTGATCTGTCTCTGTCCCTGAAATCGTATAAGTGAAGTGACTCCATTCTTCTTAGTTGTTCTTCTTTGTATTCTCTGAAATCACTTATTACAACAATCTCCCTTAACTGCCTACTTTCCATTATGACTTTCAAAGAATCAGTAACTGAGTCATAGTAAAGCTCTCTTGGTAGATCCACATCAGACTGTGGTCCATATGATCTTTGTTGTGCAGAGCTACTTGACTCACCTCTTCCTCTAGGGAATCTCTGATGAAATGGAGGTCTAATAGGAATTGACTTTCTTGGCTTTTCAGGACCCAAATTAAAGAATTTTCCGTATGTGGCCTCCACCATTTCAGTTGGTAAATTTTCAAGCTCTCTCACATTCACCCCATGCTTGTGAAGCTCATTCAACATCTTTGCCATTCCCACTGTGTTTGCTGATCTGGCTGGTACAAACCTGCCATTTGCATAATACCTAGGGTTTTCACCCTCCTTTAAGGCCTTTTCCCATTCTGCCTTCTGGATATAAAATAAGTCTATCAGATCAACCTTTTCTAGGGCATTGAAATCAGCTTCAGTCATGCCTCTTTGATGTATCATTATGTTCCTGAGGATGTTTATCATTTCCTCATTCTCCCATGGCAAGAACTTCTCTTCATCAGACTCAGGCTCAGGCTGTTCTGGCTGAGGGATAGGAGTTTCAGCAATTTTCTCTAGTTCCTTCTCTTTCTCCCTCACAGTCCTGATTCTTCTTCTTTTCACAGGTGGCTCATCATCAGTTTCTTTCTTAATTGAGCTCTCAGTTTGGACCCTTTTCATCTCTTTCTTTTTCATTTTGGAGTATTGGTCAAAAACTGCCTCTTTGCTTAAGTTTCTCACAACTTCAGGCTTTATCCCTTTCTCAATCAGATAACCACACATTCCATCATATTTCTTCTTTAATTCTTCCAGCTCAACCCTGTAATCCTTTTTAACAAATTTTTCTGACACTATCTCTTTCTCACTTTTGTACAGATCTTCAATTTGATCAACAGTGTATCTTTCTAAAGCAGCTTCAGGATACCCTTTAACCTTCAAAAAGGTTTTATAGTGCTCAGTGTTTTTCTTTCTTTTCTCAACCTTCTTTAGGACTTCCTCTGCATTTATTTCAATTATGCCCCTTTGAATATAAGTCATTTCAGCTTGAGGGGTCTCAGCATTAGAGCTTGTGTCAACTTTCTCACCTCCTTGATCAGGGTGATCATCACCCTTTCCATCAGACTCCTCAGAGTCATCCTCCCCATCATCTGATAGATCATTCATGGCATCTATCTTTGGTTCATCAAAGGCAGGATGCTCTGGTTCAGTAACATCAACATCATGAACCTCAGCCTCAGGGACATCAACATCAGGGACCCCTGGTAATTTTTCTCCTGGTTTCAGTGTTTTCAAGGGGATTGCCCTGATTGGCTTATCATCAGTTTGTTCAGCAGATTTCCTTCTTCTTTGATAAGTCTTTTCAAATCTTCTTTCTCCCCAGTTACTAGTAGGGTTCTTTTTCATGTCTTCTTTTACTTGATCAACCCATTTCTTAGCAGCTTCAGATGCAATTGACTCCCCAATCTCTTCAGGTATAATCATGTTAGTGCTAAGATTGGTTGATGTTTCAGCATTATGCTCTTGTTGCTCTTGAAACTTGTTAACCACTTTTTTCAAAGAGTCATCAAACTCTTGAGTTTTGTTCATATTTACCAGAATTTCAATAACCTCTTGATCTGCCACATCTTGGAATATTTCTTTTGCTACATTGGCTTCATTGATCAATAGGTCCTGCTGTGCCAACTCTTCTTCAGTCAAGGAGTGGGCAATTGCTTCCCTTTCCATTGATTCTTTAATCAGTCTTTCTCTCTCAGCAAGAGCAGCAGCAGCAGCAGTATCAACAAAGGATACATCTTTCTCAACATATACAGCAGGCTCATCCTCTTTTGCTATTCCTTTGCCTTTTTCTTTTCTTTTTCTCAACTGCTCTTCATTTTCTTGCTCATCACCAGTTTCATAATCATCAATTTCTTTGAACAATTGATCTAATTCCGAATCATGCTCTGCCCTCTTGGAACTAGCTTCTTGATCATCTTCAGGTTCAGTGTTTATCAGTTCCTCAGTAGTAGCATTCTCATTCACATTCTCTACAGTCATCTCCTCATCCACAATATCAGTCAACTCTTCTGTAATCACATTCTCATCATCATTTGTTTCCTCTTCACACACCCCTTCTTCATTCTCATCACTAACATCATAATCATTCATAATCCTCATCAAACCATCAATATTTTCAGCACATTCAGCATCAGTCATACCCACAACATCATCATAAATATTCTCCCCCTGTTTTGGGGCAGCTGAGTTCTTTTCAAGCTCCTGCTCAGGGTTTGAATCATCAGTTCAGCTTCAGCTAACCTTTTTAACAACATTTCATTTTCATTTGTTAGCTCTTCATTCTTTCTACTCAACTCAGCATTTTCATCCCTAACCTCCTCAGCTCTCCTCTTCAACTCATCATTCTCCAACATTAGTTCAATATTTCTTTGAAGTGTGTTTTCTTGTTGGCTTGAGGGTGGGGTTGTAGGTAATGGTTCATAAGTGGGTAGTTCAGTGATGGATGGGGATTGTGTGTGTTGTGTGGAGGTTTCTGGTTGGTCTAGGTTGAAAGATTGAGGTGGTGTTTGATGTGGTGAAGTATGTGGTAGTGATTGTGGTAGTGTAGGGATAGGTTGTTCAAGTTCTTCATGTTGCTCCCCCTGTACTTGTGCCATAGTCTCCATATCCAGACCATCTCCCCCATCATTTCCATCTACATAATCATCAGAGTCTCCTCCAGCACTCTCATCATCACTCCCTTCTTTCTCCTCTGAGCTCAGCGCAGGTACAGGCATAACAGCCAAATCATGGTTTAATAACCATGGCAGAATTTCCAGTGGAACACTTGCATCAAAATTGTTTGAAACACCAGGATTTTTTATTCTCTTGTATGCATCGGGATCTTGCAGTTTATGGGTGGTTCCAATTGTTGGTAAATCATGCAGTGTGCTATTAAATATGATCTGCAGGAATCTCGGGTACTATAAAAATCTTTTGCTTTCTGGTTTCTTCAGATTCCCCACTAGCCCATCAAAAATCATCTTGGAAAAATTAAATGGCAGATCAAAAATTGTACCAACGGTGGCATTTGCTAGATCAAGGCTCATCAGAGTCCATGATCCCTTTCTTGGAGCAAATCCATGAATAATGTGGTGAATCAGAAATCTGTACAGCATCGGAAATAAACCCTTCTGAAACTGTCCCTCATGGACCTTTCCTTGATACCCCATTGTATCTCTGAAAATCTTCAACAGATGCTTTGTATCGAAGCTGATGTGATTGTGATCATCGTCATTCAGTCTTAAACACCTTCTTATCATCCTTTCAGTAATCTGAATCTCTTGTCTGGCCACGGTCGCCTCGATTCGTCTTTCATTACCGTCTTCAACAAGCTCTGCTGATCTCCAGAAATCCAAAGAGTGATTTCTGTAGATAATCGGGCATTCAGTTAGTGTAAAGCTAATGTTTGACCGTGCCATCCATAGGATCATCCGAGCCATCGGTTCATTCTCTGGTGTTACTTGAAGTAGTGCGCACATATTGTGCTTTGGCTCAAACACATACTTCGGCTCGTTGTCTGCCATATCTGTAAAACATAAACAAACATATTCAAAGTGAAATTAGACATAAAGTTTAAAACTTTAGACAATTTCAAGTTATAAAAATGAAGAAGAAAGACAAAAATCTTCAAGAACCTGTTCTTCGACAAATTAATAACCTAAACACATAAACAGAGTGTTAGTACTCGAATACATAATCAAGTCACAATCACAATCTAATCGTGATCGGAAAACATAAAATTTCATGCTTACCGAGTCGGAAATAAGTGGCTGATAAAAATTAGGGTTCGGATTAATTTTGAATTCGATAAGTCGGTTAATTTTCTTAGTAAGAGAGATTTGCAGTGGAAGGAGAGAGATAGAGGGAAATAATGTAGAAGAAATTTGCCTAAGTCCCTCTTTTATACATTTTGAAAGTGGGTTTTAAATGCTTTTTGTCTTCTTGTGAATTACTAGCTGTCAACCAGTAACATTATCCACTTGATATATTAAAAATATTTAATCTTATTTAAAATCATAAGACCTTACTCGAAAATTTAATTTAACCAAAGTCTACTCGATCTTCTTCCACTAACAGCTTTACTCGGTCAAACTTTACTCGAAAAGATTTTCATTTTGAATATAAAGTTTGCCCGAATACTTCTCTTTTCCAACCTTGCTCGATCAAGTAAATTAATTTAAAGTTAAGATATAATGAAGAAAGCTTTCCCGAAATACTTGATTTCTTGAGAAATAGTCGCAAGACAAATAATCAAATATAGTTATCAAATAAACATTCTTACTAAGAATCAATTAAGATCCTCCCAAAAATTTCTCAAATTCAAATTAAAACTTATCTAGCATGAACCCTAAAAATCACAATCACTAACATAATCAAACAACGTATTCATTCAAGTATGAGTCAAAACAATTTCATCATACTAACATATTCAATCAATGCATTCATTCAAGTATGCTTGTATGAAAATTGTGCTCGAGCATTCTTTCAAATGTAAAGTGTGCTCGGACAATAATCTTGTGCTAATTATACTCGAATAACTTTCATATAGTACAAAGTGTGCTCGAAACCAAATTCTAGCAGACAGTGTACTCGTAAAGTTGGGTTTTGAAAATTACCAAGTATATTAAAGGAACACAAGTGTACCCGAAATATAAAGTGTGCTCGGTAAACGAAGTTTGCCCGAAAACACTTGTAATTTCAAAGAAATCATATACAAACATATCAAAGAGCATGCTCGACATGAAATTAAACATATAAACATTTAAGTGTGCTATAGTCTAAAATTTCATAGAGCTTGCTCGAAAATCCTAAGTTAGCTTAATGCTAGCTAGGATAAACACATTCAAACATCAGGTATGCCCTTGCACGAGGTAACTTATCATATCAAACCATACCCGAAAATGACAAACTTAAACAGTAACATTTAAGCGTGCCCGGAAAGATTAACAAGTCTTTCCTAACAGCATATTCACTCAAAGCTTACTCGGTACACTCACTCAAGTGCACAAAGTTTGCTTGACAACACAATCAGCATATAACATGCATAGCTTACTTGAAGCTAACATATAACATGCATAGCTTACTCGAAACAAGAATTTCTTGTTGACAGCTAGCTATTTCCACACATAATCATCTCAAGACTTCAAGCTTGCTCGGAAAGTGAGTGCAATAGTGCAAACATTTCAAAGCATGCCCGAAAATCATAATGTTAGTCAAAAATGACTAAGCTTACTCGGAAAGGTTGAAAGTTGTCAAACCTTACCCGAAACAACATATTCACACATACTCAACTGTTCTGTACTCGGAAAGGTTATAATTCAATAACCTTACCCGAAAATACATATTCAAACAGTTTGTGCTCGAGAAGGTTGTAAATCATCCAACCTTACTCGAACTTACATATTCAGACATAATCAACTGTTTTGTACTCGGAAAGGTTATAATTCAATAACCTTACCCGAAAATACATATTCAAACAGTTTGTGCTCGAGAGGATTAGAAATCATCAAACCTTACTCGAACTTACATATTCAGCCTACTTTAGGCAAAATGCAACACATTTTGACTTAAACCACTTTTCAAAGACATTTCTAAGTTATGTATCATTTTAGAACATAGTTTAAGAGCAAATGGTGCATTAAGAGATCAAATTTCAGTTATACTTCACTTCAAAACAATTTCTTTTATAAACTGAAAAGATCTCAGGAATGGGATCATATTGACTAAGTAGCTATCTCATTGCTTCACTCTCAGCATTATTATGACAGCTTAGATAGGTTAACAGCAGGTATAAACTTAGCATGATTTTCATCTCTTTGGTGATATGATTAAGATTCAATTTGAGCATAATGCAATAATGGTCAACACTGTGCTATGATGCCTCATATCTCTTCTCAAAGCTTATTTGGCTTTCCCCAGATCACCCCAATTTGACTCCAACCTCCTGTATTTGGTCAAAAATAGTTTCTTATGACAGAACTTATTGTATTTTTGGACTTTTGATATTCAAACATGTATAGAGGTTGAACATTGGACTTACAGTTAGCAACATGCCTTTCATTCAAGATGAGACATATTTTGTCAACATCTTTGTAGTTCTTGTTGTAACCCTCTTGTTTGATAAAATATTTAAAACATTTATCAACTTTGGTTGATTTATTCATTCTTCCCCTTGTTTTTGATATTTTCTAAAATTTTCTTAAAGCATGTTCTTTATCATATAAAAAATGTTTCATTTTGGTTGACCAAATAACAACAGGCTTGTGTATGACTGGGTAATAACTTTTCTGCCATATCATTCGAAGAGATCTATCTTGAGACATGCAAAACAACTATGCATCTCCACATAAAGATTAGCATATTCATTATGTTTATATCACCTTAGATTTTACATCATCATGGGAAAGCAACCATACATGTTAATGACTATACTAAGGCCTTTTTAGCCTATTAATTCCATATGATCAGCTAAGTAGTCAATGTACTATCATTTCCCAAATATACAGTTTAATATTCAATCACCCCAATACCTCTTCATTGTCAGGTTAATGGCTATCCTGTATTGACCAAAAGTGGTCAACAGGACCAAACATACATGTGAATATATGTCCTGTCAAAGTCAGAGTTATTGACATAGTTTTAAGTGAAGGAATAAGAAACAAGTCATAATTGCCCCAAATGCATTCAGTTTTCAGGTCAATGACTATCCTTTGAATCTATAGAGATTTAAGGACCAAACATACACAAGTGCATGTCCTTTCAACTGGACAATTGACATAATTTTCAGCAAAAACAACTGTTTGAGATCTTTCCCTTTAAAAATCCTTCTTTTAAGCTTCTTAAAAGCTTGAACTGAATAATCTTATCATATCTCTTCACCATTAATCAACTTGCTCATGTTTTGACCAAAATATAGTATTTATGCAAAATTCATTATAAATTTCATTGAATCACATAATTTTGACATAAAACACATTTTGACACAAACAGTTGCATCTCATACTCAAATCTTAATCATTCTATCATCATTAAGAAAAACAGACTGTCATTTCATTCAATGTCTATTCTACCTTAACAACTTCAGAAGATCAGATTAAGATCATATTCAAGTAATCATAAACATGTGATTACTCATGACATTAGATAAGCAATTAATCTCATCTAAACAGATCTAATTACTTATCATAACATCAGATCAGTTAACAAGATAGTCAAGTATTATCATCAAAATCAACCAAATTGCACAAGTAGTCACGCAAGTACCTATCAGTTAACATCAAAGCAGTGACATAATCAAAACATATTAAACAACATATTCAGCAACATATTCATCAACATATTCAGCAACATATTCAGCAACATATTCAGCATGTGTGACCTCTTCTAAAATATTCAAGTAGCACATAGAGGTACACAACTAAGCACACATCCTTAATCGGATTTCATCAGAGTTGATCATCCCCAGGGCTTTCAACAGAAAGTTGAACCTAGTTCTATCAAGTGGTTTGGTGAATAGGTCAGCCAGATTATCACTTGTATCAACTCTTTGCATTTCAATCAACCCCTTTTCACTACAATCTCTGATGAAGTGATGTCTGATTTCAATATGCTTAGTCTTAGAATGTTGCACAGGATTCTTAACAGTAAAATATGCAGCAGTATTATCAATCAGAATAGGGGTGTTTAGAAAGTTCAAACCATAGTCCAGCATCTGATTCTGAATCCAGAGAACTTGTGCACAGCAGGCAGATGCAGCAACATATTCAGCTTCTGCAGTGGAGATTGACACAGTGGTCTGTTTCTTGCATTGCCATGACACTAGCCTTTCACCCAAAAACTGGCATCCCCCTGATGTTGACTTTCTACTCATATTGCATCCATCATAATCACTGTATGTGTATGCAATCAGATCAAAGGATTGGTTCTTAGGATACCAAATCCCTAAGTCTGGTCTTCCCTTCAAATATCTGAATATTCTTTTCACAGCATTCATGTGGGAGACTTTTGGATTTGATTGGAACCTAGCACATACACATACAGCAAACATGATATCTGGTCTTGTTGCAGTCAGATACATCAGTGATCCAATCTTGGCTCTGTATTCATGTTCATCAACTGGCTCCTCCTTTTCATCAGCTATCATCTTTTCTTTGGTGTCCATTGGAGTTGATGCAGCCTTGTAATCATGACAGTTGAACTTATTCAGAATGTCCTGCACATACTTAGCTTGGTGAATGAAGATTCCTTCATCCTTTTGTTGAACTTGTAGTCCCAGAAAGAAATTCATTTCACCCATGGAACTCATGCTGTACTTGGACTTCATCACCTCTTCAAAATCCAAACACATATTTTCATTTGTAGATCCAAAGATGATATCATCAACATAGACTTGTACAAGCAGCAAATCTGACCCTTGTCTTTTGTAGAAGAGTGTCTTGTCTAGCTCCCCCTGTGAAGCCATTTTCAAGTAAATGAGTTGATAACTCATCATACCATGCTCTAGGAACCTAATGTAAACCATAAAGGGCTTTGTTTAGCTTATACACCCTGTTTGGATACATGAGATCCTCAAAGCCTGGTGGTTGAGTCACATACACTTCTTCATCAATCTTTCCATTAAGGAATGCAGATTTGACATCAAGCTGGAATACTTTAATGTTCTTTGAGGCAGCATATGCAAGAAAAATCCTTATGGCTTCTAGTCTTGCAACTGGTGCAAACACTTCCTCAAAGTCTATCCCTTCCTTTTGAAGACATCCCAGTGCTACAAGTCTTGCTTTGTTCTTAATCACCAAACCCCTTTCATCCCTTTTATTTCTGAACACCCATTTGGTTCCTATTGCATATCTGTCATGTGGCTTGTCTACAAGATCCCATACATGTAAATCTCTGAACTGGGCCAATTCCTCTTGCATTGCCTCTACCCAACTATTGTCTTTTAAAGCTTGAGCAATATTCTTTGGTTCTAATTGGGATAGAAAGCAAGAGTACAGACAGATGTTAGCTATCTCAGAATGACTCCTTGTTACTCTTTCATGCAGGTCACCAATGATATTTCCAGCAGGATGATTCTTTTCAACAGTAGGAGTTTGTATTATCATATTTGTAGACAAATTTATGTCAAGATTTGTTTCATTGATTTCAGGTTCTTCAATGATCAAATCAGCTTCTGCATCATGAAACTCTGGTGCTTCATCATTGGTTTGTCTGGAAGTGGATGCACCATTGTTTTCTAGATTTAAACTTTGAAACAAGTCTTGGAATCTTGCTGTTGTTGCAGCTTCTTCATCATTTGTTTTGTTGCCTGTGTCACTCCCATTATGAACATGATCATTTTGTACATCAGTACTATCTTGACTTGTCATTTCCTGATCTTGTTCAATGTCATTGTTTGTGGAGCTATTCACAAAAGTGTATTCTTTTTCTGTTCTAGCAACATTCTTCCACAATTCTTCCAAGTCCAGTTCTTTCTTCTTATTTTCTTCAAGTACACTGGTCTTGTAGAATGTTTCATCAAAGTCTTCAGAATAAATCTTGAATGACTTTATCAATTTTTCATGATCAAACAGCCATGTTGCACCACTGACTGTGTTGAATTGATTCTCATTAAAAATAATGTCAGATGACTCTATTACACTCATGTGATCTTTCACATAAACTCTGTAAGCCTTTGAGTGAGTAGAATATCCAATAAAGAAACAGTCTAGTGACTTAGTTTGAAACTTGTTCAAATAGTCTCTAGTGTTTAGTAAGAAACATTTGCAGCCAAAGGGCTTGAAGAACTTGATGTAAGGCTTTCTATTGTTGAAAATCTCATATGGAGTTTTATCATGCCTTTTGTTCACAAGCACTCTGTTCTGAACATAACAAGCTGTGTTGATTGCTTCAGCCCAGAATGTGACAGGTAAGTTAGCATCAGCCAACATGGTTCTTGCAGCTTCTATTAGTGTTCTGTTTCTCCTTTCTGCAACACCATTTTGTTCAGGAGTTCTTGGAGCTGAAAATTGTTGAAGTATTCCTTTCATAGCACAAAATTCTTCCATAACTCCATTCTTGAACTCAGTACCATTGTCACTTTTCAGCATCTTCACTTTCTTATTCAGCTTGTTTTAAATCATTGTGACACAACCTTTAATCAACTCAGCAGTCTCATCTTTGGTACTTAGGAAATAAACCCAAGTATATCTTGAATAGTCATCAATGATCACCAAACAGTATATTTTCTTTCCAATACTTGGTACACTCACAGGACCAAAAAGATCCATGTGAAGTAACTCAAGTGGTTGATCAATTGAGTTGATGAGCTTTGTTTTATGAGTAGACTTGTGTTGTTTTCCCTTCTGACATGAGTCACAATGATCATCTGACTTAAATTCTCTTGTAGGTAAACCAATCACATGTTCACCCTTGACCAGTCTATTCATATTCTTTAAGTTCACATGACACAACTTCCTATGCCACAATTTAGACTCATTTTCAGTGGCTTTGGACACAAAACATGCACCACCTCTTGAAATAGCATCTTTCATATTCAACTCATACAAGTTGCCATTTCTTGGTGCCATCATCATAATCATGTTAGGTGGGATCACAAACTCAGGTTTTAAGATGAAACAATGAGAATCATCAAAACTGACTTTGTAACCCTTATCACACATTTGAGATATACTCAACAAATTGTATTGTCGTCCCTCAACATGAAAGACATTGTCAAAAGACACCTTCCCCATTTGTCAATATCCCTTTACCCACAATCTTTCCTCCATTTTCATCACTCCCAAAGGCAACTGGACCATCATACTTCTCTACATAATTCACAAGTGACCTCTTGTCACAAGTCATGTGCCTAGAACAACCACTATCCATATACCATATATCATTCAATGGAGTGGCCTGTTCCTGCACAAAGAGAAATTTGATTAGTTTAGTGATGAGATGCAAGCTTCTTTAACTTGCAACTTATCAGTGTCAATTTTAGTGGCAGCTTGGGAAGTGAGTGTAGTAGGTTCAGGATCTTCATGAGTGATCTCCAAGTTGTCTGAATGGTCAGTTTCATACCCACACTCTCTTGGTGTCTTGACAAGTGAAGCTGAATTGTCAAGCTCAACTGAGGCAGTTCTCTTTTCTTGTAAGACATAGTTCTTAGATTCTGAGAAGTCTCTTACATCAGTTACAGCTTCAACTTTAGCTCCAGTTCTGGGTTTCCATGTGAAACCTTGTGGTTCATATCCATGTTTCAACAAGAACTTTTCATCACCAGTGAGTACAGCTTGTTTCTTTCTTTGATATACAGCTTTTCTTTTTGAATTCTCACTGCCTGATGATTCTTGTGACTCATCAGACTTGACTGAATGAGTATTCTTGGTGAATTTCAATGACTGGTTTTCCCTTTTCACCTGCTTTTGCTTCTGAGGTGATTTACTTCTTTTCACATTTTCAGTCATATGCATCTTCTTCTTTGTCTCACCCTTCACTTCAACTCTTATCTCTTTTCTATTCACTTTTCCCTTTCCCAAATACATTGCATACTTCTCTTTGTACAAAACAAAGTCTTGACTAAACTTTGTTCCATTTGGGACATGGAATGGCTGAAACTTGAGTCTCTCATTACATGAATCAGTATGGTGTCCATATTCATCACACTTTCTACACCACACCTTTCTTTTGAACATCTCATGTTCTTGTGGTTTCCTGAATCTTTCACTTGGTTTGGGCTCTCTTACGCCAATTGTCTTTTTGTTTTTCAGATTGTCATAATCAATTGAGAATGGTACAAACTCAGCCATTCTGATGTCATTTCTTTCCACATTCCCTTTCACAAAGACAACCTTTTTCAAGTTTAGTGGTTGATCATCTTCATTCTCTCTATATCTTGACTTCCTTCTTTCATATTCCTCAACAGTATCTATCTCTCCCACAACAAAGTCTTCAACACTTGAAAAGATAGGATAAATAGGAGTAAAATATTCTATATCCATTTCTTTCTTATTTACCTTCTTTTTCTTGTTCTTTTCTAACTTCTCCAAAAACTTTTTGCTTGGAGGTCTGACAGCATTGTAATTCACTTTCTTCTTTTCACCAATGTCAAACGAAACATGTTCTCTCTTAATTTGCTCATTCATTCTTTTCATTTTATGTGTAACTGGAGGATACATTGGAAGTTGATCAACAGATTCAGGCTTTTTATATTTTCTTCCTTTTTCAGCAGCTTGAATTTCTTTTTCAGTGATTTGATCACTCAAATCACTTAGATCATCTTGATCTAATTCATCTGAATCAAAGTCATCTTCAGAGACTTGAACTCCAATTGACTTTTCCTCTTTCATTTCTTTCTTCATAACGAATTCACCATCTTCACTCACCTCAACATTTTTGTACAAATCTACAACATCTTCTTTGTCTTGAAACACATCTTTGAATTGTTGTAGATAAGCACTTCTCTTTTCTTTGTCAACTTTAGGCATAAAGTTGTTGTTGAATGGTGGTGGAACAGCCTTGTACTTTTCATCTTCTTTTACTTTATTCAGAATTCCACAAATGTTTCCAGTTGAAACTAAGTTCTTTAGGAATTCATTTTCAGTTTGCAGCTTTGTATTCAGCACCTTTTCATCAATCACCATCTTCTTCAACCCACTGATTTCTGTTGTGAATCTTGTCTGAGCTCTATAGCTATTCATACAATCCTCTTCCAAACTTTTCATTCTTTCCTCACTAACAATCTCACTTGCCTCATAAGCATTGATAATGCTTTGCTTCTTAAAACACTCACTTTCCAACTTACCAATCTTTTCCTTTAATTCAATGACAAGTTTAGGTAAATCAGCATTAAGATCAGAATGTACCTTAGATGAAGATGCAGAGTCTATGGCCATGAATGCCACATTAGCTCTTCTGATATCATCTGCTATATCTTCCTCTTGGTTACTCCAGTCAAAGCTTCCCTCATGCTGAGTAGTTATTGCCACATTGCCTTGATTTCTTGGTTGATTTTGGTTTACAGTAATGTTTTGAGTTGCAGGGATTTGAACATCTTGATTCTGATTGTTGTTCATTTGATATACTTGATTCTGATTCATTCCCGGCTGGTTGTTCATCTGAGGCTGATTGTGGTTATTAAAATTGGGATTGAAGTTGTTGTTTGGATGGAAGTTGTTGTTGTTGGGATTGAATCCTTGGTTATTGTTGAAGTTCTGCTGGTTGTTGTTTCTATGCACATTCTGCTGGTATTGTTGTTGGTTTCTAGGCTGTTGGAACTGATTGACTTGAAAGTTCCTTGGCAAATTGCACTCTCTTGCAAAGTGTCCAGGCTGTTGACAGTTGTAGCAGATAACCTTGGACTTATCAAATCCTATTCTCTCATTTGGACCAGAAACTAGTGATCTACCAGTTCTGTTGTACAGTCTCTTGCTTCTTAATGCCAACATTGCAGCTTGCCATTTGAGATCCATGTCTTCAAGGTCATCAGCATCTATTTGTTCCAAATCATCCTGCACTACACTTGTGTGAATCATGTTTTTGGCCACAAATGCATTGTAAGACTCAGTGAACATAGACATTAGGGCTTGTGCCTCACTCCCTTGAACATGCCCTGTACCAGCACTTTGAGCATTTCCATTTCCCACAGAAACTGAATCATCATCAATCAATTGAACATTAAATCTCTGTTGACCACTTTGATTGCTTGAACCACCTCCAATGAAAGACCTAGCAGTCTCATTGTTGTGATCACTTGGTTCTTCAATGATGGGAATTTGTTGTTGATTCTTTGTTGTAAGATTCCCCATTGGAGCAATTAAAGCATTTGACACATTGAAACTTGGTTTATCTTCCTTGATCATTTCATTCTCAATCATTTCAAGTTCAGCAGCTTGAAGAAAACATACTACATCATCCAATTTCAATTCATTGAAATTTTGCTTTTGAAGGATGAATTTGCAAGCAATATACCATTCTTTTGGCATTGAGTTGAGCAACTTTGTATTTAAATCAAAGTCAGTCATTACATAGTCAGTTGTTCTCAACTCATTCACAATACTCAGAAAACGTTCTAGTATTGACTTCAACCTTTCACCATCTCTATACTTGAATCTTTCTAACTGTTGCTTCAGTCTTTGCTTCTTAATGTTCTTCAATTCAGTGTTCCCTTCATACATCTCAAGGATTGCATCATACATTGCCTTAGCAGTTTGATGATGTGCAACCTTTGTGAGGATTTCCCAAGACAGACCAAGTTTGAGCATAGCCAATGCTCTGTCATCAACTTTTCTCATTCTCTCTCTGACAGCAGCAATAGCATTTGCATTAGCACCTTCTTCAACCGTAGCTTGTGGTCCATTCTTGATAGAATTCCACATATCCACATCATTATAACAAACGGCAGCCTCAAAAAGCACTTTCCACTTGGTAAAGTTCTCCTGACCATACAATCTAGGTATCTTATTAGTAGACACCTCTTGTTCCTCATATCCAGACATTTTCTTAAAACAAAAGTTAAGCTTTTATCGAAAATAGAGTAAAATAATCAGATCTGAGAATAAATTCTTAGATCTGAGGTGTCTGAGATGAATAGAACAAGATTCAACAATAAAAATCAAAGCTTTAAGTGAAATAAGGAAAAGAAAACACCTAAAACTTGTAGATCTGGAAGAAAAATGAAGAACAGAGCCTCTGACGTCACAAATCAATCGAACAGTGCTCTGCTTACGTCATTCTTCTTCAAAACTTAATCAGCAACAATCTTTCTAAAAATAGCAGCAACAAGCTCTGATACCACTTGTCAGGTCCCAAGATATTTGATGGTCGTTTCGAATCGGATCTTAATCAATCATGTCATAACTCACACAAAATTAATCGTGTTGACAAGAAAGTTAATGACGGGTTACTATATTTAGAAAGATGACCGTTTGTTAAAGGCGGAATCAATAACAAACATACGGTTGCAATGAATATTCAATATACGAAGACACACGAAGGATTCACTCAAAAGATTTCCATTTATATAACGTTAATCATACAAAAGGATAATCGATTAGGGTTTTGGAGGAATCCTAGGACAGCCGTCACACACAAAATATTCTCTTAATTAATGTGTCGGTCTTATCCACTCTGTCTCTCGGATCTTCCTCTTTTTCGTGTGTCTTTGGCGGCGTGCCCTAATTATTCTATATATAGGCCTGCCAACCTAAGACAGACTGTCATTCCTTCTAGAAATCCTATCCGATAGTACATACTCAATTTACATATTCAAAAATATACTAAGTGTAAAACAAGTCTTCCGGGTAAGCTTTTCATTAAACTTCAGTCTCCGAGTACGCAGTGTACTCGGCCTTCCTTCAGACTTGGTAAACAAAGAAGTGTACTCGGAATCAGTTTCCGGGTAGACTTTACTTAGAGAATATTTTACCAAGTAAAATATTCACCGAGTAGACTTCAATCTTCTTAGACTTATCAAACTTTGCTCGACAAATCCTCACAAGCAACCTTGTTCTTCTATGATCCTGTTCGACTCTTTGTTAGTTGAATAATTTATTGATAAGGCGTACTCGGGAGTACTTACCTTACTCGAGCAGAACCTTACTCGATATAACTTAGAGATATTCCATCAACTCATCAAGTATACTCGGACCATAATTATTAAATAATACCTTGCCCGGTCTTCCAATTACTTGGCTTCTTGGACTTGGTTGACCATACCTTACTCGGAAGAGTAAAATACTTGGTCTTGAAGAACAACCTTGCTTGACAAAGTGAACCTTACTCGGATATGCCAAATAGATGAACCTTACTCGGAAATTACCAAAAAGCATACCTTGCTCGGATATCCACTTAAGAAGATTATTTGAAGTAAACCGTGCCCGGAAGGCAAAATCTCGTACTCGGCTAAGTAAGAGCTTACTCGAAGGTCCAATGTGTACCCGGATACAATACTTAGCAGTTTCTGAGGAGGTTGAGAAGATTCCAATCTTCAATATTCTTCAATTAGGTCAAATCTTCTCATTTGGGTCAAACTCTTGACCCAACAGAGAAGAAGGGTGATGCTTCGATAGACAACATCGTTCTCCACTAGAAAATGAGGGATTATCAAGACATCGTCAACGTCTATGGCCTAGCTCCTAAATGGGAGCCCGAGTATCCGCGGATGGGTCAATTGCCACTAACCCACCGGCGAACAAGATGGCCGTGTACGCGGATCACTTCACTACAGGGAACCTCAAGTTTCTTGTAACAAATTTTATCCAAATCGTTTTGACGGCCTATGGGATCCACCTATCCCAGGTTCAGCCCTTTGGGATGTTGGGGATTCGACATTTCGAATTCTGCTGTCAGGCTCGCGACATGGAGCCTACGGTTAGCCGATTTGCTGTCTTTTACAAGATTGCTAACCGCGTCGGGTGGTATAGCTGGTCTACGAATGGGAAGGGCACCATTGGTACTGAGTGGTACCGGAGTCTCCATGAGTGGAAGCTCAAGTTCTTTTGGATCCGGGAAGACGTCATTCCATTCAAGATGACATATCACAAAGCCGCAGAAGGGCTGCCTGTGGTCCATGGTACTATAGAAGTGAACCTCCCGTGGTTCAAAACTTTAACCCAAACGCCCAACCCGTGCGATACACGAGGGAGCACTGGTGGGTGCAAAGATGAGCCATTTATGGCCATTTCCAGATTTGGAGCCATATTACGAGAAACCCAACAAGAGTAAGTTTTATCTTTGCTTTTCTAGGGTTCCGTCTTAATTCTGATAGTTCTTTTCATTTATGCAGAAGAAGGCTCCATCTTTAGCACGCTCCTAGACCATGAGGAAGGTCTTATGGTGCGCCGTCCTATTGATCCAAAGGACGCACCCATTCTTGAGCGCACCCGCAACAATTTTTTGTTCTCCGTCACTCTCCGCCAAGAACCTGTGGTTTCCGAGGCGATGTACGCTAAAGGTGAGGAGTTCCTAAAACCTCGTACTATTACTGCTATTACTTCTAGCGGGGTGATAGTACTTCTTTCGTCTAGCGAGGAGTCGTCGTCCCGTGAAGAAGAATTATCAGTTGATGCTACTAACCCTTTGGATATCCTACGTTCGACTGTAGGTTTGACCCGCAAGCGGGGCCAGAACCTAATCACCAGCAAGGTGGCGGGTGATGAAGGTGCTGACCTCACCACCGGAGATGAACATCGAGCTACTGACGATGTCGTCGACGAAGGCGATCATCCAGTCGTTGACGCGGGTGCCTCCAAGGTGCCTGGTAAATGGAAGGTGCAATCCACCAAGCCTGCCTTTACCCAGAAACATAAGAAGATGAAGCTGGCTGCTCGTCTACAACAACTTGCACCCACAGATATTTCTTAAGGTAACTTCAAGTTTTTCTAAGCTTTGATAATTGCTTCTATTTTTGTAAGATACTTTGTTGATACAAACGTATTGTTTTGCAGAATTCCTGGAGAAATCTTCTAAGGACCTTTCAGGTCCAAGGGGGTCAAGACCGCCTGCTACACCGTCGACATGTGTACAGGAACCGGTTGTTATTGCGGATACCCCTTCCCTTGGGGGGGGGGGTAAGAAAGACAGTAACTCTAAAGACCCCGTCATTTCTTCACCTTTCCATATTCCTTATCGTTTTATAGATCAAGGAGGGGTTAGCGCCTACGCTTGTGGTCCGTAAGCATCCTCGTCCCAACACGAGGAAGAACCTTCGATGCATCGTTCCATTGGTCCTTATGCCAGAATTCAACATTTTCCGACGCGGACGTGTGCCTGGAATATCTGCAAGGAAGCCTTCCTCCTGCAGAGAGGGAGCGTCAGCGTAGGAGTCTGCGTCAAGAGTTATTGACCTCTTACTCTTATTCCTTAGCAAACACTGTCTCCACCAGTCAAGAATTATGTCGAGACTGGTTAGGCATGAATGAGGAATGGGAGAATTTGGAGGTTAGTCCAGGCAGAGAAAGAAGCCGATGTGGCTATGAAAGAAGCCAAAGACAATCGCCGGGCTGCTGATAATGCTGAGCGAATGTTGGTGGATGCCAAAACGGCATTGGATGCGGAGAAAGCTCACTGATCTGTTGCTGAGGGCGCCAAAATTGTTCTTCAGCAACAATTGGATGAACGTGACGAGCGAATAAAGACTTTGAAGGCTGAGTCGGCCACCAAGGATGAACGCCTTGACACTCTTGCTACCAAGAACAGGGAGCAAGCCTTGGAATGTGCCGAGCACAAGTTGGAACTTGTCCGAGCCAAGGCGGACAAAATATGGTTACTGGCGGAAGGGGTACACCAGGTAATTCTCACTTCTTTGTGAATTATGTTTAAGGTAAATAATCATATCCAAACATTTGTTCATGTTTGTTGTTTTAACAGGTTATTGCCCACATCCGGGAGGGCGATGAACTTGGAAAATGTCTCGCCACACTTTTGATCACGTCATCTCAGGCTGGCCTCCAGACGGTTTTCCGGAAAGGTTTCAAATTTGCTGAAGAAAATAAACTTCTCGAGGAATACGTCTTGCATGGTTAGGACACCGTTAAGATTCTTGATGAGAAGACAAAGAATTTTGGCAATTTGAAGTTCGCTATTGAAAATCAAATCTTCGAACTTGCGGGCAAGGAAGACGGGGTTGAACAGTTGAAGGCGCTTCTTGCAACTGCCAATGACGATCAGGAGGACGAGGAAGAAGAAGATGCAGCATTGTAGCTTTATATTTTTGTAGCTCGCTTAATTCTATCTTCCTTGTAATTAACATCCTTTTGTAATCTCATTTGTACATTTATAAGAAGTTTGTTTCATCCGGTACACTTTATGTTATTACATCATTCCTGCTATGCGGACATATGAATCTCCTCTGGCACGCGGACCAGAACATGTGCATTACATAAAACTAGAATGTGGGATTAACAGATTTTTCATAAAAAAGGCATAAGCTGAAGGAAATTACAAAAAATGACATTACATGTCCTTCGCTAGTCTATTAGGCACGCATGCCAAAAAAATAAAAAGTAAATAACATGTCTTGTTATATGTAGCATTTCTTTAACTGTGTCACATTCCAAGTTCTAGGGATCTCAGTCCTGTCCAACTTTTTTTAACTTGTAAGCACCCTTGGATAACACTTGTTTAACCTTGTAAGGGCCTTCCCAAGTTGGGGCCAACTTGCCCCGGGGCTCTTAACCGGAAGCTTCGTTACTGCGGAAGACAAAGTCTCCCGCATCAAATGTGCACTTTTAGACCCGCGAGGCATAATATTTTTGCAGTTGGCGTTTATTTTTATGCTCGCGGACCGATGCCAATTCCCTCCTTTCTTTAAGGAGGTTGAAGTTCATCCGCAGCTCTTTATCGTTATCATTGATTATCAAAGTACGTGCGGATGGAACCCCGATTTCAGCCGGGATCATGGCTTCGGTGACATAGGTTAAACTGCACGGCGTTTCAGAATTACTTGAATTCTTCTGGGTGCGAAAGGCCCAAAGTACATGGGGCAATTTGTCGACCAAGCCTGTTCGTTTAGTACCTAACCTCGCTTTGATCCCTTCTTTGATTGTCCGGTTGGTTCGTTCGACCTGACCGTTGGCTTGCGGATGAGCTACAGATGTGAAAATATGAGTAACATGAAGTTGCTTCAACCATTCTTGTAACCTGCTATCTGCGAATTGAGTCCCATTGTCACTCACAAGCTCTATCGGAAGACCGAATCGGCAAATTATGAATTCCCAAAGGAATTTTTTGACACTTGATGCCGTAATGGATGTGATTGGTTTGGCTTCCACCCACTTGGTGAAGTAATCAATGGCCATGATTAGAAATTTGACACGTCTTGGGGCTTCAGGGAAAGGTCCCATGATGTCAACATGCTCATTCTTTGGTCGCAATGTATTGGGAGCATGACACAGGAATCACATTTCTTGATTTCCTGTACAACATCCAAATGCATTCCCGGCTAGTAGTATCCGACATTCATAAGTTTTGCGACGACCATTCTCGGGCCCGCGTGGAGGCCACAAATGCCTTTATGAACTTCCCTAATCAAGTAATTCGCGTCCTCAGCATCCACACACCTCAAGAGTGGGCCAAGGATTGATCGTTTATACAAGACGCCATCTTGTATTTGGTAGTTCAAGGCCTTGTGCCTTATCTTTCGAGCCGCGGCCTTCTCTTCTGGCAGAATCCTGAAGAAAAGTAAGCCATGATTGGTGTCATCCAAGATTCTATGCCAGTCTGGATTACTAGAACTTGGTTCTGCAGGATGGATGGGCGATCCAAAACTTCAACTCGAATGTCCTTAGCGAAGTGCTCGAAATTTTTTGAAGCCAATTTTCTAAGGGCATCCTCCGACTTGTTCTCACTTCTGTTGATATGGATAAATTTGCACTAAGAGAATTGGAGGATCAAGTCTTTCGCTTGTGACAAGTATGAAGCCATTACATTGTTTTTTGCTTCGTAAGCTCCATTAATTTGCCCTGCGATCAGCATGGAATCCACCTGCGCCTCTAGGTGCTTCACCCCAAGTTTCTTATCTATTCGTAGGCCTGCCAGAAAAGCTTCATACTTCGTCTTATTGTTAGTACTTTTAAAGTCTAACTTGATGGCGTAGGTAAAGTCATGACCTTCAGGATTGACTAGCCTGAGGCCTATGCCAGATCCCTCGTTGCTCGAAGCGCCATCTGTAAACAATGACCAAATTGTCCTTGTTCAGGGGGGCGCTTGGGGTTGTTGTTTCATTAAACATTCTTTTTCTTTATGTTGCGGAACTTCAGTGACGAAGTTTGCCAATACTTTCCCTTTGATTGCTGGTCTGGGTTTGTATTCAATTGCATGTTCACCCAGTTCGATGGCCTATTTTTCCAATCTCCCAGACAATTCCGGCTTGCTTAATACATTCTTGAGTTTATACCCAATCAACACATTTATGGGGTGACCTTGGAAATACCTGCGAAGACGCCTGGCAGCATAGACCAACGCTAGGACCAGCTTCTCAAGCATCGAATATCTGGTCTCTGGATCTGACAACGTCCTACTGACATAACAGATTGGTGACTGTACATTCTTTCTGTCCGTCAGTTGCACGGCCCCAATGGCAATGTCAGATGATGAAAGGTATAGCGTCAAGGGTTCTCCCGCATATGGTGCTGTTAGGGCAGGCAACTCCATTAAGCACTTTTTGACCTCCAGGAATGCTTGTTCAGCTTCCGCAGTCCATTTGAAGTGTGCCTTCTTGAGGCAATTTCTCAAAGTTGACACGAACAGGTAAGATTTAGCTGCATGATTCGCTAAAAATCTGTTTAATGCAACCAATCTTCCGTTGAGTGTCTGTACTTCTTTAAGGGATGAAGGGGAAGGAATGTGGGCTACTGCCTGGACTTTATCCGGGTTGGCCTTAAATCCGCGCCGGTAACAATCACTCCTAGAAATTTCCCTCTTCCATCCCGAAGGAACACTTGGCTGGATTCAACTTCATGTTGATACTTCTCAAAGTTTCAAATGTTTCTTCTATATCTCTCTGCATTTGATCTTACTCAATGCTTTTAATCACAAGATCATCCATATATACTTCCAACTTTCGACCAATCTGTTTCTTAAATGCTTCTTCCATCAATCATTGATATGTAGCACCCGCTTTTTTAAACCGAAGGGCATCATATTATAGCAAAATGTGCCTTGGTCTGTGCAAAGCGCTGTTTTGTCTTTATCACCCGCCGCCATGCGGATTTGATGGTAGCCTTTGTAGGCGTCTAAAAAGCATTTAAACTTGAATGGGGCTACAACATCAACTTTGAGGTCAATTTTCGGCAATGGATAACAATCCTTGGGACACGCGTTGTTCAGATCCTTGAAATCTATGCACATCCACCATGTCCCATTGCTTTTGGGGACAATGACTGAATTGGTGACCCAAGTATGGTATTGGATTGGGCGGATGATTCCTGCATGTAAGAGGTCCTGAACTTGTTCGTTCATTGCTTTCGTTTGTTCAGGAACCATCTTACATTTCTTGTGTACTATTGGAGTAAACGCTGGGTTTACCCGCAACTTGTGTTCTGCAATCTTCTGTGGGACCCCAATCATGTCCGCGGGCTGCCATGCAAAGATGTCGACGTTTTTTCTCAGCAACTACATTAAAAATGTCCTCAATATCTCAGAGATAGCGGATCCAATCGTTACAGTTTGATCTGGGAACTTTTTTTTAATACTCATTTCTCGGGCTCAGTCCGCTGACTTTGCTTCGGAACTTTGCTGGGTTTTGAACTTTCTGTCGCGAAGCAGTGGCGATTAATGTGAATGATAGCCACACCTGTGCGAGTCGGCACTCCCACTGCACCGTGTGCTGTAGAAGGATGGGCATTAAAGTCACTGATCGCTTCCCGACCCAGTATGATGTCATGCTATGATGTTTCTGGTGTCACACCCCAACCTACGGCGGAAATGTCGGGGCGTAACTGATTGCACACAGCTTTTCAAAGGTTACTATTATGTAATATTGGAAATTTTAATATCTATTAAATTTATTTAAATACATCAATTACAGTTAAGTACATCAAGTATAAAACAATTACAACAATGATTAATTAAGTTTGTATCCTAAAAAGCATCTCTACGTGATCTTCATCTTGCTAAAAAACCAAGCTGATAACATGCAAATGCGTATAAAATATAATTTTGTCAACATCACATGTTGAGTGAGTAAAACACCATTTTAAGACACAACAATAATAATATATATATATAATACAAAAAGAAAGATACAAACTGTTACTGTGAGATAAGCAATTAAACCATAGTAGATACACAAACAATCAACCATAAAGAAAGGGCTAAACCGTTGCCATGCGAGCGGGCATTGGTTACCAAAAATGAGGTGGCGGTGAATTCATTGTCAATGTGTCGGACACCGGCCACTACGACGGTCGTATGATCATACTAGACTGAGAATATGTTGGACCTCTCTGAATGCGGTTCAAATAAAGCAAGTAAGCAAATAGCAAGTCAGGCAAAAACTGACATACACACAAGGATTAAACAGTTGCGGTTTTGAATACTATATAATACGTAAATATAATACGATACGCATATGTCCCCAAAAGGAGTTAAAAACAGTAAAAGAGGGAGCGATTACTCACCTGATAAGAGGAAGGAAATTAAAATGATGTGCGAGAAGGATGAACCCTTCCGGATGCACTGACAAGGATTCCTAATTAATAACATAATGTTACATTAATCATAAGAGATATGACATAATTTGATGAATTAAGATTTCGATGTGATTTGAGTTATAGTGAGATTATAATATTATGGTTTTGAACGATTGATTTATTTAGTTAAAATCATTAGTCTTATTAATTGTAAATTTATCAATATATAATTAAATACTTAAATAATTTAAATAATTAAGATATAAGATATGTTTGAAACGATAAAATCTAAATAAATAAATAATTAAATATACGTATTAAATAAAATAATTTAATTAAGTATAAACTTGAGACATGCTTATAATTATTCGACGGAACAAATAATAAATTATGTGTAAATATATAAACATAATATATATTAAGATATAAATAAATATTGTGTTTAAATCCTCTAAGGAAAATCTATTTAATACATTTACTTTTCGATATATAATATATATATATATATATATATATATATATATATATAGAATTGATATAAGCAAGTTTATAAAAAAAACGTTAAGCGAAAAGAACTAATGATAATGATGTTGGTTTTAATAAAATAAAGTTTATTATTAATATATAATTATAATTCATATATACATATATACATATATATACACACACACATATACAAAAGTTTGTAATGAGCTTAATTGACAAGAAACGCAAACTTATTGTTGTCGGTTCCAAAAACATAATGTATATTTTTATATCTAATATTCATTAATTTATAAACCATTTATTTGATTAAACAACCAAAAAAAACAAAGTTTAACAAAACTAGGTTGGGGAGGCTCGAACCTGCGCCCCCAGCCGATTCAGGTATACAGCACGCACACGCACCAACCAGTTGAATTGGTTAATCAATTAGTTGGTATGTGAAAACCATGATTTAAAACCTGCAACTGGTAAAAACCCAAAACAACTATAAACCCTAGATTCAGTAATCAATCGATCTGCTTCCAGGTTGTTTAATTAACAAGAGGGTTAATGATATGAGGATTATAACGATCTGGAAACACCAAACAATTACCTATAACGAAGATGAATTGGTGATGAACGAAAATCACGAACCCGACGACTCGATACACTTACGAACAGGGGATTCACGGCCAAATAAATGAAATTCAATTTAGGGGTTTGATAAACGACGTAACCAGGGTTGAGCAGACGAAACTTAATTGGATTATAAATATCGTTATGATGTCTAATGAAATACGGGTTAGGACGGCGACGTATTTTAGTTAATACGTATAATAATTGATTGTTGTTTCCTAATTGACGTTGTCGGTGAGGTTAGAAATACGCGTATTAAAGATTTACAATAGTCAATTTCCATGTTTAGGACGAAGATTAGGGTGCAAGATACGATCTGGGTAAACAGGTTACGGGTTTGGATACGGGTTGGATGTTGGATCTGGTTAATATGAGTTTTATATGATTTGCAATCTAGTCCCTGCAGTTATTGTGTGGAACCAAAGATGGTTAAAAGTTATATTTAGGGTAAATATTAAATATAACTCAAAGTTCTTTTTAGGTAATTAATTAAATATAATATATGAAAATAATAAAATATTATTAACCCGTAAACGAAACATTTTGATGATACCCTGAAATGAAAACGGATCGGGTATTGATACTGATAAAGTAAACGAAAGACCCGAGTTTTTACAGCATCCCCTCCTTTTGGGAATTTCGTCCTGAAATTAGGAAATACTAAAACAACCTTAGCATTTAGAATGGGTAAACATTGAGGAAATAAAATTGCAGATAAAATTTAAAATATATCATAACGTAGAACTTTGAGTAGTCGGCGCAACGCTACAAATGACAATCCGGTAAGGGCATTTATATATAGAATGTACCAGCGGTGTATCCACCATGCCCTTATCATCTTCACATTTGTACCGTTACCCCAACTACTTTCGATTCTATATTATGACACGCAATTATACGCTTTATGATTTCCATGAGAGGATTTGGATAATTATGTTCTGGACCATAATTACTTGCATCGTCGGATGGTCCACATAACTCATTCTATTGTGTGGGTTACAAAACATTTGGATAACATGTTTTTTTTAGTGAAAACAAGAATTTTAATATATTTTAATTATAAATAAGAGATAGTCATTGTGTAATATATTGCTAAAAACGAATTGAATCCTTGAGTTGATTTAACTAATTTTAAAACGTCTTTTGATATAAATTTTGGAAGTTTGAAAAGAAAGGATTCCTTAGGTTTGAAAGTGAGACGAATTGGGATGAATGAGGTCATGAGATAAACTATGAGAACAATAGTATAGGAAGTTGTCTTTTGAGAAGATAGATTTTATGGTATAAGCATAATCAATAAATTATTAGAATTAAAATTGTTTAAATCCAAAAATTGAACAAAAATTTGTTATATGGTACGATTGAGAAAGATAAAATACGTTTAGATAAAAACGACAAAAACGTCTTATTTGATAAACTTAGTTACGATTTATTTGATTTAAAATAACTTGATTAATTAGATCTATAAAAAAATAAGGATAATTGAAGTTGATTGAATTGAAATATATTGATTAGGTTGCAAAGTAGGGTTTAAAAGAATAAGTTTGGAAAATTTTGAGCTTGACGAACATGATTGAATAGAGAACACACATGGCGTAGGTTATGAGGATTTCCATAGTTGTCGCGATTACATGTAGCATGGTATAAAAATTTGAGCAAATGTCGTAGCATAGTTTTAGAATTAGATGACGTAGACTGTTGCGGAACGTCTTGTGGTATGTGGCAAGTATTAACAAGATAACCGAACGGCTATATTGGGTACAAAACGATATGTGGATTGAATTGAATAGTGATAGTAGCAAGTGAAGCATAACGAGTGAATTTTGACGTAAGGTTTTTGTTCGAGACTTTGGTTGAGATTGATTGTTAATTTGACTGACGGCATATAGTTGATATTTTAGACTTGCGTTCGTTATTATTGTTGTTATGAGAATGAGTAGAGGTTAATGAATTGAATTTATTAGCGAAGAAGTTAATGAATAAGAGTGAATTGATTGCATTTATGTTTTGGAAATTGAGTGTATGTTTTAGAGATCGCGAGAGTTATTTCCTTGACTAAACATGTGGCCATGAGGCGGTTATAGGAAATAAATGATTGATGGTGTTTGATGTTGTTTGATGTTGAGAAAACATTCCATGTTTAATAAAGATGTGATATAATGAGAAGATTACATAGTTGTGTAAATTTCATAACTCGTGTGAAACGAAACTTAAATGTGTTATGCTGATGTTTATTCATAACTTAAGGATAAGTTAGAATCCAAATTGAAAATCAATAAGTTAATCTGATGAGTGAATAAGTTTTATCAAAGTTTGACATGTTTTAACAAATTACAATTTGAGATTGAATACTTGAATATATTTAATAGTTTATGTATATGATGTCATGAGTATTAAATTGTGACATATTATTTATATTAATTGAGGTATTGATATTATAATAATGTGATAAGATGAATAGGTGAAAACTGATTTCAATGAGTGTAAATTGTTTTGGTTAGCTCGTGATAACCGAGTCTTGATGAATAAAGAGTTTGTATCCGATCAGGAGAATAAAAAAAATGTTTTGAGTGTATAAATAGTTCGAATCAATAGATCTTGATTCCAAAAGTGATTTAATAAGTAAATAATTGAGTAACTGAATAATATAATAATAGAATAACTTAATAACTAAATCAAAGCATAAATCGTTTTGTATAATTAACCAAAGATTGCCTGATAAAAGTTGTTATAAAAATAAAATTGGGTAGTGAAAATTTTACCACGTGTATTATATAATATAGTATAATTAAAAATGTCGTGAGAAGTTTAAATAATTAAAATTTTGAAGTGATCGTACAAAGTAAACGGAATAGTTATAAAAATAAAATTTTTTTTAGAATGACTTTAAAGACAATTTAAAGTTTATATAATAGAAAATTTACTTGAAAAGTTGAGGTGAAATTTTTCATAAAACCTTCTTAACATGATGAAATGAAGAGATTAAAATGAACGAAATTGCAATAAAAATTTTTTGTGAAATCAAAATGAGAAAAATTGGTGTAAAACTTTACCATATAAAATTGAGATATAAGAGAATTATTAACAATAAGAAAAATTATAACATTTATAAATGAAGACTCGTGATAAGAATTTATAACAAAATAAAGGAAAAATGGTTTAAATTCTTGAAACGTAATAATAATGTTTTAAGATTAAAAGGCGGAGAAATCGTGCATGAACCACCATGACTTGATATTCCGACACTAAAAACCTTTAGTACATAAATACCATGTTGGAGTCTAAACATGTGCACGTACCACCGCGTCTTTTTCATGTCTTCGACTCAAATAACGATTGTAGCAAAAATAATAAGTCAGAATACAACGTCATGTCAAAACACTAGTCCACGAAATCACCGTAGTTCTATTGTCTTAACACCGAAAATTAGGATGGCGGGCGGAACGCTCACATTCGACTACTTAAAGTGGTCATCTCATATGAGACGATCTTTAAGGAGATTTGAAACAACGGGATTCAAGTTAAGCTCGTGATCCATAAAACACAATAAAAACTAATGTTTTTGCATTTTAAGGTAAGGATACCTTGGAGTACTATGAAAGTGTGTGTATGTGTATATTTATGATTTGATAAAACAAATAAGTATATAAATAAACAAGTGCATTGAACAATCAAGTAGGGTAAACACGTATAGGCAACACGTATAAGGACCCTAAAGTAAAGACTATACTAGGTCGTTACGTCTAACCACCTATCTTATAGTCTTGTGGCTTTGATACCAATCTGTCACACCCCGACCAAAGGCGACGGAACATGCCGGGGTGCAACGTGATTGGACAAATACACTATTTAAAGTGACAATATTTATTCAACTCATTTTATTTCAACAAATCAATAACAACACATCTCGTTCATATAAACAAATAGCAATCATATTGTTCATTTTACTAATACCCTAATAGTCTTTGTAACGTTTTCCGTCAAGCACTCGAGTCAACAAAAGTCAAACTTGTAACATTTTATAAAATAAAGTTTGTCAACACAAAGGTTGGTGAGCAATTCATAAGTTTGAGCATATAAGTATATAGTAATAAAAAGCCACAAAACTTGTATACAAAACAATAAATAAAAACAACAACTTGGATAAAATAGATATCGCTAATAGTTTTACGTTAGCGACACCTAGCTATAAGGGGATGCCAAATAGTCTAGGATTTTATTGACAATTGCTAAACACATTAGCACCACCTAGCTACAAGGGGTTGCCAAGTAGTCTAGGATTTAATAGTTATCGTTAATTGCATTACGTTAACGACATCTTGCCATGAGGGGTTGCCAAATGGTCTAGAATTTATAGTTCCACCATCCAAAAGCGATAAACACATAAGCATGTAAGCATAGAACACCAAATCGAGCATTTATTTAAGTAAGGTATACAATCACGTTTGTGGGTTTAAGATTCAAGTAAATAAAGCATTTAGTTTGATAAGTATGAAATGTCACCCCAAAACGAAAGATGGAAAAAGGGGTATGAAAGTACTCACCTCGATTGATGAACCGAGAAATAAATAGATAAATAAGTGAAGCTCGAACGATAAACGAACAGATCCGACTTGAAACGATAAACACCTTAGCTAAAATAAATAATGTAATATATATTAATGAACTTGAAACCATAATGAAACTATATTGGAAACATTGAACGAGAAGGTTCGGTTGTTAGTCGGGTTAACGGTTAATTTGTTAACGATTAGGGACTCGTACTTAATTGATAATTAAAAAATGAAATATTATTATTTTATTGGGATTTTAAATAATTAACCAATATTAAATAGAAGCAAGTCGGGTTTTAAGTCAAGAGTTCGGTTTTATAAGAATGGATTGATACTAAAGCTTATAATAATATTATTAATAATAAGGATAGAAATGATAACAATGATTTTAGAATAAGTTATATATATATATACACACACATATATATAAGATAAAGATGATAATGATACATAGTAATACTACCAATTGAGAATTTGTTGTTAAAACTAATAATAGTAGTAGTAATAATAAATATAATAATTATTACTTTATTGTTGAAAACGTTATTAATAGATTTATAAGTTTTAATAATAATAATAATTATTATTATTATAATAATTATATGTGCCATATTAATAATAACTAATACTTATAACATTTTAGTAATAGTAGTATTAGTGAATAAAAGGATAAAACTCGAGTGACGACGACGTTAAATGGTAACCAGACCCGACATGGGTTTCGGTTTAACAAAACAAGTAGATAATGTTAACAATACTAGATTTTAATAATATTCCTTAATAATCATAATAATAAAGATAATAATAATCATAATAATAACTATCTATTGTTATGAAAATAATGATAATAAAAATTGTTTTGTTAAATAATAATAATGATAAATAATAAATATTTTCTTATTAATAATAATAGATATTAATAATAATAATAATAACAATAATAATGATAATAATAATAATAAATATTATCTTGTTAATATTAATAATAATAATCTTTATGTATTTATCTTAATACTAGTAGTACTAATAAATTTATTAAGTATAAAAAGAAACAATACCAAAACCGATCTAGGATGAGATCCGAAACCGAGACCCCTAGTTTAACAATTTATGTACAAACCAACCGAACCAAAATAACAATTGTTAATTAAACACATAAGAAAAAATAATATACTCTTTTCCCGACTGTTTATCTTTTCCCAAATCAAACAAACTCCATACTCGTCCATCTTGTCTCAAAAAAATATGACCGATAAATAAAGTTGATTACTAACCATTTAAATCTTGAAACTCGATATAAGAAAACTAACAACACCAAAACTCAAATTAATTTACCTATTAAGTGATCGTGAGGTTGTGGTTCTACACCGAGAAAAACCCGAGCCGAAACCGCCGGAGATTTGTGACCGCGGTCGGAGAGAGAGAGAGAGAGAGAGAGAGAGAGAGATAGCCGAGAGAGTGTGAGAGTAGAGAGAGACTGTGAGATAGAGAGAGATAAAGAGAGAGAGACGGGGAGAGAGAGAATGGAGGCGGAGAGAGACCACGGCGGCCGGAATTCCGGTCGCCGGAAAAACGAAAACCGACGGGAAAGGGTACCGGCTGCCGGAAAAAGCGAAGCAGAGGGGAAGGGATGATGGTGGGGGTTTTGTGGTGGTTTGCTCGCCGGAAAACGAGCGGAGGGAGAGAGGGGCTGCCGGAATAGGGCTAGGTTGTGGCGGCTGGGTTAGATGAGTTAGAGTTAGGGTTTGTGATGGTGCGTCGGAGGTCGGTGGTGGTGCGTCTGAGGTTGGCGTCACCGGAATTGATTCCGGCCACCGGAAAACGGCTACAAAGGTGGGGTGGCGGCTGGTAGTTTGTTTGAATAATATGGTAGGGTTAGGTTTAGTTTGGTATATATATGTATGCATATTTTTCACAAAAGGCCCCTCAAGTTTCAATCAATGTTTAAAACGAGTTAAAAGGTTTCTAAAGCTTATAACTAGTTTACGAAAATCATTTTAAACCCTCTATGTTTTCTTAACGACACTATAATATGACGAACATCGTTTTATGGTCGAGGTATATAATAATATTATACAATAATTATATAAGCTTTTAAAAGTATTGATTCGGGTTTACAATATGAAAGTTTACAAAACGAATATAAATCGAGACTCAAATTTGACGAATGTCACACATCTCGTATATCACCACGGATGATAATGTTCCAACAAAATATCGCAAATATAAGAAATTGTGCAAATGTACAGTTGGCGTGTCCATGGCGTCCCACGGGTTTTACACTCGACTAGACATTTAAAACAATAAAACACAATAAAGGGTGTAACCGTTTAGCCAGTTACGTTAAACGCTCAAAGTGTCGGTCGCGTGATAATTCCCACAATGGTGGGGAATCTTGTCGCACTCCCTGGTTTAAGTGAAAAAGAATAAAACAAGGCTAGGAAATTCTCAAGGAAATTTCCGACAATAAAAGACAATCGAATAAAATTGAATAAAAATATTTTGAGGTTGAAGCATAACCTCAGAGTTATATAAACATTTTGAGAATGAGACATAGTCTCGGAGCAATAAAATATTTTGAAGGTGAGTAGCTTCAGAATTGTGTGTGCATAACAATAAAATAAACAATTAACTAAGCAGTTAAATAAGTACCTATTCTAGCACGACAATTACGTAAGCTGTTAACAATCAAATAGAACACATCAGGTAAACAAATAAGCACGTATGAGGCTCCTAAGCATGTTACTAAGGTGCCACTAACGGCCTATCTTAAACCTTCGGCTCTGATACCAATCTGTCACACTCCAACCTACGACGGAAATGTCGGGGCGGAACTGATTGCTCATAGCATTTCAAAGGTTACTATTATGCAATATTGGAAATTTCAATATCTATTAAATTTATTTATATATATCAATTACTGTTAAGTACATCAAGTATAAAACAATTACAACAATGATTAATTAAGTTAGTATCCTAAAATGCATCTCTACGTGATCTTCATCTTACTAAACAACCAAGCTGATAACCTGCAAATGCGTATAAAATATAATTTTGTCAACAACACATGTTGAGTGAGTAAAACCCCATTTTAAGACACAACAATAATAATATATATAATACATAAAGAAAGATGCAAACGGTTCCTGTGAGATAAGCAGTTAAACCATAGCACATACACAAACAATCAACCATAAAGAAAGGGTTAAACCGTTGCCATGCGAGTGGGCATTGGTTACCAAAAACGAGGTGTCGGTGAAACCATTGTCAATGCGTCGGACGCCGACCACTACGACGGTCGTATGATCATACTAGACTGAGAATATGTTGGACCTCTCCGAATGCGGTTCAAATAAAGCAAGCAAGCAAATAGCAAGTCAGGCATAAACTGACATACACACAAGGACTAAACAGTTGCGGTTTTGAATACTAGATAATACGTAAATATAATACGATACGCATATATCCCCAAACGTATTTAAAAACAGTAAAAGAGAGGAGTGATTACTCACCTGATAAAATGAACGAAATTAAAATGATGTGCAAGAAGGATGAACCCTTCGGGATGCACCGACAAGAATTCCTAATTAATAACATAATGTTAAATTAATCATAAGAGATATGACATAATTTGATGAATTAAGATTTCGATGAGATTTGAGTTATGGTGAGATTATAATATTATGGATTTGAACGATTGATTTATTTAGTTAAAATCATTAGTCTTATTAATTGTAAATTTATCAATATATAAGTAAATACTTAAATAATTTAAATAATTAAGATATAAGATATGTTTGAAATGATAAAATCTAAATAAATAAATAATTAAATATACGTATTAAATAAAATAATTTAATTTAAGTATAAACTTGAGACATGCTTACAATTATTCGACGGAACAAATAATAAATTATGTGTAAATAAATAAATATAATATATATTAAGATATAAATAAATATTTTGTTTAAATCTTTTAGGGAAAATCTATTTAATACATTTATTTTTAGATATATAATATATATATATATATATATATATATATATATATAATTGATATAAGCAAGTTTATAAAAAAAATGTTAAGCGACAAGAACTATCGATAATGATGTTGGTTTTAATAAAATAAAGTTTATTATTAATATATAATTATAATTCATATATACATATATATATAAACACACACACGCATAAACAAAAGTTTGTAATGAGCTTAATTGATTAAAACGCAAACTTGATGTTGTCGGTTCCAAAAACATAATGTATATTTTTGTATCTAATATTCATTAATTCATAAACCATTTATTTGATTAAACAACCAAAAAAACAAAGTTTAACAAAACTGGGCTCGGGAGGCTCGAAACTGCGCCCCCAGCCGGTTCAGGTATACAGCACGCACACACACCAACCAGGTTAATCAATTAGTTGGTATATGAAAACCATGATTTAAAACTTGCAACTGGTAAAAATCCAAAACAACTATAAACCCTAGATTCAGTAATCAATCGATCTGCTTCCAGGTTGTTTAATTAACAAGATGGTTAATGATATGAGGATTATAACAATCTGGAAATACCAAATAATTACCTGTAACGAAGATGCATTGGTGATGAACGGAAATCATGAACCCGACGCCTCGATACACTTACTAACAGGGGATTCAAGGCAGATAAATGAAATTCAATTTAGGGGTTTGATAAACGACGTAACCAGGGTTGAGCAGACGGAAATTAATTGGATTATAAATATCGTTATAATGTCTAATGAAATACGGGTTAGGACGGCGATGTATTTTAGTTAATACGTATAATAATTGATTGTTGTTTCCTAATTGACGTTGTCGGTGAGGTTAGAAATACGCGTATTAACGATTTACAATAGTCAATTCCATGTTTAGGACGAAGATTAGGGTTTAAGATACGATCTGGGTAAACAGGTTACGGGTTTGGATACGAGTTGGGTGTTGGATCTGGTTAATATGAGATTTATATAATTTGCAATCTAGTCCCTGCAGTTATTGTGTGGAACCAAAGATGGTTAAAAGTTATATTTAGGGTAAATATTAAATATAACTCAAAGTTCTTTTTAGGTAATTAATTAAATATAATAAATGAAAATAATAAAATTCTATTAACCCGTAAACGAAACGTTTTGATGATACCCGGAAATGAAAATGGATCGGGTATTTGATACTGATAAAGTAAACGAAAGACCCGAGTTGTTACAGCTGGTAAAATCAAAAACTCAACCTCTTCGGTTTGGGAATGAATTCCGTCACTGAGAGTGACCGGAAAATATATCACCCCTCGCGGATGCATTACCTTGCTGACGTGAGGTCGAAGACTCACTAAAAAATAAACCGAATACAACTAGTTAGATAGCAGTAAGCGGGTATCAAACACAGGGAGTTTGTGGAAAATATGTTACTAAGTAGCTTTATAATTAAACTATATTAAACTAAATGCGAAAAGTAAATTCAATAATTCGGTTGTTTGATTTGAAAAACAAAAAGAACTAAAGCAATAAACGAGTTTTAATCAATATGCGAAAATATGCCTTCCCTCGGTTTCAGATTTCCATGAATGTTACGGTTAATTCTTGACTGAGATGAATAATAGATAAAGTTCGTGTTTATGTAAACGATTGCGATAATTGAAGATCAAGTACTTGGATTATACAACGCAAGGTAATCACTCAAAAACCAATTAGTTTATCCAACCCTGAATCCCTCTCGATTAATCTCGATTACTTAAAGCACCAAGAAATGACGGTTTAGAACACAAAATCGATAAACTAATAATCTATCGATCAATACATCAACACCATAATAATTTAATCAATATGATCAAACTAATATCTTAGAAATTGTCTAAACATTCAACCAAACAAACATAAGAAACCTTACAATCCGAGGGAAAACATAAAGGAATTTAGCCGAGCATGATTCGGTTCGTCATCCCTTCGATTATGATTGTCATACAAATTGAAAACAAGTGTTTTATGATTACCACCCTCACAATTAAACTATGGAACCTCCAAATCGCCCTTAGGTCGTCCTTAGATGAAAGATAATGATAAGAATGTCAAACGCCAACCCTAAACGAGTTTATAAGGTTGTTACAAGTTTCAGCGTCAGTCCCACCGTAAGCTACGGTGGCCACCGTAGCTTACAGTGGCTTCCAAAAACCCTACGGTGGATTTAAACTGCCATACGGTGTCATTTTCTTCAGATCCCACCGTAGCTTACGGTGGCTTCACCGTAAGCTATGGTGGCCTTTAACAAGGCCTTCTTGTTTTCGTCATAACTTTCTCGTTCCAAGTCCGTTTTCTTCACCGTTTTCGCCCACGTTCTCGTAATTACATCCTCTATCTTCTCTTACCTGCAATTATATGAGTAACCATAGTCAACTAATTCAACAAGATAAACCCATTAAACACATGATTATTATTGTTCTTAAACCACTTAAGGGTTGTCCCATGGACCACCCGTCACATTCCCACACTTACACGTTGCTTGCCCTCAAGCAACACCTCAAACAACAATTTTTTTTATTTTCAACTTGTAGTCATCAATCTTACCACAATTCCGGTTCGGTTAAGGTCCCAAGTCGTACCTTATTCCCTATTTTATCGGGTGCACTAGTTCACTTGATGTTCCATTTAAACTGAAAATTTCTAACCAAACCTAACATGCTTTCGGTTTTTACCTATACATAACACACATTTGCACGTTAACTTTTCCTTGGTGATCATTCATACAATTAACATTTAGTCAATTCTCCTCGCATACGCTTGTACAATCATCAAATCTCCACCTATGTAAATGCATTTGACATGAATATAAATCAAGATGGTCTTAAAACGGGTTGTAATGGGGCCAAGTGTAAGGGTATGGAAGGGAATATTGAAAGTAGCTCAAGCGATCCGATCCGACTTATTACAAACAAACTAAGTAAACAATAAAATAAACAACTATAAACATCACTAACTTCTCTTTTTCTTTACTCTTTTCTTTTTTTTTTCACTCAATAAATAATACTTTGAACTATGCATACATAAACATTGCAACTCTAATACAAACTCTTTTTTTTCCAATGAACTAATATAATACAAGAACATTACATACCAGCATGATAAACATAATGCTTCACATATCTAACTGATAAATACTGAAACAATTACATAGAAACCTATTAAGTCGGATCGTTTCGCAATATAACACCGGGGTTGATTAAATAAAAGAATAGGCCCAATAAGGTTTTCTAAAGGAACCAACCCCCCGCCCCTCACATAACCATCCTCATATGTATAATGTATGAGGCCCCAACCCCCCAGTACCCACACTCTCGCTCATCCAGACGAGGCTTAACCTAAGTGCCTCTATCACTTTTACACTCATGCCAAGCAAAGATCTCGAAATGCGCTAATTGTACAAGTTCTATCGAAGAATATCAACCATTTCACCAATCCTTGCTTTCTCAATTTTCAAGTGTAAACGAACGTGTTATGCAAGTTATTACACTGAAAGCATGCTAACCTTGGTTAGAAAACTACATAATCTCCATTTTTAAAACAACTAGGCACATGTTATTTAGGGAATTGTGACCATGAAAAGGGACCAAAACTTCACCCCGCCATCTTACCACTTTCCGGTTTCTTTAAACACATTTTTTTAAAATTTTTTTAAGTTTTTCTGATTTTTTAATTTTTCTTTTAATTAATTTTTTAATTTTTTTTTTGAAAATTTTGAGAAAGGAAATTCCAATTCCCTCATCCCCACACGTGGGATACATTGTCCCCAATGTATGGTTTTGAGAAAATAAAAACAAAGACACTACTAAGCAAAACTCTACTTCCTTCCATGAAAAACCCGGGTTGTTCCCAACACAGTGTCGAAGAGAAATCCATAAGAATTTTCCCACACTTGGTTTTTGCTAAGATGGTGGTTTAAAATACCACTTATAACAAACAAACTAGAAATATAATGCAAAATAAAAATTAAAATATACAAAATGTACAATTACCACCTTTTTGAAACTTTTATGACATTCAAGGTGGGTGACTAGCCCACTCCCGTGCAACTTTCTCGTTATAAGCATGCTCCTTTTCAAGCAATTGTTGCCAGTCTTCCGGCAAACCAGGGTCAGGCCCGAACATCCTCATCCTCCACCATGGATCATTTAGGTTAGGTGGATGTCTCATTTTCGTCTTTTTTGGCCGGCTACCTTTTTCTGCCGCCTTCTCACTCTGTTGATGTTCAACTTCTTTCTTCTCAACTAACCTGTCAATCACAAAACACTCCACTTTCGTGTGATCCTTGCTTAAGGATACACAATTGTTAACAGAATCCGCCTTTAAACTTTCCTTGTCAACAAAAGATTCAGTATTATTTTCAAATAATAATAATCGTTTATCACGATTCCCACACTTTATTCCCAGTGTCCCCTTGGCACAGTCAATCACTGCAAGTGAAGTGGCAAGGAAGGGTCTACCCAATATGACTGTGGGTTGCGTGTTAGTTACATTTTTAGCATAATCAAGTACTAAAAAGTCAACTGGGTAACAGAAATCCTCCACATATACCATCACATTATTTAGCATGCCTCGGGGAAGTGTATGGGGTTGATCCGTTAAAACCACGGTGGTGTTTACTTTTTGTAGCGGACCAAACTCATACTGATCATATAAACTACCGAGCATGATACTAACACAAGCTCCAAGATCTAGCAGTGCCCGATTAGTTTCAAATTCACCAATTTGGATTGATAAAAGGGGCACTCCTGGGTCTTGAAGTTTACTCAGAATAATATTATTATCAACCCTCTCATCCCTTATTTTGGTTAATTTGTCATTTAAAAATGTATCACAAGAACAATTTTCACAAAAAAGATGTTTCATTCAGTTGTAATTCAGAGTTATATTGAAAAATTGTTTCATAATTAACCACATTTTCAATCTCATCACTAATATCTTCCACCACCCCCTCAACAAACTGTGGTGTTGGGTAAACCTGAACAGTAGAAATTTCAAAATTAGGTAAAATACTTACCGCATTGATATGCACGTTGTTCCCCTTCTTTAAACTCGAGCTGTTTTTCTTCAAATTCGCCACATCGGTTGCAAGTTGACCCATTTGAGTGGTCAACGATTGGATGGCTTTGTCACGGACTTCATCCTTTTACATGCGCACTTCATCAAGTTGATTTCTCCTTTGCATGTCTTGTTGCATCATCTTTAACATGTCCATAACTTCATTACCATTTGACGAACTTTGACCCATTGACCCACTTTGACCACCACCTCCTTGACCTTGGAACCCTTGATTATTCCCGCCATGAAAATTACATTGGTTATTATATTGTTGGCAAGGAACATAATTGCCTTGATTTCCTTGAAAATTCGGGTTAGATTGAGTGGCCGGGTTTCCATATCGAAAATTTGGGTGATTTCTTAACTCTGGGTGGTAGGTATTGGAGTTCATGTTGTAATTCCTACCACCTCCCCCTTGAAGTGCATTCACCTCTTCCACCGGAGCTTGACCTACCCCACATACCTCCGAAGCATGACCCAACTCGTTACAATTTGTACAAACATCAATTACCTGATTAGTGGTTTGTACATTTCCTTCTTCCACGGCTTGCACTTGTGGTCTACCAATCGTCGATCTTGCTCTTCTACCGGTTTGGGCCTTTCTCTTTGAAGTAACCGCCATTTGTTCCAAATATGCCCAATCATCTTGTTCATAATTGGTACCAAATGTGCCATTCGTGATCGACCTCAAATCCCGTTAATCCTCCATACTCAAACCCTCATGAAACGCATTCAACAATTCCCATAAAGCAATACCGTGATGAGGACAATTCTTGATCATCATATTGAACCTCTCGAATGCTTCATGAAACATTTCCCCCGATTGTTGTTGGAAGGCTCTCAAACTTCTTCTCGCATCATTGGTCTTTTGGGCCGTATAGAATTCTTCCAAAAATCTTTGTTGCATTTCGGCCCAAGTATAAATAGACGCGAAAGGAAAAGTGTAAAACCATCTCTTTGCCTTGTCTTCCAATGAAAACTGAAATAGAACCAACTTCACCTCATCCGCCGAAAAACCTTGACCCCCAATTGTGTTGCACATAGAGTCATATGACTCCAAATGAAAATATGGTTCCTCCGTTGCTAACCCCTTATACTTTGGTAGACTTTAGAGTGCATTGGTTCTCACTTCAAATGTCCTCCCTTCTTGATTGTGAGGAATGACCACTGGAGACGGATTATTGGTAATTATCGGTCGGAAATGGGCTCCAATCCCCCTTACCATTTCTCTTGCATGCCTTCTTGGTACCCCTATTGGTACTCTTGGTTGACCCATTTGCCTATAAACGGGCCTTGGCTGCGTGAATTATAGTTGAAACTGTGGTTGGGGTATTTGTGGTTGGAATTGTTGATCTTGAGGTTGCCCTTGTGGTTGTTGAACAATCGGTGGCGGTTGAACTTGTTGATGAACAACAACCGGTGGTTGTTGTTGAGCTTGTTGTTGAACCGGTGGTAATTGAACGTTTTGTTGGACAGCCGGTGGTGGTTGTTGTCGATTAAACTCTTGAAACGGTTCCGGCTGTTGCCATTGACCATAACCAAAATTTCCCGGATTTACCCTTTTGCTTCCGTCACCTCCCATGTAGTAACCTTCCACTTCATACCCCTCAAATTCATTGTCAAACCCATACCCATATCCATCACCTTGTGATCTTGAATGTTGCATGAATGGTTGGGGTTGATATTGGTAGCTTGATTGTGATTGTTGAAAGGTTGGTGGTTGGTTTTGTTGAGATGATGATGCACCAAAGGTAGGAAAAGGTTGGAAATAGATGGCAATGTGGATGATGTTGCGTATGTGTATTGAGCAGCTATGGGTTCGGTTGTGGGTGGTGGTTGGAGTTCACTTGATGCTGTAGGTATATTAGTAGTGATTGGTGGAGGTGTAGTCGGGATTGGTTGACCCGAAGTGGGAAATGGTGAATCCATGTTGCTGTTTGATGTAGTTGGAGAACCAAGAAGCTTGTTCTCCCTAAGTAAGACTCGGTTTCTTCGAAGCGTTCTATCAATCTCAGGATCAATAACAAGCAGTGATGACCTGTTAGATCTTCTAGTATGCATACACCTGTAGGTACCTGCATACTAACACAACCAGCGTAAACCCGAAAATAACAAACAAAAACTACTAAAGCTAACACACGTTGCGCACTACTCCCCGACAACAGCGCCAAAATTTGACGTCAGGTCAAAGACTCACTCAAAAATAAACCGAATACGACTAGTTAGATAGCGGTAAGCGGGTATCGAACACAGGGAGTTTGTGGAAAATATGTTACTAAGTAGCTTTATAATTAAACTATATTAAACTAAATGCGAAAAGTAAATTCAATAATTCGGTTGTTTGATTTGAAACAAAAAGAACTAAAGCAATAAACGAGTTTTAATCAATATACGAAAATATGCCTTCCCTCGGTTTCAGATTTCCATGAATGTTTTGGTTAATTCTTGGCTGAGATGAATAATAGATAAAGTTCGTGTTTATGTAAACGATTGCGATAATTGAAGATCAAATACTTGGATTATACAACGCAAGGTAATCACTCAAAAACCAATTAGTTTATCCAACCCTGAATCCCTCCTGATTAATCTCAATTACTTAAAGCACCAAGAACTGACGGTTTTGACACAAAATCGATAAACTAATAATCTATCAATCAATACATCAACACCATAATAATTTAATCAATATGATCAAACTAATATCTCAGAAATTGTCTAAACATTCAACCAAACAAACATAAGAAACCTTACAATCCAAGGGAAAACATAAAGGAATTTAGCCGAGCATGATTCGGTTCGTCATCCCTTCGATTATGATTGTCATACAAATTGAAAACAAGTGTTTTATGATTACCACCCTCACAATTAAGCTATGGCACCTCCAAATCGCCCTTAGGTCGTCCTTAGATGAAAGATAATGATAAGAATATCAAAAGCCAACCCTAAAACGAGTTTATAAAGCTGTTACAAGTTTCAGCGTTAGTCCCACCGTAAGCTACGGTGGCCACCGGAGCTTACGGTGGCTTCCAAAAAGCCTACGGTGGCTTTAAACTGCCATACGGTGTCATTTTCTTCAGATCCCACCGTAGCTTGCGGTGGCTTCACCGTAAGCTATGGTGGCCTTTAACAAGGCCTTCTTATTTTCGTCATAACTTTCTCGTTCCAAGTTCGTTTTCTTCACCGTTTTCGCCCACGTTCTCGTAATTACATCCTCTATCTTCTCCTACCTGAAATTATATGAGTAACCATAGTCAACTAATTCAACAAGATAAACCCATTAAACACGTGATTATTATTGTTCTTAAACCACTTAAGGGTTGTCCCATTGACCACCCGTCACTTGCCTCCAAATCCAGACACAGGAGCATGAATGGGTTCCAACTTCTCCTTCTTTTTCATCTAGCTGCTCAAAGCACTGTTCGTACATTATATCCGACGTACTACCCGTGTCGAAGAAAACATACTGCGAGAGATAATTAATTCAACAAGATAAACCCATTAAACACGTGATTATTATTGTTCTTAAACCACTTAAGGGTTGTCCCATTGACCACCCGTCACTTGCCTCCAAATCCAGACACAGGAGCATGAATGGGTTCCAACTTCTCCTTCTTTTTCATCTAGCTGCTCAAAGCACTGTTCGTACATTATATCCGACGTACTACCCGTGTCGAAGAAAACATACTGCGAGAGATAATGGCCAAAGAGGGCGGTGATAATCAAAGGATTCTTATTACAGGGGCCTCCTTTAACTCATGGAAAAATCACAGGCTCATTCTTCCATTCTTCATCCAGAAATTCCCTTCTCTTTCCGCCAACCTTGTATCCGCTTTGAATCATATGAACATTTAGGTCTTTGACTTGTTTTTTGGGCGGACCCTAATCATCTCGCGTGGGAGCCTCACCAGTCCCTGGTCTTGCACCTTTGACCAAGTGTCCAAATTTTCCTGATTTCACAGCCGCCTCAATTTCAATTTTCAAAGCGACACACTCGTTCGTATTATGACCTATGTCGTCATGAAACGAACAGTGTTTCTTAGCATCAAGGAATGACCTCCTTGTGAGTGGTTGCGGTTTCCTGAAATTCATGTTTTCAGTAGTGAGAATTTCTGCAGGTGTATTCGACATTGGAGTCCAATTGTTAAAGGCTCGAGCTGAGGAACCCGCTTTGTTTTTATTGTCGATCAAAGATCTAGCATCGAATGATTTAGACGCCTCCGCGGACGGCTGGAGTCTGGACCAAATTGTCCCTTTTGCCTGCTTGTTCGGCCGCGGGGTCTGGAATTCAACTTTTAAATTCTGTTTCTGATTATTGGATGCCAAAGTCTTTTTGCGAACAACTTTGCTGCGGACATAATTTTATCCCAAGACTTGGGCATACCATCTCTTCCTGTTAACGTCCAAATCAATTCGTCACTCTTTACATTTTTGCGGAAAGCTCCCTGCAACATATCTTCACTCACGCCTCCGATATTGAGACTTTCATTGTTAAAACGGGTAATGAAGTCTTCAATAGACTCATTATTCCACCTAACTAAGTCTAATATTTCAGACAGATCGCGAGTGTGTTTTTTCTACTGACTAAAGTGTTGGGAAAATTTGGCTACAAAGTCAACCCAGCTCTTTATTTGGCCATCCGGAAGCTTCTCAAACCACTCCCGCACTGCACAGTAAAAGTTAATGCGAACATGTGGCACCAGTATGGAAGAGCCCAACCGCTGACTCCTCCTACCGCCACGAAGTTCATCAAATGATCGCTGGGATTAGTCATGCCATTGTATTTTCCAACAGATGTTGGGATTTTTGCATTGACCGGAAATGGAGCCGTTGCTATACGTGCAATAAACTTCGATTTTTCAACGAAAGAAGCTGGTCCGTATGGCTTAGAAAAGTCTTCCTCAGCGTCATTGTGATAACCCGCCTGGCGAACTACCACCTGCGGACGGCTAGTTCCCTCATGCAATGAAGCCGGCTATCACCGCTGTAGTAAATGATATCACCTGGACGGTATGACGGGTCGTAACTATCATACTCGTTAAGGTAAGATGGCATACGCATGACCATACGAGGACAGTCATGCTTTCTCCAAACGCCCCTAGGATCTCTCTCCGTCTGAGCGCTGTGACGGATCTGACTACTCCTTGCTATTGCGGGAGGAGAAGGAGATTTCCTGGGAGATTCATCATAATTCAGAGTTCGAGCTTGGAGTCGCTCTTCACGTACCCTACGCTCGTATTCCGCTGCAACCTTCTCTTGCTAGATACGGAACAAATCGTCCGAAGACAAGGATCCTCTAGCTCTGGAACTACGATGATGAGTTCCCACCGGTTTGAAATCGTCAGAATCATCCTCTAGACCTAATTCTGAATGATTCCGGCGAGTTTCTCTTGTAATTCGCCCCGGGTTGCCAAATTTGGAACCCCCTGGCGCTGTGACATGTCCTAGATCCGTTGGAGTATGACCTGCTGGTGCCATGACATGTCCTAGGTCACCTGGAGTGGAACTTCCAGGTGCCGTGATACGTGCGAAGACATTTGAGGCAAAGCCTCCCCCAGCGCTTCAGTATCAGTAGTACGTAAAAGCGGTGCAGGAGTTTTCCCGTCGGCCCCTCAGGAAGCTTACTCATATCGTACGAACCAAAAAACCAACAAAAACTCTTGCAGTTCTAACACCAAAACAGATGGTGCCAATGAAGAAACACGAATCTGATCCCCTTGAAGGGTCCTAGATCCAATGAGTCCACAGGGTAGGATACAATAACAACCAACACGATATGAGCATAACTTCCGAAAGTCCAGTGACCGGAACCTGCAAAACAGACACCGTGAGCTCGTTACGGGAAGGACAAGAGGGGGGTCTTCCCGTAACCACCCTCCGGCGTGAGAATAAGTACAGTTCTTAAGAGAGAAAGTACTTAAGTAATCTTAGTAGATAGTTGGGAGTGAATGAATACCTCATGCAGGTTGAGAGGGTATTTATAGCCGAAGGAGGTGGGAATGTGATTGGGTCAGCTGTCCCATTCTAGAAGATCTCCCGTAACCTTCTGGACATGTGTCCTTACGTGATAGATTGAGCTATACGTCCCATGTGCATAGGTATAACAACCCAGACACGCGTCGTTCTATGATAGGATGAGTTAATTTCTGGCCATGTGCACGGTTATAACAACCTGGCCAACTGTCCTCAATTTATTGGTTAACGGGTCACGTATCCTTCAAGTAACGATCATGGTTATTCTTCTAGAAGGTAATTAGTTAATTACAGCTGTCCTGTGGCATTGCCTTCATATCGCCCCAGCGGGTAAATATGTTACCCTGCGGATGACTTTAGAGGGTGCCTGGATACTTCCGCGTATGATAAGTTATGCGGATGATCCTTATGTCCCGCGGGTGGCATATTAGGGGTTTCTCTCCGACCCGTGGGTGATACTTAAGGGTATTTGAGTCTTTTTGATACCCTTCCTCTATACATTATATACTCAAAATTTATGGTTAATTTATACATATTATATACACATCAACTGAAATAAAGAGTCACAAACCGGAAACAATCGCTACTACATTAGCAACCGACTGAACTTATATAGTGACTAAACTCCGACAAACACAGTCGCTCATAGTGTCTGCAGTTTTCTACCCAAATTTTTTAATATACCATCTTTGGGGCTTTTTTGAGTTAAATCTTTTTGTAATATAATCATGTTTTAACTAGAGTATCAAATCATGTCCAAACCCAGATTTTATTTATTTTATAACAATCTCAGTTATAGTTATAAGATATTAAGATACATAAAATATTAGTAATCTCAAGAAAATTATTTCCGTCTTGATGTTTCATAGCGACAACTTGTGCTTAGGATGCCTAGTAAAGCTTGAGCTTGCCTTGTTTGAAGCTTTGTTTCTAAGTCTTTTGCGTTAAAAATAAATTTTAGTTTTATTACATAAAATAAATGGGCTGTGTTTGGATTTGGCGGGTCAAACCCGACACGATTGTAATCCCGAAATCATGTCATACACATGCACTTAAACATGACACGTGTCACACCTCAACCTACGAAGGAAATATTGGGGTGCAACTGATTGCACAGTAGCTCGTAAGACGCTATTAATAATAAAATGGCAGTATCTAATTATTTAAATTCCAATAATCAAAGTACATCACCAATCAAAAACAAAAAAACAAACAAACAAAACATTACCCAAACTAAACAAAATTCGAAATAAATACCATAACTGCTTTTGCAATTGATATCCTATAGGTAATCCCTCGTGTAAATACCTGCAACATGTATGAAAATAAATTGGTCTTCACGTTCCCAAGTAAATTCAGCACCACAATTAGATTCCCAACGGACTTTAACTAATGAAATTTGGCTAAGGTTCGTTTCCTTATCCATGCAATCCATGATCTCTACCGGCTTTTCAACAATGTGCATGGTGTCGTCGATATGAACTTCATCGATTGGTATATGGAGATTATATTCTTGAGGTTCAAGACATGAAAAGGCATCGATTCGGCCAGACATTTCTTGAGGTTCGAGACATGAAAAGTCGGATGAATATTAGAGAGTTCATCGAGAAGATCGAGTTTGTACGCAACTTTACCGACTCTATCGATTATCCCAGAGAACCAACGAATAGGGGTGACAACTATCTTCTTTTACCAAAGCAAACAACTCCTTTCCAAGGAGAAGGACTTGATCAACAATATTGAACTCGAGAGGCTTCAGACGTCTACCGATATAACTCTTTTGACGACTTCTTGCGGAGAGAAGATTTTGACAGATGAGATTTCGTCATATGTTTCTTGAACAATCTCGGGACCGGCTATTTGAGATTTACCAATTTCGTTCCAACAGATCAGGGAACGACATTTGTGGTCATAAAGAGCTTATAACGGAGTCATTCCAATACTATAAGGCTATCCGTAATGGGCGTGGGTTAGGGGCGATTTGGGGCGAGAAAGGGCGCAAACACCGCCCCATGGGCGATATTTGGGGCGGGGGCGTGGTATAATTGTCGCCGGCTATGTGTGATAAATAATAATATTATATTAATATTACCGTTTGACAACGGTCAAATATATAAAAAAATTAATTAATTTAAACTATATATATATATATATATATATAAACATACACCATTCTTCTTCATTTTATACACAAATCATACCCAAATTCTTACAAAAAATTAACAAAATGAATCCCAGAAACCACCTGAACCAACCGAACTACCAATTCCCTAGTTTCGTTCAAACGTATGGTTCGCATTCAAGCCAACCGAACTACCAATTCCCTGGTTTCGGTCAAACGTATGGTTCGCAATCGAGCCAACCGAACCAACCGAACTTACAATGGAACCCGATGAACCCGAACCAACCGAGCTATCCGATTCAATTTTCTGACTCGAACCTAAACATGTACGCCAACTATCTTAGCCCCCAAAACACAATGCCGGCGTTCGGGTCTACACCACCGGAGTCAGAGCCGGTGACGGTGCCGGAGACGCAAACGGCACAGGCCTCCGGTTCAAGCAAAAAAGAGACCGTAAACACAAAAAGAAACAACCGGGGGAGCCGATAGCGTAACGTGATCCATACAAGCATTGGAGCGAGGAGGAGGTGGCCCTCGCAAGGGCTTGGATCGTCATTTCGGAGGATCCCAACGTCGGTAAGCTTTTTAATATTAAGTATTTATTAAAAATGTATTTAGTGTTTATTAAAATGTATACTAATTTTAACAAAATAATTTTAATTTGTAGCTAACTTTCATGCCATCGGGGTGTTTTGGAAGAAAGTATTTGAAGCTTGGCTCGCGAGAACCGGTAAACCCGAAGACTACCGGGGAAAAGAAGCGGTTCAAGCCCACTGAAAGGGGCTTAACGCCGATTGTCAAAAATTTGCCCGGATAATTAACCGGTTGCAGGGGTCCGGCTGGCGTAGCGGGCATAATGACGTGGACATTATAAGTCAAGCCTTGAGCGACTTTCGAGCTCAAGGTCACACTGTTGAGCGGCCCGGGAAACCGTTCAAGTATTTGAGTTGTTGGGAAAAGCTACATGGTTGCTCGAAATGGAAGGGGTCGCCGACCGTTCCGGCCGCCCGACGAGCCGGCTCATCCCGGCCTTCAAAACGGTCGAAGACATCGTCGTTGACAAATCCGAGCACACCAAACACACCCTCCGATGCTCGTAGCTTCTTCCTGGACGACACGGTCAATTTAGCCGACGATGTTGATATAGCCGACGACGGAGAGGTAGAGGAGTTGCCTCGACCACGCAGGAGATCGAGAAAAAATAAGGGGGAAGGTTAATCGTCAACACGATTCAATACGGAGCCCGTTGAAATAAACGAGTTGGTCGGTCGTTTGGAAACAAATGCCACCGTAATAGGAAATGACCTTCGAGCATCCAACAAACAACAAGAAAAGCTGAACCTGACGTTGGAATTACGTCAAATGAAAGACGAATACGAATCCCTCAAAGCGGAGGGGTTTCACGAGGAAGCCGCGTTATTGTTTCAACGAAAACGTGAAAAAATACGTGAATATTACGGATATTAGTCTCTTTTTTTAGTTATGTTTTTTTTTAATTTTTTTCTTTAGTTATGTTTTTTTATATTTTTAGTTATGTATTTTTTTGTATTTCTTTTAAATTTTAATGCATTTTTATTTAATTATTAAAATAAATTGGTTTTTATTTAATTAGTTTAATTATAAAAAGAAAATAATAAAAAAAGATACTGTGTGCCCAACTTGTAGCCCCTACACCATTACACCCCAAAAACAAATTCACACCATTTGCTGACTGGGCGTCACGCGTCACAATTCGCTCCCAATTGTAGCCCCCTCCACTACACATAGCCTAATAGAAACTATCGTTGTACGAGAACTCAATAAGCGGTAGATATTCATCCAAATTTTCACCAACATCAAGTACACAAAATCTAAGCTTTATTATTTAAAAATGGTTTTCAACCTACACAAATTTATTTTTAAACTAATAAATTTGTCATTAAAATAAGTAAATAGTTTAAGTTGTTATATATATAATAGTATTTTTTTTCTTGAACTATTATCTGAATTATTTACGGGTCATTGACTTATCCGATCATGAATCATCTCAGTTATTTATCAATAGAAAACATATCACATGTAAGAAAATCTTCTAACTCAACCTAAAATCTTTTACTTTTGATTTTTATTCTGTGGTAATACGTGAGACTTGTATATATAATAAAGTTAACACGAAGAGAACATTTAGCTCATTTTAAATGTCCGAATTTCAAGTTATATCTTTATGCAGTGTGATGACTGAGTTATATAGTGTCAACCTGTATATATTATCTTTTCAAAAGTAGGAGGTAGGGATAAGGATGGAGGGGGAATGCAAAATATTCTTGTATTTGAAGGTATTATTATCTACTACTTCTAAAATCATCAACAACATAAATTTATAATTGTAAAAAATATAAAATTATATTACTTATGTATCCTTTAAAGATAAAAAAATAAAACTCAACTATTATAAAAGACATTAACGGTACATTTCTGTAAAATATAATAAAAAAACTTGTAAAAAATAATATTCCATTTGAAATATAACCAAAAAAAAAAAAAAGATAGTAATAAAGAAATTGAGGAGACAGAACCCCATTGTTTTTTTATCACAGTACTACATTATATTTTAATTTTAATTTTATTTCCTACACTCGCTTTTTTGGACTTATTATGCAGAGCGCTTGTTGCCACGTCATCCCCATGTGGTCCCCACCTCATCTTCCTCCTTATTTATATCAGTCGCCACCACTAAACCCTAGCTATCTATCCACTCCATTTACAATACTCCACTGCTGGTTGGATATTATTATGGCTTCCGCTTGCCTTAATAGAATCGGAATATCACCGGAGAATAATAATAATAATAATAATAATAAGTACTCATCCTACGCCTGGTTCACTCCTAGACTATCAATCGGCCGTAAAGAGGATGCATCCAAACGGATATCTTCTCTGGCGAATAAACGTACAGATCTATCCGACTCAATAACCGAAGATCCGGTGAAGGATATTGCAGATCTGGCAGACGACTTTGACGGATTTGAGTTCAGACTTGACGATCCAGTTATGATGCTTCCGGCAGACGAGCTGTTCTCAGACGGTAAGCTTATTCCGCTGCATTTGTCAGTTATCCGTCAGGAAGCTGCCACGTCATCACCTACAATCGTGCCTGATACTCCGTGTTCTCGTCGGAGAAGTACGGACGACGCGTTTGCTGCTGATCCCTACTTGTTTTCGCCTAGAGCCCCGAGGTGCTCCAGCCGCTGGAAAGACCTTCTCGGTTTCAGAAAGCTTAATCAAAGCACAAATAATAATAATAATAATAATAATAATAACACATCTACTACTACTACTACTACAACTAATAATAAGCGAACGTCTGTATCGTCTATCAGACAGCTACTCAATCGGAGCACAAAATCATCAAATGATTCGTCAATCAGCCTTCCGCTACTGACGGATAACGAATTGGTATCGGTATCTGTATCATCACGGCCGTCGCTTTCGTCGTCTTCATCCGGGCATGATCTAGACGATCTTCCACGGTTATCTCTCGATTCCGATAAACCTGGTAAAGCAAACACTCGTCCCAAGACACGAATGGTGAAAACGAAAACCAGAACACACTCAAATCAGAAGTCAACAAACGAAGTTAAATCATCAAGACGGAGCGCTATTAGTCGTTCTGCTGACGCGTCAGATGCCAGCCGCGGACTGTCAATGGACAGCCCGCGGATGAGCTCATCAGGAAAAATCGTGTTCCACAGTTTGGAGCGGAGTTCCAGTAGTCCTAGTAGTTTCAACGGTGGACCGAGATTTAAACATAAAGGAATGGAGAGATCGTACTCGGCCAATGTACGAATCACACCGGTGCTAAACGTACCGGTGTGTTCTCTCAGAGGCTCATCGAAATCCAGAACGATGTTCGGGTTTCCGATATTTTCGTCACAGCAGAAGCGAGAAGGTTGTAGCACCAACATTGCCGGATCAAATCGAAGCCAGCGGTTTGTTAATTAATTTGGGTTATATTAGGCTTGGATTGGATCAATCAATTAATGGTAATGGTGTAAGTGTAGGTTAGCATTAGGTCTAGAGATAGTGTATCTATTTTTGTTGATTTCTTTCCTGCTAATTCCAAATGGTAGAATCAGATTCTTCCCGATCTTCAAATATTATTATTATTATTATTATTATTATTATTATTTTGTTTGTTGAATTCAATATGAAATGATTCATGTGTGCAGGGAAACGAAATAGTTAAAAAAACCTAAATGCAAATATGATGTTGTCGGTAAAGGAATCTGATTAAATATATATATTTTTTTGGACGGTGACTTTCATAGTGGTTGAATAATAAGCCACAGCTTTCAGAGAGCCCTAACCGCCCCACTCGGGCCAAGACTATGTTGTCTTAACCGGGTCCATGCTTGGCATCCGAGTTTGGCTAGGCGTTCCACGAGAAAATTTCGAGCCCCCTGCCACTTGACAGGAGTTGTCCGCCCACAAAAGTAAGCTCTCTGGGAAGGGACACTCTAATAGAAAACTCGTGTCGCCATCAAGATTCGAACTTAAGAGGCCAACCGGCATCAAGTTCTTATCCATCATTTGGCTGGTCACTTCAGCTTAACCAAGTGGTAATCTGATTAAATATATAATATATGAATTTGAACATGGGTTTGTATAAAATATAAATATAAATGTGGTGAAAATAAAGTAAAATTAGTGGTTTGGAGGTTGTGAAATGAGAATGACAGTCTATAAAAGTAATAAAACAGTTTCAGCAATTAGATGCCGGAGCGGGTGCCGGTGACCTGTGACAGCTTTTACAACGGCGTCAAGGAAAGCACCTTGACCTAATCTATTTTTTATTCAATTAATAGAAACAAACATGGATTAATATTTTCATTCGCTGTTCAGCCTTTGCATGTGTTTATAACTAGAATTTTGAACACCGGCGTTGCGGGAGTGGGGGTTCGATTTGTTTGTTGTTTAGGTTTGTGACAAAGTAAACAAACCCGTGAACATTTAAAAGTGCTAACACGACTTAAAACATAAATGTAACAAAGAAATTTATAATCAAACTTTAAAATTAATCAACATGTGGTCTAGAGTACTCGAGATACAAAAAATAACATATGTAAAATTATTCGACATATGTTCACCGGGGCATTATGAAGGCGAGTAGACGTGAATTGGGCCGGTTTCGGTTACATTCGTTACTGTACCATAACTAAAACAAAAAAAACTGATCGGTAACACCAGGCGTATTAACGGCGAGTAGACGTTAATTGGCCCGGGTGTTACGAAGGCGAGTAGACGTGGATTGGGCCGGTTTCATTTAGGTTTATTACTGTACCGAAACTGAAACCAAAAACACCAGTCGGTAATACCGGGCGTTATGACGATGAGTAAACGAAAATTGGGTCGCACCCAGTTACCAGAACTAAATGTAAAATAATCACTATATAAAGATCAAAGTTAATATATGTATTGTTTAAGATGATTAAAGTCTTTATTTATATATTTAAAATTAAATAAAAGTAATAGTGCATGAACACAAATGGCCAAACTCATAAGAGAATTGTTGAAAGCATGTGTATAGAATTCAGCTAGGAGCAATTAAGGTGAGTACTATATCAACAGCATGTTGTACAATCTATAATGCAAGTAAACCTTTCAAATTATTATATATATAATAGTATTAATAAAATATGAAGAGAACAACATACACAAAATTAATATGGAACCTAAGTACTTAAGTAGTATAGATGATAAGTGAAACTTTAGAAGAAAAATTAAACCAGACTAATATGTAGCATAACCACCGGTTTAGGTTCAAACGATAATCAGCCGACCTAATTGGAATTAGGGAAGTTCGGTAGTATTTAACCAGACTAATATGTAGTAGTTCTCTATGTGAACAGATGGTTCAGTGAGGGCTTTGAGAATGGCGTGTAATACTCTTCAATGGTTCTCTGCTATACTAAAGTCTCTACACTTATTTATGATTTATATGCATTCGAAAAACGTTGATTATTAACACAATCGTTACTAGACATGATGTAGACTATGTTTTGTTGGCGTGAATGTAATGTCCACTATTTTGACGACGTGGAATATTAGTGAACTTATTTAGCTTAAAATACAAATATAAATTTACCATATATAACAAAATGTTTAACATCTTTTGAGAGCACGAGCAAAATCATGAATACCAATTTGGGTGAATGTCAATAATGGGTGGGAGCGACGATGCTCCTTCCCATCCCAATCTTACCAACAACACTTTACAAATTTTCATCCCAAATTGTTAACAAGTTTCCAAGCATCATGTATCTACATGGACGCATTGTCGTTCATCTCAATCCGATTGCACTCCAATTAAACAGCCTTAAAACACTTGAAACATCTTTAAAAGGCAAAAAAAGTTATCTTTTAATTCTTTTGTACCAAATGCATATAATGTAATCATGATTACAATTTTAATATAGCTAACATGAATTGATAGGTTTTCCTCATATAAAAGTAAACCAACATATAAAGACATCCATTTTGGTAAGGGCAAAAAATAAAATGTGAGAACGCTACGTAGCACGGAGGAGATTTACGTTTCAAACCCACGAACATGTGTAATAGTATGAAACATGGTGATTATGAGTGCAATACATAAATATACATTGTTTGTAGGTTATATGTAATAAAAAATCTAGTGTAAATCAATAATAAATATATTACTCCGTATTTATTAAGTGAGATCTCCCCGATTCTCTTTGGTAACAAAAAATGAAAATTAAGTGTACGAGTAGTTAAATTACCGACTAATAAACTATATAAAAATCCAATTTAAACTACATTAGTGTTATAAAATAATGGCATTAATCTTGGAACCTGAAATCATCCAAACGATGTAAGGAAAATTTGGAAAGAGGGAAGTCCTGTCTATGGCTACGAAACAAGTGAAGAAGATGATGACCCCGTCAAACTACCAATGCTATGCTAGCTAAACTCCTCCTACGTCCTCGTTAAAGAGGACATTGAAATTTGTGCCATATATGAATTCATTTTAAAGTATTATTTTCTTTCCTGTTTAATTGTTATAATAAATTTATTATAGCATGACAATACTATTCTATATCTATATGCTAATGGAGTTGCTACGGGTGATAAATCAACTAGAAAACTTAACATTTGTTCAACAAATAATTTAATATTAAGAACTTCTTGAGCTGATTTACAAACGAGCATGTTAATGTTATTATTTTTTATAGAACGATAAGACCACCCGTAATGCACCGTTTTGGGTGCGTGTTTTGGCCCAAAACGTCGGAGAACCCCACCTCCCCCGGGGCGTTTTGGGGTATTTTTTTAGGCGTTTTATGTATAACGTGTGTAGGTGAAAGAAAATTAAAAAAAAACATTATTTTAAACACAATGGTCATATGACCGTTAATATATATATATATATATATATATATATATATATATATATATATATATATATATAACGGTCATATGACCGTTGTGTTTAAAATAATGTTTTTTTTTAATTTTCTTTCACCTACACACGTTATACATAAAACGCCTAAAAAAATACCCCAAAACGCCCCGGGGGATATATATATATATTTTTTCTATATATTAAAATAATTCATCCCCAATCAAAGCTCATCAAATTTATAAAATATCTCTTTCAACTCTATATTTCTTCAAACAAACTTCACTATATATAGATCCTCCATCTATATATAAACGGTTTTTCGAGCCCGACCAACAAGCCGAAGACGAGGCGGAGGAAGAGGCGGTTACGAGTGCGATTGTGTTCGCGACAACTTTTATAAGTTCTTTTACGAATGTGATTAGCTCTCCACCACCCCCGGTTTCAAAAAGAGCATATATCGAACAAGATCGTACCGAAGCCAACAACCGGTCGATGGTGGATTACTTTGCGACTCGCCGAGATACAAGAACCCGAAAACCTTTCGGCGTCGTTTTCAATGTCTAAAAATTTATTTATGCGCATCACCAATGATTTGGAGCGTGAGCTTGATTACTTTAAGCAAAAGTCGGACGGTCGAGAGACGCTAGGATTCACATCTATTCAGAAGGTTACGTCAGCCGTACGTGTGCTCGCCTACGGAAACACGGCCGACATCAACGACGAGTATTTAAATATGGCCGATAAAACAACCCGGGACACCTTGGAGTATTTTTGTTACGGTACGTTTTGTTTTTTTTTTAAATTATATCACTTGTTTACTTTAATCAATTATTTTATAAAAGTTGCGTAAAATATAGGAATATTGAAACTATATGGCCCACATTATCTGAGAGAACACAGCTGGAACGATCTACAACGTCTTTACGAGGCACATACAAGGGTGCATGGTTTCCCCGGCATGATAAGGAATGTAGATTGCATGCATTGGGAATGGGCTAATTGTCCAACTGCATAGCGAGGTCAATACACACGTGGTAATCAAAAGGGACCAATGGTCAGCCTTCAAGTGATTGCTTCATACGACCTTTGGATTTGGTCGGCATTCTTTGGTGTTTCCGGTTCCAACAATGACATAACCGTCTTAGAGCAGTCTCCTGTAATGGAGAGTTACATATTTGGGATCGTTCCCGTCGCTGTGTTTTGGGCTAACGATAACTTCTACCATCATGGTACTATCTGGGTGATGGAATATATCCAGAGTATGCGATAATCGTTAAAACATTCAAAAGGGACCAATGGTCAGCCTTCAAGTGAATGGGCTAATTGTCCAACTGCATAGCGAGGTCAATACACACGTGGTAATCAAAAGGGACCAATGGTCAGCCTTCAAGTGATTGCTTCATACGACCTTTGGATTTGGTCGGCATTCTTTGGTGTTTCCGGTTCCAACAATGACATAACCGTCTTAGAGCAGTCTCCTGTAATGGAGAGTTACATATTTGGGATCGTTCCCGTCGCTGTGTTTTGGGCTAACGATAACTTCTACCATCATGGTACTATCTGGGTGATGGAATATATCCAGAGTATGCGATAATCGTTAAAACATTCAGTGACCCGATGGATGCAAAAAAGACAGTATTTTAAGAAAGTGCAAGAGTCTGCGAGAAATGATATCGAGAGGTGTTTTGGTGTTCTTCAACAACGATGACATTTTGTTAAAATCCTTGTCATCTATGGTCTTTAGAAAGAATGAAATGTGCTATGTATGCGTGTATCATAATGTTAACATGATCATCGAGGACGAGGAAGAGCAATATGTCCAACTTTCATACCGGACCTGGATCCGCCACAGACTCTAGCAAGTATGGAGCAAAGACTCGAAAACTCGGATATCGTGCGATCAAAAGAGATACATAACGCACTAAAGGAAGATTTGGTCAAACATCTTTGGATGAATCAGCGTTTTCCTAGTGAAAACGAGAATCAAAACGAGGGCAACAATGAAGACGATGATGAAGGCGGCGACGGCGACGGGGGCGAAGACGATGAAGACGAAGAGGACGAAGAGGCCTGATGTATATAAATTATACATCTTTTCACGAAATGCCTAACAGTGAAAAGTTTTAGTATGAGTAGTTTTGGATATCTATGTATTTATTCAATTTTAACTACGCCATTGATATTAGTCAAACCATAATTGATCTCTTTCAATCTGTATTTATTTCGTATCACATGCACCCCCAACAAATAACTACCTGATGTTAAATCAAGTATATGATTCTATCTCATAAATTTGAGACAAAATTCTGTAACGACTTAGAAAATTTGTCATTTCAGCAGCATAATAATGAGATGCATTAATATGATGATGTGATTTATATAACTCAAAAATATATTAACACTATTTTATGCTTAAAATATACGTGTATATAGATATATTGATAAAAGTATTATAGCAACTTTATATTATCCAATAGAAAGAAAATAAAGGATAGGGTTGGTTTAGTGGTCGTTGTCTGAAATGGGATTAGTCATGTCTTTTCCGCCAGCAACAACACCACCAGCGCTTTCTGGCCTCTCTTTTCATGTTTTATTTATATTATATCTTTATATTTATTCTGTATTTATGGTTACTTAGACATATACATTTTAAAAAAATATTCATATTCGTCAAATTCAAAATCTTAAATTTCATTTGTTAAATAATATGATGATCATACTATTAAAATTAGTTTTTTATATATTATATGATTGCTATATTATCGAATACTGTTATACAGGTTAATTTTATCAATTTTTTTTAAGGTCAACAAACAAAGAATTTGCTAAGTACTTAATACGAGATGACTCATTTATAAAAGACCACAATCAGCTGGTCCAACTCAGCTGTACAGAGCCCTTAAGCTAGTTATCTCTAGCTCTCGAGGAAAATCCACCGATCAAAGGCCCACTTGTGGTAACATAGGGACGCTCTCATGATCGAACTGGAGATCACAAAGATCTCATTCTTCCTATATTAAACACTTATGTCCTTACTAAAGTGTTGTCTATGATTATTTAAACTTTTGTCTTTATGAGAAACTCAAACTTCCTGTCAACCACACCAAATATAAAAAAGCTTTGGATTTGTTGTATTATTGTTTGTGTTTAGACAGAATTACAAATTTTGTCCTTTAAAAAAAGCCAAAAACCGGTTCGTGTCCTTTTCTAAGTTTCCTTGCAGGCGGTGTACTTTAAACTTTTTTTTCCTTCAAGTTTTGTCCTTTACGCTAACTGGGTTAGAAAAACTCAGTTAAATGCCCTCACGTGAGACGCATGTGAGGGCATTTTTGTCTTTTCGTCTACTGGTAGTTATTTATAATTAAAAAATAAATTAATATATTATAATAATAATATATCATCAAATCCAGTATCCATCTTCTTCTTCACCATAATAACCCCCAGACCTAATTCTTCTTCAATTCTTTCTCCTGCTTCCGTCTTTAACATCCAGCCGCCGGTCAAATCCATCACCGCCGCCGTCCGACGCCGGAGATCACCGCCGGAAAACGACATGTCAGTCACTAAAAATGATCTTCCCGTCTTCTTTCTCTCTCTCTACTCTCTCCCTCCCTCTCACTACACCAACACCACCACTACCTAAGCCACCGACCCATCCTTTTCCAAAACTCCGGCCACCATGAACACAAAACCCACAGCTACCGCCACACACCAACCAACACTTGTAACTGCCACCACAAGACCATACTTTCTTAAATCGGCCACCGCCAGCCACCGTCACAAATTCCGGCCACCAGAAACAACCACACCACCATACCTGCAACCAGTCACCTACATCACCACCGCCGGAGAACCCATAAACCCAGATTCCGGTCAAACTCGCCGGAGAAGACACAAACCCAGATCCATCTCCACTCCCACCGGAAACCACCATGGTCAACCACCCTCTTCGATTGCAATCAAGTCCAGGGGTTTTTATATAGAGAGAACCGAATTATTCTATGCACTTGATTTTCTATATAAAAATCTACAAATGGTTTCACAATCAATTATTGACCATACTACAGGTCTACAACACAGGTTCACCGCCAAGATTGAAACCTGATCACATAATTGAATCTTTCCCATTTGCCCCAATCGAGCCCAAATTTACAACCACCACCAAACGAGCACTAATTTTGCAATCGATTCCTCAAATGCAACGGTGGAAAACCAATTTACAGATCTGGTTCTTTAACCGTAAATTTTTGACTTTAACCAACTTACCTTCGGCTACAAACATATTGAGCTAAGTCAGCGTCTTCTTAAGATTCGCCGAAAGATTCTTGTTTTTCTCTTAAGCAGCATCTGAATTTGATTGGGAGTGGATGGCAGTGGTGGTGGGGGTGATGTCATATAGCAGGGGAGACAAGGAAGAAGATAGTGGTGGTGAGGGTTTGACCGGAATCTGGGTTTATGGGTTCTCCGGCGGTGGTGATGTAGGTGACTGGTTGCAGGTACAGGTGAAAAGACAAAAATGCCCTCACATGCGTCTCACGTGAGGGCATTTAACTGAGTTTTTCTAACCCAGTTAGCGTAAAGGACAAAACTTGAAGGAAAAAAAAGTTTAAAGTACACCGCCTGCAAGGAAACTTAGAAAAGGACACGAACCGGTTTTTGGCTTTTTTTAAAGGACAAAATTTGTAATTCTGTCTTGTGTTTATACAAGTTTTAGGGTTGGGTGATAAGACTCTTTGACCCTTGAAATTTGAAAAAGTGGACATCATTGCTTATGACAACAAAGTATTGATTCTTTTGTCTTTTTTCCTTTTCTATTTTATGTCAGGATTCATGTATATATATTTATTTTATTATTATTTTTGAATATATGGTTATAATTTATTATTATCAACAAGAAAATCAACATAAGTTTAAAAAAACAAGAAAATCAATATAACAGGGTAATAGCTTTTCCTATGTTGAAAATAGTAAAAGAATAATTATATAATAAAAAAGTTGAGTAGTTGACGGGCTAATAAGATGATTGAATTATAAAACGTGGTATTTAAGATTTATGTGTGTTTTCGGAACAACACTATTTTAGTATAGGGATAATAAATCTAGTTATATAAATAATACCATGTTAGAACCCGTGTGACTCTCCTTTGTACTTGTGAGCCTTTTGCTTCTTGCTTAAGGTTCCTTTGTCTTTTTATAAAATTTAGCCTTTCAAAAAAAAAAAAAAAAAAGAACCCGTGTGACACACGGGTTATTCAAAAAATCTAAATTTTTGAAAAATGTACAAACTACAAATATAATGCTAAAAACAAATTTAGTGTTTAAAATATTAGCAAAATTGAGACAAAAAATCTTAGGACCAAAAATCTGCAACTTTTAACTCAAGCGAACCAAACTTTCACAAATCCCTAAACTGCCATTGGACCAAAAACTGAAAAATTTTGACTCGTACTCAAAATCTTAACTCGAAACTAAATATTTGATATGTTCACCCTACACATGTATAACCTTTAGTTCGCAAATTTTATGTTACAAAAATAACAAATAAAAAATTCTATAATTATCCTTCAGATGCGAATTTCATTTACAATATGTTGCTGGTAATTTGTGGCTGACACTTGCGGTTAAAGAAAATGCAGATCCATAATGACCATCTTTAAACTTGATCATTATCTTAAATGTATTTCTTTGTTTTTTAAGTCACGAAAGTCCTGTTTCAACTGCTTTAAACATCAAACCCCAAAAAATAATGAATAAATAAAATAAAAAATCCATTTCTACATAAAAATATATGAAGCAAGAAAAACCAACTTAATTATTTTCCAATTCACAAAACTCATCTTTTTACCCTTTTCAAACCAATTTCTTTAAGGTAACTAATCATTATTAAATCTGTAAATAGTTTTTGTAACATAAGAAATCATAATGTCTACATATGAAATTGTTGGCAGTAAAGAAAGTGTTAGTATGAGAATGTTTTACAAAAAATTATAAACATGCTAGCATATTAAAAGTTAAAAACCCAAAAGAAAAAGAAAACATTTTACTTATAAAGTGATTGTTTTTTTCTTTTTTCCCTTTTGTTTTATTTGATAAGGAATTCACATAAAAATATATTTACAGTTAAATATAAAAATAATATTAGACGCAAAAAAAATGTAAGTAATTGTTTAGATCATGCTCGTTTGAGCCAAACTCATTTTTACTTGAAAAATACATTGACCAAATTTATTTTAAACTAAACATGAACCCAAGCCTGTCATTTAAAATTACTTATAATTAACTGTATAATAAGAGTGATATAAAGTTGCATTATGATGTGCAGACTGATAAGATATTTGGTAGGGGTTACTCTTTTTGTTATCACAAATCATCTCCTCAAAAACAATGAAAGTCCATAATTCTTCGAAAACAATCCACTAAGAATAAAAGTAATTCAAACATTGCATATTCGAGGACATTTACTCGTTAATATTAAACACTGAATCTTATACTATATTAACTTGGTTTTTTTTGGACTTTTAATGTGTATATTGAAAGATAATTTGTCTTTATTTAAATAAAACTTATCGATAACTGATGACATATTTTAATTTTTTTGTAATATAACTCTAAGTAAATATATGTGTTATATAATGATCATAGAATTAGAGTTTCAATTGAAAGACAATTGATTACATATAAATCAATTATGTGAATCAGATTACATGATTCTGATTAAATAAATCGCATTAAGAAGATTGATCGATTGAACCTATGAATCGATTGAATCCGATTGAATATGTGTAGGTGAATCAATTGACTCCGATTGAAGCTGTTAATCCGATTGAATATGTGAAGGTGAAACAATTGATTATGTGAATCCGATTACAAAGGTTTGATAGTTACCTTGAACACTGATGAATTTCAATGTAATATGTATATGGTGATTGCAAGGGTTAGAACATGTGTATTAGGATGATAAAATTTAATAGGTATTACAAGTTTGATTTTGAAATTGAATTAAAATAATTAGGAAATGCCACGTAAAAATTTGAAGAAATTTGGTGAAAAATAAAAGGAGAATTTGGTGGACCCAACTTGTTTATTACAAAGAGAGCTAAAATAATTAAAAAATATTTCGAAAATGCCATGTGGCAATTTGAAAAAATTGGTAAAAAATAAAAGGATAATTTTGTGGAAACCCACTTGTTTATTTATTAATATATAGAGAGATATTTGATCTATAATTTAATATGAATAGAAGTAAATACGTTCTTAGAAATTTGTGAATTTAAAGGATCGATATTCATACCTCATTTGCATGCCATTTTATACATGTAGATCTAGGAAACAACATTTTAGTGATACACATAGTTATATACTCCAATATAATTCACGGGCCACATTTAGACTCGGGCCGGTTCTGAGAATTAAAAAAAAAAACAGGGCTGAAAACAAAAAATATAACTGGCCTTAAGTAAAAAGAATATTTCGTTAGATTTAAAAAAATTAATTTTTAAATTTGCTTCATTGACTATGATTTTAGTTGTGTAACAAACTAATGTATAAAAATAGACTTAAACATGTCTCAAATGAGATTAAAACCCACAACCTTTCGGTTGTGAGTCATACCTCTTTGTCATTAGACCTAGTTAGTTGTTATGCAATTGAGTTTAAACAAAATATATATATATATATATATATATATATATATATATATATGATCAGGATGATGAGAGAGTCATTTTGAAATTGAGAACTATGAGAACCATTTTGGATCATAAAACCCCAAAAATAAAAAAAAACACAAAAATGAAAAACTAAAAAAACCAAAATTTTTATTTTAATATCCTGGTTTCATAAAAAAAATTCGGTTTAGCTAAATTATATACACATATGTATAATATATACATATATGTACATTTACATGATTTTTTTATACACATATGTATAATTTAAGATAAATGATACTGTACATATGTGTATATTACGTAAGTAAATATTAAATAAAAGTATACATATGTGTATAATAAAGCGTTTTTTTATGAAACCGGAATGAAATATTAGAATTTTGGTTTTTTTACTTTTTTTAAATTTTTGTTATATTTTGTTTTATGATTTTTTAAATATTTTTTTTGGTGTTTTTAGTGGTCCAAAATGGTTCTCTAAGTTCTCAATTTGTAAAGGGTTCTCTTGGGATCCTTACCCACACACACACACACACACACACACACACATATATATATATATATATTTAAGTTTAAGTGAGAAATGAATTTATTACAAGAAATGTGAGAAATGGATTCAGCCAATAAGAAATTTCCTATTGTTTTTTCCTTTTATTTAAATTGGGGGGGGGGGGGGGGATGAAGGTAAAATCCCATAAGTTTTTAAATGGAAAGTTTTATTTTTGTTGCTTGAATTATTTATTTGTTTAATTAAATGGTTTATATTTGAATATTATTTCAAATTTAAATATCAGATCTTGTTTATCTACATTTTCAAATTTATATTGTTTAATATAAATTGTTTATATATATCAGATCTTGTTTATTTACAATTTCAAATTTATATTGTTTAATATAAATTGTTTATATTGCTGGAATTATAACATGTGTAGGAAAACCTGTGTGTACTGCTATAATTCCTACCTGAGTAGGAATTATAATCTTGTTCGGATAATTTTTTTTTGCTGATTGTTATGTCGTGTATTTCCTGATGTATGCAGCCATACCTGAGTCCTACACATATGTTCTTCATGTGCGTGTGATATAGCGACATCTCAGACGTGTTTTGACTCAACCCACACGTCAATCATATACTAAGATACGTTGTTACGTCTTGCAGTTAATTGATTTTTGTGTTATTCTTATTTGTTCATACATCATACAGTGTCCTACACCTTCTCCACCATATATCAATCCAACTAGTATACAACTAAACTAGTTACACTAACATAACCAACAAACTTACTTACGTTCAAAATATTTAAAGAAAACATAGCTTCAAACATTCTTATCGATTACATTCATCCAAAAACCAAACTCCCAAACACACCGGACCAACATTTTAGTGAAACATAGTTATAGTGGGAAACAACTTAAAAGTAAAATAATAATTAAACATAAGAAACAAAACGAGCAGTTGCGATGCAGCTTCCTACATTATTAGACTTCCCATCCTTCACTCAGCTTCTAAAACTTGTAATATACGATATCTTTGCTTGTTTATGTCCGCCAGCAGAATCTTCGCATCATATTTCATCCTTAAACTCATGACTTGTTTCTTTTGCGTCTTCAAACCAAGATCGAAAACCACTACGAGCTTCCCGTGTATAGAAAATCAACTGCCTACACCAAACACATAATAAACATTCAAGATATTACTTACTCACATGCCTTATAAACAGAAATATGAATACACATTAACTTACATTAAGGGCCCTCCAATTTGCCATAGGTATCGCCAAACTTCATTATCAGATTTTGCCTCTGTCTTATTAATATTAACATGCCTATCAGCATACGGTGTTCTGCACGCATAACCAACCCGTTTTACCCTTTTTGGCCTTTCCACAACCATAGCTTTTCCCTTCAACCTACTTGCAATGACATTCAAAGGCAGATGCTCATCGTCATTATCGATTCCCGCACTCGCACCAGCAATGATCGGAGTCCTAAATACAACTTCACCTCCTACATCATCTCTACCTACATTATCCTCTCTCACAACATCAACTACAGGTGACCTACACACACCTTCAACTCCTACATCATCTATACCTTCATTAGCACACCTTCATACTAATATACACTAACTATACAAGTCATACACGAACAATCTAGAGTTATCATACACATGAAAAATATCAACAACTTTAGTGAAATTTTAATTTATAAAGCTCCAACTATAAATACTAACTACAAAATTAAATTATTTCATCTTACAAACCCTACACAAACAGCTTTCATCGGGTACTAACACATCTACAAAAAATATATACAAACTGAAACATAACTAACCCACTCTACACTAAAACACAGTCCTACACAAGACATGTTATGCACTAATTTAACATCACACTGCATCATCAGGCAACCAAAATTCACAATATCAAACTCAAGTACCCTTCACATATAGAACAATATATTCTTAAGATCTCAGCTTATTAAACATGCCTACACCGATTTGCAATATCAATCTACACAGATTTGCAATATCAACCTACAATTAAGACAAACTATGTTGCCAATCAACATCACATATCAAACTCAAGTAACCTTTACATATAGAACAATATATTCTTAAGATCTCAGCTTATTAAACATGCCTACACAGATTTGCAATATCAACCTACAATTAAGACAAACTATGTTTCCAATCAACAACACATAACAATCTTAGAACACAAATATTATCAAGTACCAATATGTTGTGCATCTTCTCCATGGTCAGATTCAACATCAATAGGATATTCAGCAACATTCGTATACCTTGAAAACGATGTTTTCAACGCTATCCTCTGACTATTTCTTTCTGCACTCAACAAAAACCGTAAACGTTTATTTCCTGAATTTCAACCCATGTAACCACATAATATCAAATTCAGGTTACCTTTTTCAATCCAAGTTTTCCATTCATTTTTTTGACCTACACAAAAATTAACTAAATAAACAACAAAAACAGTGAAAAAAGGAAAAAATAACAAATCTTTTATTCCCGACACATAAGTTCCTACACCCATCGGACCCAAACCCACTATTTGAAACAACTTTAGAACCCTTCATCGGAAACAAGAATGAGACATATAATATATACGAACTGAAACTAACCTTCACGGCAGTAAAAACCTTCACCGATTGATGTTAAAAATATCATTAGCAACGCTCGAGCTTCCTAAACCCTAGCATTTTGATAAACCAAAAATAACCCCTTTTTTTAGATTGGCAAGATGACGGATCTTAAACTGAAGGATGATCTCTTAAATCAGTGATATATTTAGCGAATTATGATTGTTTAATGGGATACGGGATCGACAATGAAGAAGGAAGGTTTTTTTTTTTCTGGAAATAGATTCTGAGTTTGACTCACGTGATGTCTGGTGGATTATAATGTGGCGCCAGTTTATAAGCCTACGCAAATTACAACAATACCTACCAATGTTTTTTTGTATTAACTCTTTGACCCATTATTTACAAATATGCCACAACATATATTGACCATTGATCATTCTTAATCTAGGGTTGTAATTAACTTCTCGCATTTCTTGCAATAAATCCATTTTTCTCTTGAACCATCCCCTTTATATATATATATATATATAGGGGATGGTTCATGCGAGAAGTGATGTTACAGCGAGAAGTCGATTTCAACCATTGATGCTGTTAATCAATGGTCATTCACGAAAGTGGCATTTATGTAATTAATAAGAGTTTATTATAAAGATTATTTTAATTAAAAAGGGTAATGTAGTAACTTGTGTAACATAATTAAAATAAAATAAGAGTATAACTCCCACCATTCCTTCTTAGCTTTAATTTCCATTGATTGCTAATTAACTAAATTCAATTCATTTGATTTCTTTTAATTTCTTTTATTTCATATAATATTATGATACCATTTTTTTTTGTTTATTAGTGTATATTTCGGACTACGTCTTGCATATTGTTGATTCATTTTACGCGTTTATTGATAATAGTTATTTATAGGTTACAATTTTAAGACAATATAGTTTATTATTTTAGTTTAACAATTTGTGTTAAATTTAACATTTTGTGTTGGATATAACAACTTATTTATGACACATAAATGTTGTTTGTGATAAAACATTTTATGTAGGATACATACTTGTTTGTGTATGATACGTAAGTGTGTAGAATTAAAAGATAATATTTTGTTTATGATCTATAGAGTTTGTGTAGGATACATACATGTAATTTGTTTGTGATATAACATTTTGTGTAGGATCAATAAAATATTGTGTAGGAATGAAAAATACTTTTTTGTGTGTAATATACATTATTGGTGTGTAGCAATGAAAGATAATATTTTGTTTGTGATATATATAGTGTGTGTAGGATACATACACGTACATTGTTTGGGATATTAAAATTTGTGTAGGAACCATATATTGTTATTAATTGTAATAAAAAATATTATTTTATACTATATAGTTTCATATATGTATTGTGTAGGTGGTATTTTAATTGTGTATGTCTAACTTTTATCATATGTAGGTTCATTTATATATTGTATACTGTGTAGGTTTGTATATGTAATGTGTATATGGTATTTCGAATTGTGTATGTATAACTTTTTAACACGTGTAGGTTCATTTATGTGTTGAGTAGGTTTAAATATGTATTGTGTATGTAATATTTCAAATTTTGTATGTGTAATTTTTATTGTCTATAAGTTCATTTATATACTGCATACGTTCGTATATGTACTCTGTAGGTGGTATTCTTAATTACGTGTGTGTATATATTATTCATGTGTAGGTTGTTTTAGCATTTATGTACTCTGTAGATGGTATTTCTAAATGTTGTTTAAAGACTAATTATGAAAGTGTGTATAACTTATTGTTCCATCAATTATGGGCTATAGAAGAAAGGAAACATATTTTCAATGTATGTGATGTACTATGTTTTTTATTTCCAGATTTCCATCATTTGAAACATGCCAATGAAAAGAAAAAGGACTCGATTGTTTTTTTTATCAAATACCTTGGTTTGTAGATAAAGTTATATAATTGAATTGGATTATTTGTTGTTAATTGAAATTTGATAAAACGGGTTGGTTAGAATTTTGATGTAGTTTACTCATACTTTGGAAAAAGTGATAAAAAATAAACAAAAAATAAATAATAAAAGTAGTACGTAACTTTCTCCGTACTATTGTTACTTACCCAAAATACAACAATCATTTTTTACCAATATGCCCTCAAAATAAAATAAATCATAAAGAAAAAGATATATTGTGATTGGTTGGATTTATTTCTCGCACTTCTCACTCTAAAAAACACTTCTGAAATGAACCTAATCCTATATATATATATATATATATAAAGGATAGAATACGAAAATCCTTTATCGTACAATAGGTACGCGACATTCTGGAACTTCCACCTTCAATAACCATCCTAATCCTAAAATCACAATTGCGCGAGCCGGCCTCCGTCAACCTCTTATCTCGTTGATTCCGTCCACCTTCACCATCACCATTTAACGGTTCCGTCCACCATCCACCTTCGCGACCACCATTTTCTTTCGACACAACCGTCAATCGTTGCTCACATGTCAGTTGATAAAATTGCCCAATTGAAATTGAAATTATTGAACTAATTGATCAATTAAACTTTGAAATTGGTCCAATTAATCATCAATTTGAAGTTTCAATTAATCAATTTTGAGTTTTGCAGAAACCTAGTTGCAGACGCTCCATATTTTGTTCATATGATCGAATCAATGATCAAATTAAAGGTCGATTGACGATTGTTTGATGATTATGAGATTATATGAAGTGATTTCAGTGTTCAATTTCATGTTTACAGGTGTTTATTTTTTTGTTAGTTTTAGAAGTTCTGAACACCTAGAACTTCTTAGAACTTCTAATCTTTATCAGAACTTCTAAACTTTATCAGAACTTCTAAACTTTTTTTAACAACCTGAACTTCTTAGAACGTATTAGAACGTTTAAAGATGTTCATTGTTTTTGAACACCCAAAACTTCATTGAACGTATTAGAACGTTTAAAGATGCTCTTTTTTGGTCAGAACGTTTAAAGGTCTTCAGTTTTGTTTTAGAACATTTAAACATAATATTTTGAACCCTAATCAGAGCTCGATTGAGTGCGTTGTTTCTGCAATTCCATAATCGACTGATGATTCTAAAGCCTCTTAAACATCAATTTGATTGATTAAATCATCAATTTTTGATCAATTTGAAGATTTCTTGATGTTCAACGGCGTTCAATTTTGATTTGGTTTTTGACTTTAGAGATTTCATACTTTAATCTGTGATTAGAGTTTAGAAATTGGATTAGATTAAGCGACAAGTTCCAAATTTGGATAAGAGTTGATTTGTAATCGACGAATTTTGATCGCGAAATACTGTTGGGTATTTACGAAATGGCCACCGCGCAGTTTTTAATTAAACGCTCTGGAATGTCGCGTACCTAATGTACGATAAGTCATTATTGTACGTTAACTCACCCCTATATATATATATATCGGTTTTCATAAAACACATACACACACACAATTTTTTTTATGTTTTTGTATTTAAAAAAAAATTGAACTGGAATGATGGAGGAAACATTTTTATTTTTAAAATTTTTTCGTTTATTATTTATATTTTGAGTTATGATTTTTTTATTATTTATTTTTAAAGAGTTTTTTGTATGGTTATAAATCCTTCTCACACTTTTCATTTTTATCTCCCTTTCTATTTTAACTTTACCCCCCCCCCCCCACACACACATATTAAAATATTTCGGGTCTAACGGGTAGTCAGCCTATGGCCGCCGACCACTTAACCCTATCCATGGCCGGCCTTGATTTAGACGAAAATATATTTTTAAACACAAATATTAAATTATGATGTGTGTGCCTTATTTAGAGAGACATATTTTTAAGGATACGTAAATCGAAAAGATAAATTTCTTTTGAACGACATCTGAAAGATAGATAGATATTTGAATTTATGATACATCGAGGCCTCACAACTCAAATAAGGTCGATCATTCTATCCGGGTTAAAGATTCTGTCTAGCAACATGAAGTGATGGATCAAGGAATTTTTTCAGTTGGTGCACTACTTTTAGATGCTTCAATTTCTTAGAATCAGGTATAAAAAATTCCGGGTCAGTTTGAGGTTCGGGTCGGTTCGATGGTTCGGGCAAAGTTTATTACATAATAAAACTACGACAAAATAATAAAAGAGACACCGCCATTAGAATTTAAAAAAACACATAATATAAAAATTCAATAGTCTTTAAGAATTAAGAAAAAAATAATTATAGTTGTTCCATACGAGTCTTCGTCTTTTGAAATCGTTGCATTACTTCTTCAACGGTGGTGGTCGGAGGACGGCGATGGTATGATAGCTGTGTGCGTGAGTTTGAAGAGGGGAGAGATGCAGCATAGTTGTGTATTGTGTGTTTTAATAAAACCCTAAATTGATATAAGGTCATAAAACTAAATTAGAAAGAAAAAGTTCAAATAAATAGTCTAACAAATGGAATTGAACCCATGACCTTAAGTTTACAACACCAACTTCTTACCAGCTAGACTAACTTTTGTAATGTAAACAAGATAGTTCATTCTTCATTTATAAGGTGGTTCGTCTAATATTTTCTATACAAAAATACACTATTATTTCGAAACTCGGGTGGTTCCGGGAAACCACCCATTTATCATATAATTCGCCCATGACATCATGTGTGACTGTGAAATCTTTCCTTGAGCTTCCATTGCAACAAGGGTCAAAGGAGAAAGTTAAGGCAATAAAAGTAACTTTGGGGGTAACCCAAAATTGGTAGATATTCGTTGACAAAATTAGTAAATGATATTAAAGTGCACTCCTTCCTTTGGATCAACCTTAGAAGCAAAAGAGCGAGTATAGATGGGAGTGTTGGTGCAAGATCAATCTCATTAATTTCCCATTGTAATCCTATGTCGGTAGTTTATTTTGTATTTCTTTCTTGAATTTTGTTTATTTGGGTCTCTCGCTACTCCCTTGAGGCTCCGTTTCTCTTTTCTATAATATTTGATTTTTGAAGAAAAAAACTCTGAATTTAAGTCACGGGTAATATTTAGACGAATTCATTCTTATGAGATCCATAAATCTAAAAGACAAATACATAGAAAATTTTATTCATTCTTCTTATTCAACAAAAATATATTTTAGGAATACACAGATTTAAAATATAGATATTTGACTTTATTCGGATTGAAAAAAAACTTTTTAGGGATAGAGAAGTGTATAAACTATAAAGGTTAGATACTCAATGTATATTTTATTACTGGTTTGCTTTGTCTTAGACTGTTATCCTATGTGAAGTCTAATAATACAATGACAGGTATGCTATGTTTTTCTTTAACCAGACTAGGGCTGTCACTTTTACCTGAAATCCAAAACTCAACTCGAAAAAACCTGTACCCGAAACCGAAATAACCCGACCCGAAGAACTCGAACCAGAGAAAAGACTAACCCGAACCCGAACCGAAGTAATTCGGTGAAGAATTGCCGATCCAATCCCCTTAACGGGTCCTGGATCTAATGAGTCCAAACGGTAGGATAAAAACAACAACCAACTACGATACGAGCACAACCTTCGGAAGTCCATTGACAGAAACCTGCAAAACAAGCACCGTGAGCTCGTTACGGGAAGGACAACAGGGGGGGGGTCTTCCCGTAACCACCATTCGGCGTGAGAATAAGTACAGTTCTGACAGAGAGAAAGTACTTAAGTAATTTAAGTAGATGGTGGGGAATGAATGAATTACCTCATGGAGATTGTGAAGTATATACAGCCGAAGAGTGTGGGAATATGATTGGGCCAGCTGTCCCATTCTATAAGATCTCTCGTAACCGTCTGGACACGTGCCCTCATGTGATAGGTTGAGCTATACGTCCCATGTGCATGGGCATAACAACCTGGACACATGTCGATCTATGATCAGACGAGTTAACCGTGGCCATGTGCACGGTTATAACAACCTGACCAGCTGTCCTTTATTCATTGGTTGACGGGTCACGTATTCTTCAAGTAACGATCTTGGTAATTCTTCTAGAAAGTAATTAGTTAATTACAGCTGTCCTGTGGCGTTGCCTTCAGGTCATTCTAGCGGGTGGATATGTTACCCTGCGGATGACTTTTGAGGGTGCATGGATGCTTCCGCGTGTGATCGTTAGGACGCAGCGTTGTTCCTTATTTAATAAGTTATGCAGGTGATCCATATGCACCGCGAGTGGCATATGAGGGGCTTCCCTCCTACCCGCGGGTGATACTTAAGGGTATTTGGGTCTTTTTGGTACCCTACCTCAACAATTCCCCTCAGTCCATTGTTTCTTCCGTGTAAATTTTTATGCGGGTGGAATTTTGGACTTAAGATATATTTGAGGGTTTTTTGAATATTGCAATCTTTTTGGAAATATTTTCTGTTCTGTTGTTGTGTGGATAACCATGAAAAGGACAATTTTGACAATTTGCAGGCGCGTGGACAGGTGACGAGACGTTTATGCCGGCTGTCACTGTACCCGACTGTATACCTTTTTCACTTTTTCGAATTTCCCGCGTGACGTGGCATCTGCTGAGTGGCTGATGCCTTTCTCTCTCCATTGTTTGTATCCCATCGCATTAATTGCGATGTGTATAAATAGTGGAGGTTATCTTCCTTTCAAGTTTTATTGTCTTTGATTTCAATATTTCTTCTACTTTTTCTTCCAATTAATCTGCAGACTTTGTTCAAAATTGCTCGTTGTTTTTCGTTCACGTTTGAACCCATGGCTAATGAAACGAGATCTACTACACCGAACATCGATGTTGTGGAAGTTGGTTGGGATAAATCCGAGTATGAAGAGTTGATTTACACTTACCGTATTCCACCATAATGGGGACCGGAGTTTCCCACTGCCGGTTCTGTTGCCAGTAGGCCTTTTCCTGGCAAGATGGCAGTTTATGACAACTTTTTCTCACATGGGAATCTTCGGTTTCCGATAACCAAGTTACTCATGAAGGTGCTCAACGCCTACGGGATCCGTCTTTCCCAATGGCATCCTCTTGCACTTACACGAATTCGACATTTCGAATTTGTGTGCAGGGCGAAGGGAATGTTACCTCGGATTGATTGGTTCCTGGTATTCTACCGGGTGGTCAACCGTGGTGGATGGTTCAACTGTATTCCGATACCTGAAAGGGTTATCGGTGTGACATTCGTCAATTTCGAGTCAATCGTATAATCGTTTTGTAATTGTTTATTAAGTAAACCGACCCGATTTATATCCCAAACATTTTCAGATATATAAAATATTGGATTTTATGTTACTAAATCATTCCCACTTGTTCAATTTGTAAAACCCCTTTTACGGATTCGAAAACGCCTTTAAAACGCTCAAATTACATCAAAAACGAACTTCCAGGACGCAAAACGAACCACGCAAGACAAGCTGACCAAACCCCACCCTCATGGGCGCTGTGTCGCACGACCATGAGGGCTAGGGCGGCCGCGCGGCGTGGCCTCAGACCTGCAGATTCGTTTTTTTGTCTTTTTTATGCTTTCTTGTGTTTATAACCAACCCATTTTTATGCAAGACTCTTTATGCTTGACCATTTCAACTTACCCTATATGTACACACCCATCTTCTTTATTTTTACACTTGCTCATACTCCAAATCATCTCTCAATTCAAAGATCTTAAATGTTGTTCTTCATGTTCTTGGTAGTTTGACCTTTCAAAGTCATATTGACATAGCCTTTCATTTTAATTAACTTAACTCTTATTAATACTTGAAGCTTATGGCACAACATATATATAGTATACACCCCTTGTTTCCTTTGGTAGTTACTTATCCGGCCCCAGTTGGTTAAGTTTCGGACCTCGTAAGGCAAGGCTTCATGGAGGACTTCGTGTCCTTGACACACACACACACACACACATACTTATATAACTTGTTTATACATACTAACCATGCTTAACTTATGCTCATTTTAGTTTGTTTGTCATATTTACAAGTTCCATGGTTAAGGGTTCTAAGAGTCTATGCTTCGGTTTAATCGTAAATAGCTCTAGACCGTAAACTGAACTTTGCTTACTAGTTTTTGTTAAATACTTGTTTAAACATGTTTAATGTTAGATCTCAGTTTATAAAATCATTTTTATGAGTTCTATGGTTATGGGTTTGTAGATTCTAACCTCGGTCTTAACCCGAAACTAGATCCGAACCGAAAACCGAACTTTTGTTTAAAGACTTTATTGTTAACTTTTTGGTTGTAAAACTTAAGTATCATCATTTATAAATTGTTATACAAGTTCTTTGATATTTGGGCATGTGGTAACCGTCTATGAACTTATTGTGAGATGGAAACCGAACCAAACCGAATTTTCGTTTAAAGACTTTATTGTTAACTTTTGGGCTGTAAAACTTAAGTTTCATCATTTATAAATTATTATACAAGTTCTTTGATATTTGGGTATGTGAAAACCATCTATGAACTTATTTTGAGATGGAAAACGAATCAAACCGAATTTGACCGATTTTCACTCACTTAAGACGCACAAGCGTGTTTTTAGCTATCAAGACTTGTATATTTCTTTAAAGATACTTTACAACTAAATTTAAATATTTATTTGAAGTACTTGGAATGTTGAATTCAACTTGATCTTATAACAAAGTTGGACCGACAAAACCGAACACTCGCTTAACGTATGTTGTTAGTTCTAAAACAATAGAACTACATACTTGGCTAAGTCTTCTTAGATTTTATTGAGTTATCTCATAACATTCATTATTTTGGAAAGCTGACTTTGGGTTTGACCAATTATCAAGACCCGAACCAACAACCCGAAACACTCGTTAAAACCCGTTTTAGTATCTACATTATAAAGGGATTTGCATTCTGGCATTTTTACTTGCCTTATTACTTAACATAGTTTGAGTAAATATTAAGGCTAGCTACTTTAACCCGGTTTCGAGCAACTTATATTTTTAAAGACTAGTATTACAATTTATTAATATTTACATTTTTAAACCTTAAACTTTAAATTGTTTGCATTTATTTTCATTTATTTTTTTTAAAGATTTCTTAGACAACCTTTCATATACAAGTTTTCCTTTCACCTAGACTTTGCTCGATCAACCTCATCCTTCCGGTTACTCGTCATTTTACCGATCAAGTTTATTACTTGAACGTGAGTACTTTCATACCCCGTTTTCCATCTTTTGTTTTGAGGGTGACATTTCATACGTATTCAACTAAATGCTTTATACTTGAATCTTAAACCACAAACGTTATTGTATACTTTACTTAAATAATTGCTCAGTTTGGTGTTCTATGGTTATATGCCTATGTGTTTATCGCTTTTGGTTGGTGGAACTATAAAATCCTAGTCTATTTGGCAACCCTTTATAGCAAGGTGTCGTAAACGTAATGCAATTAACGATAACTATAAAACCCTAGACTATTTGGCATCCCCTTATAGCTAGGTGTCGCTAATGCGTTAGCGATATCTATTTATCTAAGTTCTTGATTTTATTTATTGTTTCGTATACGAGTTTTGTGGCCTTTATTTCTATATACTTATTTGCTCAAACTTATGAAATTGCTCACTAACCTTTGTGTTGACAAACTTTATTTTTTGAAATAATACAGGTTTGACTTTTGTTGACTCGAGGACTAGACGAAAAACGTTATCATGACTATTAGGATATTAGCCAAACGAACAATTCATATATTTGTTTACTTGTATTCAGTTTGTTTTGTATGAACATGATGTGTTGTTAATTGATATTATGAAATAAAATGAGTTGATTAAATATTGTCGCTTTAATAGCGTCTTGTGTATTTGGGCAATCCGTTGCACCCCGGCCTGTTTCGCCGCCTTTGGTCGGGGTGTGACAATCGGCATCGACCCCGTCGGTGGAGCTGAAGATTGGCTGAACAAATTTTTCTGGATTTCGGAAGACGTTGTTCCAGACACTATGGTGTATCATCCGACTGATGAGGCGCTGCCGGACGTCTTTACGGCTCCACACGAGGGCCAGAAATGGTTTCGCGCTTTGATGTCGGAACCATCTCCGATGCGGTCCATGCCAGAGGAAGCCCTAGTATGGCGGGTATGAGCCGCCAATGGACGTACCTAGATTTGGAACCTGTCTTCATGGGCGTGAACGAACGTAAGACCTATTCTTCTTATTAACTTTATTTTACGTGAAACTTCTGATTAATATTCCTGTTATGTGTTTTTCAGGTGAAGTGGCTATGCAGAATGCCCATTTGTGTAAATAGGGGTTGTCCCGGGAAACACATCCGCGATGCGAAGGAACTAACCATTTTGGAAAGGACAAGAAGTCAATTTATTTTCCCTTCCAAGGTACGTGCTGAACCGATAGCTTCGGAAGCTATCTTCCAGACATGTACGTACATTTTTAACCCTCATCCGCTCAATGCTCTTACTTCTGACGGGGTGATCGTCGTTCTCTCTTTGAGTGACGAATCTTCATCCTATGAATAAGGAGATAGATTCTGATGTTGATCCTGAGATTTCATCTATCTCACACCAGTTGGCATAACTGGAGTAGAAGAGGAGTCTCTGATCCTCCCAGGCAAGTGACGCGAGCTCTATCCATGCGGATGCTGAGAGAGGTCCGATGACGAAGAAATGTCGGACACAACGTTCGAAGAAGCAAAAGGTCAGCCTTGCTGAATGTATGAAGGGGATGGCAGGTAAGTCCATGTGGTATTCTCGTCTTTTATTTTATGCTTCAATTGATACTTATGTATGATTTTATTGTACGTATATCCAACTGTCGTTACTGGTGGGTGTGTGTCATTGGATAAACCGCCATCTCCACCGCCTGAGAAAGATCAAGAGGCTCCCCTTCCTCCACTAGAAACTGAAGATCCTCTGGCCTACTTATTTGGGACTGATGATGCTTCTAGTTTCAAGGGGAAGGATCCAGATGTGGACGAGGGAGCATCCAAGGCCCACGAATCCTCACACCAAACTCCACCACAATCGTTGACCTCTCCATCACCTTTTCTGATAGGTGAGGGAGAAGGTTCACATTCTCAACGTCCGCCATCGGACGTTGAAAGAGTAGTGGCACATGACACTCCCCGTTAATCACCATCGCATTTTTCTTCTTCTACTCCGGTGCGTCCCCAAGCATCGAATTTTGATTATTATGGGGAGCCTAATCCGGGGGAGGACGACCACCTGTTTATCCCAAATTGGGATATCGTGAAGGGATCCCGTTTCACCGATCCGGGCACTTGTGCGACGTTTGTCAATCAATGTGTTCCGCCAGCGGAGCGGATCCATCAACGTGGTCGTTCCCGTCATGATCTTTATATGGACTACTCTTCGTCCCTAGCCAATACCATGGCCTGTGGGCAAGAAGTTTTGCGTGAATGGCGATCTATGGGGGAACAATGGGGCGAGATGATTCGAGCCACAGACGAGGCTAGGAGAGAAGCCAATTAGCAACGCTTGGCAGCCAATACTGCTAAGTGAAAATTATCTGACGCCAATATTGCTCTGAAGGCAGAAGTGGACCGTCATGCTATTGCGTCTCGCCAGTGGAAAGATTCTTGTAGCAAGCAAAACACCGTCCTTCAAGCTTCTCGGGATGAAGCCCAAAGGAAGGAGGACTTGGCTAAAGCCCTTGATGCCAATTCAGCCTTGGAAGCCCAAGTGACCCGCCAAGGTACCATTATTCAGGAACTTGAGGCGGAGTCCAGGTTGCAGAAGGAACAGGCAGAGCTCAAGGATAAACGGGTTGCCGATATGCAAGCTGCCTATGATTCACTTCTACAGGCACGTGATGAGGCGGAAGCCCGTGCAGCCGAATATTTGAATGATAAATAAAACATAGCTAATGGGTTCCACGAGCTCCAGGAACGGGCGGAACTAGCAGAGAGGGAACGGCGATGGCTTCTGGGCCAGGGTATTAACACGTTACGTTTCTCCCTTTTTCCCTTAGTACCAATATTTTTGTGTTGCCAATCGCTAACGAATCTTTTTTTTTCTTGCCAAGTCATTAAACATATTAAGGAAGGAACAAAGCTGACAGATA